>NC_140579.1:156033866-157303866 GCF_964204655.1 Triturus cristatus
TCTGACCCAGCAAACCGGGCGGAGATAGGACCATCGGGAAGGGGCTGAGAGGCAGGAGCGTACCCGGGCCCCTGGGGGCCCCGGCGGGTGGGCCCCGGGTCTGCCTTCCCCTATCTCGGGATCACCGGACCTCACGGAGCTCTGACCCAGCAAACTCAGAGAAAAAGGACCATCGGGAAGGGGGCTGAGAGGCAGGTGTGCGTACCCGGGCCCCTGGGGGCCCCGCTTCGGGCGGGCTCGGGTGCTGCCTTCCCCTGTCTCGGGATCCACAGACCTCACGGGGCTCTGACCCAAAAAACTCGGAGAGAAAGGACCATCGGGAAGGGGCTGAGAGGCAGGAGCGTACCTTGGCCCCTGGGGGCCCCGGCGGGCGGGCCCCGGGTCTGCCTTCCCCTGATTCAGAATCGCCAAACCTCACTTTGGTCCGACTGACCCTCTCCCTAGTAATCCGGAGGAAAATTACCCCCCTTTCTTGTAATCCGTGCGCACGAGGTGACAGAGGGGACTAGCACCTCCCCAGACAGCCTTTAGTGTATTGGGGCAGGGTGGGCTGAAAGGAATGAGACATGCCTGGGGCACACAAGGTGTTCCTTGCATAGTCCAGTTCAAACCGGCGCTGGGGCACTCCAGCCCCAGCTCTGGCGCGAAACTGGACAAAGGGAAGTGGGTGTAACCACCCCCTCCCAGGTCCCACCCATAAGGCGTGACCTAGCAGGTATCCCAGCCCCCCAGATTAGTATAAGAGTGGGAGTTGGGCCTCAAGACTTTAGATTATCCTGAACCTGCAAAACTGAACAGAAACTCTGGACCTTCGACATTCGACGAAAGAAGAAGACTGAAGAATCTCCCTTGTAGCCAAGGAGTGGCTACCCTGTGCAAACAGGCACCATCAAGAGACTACCCTTTGCTTTGCCCACGTTCTACGAGGAACCGACTGCAGAGCCCGACCAGAGCCTTGACTTCCAGACTTCTCCGACCCTGATCCACATCGACAGCAAAGCTGAGATCCGTGGAGGCGACGTGGGACCGGCTACCTGGGAAAAGTGGCTAGTAACTTAAAGCGCAGCTTCTGAGGCACCCTCGAAGTTGTGCACCGGGGATTGAGAAGCCCCAACCCCAAGCACCATCTGCACCGAAGATCAGCCCCCCACACTCCACGAGTCCTGCGTGGGGCCCTTCTGCATTTTTCTGCTTGCCGCGTCTGTCCGGTTGCTTGCCCGCTGGCTAGTGGCCTTTGTGACGACGCACCCTGAAATCTTCTGCGCTGGTTTGGCTCCTCCAGACTGGCTCCCGCTTCTCTGCAAAGAAGAAGCACCCCAAACCTTCCTGGTCTGCACCAGAAGCAAGTCCTCCGTTCTTCGTGGGTTCCGCTTGCCAAGGCTTGGTGAGTCCTAGTCCAACTTCGACGCCGCCGACAGCAAGAGCCTTCGTGGGACAGCTCGCCTCCTGGTCCTGGTCGTCCGACGCTTCCTGGTCCTCCTGGCTGCAGCGACAAGCTTCACCTTCACCTGCAATCTTCACGACATCGCCTGGTTCCTTCCTGGTTCCACGTGGTCACTGGCTAGTGACCTTGACTCTGTCCCTTCTGCTTGCAGGTTTCCTCTCTTCTTGATCCCAGCCTTGGGATCCACCGGACACGCTTCACTGACTGCCTGTCAGCATCTTTCTTCAGGCATCCATAGGAGTCGACGACGAAAACGACGCATCTTCACCCCTATGCACCCGCAGCCTGTGGGCTAGGTAACTTGGGTACTCCGGTGCTCATCAGGATAGTGACTATCCTAGTGTCTAGTTTTCAAGTCTCAACTTCCTAGCTACTCCGGAAGTGTCCTAAATCTACCGTTTTCTAAACTGTACTATTGCTATTGACTTTTACGCATTACGCGTGAGTGTTTCCACTCTGCACACGAATCCCGTGGGCCTCCCACTTCCTAACTAACGCTAGTGTAGTGTAGCCCCAGCGATTCCCTAGGCCTAGGCCTATTCTATTTCCGTGACAGTGGTTCTTATACCACTTACTTAGTATATGGTTTGCGTGGCCCCTAGGGCCTAACTGTATTACTTACCTGTGTGACTTAATGTATGCTTAAATAAGACTGTGTTGTACTTACCTCTAATCTCATAAAGAGTGCTGAGGGTTTGACTAGAATAAATACACTTTATTTTATATATATATCTGTTGTGGTGTCCTTTCATTTGGTATTCAAGGGATTATATATGGTATCACAGCTGGCTTCACATGCCATTCAGAGTTTAGCCTAAGACTGCTCTTGTCCATGCTACCACTAGGATAGCTGGTCTATAAGGTTGACTTTACAACCAATCACCATAAGGGTATTTGGACTGATATAAGGTGTACACTAGAACTAGTGACATCATACATCAGGACAACTTCTCACAACTCCCATCTGTCCAACCCTGAGCCTTCGCGCTAGGGTTCCCGCCTGCCCACGCAGGGCTCCGTGGCTGCAGGGCTCCAGGGCTGCAGGGCTCTGGGCCTGCAGGGCTCCGGGCCTGCAGGGCTCCGGGCCTGCAGGGCTCCCGGGCTGCAGGGCTCCCGGGCTGCAGGGCTCCCGGGCTGCAGGGCTCCCGGGCTGCAGGGCTCCCGGGCTGCAGGGCTCCCGGGCTGCAGGGCTCCCGGGCTGCAGGGCTCCCGGGCTGCAGGGCTCCCGGGCTGCAGGGCTCCCGGGCTGCAGGGCTCCGGGCCTGCAGGGCTGCAGGGCTGCAGGGCTGCAGGGCTGAAGGGCTCTAGGGCTGCAGGCCTCGGTGGACGCCCGGGGGATCCATGGAGCCCGTCCTGGGCACTTTGCCTCGCCGCGGGCTGGAGGAGGGAGCACCAGACGCCCCGGGGAAGTGTCGTCCGGGCTTGGCCCATCTGGTCCCCGCCTGAGAACCGCAATCCCCAGGAGGGGTGTCCCGGCATACCCTGCCCCTAGTAATCCGGAGGAAGGCTACCCACCTTTCTTGTAACCCTCGCGCTCCGAGTGACGGAGGGGACCCTAGGCGCGGACGCGCCCGGCCTCCTGGAGCCCTGGCTGGGATCCGCGAGGCGAATGGACCCTCATCGGGACTTCCAGGCCGGCCCGGCCATCTGGTCGCCCCATTGGAAAGCATTGCGCGCGACCAGATGGCCGAGGGAAAGGTGCAACCAGATGGACGGGACTGACAGGACTCCCATCTGTCCAACCCCGAGCCTTCGCGCTAGGGTTCCCGCCTGCCCACGCAGGGCTCCGGGGCTGCAGGGCTCCGGGGCTGCAGGGATCCAGGGCTGCAGGGCTCCGGGGCTGCAGGGCTCCGGGGCTGCAGGGCTCCGGGGCGGCAGGGCTCCGGGGCGGCAGGGCTCCGGGGCGGCAGGGCTCCGGGGCTGCAGGGCTCCGGGCCTGCAGGGCTCCGGGCCTGCTGGGCTCCGGGCCTGCAGGGCTCCGGGCCTGCAGGGCTCTGGGCCTGCAGGGCTGAAGGGCTCTAGGGCTGCAGGGCTTTGGGGCTGCAGGGCTTTGGGGCTGCAGGCCTCGGTGGCTGCAGGGCTCCGGGGCTGCAGGGCTCCAGGCTGAAGGGCTCCAGGGCTGAAGGGCTCCAGGGCTGCAGGCCTCGGTGGACGCCCGGGGGACCCATGGAGCCCATCCTGGGCACTTTGCCTCGCCGCGGGCTGGAGGAGGGAGCACCCGACGCCCCGGGGAAGTGTCGTCCGGGCTTGGCCCATCTGGTCCCCGCCTGAGAACCGCAATCCCCAGGAGGGGTGTACCGGCATACCCTGCCCCTACTAATCCGGAGGAAGGCTACCCACCTTTCTTGTAACCCTCGCGCTCCGAGTGACGGAGGGGACCTTAGGCGCGCATGCGCCCGGCCTCCTGGAGCCCTGGCTGGGATCCGTGAGGCGAATGGACCCTCATCGGGACTTCCAGGCTGGCCCGGCCATCTGGTCACCCCATTGGAAAGCATTGCGCGCGACCAGATGGCCGAGGGGAGAGGTGCAACCAGATGGACGGGACTGACAGGACTGCCATCTGTCCAACCCCGAGCCTTCGCGCTAGGGTTCCCGCCTGCCCACGCAGGGCTCCGTGGCTGCAGGGCTCCGGGGCTGCAGGGCTCCGGGGCTGCAGGGCTCTGGGCCTGCAGGGCTCTGGGCCTGCAGGGCTCCGGGCTTGCAGGGCTCCGGGGCTCCGGGGCTGCAGGGCTCCGGGCCTGCAGGGCTCCAGGGCTGAAGGGCTCCAGGGCTGCGGGGCTGCAGGCCTCGGTGGCTCCAGGGCTCCGGGGCTGCAGGGCTCCGGGGCTGCAGGGCTACGGGCCTGCAGGGCTCCGGGCTGAAGGGCTCCAGGCCTCGGTGGACGCCCGGGGGACGCATGGAGCTCGTCCTGGGCACTTTGCCTCGCCGCGGGCTGCAGGAGGGAGCACCCGACGCCCCGGGGAAGTGTCGTCCGGGCTTGGCCCATCTGGTCCCCGCCTGAGAACCGCAATCCCCAGGAGGGGTGTCCCGGCATACCCTGCCCCTACTAATCCGGAGGAAGGCTACCCACCTTTCTTGTAACCCTCGCGCTCCGAGTGACGGAGGGGACCCTAGGCGCGGACGCGCCCGGCCTCCTGGAGCCCTGGCTGGGATCCGCGAGGCGAATGGACCCTCATCGGGACTTCCAGGCCGGCCCGGCCATCTGGTCGCCCCATTGGAAAGCATTGCGCGCGACCAGATGGCCGAGGGAAAGGTGCGACCAGATGGCCGGGACCGAAAGGACTCCCAGGTGCCCACACCGAGCCATAGCGGTAGGGCTCCTGCCTGCCCTTGCAGGGCTCCGGGGCTCTGCACCAGGGTCCCTTGTCCCGGGCAGATGGACACTTGGCAGGCCGCAGGACGTGGGATCCCAGGCCCTGACCAAACATCAGGAGGCCCGGGGCCGGTCCCTGCTTCTCAACGCAGCCAGGCCGGGGAGATAGGGGAGCCTGCCCAAGCACGAGGGACCCCAGTCCCGGGCACACGGTCCCTCAGGTTGTGCGCTCGTTTTCAACAATTTTTTTTTCAAAATTCCGCGAAGAGGCATTCCGTAAATTCCGCCCAGCCCTAGTCATAGGAACACCTATCAGTTAGAACATACAGAAACAGTAAATGCTATATCATGTTATTTACATTTGAATAGCGCTAACTACAAATTCTACTGATTTTAGCACAGTACCTTTTCAGGTACTCAGAGTATCTCAGAGGTCACGCAGTACCTCTGTCCCTTCATACATATCTCAGTAGACCATCAGTTCCATTGCACCATCGTGGGAAATCACTCCTGCTTTTACCCACTGTGATCCAGTCCAGGTTTTCACACGTACCAGAGCCAGCAGCAGAGAGAGAGAGAGAGAGAGAGAGGAGCAGGAGCGGCAAAAACGCCGCTGAAAAACGCCGGGAAAAAAAAGACAAAGGGAAAACGCTCCAGCCATCCGCCAGCCCCTCGCCTGAGCCCCTCCCCCCCCCCCGCTGTGCACCCTGCCTCTCCTTTCGGCCAATCGGCCACAGCACGGCTCTGCATCGGTTCTGCATCACATTGGAGCTGCGAGCTTAGAGCCCAGAGCCTGGTGCTCAGCCAGGAACCGAGATCCACGACACGGGGGTTGAGCTCGTACCAAGCACAGTGGAAGCAAGTAGAAGCAAGGTACGTGGAGCGTGGAGCGTAACTTTCCCCCCTTGCGTCCAACCACTCACGGCAACCAGAGGCTACCAGAGGCATCTAAAGGCAATCAGAAGCAGGGCGATGTGCGGGGGCCAAGAAGTTGTGCGTAGAAAGGCGTAGAGAGCGCGGCTGCCCTACTGGCGGCCGCAGATTGTGGAGCCCAGCAAGACTGCGGAGGTGACCCAACTAGGTTGGGAGCAGCCTGCAGTCTGCCAGTGTGCCCTGCTGTCCACCCAGGCTCCGGCTCCGGCTCCGCTCGACCCCAAAAAGCTCTAAACAGCCTCTAGCCTCCTTTACCTGGGGCTGGGTTACGGGCTGGGTTACTCGCTGGCTAGATTCTTCCGGATAGACACACCCGTCCAAAACTACCAGGCCAACACAAGCTTCAATTACTAGGCCATCAGGACCATCAGTACAGCAGGACAGGGGTACCTGGACTCCCCGGAAACTTAAGAGCACAGAGCTCACAGTATAGACCAATTATGCGGACAAGAAATGCTGGGCTGGCCCAGCCTCAAGCGAATCATCGCCCTCATAAAACCGCAAGACGTCAAAAGTCTAAGATGCTGTACCCTCCGGGCAAACGATGTGTAAGATCCGGTTCAACCACCCGGGAGGGTCAACAATTGGACGAGCAGCTAACCAATTCTTCCCCAACTATAAGTGCGAAGACTATAAATCTAAATTCAAATTTAAAATGAAGTTTAGGTGAACTCACTGCAACCGGCAACATGAACAGTCCTAATGGCAATAGTGATATCAGAGCCTATTTTCATTCTCAACAAACAAGTAAAAAAGACAAATCAGGCCAACCAGGCAATCCAGGGGAAATAGCTGACGCATTGCGCCTTGAGACTTGCCTTGAGACTAGCATCAAAACTACTGCTGACACACCAACAAGTGCCAACATGTACGAGACCTTAGGCCAAAGACCCCCATTTACCACTCCTCTTTCTCCACAAATCATCATAGTTGAGGGCAACAGCGCCCAAGTAGTAGAAGATTATGCAACTGACCAAGGCCTGCCATGCCCCTACAACTTAGCAAACTGCACACAAGTGTCTGCAAATTCAGACAGCGGACCCATAGAAGCACAACTCACTCCCCTCTTAGAGACAAGGGGGGAGTATCCTACCTTAGCAAGACACATTATGGACAATCGCACCGCTCCTATGAAGCCTCAGCTGGACCCTTTAGCCTCCTCCTTCATGCCACAGGTGCCCGCCCAGCTCAGAAGTGAGAGCTCTCCATCTAAAGAGCGCTCTAACTCATCAAACTCAAGTCCTCTTTTATGTGCAAACGAGTCATGGTCCTCCAGCTCTCAAAAAACCGACATGAAAACTGTCTTGATGCCATAAAAAATAGAGAATCATCTCGCATTGATCAATGAAGCCCTGATCTCAATGGCAAATGCGGCCAAATTGCATGCAGACAAGTTGGACACACAAATAAACATACTGCAAACAGTTGCCAGTTTGATCTTAGGATTGGATTTGAAACTGGAACTTTTAAACTCACTGATTCGCAGAGTTCAGGCAAACACGGATGTAAAGGTAAAACAAGATGGCTGTGGGTGCAGCCCAATTCTGCAGAACTTGGAAAAGCTCCCAGAAATAATGAGCACCCTTGTCATGGATCTTAAGTGTGAGGTCAATAAGCGGACGAACAACATAATGAGCCCTCTCCAACCAAATCCAACTGAGAGCGCAAGTAGGAAGGCCCCACAAACAAACATGATTAAAGTTTTACTCGAGTCATCAGGGCCAATGGAAGGTCAAATCAACAGAATAAGGACAGAAGACGTGCAGCCAATAGCTGCATCACAGCTAAGGCCACAGTCCAAGCAGATTGGACCAGTACAAATGCAGGAAACCCCCAGGCATGACTGCAACAGCTAGAAAAGTACACTTAGCGACAACAATTTGGCCTTTAAGTTCAATTTGCAGTCTGAATCACAACTCGGTTTTAATTTTGACAAAGTCTTTGGAAAGTCAGACGATCCAAAACCGCCAACAACAGAAGCATAAACAAAGTAGGTCGCACACTGCTCGTCATACCAGCAAATAGCCCCATAGAACTCTGGATAATGTAGTAGCAACGGTGAGTACGCCTATGCCACGAGCCAACAACAGAAGGTCAACATCTATCTAGAGAGAAAAAAAAAAATTAAAAAGTTAAATAAATCAAAAAATAGCAACAGTTATCATAAGAAAAACAGGAAAACAGAGATCTCAACAAGGTGAACCGGGATGACTCTGGAGTCCTCCAAAAAACAACTGGTATTGACCAAAACTCAGAGACACAAACAGATGGCACAACAACTAACGACATATCTGCTCAGCCTCCCCAGGAAACTCAATGGAGAAACGGAATAGAAGCACGAGCATTACAGCTCCAGATATTAGCGGCCATTTCATCAATACACAAGGCACACCGGAGGAAGAGCAATGCCAAGAACAAGAAGAACACCCGGACCCTAACATAGTACGGTCCCAAGCAATCATAGTAGATAACGCTATCACCAACAGCTCCCAACAAGGAACACCCAAACCTCCCATTACAAATAAATTGGCCCTTGTACAGTCAATAGTCCAAAAGGATCCCAAACATGAAAACACAACTAATAACCAAAGGGGAACGAAAATTGTTCAATCAAGCTGCAATGACTCTCTACCCCCCATTGTTCTCATCCCTACACCCAGGAGTGACTCGCAATCACGGGCCCCAAGCACAATCTGGACCGGGAAAGGCTCTTCCCCCTGTGGGAACTCATTTTGGAATCCTACAGAGCCCCTGGATGCTCCAAAGGTAATTTTTAAACACAGTCAGCCCATCAAAGACCAGGGGTGGGCGGAATTTGCATAGTTGTCCTACACAAATTATCGCGAAATTGCTCTAAATCTCCGCGAGCATGCGGAACTTTCTCGAAGACGCGGAGATTGCTTTTCCCGCCCGTCCGCGATGTGTTTTGCGTGCTCACGATCGCCAACTTGCCCATGAGGTCGCTAATGGGTGCGGCCATCTTGTTTTTCACTTGTTCCGCCCGCTCGCGATGGTTATTACCTGTTCCGGGTCACGTAATGCATGCTCGCGATGCTTAGTTCCTGTTCGGGAACGTGTATTATTGGTTAGCGACGCTATGTGCGTGCTCGCGGGGGAAAATATCGCGCGAACTTGCCCACGAAGTCGCAATGGGCGCAGCCATCTTGTTTTTCACTCTATTGCTATGGTTCTGGGCCTGCTTTTCAATTCTCCCTGTATCTTTTCAATCCTTTGTTAGTGGAAACTTTTCTTGAACTTTTGTTATTTATTATCCATCTCTCCATTTTCCTGGTTTTATATTTTGAGTATTTTCCAACTTTTTGTGTATTTTACAATACTTTTTCGCTCTTTTTCTATTACCTGCTTTTTTCATTTCTTTTACTTACTTTTTTCATTCCTACCTTTTCTTTTCTGTACCGTCCTATTACCCAGAACCATGGCAAAGGGCCGCAGGGCTCGAGCCGTAGCCACAGCAGCGACAGCCTTCCTTGCGGAAGGCGGAGCCATCCCGGGGTGCAGCAACGGGCCTTATTCGGTGAGGCCGAGGTGGCCGCACTGGTTTTTTTTGTGCAGCGCCACCTCCCCTTAACCCTGGCAGCAGGCAGCAGGCCTTGGTCCGGGTCCGGGCTCCGGGAGTGTCGGCAGCATTGGGGCAAGGTGCGCCGGGCAGTGTTTCGCTGCTCTGTTGTCGGGCGCACCCAAAACCAGTTGACGCACCGGTGGTCCGAAATCCTGGACCAGGAGCAGGACCTGCTGGACCTGCTAGGAGTGGAGGTCCCGGGGCTTGGTGAGTAGCTATTTAATATTACTACTTTGTGTCTGTTCTTCTGCTCTGTGTTATATATTGCGAATATATTTTTTTACCAACCAGCAAGAATGCTGCTGCTTACATTGCAGGTAAATTATGTTTAAAAATCTTCTGTGATTGTTATGACACAGGTGCTCGGCGCTACTAATCTTACTTGTTTGCAACTTTGCGCTCGCTTAGCGTGATAATGTAAGAGTTTCTTTTAGAGAACTTATGTTAGGTAATGCTAGAGAGACTAGTCCTTCCTTTGTCCTCCTGTCACTAAGAGATAGTGGTGGATTGATACTTAGGTTTAGTTACTTATTAGTATGAGTTGGTAATTTTTTTGCTGGTCTTCGTGATGCACCCTCTTACGTCACGTGCTGCTTACCCCAGTCCTTAGTAGAACCTTTTGTAGTTTGTTTAGTGAGTGGTAATAGAGGCTTAGCACTAGCAGAACATCAGCAGCAACCAACCAACAATTTGTCCTCCATTTATGCATTTTTGAGGACTAAAATAACTGGAAATGCAGACTTAGTGGAAAATTGTGCCGCCTGGAAGAGGTGGATTGGTCAGGTGGTATTTAGGCTTAGTTGGTATTCTGGAATTAGAATGGAACACTGGAATAGTGTTGGATTAGTGTTGATAAATAATAACTAGTCGGTCCGCAAAGCCCCAGATACTACTAGTAGACCAGATTTGATAGCTCAATTTTATTGCAGTTGATGTTTCCATAAATGTTTTTTTGACAGTTTTTACAAATATTGCATTAGTTTCACGCCAATCATCAATGTTTGTCTCTTTTTTTCTTATATCTTTAATGATCAGCATCCAGGGGCAACAAAACTGGGTCGGAGTCAGCGGGAGCAGCTGGCCAAGAACACCAGGCACAGGAGGAACAGAGGGTTCTGCTGCTGGCCCCAGTAAGTCTTCCTGTTGTTAATATTAATAATTATTATTCCCTAACTTTTACTGCACCTTATTTTTTCCGAACTATTGTTTCCGTTTCCTAATGCTAATATTTATACCAATTCTTCTTCGATCTAGACTCTGTTTTTAAATTCTTGTTATCCCTGCCTCTAACTGCCTCTGCTATGACTCTCTGTACTACTAATATTCTGTCTGTAGCTAAACTTGCCCAGTTGGCCACTCTTTATTTGAAAGGTTTTAAATAAAACTCAGATTCACCAATAGCTCTAGCCATTGAGTCCAGTCCTTTGGGTTGTCCTCTTCTACTACTTCAAGTCTTCTGAATCTTGAGGCTTTCTTAATCTTGAGGCTTTGACAATTCCCACAAACAAAATGCCCAACCAGATTTAATTATTTTTGATAGGCTAGGACATTCTACTACTGTTGTAGGGATTCTGCACATTCAGAACTTTGCACAAGAAAATAGGACGTTGGTGATGGGAGGTTGGACCTTCCTCACACCTCAGAGAACCCACCACAACCCCCTGACCGACTAGTTATAGACAGTGTCTCATTACTATTAGCTCTCCGAACCCCCCATACCCAATGAGTAGACAACCCAGATTAGAACACTCCCGACCTCTCAGTCGCGGAAGCAATGCACATGCACATTGCACACCCTTTCGCTCACTCACTCGTGTAAGTCCACACCAAATACCACCGAGTCTATGTAAGTTCAAAAGGTTTATTTTCAACTGACAAGCTCTGTACGTTGTTCTATAATGCAGCACCAACAGCAAAATGCATAAGATTAAAACAATAAACATTGTACAGTTCGTTACACTTATAACAACTACAAGTAGAAGACAAAAGGGGAAATCATGATAACTGAACAGTGGTGGAAGCACCACCCTCCGCTTGCTAGGAATATAGTTTATATAAAATTATAAATGAAGATCTCTGAGCGAATTCTGGGGACCCCTCACCTTAGAAGAACCTAGTACTGATTACATCATAAGCTCTGCAAAGCTCTGGTTCGTAGAAGGGAATCTTCTGTCTGTTATGAGAAAAATGGTGCGCGTTAGTTCTATATTGCAAGCATTTCTCAGTCGTGCCAAAAAGTGTTGCATTTTTATGGATAAGCAATATGGACTAACACCAGAACTCCATAACAAAGTGGCTTGTTTTTCGACCTTGTATGCAGCGCTCATACAGTAGCAGTATGAGCTTATGTGGGCTCAAAGGCGTCTTACGCAACAAGCTGCGAGGTAACGTGCGCAAAAATAAAAGACACAAAAGGTATAATGGTTGCATGGCTCGGGCTAGCTAAGCAAAGACTAGAATGACCCTAGGGACCATATAACACTACTAGTGTCTACTCTACTACCTGATTTGTACTAGTGATGTATGTTGTATATGTATGTATTAACTTTTTTTTCAATCTTGCTAGTAAAAAATAGGTGGAGGTGTATATGGCATCTAAAAAATGTGTTATGTTTTTTCTAGGCGTACTACCGTCCACCAGTGCCGGGGCCAGCGGCGAAGGCGACGTGGCAGTTGCAGGAGGAGTTGCAGGGGGGGGAGCCAGAAGCAGTGGCAAGTTATATTCCTAATCCTTACTTATTGACAGTGCATTACACTCACTGCAAGGGTGTACTGTATACTGTACTGTTGAGACATATTAAGTAAGATGTTGTTGTGAACGGTTTGTGGAAATATGGATTTTTATGATCAGTTATGTCCCCTATCTTGGACCCCAACGGTTTCATGTATAAATCACAAGTACATGTATGTTCCCTCCAGTTCCAGTTATGAAGACGCAAACACTTGTGCGTCCACCGTCAACATGTCCTCTTTCAGATCCGCCATGAATGGGCCGGATATTCTATTTCTAAGTATGAAAGGCCACCGGCTTTATATGGTTCATTTATCCCATTTTTCAGTCCAGGCGAGTAGGCCCTGATTCTGCCGTTAAGCCTTTTCCTGCCTTCTGCCTCTGAAAGCTCCAGTCTGAGCTCGCATCTGTATCCATGAACTTTGTCCTATTCCCTGCGCGGCTAACGGTGCCTGACTCCAGCCTGTTGCCTGCCAAAAACTGTATTTCACCTTCGAGATTATCTGCTCCGCTCCCTACCCAATGCATTCCTGTCTAGTAGTTTAAGTAAACATTCTTCCAGCTATCGAGCAAAGGGCCCGGCTTCTCTGTCTTTATGCAAGTAATTCATAGCCCTGTTACTATGGAAGATTTCTGCCCTCGCATCTAGTGTAGACACTTAGACGCTTGTACACGCACTCACAGTCAGTATAGAATAGATTTTGTTCGAGAGACCTTTCTTTTTGGATAACATAGTTCTTTAAACATAGGATGTTAGATATGATTTGGGATTAGGTTGACATAACCCCAGACTTTTGTCTCCACATGTAGAGCTAAATGTCAAGTCCCTTTCTCCCTCTAGTTGCACGTCTATCACACGTCATGCGACTGCGCACGCATCTCTGCCAAATATTTCTGCTGACATTGCAGGATTCTCCAGGTATCCACCCACACATGACAAATTACCCATTATCATCAAGTGGACGCCCACATGGACGCCCACCTTCACGCCTACTTACACGCCCACATGCTCTTATCTCATTCTCTCTTGCTCTTTTGCTTACGTACAATTGAGAAATGTATATATACTGTACTCTGTGAATAATGTTTTGAGAATATTGAGAATACTTTTGAGTCCCTTTCCAGATCCTTTTTTGGTGATGGTAATATTCTCCCTTTGACTCGAGTTATTGGAATAAAGCCCTTTTAGAACCTGATACCACAGACTCAGCCTCTTGCTTTATGCATGATCCTATTGATATTCTGAAATACATAGAGCGTAATATTTTATTTACCACATAATGGCGCCCGAACAGTTTAATCTCTTTCCCCACACGCCGGAGATGAAGGTCCAGTTTTGCCCCCTTCCATAGCCGTGACGGACTTCAAGCGCGCACGTCGCGGGTCTTCCCGCCAACTCCCTCAGGCCAACGAAGGGGACAGACTGCGACCAGGCATCCATACGAGGCGGTGAGGAACGCAGATTGTCCTACCCAGAGCCCACCTGCGAGAGAGCTGTGTCCGAGGTATACAGAGGCCCACCAGATTCCGAAGTTCCGAAGTATCCAAGTCACGAGTCCAGTCCAGTCTGGTCTAGTCCAGTTCAGTTCCGAGGCCTTCCGTTCCGAGCTACCCGGTGAGTACCATTGCCGGGGAGGCGTTCTGACGTGCACATAGGTTGTGCCGGTCAAGACGGGTTTGGGTACACAAATCCGGTCTGCACTGTTTCAGCAGTGTATCTGTACTGTTTAGCAGTATATCTAGTATGTCTAGTATATAATTCAGAATCACCTAGTTGGTGTTCCCTAATGGCCATTGTTGTTCGTTAAATGTTAAATGTTAAATGTTTTAAATACGTTCTACATATTGTGGTGTGAATGACTGTTCATTATTGTGTTTATTGTATTAAGTGTGTTCAAGTAATACGGTCTAAAAATGCCGCTCTTTTCAAAATTAAGACAGATCAAAACTAGAAAAGGGGTACTCGAAGAAGCTGTTCCCATTCCACCTAGGGACACTCCAGGGTACTTTATGTATCATAAGCATGGCCTAGATGCCGTATTATTTCTTGATTTATGGGTGGACTACACCAAGGATTTACCAGAAAGTCAGAGGTGGCCCGCAGCTGGGACCTGGGATGCAGATTGCATCATGGGAGTAGAAGAAGAGTTATGGAAAAAGACAGCCAGACAGTCACAGAAAAATGCCATTGAATTATGGCGTAAAGAATTGCATAGACGCACAGAGAAAGCGCTCAGAAAAGAAGAGAAAAGTAGGGAGGACTCAGACAAAGCCCGAGAAAACGTATTAGTTGAGGAAGGTATCCGAGTAAAAGCAGAACAAGTAGACAGACAACGAAACACTCTTATGAAAGAGAAAATGTAGACCAGCTTGGAAGGATGCCATTGAGTTTTGGCGCAAGGAGTCACATAGGAGGACAGAGTAAGTGTTTCACGAAGCAGAGGGAAGTAGACTGGAGTCTGGAAAAGCCAAGGAAAAGATGTTACAGTTGGAAGTGGAGCAGGTAAAATGAGCGCAGGCTGACAGAGAAAGAAATACTGACGTTGCTGGTATTTATCCCGTCCTTTCAGAGGACCTAGCAAGAGTGGCCCCAGTAGAAAGACCAGTTAGAGTGCCACCGCAAGTACCACGATACATATAATAATGATATAGTAGCCCAAAGGTTCTTGAGCCTCCCACCAAACGAACAGCGCATAGCCGGTGTTTACATGGTCCAACATTTGACTACGTTGTCAATAGGAAATTGAGAGGGGTGTAGCTAGAGAAGGAGCAACACCTGTGATTTGATGACACCCCTAATGTACAAAGTGTTAATGAAAAATAATTAGTGAAAAGTTTAGCTTGAGAAAAATTGTGGGTATTTCGAATTTGCAAAATTGTTCCAGAATCCAGGTTTGTGTTCTTGGTGGTCCAGTGAGCCAATGTGCTGGGTCAAGACGGTAAGATTATGACCCCCTGAGAGCAAATTGTATATAAAAATAATTTTTCAATTGGGCGAATTATTGCAGTTTTTATGGAATTGAGTAGTCTTTTTGTCTTTGACAGCTTCAGAGTGAGGAGAAGGTGGGGGCTGTGTAGAGCAGTATGTGATACAGAAATCGGAGACAGATTCTGACCTTGTAGCCAGTGTAGGTGGGGGCCGGTGAGAGGAGCAGAACAGAGGCACTGCTTAGAAAGCTTCTCTGACATCGCATCTGTGTAATGCCTGCAGCCGGAGAGCCTTGGGGGCCGGGAGTAGGAAAACAAAAAAAGATGGCTGGCAGCCCAGGCTCAAGCCGCGCTGAGGGGCTATTTTTAGCTTCTCTGATAAGACAGGGCAGCTGAGAAATGTAAGTCGAGAAAGATTCCCTTGTTCTATTCTGTGCAAAACCAGTGCCCCGAGAAATGTCTATGGAGAAGATTTGTTTTATTTTTTAGCAAATGTTATATTGCTTCTGGCCAGAAAGTAAAATGTTGCTCTTGCTTGGAATTTTAAGGGCTATGTGCCTATATAAAAACGATTTTCAAATTCAGACATTTTTGAATTGTGGCCACAAGCTGCCACCAGTTGCATTGGATAAATGATCCAGTGGTTAAAAGTCTGTGAGGAGAGATGAGAGGTGCGTCTTCGTCTGGGACATTAGGGTACATTGTGTTGACGAAGATGCATAGCTCATTTTTATAAAAGAAAACAAACAGGTTCGTGTGTTCTTCGTTTTTGATTATTATTGCTGATTCTATGTGTCAGACTTGACACGGTGATTTCAGATGGGGGTGTATAGGGCAGGTAAATAAGTTATTGATTATAAGCCTGACAAATTAAGCAGGCCAGAGTGTTCGCCTCTGAGCTGTAGGTACTATAATTGCACATCACTGCTCATTTATATATGTTAGTGTAATTGTCTATGCTTTCTGTGCTTGGTATACTGATGGCTTGGCATATGTATTTTATATATGTTTTGTTTTTGTGTTGTATTGACCAGTCTGTTTAGCGTTTAATACAAAGTTCTCCTGTGCAAGTACAGAGATGGTCGTGACGACGGCAATCTTTGCACAGCGCTTGGCTGGAACTTGTTCACAATTACTAAATTTCACAGACATGATATTACCATTATCATGCTGTCAAAATAGGAGACAACACGTTATCAGTGTATGTCTAATTGGTGTTGGAGATGAATGAAACAAAAGAAAAAGGCTATGCAAGACTAAAATATTTTTCACATAACTGCCTTTCTCTTATAGACAGGCAGCCTCGGTCATATGTTTCCAGATTGGACATTAAGGAACGAATATGATCTGTGCACTCGCATCTTAACTCTTGAAAGGCCTGTTTTAAATAAGGACTGCCACCACAGAGTGACAAATGAGGCTCGGTATTTAGGGTAATGAGAAAATATCTGACAGGATTTCCTTTTTAAAGTTTGCTTTAGTGAGATCATTCTTGTAAGTGGTGGCCCCAAAAGTTGACTTGTTTTTAAATTAGGCTGTTTATTGTATAGGTGGAAATTATTGCAGAATTACTGATTTTTTTTAGCAGATGAATTATTAATTATCAACATTAACAACTGTTCTTAAACTTGGTTTTCCGAATATTTAGGTAATTTAGCATTCCTATTAGGGCCTCCTAGCATTAATATTGACTTCAGGTTGGTGTAGGTTCATGTAATAGGGACATTTGCATATGAGATGTCATTTGGCCAGCTTATGAGCTAACACAATGAGGTTTGTACATTAATTTGAAGGATTTCTCGCCGTTTCTAATACGCTGTGTATCTCCTATAATTTTGCTTACGCCCAGTAGCTACACACAGGGATTAATAGTGTTGACAAGACACAGGGTTTGATAGTGTTTGACAGCAGTGAAATCTGTTTCAGATTTCCTCCTGTCAAAAAGGGGGGGAAGGAGGAGAATATTGGCTTTCTGCTGGCCCCTGAGGAGGTTCGCTTCCCGCTAGCCCCTTAAGAAATTAAGCCCCTTAGAAATTAGCCCCCTTAGAAATTAAGTCGAGGAAATAGGTATGGTGCTTTCCCCTTTTTCTCATGTTTTATTGTGATCTTTCAGGGGAATTAGTCCAAGCCCCTAATACAGCTTCTACTAAAGTCCTCCCTTGGACACAAGAACACACTGTGGCATTTGAAGAATTAAAGAGAGCTTTATGTCAAGCACCAGTTTTAGCAAACCCTGATTACAACAAATCGTTTATGCTTTTTGTGACAGAGCGGGATGGAACAGCACTATCTGTCCTAACACAAGATCATGCAGGAAAACACGAGCCCTGTGCTTATTTTTCTAGTACATTAGACCCAGTAGCACAGGCTTTGCCTGCGTGCCTAAAATCAGTTGCAGCAACGGCCTTAGCCATAAGACAAAGTGACTCGATAGTGCTGGGCCACCCTCTGACAGTACAAGTACCACACGCAGTAGAGGTTCTCTTGAACCGGACACAAACACAACACCTGACTGTAGCTAGACTGACAGGCTATGAGCCAACGTTATTTCAACCACACATAGAGATCAGACGATGCAACATACTGAATCCTGCTACCCTTTTGCCCTCCAGTACAGAAAGCGTTTCACCACACGACTGTGTTGAAGTAATACATACCGTGACTAAACCAAGACAAGACTTGACAGACGTTGCACTCCCAGACCCCGACCTAACACTATAAGTTGACGGCTCATGCATGAGGACAGGGGCGGGAGAATTAGTGGCAGCATATGCAGTGACTACTGATACTGTAATAATAGAGACTAAAAGAATAGACATATTGTCAGCACAAGCAGCAGAGCTCATCGCCCTGACACAAGCGTGCATAAGAGCTAAGCACCTGAGAGTAAACATTTACACCGATTCTCTGGCGAGAAAGAGGTTTCTTGACCTCTCATGGGGCCAAGATACAGCATGGCCCCCATATTCAAGCCCTACTGGAAGCAATACATTTACCAACAGCCATAGCTATCCTAAAATGTAAAGCACATACTAGAGCCACAGATACCATTTCCCAAGGCAATGATCTGGCAGACCGAACAGCTAAACAGACAGCTCAGACCCCACTAAACATGACAAAGTTACAGGTTCAATAAGTGTCCAAAGCCATGACAGTTAGGGATCCTTCCAAGGATGTACAAGACATACAGACACATGCTACTATAGATGAATTAAAGAAATGGTCGGAACAAGGAGGGGTACTGACTGATCAGGGTTGGATGAATAAGGGCAAATCCACATGGTTTCTTCCTGATTCGATGGTACAAGTGATTATAAATACCGCACATAGTCCTGCACACTTAGGAGAGAAAGCAATGATAGATAGCTTACAGAATATATGGTTCAACAAGCACCTGCGTGCAGCAGCGAAACAAAAGGTCAGAACATGTATGATCTGTTGCCAATTCAATCCAGGTAAAGGCATTCCGATGGAACAAGGTGGATTCCATCCACCTGACCACCCTTTTGAAGTGCTCCAAATGGATTATATCCAAATAAACAGATGTAGAGGTTACAAATATGTCCTGGTACTAATGAAGCAGGTGTCCCTTCTGTTAGGGTATACCTGGAAATTCCATTGTGTGCGACATCCTGAAGCAGCAGGCCTTGTAGAAAGACATAATCAGACATTAAAAATTTGCGCAGACAAAGGTGTAGATTGGATGGTAGCCCTGCCGGTTGCCCTCTTTTACATGCGAATGGTAGCTCATTCTAGAACAGGCTTATCTCCCTATGAAGTGGTCTTTGGTAGACCACCAAATATGTGGGGCACTCCAATGCCTAAAAGATTATTGATGTTGATAATAACATGCTGACAGATTACCTGGCTTCCTTGATGTCTGCACTACTCTCTTGTTGTTCGCAGGTTGCTGCCGCCTTCCCTGACAACACCCAGGTCAAAGAATACTCCATCGCTCCTGGATGGAAGGCGCCAAAGTCAGTGCTCTGGACCACGGGGACGGCCGTTAAAGTCAAAAGGCGGAAAAGATGGTTGCACCTTCACCACTCTTTTACAAAGGAAAAAGACTTTGAACTTGGATTTTGGATTTTGAACACCATTTTCTAGAGGAGACTCCCCAGCAGTTTCCACAAAGCTAAACTTAGATCTAAAAAGTCAGAACCCGTTTGATCAATTAAGTCCACTAGGTGGTGAAGCGGTTGAACATGTATTCTGGCTTGCATAAGATCTTGGACAATAATATTGATAAAAAAAGAGCAAGATGTGCATCACGATAATATGTATCAGCTTAATACTACATGCTATTTTTCCTCCTATTGCCTCACTCTTATACTCCTCCACTAATGATACCATAAAGCACACATTTAGTGATCTGCCATCCTATGAGCTATCATATCGACTTGCCTTACGCAACAATACCTTTATTCAGATGCTGCACCATTCACATCAGACTAGCAATGCTACAGACTGCTGGGTCTGTGGCCGACTCCCCCCCTATCAGAACTATAAGGGAGTTTTGCCCCTCTTTCTCTATCCGTTCACACACAATGGCTCCTGTGGAGCATGGTTTAGTTTGATTAATTCCCTAGATTCGAATTCCGCAGTTTATCAAGACAACTGGGTATGGGGAAACCTGAACTTAGTTTTGCTTAAAGTCTGCTACCCTAACAAGGAGGGACTTCCCAAAAGAACAGGAACTGATCTAGAAAATGAAGTATATGGATTAGGTAATTTTACACTTAACCTCATGATCCTGAACGTTGAATCTGAAGCTACACCAATCTTGCCCGCCATGTCCGTATTCCCAGTAAAAGGGGAATTATGTATAAGAAAGAATGGCTCCATACACATGGGCCATAGTAAATGCACCACTGTAATAAAATTCAGTGATCAAGGCAAGTCTACATTTAGAGCTTCTCGTCATTCCTACTTTATATGTGGCCAGACCGCATATATACGCCTACCTCTAGATTGGGATGGTACCTGCTACATCGGATTCCTTTTGCCACCTGTTTTCCTAGCTCCTCCTGATTATCATAGAAATACTCATTTAGTACACAATAGAGAACGGAGAGATCTCCCAATAGTCGATTACACTGAGACAGCATGGGAAAAATACACAGATTTCAATAAAGGTCTCTTTCCCTATATAGGTACAGTTACCAATAGTAAGCTGATACGTAGATTAACCAGAACCCTTGAAGCAGTAGTGAACGAAACTATTTCCGCCTTAGGCAATTTAACAGAAGAGCAGTCTGCTATGCGGATTGTTGTGCTTCAAAATCGTCTTGTCCTTGACGTTATCCTGGCCGATAGGGGCGGAGCTTGTAGGGTCATCGGATCAAGCTGTTGCATTTTCATACCAGAAAATTCGCCATCTGTATATAAAGCCATAACTCGCCTTCATAAGATTGTAAGCCAGATACACCAGAATCCAGGCACCTGGACTTGGTCCGGTTGGTTTTGGAGTGTATTATCTACCTTTGGACGGAGGGTCCTATCCTTCCTAGGTATTGGCTTTCTCATACTATTCAGTTGCTGCTTATGCCTACAATGTGGACCAGCGATTTGTGGTCTGTGTGCCACATCGTGTATTCCACCACCAAAATTTCATTCATCCCGGAAGAAAAAAGAAGAACAAATGATGTTATATGAACAGATCAACGGATTGATGAAGATTGATATCTCTTAAGGGCAAGTAGGGGACAAGGAGGGAATGTGGAAATATGGATTTTTATGATCAGTTATGTCCCCTATCTTGGACCCCAATGGTTTCATGTATAAATCACAAGTACATGTATGTTCCCTCCAGTTCCAGTTATGAAGACGCAAACACTTGTGCGTCCACCGTCAACATGTCCTCTTTCAGATCCGCCATGAATGGGCCGGATATTCTATTTCTAAGTATGAAAGGCCACCGGCTTTATATGGTTCATTTATCCCATTTTTCAGTCCAGGCGAGTAGGCCCTGATTCTGCCGTTAAGCCTTTTCCTGCCTTCTGCCTCTGAAAGCTCCAGTCTGAGCTCGCATCTGTATCCATGAACTTTGTCCTATTCCCTGCGCGGCTAACGGTGCCTGACTCCAGCCTGTTGCCTGCCAAAAACTGTATTTCACCTTCGAGATTATCTGCTCTGCTCCCTACCCAATGCATTCCTGTCTAGTAGTTTAAGTAAACATTCTTCCAGCTATCGAGCAAAGGGCCCGGCTTCTCTGTCTTTATGCAAGTAATTCATAGCCCTGTTACTATGGAAGATTTCTGCCCTCGCATCTAGTGTAGACACTTAGACGCTTGTACACGCACTCACAGTCAGTATAGAATAGATTTTGTTCGAGAGACCTTTCTTTTTGGATAACATAGTTCTTTAAACATAGGATGTTAGATATGATTTGGGATTAGGTTGACATAACCCCAGACTTTTGTCTCCACATGTAGAGCTAAATGTCAAGTCCCTTTCTCCCTCTAGTTGCACGTCTATCACACGTCATGCGACTGCGCACGCATCTCTGCCAAATATTTCTGCTGACATTGCAGGATTCTCCAGGTATCCACCCACACATGACAAATTACCCATTATCATCAAGTGGACGCCCACATGGACGCCCACCTTCACGCCTACTTACACGCCCACATGCTCTTATCTCATTCTCTCTTGCTCTTTTGCTTACGTACAATTGAGAAATGTATATATACTGTACTCTGTGAATAATGTTTTGAGAATATTGAGAATACTTTTGAGTCCCTTTCCAGATCCTTTTTTGGTGATGGTAATATTCTCCCTTTGACTCGAGTTATTGGAATAAAGCCCTTTTAGAACCTGATACCACAGACTCAGCCTCTTGCTTTATGCATGATCCTATTGATATTCTGAAATACATAGAGCGTAATATTTTATTTACCACAGGTTGAAGACACCCTTTACTTAGAATTAGTAAAAGCATTAGTGGCGGGAGTGTTGAGTAACCAATGGCCTCTTCTATCTGACTTCAACTCAGCTGTGAAAGTTTTATGGAGAAGACTAAAAGTCAGATCAGATGACCTTGATGGATGGGTTGAACGAAAAGGGAAAGAAGGGTGTAAGGAAGGAGGACGGGTGAGAGTTAATATTTATGACTGGCATAGAAGGATACGTGGGATGCATGCATGCATAGGTGGCTGATAGGAATCAGATGCTTGGGTTGTTTGAATGCCTGAAACTCCCACAAATGTTAGAGGCAGAGGAAGTGGGAGGATAGCTACATACCACAAATGTTATGTACTGTGCTTGCTAGTGCTACTGTGCCACTATGTGTAGAATTAATTTGTCTTACTGCAGTGCTTTGCTAAGAGTATATTTTACAATAGTCTTGTTTTTTTTCTTGATATAGCTACTCCTTCCAAAGGGAAACCCGACAGGAAGGAGTTGGCAGCCAAGGCCCGTTGCCGGAAGCTGGAGGCCATACTAAGGGAATACCGGTGGCTGGTTGTTTTGGCGGAGGAGGAGGCAGTAGCAGCTGCAGCCTCCTCGAATGCCCCGGGCCCCAGCCACCCCCCTCCAGCGTTACAGCGCCACCGTCTGGCAGCCGCCCACCGCCGCCCATCTTACATCAATGCTGCCCCCCCCCCGTGGATGCAATTGCCGCGCGTTGAAGCGCCGCGTCGCTCGGCTAGAGGAGCAAGTCCGTGTCCTTCTGGAGAGGCGAGCCCGCCGATAAGACCCAGTTAATTGCCCCTTTTTTATTTCTTCTTTTGGTGGGTGGGAATTGGGCATTGGGGTTAACTTTCGTTGGACAATTGGACTTTTTCGTTCCAGACATTGGTTGGGGTTAGGGAGAGGGGTGGGTCAGGTGTTGTTGTGGTTTTTTTACATAGTTTTATTTGTTAGGGAATAAAATTATATATTTATACTTTACATACGATGTTGTTAATGTTTTGTGGGTGGGGTTACTGTTTTACGTCACACTGTTTCCTTGCTGGTGCAGGGCCACAGCCAGTGTTTGATTTAAATAATTGGCTGACTTTGTAAGACACAAACAGA
This sequence comes from Triturus cristatus, assembly GCF_964204655.1. Classification (NCBI taxonomy): domain Eukaryota; kingdom Metazoa; phylum Chordata; class Amphibia; order Caudata; family Salamandridae; genus Triturus; species Triturus cristatus. The sequence continues at coordinate 156,056,812 of NC_140579.1, forward strand.
TAGATGAAGTACTCTTCACTGAGTGACTTGTCCTACTAGTACTCTCAGTCTGTCCTCCTAGTCTATGCATTCTGCAACTGGACCCAAAGGGTTGTGTGAAATTTAATTAATGAAAAAATTCCCATTATTAATTATGCCTCCCCCAAACTTCTTCTCTTACCTGTGCTTGATATTTAACTTAGGCACAGCGATGGCTGCATGGTGATGATGGGTTTCTTTCCCAACATGCCATTGGTTGTGGTGGTAGTAGTAGTAGACCCTGGCAGTAGCATTTGCAAAAAAAGAAAATGAGACAGTCAGTCGCCTGAGAGAGACTGTTGGAGGAGTAGTAGAACGGAGTACAGTACAGAACTTACTGCCAAACAATAATGTGCAAAAATCCAATAAAACATAATGGTGGTGGGGATAGCCTAGTACATAGAGTTACAAACTCTAGTTGTGTTGAGTCACTCGACTAGGCCTACCTACAGTACACTCGACACAAGCGTAACCGTTAGTGCTGTGTAGGAGGATGACAACAAATCCAATCGATGCCGGCAATTAATGCTGATGGATTAGGTTCCTTTGGTAAAAAAATTACCTCGCAAATATATACTGCTCATGGGTGGGCAAGCAGAAGATCCTTACCCTGCTTTGAAATTGAATTAGTGTTGCTTTTGCCACATCCGCCCCAGCAAGCGTGTGATAAATTATTGGTGTCCATTTAATTTAGTTACACCTCAATAAGTCACACAGTACGGGGAAGAGGGTTAGGGTTTGATGAATGGTTGGGAAGGGGGGGTTTAGGGAAAGGTTTGACAAAGAAAAACAGTACGCATGGACAACAACAAAAGAAAAAACAATCTTGGCAGACAACCATATCCATAAATCTGTTAAGGGAGAAAAAGAAAATGCATGCATGTTGATGATGATAACTTGATGGTTAATGAAGTACTTACTAACTACAATTAGACAGTACAGGGCAGCAGTATATTATGCAATTTGCCTTGCCTGTTTGCCCTTAGAGACCCAAATTACATACAGTTTCTGTTCTGTTGTACCTGCCCGGGCTTACTATTAAAGAGAGCAAAGGAAATTCAAGAATAGCTGTAGGGATGAATTGAATTATAAGCAGAGAGCAAACATACTAATAACAACAACACACAGTACTAATGATTGAAGACAACAAATGAATCAAATTATTTAAAAGATGAGGAAAGTTGATACTGTTACTGTATGTTATCCTGGTCAAAATGGGGAGTTGCATCTCGGCATTCCTCTTGGTCCTCCCTTCCATGGACGCTCCGGCCATCAAGCTTGGGTGACGCCACTGCCTGCCTGGCAGATGTAGATTTATTGGTCAGGTGTGAGTTTTTTTTTCCAGTATAGCACAGGGTAAGGGCTGGCCTGTAAATGTAGATGGAAAAACAAAAAGGCATATTGAAGATCAAGTAGAAAAAAAATGCATAAATTACGGTGGAGTGCAACAAGAACACTTTCAGAGGTGGCATGGATACATCATGTCTACTCTAGTCTGTTTCCAGCATTAACCTCCAACAACAACAGGACAGAGCAGGCCCATGGCACCCGCCGTGTCCCCTCCTCCATTTAGCGTACTTTTTTGGGGGGACACAGGCAGACAAAGCACTTAATATACAGCAACATAGCATTTCACAAATTAAGTGACTAAATCAATGCACCGCTCTCAGTCATACTATCACAGTCGACTCCACCACTACACAGACATGTAGGTCTGCAGTGGTTGTTGTTGACTTGTTTACCTTTTATTCAACTCATGTAACACCCTGAGTTATTCCATCAATCATCTTGGATCCTACTGAGTGACTGCGAAGATATTATGTCACTGTGGTCATCATCATGGTGTTGTCCAACTCAGTGTGCATTGTACAGATTGAGTCCCCATTCCATACTCAAAATGCAATGGATCGGCCTACTGTAGAAGTACAAATTTGTTATTAAAAAACGAGAAGGGAAACAAACATTGACATATGTTACTTTTAGTGTGTAGATTAGATAATAGTACACAATGATTAACTTCATGCACTACAAACAACAACAACACAAATCACTCAGTCAGCGTCCAATGCATGTCATCATTAGGTTCATTACCTGTTCCTTCTCATCTTCAGTTAATGGGCAGTCTCTCTCTGCTAGGAAAGGAGGATAGCTATAGTAGTCATCATCATGTTCCACTTCTTTTGAAAGGACTCAACGAGGCAAGATTTTCTTCTATTATGCTAATCATCTGGCTTGAGGGCAATAGATTTAGAGCGATTCAGGTGGATGGAGGAGCAGGACTCAGAGGAGTGGACTGAAATGCAGAAAGCTGAAACTCATTTATGGCAATAAAAGACTAGAATATGGTGGTGATGGATTTGTTGTGATACGAAGTTTCCAACCAGAAAGACAGACACACAAATAAAAGTCAATAAGGGAGAAAGACAGTAAGAAGTGGAAGTCTAGTTGTCAGGGAAGTATAGCTCGTCTTCAAACTCTGGGGGTTCAACCAGAAGTAGGTAATCATCATCTAAGACGCTACTTCCATCACCTGAGCCAATGTCCTCATCTTCCTGCGTTGATTCATGTATTGTGTAATTTGGTGGTATAAAGTGCTGATTCATTTTGATCATGGTTAACCTCTCCATGTTTTTGGGCGAGAGACTGGTCCTTCTCACTGTTACAATGGAACCAGCAGCACTGAAAACACGTTCAGAAGAGACACTTGCGACAGGGCAAGCCAGATAGTTTATCGCCAGCCTGCTGAGCAGTGGCCATTGGCCCCTTTTCCCATACCAATACCGCAATGGGTTTTGATCAATGTACACCTCTGTCGGGTCATCCAGATAGGCCTGGACCATCCGCTCAATGTTCAGGAGTGCTACACTTTGTTCGGCCTCTTTTGTCTTAGCGTCAGTTTTGGTGAGTGTTCTGAGCCAAACGCACTGCCCTCAGGCTCCGAAGTTGAACTTGACGCCGGATGCACTGCTGCAGTACTTGTTGTGGTTGTGGGTGTATGGAGCGGGCTTTTAATTATCAGCCGTTCATTTTCCAACTTACTGGTTGCCTCAGCTATCCAAGTTTTGTACCGGGCAACATCCACTTCACAAAAAGGAATTAATGTCTTACTTTTCAGTGCTGATTTGGACCGTGGATTCAGAATTGTGGCACAAATGTAATGTTCTTGTGTCAAAATCTTATTTTGCACCCTTGTATTGACAGATAAGTGATGGGATAAGCTCTCCACCAACTCATATGCTTCTTTTTTTTCATCTACACCATTATACACTTCAGCTGTTGCTCTAGCATTTCCAACAATGGGATATCTTGGCCTATAGTACAGTCCTCCTTGCTGACTTCACGTGTGAAGACCTCGAAAGGAAGAAGCATCTCAGTCAGGCACTTAACTAGGCACCATTGGTCCATCTGAAGGGTCATGCCTTTCATAGTAGCATCCCCTCTTCGCATAACATATTAATTAATTGGTACTGCTCAAACAGACGGTCAAGCATGTAATAAGTTGAGTTCCAACGTGTTGCCACCTCCTGGATGAGTGCTTTGACTGCCATTCTATAGTCACGTTGAATGATCCTCAGCTGCTTCCGAGCTTTAAAAGAATGGCTGAAATGAGTGCATATTCTTCGGCAGGTGGTCAGTAAGTTGCTGACTATGGCTTTTTTTTCAGAAAGTCTTGAACTATAATGTTAATGCAGTGCGCCAAACACGGCACCCTGAAATAGGAACCAAGCTGCATGGCCTCAAGTACATTACTGCCATTATCTGTGGAAACAAAACCAATCTTAAGCCCTCTTGGGCACAGCCATTCAAAGACCTTGCTGTGAAACTCTTGCAAAATGTTTACAGCAGTATGAGATTTCTCCATGGCGAACATGGCTACAGTTGCATGTTTCAGAGTAGCATTAAAGATCTCAGCTGTATCAACAGCACCTACTTCAGATAGCTTATCTCTAACCCCCACAAAAGAGACCCAGTGTGCAGTGATGCACATGTAATCAGTGGCTTGGCAACTGGTCCACATGTCTGTTGTCAGGTGGATATTGTGAACAGCACTTTGCTGCAAAGCTTGTCCAGCCAATTCCAGCACATCATGATGTAGTGCTGGAACAGCAACTCTTGCAAAATAGGACCGGCTGGGAACCTTCTATTTAGGACAGATGGCTGACACAAATTCAAGGAAACCCACCCCTTCCACAAATGAAAAAGGGAGACGGTCCAGCGCTAACATTTTTGCCAGCTTCGCATTGTACAACAGTGCCGTTGGGTGGTTGCGTTTGTACTGCCCCTCTGACCTAAACATGCTGAGAATGGTAGGCTGGATTTTTTTACTTTGTGGGGCAGTTCTTTTCTTGAACCCAGTTAGGCTCAACGACGCACTTTTTTTCATTGCAGTACTCGGTCGACTTGGTGTCTCAGTCACTGCGGGTGCCACTGAGATGTTGCTGAGGATGTGGGCGGTACCACTACACTGCTGGGGACAGGGCTAGAAATGTCTCCCTCTTGTTCACCTTCCACAGCGATCATATCTTCCCCTAATTCTTCATCCCCAACAGCAATGGGTTCAGTTTTACTTTTTTCTAAGCGAAGTAGGTGAGCCTCCCACTGGATACTGTGGTGTATTTTGAGATGACTTGTTTGGCCTCCGGTATCATAGTTTGTACCAAGCTTACCCCATCTAACAGCCTGTCGACAAATTGAGCATATAGCAACGTTATCCTCCTTACTGCTAACCGAAAAGAAGTACCAAACTGGGGAGGAGAACTTTCTGGAGCTGCTGGATGTGCCACTTTCAATACCAGATGAACTGGAGGGTGTGCCTGGAATTTGACTCTGTGCAGTTATACTACCACTACCTGCTGAGGTGGTGGTTGAGCTGGATGTAGGTCCATGCCGGGCCTTTGCAAATATGGAAGCTGGAGGTCGTGTTGTTGCTACCTGTGTTGGAGGTATCCGTGCTACATCCCACGCAGCGATTTTGGATAGGGTAATAATGTTGGTCTCCATCTCCTCGGGGCCGGGAGTGGTGCTCGTGATGACTGGCTTGTCATCATCATCCCCCTCTTGTACATCTACCTCCATAACTGTAAGGCTTTCTGGAACGTTCCTTTTCACTAGCCTTGTCTTGTAGCGTGCATCACTCTCAGACTGAGCTGGTGACTTCCAAGTGGCATCTAGATCATCAGAAGCGGGGCTTGAAGAAGAAGATGATGGACTAACCCTCCTTTTTCTTGCTAGGGGTCTGGAAGACAATGGATCTTCTGAAACAGTGGCTTGCCCCTCTTTGTCTGCAGGAAGCTCTATCTCCTGAAATGCCCCTACTTCAGGAGGAACAACTACTATTGTGGGCTGTGGCTGCTGCTGTTCTTGCGGCTGCTGCTGTTCTTGTGGCTGCTGCTGTTCTTGCGGCTGCTGCTGCGCCTGCTGCGGCGTCTGCTGCTGCCCACTTATCTACTGAGTTTCCGCCTGCGTTGATTGTGTACTACTTTGCGATAATGACATTTCAACATCACTGCTCGTTAGTAGACTGGCTACCTCTGCGACACTCATGGGCTTGGGCCTAGGTTGGTGGGTCTGGCCCGCTGATGAGGAGGTGCTGCTCCCAGCTCAGTCCCCGGACAACATTGCTGCAGGCGTAATTATTTATTTCCCAAAAAACATCTGGGGCGGCACACCAGTCTTGGTAAGTGCCACTTCCTTTTTCCTTCTCATCGACAACTTTCTTGGTACTGGAGGACCTGCTACCTTTCTTTGGGGCCATCTGCTTCAGATGTCAGCAGGACGCAGGTGCACAAGTTGCAGAGATGTCTGTGGTCACATGTGGACGTGACGTGGTGCGCAGCAGGACTTCTGTCTGGCAGTACAACGGGTGATGATGATGACACCTCCTCCTCTGTCTTTTTGTGCACCTAAAAGCAAAGAAGCCATGAGAAGAACTGTTGCATTTGTTGTTGTGGTTCAATTACTACTAGTACAAACAAACAAATAAAAGATATAACTTAGTGTAGCCATTTGTGAGGCTTTGTCAACAAGGGCTTTCATGGTATACTGTGTACACTCTCAGGAAGGATAGGAAAGAAGAAGAACAACAAAAATAAAAATGTAATGGAAGTGGACCCAGTTTGGCATTAAATTATTTGCTCGTCATCTCATCACATCATTCAGGGAGCTACTGCTGGCAAAGGGGATGGATGGAAGCAGTAAGCCAAAAGGAAAACCATGCAGGCCTATATGGCAAAAGCAGCACACTTGTATAACTCCCACCAGAAATGGCCACTCACAAAAAATCACAAGCACCAAGCAGGAGGCCTGGAAAACAATGTACTGACAAAAGGCCTATAATAGCCAGGCAAACGATGCATGCTAAACCACACTGCTTTGCCTTTAAAGCAATAAAATGCAAAAACGAAAATCCACAGGGCTAAACAAGGTCTGCAAGGTACACAACACACCACACACAACAAAGGCATGTATTTAACACACACCCAAAAAGAACAGGAATACCCCCAAAAATACACATTTTGCACAACAATCCAATGCCATCCATGCCCTAAATTATGTTTGAAATAAATTCAACAAATACCAAAGGAACAGTTGCTTCATCATGCACCCACCCATGACTAGCTCTGGGCGTACTGGCTACCCACAACAATTTTAAAAAATAAATAACGATAAGTACCAAAATTGTAGTTGCAGCAACTGCAATGCCTCGATCAAACAACAACCACACCAACTTACTTGTAAAATATCAAATTTAAAAGTCCTCAAATCCAATGATAATGATGCAGCAGACACAAAGAGTGATCCTTCCAGCTCAAAATCCAAAGGCAGAATGAACAGGAGATGGGCAAAGCACTGGGAGGAGCCTGCTGGACAGGAACAGGAATTTGGAGACTCAGTGGCACTTCCTCCCTCTCCCCCCCAAAATTTGTTTTAAAAAACAAGGACTCCTTGCACAAAAAAAGAACAGCCAACTGTCAATCTGAGGAGTTTTTTCCATCCAAATCATCATTTACAGAAGGTTTTATGCTGCTCGAGATATTATTCTTCTCCAGATTGAAAATTTTGCGTGTTCGGGATCGCGAGCGTCACCACACTTCCGCCGGATGGCGCGTCCAAAAGACGGGTTCGCAATCGCACGCTCACTGTGGCGAATGATGTGTCCGCGATCTCAGACATCTCACAGTGTCCGATGGCGCTGCAAATGACGTGTTCGCGATCGCAAACTCTTGCGGGATAGAGCGACCGGCTACCAACATCTCATGGCGCATGCGAACGGATCAGAAAACTCGCCGGCGAATGCAGGGCTCCTGGTAAGTCGACCACGCGCGCGAGAATTTATTTTTAGAGCGCGAACATGGAAAAAATCTCCGCTACGCCGCAGATCGCATACATTTCGACATCCCCGCGGAACACGAAAATGCCTACATTTAGCATATTCCACGAGCGGAACGGAATTTGACACCCACCCTTATCAAAGATCACGCCATAGATCGAGAAAATTCCAAAGTGCTGTTGTACCCCGAATACACCTTGCAGGGGAATTGGGACATCCTCAACAGAGGAAACCTTCTGAAGCTCTGCGAAAACATCCCGGGTCTAGAAAATATAAAAACAATTGACATTGAGACAGTGGCCTTCTCTGGCCAGCGCCAAATGAAGCAAATGAAACAACTGAGATAACTTTCTCGAACCCGGTTATGGCAGATGCCCTGAGAGGATACAAAATGCAACTGGACAATTGGGGCATACAAATCCAGCCCCCACTTGCTACCAAATATCCAATGATCCTAAAAAACAATGTGCCAAGTGCACAGCAGGGAGCACAAGAACTGATTGGCCAGACAAGAACAATCAGCAAAAATTCAACCCAACCAGCCACTGGAACAATATCACACGGCTCCATAGGGGGCCCGAAAATGAATTTGTGGAGCAACAGTCCAATCCAAATCATTGCTCATTTAGAAGGGGGCAACTGCTCCTGTTCGACGAAGGGGAACAGTATTAGAGGTTGGTCCTGGCTCCCACTGGCCTTAAGTTCTAGCTCCTAATACCAGGCCCTTATCAAGTAATCAGCCAATGCCATTAAAGGTTGGATCCACTATAAACAATGGCCTCATCCAGTACAGAAGCCGCTCAAAGAACAACCAAACGATCAACATCATGACTTGGAATGTCGCAGGGGTTAACAAGGTTCTGCAAAGTCAAGCTGCACCTACATTCCTTGCAGGCGCAGATATAATCTGCGCTCAAGAAACATGGGCAACTTCATCCACACCAATAGGGGGCTATGCGGAATACTTCAAACCTGCATTGAAACGCAATATTTACGGGAGACCCTCAGGGGGTATCTCTATATACATCAAGCATGCTTTAAAAGTACTCTTCACAGTGATAAAGAACCCCTCAGACACGTTTTTGGCCGGCACTCTGAAAGGTTTAAATACGCATAACGGCCCATTAGCAATACTTTTAATCAATGTTTATTATAACCGCCACGGGCCGGGTCCAAAGGACAAACTTACTCGGTTAATAAACGTGATCGAAACTCTGCTATTGCAGTTTGCAGGCATGGAATCCATTAACTTCGGGGACTTTAACACGCATGACATAGGGGCAGTACATTCCAGACAGACAACCCAACGGGAGCACCGGACGTTTTAACGCCCTTATGCGGGCATATAACCTGGCAACGGCACACTCTCTAATCCCAAAACTCAACTCCGAGGCATTCATAGCACCCACTTATAATAACCGGACCACAATAGACTACATCTTATTGAGTGAGAGACTACAAAAACATATGTCAAATTACAGAGTTCAACCGCGGAATGAAAGTGACCAGGCCGCTTTAATCCTGCAATTATCCATCGCAGCGAAAACCCGCCACACTCTTCGCTGTGTTGGGGCAACGACGGGGGAGGAAGTTTACAGACTCCTTAAAAGAATCAAATGGTGGGCGGGTTTAGCCAGGGTGTAGAACTAGGTATTGCCCTTTCAAAGTATGTTATAATTTCTGGGCCTCATGCTGGACATCTTCCCCTTTTCGCATGGACAGTTGCTGCCAACTTTGGCTATGTACGCTAGGGATCAGTCGCTTACATCAAGCTATGGGGTCTGTTGGGCTACGTATGGGCAATGTTGGGCTTGTTCGAATGTCAATATGCCTGCTTGAAACCAATAAATAAAGTTATTCCAAAAACAAAAAAGAATCAAATGGGGGCTGCTCCCAAGTCATAGATTTGTTTCATGGAAATCAACATGGAAAGGCTGGCAGACCGGTCTCAATAATAAGGGCCTCATAGGGGAATGGGGCACACTTGCCTATGATTTAGCATCTCTGCTCTGGGGGTGCATCACACATAGAACCAACGTAAACCCCGCACACACAATGGGATTTCAACCAGCAATCAAGGAATGCTCCAAAAAACTAAACTCCAGATGTAGGGCCTATCGAGTCTGCCAAAAAGGAACTTACTTTAGCATCCAAGAGCCACTCACTACTGGTTTGGCAGGCAAAACGAGAACTTACAGAGGCGAAATGGCTAAAGATTTTCAAGCTGTTGGCACCAAGCATATCCCAAGAATTTTGGCAATATCTCAATAAGCTAATTTATGGGACCTCTAATAAAGAGAACCCACTAGACGCAAGCACCTGGATAGCCCACGTGAAAATCCTTTACACTGATGTCCGAACGTGAATCCATCAGGTAGAACCACAATACTAGGGGAGAAATCTGGCAATGTCACAGCAAATCCTACGGAATCTCTGTTCGATGTTACCACTCCGGACAAACAAGGAATTCGAACCATCGTGAAACAAATACGCCATAATGGAGCACCTGGCCCTAACGGCCTGCCTGGCTCCCTCTTTAGGGAGGACATCGACTTTTGGGCTGACAATTTGGCTCGCCTGTATGCAGGTTTTTGGAGGAAGTCCCAGACTCGTGGAGGGGGGTCATTGCTGCATCCAATATACAACAAGCATTGGCATAGCCAATAGGTCTCGCCTTTGGGACCTTATAAGTGTTTAGCCATGCAACAGTTGATGTTGTTGCACCAAGGATATTGTGCTGCATAACTAAATACTTATAAGGCCCCAACGGCGAGACCTATTGGCTATGCCAATGCTTGTTAAATTTGTGAAGGTGATCAGATCACCTAATCAAGTACCCATTTGCAGACAGCAACTTTAATGAGGATATAGAAAATAAATCATAGTTCAACTGGCCACCTACAATACAGGCAAATAAATACCACATATTTAAGGTAAACATGAAAAACAAAATAAAATACTTCGAATCAGATCTGTCACTGAAGCAAAATAATTATTTTTGACGGAACTGAATATGCACAGACTTTGTACAGGCAATAAAGTTAAGTTTATCACAAAAGAGGGGGGGACCGGGAGCGTAGTTAGAAAATAGGTCCAGTACCCGTGCTCCCTCAGAATAACTAGTATATTACGAGAGGGTAACTGTTCCTGAGGAATTATGGTTGTGTTTGTTCCCTCAAAGTGGTGTGGGGAATTTCTCCTTTTGTAAATAGTGCCCTCACACACCCTTTCGGGTGTCTTGCTTCATCATAGGGCGTTGCTCCTCGTGGGGGTGGCGCTGCAGTCCCCCACGGGCCCCGCAAGAGGGCTCTTTGGCGGAGATCTTTTGATGGAGACGCCGCAGTTGTGCATGGGTGTGTGTGGGCCTAATGGAAAACAAGTGGGTGGTGCGGTTTAAAAATTGCTGGGTAGAGTTTCAGACCTTTATTCACTGCCCTACCTGGCAAATAATTAAAAATGGTTATCCTGGAGCTACTCTTAATGAAAAAATAATAAAAGAGGGCAGATCCTGGAAAGTAACTGCTGCTCTCAGGAATGTGAGTGGGGAGCCTACTGGTGAGTGGTCAACATGTTTCGCGCTTACGAATGGGTCCTTAAGGGATCCCAGATGCGCTTCGTCAGGACCTAAGAAAATAATTAAATAGTGAGTGAAAGTGTTTGTGAGTGAAAATAGAATAACAGGTTTCAGTGAGGTGTGATACTGTAGACCTGTTCAACCTAAATATTAAGGTTAGTCCAGCGTCTTTGCGCTGAGAGGTTTACCTGTCTTTTCTGGAAACCTCTACCCAACCTGGATTGGTAGGGAAAAAAAGGGTGGGGGAGACAAACACAGGGACAGGGGAGAGAAAAAAATGCAGAGACAAGTAACAACAAAGTAAGTATTGGTACATTTATCTCACGAATGTCAAACAAGCGACATCGGCTAGTAACATTGCACGCCATGCTTCTAAAGTAAACATAACATGCGTATCAGACGGTCGTGATGACTATGATCCCAAAATATTTTGAATCCGTTACTGTGTAGTGAGAGTATCATTGCATCCGTGTGTTTTCACTAGGCCAGCTGTTCGTGTGAGGCAGTGAAAATTGCCCCGTAGTAACAGAAGCTCGTTATATCGTGGCCGTTTAACAGGAAAGAGCAATATCTGTACCGTGGTATGTTCGTGTGTATCAATAACACAACTAACGTTATCGGTGAAACTCAGGTGAAAAATCAAGGATCGGCGACTAGATTAGTAATTAAGGCCTACCCTCAAGTTGTAGGGATTAGGGCCCCATCAGCGTAGTGGAGTTGGCACTAAAGAGAAACTAACAGACGGGGAGACAGAGAAGTTTTTAAGAATCGGAAATTAAATCAGACTTTAAAGTTGCGTGGCTCGGCTCACCTCTTTCATAGGGAAATACTCACTCGTGCTCCTTCGCCTAGGACGTGGTAACCTACCCCCTCTCCATCTATCGCTGGAACGGATAGTCAAGGAGCGAACAGTTACCGCTTATATCCGATCTTTCGTGCTGCACTAATCCGATTGGGGACGTGTTGGTGGGCGCAGACCGATGACGTCACTACGTTGCGTGACTCGGTAACTACGGTAACAGGTAGGACGTTGTTCACAGACGCGGTAGCGTCTTGAAAGCGATCGCCAGTCTAGTTGTTTCATGAGTGATTGTCATGATACTTCTGGCAATAGATAAAAGTATATCTGAAAGGGATCGTTGTACAGAATACAGTTCATGTTCGCTAAGGTATGCCCAGCATGAAGGAGGAGTGGCTCCATTTTTCGGGGATCTGTTGCCAATATGTCATGTTTAGATTACCCCCTGCATTGATTTAGAAGTTGTTCGTATGTATAATGTTGTGTCAATAAAGTTATTCGTATGTAAAGACCATTGATCGTAGCTAATGTGGATGTGGCGGTTCTCTTTTTTTATAGGAAAACTCGTTACACTAGAATCCCCTGAGTAGATTAAAGTTATTGAAACCGATCTGGTTTCCCGTTCATTAAAGATAAGTGTAAATATTTCACACGTAATGTTGGGTGACTGGGGGGTTTGTTTTTATGCCTGTAATCCGACAGGTACAAAGGGGCTATTGTTTTCGCTACTAATCACATCGAAGCTAATCTGATAGTATGGATGAGGCAGAGCGAAATAACAATAATCTGATCACGTAGTAATGGTGGATATGTGGCTATTATGTCAGCTCTACCCATGGAATTTCGTCGTTCAGACCTATTGTATCGCTTTTCAGTCTATGGACCCATCTTTGTTCTTGTCTGAACAGGGACTGTTTAGTCCAATGTGGATTGGAATCGATGACGGTCCATCTCAAACTGTTAGCGGCATGCCCTTCCTCTGCAAAGTGTGTCAAAAGTTTGGTATTGGTCTTGCCTCTCCTGATGGTGCTCTTATGTTCCCCTATGCGGACCTTAACTGCTCTAGTAGTCATTCCAACATATCTCTTGTTGCATGGGCATACAATGGTGTAGACACAATTGGTGGTGTTACAGTTGGTGTGTCTTAGTTGGCGCCACGGTGTGTTGAGGCCCAGGTCGATTTCTTTGGAAACCGTGGTCTCTGCACAGCTTGAGCAGGAGCCGCAAGGGTAGTGGCCTACTACAGGTGGTAGAGACCAAAGTGTCGTTTGTTGTGTGGTTTGGGGTTTGGGCCTGGTATGTACTAGGTGGTCTTTCAGATTCATAGTGCGTTTAAAAGCAAACAAGGGTGGTGGTCCTGGTTCAAATGAACCGGAATTTAGTATGGACCAATGTTTTCTGATTGCTTTTTGCACATTATTCGAGTTCGGGGTGAACGTAGTGACACAGGTCATTGTGTCTAGTACTGGTTTGTCTTTGGTCTCGAGCAGTGCAGCCCTAGAGCTGTTCTTTGCCCTCTTGTGTGCCTGACGAATTATGCCCTTCGGATAATGCCGTTTCTCCAGATTGTCTCTGAGGAGATCTGACTGTGTTTCAAATTCTTTTATGGTGTCACAGTTTCTTCGGAGGCGTAGGAATTGGCCAACCGGTAGGTTGTTCCTAAGTGCCCTGGGGTGGTGACTATCATAGATAAGGAGATTATTCCTATCCGTGGGTTTTTTGTAGTTGGTGGTATGTAGACACCCATTGTCCAAGGAAATGAGAAGGTCCAGAAATGGGATGGATTGACGTGACCTGGTGCTGGTAAATTTTAAGTATGGATTCAGGGTGTTAACCCAGTTGCAGAATTCCGTACATCGGTCTTCAGTACCTTGCCAGAATACGATTACATCGTCTATATAGCGACGCCATAGCAGAATATGCTCTTTAAATGGGTTGTTGTCTCCCAAAATGTGTCCCTCTTCAAAATGAGCCATGTAAAGGCAGGCCAGACTCGGCGCGAATGTGCTTCCCATGCTCGTGCCTTGTATCTGATGGTAGAGGTGGTTTTTAAAGGCAAAGAAGTTTTCTTTGAGAGCCAGGGAAGCACAGTCGCAAATGAAGGAGATCGGTGTCATGTAGGGCCATGGTGTGATTTTCTACTACAAAAAACCCACGGATAGGAATAATCTCCTTATCTATGATAGTCACCACCCCAGGGCACTTAGGAACAACCTACCGGTTGGCCAATTCCTACGCCTCCGAAGAAACTGTGACACCATAAAAGAATTTGAAACACAGTCAGATCTCCTCAGAGACAATCTGGAGAAACGGCATTATCCGAAGGGCATAATTCGTCAGGCACACAAGAGGGCAAAGAACAGCTCTAGGGCTGCACTGCTCGAGACCAAAGACAAACCAGTACTAGACACAATGACCTGTGTCACTACGTTCACCCCGAACTCGAATAATGTGCAAAAAGCAATCAGAAAACATTGGTCCATACTAAATTCCGGTTCATTTGAACCAGGACCACCACCCTTGTTTGCTTTTAAACGCACTATGAATCTGAAAGACCACCTAGTACATACCAGGCCCAAACCCCAAACCACACAACAAACGACACTTTGGTCTCTACCACCTGTAGTAGGCCACTACCCTTGCGGCTCCTGCTCAAGCTGTGCAGAGACCACGGTTTCCAAAGAAATCGACCTGGGCCTCAACACACCGTGGCGCCAACTAAGACACACCAACTGTAACACCACCAATTGTGTCTACACCATTGTATGCCCATGCAACAAGAGATATGTTGGAATGACTACTAGAGCAGTTAAGGTCCGCATAGGGGAACATAAGAGCACCATCAGGAGAGGCAAGACCAATACCAAACTTTTGACACACTTTGCAGAGGAAGGGCATGCCGCTAACAGTTTGAGATGGACCGTCATCGATTCCAATCCACATTGGACTAAACAGTCCCTGTTCAGACAAGAACAAAGATGGGTCCATAGACTGAAAAGCGATACAATAGGTCTGAACGACGAAATTCCATGGGTAGAGCTGACATAATAGCCACATATCCACCATTACTACGTGATCAGATTATTGTTATTTCGCTCTGCCTCATCCATACTATCAGATTAGCTTCGATGTGATTAGTAGCGAAAACAATAGCCCCTTTGTACCTGTCGGATTACAGGCATAAAAACAAACCCCCCAGTCACCCAACATTACGTGTGAAATATTTACACTTATCTTTAATGAACGGGAAACCAGATCGGTTTCAATAACTTTAATCTACTCAGGGGATTCTAGTGTAACGAGTTTTCCTATAAAAAAAGAGAACCGCCACATCCACATTAGCTACGATCAATGGTCTTTACATACGAATAACTTTATTGACACAACATTATACATACGAACAACTTCTAAATCAATGCAGGGGGTAATCTAAACATGACATATTGGCAACAGATCCCCGAAAAATGGAGCCACTCCTCCTTCATGCTGGGCATACCTTAGCGAACATGAACTGTATTCTGTACAACGATCCCTTTCAGATATACTTTTATCTATTGCCAGAAGTATCATGACAATCACTCATGAAACAACTAGACTGGCGATCGCTTTCAAGACGCTACCGCGTCTGTGAACAACGTCCTACCTGTTACCGTAGTTACCGAGTCACGCAACGTAGTGACGTCATCGGTCTGCGCCCACCAACACGTCCCCAATCGGATTAGTGCAGCACGAAAGATCGGATATAAGCGGTAACTGTTCGCTCCTTGACTATCCGTTCCAGCGATAGATGGAGAGGGGGTAGGTTACCACGTCCTAGGCGAAGGAGCACGAGTGAGTATTTCCCTATGAAAGAGGTGAGCCGAGCCACGCAACTTTAAAGTCTGATTTAATTTCCGATTCTTAAAAACTTCTCTGTCTCCCCGTCTGTTAGTTTCTCTTTAGTGCCAACTCCACTACGCTGATGGGGCCCTAATCCCTACAACTTGAGGGTAGGCCTTAATTACTAATCTAGTCGCCGATCCTTGATTTTTCACCTGAGTTTCACCGATAACGTTAGTTGTGTTATTGATACACACGAACATACCACGGTACAGATATTGCTCTTTCCTGTTAAACGGCCACGATATAACGAGCTTCTGTTACTACGGGGCAATTTTCACTGCCTCACACGAACAGCTGGCCTAGTGAAAACACACGGATGCAATGATACTCTCACTACACAGTAACGGATTCAAAATATTTTGGGATCATAGTCATCACGACCGTCTGATACGCATGTTATGTTTACTTTAGAAGCATGGCGTGCAATGTTACTAGCCGATGTCGCTTGTTTGACATTCGTGAGATAAATGTACCAATACTTACTTTGTTGTTACTTGTCTCTGCATTTTTTTCTCTCCCCTGTCCCTGTGTTTGTCTCCCCCACCCTTTTTTTCCCTACCAATCCAGGTTGGGTAGAGGTTTCCAGAAAAGACAGGTAAACCTCTCAGCGCAAAGACGCTGGACTAACCTTAATATTTAGGTTGAACAGGTCTACAGTATCACACCTCACTGAAACCTGTTATTCTATTTTCACTCACAAACACTTTCACTCACTATTTAATTATTTTCTTAGGTCCTGACGAAGCGCATCTGGGATCCCTTAAGGACCCATTCGTAAGCGCGAAACATGTTGACCACTCACCAGTAGGCTCCCCACTCACATTCCTGAGAGCAGCAGTTACTTTCCAGGATCTGCCCTCTTTTATTATTTTTTCATTAAGAGTAGCTCCAGGATAACCATTTTTAATTATTTGCCAGGTAGGGCAGTGAATAAAGGTCTGAAACTCTACCCAGCAATTTTTAAACCGCACCACCCACTTGTTTTCCATTAGGCCCACACACACCCATGCACAACTGCGGCGTCTCCATCAAAAGATCTCCGCCAAAGAGCCCTCTTGCGGGGCCCGTGGGGGACTGCAGCGCCACCCCCACGAGGAGCAACGCCCTATGATGAAGCAAGACACCCGAAAGGGTGTGTGAGGGCACTATTTACAAAAGGAGAAATTCCCCACACCACTTTGAGGGAACAAACACAACCATAATTCCTCAGGAACAGTTACCCTCTCGTAATATACTAATAAAGTTAAGTTAGCAGAGGATGAAATGGACTGACACACTGCGGTCGGAGGAAGCAAAACGTGAATGGCAGTTTAACAGACCAAATACTCTTCTACCAACATATTTTGTATGATTTTGATTTGGAAAGAAATAGAATGGCAAGACAACTAAAGCGGACCCAAAGGTCAGTCCTAAAAATCTAGAATGGGAGAGCTACTCAGGACTGGAACTGTGAAACTAGTGAGCTGTCATCCTGGAAGGGATATAGCTAGAATATGCAATCTCTTCTCAAAACTATACTGTCACCGCTGTAATGTCCATTACTAAGATATCACAGTTGTGAGAAAACTTTACCTACTGTATGAAAATACTGCATAACTTCTGCTATCCACGTACAGGAAGTTTTACGGGGGAAAAAAAGAGGCAGCACCGCTCAGGCAAACAAGTGATGCCTGGAAAAACATCTAAACAAAAATAAATTACAGGAATGACAGTTGCAGAAAGTATTACATCAAATTAAGAAATTAAATGAATGGCGGCACTTGGAGGTGTAACGAATATAATGGAAAACGCCACAAACGCAAGTTATTCAAAGAAGCATTAACAAAGAAAGGGGGATCCAGTATTTCGTTACAAAAAGTCTTGGCCCATTTAAGAAGGCACTAAAACATGTCAGAACCAGAGCGAACGTAACTTGAAGTGCCTGTGGTATACACACTTCGAGTTCCATCTACATATAGTATGAGATAACGTGATTTTAAGATGCCCTCCCGGGAGATTTGTGGAAATGGAAATAATCATTATTCGGGGCACAAGGTTATGTTTGTATCCAATGCGTGTAGTATTCCAGTAAATCATTTAGTTCCACTATTTATTATTACCTATACTGCTAAAAAAAATCTAATGCCTTCAAATCTAACTGGATACGTTTCTAGTAACTGCGCACATCTAACAGATCAACATTTTTAAAGCGCGAATCACCGTAAAAGTTGCGTGGTTATAGAGAACTGTTAAACGAAATGCTGTGCACTTGCAAGAGAACAACATGAACTGGCAGTTTAGGGCTCAATTAGGGAGTAGCGTTTCCGTTTCCTGTGGCTTCATTCCGGTTTCTTCTTGGCACTTCCTGAAAGGTAAAGCCAAGCATTTTTTCTTTTGTTCTTACTTTTGCTATAATCGCGGCACCAGCGCTTTACTTTTAATGTTAAAAGTAAGCACCGGTGCCGCGATTAGCAAGCTAAAAATGCTACCGCCGGCCACAGCTTGCAGTGCATGTGCGCGAGTGGTGTGCGCGCAGCAGTAATCACGCCATATGGCACCTCTGCTCAAGCGCGCGCCCGCTCACATGCACTGCAAGCATTTTTTAAAGCCCTTACTAAAGTCTCTCCGAGCAGCGCATGCGCGCTGACTCAGCGAGACCTAAAAAAGGGCCAAGTACTGACCCCAGGAATTATCGTATGATTGCATTACTGGACATTGAGGGAAAGGCCTATGCAAGTACTCTTTTGGCGGACGTAACGGATTGGGTCAGCAAAGAAAATCTCCTCCCTTTCTACCAGACCGGGGTTCCGAACAGAGGCTCTACCATAGATAATATCATTGCCCTATCATACCTAGTACACCAAGCGGTGGCTTGCGGCACCCTGACGCTTTTTGCTTGTTTCATTGATTACACAGCACCATTCGACTGGGTAGACCGCAACATCCTATGGCAGAAATTGGCTCATTGGAACATCAGCCCGTCGTTGCTACAAGCCGTTAGATCACTGTATTCGTGAACTTGGGTGACAGTTAAGCTCTCATATTACACCGCCACAGAAAAAATCTACCACGGATCAAGGGCTAAAGCAGGGTTGCGTTCTTGCCCCGTTGCGCTTTAATTTATACACAGCAGACATGGGCAGTGCTCTGCACGGAGCCACTCTAGCGACCTCTAGGATCAGGCAATTTAAGATCCAGCTGATCCAATATGCTGACGACCTGGTCCTTTTGGGCCATACCAAAATCGGACTCCAAAAAGCCTTGACAGCACTATCAGAGTACAATGCCAAAAACAAGTTAGTTGCCTACCCAACGAAATCCAAAATAGTGATCTTTGGCCAATATCTGGAATAAAAAGTGGCAAAATGGAGTCTGGGTCCATTAATCCTGAATTGCGCACAATCGTACAATTATCTTGGAGTCTGGATCTGTGAAACTGGCCGCTCATGGGTTCACCGACACAAGTTCCACCAGAAAGGGAAAATGGTCACCTATGCTATCTGCAAACTCTATGCCGTCTTAGAAAGTCCAACAACAACATCTATTCAAAGAGTCTTGAGAGCAAAACTACTACGTTCCCTTAACTATGCACTACAGGCATTCCCAGGGAAATTCCCACAGGATCTTAAAAAGATACATTGTGCAGCTTACAAAAAATTATTTCGTCTGCTACCCTGCACTAGGAATTCTTTAATTCATCTGGAATTTAATCTCAACCGACAATACTTGGAAGAATTAGCGGCTCTAGCTAAATACTTTTATTTAACAACTGCGGCACCAGAGCACTCAATGAAGGCTGTTATAGATTACATCTTTCAGCAACCTGGTAATCCCTGGTCCACTGGTCTCGCCTCTGCCAAAGAACTCTTGAAACTAGCCACAGAGAACTGTGACTCCGACATAATTAAGTATACCACCATTAAAATAGCAATAAAAAAGCAAGTACGCTCATGCTCTCGAATGTTGGACATTGAAGCTCTGGCAGCCAGAGGCTTTCACGAGACTCAAAGTTCTCCACATACATTACTTGGCCTCAAACCACACCTTACACAGCCAGTGGGGAGACAAGCCCTACATAGGATCCTTGCAGTCAGATTACACCCCCTAAAAGAACTCCTCCTTTGCTGTCCCGCTTTGCAGCTAGTTCACCGAATCCACCTAAAGCCCATTCTTCTTCACCTGGGCACGCACACTGCAAACGAGGCAGTCCAACAGCTTTATTTATTGGACACTGTGAAGTGTGGAAAATGTATTTTTTATCTTGACACTCACTCCACCATTTTGTGTTTCACCCACCCTTCATCACTGACCTTCTCTCTGTATCATGAACGCTCTGGGGCTTCACTCTTGACTTGCCTCATTCCTGCACGTACGCCCACACCTTGTTCGCGCCCCGGACTGCCTAAAACTGACCAACCCATGCTCAACCAGTCGGACAGGGAGTTTCCCAGATGCTTGTCGTCCTCACCTTGCCCTTCGCCCTGCAGGGCTTGACAGCTACCATTGTCGGACTTATCAGATTGACCTCTGCTTGTTATGTAATTATGGGTTCCACCTATGCCCTGCAGGGGCCCAACAGTTACCATCTGCTAACTTATCAGATTGACCTCTGCTTGTATAATTATGGTGTTCATTGTTTTACTGTACACGTCTCCCTTTGTATAATTATGGTGTTCATCGTTTACTGTACACATCCCCCCTTTGCATAATCATGGTGTTCTTTCTTTTCTGTACACGCAGGGGGTGGGGATGAAGGGTATATAAGACGTGGAACCAAAGTGCTTGGCAGATTGCCTCCTCAGACAAGCTGCGGGTGTCTGTTGCCGATGATCTCTCTCCATCTCATGAGATAATATATCCTTTCTCTCGTACTCCAGTGTTGGTCTCCTTTTGTATCCCGAACCCGTGGACGAAGGGTGACCCTGCACCTTTGGGTGTTCTTCTGAGGAGACCCCCAAATCCACAATTGACACCCAAACGTGGGGCCCATCAGTGACGCGGCTGCCCGGTCGAGGGGTCCCAACGAAGTTTGAATGGACGGTGGTGGGGTATACCTACGCAAAGAGACCCTCGTCTTCGTAGCCACCACCTGACCTTCACTGCATCTGAGGAGACCCCGCAAGTGGCGCGGTCCTGACTGGGGCCCCCGATAGACTTCGACGATCCTAGCAGCAGAGAGACCGTCTGGAGAATGAGACAGAGGATTCTGGTAGGGTCGCTGATTTGCGACACCTTTTTGTTTGTATTTGTTTTGGTTGTCTGGTTCTTGTTTCACTCTTTGCAAAAAGTGAAGGTAAACGGCTAATGTGGACTTTTTGTCCGGCTTTTAGAGACTTGTAGAGACGTTTTGGTAAGATAACATGGAAAAGCATGCCCGTATTTGGTAAATTTGCACGATGGTGTTGTTGCTGCACATCTCGATCAAAGGTATTGGAAGAAAGTCAGCCGCCTCCCCCGGAGGGTACCCCGAATAAAGAAATATAGATAAAGTACGGTATTTCTCCCATAATGTACAGCACATTATGGAACAAATACACGTCAAAGGATAGAGATAATGCCTGGCCAAAATATGGCTCTTTTGACCCTCAGAAAATAACGGCAGTAGAAGCCCAATCGCATAGGCACAGATCTAGGCAATCCATGTTTTATTCCTTGGGGTTATGGAAGAAGGAAATTATAGAAAGGGATAGGAGAGCTCAGGCCTGCTCCCAGAAGGCAGTATGGAAATCAGAGAAACAAGAGAGGGTGGCTTAAAATATTCCCTGTCTAGATAGAGAACATCGGCTAAATGCCTCTGGCCAGTATCCTATGCGAGATACCCCCTTAGCACAGTCAGACCCCCATGAGGACAAATTACTACTACACCCCCGCCACCACCATATCACGTACCTCCCCCTCTACTTCCCGCTGACAGACAAGAACTCCCTGACGCTAACGGACAACAACCTCCCGGTCCAGACTTGTGTCCCGACCCTACAGCTCCACCCCCATCTCTCTCTGGGCCCGAACCAGGTTGATTGCAGATTGAAACGTTTGTCCAAAGTGCGGAGAGACGGACGGCCCCACATTCACTTAGTGAGGTTGCTCTAAATGCATGCTTGCCCAATTGATTAAATTGGAGACACTCGTCATTTTGGGAGATTGGAGACTGGTAATATTAGTTTTCTCATTTATTGAGGGTCCCCAATTTTAGGGGACAATGAGTAAACTAAGGAAATGCATTTCTCATTGTTATATTGTTTTGGAAGTCCGTATTTGGACAAATTGCTCCACTGCCCACCTCAAATTGGAGGATGTAGGTGAAATTTGGGGTGAATCTTTGGAATAGGGTTATTTGGTATAAAATATACAAAGGACAATGAAGATTTGAGTGGCTGCTAGACGGCTCCTTATATTTTAAACAAAAATACAGTATTTACTTTTTTTTACGGGAAAAAAAGAAGGTAGATAAATGGGAAAGATTTCAAAAATGGGAAGGACATGCACCACATTAGCAGGGCTTGGAAAAAAAAAAGTCCACTCACAATGTCGAGCAAGATTTAATATGGACGCGCTATTTTAGGGATTACTATAGCGAGTTGACAACGGGTGTTCTGCTTACTCAGCAAACTGAATAAGAAATAACAATGCTTTTAAATCTTGCTATCTTGCAGCATTTGCTCAGCTTTCAGAAACAGAAGTAAAAAGTCAGTTTGTTTTCTGTGACTGAAATTAAGGATTTTGTAAAGTGAACTGCGTGACGATTGCACTGTGCAAAGCATGTGAAATGAAAGGCTGTAAGATGCCAGGTTTCTTTCTTTTTCCCCAACGCAGTACTAAAATAGCTAATAAGTGAACGGTTCAAACATTTCAAATATGCTTCACCAATTATGAAGACACGCTTTTGTAAATTTGTGTTGAGAGAAAAAATATTTTTATAGGATCAGAACAAATTAGAATGGTTTGCTTGCTGAATGCCGATTTCCAAACATTGTTTGTACACTGTGTACCTTTAGCAGTAAAACTACACGTTAGTGGAAAACCTTTAAGTGGCCATTTCAATGGAGAATATGCTATCTGTAATGACAGTGCACTCCTACAGTATGCTTTGTTTTACTAATATATTTGTGGTAGGAGAGTTTTAAATTATTACTATTCCTGCCCAGATGACAATGCTATTACCAAGTCAACCACCACAAGGTCCAGCTAGTAAACAGCCTGACGCACCCCTTGCCCAGGATGCATAAAAGATTGTGCTCTAACATGGATATGTGCAAATGCTAGCCCATTCAATTGGGCCCTTTTTTTCAGTGAAGTTGCATTCCGCCCCAGGTTCACAGCCTGTTCGAATAAGCTTTCTGGGGACCAGGGCCCTCAGGGGTCACTATGCTCCAATTGCATCAACTGGAGTGTTCCCTACTCGTTTTGACTCTTAGGATAGCAAGACAGGGCATTCCAAGGCTTACACAAAGAGGTGAGGTGCGGTTAGACATTCAGAATACAGCGCACACTGTACTGCCAGCTGATGAACTCAATGTCCAGTCAGTGCTTTACTTTTTATAAAAGAAAAGCACTTTATTACACCCAAGAGAATTATATTACACATACAATCAGGACAAACAGTGAAATCCAGATGTCTCTACAACCCTCTGGGCCAGAGTTCTGACCCCAGACAGTATTATAGTGCCTAGATGCTAAGCACTATAAAAACACAGTTAATATGAAAAAGTACAATTAGCATTGCCTTTTACAGACCATGTCGCACAGGGTTGTTTTCATCAGACATATTATTATTATGAAAGTTATTTAAGATTGAACAAAGAAAATCCTGATAGAGTGTTATTGCAACAGGTTTTTGTAGGGGAGACAGAAATTAATGGGAAATATGCAGAAGAGGAGGAGGACAATGGAACAGGGGCTGGTCAACCTTAACTGGAGCCGGCGCAGCAACGTAGTGGAGGATTAGGCCAAAATGAGTGTGCCTACTGCTTACAGGAAGGGTCATTGAAAGGAAGAATGCCCTAATTTACAGGGCCAAACAACGGTGGCGAGAGGAAGGGGTAATTCATTCACAAGGAGTACAAGCAGAAGTGGTGCAATCACACTTCTCAGACTAAGACTTCAATGTAGAAATGAAGGAAGCAGAGTAGAGAACAGATGCATTAGAGGAGAGGGCAGATTTTGATGAAAGAGCGGAACAGATTAAGATGAAGCTGAACAGAGGGAGGTAGATTTAGCTAGGACGAGGGCAGATTAGATGAAGGCTATGCGTTACATTTTGACTTTTTATTGAAAACACCAAGCTCTATGTATTGACAAACAGCCTTTGCCAAGGCGTACTTGCTTGGCCTTGGATTCTATGAGAGAATCTAAGAATCAAAATATAGTGACAAAGATTTCCATACTATAAGCATACAAACAGACAGAAGCTTTTACAATGATGACTACTGACATTTGATTATAATACATTTGAATACCCTCCATAGGGGAGTCCAGGAAGGGCAGAAGAAGGTTCATGATACCGGTTAATACAGCTGGCCCCTATGTTACTGTACCTCTGTGGATGGGGGGGACATGAGTTCCTGGTGCATACCGGTGCTACTTGTACCTCTCCAATTCATAATCCCTTACCTAGGTCTCCCCTCTCAGGTACATTTCATACACCTGTGGGATTTTCTGGCATCCCTGTTCAAAGTACTATTTTATATATTTTAAAACAAAAGCAGCAGCAAGACAACGTCGGAGGAAGTCTTGCTGCTGCTTTTCTTGCCGATCATGACCATCGTATTGTGACCCTGGCTTTTCTAGCTCATTCGGCTTTTTGGAAAATACTGTTACTTTATGTGATATTCCAGCCATCTGGAAATAGATTGGAGGTCCAGTAACATTCTTACGATTATATACGTTCATCTTATGAATTGGATTATTCCACCTAGATCTAGACGTTTATTTGATACCTTGAAGATTTGATTGTATTCCTCATCAGTAACTAGACGGTGGAGAATTTGGACGCTATACCTGTGGGTCGAGACGTGTATAATTTAGATCTAATCGTGGCTTACAACTAGACGGCCTCAAAATCCTTGCTTAGCTATTTTGCCGGATGGGAATATAACCTTGGAAACATCACCTCTTATATCCTCCTCTACTTATGGAGGCACTTTAATTCTCTCATCCAGTGCCCTGAAGAAGTCCTGCACTAGGACGAAACATGTCGGCTGTGTTGTGTGTCTATTTCTACGTAACAACAAAAATGGAATAAAGAGATTAAACTAAGGAATTCTCTTCTTTTTGTCGACTGGATTTGGACTCTATAATTGTTCCTACTGACCTATATGTTGTTGTGTGGTGCACCTGTGCTTTTGTTTTAAATTATTGAGTTCCTGAAGGAACAAGCACCGTGACGGTGGGTGCTGTTCGGTGTGCACATGTATCCTTGCAAGTACAAAGGGGATAGAATTTTGGAGCAATAGTAGGTTAGGTGCTGGCAGTGAGAAGGTTCCACTGTTATCTCTAGGTCTTTTTACTATTTTATATATATCTACCTAAAAGAAATAAATGTGTATGTATATTAATGTTTTTATTTCCAGATTCTTCAGAGTTGAAGAGAATATTGTTGTAACAAATTACATAAGGTGGAATGTGCTAAAATGCATTCTAAATGCAGTGCATTCACCAGCGACCACAAAGGATGGATAATATATAGTAGGAATACATTTATGTATTGAGGTGCAGTAATGAGAATATGAGTATATGTAAATACAGAATGACAGTGTGCATCGAATAACTGTGCTCCATATTACAATGTTTTGGGATATAGCGGGTATAGATTTAATATGTCTTTCTGTATACAGGTGCAGTCTTTAAAGGTGTTTGCAATTGGATTACAAGGTAAAGGATTGGCACAGTTTGACAACTACGAGTATTTTGATTCCCAGAGGTGTTACTATGACAGAGATTTTCAACTGTATTTGCTGTCGGGACAAGCTATAGTACAATGTTTTAATCCTTCTTTTGCTTTTGGAGATAATGATTTTCTTTTTAAGCCAACAGATACAGCATGCACCATTAATAGCACAACTATTGCAAGTTCTGTTGCTACCAAAGTTTCAATTATAGAATGTGCTGCACCCACCTCCTCCGAGGACTATGTATCATGGTTGTGAGTACACAATGGTTCAAATTGCTTCTACTACATACAATATCATGGGATAAAGATAAAGGATGATGATATGTACTATGACCCTAATTATATTATTGAAAGGGCTGGGTGGGAGAAAAGGAAGAAGGGAACAGGGGGGATGTATGCAAACAGAAAAGGAATATGGATGGTCCAAATGGAAAGATATGTTTACCAACGATAATGCTTGCCACCATGCCCCTACTTTTTCATGGTTCATCACTTGTAGGACGTGAAGGAATGATCAGACTGTTTTCCTAAATGTTGGTACAAAGTTTAATTTGGAAAGGGTACTTCCACTACCCCAGGCCACTTCTCTTCCCCACATTAAATGGACTTCCTCAGCATGCCCCCTACTCAAACTACAGGTACGTGTTGGGTATTGTGTGCATGTTCAGCACACGGACTGAGGCATATCGATACAAGAACTGCAATGTACAAACGATTGCCAAACGCCGCCTGAAAGAATTCATACTGCGCTTTAAAGTACCTATGCTTTTTTTGGTTCTGACAATGGACTGGCGTTCATCTCACATGTGATTGAAGGGTTGCGCAAGGGGCTAGGAGCTACACAGAAACGACATGTGTTCCACAGAAACTAACAAGTGAAAATGGTATCTCAAGCTCATCCTGAAGGGTTGCACGTGCTCCACACAGCCGAGAAAGAAAGAGTGTGTGTAAGCAGACCCCAAGCATACATCAACTAAGAACGTCTGGAAACATCAACGCCCCAACCCCTCAGTCTACAAGTTGTGACAACGGTTACTTTTCCTTCGCCATCACTTTGCTTTCTTCATATTGAGAGTGCCTAAGTAATAAAAGTGCTAGTAACCTCTCAAATTACTTGAAGACAGGCACCAACGGTTACTTTTTCTGTTTACAGGTATGACCACTGAGGCTCTGCATTATTCCTCAGGAAAGTTTTGAAAAGAGTAAAAGTACAGCAGAAAATAAGACAGTCTTCCAACTAATCACACTGGCCACACGTACCAACGATTGGAACAATGCCTCAAGACTTTCTGCTTCGCTCCTGTCAACAGGAAGGACTGTGGAAAATGTATTTTTTATCTTGACACTCGCTCAGCCGTTTTGTACCCTGTGGAAAAGTAGGTCTGTTATCTTGCCACTCACCCCGCCATTTTGTGATTCACCCACCCTTCATCACTGACCTTCTCTCTGTATCATGAACGCTCTGGGGCTTCACTCTTGACTTGCCTCATTCCTGCACGTACGCCCACACCTTGTTCGCGTCCCGGACTGCCTAAAACTGACCAACCCATGCTCAACCAGTCGGACAGGGAGTTTCCCAGATGCTTGTCGTCCTCACCCTGCCCTTCGCCCTGCAGGGCTTGACAGCTACCATTGTCGGACTTCTCAGATTAACCTCTGCTTGTTGTGTAATTATGGGTTTCACCTATGCCCTGCAGGGACCCAACAGTGTCCATCTGCTAACTTATCAGATTGACCTCTGCTTGTATAATTATGGTGTTCATTGTTTTACTGTACACGTCTCCCTTTGTATAATTATGGTGTTCATCGTTTACTGTACACATCCCCCCTTTGCATAATCATGGTGTTCTTTCTTTTCTGTACACGCAGGGGGTGGGGATGAAGGGTATATAAGACGTGGAACCAAAGTGTCTGCAGATTGCCTCCTCAGACAAGCTGCGGGTGTCTGTTGCCAATGCTCTCTCTCCATCTCATGAGATAATATATCCTTTCTCTCGTACTCCAGTGTTGGTCTAATTTTGTATCCCGAACCCGTGGACGAAGGGTGACCCTGCACCTTTGGGTGTTCTTCTGAGGAGACCCCCAAATCCACAATTGACACCCAAACGTGGGGCCCATCAGTGATGCGGCTGCCCGGTCGAAGGGTCCCAACGAAGTTTGAATGGACGGTGGTGGGGTATACCTACGCAAAGAGACCCTCGTCTTCGTAGCCACCACCTGACCTTCACTGCATCTGAGGAGACCCCGCAAGTGGCGCGGTCCTGACTGGGGCCCCCGATAGACTTCGACGATCCTAGCAGCAGAGAGACTGTCTGGAGAATGAGACTGAGGATTCTGGTAGGGTCGCTGATTTGCGACACCTTTTTGTTTGTATTTGTTTTGGTTGTCTGGTTCCTGTTTCACTCTTTGCAAAAAGTGAAGGTAAACGGCTAATGTGGACTTTTTGTCCGGCTTTTAGAGACTTGTAGAGACGTTTTGGTAAGATAACATGGAAAAGCATGCCCGTATTTGGTAAATTTGCACAACGGTGTTGTTGCTGCACATCTCGATCAAAGGTATTGGAAGAAAGTCAGCCGGCTCCCCCGGAGGGTACCCCGAATAAAGAAATATAGATAAAGTACGGTATTTCTTCCATAATGTACAGCACATTATGGAACAAATACACGTCAAAGGATAGAGATAATGCCTGGCCAAAATATGGCTCTTTTGACCCTCAGAAAATAACGGCAGTAGAAGCCCAATCGCATAGGCACAGATCTAGGCAATCCATGTTTTATTCCTTGGGGTTATGGAAGAAGGAAATTATAGAAAGAGATAGGAGAGCTCAGGCCTGCTCCCAGAAGGCAGTATGGAAATCAGAGAAACAAAAAAAATTGGCGGAATTACAACAAGAGAGGGTGGCTTAAAATATTCCCTGTCTAGATAGAGAACATCGGCTAAATGCCTCTGGCCAGTATCCTATGCGAGATACCCCCTTAGCACAGTCAGACCCCCATGAGGACAAATTACTCCTACACCCCCGCCACCACCATATCACGTACCTCCCCCTCTACTTCCCGCTGACAGACAACAACTCCCTGACGCTAACGGACAACAACCTCCCGGTCCAGACTTGTGTCCCGACCCTACAGCTCCACCCCCATCTCTCTCTGGGCCCGAACCAGGTTGATTGCAGATTGAAACGTTTGTCCAAAGTGCGGAGAGACGGACGGCCCCACATTCACTTAGTGAGGTTGCTCTAAATGTATGCTTGCCCAATTGATTAAATTGGAGACACTCGTCATTTTGGGAGATTGGAGACTGGTATTATTAGTTTTCTCATTTATTGAGGGTCCCCAATTTTAGGGGACAATGAGTAAACTAAGGAAATGCATTTCTCATTGTTATGTTGTTTTGGAAGTCCGTATTTGGACAAATTGCTCCACTGCCCACCTCAAATTTTTTAGGTCTCAGCGAGACCTAAAAAAGGGCCAAGTAGTGACCCCAGGAATTATCGTATGATTGCATTACTGGACATTGAGGGCAAGGCCTATGCAAGTACTCTTTTGGCGGACGTAACGGATTGGGTCAGCAAAGAGAATCTCCTGCCTTTCTACCAGACCGGGGTTCCGAACAGAGGCTCTACCATAGATAATATCATTGCCCTATCATACCTAGTACACCAAGCGGTGGCTTACGGCACCCTGCCGCTTTTTGCTTGTTTCATTGATTACACAGCACTATTCGACTGGGTAGACCGAAACATCCTATGGCAGAAATAGGCTCATTGGAACATCAGCTCGTCGTTGCTACAAGCCGTTAGATCACTGTATTCGTGAACTTGGGTGACAGTTAAGCTCTCATATTACACCGCCACAGAAAAAATCCACCACGGATCAAGGGCTAAAGCAGGGTTGCGTTCTTGCCCCGTTGCGCTTTAATTTATACACAGCAGATATGGGCAGTGCTCTGCACGGAGCCACTCTAGCGACCTCTAGGATCAGGCAATTTAAGATCCAGCTGATCCAATATGCTGACGACCTGGTCCTTTTGGGCCATACCAAAATCGGACTCCAAAAAGCCGTGACAGCACTATCAGAGTACAATGCCCAAAACAAGTTAGTTGCCTACCCAACGAAATCCAAAATAGTGATCTTTGGCCAATATCTGGAATAAAAAGTGGCAAAATGGAGTCTGGGTCCATTAATCCTGAATTGCGCACAATCGTACAATTATCT
The DNA here is from genome assembly GCF_964204655.1 of Triturus cristatus. NCBI lineage: Eukaryota > Metazoa > Chordata > Amphibia > Caudata > Salamandridae > Triturus > Triturus cristatus. The sequence continues at coordinate 156,086,500 of NC_140579.1, forward strand.
TGGAGTCTGGATCTGTGAAACTGGCCGCTCATGGGTTCACCGACACAAGTTCCACCAGAAAGGGAAAATGGTCACCTATGCTATCTGCAAACTCTATGCCGTCTTAGAAAGTCCAACAACAACAGCTATTCAAAGAGTCTTGAGAGCAAAACTACTACGTTCCCTTAACTATGCGCTACAGGCATTCCCAGGGAAATTCCCACAGGATCTTAAAAAGATACATTGTGCAGCTTACAAAAAATTATTTCGTCTACTACCCTGCACTAGGAATTCTTTAATTCATCTGGAATTTAATCTCAACCGACAATCCTTGGAAGAATTAGCGGCTCTAGCTAAATACTTTTATTTAACAACTGCGGCACCAGAGCACTCAATGAAGGCTGTTATACATTACATCTTTCAGCAACCTGGTAATCCCTGGTCCACTGGTCTCGCCTCTGCCAAAGAACTCTTGAAACTAGCCACAGAGAACTGTGACTCCAACATATTTAAGTATACCACCATTAAAATAGCAATAAAAAAGCAAGTACGCTCATGCTCTCGAATGTTGGACATTGAAGCTCTGGCAGCCAGAGGCTTTCACGAGACTCAAAGTTCTCCACATACATTACTTGGCCTCAAACCACACCTTACACAGCCAGTGGGGAGAGGAGCCCTACGTAGGATCCTTGCAGTCAGATTACACCCCCTAAAAGAACTGTACCCCACTGTGAAAGCAAGACCAGTCATCACCAAGTGCCGCCTCTGCAACTATAAGCGAGAGTCACTGGCTCACATCCTACTTTGCTGTCCCGCTTTGCAGCTAGTTCACCGAATCCACCTAAAGCCCATTCTTCTTCACCTGGGCACGCACACTGCAAACGAGGCAGTCCAACAGCTTTATTTATTGGACACTGTGAAGTGTGGAAAATGTATTTTTTATCTTGACACTCACTCCGCCATTTTGTGTTTCACCCACCCTTCATCACTGACCTTCTCTCTGTATCATGAACGCTCTGGGGCTTCACTCTTGACTTGCCTCATTCCTGCACGTACGCCCACACCTTGTTCGCGCCCCGGACTGCCTAAAACTGACCAACCCATGCTCAACCAGTCGGACAGGGAGTTTCCCAGATGCTTGTCGTCCTCACCCTGCCCTTCGCCCTGCAGGGCTTGACAGCTACCATCTTCGGACTTATCAGATTGACCTCTGCTTGTTGTGTAATTATGGGTTTCACCTATGCCCTGCAGGGACCCAACAGTGTCCATCTGCTAGCTTATCAGATTGACCTCTGCTGTTATGTAATTATGGTTTCCACCTATGCCCTGCAGGGGCCCAACAGTTACCATCTGCTAACTTTTCAGATTGACCTCTGCTTGTATAATTATGGTGTTCATTGTTTTACTGTACACATCCACCCCTTTGCATAATCATGGTGTTCTTTCTTTTCTGTACACGCAGGGGGTGGGGATGAAGGGTATATAAGACGTAGAACCAAAGTGCTTGGCAGATTGCCTCCTCAGACAAGCTGCGGGTGTCTGTTGCCGATGCTCTCTCTCCATCTCATGAGATAATATATCCTTTCTCTCGTACTCCAGTGTTGGTCTCCTTTTGTATCCCAAACCCGTGGACGAAGGGTGACCCTGCACCTTTGGGTGTTCTTCTGAGGAGACCCCCAAATCCACAATTGACACCCAAACGTGGGGCCCATCAGTGACGCGGCTGCCCGGTCGAGGGGTCCCAACGAAGTTTGAATGGACGGTGGTGGGGTATACCTACGCAAAGAGACCCTCGTCTTCGTAGCCACCACCTGACCTTCACTGCATCTGAGGAGACACCGCAAGTGGCGCGGCCCTGACTGGGGCCCCCGATAGACTTCGACGATCCTAGCAGCAGAGAGACCGTCTGGAGAATGAGACAGAGGATTCTGGTAGGGTCGCTGATTTGCGACACCTTTTTGTTTGTATTTGTTTTGGTTGTCTGGTTCCTGTTTCACTCTTTGCAAAAAGTGAAGGTAAACGGCTAATGTGGACTTTTTGTCCGGCTTTTAGAGACTTGTAGAGACGTTTTGGTAAGATAACATGGAAAAGCATGCCCGTATTTGGTAAATTTGCACGATGGTGTTGTTGCTGCACATCTCGATCAAAGGTATTGGAAGAAAGTCAGCCGGCTCCCCCGGAGGGTACCCCGAATAAAGAAATATATATAAAGTACGGTATTTCTCCCATAATGTACAGCACATTATGGAACAAATACACGTCAAAGGATAGAGATAATGCCTGGCCAAAATATGGCTCTTTTGACCCTCAGAAAATAGAGGCAGTAGAAGCCCAATCGCATAGGCACAGATCTAGGCAATCCATGTTTTATTCCTTGGGGTTATGGAAGAAGGAAATTATAGAAAGGGATAGGAGAGCTCAGGCCTGCTCCCAGAAGGCAGTATGGAAATCAGAGAAACCAAAAAATTGGCGGAATTACAACAAGAGAGGGTGGCCTAAAATATTCCCTGTCTAGATAGAGAACATCGGCTAAATGCCTCTGGCCAGTATCCTATGCGAGATACCCCCTTAGCACAGTCAGACCCCCATGAGGACAAATTACTACTACACCCCCGCCACCACCATATCACGTACCTCCCCCTCTACTTCCCGCTGACAGACAAGAACTCCCTGACGCTAACGGACAACAACCTCCCGGTCCAGACTTGTGTCCCGACCCTACAGCTCCACCCCCATCTCTCTCTGGGCCCGAACCAGGTTGATTGCAGATTGAAACGTTTGTCCAAAGTGCGGAGAGACGGACGGCCCCACATTCACTTAGTGAGGTTGCTCTAAATGTATGCTTGCCCAATTGATTAAATTGGAGACACTCGTCATTTTGGGAGATTGGAGACTGGTATTATTAGTTTTCTCATTTATTGAGGGTCCCCAATTTTAGGGGACAATGAGTAAACTAAGGAAATGCATTTCTCATTGTTATGTTGTTTTGGAAGTCCGTATTTGGACAAATTGCTCCACTGCCCACCTCAAATTGGAGGATGTAGGTGAAATTTGGGGTGAATCTTTGGAATAGGGTTATTTGGTATAAAATATACAAAGGACAATGAAGATTTGAGTGGCTGCTAGACGGCTCCTTATATGTTAAACAAAAATACAGTATTTACTTTTTTTTAAGGGGAAAAAAAGAAGGTAGATAAATGGGAAAGATTTCAAAAATGGGAAGAACATGCACCACATTAGCAGGGCTTGGAAAAAAAAAAGTCCACTCACAATGTCGAGCAAGATTTAATATGGACGCGCTATTTTAGGGATTACTATAGCGAGTTGACAACGGGTGTTCTGCTTACTCAGCAAACTGAATCGGAAATAACAATGCTTTTCAATCTTGCTATCTTGCAGCATTTGCTCAGCTTTCAGAAACAGAGGTAAAAAGTCAGTTTGTTTTCTGTGACTGAAATGAAGGATTTTGTAAAGTGAACTGCGTGACGATTGCACTGTGCAAAGCATGTGAAATGAAAGGCTGTAAGATGCCAGGTTTCTTTCTTTTTCCCCAACGCAGTACTAAAATAGCTAATAAGTGAACGGTTCAAACATTTCAAATATGCTTCACCAATTATGAAGACACACTTTTGTAAATTTGTGTTGAGAGAAAAAATATTTTTATAGGATCAGAACAAATTAGAATGGTTTGCTTGCTGAATGCCGATTTCCAAACATTGTTTGTACACTGTGTACCTTTAGCAGTAAAACTACACGTTAGTGGAAAGTCTTTAAGTGGCCATTTCAATGGAGAATATGCTATCTGTAATGACAGTGCACTCCTACAGTATGCTTTGTTTTACTAATATATTTGTGGTAGGAGAGTTTTAAATTATTACTATTCCTGCCCAGATGACAATGCTATTACCAAGTCAACCACCACAAGGTCCAGCTAGTCAACAGCCTGACGCACCCCTTGCCCAGGATGCACTAAAGATTGTGCTCTAACAGGGATATGTGCAAATGCTAGCCCATTCAATTGGGCCCTTTGTTTCAGTGAAGTTGCATTCCGCCCCAGGTTCACAGCCTGTTCGAATAAGCTTTCTGGGGACCTGGGCCCTCAGGGGTCACTATGCTCCAATTGCATCAACTGGAGTGTTCCCTACTCGTTTTGACTCTTAGGATAGCAAGACAGGGCCTTCCAAGGCTTACTCATAGAGGTGAGGTGAGGTTAGACATTCAGAATACAGCGCACACTGTACTGCCAGCTGATGAACTCAATGTCCAGTCAGTGCTTTACTTTTTATAAAAGAAAAGCACTTTATTACACCCAAGAGAATTATATTACACATAAAATCAGGACAAACAGTGAAATCCAGATGTCTCTACAACCCTCTGGGCCAGAGTTCTGACCCCAGACAGTATTATAGTGCCTAGATGCTAAGCACTATAAAAACACGGTTAACATGAAAAAGTACAATTAGCATTGCCTTTTACAGACCATGTCGCACAAGGTTGTTTTCATCAGACATATTATTATTATGAAAGTTATTTAAGATTGAACAAAGAAAATCCTGATATAGTGTTATTGCAACAGGTTTTTGTAGGGGAGACAGAAATTAATGGGAAATATGCAGAAGAGGAGGAGGACAATGGAACAGGGGCTGGTCAATCTTAACTGGATCCGGCGCAGCAACGTAGTGGAGGATTAGGCCAAAATGAGTGTGCCTACTGCTTACAGGAAGGGTCATTGAAAGGATGAATGCCCTAATTTACAGGGCCAAACAACGGTGGCGAGAGGAAGGGGTAATTCATTCACAAGGAGTACAAGCAGAAGTGGTGCAATCACACTTCTCAGACTAAGACTTCAATGTAGAAATGAAGGAAGCAGAGTAGAGAACAGATGCTTTAGAGGAGAGGGCAGATTTTGATGAAAGAGCGGAACAGATTAAGATGAAGCCGAACAGAGGGAGGTAGATTTAGCTAGGACGAGGGCAGATTAGATGAAGGCTATGCGTTACATTTTGACTTTTTATTGAAAACACCAAGCTCTATGTATTGACAAACAGCCTTTGCCAAGGCGTACTTGCTTGGCCTTGGATTCTATGAGAGAATCTAAGAATCAAAATATAGTGACAAAGATTTCCATACTAGAAGCATACAAACAGACAGAAGCTTTTACACAATGATGACTACTGACATTTGATTAAAATACATTTGAATACCCTCCATAGGGCAGTCCAGGAAGGGCAGAAGAAGGTTCATGATTCCGGTTAATACAGCTGGCCCCTATGTTACTGTACCACTGGGGGTGGGGGGGGGGGGACATGAGTTCCTGGTGCATACCGGTGCTACTTGTACCTCTCCAATTCATAATCCCTTACCTAGATCTCCCCTCTCAGGTACATTTCATACACCTGTGGGATTTTCTGGCATCCCTGTTCAAAGTACTATTTTATATATTTTAAAACAAAAGCAGCAGCAAGACAACGTCGGAGGAAGTCTTGCTGCTGCTTTTCTTGCCGATCGTGACCATCGTATTGTGACCCTGGCTTTTCTAACTCATTCGGCTTTTTGGAAAATACTGTTACTTTATGTGATATTCCAGCCATCTGGAAATAGATTGGAGGTCCAGTAACATTCTTACTATTGTATACGTTCATCTTATGAATTTGATTATTCCACCGAGATCTAGACGTTTATTTGATACCTTGAAGATTTGATTGTATTCCTCATCAGTAACTAGACGGTGGAGAATTTGGACGCTATACCTGTGGGTAGAGACGTGTATAATTTAGATCTAATCGTGGCTTACAACTAGACGCCTCAAAAGCCTTGCTTAGCTATTTTGCCGGATGGGAATATAACCTTGGAAACATCACCTCTTATATCCTCCTCTACTTATGGAGGCACTTTGATTCTCTCATCCAGTGCCCTGAAGAAGTCCTGCACTAGGACGAAACGTGTCGGCTGTGTTGTGTGTCTATTTCTACGTAACAACAAAAATAGAATAAAGAGATTAAACTAAGGAATTCTCTTCTTTTTGTCGACTGGATTTGGACTCTATAATTGTTCCTACTGACCTATATGTTGTTGTGTGGTGCACCTGTGCTTTTGTTTTAAATTATTGAGTTCCTGAAGGAACAAGCACCGTGACGGTGGGTGCTGTTCGGTGTGCACATGTATCCTTGCAAGTACAAAGGGGATAGAATTTTGGAGCAATAGTAGGTTAGGTGCTGGCAGTGAGAAGGTTCCACTGTTATCTCTAGGTCTTTTTACTATTTTATATATATCTACCTAAAAGAAATAAATGTGTATGTATATTAATGTTTTTATTTCCAGATTCTTCAGAGTTGAAGAGAATATTGTTGTAACAAATTACATTGTAAGGTGGAATGTGCTAAAATGCATTCTAAATGCAGTGCATTCACCAGCGACCACAAAGGATGGATAATATATAGTAGGAATACATTTATGTATTGAGGTGCAATAATGAGAATATGAGTATATGTAAATACAGAATGACAGTGTGCATCGAACAACTGTGCTCCATATTACAATGTTTTGGGATATAGCGGGTATAGATTTAATATGTCTTTCTGTATACAGGTGCAGTCTTTAAAGGGGTTTGCAATTGGATTACAAGGTAAAGGATTGGCACAGTTTGACAACTACGAGTATTTTGATTCCCAGAGGTGTTACTATGACAGAGATTTTCAACTGTATTTGCTGTCGGGACAAGCTATAGTACAATGTTTTAATCCTTCTTTTGCTTTTGGAGATAATGATTTTCTTTTTAAGCCAACAGATACAGCATGCACCATTAATAGCACAACTATTGCAAGTTCTGTTGCTACCAAAGTTTCAATTATAGAATGTGCTGCACCCACCTCCTCCGAGGACTATGTATCATGGTTGTGAGTACACAATGGTTCAAATTGCTTCTACTACATACAATAGCATGGTATAAAGATAAAGGATGATGATATGTACTATGACTCTAATTATATTATTGAAAGGGCTGGGTGGGAGAAAAGGAAGAAGGGAACAGGGGGGATGTATGCAAACAGAAAAGGAATATGGATGGTCCAAATGGAAAGATATGTTTACCAACGATAATGCTTGCCACCATGGCCCTACTTTTTCATGGTTCATCACTTGTAGGACGTGAAGGAATGATCAGACTGTTTTCCTAAATGTTGGTACAAAGTTTAATTTGGAAAGGGTACTTCCACTACCCCAGGCCACTTCTCTTCCCCACATTAAATGGACTTCCTCAGCATGCCCCCTACTCAAACTACAGGTACGTGTTGGGTATTGTGTGCATGTTCAGCACACGGACTGAGGTATATCGATCCAAGAACTGCAATGTACAAACGATTGCCAAACGCCGCCTGAAAGAATTCATACTGCGCTTTAAAGTACCTATGCTTTTTTTGGTTCTGACAATGGACTGGCGTTCATCTCAAATGGGATTGAAGGGTTGCGCAAGGGGCTAGGAGCTACACAGAAACGACATGTGTTCCACAGAAACTAACAAGTGAAAATGGTATCTCAAGCTCATCCTGAAGGGTTGCACGTGCTCCACACAGCCGACAAAGAAAGTGTGTGTAAGCAGACCCCAAGCATACATCAACTAAGAACGTCTGGAAACATCAACGCCCCAACCCCTCAGTCTACAAGTTGTGACAACGGTTACTTTTCCTTCGCCATCACTTTGCTTTCTTCATATTGAGAGTGCCTAAGTAATAGAAGTGCTAGTAACCTCTCAAATTACTTGAAGACAGGCACCAACGGTTACTTTTTCTGTTTACAGGTATGACCACTGAGGCTCTGCATTATTCCTCAGGAAAGTTTTGAAAAGAGTAAAAGTACAGCAGAAAATAAGACCGTCTTCCAACTAATCACACTGGCCACACGTACCAATGATTGGAACAATGCCTCAAGACTTTCTGCTTCGCTCCTGTCAACAGGAAGGACTGTGGAAAATGTATTTTTTATCTGGACACTCGCTCAGCCGTTTTGTACCCTGTGGAAAAGTAGGTCTGTTATCTTGCCACTCACCCCGCCATTTTGTGTTTCACCCACCCTTCTCATCACTGACCTTCTCTCTATATCACGAACGCTCTGGGGCTGCACTTTTGACTTGCCTCATTCCTGCACGTACGCCCACACCTTGTTCGTGCCCCGGACTGCCTAAAACTGACCAACCCATGCTCAACCAGTCGGACAGGGAGTTTCCCAGATGCTTGTCGTCCTCACCCTGCCCTTCGCCCTGCAGGGCTTGACAGCTACCATCTTCGGACTTATCAGATTGACCTCTGCTTGTTGTGTAATTATGGGTTTCACCTATGCCCTGCAGGGACCGAACAGTGACCATCTGCTAGCTTATCAGATTGACCTCTGCTTGTTGTGTAATTATGGGTTTCACCTATGCCCTGCAGGGGCCCAACAGTGACCATCTGCTAACTTATCAGATTGACCTCTGCTTGTATAATTATGGTGTTCATTGTTTTACTGTACACAACCTCCCTTTGCATAATCATGGTGTTCTTTCTTTACTGTACACACAGGGGGTGGGGATGAAGTGTATATAAGACGTGGAACCAAAGTGCTCGGCAGATTGCCTCCTCAGACAAGCCGCGGGTGTCTGTTGCCAATGCTCTCTCTCAATCTCATGAGATTGTAATAAATATCCTTTCTCTCGTACTCCAGTGTTGGTCTCCTTTTGTATCCCGAACCCGTGGACGAAGGGTGACCCTGCACCTTTGGGTGGTCTTCTGAGGAGACCCCCAAATCCGCAGAAGCACATGGTCAACTTTGCTAAGTTTACTCATCAGACCTGCACAGCTCTTATGGATAAGTCTCCATTGGCTGTGCGTGTGAATCAACCGGGGGTGAGGCCTACCCAGCTTGGCCATTACTGAAAGACTGACTCGTTGCACCTAAAAGACTGTCACTTTTTTTTTCTACTCTTTTAAATTAACAACAGCAAATGAGGCTTTTATGAATAAGTTGTGTACATATATTTAACTATTTTAATTCTTTATTGTTTTTATATAATGGTCGTTTTTGTAATGGTTTTTTATTAACCACACACAAATAAAGAATTCCTTCATTCATTCCATCGTGGGAAATCTGGTTTGAGGACGGCAGTGTTGAAATCCCTCACATCAAACAAATTATCTCTGGGAAGAATTCAGAAATAAAACAAACAACCACAATGACAGACTGACGCTGCAATGTCACTCAGTCAACTACAAAATTGTAATCAGGAAGTCAAAGAAACGTAACTACTCCCACTGGTTTAGGAAGCAACATGCACATCTATGGGATTTCATAGATTATTAGCAACTCCTTAACCCAGGATGTTCAACCTCCAAACATATTAACACTCAAGAACTATATTTACCTCCCTGTTGAACTAATTGATCTGCAAAGATAAAGGTGTGGAAAGATACCATCATGATAAAATCTTTGAGGCTCCTTGAAAAGAACAAAAAACAGACTCTTACCCAACGCTACCAGCTATCTCTCAATATTTAGCAGTCTTCCTATCTTGAACAAAATAGTTTACTCTCCAGCATCCAAACAAGATTTCACCAGTGGAGGAACACAGAAATTGAACTGAAAGCAACATGGAGTGATATTAGGACTACTGCTGACTCTGAATAGTAGCTCTCCTCCTTTGGATCTTTCATCAGTCTTCAATATAGTTCAGCATTCCACTCCACCCTGGGTTGTCATGTAAAGCACTGTACCCCTAGATTGAATCCTATTTATGGAAAGGATAAATCATGTTCTGTTGCAGGGATTCTGCTCATGCACAGAACTATGCACAGGAAACCAGTGTAGGAAGGTGGATATCTGACTATGGTTACCCCCAACTTTTTGCCTAGTGTCTAGCTGGTTTTTCGACTTAGTTGGCCTGAGATCCTGCCATTCAGGGTCTCAGGCTGTCTGCTCTCTCTTTAAAATGGACTCCATGTACCTTAGGTTCATACACAATTGGTAAGGATCACCTTATTGGACCCTGTACAGTGTACCCTAGGTACCCAGGGCATGGGTGTACCCTAGGCCTCCCAGGGGCTGCAGCATGTATTATGCCACCCCTGGCCTGGCCTTCCATTATGACACAACTGGCTGATCACTCAGCTGGGGCAAGGTCGTGTAATCACTCCTTGCTTAGGTGTAGTATTCCTATACCTATCTTATATATAGACACATGTGTACCTGTCAGGCAGGCCTTGACAATCCTGGAGGCAGAGTGCTTGGTAACATGTGAGATAGTGCTCTAGCATGAGCTGAGCCTGTCTGCAGCTTTCGGAACCATGTCCTTATAGCTGTTCTATGATATAGCCTACCATATACTCTTAAAGTGCCTTATAATCTTAGACGGTTATGGTAACTATGGTTTGGCTTTATCAAAACATGTCGTGTAAGGTGTCTAACACTTTGGAATAATACCCCCATCCCATTTCTGGGGATGATGATATTATCCCTCCCTTCTAGAGGCAGAGGACATGTTGTAACCTACTTACCCGGTTAAAATTAACCAGAGCCCCAGCATCACAAAATGGATGCTGCTGCCACGACACAAGTCTGACCTCCTGCTGCTGGGAGTGATCCCGGCAAGGGAGGCTTGGACAATAGGTTACCCTAGACAGGCCTTAGTGTATTGGGGCAGGGAGGGATGAATGAAACGAGACACTGCCTGGGGCACACAAGGTGTCCCATGCATAGTCCGGTTCAAACCAGTGCTGGGGCACTCCAGCCCCAGTCCTGGCGCGAAACTGGACAAAGGGAAGGGGGTGTAACCACCCCCCTCCCAGGTCCCACCCATAAGGCGTGACCTAGCAGGTAACCCAGCCCCCTAGATTAGTATAAGAGTGGTAGCTGGGCCCCAGGAGATTAGATTATCCTGAACCTGCAACTTGAACAGAAACTCTGGACCTTCGACATTCGACGAAAGAAGAAGACTGAAGAATCTCCCTTGTGGCCAAGGAGTGGCTAACCTGTGCAAACAGGCACCATCAAGAGACTACCCTTTGCTTTGCTGAAGTTCTACGAGGGACCGACTGCAGAGCCTTGACTTCCAGACTTCTCCGACCCTGATCCACATCCACAGCCGAGCTGAGATCCGTGGAGGCGACGAGAGACGTGGGATCGGCTACCTGGGAAAAGTGGCGAGTATCTTCCAGCGCAGCTTCTGAGGTGCCCTCGAAGTTGTGCACCGGGGATTGAGAAGCCCCAACCCCAAGCACCATCTGCACCGAAGATCAGCCCCCCACACTCCACAAGTCCTGCGTGGGGCCCTTCTGCATTTTCCTGCTTGCCGCGTCTGTCCGGTTGCTTGCCCGTTGGCTAGCGGCCTTTGTGACGACACACCTTGAAATCTTCACCGCTGGTTTGGCTCCTCCAAACTGGCTCCCGCTTCTTTGCAAAAGAGAAGCACCCCAGACCTTCCTGGTCTGCACCAGAAGCAAGTCCTCCGTTCTTCGTGGGTTCCGCTTGCCAAGGCTTGGTGAGTCCTAGTTCGACTTCGACGCCGCCGACAGCAAGAGCCTTCGTGGGACAGCTCGCCTCCTGGTCCTGGTCGTCCTCGACGCCTCCTGGTACCCGTGGCTGCAGCGACAAGCTTCACCCTTCACCTGCAATCTTCACAACATCGCCTGGTTCCTTCCTGGTTCCACGTGGTCACTGGCTAGTGACCTTGACTCGGTCCCTTCTGCTTGCAGGTACCCTTCCTTCTTGATCCCGGCCTTGGGATCCACCGGACACTCTGCACTGACCGCCTGTCAGCAACTTTCCATCAGGCATCCATAGAAGTCCACGACGAAACCCGACGCAAGTTCACACCTATGTACCCGCAGCCTGTGGGCTAGGTAACTTGGGTACTTCGGTGCTCACAAGGGTAGTGACTATCCTAGGGTCTAGTTTCCGAGTCTCGACTTCCTAGTTGCTCCAGAAGTGTCCTAAAACTGCTTATTTCAGAACTGTACTATTTCTATCGATTATACGCATTACGCGTGAGTGTTTCCACTCTGCACCTGAATCCCGTGGGCCTCCCACTTCCTAACTGTTGGTAGTGTAGTGTAGCCCCAGCGATTCCCTAGGCCTAGGCCTATCCTATTTCCGTGACAGTGGTCCTTATACCACTTCTTTAGTATATGGTTTGTGTGGCCCCTAGGGCCTAACTGTATTACTTACCTGTGTGACTTAATGTATGCTTAAATAAGACTGTGTTGTACTTACCTCAAATCTCATAAAGAGTGCTGAGGGTTTGACTAGAATAAATACACTTTATTTCATATATATATCTGTTGTGGTGTCCTTTCATTTGGTATTCAAGGGATTATATATGGTATCACAGCTGGCTTCACATGCCATTCAGAGTTTAGCCGAAGACTGCTCTTGTCCATGCTACCACTAGGATAGCTGGTCTATAAGGTTGACTTTACAACCAATCACCATAAGGGTTGTTTGGACTGATATAAGGTGTACACTAGAACTAGTGACATCATACATCAGGCCAACTTCTCACAACCAGGACCTCAGTGAATTGTGGTGTACCAAAAACTCACCTCAGAAACCAGAACCCCTTATCCGACCAGCATCAGTGTCCCATTCGTTATCCGATTTTATCTAGGCGGTCCCAATGTATAGACAACCCAGAACAAGCGACTTAATGTATTCTCTGGAATGGTAGGAATCAGAAATACCTGTTCGTTATTATTCTCATATCAGTCCACAACAAGAGTAAACAGAGACACGGTAAAGTTTAAAGAGTTTATTTTATAAACCTCGTGTCCTAAGATGCAGTACTTTGGCTAACATAAGCAGACAAATGATTAAAATCAAAACCATCAGCATAGTTACAATACCATAGAAAATGAAAGGAGAAATCATAATAAAATGACAGTGGATTACAGCCACCTTCCTTTCGCTAGTAAATATTATTATTATTATTATTAGACTAATAGAAGGTCTCTAGGCTTGAATGGGGAACCCCATACCGTAAAGATCAGCTTAGTGGAATCACATCACAGGATCAGGTATACTCTGCTCCTGGGAAAGCTCTTCTTCCGACTGAATGAATCAAGCAAGCAGCCTGCAATATTAAAAGCGCTCGACTCTCAGGTATTTGCAGCTGCGTGCGTGTTATGGCTAAATAGTCGGCCGATCAACCTGAACCCAAAAACATGCACCGTCTAGCGACCCAGACTGTTTCTTTACACAATGTTCAGACCAAGGTCGCAGCTCACTGTTAGGGATGTGAACAACAGACAGTTCTCATGTGAAGAAAAGGCGAGCAAGCATTTCTCAAATAATAACATGTAACTGCAGTGTCGTGTGCAAAAGCAGCAAAAGTGGCAAGATGGCTTTCTAACATCTAACGCGGTTATGCTAACTTAGCAATGTACGTATAAAATTGCAGCCCTCACTACAGTTCTTTCCCTCTTTACTCTTCCTACACTGATCTCGAGAGTCCCTTTAATGATCTATGGCCGTGGGCAATAGACTGTCACCCACCCACCATCTGGCCAACTCTCCAAACACTTTATTCTAGTTGAGGACTCGATGCTAGGTGTGATCATGAATTCAAACCTCTATTTGATTGCCTCAAATGACCCAAGTGCTAAAAGGATGTCTTTACAAGATGAGATGCCTACATACAATCTTCCCTTACTTGGGATTCCATCAAATAGTACAAGCCATCATGGGTCTAGTTATCGTCAGGCTGGACTACGCCTTCAGACCTAGCGATTAAAAAGCTACAGATAATCTGGAATGCAGCTACGAGACAACTCCTCAACCTGAATACATTCTCGCACTTTCCCTACGATACCCTAGCTTCAGTGGCCAGTTTTTTCACGTTGAAATGAATGTGCATATTGCATTACGCCAGCTGTGGTGAAGGCCCCCCCTTTCTTCAGTCCAAAATCCACATATACAATCAAGCTAGAGAACTGCAATCTAGGCTGATTTCAAAGCTATCTGCCCTTCGTTCAGTAAATGTAGTCGGGGAATTCTTCCATATCCAAACGGATATCATATGGATCTTTTGTCCGGAAAAAAATAAAATTTACAACATCTTGAACTCCAGCTAGCTCAATAAAAAAACAAAGCATTGTTTCCTCTCACACTATACGGCAACAATTCCTGCTCAACAACCACGTTTAGAGAAGGTCTTCAACACTAAACCAACTCTTACAACCAACACAATCCGTACATTCTAATATGAATGTTCCGAATAGGTGCCTGATAGGAATCCTAGTCAAATCTTCCACAAAATTGAACCTTAAAAACAACACAACCGGGTCCTACTTCAACACCTACAGTGAAGATACTATACTAAAGACACTAACCGCCCTGAATCCCTCCAACCACTACACAGACCCACTTCCCGCTAACTACTTAAAAGACTTCATTCCACTGTTACCACCTCTCTGGACCAAGATTATAAATACCTCCCTCCTTTAAGGAACCCCAGAACGCCTGAAAAAAGGGCAGGTATCCCCTATCCTAAAGAAACCAACAGCTGACCCATCGAACTTAAATAATTATCGCCCGATATCCAACATCCCCACTCTAGCCAAGCTCTTGGAAAAATGTTTTCACACCCAGCTTAGCAACCACATCGAACATTTCAACCTGCTTAACCAATACCAATCAGGCTTCCGAGCAGGTCACAGTACTGAATCAGCCATGACACACATAATTGATGTAAGGAGCAACAAAAAATCTCAACTGGTATCATTCAAAGGCAGTTATACATGCATGTATGTAACATTGCAAGCAAGAAAAGGAAGACTCTCAAACTATAAAGTTGTTTAGCAAAGAGCATCATGTATTAAATACGTTTCATACAAAAAAAAAAGGGGGGAGGGTTGAGGAAATTTAACCAATCATAAATGGGAGAATGTTACAGTTGTATCAGCACTGCAAGCGAGATCAATTGGCATAAAACAACCCGAAATTGTACTTGGTGCTCGGAGGTGTGCGTGACACAAAGAGACAGCGACGCAAGCGACAAAGTGAAGTCAGCAAGGGACGGCGCAATGTGAAGTGAAAGTGAATATATACAATGCAATCAGAGGTTCTGGTCTCAGTTTTAACAATAAAAATAAGTATTTCTCATTATTCGTAGAACCATAAGACAAGGTTGTGCCATCAATTAAGCTGACAAGTCGACGGCGTTTCGATCCACGTAATTTAGGATCATCATCAGGACCGGGTTGAGGAGTTCAGGCAGTGCTGAAAGGGTATAGCCGGTTTATTCAAGACCGTGATAGCGTAAATGCAGGAACAAATCCGAAATGAGGGGTCAGGATCTTGATTGAATCATAAGCATTGGTATCTTCTGACCTCCAATTCTTCACTAATCAACCAGATGGAAGAATATCCCCAAATGGGTTTCAGAAGAGCCAGGAACCTCAAACAAATTCTATGCAAATCTGAATTTAAAGACAAAAGGATCAAACCCAAGACGAACTTCTTGACTAAACCTCCTGGTTTCTACACTTGCCACGATTGCAATGCGTGCAAATTGGGAGCTAATAAGCAAACTGAATACAAACACGACCCCAATACCACCATTCAAATCAAGGATTGCATCACATGCACATCAACATATGTAATTTACATCATAATCTGCCCCTGTAATAAGATCTACATAGAGAGCACGATCAGGCCGCTAAAAGTCAGAATTTTGGAACACTATCGAAACATCAATAAAGAAGAGGTGGGACCACCTCTAACTGAACATTTCCAAGAGTTTCACCCACACCGGAAGACTTTTAAATTCTTTGGACTGGAGATTACCAAACCAGCATCGCGAGGAGGAAATCGTGAACTCACCATGAGACGCAGAGAGAGTGAATACATTATGCGTCTTAATGTTACAACCCTTGGTCTCAACAAAGATGCAGAAATGCATTATTGGTTATACTAACTTTCCCTTCCCTACTCTCTTCAAAATGAAACCTATGATTCCTTTGTTGTCTCTCATGAACCTTTACTATATATACTAATATTTACATTGAATAATTACTAACTTCCCTGCATGTGAGCCGTTCTAGGTCTTAACCTTTCCTGTACTATACTGCTCCTTTCCATTTCACGACATATTCACAGATTCCGAAACATACTGTACAATCCAGAACTCAAGACCATACCCCATATGATAAGTATTTCTCACTTTATCAATAATCTCCATAATGATGCTTTGCACTAGTTAATTAGAATCATTCTCTCTCCCTCCCCTCCTTCGGAGACTACGCTTTTGACCCTTCAATTTTTATTCCTACCTTTGATGTGTTTATGTGTTCTCACTCTGCACTGCACCTGCTTTATACTTTCGGACTGTATGTACACATACTTGTATCACTCAACGATTGGAAATCGACTCACACCTTAACATTCCTCACTGACATCAGGAAGTCGTAATGCCACTTTGCTTTCATATATTTTTTCTTGCCTTGGCTCTTTCACACCCGCTAATTTCATTTTGTATAATTACATTTACAAGTTATGCCCATTTTGGCTTTATCCATGGCATTTTATTTGTATTTCTCAAGTGGCCTCCGTTATCAGCCACATAGTAACTCTTCAGTGGCTTTCCTTATCACTAGTACGTCAGCATCTCCTAGTGAGCTGACGTCAGAAACCCAAGTCAGTTTATCTGACAGCGTAATTGGAAACTCGACTTCTTCGGGACCACAGAGACACAACATTTGACATCTACAGGTGAGAGAGGCATGCAGCCCCTTCACATTCCTCTTGAGCACGTTCACTTTCTGTTTGCATTAGATACGGAATCCTTTGCCCTCTATTTAAACCGCCAATTACCTAAACGCTCACGTACTCTTTTCTCTATGCACGCCAGTTTCTGTAACTTTAAACTGGCATTTCAGCATTTTGTCCCTTTGCCAAGCACTTAATTACGTTTGGTTTGTAACTTCCTTTTTTTAACATCGATCCATGAACTAACATTACCATCCACAAATATCTAAACGCTTTCTTTATTTCCTCATGAAGCACGCCAGTTCTTGTAATTCCAAACCGGCATCTTAGCGCTTCCCCATTTTGCAAGGCGTTTAATCACGTCCGTCTTGCCGCTTTCCACTATTAACATAGATCCCAGAACCAACCTTGACAACTGATAGTGATCTTTTGTAATTTCTGCTTTCTTAAATAGGAAGACTATGAGGATAATTTAACACTGGTAAGCAGCCGTTTTGTTACTTTCACAATCAATGAGGCCCGAATAAAATATTTGATTGCTTCACTGCGCTTTTCTCTTTTTCCATTTTTTCTTTTACTTTACCATTTCCTGATGTCTATATTAGTAATTCTTATTGTCTAGTCAAACTTATATGCATTTTGATTTTCCTTACATTGCAAACAAATCTTTATATTAATCTTTCTCACTGATTTCACAATCTTCCTCTGTGTTGTTCATATAGACACAATTATTGTAGACAACCCCTCCCTCTTTCCTTGATGACAGTATTAGCTTCTTAGTATGGCTACAACCACACCTGTTGTACTGCGCTACTTTTTCTGATGACCTGTCCTGCACATGACTTTGCATCTAATATGTTTTTAGCAATCTTAATGATATTATTACCGTGAGGTTACCTAACTACCTATGTCATTATATACGTAACAGGGTAAATTGTATCCGTTGCTTGTCTACACACTGTTTTCACATATGACTCCGTATATATTAGATATACCATTATGTAACATCATACTCGCCGTCTATGCAATGCCATATATGTAATACTGTATATAACAACTGTATGTCGTTGCTAATAAGCGTTTAATTGTTATCATTTATTTTTCTTTCTTTCTATTCCTTTACCCTATTTCTTCCTCTCTCAATTGTTTTATCTTTTCTCCCATATCATTTTCCTTTTGAATTTTCCTTGTCTTTCTCTCTCTTTCTCGCTCTCATTTTCCCTCTGAATTTTCCTCTCTCATTTTCCCTCTGGATTTTCCTTTTCTTTCTCTTTCCCTTTCTCTTTCTACCATTTCTCTTATTTTCAAACCCTTCGTGGTTCTTTCTTCCCATATCACCATCTTTATTTCCTTGGCATCTTTTTTCCATGGCATCTATTTTCTTTCTTTTCTTTTCTACCATTCACACTATATTGCGAAATTTTTTTCTTCACTTCATTTCTTTTTCAACCTATGTAACAATACCATTTTAGCCTTGAAAAAGCCCACGGCCATTGGGCCACTAGGGCGAAACACGTGTCGGCTTTTTGCTTTTCTTTCCACAATTTATATTTGCACTTCTTTGACAAAAATACAAATAAAGCCAAACAAGTGATTTCTCAAGCAATCTTTTGACATTTATTATTCATTAACGTGGATCAAAAAGGAAGGCACTACCCTCTACCTTTTCTTAAACCGTAATCTCATCTGCACAGGCGACTTTAATCTCTTTGTACAGCAAATCTGGGGTGATCTTGGACCATCTTAAACGACGTCTCCCATCTGTCGTACTCCCCCCTACCTGAAGAGAGATTCATTCCTTCTTTGACTAACCACGGGCCCCTCAAGTGTACAGTGAGTGGGTTGTGATCACTGAACTCACTGACTTCAATAGTAAAGGAACCCACAAAAGACTGCATTGATGGTGTTAATAATACATAATCAATGAAGGTTCCCCTCCCGTGACCCTTAAAGGTCAGTATCTCAAAACGCATAGTAGGGTTAGTCAATGCCATTGTCGCCGTTAAGTCCAGATCATTAAGCATATCACTTAAGTGTTCCCCCTTAGTTATATGTTCAAAATGAAAATCCGCGGATCGTGGACAGTTCAGATCTGTGATACTTTTAAAGAGAGGGTCCCCGCAAGGATGAACATTAAAATCCCCCATAAGTAGAAGATTATGGGCACAGTCCTTAATAGAACTACTGATAAAAACATTCAATGCTGCTATCTGGCTAGGAGCCGAGCAAAAATTAATAGCATTATAAAAATTAACCACACCGGCCATACAGTTTTCCCCCGTTAAAACTAGACCAATAATTCCAGTATTGCTTGTTGAGACTGTACGTACTTTACAGGATAATGCAACCGAGATGAATGTAACCAATCCCCCTTTGGGCCTGCCCCTAATAGTTGCTATTGCAGGGACATAGTAAGCCTTGTACCCTTCGAGAAAATGGTTACAGTCAGTAGACCAAGTCTCCTGCAAGCAGATGATTTGGTACTGCTTAATGTACCTAATCCAATTGCAATCCACCATCTTAGTGCCCAGACGCGCAATATTCCATGAGATTACATTACTCTGACTCATTTTTGCCCGGATTGTCTCTGCGCATCCCACTTCCTCCAATCTCCCATTTTCCTGACCCACAAATTCCTCACGTCAATCGCATGACTCTAGACCTGAGAGAGTATCAAATCTATTCTGCGTTACAATATTGAACCCTTTCCCCACACTGATTACCAACATTGTACAAATATGCTCCGTTAGGGGTCGGTGACTGAATAGGAGTGAATGGTCGAAATGACCCAGA
The DNA here is from genome assembly GCF_964204655.1 of Triturus cristatus. Taxonomy (NCBI): domain Eukaryota; kingdom Metazoa; phylum Chordata; class Amphibia; order Caudata; family Salamandridae; genus Triturus; species Triturus cristatus. The sequence goes on from NC_140579.1 coordinate 156,105,997, forward strand.
ATTCGGTGGGTCTTTAATCAGATGGGTATAGAAGTAACCAAGTGGGCGTACACATATACTATTCACATTATAGACTAAGGATGCCGCTTTTAAAAAAACTGTGGCAACATGTTGGGGATGCTTAAAATTAACAATAATACAGTCTCCATTTGTTGATTTTCTGGATGTTCCAATCCAGTTCACCCTCCTTGTTGACAATATTTGGTCAGCAAATGTGACTGGGAACCCACAGTTTTTATTCAACCATGATACTGTTCTATTTTTTAATGAATCATGGGATTCCTCATAGGCCTGATGAGGATGACACTCAATGGGGGGGACATTTGTAAGAACAACCACATAAGGTGCGCAATCAGGAGGGAGGTTAGCATAGCGGTTTTTCTTTGCATACCTGGGAGCTGGCGTTCCCTCAAGGTCTACTGTGGCCTTTTTATTCTGAGTGGTTGGAGGGACAGACTCAAGTGGGGCTGGCTCAGTTACAGATGTTGGTTGGATGGTTTGCTGTAGGTTTGCTCCACCAGCTCCCTGCCCCTCAGCAACTGATCTCTTGTCCACCACCTTAGATCTTCCTGCCGCTGCAGAGGCCAGGTGTGTTGCTAGCAGCCCACCCAATCTCTCGACTTCTAGTGCCACTGTATCTATTTTAGATATCAGGGGTTTCATCAGCTCTATGATTTTTGCCTCTATCTTTGCTTCTATGGAATAAGTTAAAAGGGCAAGTTGCTCCGTATTTATGTTTAGATTTGTGCCAACCAAACTTGTACCTTCCTGTCGATCAATTATAGCCACAGCGCTATTCGGGACAGAATGGCCTTTTTCAACTCTTTTTTTGCTAGTCTTCCCCCCACGTTTAGTTTGTGCCTTTCTGCATAGTCTCACTGGCCTAGGGGAGGGTGGTAGCTCTTCTGCTGATTCGTTAATTATTTCAGGTAGGACATCATTTAAATCAGCATGGACCTGTGCTTCAGCCGTAATGGTGCCCCTATTACCCCCCTCCAGGATATCAATTACAGCCTGGTCCATCGGTGGGAAAGGCACCTCTTCGTGTGGAACAGGGTGATCTCCTTGACCTAGTGAGGTCCTACGCTAATTATTAATTTGGTTCACCTAGGTAGTTGTCCATGGTTCCTAGCCCAACTACAGTTTTGTCGGTCTTAGATTTAGACATGGTCCAACTTGGCTATATGCCACAATGCAGCGCGAATAACCAAGGTAGGTAAACACAAGCACTTTACTCTAGTGACAAAATATAAGAGACACACTTAGTTTATGAATTCTTTGAGATGGAGCCAAGGTCCATGGCCCAGCCCAGCCTCCTCTGAGGGCCACAGAGGGCCCGGGCTTAGCCCGGCGCACACCCGCGCGCGTCCCGCGAGGCGGGAGATGCGAGGTGAAAAAATACTGGTCCCGGTGTCAGGGGGCGGGGCCACGTTGCTCGGTTCTGCCCCTCGGCTCCTGGGGCTGGTAGTCCAGCTGGCTGTCCCGGCACTCTCGCCCACAAGCAGACGCTGCGTCTCCCGAGAAGCGGGAGGCAAAAAAATACTGGTCCCGGTGTCAGGGGGCGGGGCCATGTTGCTCGGTTCTGCCCCTCGGCTCCTGGGGCTGGTAGTCCAGCTGGCTGTCCCGGCACTCTTGCCCACAAGCAGACGCTGCGTCTCCCGGGAGGCGCGAGGTGAAAAAATACTGGTCCCGGTGTCAGGGCCACGTTGCTCGGTTCTGCCCCTCGGCTCCTGGGGCTGGTAGTCCAGCTGGCTGTCCCGGCACTCTCGCCCACAAGCAGATGCTGCGTCTCCCGCGAAGCGGGAGGCGCGAGGTGAAAAAATACTGGTCCCGGTGTCAGGGGCAGCGCCACGTTGCTCGGTTCTGCCCCTCGGCTCCTGGGGCTGGTAGTCCAGCTAGCTGTCCCAGCACTCTCGCCCACAAGCAGACGCTGCGTCTCCCGCGAAGCGGGAGGCATGAGGTGACAAAATACTGGTCCCGGTGTCAGGGGGCGGGGCCACGTTGCTCGGTTCTGCCCCTCGGCTCCTGGGGATGGTAGTCCAGGTGGCTGTCCCGGCACTCTCGCCCACAACTCTCGCCTATAACGTACTGCATAATAAAAGGTTGTTATTATGATGACAAGATATAGACACCTGGCTTTATTTTACCAGAGATATAAAATGAACTCCACAGCGTAAAAATGAGAATTAGACATAAGGCCTTCAAGGGCGCCCATCTTCCCACTGACTCATGAAACATTCTAATCCATATGAACTCCAGCTGTACAGTTAGTTCCTTGTTCACTCCTGACTTGTTCACATGTGTTTGCCTCAGGTGTTTTTAGGTCGAGCCTGGACAGCGCATGCACTGCTCTGTGAGCCATGCTGTATTTGGAGTATGGAATAGAAGCACCACCCACTCTCCGTCCATATTTGTCATTAGCTTGTGTCATTTTACTTCATAAATGCTGGCTTCCGATTCGTACATAGGCTAGTTAGTCCCTCTTTAGTACCGCCTTGTCTTCATTTGTAACCTTCCATGAGGACTGGCCCATTTACTTTGGTTGTTACACGGTGAGTCTTTTTTAGACTGTAAGCACTATTTTCTTTAAATGGTTTCACCTACTGCAGACACAACATGCTGTCCTGCAACATTCAGCGTGCCATGCACGCTTTCACTTTCTAAGCAGCCCAGGACAATGGCAGCCGCTTCTTTGAATAGGTCTCACATTTTACGAGAGATGGCGCTATTGGCATTGTACATGACAATGCCTTTTATTTATGTGTTAATTATCAAAACTTATAAATCAAAGGTATTGTCATTTACAATGCCTATAGCTTACTCTCGCAAATGCGAGATCTATTGCATTGCAAATGCTTGTTAAATTAAGGAACTGACCAAAGCCTCCTTCCAGTTTCTTTTGTCGTCTTGCAAATCTTAGGTGTTTTAAGATCACAAGCAATTTAGTGCTGCTGTTCTTTAATTGGAAGGCCACAGACGAAGAGCCCAGTGCTCTCTGGCCACCGACTCATATCCAGTCCATGAGGCTGTGTCACTGAGGGACAATTCCTAAACTTTGGGTTATGCCTTCATGCAGACACAAGCGTAAGTTTGACAGCAAGCAAACAGGTCCCCCATTGACTTCTATGAAGTGACTTACCGTAAACCAGGCTGCAATTGTTCTGTTATTGAAAAGATTTATAGTCCCAGCTTCCAGAGGCAGAACCACATTGAATGTACATTATCCACAGTACAATATGCTAACATGCATTGCATGGAGTAGGACGTGAGATGTTGAAATGTACATTATTTGGGTAAGTACTGGAAACAGATGGCACAATGGCGAAAGCGCAAATGCAAGACATATGAACAAGCAGTCTTGAAGGTAAGATTGGCAAAGTGTAAAGGAGATGGACAGGGGTAACCGGATCTGTATCCCCAAAATAATGATTCAACAAGCATACTGCGGTACTGTAAATTTCGGAACCGTGTTGGAAGCATGGCCCTACCATGCCGACTTCAGTATCAGCGAACTGCAAATGTCAAATGCGGTATGTATGAGTGTTTTCGTCATGTTTCACTGATGAATTCACCGTGCATACGATACCACATATTGAACCCTTGGGTTCCATTTTAGAACAGTAGCCATTTTGTGGTTGCCCTCACATAGGCTGCGCACTAAGGCCATGCCTAGGCCTAAAGGACACGTACACCTTCTGTGACTTCTCTCTGACCTGTGCAAACTGACTCCGCTGCCCGAGGTCAATCCTGTCCGGCCAGTTCCTTTTCTCGTGGCCTAATGTGATTAGCATCAGGGCTCGACCCATCATAAAGTCCTTGTTCGCACACGATCTCTGCCTAAGCTATTTCACACCTGACTCGGTTTCCTACTTTATGGCTTGTTTTACGAGCAGGAGGTGCCCGTTTTATTGGGGTCCGCTGTTATCTGATGAGGGTTCTGAGCCTTGCTGGGTAAAATGACTGTATGCTTAATGAACTGAAATGTGGGATTGTCATTATGGCTCTGCTGTTTCTTTGAAACTAAAATATGTGAATGACCACTTGTAAAATAGGGGCGGTATTGCCCCCAAGCGTAATTTTGTGTATATAAGTAAAGACTTGTTTCGGGAGCAGTCTCCTGAGAACATACATCGTGTTGTACTTCTCGGATACCTGTGATTGGTCTGCAGCCAATAAATACGATCTTTGATTTCATCTAGAAGACTCTGTGTTTCTGTAGGTCTGAAACAGGAAGAACCCGAAGTCTTAGGGTGTGTTCCCCTGCACCGCTGGGTTCTAAAAACCCGGTACTTCAGTTGGCGCCCAACTCGAGGCGATTTCAGCGGTACTGGTCCAAGCCAGAGGTTCGTGGGGAGCTTCGTGTGGAAATTCTGGAGGAAGGCCGCCACTTCATCGACCCCTGCATGTCGACGTGGTCCGAAAGTCTTTTCTGCGAGGTTCTCCGCGTCCCGACGGCTACGAGGGACTGCTGCCCTGACTATCGCCCTGTTTTGGACCCTTGACGATTTGGTAGAGCGAAACAATTGAGAGAGTCTTCTGGTGAAGTCATCGATACCTCAGTTAAGTATAAGTGGAGCGTCTCCCAGTTTGTTTGGTATCCTTCGGGATTTCGGTATCCTTCGGGATCGCTTTGATTTGGGACTTGCAAGTGCCAAAGCCAGAGGACTCGTGTATTCACGAGACTATCGTATTCGATAATCCTTTGAAGTTTGAAACTAGACTAGTGAGTGAAGATGCCTGGTTCTAGTATATTTGGAAATTTGTTTTGTTTTGGTTGTAAAAGGGATTCCCGATTAGAGGATTCGTGTCCGGTTCCTCCAATTGGAACTCCAACTTATGAGCTTTATGTGAAACATGGCGTGGGCCCCATTACGTATAATGAAGTATGGATCCGATACACCAGGAAGGATGGTGTTTTAAAATGGCCCTAAAATGGTAGTTTCGACACATAAATCCTAGATAACCTAGAAGTTAAATTATTCAAGAAGAAAGCCCGGCCGGCGATGTTTGATTCTTTCCGCCTATGGCGAAAAGAAGCCAAATAAAAAGAAATTAAATTAGCAAAAAAAAATAAAAAAGAGAGAGGTATGTCGATAATGCAAGCAGCTTTGCAGTTTAAAGATAATGAAGAGGACCAAATGAATGAGCAGTTGCAGACAACGCAAACTAGTCATTGATAAATGTTACCCAGTTTTGCCGCCCCTTCAGCAAGATGCGTTAAAAGGAGAAAGACCCCCTAATGTCGCATTTACTAAGTTCGCCACCCCCGTATGCACAAAATGCTACAGCACCCCCGCAACCCTTAAATATACAGCCTCCAGCTAATGCACCGCAAGCTTTCCCGCAGCCGCCAGCTCCCCCTCAGCCGGCTCCTATCCCTGCAGTGCAGCCTTCCCAAGGGACGCCGATTTTGCTACCTACCTCTTCTGCGCTCCTTACGACTTTACCTAGCACATCAGCTGCCTCCCTTGGTGCCCTACCTGCTACTACTCCTGTATCTACACCCGTTTTTCTTCCCTCTGTTTTTCCCCCGGTTCTTGCCTCAACTTCCCCTTCTGCACGACAACGAATAGCTAGTGCAGTAACTAGTCTTATATCACCCCTCTTTGGGCCATCTAGTACGACCCCTGGTTCACAACGTAAGCAGTTGCGTAGTCAGCTGCCTGGTTCTGGAGAGAAAGAAGTATTGGACCACATGGCACAGAGGTGGATTATTTATCCTTCAAGATATGATGTAGAATCTGTTGTGAATGTTTTTCATCAGTGGGAAGCACCAAAACAGAGATACGTTTTTGAGAAAATGTGTGAATTCCTATGCGAGGAATTGGAAGATAATGGTTTAGACCCAAGCCCGCAGGAGTTGTGTCAAGTGCGATTTGAATTTGGAAAAGGTACGATTGTGGGTCCCGATGTTAGGAAAGCAGTTGCGACATTGCTATCTTTTAGGATTGAGGATCCTTCTCGGTCGCTGTTTGGGCTTGACTCCTCTGGTAAAAAGGTGAGACAGTACCCTATGAGAGAAGTCCCTCCGGTATGGAAGGAAGCTGTTGTGGCTGATGCCGCTAATGGTATTGCTGCTATGCCAGCTCATTTTCAGCGCGTTTGGGTACATGTTCCCTGGAAGCGATCTGAAGTTTTAGCGCTTAAGCAGACATTGCCTGACCCCCGTAAGAACCCCACAGGATATTATAAGGAGTTATCGCAGACTGCAGAATCATGTGTCATGAATCTAGCTGACAGATATGTTGTTCAGGAATGTTGTTCCACAGCCTTTGTGGGGATTGATTCGTAATACAGATCATGTTGCAGAACTAGGTGACGCATGGACTAATATCATTAATGCAGACAATAGACAGGTTGGTGGTGCCAAGCCTGAACCCGCGGTAGCAGAACTCCCTGGTAGAATAATTAACTATATGAAAACTTTAATGCCCGCAATACGTGTAAATTGGGATAAATTATCTGCATGCAAACAGAAGAAAGATGAAACAGTGTCCGATTTCTTCACCAGGTTTGAAGAAACATTCATCGACCAAAGTGGTCAAGACATGAGTACAGAAGGTGGTCAACGGTTATTTGTTGATAAATTTGTGCATAATTTGCTTCCAGAGTTGTGCAAAAAATTAAAAGATTGAGAGTTCTTGGGCCGTTTCCTCTTCAGCGCAAATACGGGCTACTGCACAGTATTACGAAAATAGGGATCAAGATGAGAGGGATAGAACAGACAAGAAAACGAAAGAATTGAAGACGAAGGTTCTTTTACAGCAGGCTTATCCGCCACGTGGAGGTCAGAATAATTATAGGCAAACCCAGGGTATCTATCAGCAACCCCAACAGTTTCAGAATAATGAACAAATGTATGGGTATTATCAACCACGTGTCCCTATAGGTCCCAATCAGTGTTCATATTGCAAGGAGGAAGGTCATTTTTAAAAATAATTGTCTTAGATTGTTGCAGCGCACGAATAATGCTTATGGCGCAAAAGGTAGAGGTGGCCAGCAAGCTCCAAGAGGTAGAGGGCGTGGAAATGTTCCCCAGAACGCGCGTCCTCTTCCGCCTCAGAATACGATAAATAGTTTTGATCAGCAAGCCAATGCAACTGGCAAGACAGTGCAGTACTATAATAATGACTATTATGTAGAAGACGATAATACGGAAGGTAATGATTACTAGGACAGCCATAGACAGAGAGAGGGAGAGGGAGTTGTTTCAGTGCCAGTGGATCAGAGCGAACCGTATGTTAAGGTGACTACAGCAGGTGTAACAGAGCCCTTTCTGCTGGATACTGGTGCTGCAAAGAGTTCTATTATGCGCTCAAAACTCCCTGGCGCGCCTTTGTCTGGCGAAATGAATGTTTCAGTAGGTTTTTCTGGCGCCCCGGTTAGGAACCCGATCTCAAGTCCTATGGCCCTTTCGGTTGGACCTTGTGAGCTGAAAGCACCCCTTATCCTAACGACGGGATGTGGTGAAAACCTATTAGGATTGGATTTGTTAAAGAGATTACACGCGACATTATATTGTTCCCCCTCGGGAGTACAACTTACACTGGGTAGGGAAGTGATTTCTCCCATGTATTTGTCGAAGAATAAACTGCCAGCTGAATTATCGTCTCTTCCTGATGCCCTTTGGGCCACTGGCCCTAATGATGTGGGCCTTTTGGAAATACCGCCGTATGTTGTCACTTTGAAAGCCAATGTTAAATTGCCACGCATTCCCCAGTACAAGATCTCTAATGAAGGTAAAAAAAGCGGTTAGCAATTATCTATGATTTAATTGAGAAGGATGTAATTGAAGAGACAAGAGGCAACGTTTGCAATAGTCCGGTTCTGCCCGTTTTAAAACGTACTGACCCTTCTCAGCCACCTGTTTACAGGTTTGTGATCGATCTTAGAGAGGTCAATAAGGTAGTTGTGCCACAATTTCCAGTCGTCCCTGATATAACTGCCTTGTTAACTACAATCCCAGCTTCCGCTGCTTGGTTCTCAGTGATCGATTTAAAGAATGCTTTCTTTAGTATCCCGATTGCAGAGGAGAGCAGGGATATTTTTGGCTTTTGTTTAGGAGGTCGAAGCTTCCGTTTTAAACGCGCTCCACAGGGCTACTGTGAAAGTCCATCAATATACAGTCAGGCTTTAAAAGCGCAGCTTGACGCACTTGTTTTACCTAGTGGTGCTACCCTTATTCAGTATGTTGACGACTTCTTAATAGCCGCAGTTACTGAGGAGATTTGTAAAGGAGCTACATCGTCATTGTTGCGTTACTTGTCTGCCTTTCATCACAAAGTGTCTCTCTCTAAACTGCAATATTGTCGACAAGAAGTGACCTATTTAGGTCATCTCTTATCGAAGGAGGGAAGGAAACTGACCCCAGAGAGCATTCAGGCCATTGCACAATTGAGCGTGCCAAGAACACAGAGAGAAGTGCGTGCTTTCTTAGGTATTACTTCATACTGTAGGCACTGGATCCCGAGTTTTTCTTTGCTGGCAAAACCGTTGATAGCATTAACATGTAAAGATACACCGAATCTTGTCCCATGGTCTGAAGAGTGTCAGAAAAGTTTTTGGGAATTACGCAAGGCATTATGTTCAGCTCCTGTGTTGGGTACCCCCGACTATAGTAAGCCTTTTACATTGTATGTTTATGAAAAGGACGGTTGCGCATTGTCAGTGTTAACACAGCCTTTTGGAGACAGACCGCGTCCATGCGCGTATTTTTCGTCGACTTTGGATCCGGTAGTGAGGGCATTGCCAAGTTGTTTAAGAGCCACAGCGGCAGCAGCTGTGTCTATTCGACAATCTGCTGGATTAGTGATGAATAACACATTGATCGTAATGGTTCCCCATGCAGTGGAGACATTGTTAAACAGGACCAAGACACAGCACTTAACTAGTGCTCGATTGTCAGGGTATGAATTGACACTGTTAGCAAACCATGTGCACATAAAAAGGTGCAACACGCTGAATCCAGCTACATTATTGCCAATTTCAGCAGACACATGAGGTTGAACAGCATGATTGTCTCTTCAGAACAGAAGAAGAAACAAAAGGGAGAGTGGATCTTAAAGATACTCCCCTGGTTGAATGTGATGGTACCTTATGGGTGGATGGTTCGTGCTTCAAGCTTCCGAATGGTGATACGACTGCTGCATATGCTGTCACGACCTTGCACACGATTGTTGAAACTGCACGTGTACCACATGGTTCAGCCCAAGCAGCAGAATTGATTGCACTTACAAGAGCATGCGTGTTGTCGAAAGGAATGAAAGTGAACATATATACTGACAGTCAGTATGCCTTTGGCGTGGCCCATAGTTTTGGGCGTTTGTGGAAAGAACGTGGGTTCCTGACCTCGCATGGAGCTAAGATTCAGAATGGTCAGTTAGTGAATGATCTCCTTGAGTCACTGACCTTGCCGTTACAAGTCGCGATTGTGAAATGCAGCGCACACAAGAAGGTTACCGATGATGTTGGGCGTGGTAATGCATTTGCTGACGAAACCGCGAAAGAAACAGCAAAAGATGTGACAACCCGAATGTATGTTGCAGGCCCTGCCAGATGGGTTGGTGATGTTGGAATGTGTGAAGACACGATAGAGAGTGTGAAGTCCCTTCAAGCTGAAGCCACAGAGAAAGAATTGAGTATGTGGAAAGAAAGTAAGGGTAAATTGGATGAAAATGGTTGTTGGGTTGATTTGTCAGAACACCGGCGATGGTTGTTACCTGATGCATATGTGCTCCAGTGGTTACGATGGCACATGGAATGGCACATATCAGTGTGAAAGGGATTTGTAAGTTGTTGGCTCCAGTATGGCAGAATGCTGGAATTCCCAAGTGTGTGGAGAATGTGGTCAAAAATTGCATGGTATGTTTGAAATACAATCCTGGTAGGGGAACCCCAACTCCAGCTGGTCATTTTGCGCCTCCATCATATCCATTTGAGGTTCTGCAACTAGATTTCATCCACATGGAAAGGTGCAACAATTTGAAATATGTACTGGTTGTGGTTTGCGCTTTTTCAAAATGGATAGAAGCATATCCCCTAAAAGACAATACGGCCTTATCCACAGCTAAAGCCCTTGTCAAAGAATTTTTCCCTAGGTTCGGAATGCCAAGGATGGTATGGAGTGATAACGGGAGTGAATTTGTAGGTCGAGTGATGAAGGATGTGTGTGAGGGACTAGGCATTAAGCAGAAGTTCCACACTGCAAATCACCCCCAATCAGCTGGATTAGTAGAGTGCTACAATGGCACTTTGAAACTTAAGTTGGCCAAAATTCAGGCGAGCTCCGGTCTTAAATGGCCTGACGCTCTGCCCTTAGCACTCCTATCAACAAGAATGACTGTGCATTCGCGAGTGGGACTTAGTCCCTACGAAATAGTATTTGGCCGCCCGGCCAATGTATAGGGTGTGCCAAGACCAACAAAATTTAGTGAAATTGAACATCCAGTACTGCTCGATTATCTGTATGAATTGACGGCTAAATTGCGTGTCTTACACCAACAGGTTCACGATACTCTGCCCCAGGCCTCTGAAGCTCCAGGACACCCTATTAATCCTGGATCGTGGGTGCGGATTAAAAATTTTCAGCGTACGAAAAATGATGAGCTCCGTTGGATCGGCCCCCACCTCGTCCTTCTATCGACAAGATCAGCGGTTCGAGTGATAGGGAAAAAGAATTGGATACACGGCATACATTGCAAGAGGATACCTTTGCCCCTACCGTATGATCGGTGGGTCCAGGAGGGGATCGCTGACTCTGAGGCTGAGACTGTGCCTCGTTTTGTGCCTTTTAGCGATGCACGTGTAAAAGGAACAATTTCAAAGCAAGAAAGTGACGACATTCTGCAAGAAGCTATATCGCCGTCAATTCGATTGGACACCACAGAGCCTGAACTCTTGTTTCAAGACCAGACAGTACCTGGGAAAAACAGGTATAATTGGAGGCCAAGGACTATGGACAAATAAAAATTATTTTCCTTTGATATTTTTGGATAGCGCAGCTCTCTCATCTGAGAAACTTTTCTATTTTTTATTTTTTGAACCACCATCCGGGTTTGGCTGTAGGGTCGTGGCGTCAAGACTTTGGGGTACAAGCCGGAGACGTTAGGTCAACGGTTCTGGTTGGTCTAGGGCGTTCCCTGAACTGACAGGTGTACTCCTTAGCAGAAGATACTCATCCGCCGCGAACAGCACGATTAGAGGATGGAGTTTCTCGAGATGAAGAGACCCGCTGAGGAAATAAGTTTTAAGAGCTGAATATGTAAAATAATGAATGGCAAATGTTTTGTAGTATTAGGTCTGTTTGTACTATCTAGCATAATGAGGTTTTCTGTAGGTTGTGTATTATTGTCTTTCCAAGTGCCATTTGTACCCACTGTGCAGCCCACACCTCCTCCTACTATTTTTCCACACTCTTTTCACCCTCTGCCTGAACACGAACAAGCTAGACGTTCTGAATTTGTAAACAATTCATTTGTTCAACTCCTGCACCAACTAGTTATGAACTCAACGAATTGCTGGGTGTGTGGTTTGATGCCGCATACCATTGATAAGGGTATCCCATATCTAGTGCTGCCGTTTAGCTATAATGGTTCATAATGGGCATTCCAGACTAGGGTTCTTTTTGCGCTTGAAACCTACTCCCCGCGACCACCGCGTTCCACTAGACTTAACTCGAACAATAAAGCCTTAATGAGAGGAGTTGCAGATATGAGTAGAGATATCGATGCATACACATCTATTCCCAAGGATGAGTTGCGAGCTTATGTAGGTTGGAACGCGACGGGGTATAGCATTAGTTTGGGCGAAAAACAGCGCAAAAGTTCATCCCCAATTTGGGTTGTACCACTCATGGGTCGCCTTTGTTTACAAGGCAATGGACAAAATCCAAGAGCCCAACTAGGGAAGAGTGACTGTACTGAAACGTACACTTTTCCATCACAGTTCTCCCCTGCGTTTTTGGCTGCCAAGGGTACATACTTTGTTTGCAATGATCGAGCATATACATGGTTGCCCCCTGATTTCTCGGGCACGTGTTATGTTGCGAATTTGCTACCGCCAACATTTACTGCTGCCTCTGATTATCACAAGACCAGAGTTGTGAGAGGCGTTGTTAGTAAGGAGGATACTGCCGGTCAGGAAGCGGGAGACTTTTTCCTGGGTTTCCTGCCGTTTTTGGGACCAATGGTCAATAGTAGGAACCTGAGACAACTGACTCGTGTAGTTGAATCCACTGTTAATGTAACGGCCGGTGCCCTTGGTAATTTGACAGCTGAGCTCCAAGCGGATCGCCTCATGACGTTGCAAAACCGTATGGTTCTAGATGTCATACTTGCAGATCGTGGTGGGGTATGTACTGTTATCCAATCAAGCTGTTGCATTTTCATACCAGATAACGCTCCGACAATCTATCAGGCCATCTCCAAACTGCATAAAATTTCCGAATCTATCCACGTGGATAAAGGAGATTGGTCGGTAATGGGGTGGTTCTGGGAACTGATATCAGCTTGGGGATGGAAGATTCTAATAGTCATTAGAACGATCTTAGCCATTCTTTTCCTGTTCTGTCTATGTATACAGTGTGCTCCTGTAATGTGTAGCCTCTGTGTTACATCATGTGTAAGGAAACCTGTATCAAGGGACGAGCTAAGCAATAGGATGATGCTACAGCAACATCTCCATGACTTTGTAGATATGGACCTGGACTCAGATTAATATGAGTATAGTTGATGCCTATGTAAGGGCAAAAGGAGGGTCTGTGGTACTGTAAATTTCGGAACCGTGTTGAAAGCATGGCCCTACCATGCAGACTTCAGTATCAGCGAACCGCAAATGTCAAATGCGGTATGTATGAGTGTTTTTGTCATGTTTCACTGATGAATTCACCGTTCATACGATACCACATATTGAACCCTTGGGTTCCATTTTAGAACAGTAGCCATTTTGTGGTTGCCCTCACATAGGCTGCGCACTAAGGCCATGCCTAGGCCTAAAGGACACGTACACCTTCTGTGACTGCTCTCTGACCTGTGCAAACTGACTCCGCTGCCAGAGGTCAATCCTGTCCGGCCAGTTTCTTTTCTCGCGGCCTAATGTGATTAGCATCAGGGCTCGACCCATCATAAAGTCCTTGTTCGCACACGATCTCTGCCTAAGCCATTTCACACCTGACTCGGTTTCCTACTTTATGGCTTGTTTTACGAGCAGGAGGTGCCCGTTTTATTGGGGTCCGCTGTTATCCGATGAGGGTTCTGAGCCTTGCTGGGTAAAATGACTGTATGCTTAACGAACTGAAATGTGGGATTGTCATTATGGCTCTGCTGTTTCTTTGAAACTAAAATATGTGAATGACCACTTGTAAAATAGGGGCGGTATTGCCCCCAAGCGTAATTTTGTGTATATAAGTAAAGACTTGTTTTTGGTTCGGGAGCAGTCTCCTGAGAACATACATCGTGTTGTACTTCTCGGATACCTGTGATTGGTCTGCAGCCAATAAATACGAACTTTGATTTCATCTAGAAGACTGTTTCTGTAGGTCTGAAACAGGAAGAACCCGAAGTCTTAGGGTGTGTTCCCCTGCCCCGCTGAGTTCTGAAAACCCGGTACTTCAATACAGAGACTGATTCATGTTTCTCTCTTCCTCTGACTTACAACCAGACTGCACTTTTCTTCTGTATATTGCATTTTATATTCACTTAATGTATATTGTGCTTTTAGAACTATATGCACCTAAAATATGTCCACATATGGGAATATATGAAACACATATGCTTATCAGGCTGCTCTTAGATGTTTGCATACAATGTTATGGTTTGACACATCATCCCAGATAATAGATTTCTTATTACTGGATTTATGAACATAGTGGGTGGATTTATCATGCATTTTTCACAGCTGATTATTTTATTAAATTAATCCTCAGGAACCATTGTTTCCTTTTCCCCAACCATCAAATTCCATGGAGGAGAAGCTGTAATCAGTTAGTACAAGTCAACAATAGCATCCCTGTGCTTGCAGCATATGCTAATAATCGCACACAGGCATGGAATTATGTGTACAAAGAACAAACTCTTCAAAAGCAGAAAACTTCATGTCTTATAGAGGAGAGATGAAGCAGTTTAGACATGTATTTTTCAACAAAATAGGTGAACTTGAATAAAAGATGGGCACTCACGAATTAGAGAATGAGCACAACTGCTGGGCTGCAGACACATTATTCAACATTTGTTATTGATGTTTTCAGTGAATGTGAGCTTCCTCTCACCCATGTTGCTTCTGGAAATGAAAGGTCTAAGGAATAAGTTGGTAAAAGTACCAGACGCTTAAAAGGAGCAAACAGACTTTCAGCATGTACTCGCTCTACTGCCTTTCAATACCCTTTTTTTTGTTTTATATAGCGCTTTACATTAGCACCAGTTTCGTTATAGGACACATTCATTTTTGTTAGGCACAGGGAGATTAAGTGATTTGCCCAGAATCACAGGATGTTGAGCGTCGCTGCTGAGACTTGAACCCGGTTCCCCAGCTTCAAGGACGACCGCTCTAGCCGTAAGGCTACATCTTCTTCCCAACAAGTAATGCAAATGTTTATGGTTTTGGTGCAGTTATGGCATGGAAATAAGGTACACAAGTATGGCAAAGTAGTCAGAGAACAATGGGGTAACCCAAAATTAACGTGAAAGACCTGGGTAACTTATGATACAGAAACAATGGTCCAATCGGAAAAAGCAACAAGAGGCGCAAGAGAACTGAATATATCAAAAGATCTACTACCACTATATGGAAAAGGAGCTCAATCTTGTAGACTCAATCCACAGTTATAAGGTTAGGGCAGCAGACAAAATTCCAAAATCAGAAAATTAAGACATACTTATAAGTCAGTCTCAAACAACATTCTTATTTACACATTGTATCAAAAACTCTTGGCTTCACAAATGTATAAATTGATAAAGATCAGTGCTCAGAGAAGGTGCACATGTGAATAAGGAGTAGAAATGGAAAAAGAAAAATTAGGTGTCCTTTAAACCGTTTCACAAATCATATTATTGTACATGGTAGCCTGTTTGGTATACAATTTCTAAATAACATATCGCATCTGGAAGTGGTCCAGTTACTACTGCCACTCTGCACAGATATCCAAACGATCCAGGCTTAATGAAAGAGCGTCGTTTCAACCTGACACCTGGGGAGGGAAAGGGCTAGGAAGGTGAAGGAGCGACCTGGATGCCAAAGTCATCCAACTGAGAAAATAGACCTGGATAATTCCATGAGGCAGAAGAGCCCAAAGGCTCCACTGTGATGGGTGAACAATCTCCTCTTTAATATATGGTTGTAACAGTGACCATAACGGGTAGAACCAAAGCCTTCAAATTCAGCTTAGCCGCGTGGTTCAGCCTTGCTTCCACTCAACTGGCCCTGGCTAGGAAAAAATACACAATTGGAGTCTGGGGCACAAACAATGGAGATAATCACACAGGCCCTGCAGCTGCTACCATGCATCCTCTCTCAAAGTCAGGTGTCCTTGATGAAGTTAAACAAGGGACCCAGATACTACAGATGATGTTCACACAACTCTCCCTGAGCCCTGGTCTTTGCCCCTTTTTGTTGATCTAGACCAATGACCATCATTGATCTAGACCAACAAAAAGACCAGAATGCAAAATCTTACAGACCAGACCCATCAGCCTCATTGATAGCAAAGTAATAACCTTCGGGTGGTGGGGGGGGGGGGGGGGGGGTTGATGACACTCCACTAAATCAACTGAACAGTTGGTTCGCTGAGGAGCCCTATTCACCATGTCAAAGAGGATTCATCACTATTTTATAAACAATCAGTAAGGCTTTCCCCCTCTCCTCCCCCCCCCACACTATGATTTCCTAGTCCACAAAGCAGAGACTTCAATGCACCTACACTAAACTTTACTTCTGCCTTTGACCAAATACCTAGATCAAGTCTCAGAACAAATCAGCCTAAACTACAATTAATATATATTGTTCTCGATCCAAAAGCTCTACACTAACACCACATCCACATTCGGTCCATGAATGAGACAGCACTGGTTGAAGCTCGGTATAGCTCAGTATAAACTGCAGTAAGTGCTCAGAGCCACTTTGTCCTCTTCCACAGTGAAGATTTTGTGAGTCTAAATCAATGCTGCTTTGCAGATGGATTTCCAAGAATCGGCTGTGGTTTCTTCTTGCACCTTCCACCTCCGCCTAGTCTTCCTGTATTTAACTTTCAAGAGCAGAACTCTATTCATTTCTGCTACTAATGGCATGAGACTGCACTACTTCAATAATCTGTACTCCAGCATTAAACTCGCTCTTCTCCATTGCCTCCAACCCAGCCAAACCCAGACTAGTTTCTGGAACACTTTCCAGAAGTCTCTTCACTGGCTCCCAGCGCAATAGAGATTTATAGTTGAATTACTTTATAGTTTAAGTGTTCTGCATAGTCACCGTTTCCCCTACAGTACATTCCACCTCCCCCCCTCCACCTCCCCCCCAAGTTTATTTCCAGATGCCTTTAAAGATATATATATACACCCATGTAAAGTTTTCAGAGCGCTTTTATTGCTCGCATCAAAAGCTTTGTAAAACTTGGACCAGCAGCCGCTCTTTCTGTTAATCGTCCCTATGCATTGAAACAAGTTACAGACGGAGCCAGCTCTGTTCCAGCATTTTAACATTGAGGAAAAGGCAAATACTACTCTCTTCCATTAAATACGACACCTGCTTTGCCGACATAATGTCATGGTTGTAGCGCTAGGACACCACAAGGAGACAGAGCACTTTATAAACATGCTATAACAATCATTTACTTTAGCCGCAGGGGATAAGTCACACAAATTTAACCTACAGAGCGTGAAGCTGGGATGAGCATAGAACATGGCAGAAAACTGCATATCAAAGCCAGATTCAATATCTGGAGGAGGGGTGTTGCAAGCCTAAGTAAATATTTTTCCTGGCTGGTACCAAAAAAAACTGAAGGTAAACAGATTTTTACTTTTACAATAACTTTCCTCTACTGGTTACTGGAAAACATTACATGCAGAATGTTGTGGAAAAAAGCAGGTGACAAAAGGGGGCCTGTAACAATTAGTGAACAAAAATGACCTCAAGGAACTGCTCCCAACTTGAAGCTATCTTTATTCATGTCAAATGTTACAGGTACACGTCAAATGTTACAGGTTTCCTTTGGGAGACAGATAGTTTCTTTGGAGAATCCCCACCTAAGATCAGGTAACTACAAAGGATCCCTCAATCATTCAAAGTTTAGGAGCCTATTTGCAGATTTCAGTTTCTTTCCTTTGACACTGGCAGGGAGGAAGGTGTATGAGTGATGTCCTCAAAAGGCCATCACTCAAAAACACATCTCAGATATCTACTGGGCACAACAGATCATCACAGCCCCAGACTCCAGGATTCTGACAAATCACAAAATGGAACCAGATGAGGTTGGCATTCCAATGGATATTTAAATTACATAGTGTGTGGTACAGGGCAATTTTGACCGACATTTACACGTCACAAATGCATAATCCAAATGTACACATGTTTTCTGTGTGCCCTAACGACATTAATAAGAAATGTTGCACTTGACATTATTGAAGTGCATTCACTATAGAATTTAATAAAGAATTGTGTGCCATAATAACTCATTAAACAAGGTTGATTGTTTAGGTGATTGAATAAAAAACATCCTCCTATATGTAGACTGATTACTCTAGAAACTATAATGGATTTATGTACTGAGTGCACCAAGGTTGTATGTATATTTAATATAAAATGTAGTTCTTAGCCAAACTAACAACTATTAAAAGATTGACCAAATTCCACATGCAATATGAATCCAATGTACTGAAAATGTATATTCATTTCTGTTTAAATGTGCACCATTGAATAGTTTAACTTGCCCTTACAAGGCCTAATTTCCATTCTGCAAAAAATAATTTCCATTTCTGCTTACACGGCTTTCCTTTGCAGGTAGTCACATGTATTGTTAGTTTGAGAATAGACTAATAGTATTGCCTAGACTATTAGCAATAGAGACCCTGAGAAGATGACCTTGACGAAAGAACATGGAGAGCCAAAGATCCCTATTCAGCAATTTTACCACATAGGTTTGGTGGAGACAGGAAGATGTGGTTACCATGTTCAGTGTGGGACAGTTTGCCAATGTTCCAGCTTACAACATGAGAATGGAGAAAGACAATAGAACCCCTAATGATGCGAGCAGAGGGGTGTTACCTGAATGATTTTAGTATGGATAACTGGAGGTTACACTGATGATAGAACACTTTTACTCGGACTTTGAGAGTTCTACATCTCTATGCTTATTCCCTTTGATTGATTCATGCGGAGTGTGGCTTAGGCTAGTACTCAAAATACTCCTGACCCTAGAAGACTCTTGACCGAGCTTCTGTAATGCGAACACCTTCCTTTAACTTTTCACTTGCCTAGATTTTTCTGCAGTTCCCGGAATCTGAGATTCCTTAGACTAATGAACTGTCCTCCTAGTTTGGATTTTAACTTTGATGATTCTAGATGTACTCATGTATAGAAGTGAGGACCAAAAACTCTTCTGAGCACCAGGTCTTAATGTTATTCATTTGTATTGCTGTGACTAAACTTCTTGTTTGTTTAATACTTATAAGCCTAAACTTCTTTAGGAGGTAAGGTTTCCAAGTTATTGCTCTGTATCTTTACAGCATGGTACAGAGATGTGTACCTTACCTGGATTGCTAATTTGTAATGAAACTTAAGTTCCTGATTCCAAGTCCTTATCGTGTAGCCAAATGTGTTACACTGTTAATTGAAATTCATTGTTGCAATGCTACCTCCCCTCACAAATGGTAAGAGGATAGGGTCATAACACTGCATCAGTAGCAAGGAGAGAGGAAGAAAAAAAAAAAACCACAAGACCCCTGCTTAACAGCACAGAGGACTGGGCTGACGGAAAACTTGCAGCCTGAATATTCCACAATGTGGGATAAAACCAAGACAAAGTTATACCAAACATCGAACCACACCTGAAGGAAGATGGAAGCAGAACACTTAAAAATAATTGCCATGGCAAGAGGCAACAACCTCACTTCTGCAGATGGGGGCATGAACAGCAGCAACAAATGTGAATGGAAGTTAAGACCAGTACCACATCCTCCTGTTCCGGCCACGATACTTGTCGATATGAAGTAGTAAACATCTAAAGATGGTGTTGCAGCATTTAGACATTAAAAAAAAAAAATAAAAAAAAAAAAAATGCTTCCCTCTTAAATGACTTGTTCCATGTCAGTAACCAATGAAACAGCACTCTTCAATAAAAAGGCACAGCAGATTTTGGAAAAGAGATGGATCGTGGAAGGTTGCACAAAGTAATTGACAAAAGAATTGGGCTGGGAGGAGTTCAGCCCTAACCGTAAAGATAAACTAGTCAAGAGACCTGAAATGTCAAACATTCCATCAACTGGAGCTAGGAAAGACATGCTGGATCAAGCTTCTTTTTTTTCCGTCCACAGATTCTGAACAAAAGGTTTCTTCTTTAATGAATATGTACCCGTTTCCAAATACCTAATCCTTTGCAAAAATATTTCCCATTCTGCTATTCTTAAATTTGTTTGGCAAAGACCCGGTGTGTCTATACCAACTAAAAAAGCTCTCAATTCCAACAAGGGTTCATGTAAAAAGTGCAATGGTATTTTCAGAGGCAGAAAGGCCTGTGATGGATTTGAGAGTACTACAGTAACTGGCTGGATGTACACTCCTTCGAGGTCTCATTATTATTTCAAAGCCAAATGGCAATGCTTAATGGGGTGGAGAAGGCAATTCGGGAGCCTGCCTCTGTCCCTCCCAATAAGTGGGTCCACTGCTGAGTCCACCCAGAAAAGTAAATCCCAAAGCAGCTCCAGGTTTCACCTTATTGGTAGTTACGAGAACAGAATGCTGGTCAGTGGAGTGGGATGACTGCAGCCTACATGCACAAGTGGCTGGGTGATACAAGGACACTCAAACCCCCAGCGTTATCCCATACCTGTTCAGGAACACCACACTATAGGGAGGCATGTTTCGCACCATGTAGAAGTGGTAAACAACGTGCAACATTGGTAAAGTTTAATGGCTAAGGAAAGCACAGGTAAAGATCCTGCGGGCCAGCTGAAAGCTACCTCCCATGAACAGAGGGTGGAGCACCGCTGCATAGAGAACATGATTCAGTCCCTACAGTGGATAACAAAAGGTAGTACAGAGGTTTGGGTAAGGCAACCAGCTAGTACTTCACAAACATGTCTCACTCAATAGATTGAGCAGTCTCCTTCGAAAGGAAGTACCCAATTTGTCTTGAAGGTTGGAGTAAGCGAGGTGGAATGTGGCGTTTCGTGCTGTGTGGTACCGGCTGCTACATTTTGGATGCGCAATACTGTATTAACTAAACATGCTGAGCAACATTACCCTGCAAGATGCTTGCGGCACGCCTCAGGTGTCAATCTTCAAAACAGCCTTAGGAAACCTTGGTACATACGACAAAAACGTGCTCATGAGGCGTCACGATTGCCAACTCGTCTAAAGGCCATGAAAGTGTACGTAACAGGGTGTGGTACTTCTCTGAACACTAAACCCTATAATCTGTTGGTCATAATATTGATGTATTACATGACAGGATGTTACTCAGCTAGCCTCTGCCAGCTGCGAGACAGCCCTGAGAGCAGAGGGGATGCCCATGGGGTCATTACCCTACCCTTCCCCTCCAGCCAAGAATGGTTTGAAGTGAAACGGGGGCAATTCGAGCCAACCCTTTTGAGGGGGAAGGGTTTTGACCAGCTTCAGCCCTCGCCTTGCACACTTAAGTGGATTTCTTTTTATAGAGTTGAAAACGTTAACATCAAGAAGACTGGTTGACAGTTGATTTGATCACATGATGATGATGAATGGCTTCTTGTGGAATTTGGCACAAGGCCAAACAGGATTAGCCTTAATAAGATTTAGAATAATGTTTATAAAGCGCATAGCTACATCAGCTGACTTGTACCAGCGCTAAGGTTTCAGTCCCACATATACAGAACAGAAAAATAAGAACCCTAAACTACGTTATCTGATAAACCATGTTTCTAGATTCCAGTGCAGCACTGCCAGAGAAGGTGCAGATGGTGAGATTCTAGGCAGATTTAATAAAAGCCGAGCTGCCATGGTTTGCACACGTTGGAGTCCTCTTCGTCATATGTGCGACAACCCGGAGATACAGGGAATTGCTGTAAACCAGTCTCTGCAAGCACTTGCAGATACAATAGGTCTGGTTTTAATGCGTCAACACAAGTATTCACAAATACTGCTCACATACACAAATGCCAGCCCTGTTCACTGCTAATGGCAGGAAATGAAACAGCTTTGTTTATGGAATGCATACAGGCTGTTTAGAGTAACAGTGCTGATAAGAGTACTTTTCAGAATGCAAACATGTCCCACGTGCATTCCTGAAAGGCAGGATGATACACCAAATGTCCAATATTATAACAGGTATAGCAGGTTTCAGGAACATGGTCTATGAACACAGAAAATGACCAGCGTGACTATGCCACGGAGCAGGCGTAAATATTTGCATAGAGGCAAGGGGACAAGATTTCTGGAAAATGGTGGAGGAATGAGACCTTACAAAGGCAGTCGTACCAAAGAGTCTTAAAGTACATTGTTTGTCCACCTCCCTCCACACCATTGCATGTGCAAGTCCCACTTATGGACATCAAAGGCTTAAAAGTGCAAATCAAGGTGTTAAAAACTGGTGGATTTGCACTCTTAAAGGAGTTTACAGGCACATATCACCCATTATGGTGCAGCACTGCACCATTGCTTGGGCAAATCCTAAAACCAGGACCAGAAAGCAATCCAGAGCCGGAACGACCTGTAAAATTCGCAGACATGTGCAAATTCAAATTTGTGGGCATTCACAAAGTTGCCACGATTCATCCCACCATAGAAACAGAGGCATAGCTAGACCTTGTGGCACCCGGGGCTATCCCTCAGATTGCTGCCCCAGGGGGCGGGGGTTGCTGGGGAAAAAAGGACAGCAAGCACTTGAGAGGACCGAGACATGTAGTATCGCCGCTAATAGTTACCTCGATCATGCAAGTTACATACATGACACAGTCCAAGGCTACACAGTTGAATACACCAGTGACTGGTAGTACAAAAGAGAACACAGACTGCATGATCTGGGGACTCAGAAAAACCGCATGTGACATCCATCAGAGAACCGCGTGAACAATTACCTGGTAATCCACTCAGCACAATGCAAACATGCACATACATGACACTGTTCAGGGATCCATCATCTACAGCTGACATTAAAATGACCAAACATCATGGTCCCCCCCCATTAAAGCAGTGCACTTTGTGATCTGCATGGTAAATGTCTTTTCAGCAGGCATATTAACCCTCTGTGCTACCTTTCCAGAAGTCAACCCTTCCACTAGACAAAACTCGGATCTCTCTAGGAAGAACATAAATCACCGAAGTTATCATGACATTTATGGTTTCTGAAAACTGCTGGAGGCCAGGAAGGTGGCAGCAAGTTTTTTTAAAACCATTATATACTTGCAAACACTACGCACCCACCCGAAATAGGTACCCAGTGCGGTCACACAGTTTGCAACGCCCTAACCTGCTCAAGGTTCATGTGACCTCAGTGACAGTCACAGTGACTGGATCTCTGTTGCTCTAGGGTGTGCTGCTTCGTAGGCCTGCCCGCAAGACTGGAGATGAACTTCAGTATGGATTGTGGTGGACAGGCATTCAAAGTTAACTCACAATTGACACCACTAGGGTACACCTGCTTGTGCTAAGACATCAAGCCTTCTAAGGTCTAGCATGGGAATATGCTCCCTCAGTAGAGAGATCTGGTGGACTGGTCATGAAGGCTGAACCCAGTTCCAAATTCGACAGCTCTGGCCATAGTGCCACATCCTCTCCCCCACTGAACCCCATAGTGCCCCACTGAGGGAAACTCGCACTGCCTTCAGCTACAACCTAATTGTGCCCGCTATAAGCACTTGGATGTGGCTCAATTCAAATTATGCACTTGATAAGAGTAACATGCTGCCTAAAAAAAATTAAAAAAAAAAGTACAAGAAAACACTCATAGGGAATGCAAGATTAAGTAAAGCATGTGAAATGTAAGCAGAAACATGGTTACCTTAACGATCTCTCACTATACAGAAATCAGCGAGCTGGCAGTAACTGCATTTTTTTTTTTAAAACACAATACCAAGAGCTGAAACTCTTGCAAATGCAAGACCTATTGTATTGCAAATGCTAGGCTTAAGGTAAAAGAAATGGAGTTCAACAGAAGTCCATTTACTAACTCTTCACAAAAAGTCTTTTCCCCACTGGGCCGCTAGCTAGCCAGCTGGGGTAAGACAGGTTTATGTCTTTGAAGCATTTTTCATCCTTGCACAAATCACATCTCTGCGTGTAGAAGGAAGCAAGGCAGAAAACAAGCCAGATATCCAAAAAGCGCAGCCGCTGAAAGAAACCTGCTGGTTTTAGTATCCTCATTACAAGTAGCAAGAGGATTTCCAGACTTGTGTCACATGTGATCCTGAGCAAGAGTTTCGAGCTAGTTTCTCTTCTTTCTAAAAGGTAGAATGCTTAGAGGTCGAGGTGGGAATATGCGTTTTATAACTAAAATAAAAGGTTGAGCATTTTACAAAGTGGAGAAAGTTATGAAATTGGTGGCCCTGTGAGCTCTGAGACAGAGGAGGCAGCAGGTAGTGCCCAGGACGTTTGGCCCTGGGCTTTAAAAGGAAGCGGCAGCTGCAGCCATAACAGTTCGATTCTTAAATGTACAGTAATACAAGTGCAAGATGTAAAGCCCTGTTTACAACAGAGCTCTGTAAACCACAAGCCCTGGTCTCCAGTGCTTGAGATTAAAGAAAGAATTAGTGCTCAAAAGGTCTGAGTAACAGGAACGTCCTTGAAAACGGGCAGAGCTTTTAAAGCCCATATGCATACAGAATAGCATGTCTTGCAGAGACAGCGCAAGCACTGCCTAGGCGAGACCTAAAAAGTGTAATTGGGGAAATGACGGCATTGCATAGGTACAACTGTACACAACTTTCAAAAGCACACAGGAAAAACCCTCACGATTGTAAAGGCAGTCACAAACGTTTCTTAGAATACCCTCGGGGCAGTCTTGCTTATCCTTGGCTAAAAAGAAAGGCATGCAGCTTCTGGTGTGATTAGTGAAATCCTGCATACGCGTGGAGGGACATCTGGAAACTTGCAGCCACTTCCTGAAGAAGGATGACACCCATTTTGATAGCTTTCACAAGCAGCATTTTGCATGTCATTTCCACCTCCACACCAGCTTGGTACTGCACG
Source organism: Triturus cristatus (assembly GCF_964204655.1). Taxonomy (NCBI): domain Eukaryota; kingdom Metazoa; phylum Chordata; class Amphibia; order Caudata; family Salamandridae; genus Triturus; species Triturus cristatus. The sequence goes on from NC_140579.1 coordinate 156,130,363, forward strand.
GCTGCCTTACCAGTAGTTTTAGCTTATAACCACCAATGACAAGTCCAAAGATGGAAGCGTAAACTGAAAGGGCCAGATACACATACTATAAGGTTTTCGATTGCACGGCTGCTGGTTCAGTCTCAAACATTGTAGCAGTGCAATTTGAAACAACTGAAGGAGCAGGAGGCAGGAACAAGATCCTTTACTTTGAAATAGAAGACTCTATGGAGCAAAAATTAAGGTCAAGAACTTGGTATGAGCCTCAAAGCCATACAAAGTTAAACGGCGCTAATGAATAGATTTGTCAATAAATAGAGCTAGAGTAAACGGTGGCAAAGTACTCCCAACCTCAATGTTCTGTCAATTACTTCAGGTGTATAAAACACTAGATATGAAAAATACCTTTTCAGCGACTGATCAGAAAACTGTTGAAGGAACTCTCATTCAGTGAGCTACACATCCCTTTCTCGATGCAAGCAAGCACCAGCACGGTGAGCACGACACAAACGCCAGGCGCAATCTCGTGTTTAATCTTCGGTAGAAAAGCAAAGGTTTCAGAAGTTTAGTCAAGGCTTGCTATAGAACGGTTGCAAAAGTGTTCACAAAAGCCACAGCAGACGTGTTAAATATGCCGGGGCAGGGTTATTGGGGAGGGGCGTACAGTAGTTCGAGAGAACTAAAATGGCAGCAGTTCAAAATGGCCTCCCTACAAACATTTTCAATCAGCGGGCACAAAGCTCCCTCCTGCCCTCAGTTAATAAATGAAGAGTTCCTCCTAGAGATCCAGAACTAATGTTACACGGGACCGGGTTACATTGGTGGACTGGAGGGGATGATCTTAAAAAGTAGATCAAAAGCAGGGGGGGGGGGGGGGGAGAAATACATGTGTTAGCCACTATGCACAACCACCAAGTCAACTTAAAAGACCATTACTGGAAGCTGTCCCCCCCCCCCCCGAAGCATATTATGGGGGTTCTTAGCAACCCTAGTCATGTCATCCTTTCCGTGAAGGATAGCTCTATAAAGAATACACGGGGTAGGCACGTGACAGTAGGACAGGATGTTTAACTTGTACCCAATATCAGTTTTCATCCACAGCTTACAAAGAGTGCACACCAGCTTGCTCGCAGATAGTGCTACATTTTTATTACAACAGGGTAACAAAACTGTACATTTGTAAAGAACTGTACATTTCATACAAAATGACATGCAGTTTCCCCCTCTGCCCTTACAAAAAACACTGTAGTCTAGAATTCAACAAAATACAAATAAGCAGACTGCTCAGCAGCCCAATTTAGCAATACATGTAAGGTCAAAAAACTAACAGCATTTGGTGATAAGTCACGGCTCCTTAACCCTAGGCCACGTCAGTGTAGTGGGCAACTCGAGAACGTCAATTCACAGCTTCGGAACGTTGCAGTAAGTGGGCCCTGGGTTGGGTTGAAATGAAACATTTGACCCATGCCGAGGAGAGCAGCAGCAAGTGCACAGAGGGAGGTGGACGGCTGGGGGGAGGTGGACGGCTGGGGGAGGAGAAGAGAAGAAAGAAGATCTCGGGGCAGTGGCATGCACCAGAGTAAGGGCCAGTCAGGCAACGAGAAATTCAAGGCAGTCGAATTAGTCATTAAGGAATTTGAGACCACTGGAGCCAGATCTGAGCTGCCGCATAAAGGGAACCTTCCAAACAAGTCTGGCTCCTCCCTCTTATCAGCTGATGCACGTCCTAGGCTTGGTCACATTTTGGATGAGAGGTACAAGGCAGGACTCCGGGCCTAAGCCCAAAAACTAAAATATTGCACAGTGGACTTGTGGAGGTCTAACCAGTTAAAATTCACACGTAGTAAAGGCGTCGTAGGAATAATGAAGCGACACTTCAGGGAATGTTTTACTGGTGGGGTTTTAGGGTGTATGTAGACTTCCAACGGTTGATCACATCTCTTGGTACTTCAGGTGATAATGGTCTGAATTCTGGGGCTCCCAGAGCTAGGGCACTCTACCCTAACAGCATGGGCAACGAAGACAATCTTGCCTGATATGTTGTCGACAGCATGGAACAGTGGCCCCAGAATCCAGAAATCTGGAGGGGGTGGGGGAAGAGCCATTTCCTCTCCTGTGCTACAGTGAAGTTGAAATGCCAGTGAAGTTGAAACGCAAGGCCAAAAGTGCTGTATAATATTCAACACCCTACAAATAGAGGCAGTTTAGTGCTGGGAGAATTTGGTAAATGGCCACAAGCCATAGAAAACAGGCAGTGACTGGGCCCCAACAATAGGGACTCAGTGGGTTCTTGGCCAGGCTTGAAACCTGACAATCTTTGAAGTGCAATATCCTCCCTCCCATCATACCCTGCTACCTCACCCCCTTAGATTAACCAAACGCATCCACAGGTTCATTTAGCTTAAGGCACACTTAAAAAGCAAGGCCTCATACCAACCCTAGTGACCCTCCCCCACCCCGCTTGCTTTTAGGTGTTCCTCTATTCTCCAGTGACTTGTTCTTTAAGATATAGGTCCCAGCATGAGGTATTGCTACGTCCCACCTCACCCCCCCTGGCGTGCACACTACCATGGGGGGGTTAGCTAGCTACAGTCAAGATGTAGTTTTTGGACGGGCTTTTGCATCCCCTCATCATCTCCTCCTTACAGGTCGGTAACAGGAAGGTGGCAGAGGAGGCTGGGGGAACTTGGGGTAGGGCTGCCGACTCATAGAGCACACAGATAGAACCATCCTCCCCGATCCGATATGACACCTCGAATGGGTCCACCCACAGCGTGAGCTCTCGAGGCAACAGCGTGAACAGCTGTTGACTGGTAAGGCCGATCCGACTCGCCACCTTGCCGATGATGGGGTCCATCTTGTGGTTGATGCGAATGCAGCGGTATCCGGATCCTTTGGCGGGCTTCTCTGGAAACCAGTGATGTTTATAGTGGTCTAAAACAGAAAGACAACCGCTCATTAATTCAAGGCACTGTGTATCTAAAGATCACGCCCTAAACGGGCACATATTAGCCACAATCTCTAGAGAATACTCCACTACAGAGACAGGCCAGGCCAGGCCATGCCATAATAACCCGCCTGTCTTCATTTTAATTGAAAATAACAAATAGACTTTAGAATGGTCATCCACGGGTGCGGACGATCCTACCAACCAATTAATGAATATAGAGTGACCTCATCCACAGCAGGATCCAGCAAAGAAAAAACAAGCATTAAAATGCAATAGGTCTCGCCTTTCATTAAGTGAAAGCCATTTGCATTGCTATACAATACCATTAGCAAAGCAAATGGTATTAACTTAATCAAAGGCAAGACCTATTGCATTTCCAATGCTTGTTATTGGGGCTGGGACTTCACCATTGCATTGCTATAGTATCACTCAATGGGGCACAAACCAATGCACACTGGAGCTTATTGCAGTACACGGAGATGTGAGCGCTGCACATGCTTTACAAGGACAGAATCATCAAAGGCCACTTTATTTTATCAACAGTGACTGAGCGGAACGGTTCTTTATTTGCGGAGCACGCTTTCTAACCTACCTGATCATAATACAAGCCAATAATGTACAGTCGTAAAAATACTGCACACACACACGTCAGTCCACATTCCTGAATTAAGGGGCCGACTGCAGCTATTAGGTGTGTGCAAGGCACCCAAAAAAAAATAAAAATAAAAGCGGATTTAAATACATAATAGCATACCTAAATAAATGTATCATTTTAAAAACGGAAATCATAAGGGAAAGGCACATAAAAAAAAATCCTGAAAAGTAGGTGGCAACCCATCGCATTGAAGGAGAACGACGCCAGCCATACTCACAGCGCCGTGAGCGCCTCTGCTCCCGCCTACTCCACCTCCCCCAATGGCTGAGCTACGGCTTACAAAAGAAACAGGAAGAATATTATTTGCCCCTCAACACCATGCATTTGAGAATAAACTTGCTAACAGAAGAAATGTAACAGACTCGCTGATTAACACAGAGCCACACACAGAGCCACACATACATACACAGAGCCACATACACACACAAACACACAGATCTAGACACATACATATTGATTTTGGGAGCCAAAGCAGAAGTGGCACCGTTGTTTCTAGATCTTTGCATTTATCACTAAAAATTAAGTTGGCAGGTGTGCACCACAAACATTTTAATCTTACCTTCTCCGATTTGCATCATTTTTGTAACACAAAACCAGCAGAAAAGGTTTGTGAATCGTGGACAAACACTAAACTATCTCATAACCAGGGATGACTTGGTAGATATGCTAATGTTTAAAAATAACAGCTTCTAGCGTGATCGGGGCAGGCACGAATCTCTGAATTCCAAAGCGGAGTTGGATTAACGAGGGGGGGGGGGGGAGGGGGAGTTTATACGCACTCTCGCCTCCAGCATCAAACAAATAACAAACTGAAGCAGAAGAGCACAGCTGATACAAGCCTTCGCCGAGTCATTCGTACAATTGAATTGCATTAAAGATATCTGAGGGTTAAGTAAATGGCCAGCAATCACCGATGTGTCGGTTTGGTTCAGAATCCAACTTGTAAACAAGTGCGCCTCATACAACCTACCGCGTATAATGCTCATCACTTACCATCATCAAGTTATTTTTTAACTACAAGTATGTTTTTCATGGAGAACATACAATGCAAACTTTACACAATGCTCCTGTTTATTTTGCCAGACAAGAGACGCGGGTCAGAGGAAGACACTCGGGTAATTTGGGAAGGATCCCACAACAGAAGCAACCAATTTGCAAACCCGGATCTCTGGTTCCGAAGAGTGCAGTTTAGTTACCAGATCACTTCTCATAATCATACGAAACAGGCAGACACGCTGTATTTAAGACACGAAACGTGAGGGTTGTTCCGTAAAAGAGGACTCAGGTCAAAGCTTCTCCATGCACCCTACTCACTGCCGGCCGACTCACTGCCGGCCGACACACTGCGGGCCCCCTTCTGCCAGCGACATACCTTTCCACTGAGTGACTGACTATAAACATGCAAAGCACGTACACATAGCCACTGGGTCCGCGCACACCGAAAGTACAAAAAAAACCAAGAGTACATAATTAGGTGCACGTGACAGCCCAGACTGGGATCCAGACAAGGAAAATGAGGTGTGAGGTGGCGCTCTGAGGAGCCGCAGCAGGCTAGGGCAGCGCAGATGGGGGTGGAGACTGGCAGCAGCGGATTCAGAAGCAGAGCATAAACAAGACACTATTTCAACTAGCAATATTAGCTACGAATCGACACAGGTAAACTCTGTACACCCCATATCACAAACCCAGTTCTGCATCATGCCATGACTATGCTACAAACCGGACTGCTGTTGATCGCACTGAAATACCACTGACAAAACAGTCTATAAGATGCAATATGTTACAAATTTACTCATATTCACCAATATCCCAACCCATAATTCCACAGCTAGGCTCTAAACACTACAGTTGTTACCTGGACACCGAACCACCACTAAAACACAATACAATATCCTACACCCACTCGCCAGATATACCCGCTCTACAAAATCCACTCAACTTTAACAGACAAGCCCAAAAACCTGGACGGGACTTAGTACAGTTGCATACGTTTCTGTACGTCTAGTTAGTAAATATACAGTTGTATGAGAGTCACAGCACCAGGATACCCTCAGGGGTGATCGTGCTTTTTACAAATACACATAACATAAACGGAGATATACATTAGACAGAGAAAATAGAGGTTCTCAATGCTCACCAGGCGCATCATTATTACAAAGTTTATAAGTGCTGAGTAGTGATAACCAACAGGAGGTAGAAACAACCACAAATTGTTTTTTTTTTTTACATGAACCACATACAGAGGCAATGTTATTGGCTAGGGTGGGCTTGAAGGTACATAAAGCTGAACGCCTCATTGTTCTCAATGAATCTGACTCAATGTTAAGTGCAGAGAGTTTGAGACTTCAATAGTATGACCCAATATCGCAGCCTAAAATATTGTACAGCTATGGTAGCGGCTGACACCTCTGTGCCATTCAGAATCCCAGCAGAACTGGCACATTATAAAACCAGAAGTCTCAGCTGGCACATTGTGGAATAGGGGGGGGGGGTGAATCTCACAAACTGGAAGAGATCACAGGGGCTGAAGTTAGATGCATCCTAGAACCTGTACTCAGCAGAGATGGGTTGAAACCAGAGGCCTCCTTAAACCTGTGCAGCGGATGCCAGGACAGATAGCTCATGGCCTGTTACAACCTGTACAGTGCAGAGGGAGGCTGGCACCACAAACTAAGAATCTGCACGGAGCAGACAGGAAATGAAAAGAAATGCTTTTAAAATTGTAAGGGTAGTCAGACTTGACCCGACACAAACCTGTAAATGTTTAAACCGCAGAGGCTACAGTAGTGATTGGGTTGGGTGAGGAGTACCGGGCTTGTGGGAGGGCCGGATCGGGCTGTCGAAGGGACAAATGGGGAGGGCCAGATAAGGGGAGTCATGGGGTGGCTAAAGGGGCGCCGTTGGCATAAATAAGCATGTATAATATGACTGAAAAGCAAATGCATTTGGGAAAAGGAAAAGCAAAGCTGTATACAAGTCACGGATCAGTAGGAGGGAAAGGGATGCATTAGGGGATGCTAGGCTGTGTATAGAAGTACCAGTGCCTGAACCAGGAACATTATGATTTTCCCTGACAGCACCTTATCGTACCCACGGCTTGATTTCCCCCATCGTCCATTCACGTCTTGTACAAACGGCGGCCTTCCTCCGCCTCCACCTCCCCTCTCTCTGCCCCTCCTCAGCCCCCTGCCTGCTGCACCCCGTCCCCAACTGAGGCCCCAGCGAGAGGGGCACAAAGGCCGGAACAGGCCGCAGCCGGGGCCTGCAGTAGGCCACTCTGCCGCTTCCCTCCTTATTTCCCGGGGTGCTGTTCTTACCTACTGGACGGGGGGGGTTGGGCCCCGGAAACCTGCTGGAGCCGTTTCGATAGGGTAAGGTGGGCCAGGAGCCGGGTCTGGTTGGAGTGCGGCTGCCGCGGTGTGTGTGTCCGGGGGCGGGGAAGGAGTTGGGAGGAGCCGTAGGAGGAGTAGAAGGCGGGCACCCCAGACAGAGCCACCCACCAGGGGCAGCATTTTGGCAGACACTGTCTTTAAAAAAAATCATTACAGTGCAAACCGGAAGGGGTGGAGGTCTGCGCAGACTTCTGCCCTAGGCGACATTCAGGCTGAAAGATTATGGGAGCAAAATCATCACTAAATAACTAAGGGAAAGGGCTCTTTCCTATGAGACAAAGGGAAACAAAGAATCAGAGGAAAAGAAGGCAGAGCGGGATGACGATGACCCCCTAAAGCAGCCGCAGCACCAAAGCTTCAGTTGAAAGTAGTTTAGACCGAGGAGCGCTGATAGCAGGGGGAGTGGATGACGCCATGAACACCACCGCCTTTCTCCGAGGTGAAGCAGAAATGCCTCGGAGAAAGGCAGCGGCGGTTTCGGATTCGGGGGCGTGTTTCTTTTCTCTCCGCTTGCCATTGGCTGGAGGAGAGAAAAACACGCCCAGCAAAAAGTAACAAACAAAAAAACACGCCCCCGAATCCGAAAAGGACGGGGCTTGTTTTGCGAGACGAGCCTCTTCTCCAATGGCTGGCCAGCATTTAAGAGGCCAGCCAATGGAGAAGAGGGGCGGGTTCAAGCCTCTTCTCCAAGTCATTAAATCTCACGAGCGAGACTGCGCAAGCGCAGCCTTCGCTAGCCGAGACCTAAAAACGGCCTACGTCATTAGAAACTAAAATGGCCGGAGCGCTCCTCAGGGCACTGCCGTGCGACCAGAACCACCAGTAGAAGGGCAAAACTGGGGCCTCACAACAGTCTGTGAGGGAGAGGAGTTGGTCTACCGGCTAGAGCGCGCGACCTCGGAACTGGGTTCGAGTCTCAGTATCGACGCTGAACATCCTGCGATTCTGGGCAAATCACTTAATATCCCTGTGCCTAACAAATCTGTGTCCTTGTGTAATGTAACTGGTGCTATGTAAAGCGCTCTGATACCTGATTGGATTCGGGTCAAGTTCTCGCTATATAAAACTTAAAAAAAAAAAAAAAAAAAAAAGTGACCCTTTCCAACTCAAACATGTTTTGTGTTGTGCGTTAACAACAAGCATAGGAGTGCTGAATACACAATTCAACCAACGGACCCTTTTTACGATCCCCTTACATGGTGGCTTTTCCATGGCTCCCCACTCAGAGCACATTTGATAAAGACAACACATGTCCCTAAAGTGACCAGGTACAGAACATTTAAACATGTATGTTCAATGATGCAAGACTTCTGAAGAAAGCTTCATATGAACTAACGACGCTAACAGCGATATTGTTGAAAACTGTAGGATGGAGAGGTGCCTGGACATTAGTGCATTCTGTATGGCCGGGAGGGAGGGCAGTCATGTGTGTAGCGCAGGGGCCAAGAGCGGTCCAATATTAATCTAGAGAACAATGGTTTGTTCTAAATGGCATACTGGGGTAATAAGAATGGTAGTGTGTATGGATTTGCGTTAAGAAGCAGTATGACGCTCTGGGGACATTTCATGGACGGTGGACATATATCATTTTAGGACTGTACGGTACACGATGGGTTATAGAGGTGCTCCGAGTGAGCGAAAGTGGCATATAATGCTTGTAGGGGGACCATCATAACTGATAGATAGTTAACAGTATAGAGTTTCCATAGACATGGGGGAGGAGTGCTAACGTCAAGCAAGAGCTATATAAAACTTATAAAATAAAAAAAAAAAAAATAACGTCACTGTGTTGATGTGTACTGTATTAGATGTGCCACGAAGTGAGTTTCTACGGCCAAGGATCCACAGAGTCGTGAATTAAGGTCATCAGTTCCCCACCTTTTTTAGGAGTGTAGACCTGTCAGACTAGGGTCGCCAGGGAATGAACATCTCCACGGAGACGGAGTACAAAGCAAAGATAAAGGTTCAGTGCTCACCTGCTAGCGCCTCGGCCATAGCCCCTCCAAAGCCTCGCAGTCGGCTCTCGCTCACTCGACCCCGAAGCAATGAGGACAGGAAGCCGGCGGCAGCGGTGATCTCCGGGCGCCCAGGGGAAAGGAGGGGTGAGGACTGGGTAGAAGAGGCGGCGGTAGAGTCCTGCGGCATGACGGGGCCTCTTTTAGTTCCGTGGGGGCAGGAGGTCGATTTGCGCCTATTCTGTTTCTTTTGGATCTTGAGGGGCGCTTGGTAGGGCCACTGAGAGCGGAGTAAGTAGAAGTTAGCTTGGCTTCTCTTGAACAGAACTGATGGTGGGAAACGGCCTCACAGCTTCTTCGGTCTGTTTGTTTCCAATACTCTGTTGGCTCCGGGCAGATGCGACGGCAGCCTCTCCCAGGACCACACGTCCTTGGTCAGGCCGGGTCGAGTTTCATCTTATTTCGGATCCCCGATCCTGCGCTTCACTGGGCCCTTTAATGCAGCGTCCCCGCCTTTTATGCTGTCTCACGCTCTACGCTTCTGCTATGTGGAACCAATTAGCGACCGGATCCTGTAGAGGACGGAAGCCCCACCCCCCGAAGGCAGCCGAGAAGTCTTGACAACAGTGACGTAAGCGCTGGGAAAGTCTAGACTCTAGAGCAACAGATGTAACTGCCTATTAATAGGAAGGCGAGGAGAAGGGGTGAGAACCGGGAGGAGGTTGTAGGTGTCGAAGAGGGAGGAAACTGCCGCATGAGAGAGGTAGAAACTCCAAAATTAAGAGTAGCAGCGAGAGTAGGGCGGGTGACACCCTGGGAAGGAATGGGACTTGTGTGCAGGTGTCCTCTTCTGCTTAATTTGTAAAATAATAGGTGCAGGTGCTCACAATTTTTCTTAGGAGGCCACACCCACTTCCCCCCAGTTCCACCCATTTCCTCCAGTGGCTCCACCCACATCTGCCACTGGCACAGCTGAACACCAGGTGTAATACCTGATCAAAATTTCTGTTAGTGAGCCTTCCTAAAGTAAAGGAGGTTCTCATCCTGATTACATTGTGGGGGAAAATTAAAGCAAAAAGTGCATTTCTAGCACAATTTTGGCAAAAAGGGTGTGTGGTGAAATAAAGCTAATCTATGATCACATGATTTGGGCAAGCAAGGTAGCTGTGTTTGACCTCAGGTGACTCAGGTTTCACACTGTGTACTTAGAGCAGAGGTGACAAGCAGAATCCGTATTTTATTTCTGGCACCTTTACATGGTGTGATGAGATGTGTGGTGAGATCCCAGAATGAGGGCAGAAAAGCACTGCTCAACAATCGAGACTACATTATACTTGTTTTCATGCAAAGGGAGGTTTATTAGATTTACAATGTGTTGAGCCCAGGGATTCCTACTGGGTTCCCTGTGAATCATGATGGGCAGTGGCAGTCACTAGGTCACGTGATCACCTCTCCTGAAAACCCACTTTGTTTTCTGTGGGCATATGACTCGAGCTTTGAATAAATGAAGAAAAAAAACACCCTAGCACAATTTAAGCAGAAAAAGTACACAGACCCCTTTGCCATAACAAACGTTTGTGAAAGTTGAATTTATTCTGAAATCCATCTGTTGTGCCTCACATGGATTTTTATATTTTAAACAAAAATTGATTCTGCAGAGAATTCAGCAACTATCTGGAATTCATATGCAAAAATACTTTTCTGCTATTAGCTAATCTCCTTCAGCCCATTTAAATTTAAAAGTGTTTCCATTTCTTTCTGGAAGGTGGGTGCCGATTTTAAAAGCTCTTCTTTTTTTGTTGTTCTTTTTACCCCCATCAGCCCGTCTCTTCACTCCAATAAATGTAAAAGCAACAAGAACATTAGAAACAGCCTTCCCATACAGATATCTGCAATTCCTTTTGACTATTTCTTCTAGTAAATGTGATCTTGTACCCTTGCAATCATGTTTCCCCACATGAGGTCAGCAGACAGTGTGAACTGGTAAAAGGTGCGGTTAAACGAAAACACTACAAAAATGCACAGTTCTCTTTTACAAGACCAAGGCAATAACACATAAATAGGTATGACGCACACATCCACCCCACCCCCCTTCCTCCCAGCGCCAACAATGATTTCCTCCACTTACCTGATCCATGAGGGTGATTCCTGGTCACAGTGGGCCACCGGATGGGTGCTCCAATTAGCTTGTGCACACCACGTGTTAGTTTGCAGTTCAGAATGCCCTGCAGTGCCTTCGGCCCAGCTACTCCCAGTAATGCTGCCACGCTCGTGCAACACAGCTATTAGAGGGCTGGCAGTTTTTAAAGTGTACAGAGGAACACGTCCACACCTGCATCTGACAATGACTGAAGCTGGTAGTGGCCCCGACCATGAGCGATCCAAATGCAGGATTTCAGGTCAGTGCGAGGTCATTAAAGAAAGGCTGCTACGCACTTCTAATCTGCTCTATGACATTGTGGAACGTTTGTTCTGAACTTCCCCAGCCTACCTCAGCCCACCTCAGCCATGAGCCCGCCCTCAGCCACGATTATCCAATAGAAATGGCATGTAAAGGGCAGGCGTGCACTGCTGACCTCACGAACGAACGTGATGATGATGCACTTTCAAAATGCCTGGACCAGGGTGGGCCAGCGTGCGAAGACCCACAAGCTGAGGCCAAGGAGAGCAGGTACATTTTTGTTAATAAATGTCCCCACGCACTTTTTTCTTCTCACTTCTTGTAGGAAATAGTAATTCGGAGGGAAGGCAAGAAACATGATAGTTAATCAGGAGACGCTTTTTAATACATCCTCACAGGTTCAGTACAAACATCGAATCCGCTAACGGCATCACATAACAACTCACCCAACTCCCCGTCCCTTTGAAAGATGCCACCCGCAACCCCGAGCGAAGCAGTCACGAGCCGTGATGGAAGATCACGCTCGCGATGGCCACGCTCCGGGCACCCAACACACCTTCCCCCCTTAAAATTGAACAAAGAAGCAAAAAAATAAGCATAGGTAATTAAATAAGTATACGTAAGAAAACAGTAACCAATTTACTTCATTGTTTACTGTTTTCTTACGGATACTTATTTAATTACCTATGTGATTTTTTTGTTTTTTTTTGTTGCTTCTTTGTTCAATTTTAAGGGGGGAAGGTGTGTTGGGTGCCCGGAGCATGGCCGTCGCAAGCTCATAATAAGACCATTTTCAATAGCTAACTCATCTTGAATTTTAAAAAAACTCATCATATCTCCTGATACTCTCCTTTGATCTGGCCATCCATGAATAATGTAACTCTTGACTTTTTTAAACTCCATATCATTTTCCATTTCAGAAACCCAACAATCTTCACTCAAATTAGGTGGACCATCGTATACCAAATTCAAATCACCAGCAGTAAAGGCAACTTCACACTCATCATCACACACGTCTAACTCACTTCCAACAGGTAATCTGGACATGCAATCAGCATGCATATTGGCTTTCCCTTGAACATACTCTATCTTATATTGGAATGACTGTAGCCTGGAAGCCAATCTAGCTAAACGGGCTGTCATAGAACGTCCACCTCCTGGAGCCATAAGAAAAACCAGAGGCTTGTGATCAGTTTTGATAGTAAACTTGGTACCCAATAAAAATGTTCTAAAGTGTTCCGCCCCCACACACACGCTAGAAGTTCTCTTTCTATGACAGAATAATTTTTCTCGGAATCTTTTAACACTCTGGACGCATATGCAACGATCCATTCCTTACCATTATCTCTCTGTAGTAAGACTCCCCCCAGACCCGTATTACTAGCATCAACCATAACGATACAGCTTTTCCCAGGTACAAATGGTCTGAGGCATGGAACATTAACAATAAAAATGTTCAAACTCTAAAACGCAAGAGACATTTCATTAGACCAAAAGAACTTAGCATTCTTTTTAAGAAGACATCTAAAAGGGTCAATTTTTGAAGAATAGTTCGTTATAAATTTTGCATAAAACTCAGTTAAGCCAAGGAAAGCAATAAGCTGTTCTTTAGAGACAGGAACAGGGGCGTTAACAACGCTTTCAACATTTTTACGTTTAGGTTTGATACCCTTCCCACTGATGGTGTGTCCAAGGTATTCCACCTCCAGCGCCTTTATTTTGCATTTATCCAAACGGAGAGTGAGGCCCTTCTCGGACAAGGCAGATATGACTTTTTTTAGATTGTGGTCATGTTCATCATTGTCTTTGCCATAAACCAAAATGTCATCTTGAAATGCAATTGCGCCTGTTAAGACTTCCAAGGTGTCTCTCATCAATCTCTGGAAGACAGCAGCTGCACTGGCAAGGCTAAAAGGCATACGGCAGAACCTGAACAGACCTTCCGGAGTGATAAAAGCTATTAAGTTCTTTGATTCCTCAGCTAATACAGCTTGGTGGTATGCGCTGGCTAGATCGATGCAAGAAAATACTTGAGCTCCAGCTAGGGTCGATATCAGCTCGTGTAAGTTGGGTAGAGGATGGGCATCCTCCCAAATGGCATTGTTTAAACTGCGCAAGTCCACACATAGTCTCAATTCGCCAGAGGATTTAACTGAAATTACGATGGGAGAAACCCATGGAGAAGACTCAATAGGTTCAATAATATTCTTCTCACATAAATCCTTAAGCATATCCTTTAACTTGTTTCTGTAAGCTAAGGGTACATTTCTTACTTTCTGGCGGACTGGTACAGCATTCTCATTGAGTTTTATTGTGTGTTCAAATCCTTTTTATTCCCCTAGTATCCCACTAAAAACGCTGGGAAATTAATCAGTCAATTCTTTTATGTAGTTTGAATTAACATGGGAAGTAGTTTTATCTGAAGAGATGGAGTACACAGGAGGATTGGCATTAGGGTCGAGTTTAATCCCCAATTTTTCTTGATGAGGCCATCCTAGTAAGGATTGTCCAGACCTGGCAACATAGATTTTGCAAAAAGCATGACATCCTGCAAAAATTAAATGAGCTCTAAAAAAAACCAATAAGTCAATTTTATGTCCAGTGTAACCACTGGGTGACACATCTGGTGTGAAAAGTGTTCTCATAGGCCAATTCCTATGAAAAATATCAGAGGGTATAATGGTGTACCAGGCACAGGAATCTACAAAAAATTGCAACTTTATATTATCCACAGAAATGGAACAGGAGGGAAATTTAGCAGATCCTGACTCTCCACAAACATTGATAACAGTATTAATTTCATTCTCCACAGTATCATAAGAACCGTCATCATCTTCAAAACATTGAATGTAGTTAACCTTCCTGGGGAGAGATTTACAAATTTTTGCGAAATGACCTTTCTTATTACATTTAGAACATACTTTCTCCAATGCCAGACACATTTTGAAATTGGCTAGATGTCTATTGCTCCCACATCTGTAGCAAAGCAACTGAGGAGAATTTTTTTCACTACTGTAATTCCTAGGTCTAAATTCATATTTTCCGGCTGACTCATTTTTACGAGGGATTAGCTTTTTGGGTTTGTCAGATTCCTTATTATCTTTGTTGACAATAAAAACATCTCCTTTATCATTGCCCCTTATTTCCTTGACAAATTTTTCAGAGTGTTCAATCGACTTAGCTATGTCAATAGCTGAATTGAGGGATAAATCCGAAGTAGTCCATAATTTTTCTTGAACTTTTTTGTTATTCGTCCTCATCAAGATTTGATCTCTGAGGACTTGTTCGTAAGATATGTGCTCAAAATCGCATGAGACGGCAAGAGATCTAAGCGCAGAAACAAAATCTTCAATTGATTCATCTGCCTGTTGCTTGCGTGAATAAAAAATGAATCTCTCCATAACCACATTTTTCTTCTTCCCAATCCGTGCCCGTTCGTCGGCAGTGTAGGAAATAGTAATTCGGAGGGAAGGCAAGAAACAATGATAGTTAATCAGGAGACGCTTTTTAATACATCCTCACAGGTTCAGTACAAACATCGAATCCGCTAACGGCATCACATAACAACTCACCCAACTCCCCGTCCCTTTGAAAGATGCCACCCGCAACCCCGAGCGAAGCAGTCACGAGCCGTGATGGAAGATCACGCTCGCGACGGCCACGCTCCGGGCACCCAACACTTCTCACTCAAATCAAATACAGCTTTATTCGATTAAAATCATTAATCATAAAAGCATGAAGATCACAATACAAGATAAAACAGTAGGCATATCTACATTAACAATTGATTCCTTGATTTAAAAATGAATTTTAAAAATACATTGACAGAAGCTACAACATGAACTGTGTCTAACATTTGCAGGGCTATAAGTGCAGGTCGGCAGTGCCTAAGACCAAAGGATTTCAAGACTGGCAAAATCCATCTTTTCCTAGGAATAGTATAGAATTTACACAAAAATACAACATGCAGTGTGGATTGGGTCGAATTATCGTCACATGGACAGTTGCATAAAAGTTTGGACCAGTCGTTCCGTTCTGGAAAACTTAGTAACCTATGGATTATTCCCAGGCGAAAACGAACTAACAAGAACCTGTCAAAGTCACCTACAATAGTTGTTATGTACGGTTGAATTGATAAGTGAGTAGAAATCAACTGATGTGTCTGGACAGAGGGTTTCTTCAATTCAGTGGCCAGTCTGCAATCGTTTAAATAGTCCAAGCACAGTTTTTTCAGGTCTTTTCTTGCTATCCGGGACAAAGTGGTAGGGTTATCATAAAACTCACAATGATCCAATTTGCAACAAAAGGATTTAATATATGTTAACCATCTAATCTTTGAGACCCCTTCCAGCTTTAAAAGGTCAAAAATAATAGAACGGTTCAAGGCCAGATTTTCCGAAGTCCAAATCCTGTGCCATTCGAGTATTGGTTGTATTTTGATAGTGTCTTCTAAATAACCAATTCCTAGTTCTACATGACATGAATAAGTTGAGATGGACTCTGGAACAGCCAGTAAAAACCTTAAAAATGTGTTTTCCACCGTCTGCAAAATAGTGACATCAACAATCCCCCAGACGCCTGCTCCATAGGTGGCAACAGAGACACACTTTGCTTTATAGATTTTTAACAACTCAAGCGGAGGCCTTCTGCCCAGCTTTTTACTAAAATTATGTAGGGCAGTCACAGTTCTGACAAACAGGATCCTCCTTGCTTTCACAGCTTGTTGCCAGCTCAGTCTGTTATCAAATAAGATGCCCAAATAAGCAAATGATTTGGTGTACTCTATAGGCTTGTCATATACAAACAATGTCTTTAAACCCTTGCTCTTACTACTGCCACTAGACATAGCAAAAGTTTTAGTAACATTGATAGAGAGCCCCAAGTTAGACATATAGTTCTCAAAAAAAGAAATAACTCGTTGCAGGGCCAGGGGGGGTACGGTCCATTAACACGGCATCATCAGCATATAATAGAGCCGGGATGGATCTGGATTCTATTTGGGGGAGAGCATTGCAATTATGTACTAGGTATTTTCCTAGGCCGTTAATATATAGATTAAAAAGGAAAGGAGCGAGAACACAGCCCTGTCTCACTCCTTTTCCTATCTTAAAATCAGTAGTACATTGGCCCTCTGCCCCGTACCTCACCCTAGCCTTGGCCCCTGCATAGAGCTGTTTGAGAAAAGAAACTAGAGCAATGTCCACGCCTAACTCTTCTAAGATTTCCCATAACTTGGCGTGGACAACGTGTGAGAAGTTGGCCTGATGTATGATGTCACTAGTTCTAGTGTACACCTTACATCAGTCCAAATACCCTTATGGTGATTGGTTGTAAAGTCAACCTTATAGACCAGCTATCCTAGTGGTAGCATGGACAAGAGCAGTCTTAGGCTAAACTCTGAATGGCATGTGAAGCCAGCTGTGATACCATATATAATCCCTTGAATACCAAATGAAAGGACACCACAACAGATATATATATAAAATAAAGTGTATTTATTCTAGTCAAACCCTCAGCACTCTTTATGAGATTAGAGGTAAGTACAACAGTCTTATTTAAGCATACATTAAGTCACACAGGTAAGTAATACAGTTAGGCCCTAGGGGCCACGCAAACCATATACTAAGTAAGTGGTATAAGGACCACTGTCACGGAAATAGAATAGGCCTAGGCCTAGGGAATCGCTGGGGCTACACTACACTAGCGTTAGTTAGGAAGTGGGAGGCCCACGGGATTCGTGTGCAGAGTGGAAACACTCACACGTAATGCGTAAAAGTCAATAGCAATAGTACAGTTTAGAAAACGGTAGATTTAGGACACTTCCGGAGTAGCTAGGAAGTTGAGACTGGAAAACTAGACACTAGGATAGTCACTATCCTGATGAGCACCGGAGTACCCAAGTTACCTAGCCCACAGGCTGCGGGTGCATAGGGGTGAAGATGCGTCGGTTTTCGTCGTCGACTCCTATGGATGCCTGAAGAAAGATGCTGACAGGCAGTCAGTGAAGAGTGTCCGGTGGATCCCAAGGCTGGGATCAAGAAGAGAGGAAACCTGCAAGCAGAAGGGACAGAGTCAAGGTCACTAGCCAGTGACCACGTGGAACCAGGAAGGAACCAGGCGATGTCGTGAAGATTGCAGGTGAAGGTGAAGCTTGTCGCGGCAGCCAGGAGGACCAGGAAGCGTCGAGGACGACCAGGACGCGAGCTGTCCCACGAAGGCTCTTGCTGTCGGCGGCGTCGAAGTTGGACTGGGACTCACCAAGCCTTGGCAAGCTGAACCCACGAAGAACGGAGGACTTGCTTCTGGTGCAGACCAGGAAGGTCTGGGGTGCTTCTTCTTTGCAGAGAAGCGGGAGCCAGTCTGGAGGAGCCAAACCAGCGCAGAAGATTTCAGGGTGCGTCGTCACAAAGGCCACTAGCCAGTGGGCAAGCAACCGGACAGACGCGGCAAGCAGGAAAATGCAGAAGGGCCCCACGCAGGACTCGTAGAGTGTGGGGGGCTGATCTTCGGTGCAGATGGTGCTTGGGGTTGGGGCTTCTCAATCCCCGGTGCACAACTTCGAGGGTGCCTCAGAAGCTGCGCTTTAAGTTACTAGCCACTTTTCCCAGGTAGCCGGTCCCACGTCGCTCGTCGCCTCCACGGATCTCAGCTTTGCTGTGGATGTGGATCAGGGTCGGAGAAGTCTGGAAGTCAAGGCTCTGGTCGGGCTCTGCAGTCGGTTCCTCGTAGAACGTGGGCAAAGCAAAGGGTAGTCTCTTGATGGTGCCTGTTTGCACAGGGTAGCCACTCCTTGGCTACAAGGGAGATTCTTCAGTCTTCTTCTTTCGTCGAATGTCGAAGGTCCAGAGTTTCTGTTCAAGTTGCAGGTTCAGGATAATCTAAAGTCTTGAGGCCCAACTCCCACTCTTATACTAATCTGGGGGGCTGGGATACCTGCTAGGGCACGCCTTATGGGTGGGACCTGGGAGGGGGTGGTTACACCCACTTCCCTTTGTCCAGTTTCGCGCCAGAGCTGGGGCTGGAGTGCCCCAGCGCCGGTTTGAACTGGACTATGCAAGGAACACCTTGTGTGCCCCAGGCATGTCTCATTCCTTTCAGCCCACCCTGCCCCAATACACTAAAGGCTGTCTGGGGAGGTGCTAGCACCTCCCCAAGCAGGAAACCTATTGTCCAGGCCTCCCTGGCTGGGATCACTCCCAGCTGCAGGAGGTCAGACTTGTGTCGTGGCAGCAGCATCCATTTTGTGATGCTGAGGCTTTGGTCAGAGGCTAACAGTGAAGTATGATTTTAACATGTCTTTCCCTCTAGAAGGGGGGAATAATATCCTCATGTCCAGAAATGGCATGGGGGTATTATTCCACAGTGTTAGACACCTTACACGACATGTTTCAATAAAGCCAAACCATAGTTACCATAACCGTCTAAGATTATAAGGCACTTTAAGAGTATATGGTAGGCTATATCATAGAACAGCTATAAGGACTTAGTTCCGAAAGCTGCAGACAGGCTCAGCTCATGCTAGAGCACCATCTCACATGTTACCAAGCACTCTGCCTCCAGGATTGTTAAGGCCTGCCATAGGAGTGACTGATAGGTACACATGTGTCTATATATAAGGGTAGATATAGGCATACTATATCTAAGCAAGGGGTGATTACACGACCTTGCCCCAGCTGAGTGATCAGCCAGTTGTGTCTGATAGGAAGGCCAGACCAGGGGTGGCATAATACATGCTGCAGCCCCTGGGAGGCCTAGGGTACACCTATGCCCTGGGTACCTAGGGTACACTGTACAGGGTCCAATAAGGTGATCCTTACCAATTGGGAATGTACCTAGGGTACATGGAGTCCATTTTAAAGAGAGAGCAGACAGCCTGAGACCCTGAATGGCAGGATCTCAGGCCAACTAAGTCGAAAAACAAGCTAGACACTAGGCAAAAAGTTGGGGGTAACCATAGTCAGATATCCACCTTCCTACACAACCCCCCCCCCCCCCAAACGAAAGGAGATAAGGCTGGCCTTGACAAGGTAACCCTCTATTGCCTAAGTGGCCATATAAGGAAGAACCAGCACTGGCATGGTTACCCCCTGTCTCATGGTCCACTAAGCAATCCCTCACCCTAAAGGTATCATAGGGTCTCCACCATAGGGAATCACTACCTTTGGTGTGTCTTTGCAAAGTAAAAGGCTGGTGTTGAGATGGAGTACTGAAGTGAGTGTCCTCAAAGTGAGGCCTCAGCTTCCTCCAATCATCCTCCACCATGGATGCCTTTCTTTCTTTCACTGAGTTGCACTGTGCTCTCAGGGTCAGCCTCTGGCTACCTAAAGCTGGAGGCTGGGTCCCTTTTGTGGGCTTACTGGAGGGACAGGTCAGGTTTGGGGCCCTAAGGTCCCATGTTTGCCTGTGCCCAACAGAATCCCTCTGGGGGAGGTCCCTAACTACCTGTAAAGGGGATCCCTCAGGAATGTTTTTACCCATCACCTGGCTAGGGCTACTAGCCAGGCAATCCTCATTCTTTTGATGGGGGGGGTTCTTGTGGACAGGGGCCCTCTTGGGGTCCACTGGCCTCCCTGACCTCTGCAGCCCTGGGCTGACTGAGGCAGGGTAGAGAGAGGCAGGCTACCTGTACCAGACTGGGTCCCACCTTGGAAGGGGCCACTGACATCAGAGGCTCTGCCAGGCCAGGCCTGGCTACCTCTGGGGCAGTTCCTTCACAAGGGGTGAGGTCAGATCCCTGAGGAGGCTGACCTTTTCCTAATGTCTGGGGAGAGGGAGACTTTTCTTCCTCCCCACTACTCCCTGTTTGTGTGGAGTGATCCATAGTTTCAGGCTTCACTACACCTATGTCAGTCTGAGTATGGGCTGAGACCATTACAGCCTGGCCAACCTTTTCAGGGAGGCACTCAGTTTGGGTTTGAGCTGTGACTGTCACAGCTCTGCCAGTCTCTACAGGGAAGTCTGTCTTCGCCTGGGCTGTGGCTACCACTGCCCTTCCAACCTTTTCAGGGAGGAAATCTACTTGGACAGGGGTTGTGGCTGGCACAACCCCACTACCCTTTGGTGAAAGGCCTACCATTTTAGAATGGGTGTCTTGTTCAACTTCAGCCCAAGCTGAGAGTTCTAAGTCATTCCCCAGTAAGCAGTCCACAGGCAAGGTTGGAGACACTGCCACCCTTTTAGGGCCAGTGTCCCCTCCCCAGCTGAGACATACCTCTGCCATGGGATGGCTGTTCTGTTTGCCATCAATGTTAGTTACCTGGTATGAGAAACCAGGCAAAAGCTGCTCAGAGGGAACTAGCCTATGGGCCACCATAGTGATGCTAGCTCCAGTGTCTCTGTAGGCCTCAGCTTTTCTACCATTGATGTAGGGCTCCTGTCTGTACCTACCCAATGTGTTGGGACAGGCAGTGAAGTTGGCAAACCCCATGCCACCATCACAGACAAGAGTAGCTGCTGTAGGGGAATTGGCTAAGCCAGGATCCCCCTGCGTTCCCCAAGAAAACCCAACCAAATTTTGGGGGGCACTCCCACCACCTGGGGGATTACTGCTGACAGTAATAGGTGGTGTGACAGGAGTAGTTGGAGGAACAGTTTTGTTTTTAGCCCTTGGGCAACTGCTGTCAGTTTTCCAATGCCCAGGAGTTTTACACTCATGGCAGTAAGGCTTTTTAACTGTGGTAGAGGAGGGAGCTTGGGACCCACCACCCTGTGTGGAGTTTTGGGGCCCTGAGGAAGATTTCTCTCTTGCTTTATCCCCTGTTGGAAAGGCGCCCGCCGGAAGGGGGTTCGATACTCGTCTTGCCCACCCCTTCGACCCACCTCTCCCAAGTAAGCCGAACCAGGCGCGCACACCCTGATCTGCACTGTGAACAGAGGGACACCACACGTATTCCTTGTAGGACGATAAGTTCTTTTATCGATGATTTCAGGGATCTTTATGACCCAAAAAGGCAAATAGTACAGCAGTGGCACAACGTACCACAAATCAGTCGTGGGGAATGGGGGTAGCGGGACAGTCTTTCAAGATAGTGTCTCTGCGAAATACCCTGCGGAAGCTCACAATCCTCGAGCTGGAGGGTGTCGTGTCTCTGGGCGATCTCTTATCGAGTCGTTCTCAAGGGGAGCGCCGCGAGTCTCTCAGCAGGCACAGGTGGTCGGAGTTCAGGAGCCGCGATTCCGTCCGCAGGGCTCAGATGGTTCAATAGCTGGGGGGCCGCGAGTCACTCAGCAGGCCTAGGTGGATCAGTGTTCGGGAGCCGCGACCTCGTCCGCAGGGCTCAGATGGTTCAATAGCAAGAGGCCGCGAGTCACTCAGCAGGCCCAGGTGACTTCAGCGTTCAGGAGCCGCGACAGCGTCAGCAGGCTCAGATGGTTCCAGGTCTTCTCTGTCCTTGTTCCTCCGGCACCCCTTGTTATACTCCGCTGGTTCTTTGAAGTCCGGAGTGCTCGCAGGGGGGGGACTGGGGTGACGGAGGGGGGTCGGCGGGATTTCCTGCCGCTCACTTCTTTGGTCTTTTCAGGTGGGTCTGGGAGGGACCCCAGACGCTCGGTAGGGGAGGCGCCTGCTCCCCAGGGGCCTGGTGGCCGATTGAGTCCTCCCGGGGAAGGCGACCCGAGGTGTGACTGGGCTGGCGCCTCTGGGTCTGGCTCGAGGGTTCCCGCTCCCTCGGTTGGGCATGCGTGGTAGGGTGTTGAGTCTGTCAGGTCTCTGGCCGGCCCATGGATCGGGGGTGGCTGGGGCGGCCGGAGTCGGGGATGTCGTGTCTTGAGGGTGGTTGCAGGTTGGCGGGATGATGGAGAGGGCAACGCCGTGAGGCCGGTCTCACACGCGTCCCCCCCAGCTGAAAGGCGTGGAGAACTACCCATCCACTGGGGGGGTTCTCCTCGCCGAAGCGGAAGAACCGGGACAGGCCGTCGGCGTTGGCATGATCCGTCCCGGGGCGATGTTCGACAGTGAAATCCATCCCTTGGAGAGAGATGGACCATCGTAGTAGCTTGGGGTTCTCCCCCCTCATCCACATTAGCCACTGCAAGGGCCGGTGGTCCATCTGTACTCGAAAATGGGTTCCGAACAAGTAGGGCCGCAGTTTCTTGAGGGCCCAGACTACGGCAAAGGCCTCTCGCTCTATAGTGCTCCAACGCTGCTCTCTCGGCAGCAGCCTTCGGCTGATGAAGGCTATGGGCTGATCAATGCCCTTGTCGTCGAACTGCGAGAGCACGGCCCCGATGCCATGTTCGGATGCGTCGGTCTGGACCACGAACTCTCGGGGGTAGTCGGGGGCCTTGAGTACGGGAGCGGTGCACATGGCGGTTTTCAAGGCGTCGAACGCCTGCTGGCACTGGGGGGTCCACTGCACCTTCTGCGGAAGCTTTTTGGAGGTCAACTCTGTGAGGGGCCCTGCGATACTACCATAATTTTTAATGAACCTCCGGTAGTACCCCGTAAGGCCCAGGAAGGCCCGAACCTCTGTCTGCGTGGTGGGGGGCTCCCAGGACTTGATGGCATCGATCTTCGGCTGGAGAGGGGCGACCTGGCCGCTGCCCACCTGATGCCCCAGGTAGACCACGGAGCCTTGTCCGAGCTGGCATTTGCTGGCTTTCACTGTCAGGCCCGCTTGGCGCAGGGCCATTAGTACTTGTCGGAGGTGCTGGAGATGCTCGTGCCATTGAGAGCTGAATACGGCGATGTCGTCAAGGTACGCTGCGCTGAACTCCTCGAGTCCGGCCAGGACCTTGTTCACCAACCGCTGGAACGTGGCTGGGGCGTTTTTCATCCCGAACGGCATGACCCTGAAGCGGTAGTGGCCATCTGGCGTGGAGAAGGCAGAGCGCTCCTTCGCCCCTTCCGTGAGAGCGATCTGCCAGTACCCGCAGGTCAGGTCGAAAGTGCTGAGGAACTGGGCGGCCCCCAGGCGGTCGATGAGCTCGTCGGCTCGGGGAATAGGGTGAGCGTCTGCGCGGGTGACCGCATTGAGCCCCCGATAGTCTACACAGAATCTTAGTTCGGGGGCGACCCCTGGGGAGGCAGCCTTCGGGACCAGAACCACCGGGCTGGCCCAGGGGCTGTCGGAGGGCTCGATGACCCCTAGGTTGAGCATTTTCTGTACCTCGGTCTTGATGCAGGTGCGGACCCGGTCAGGCACCCGGTAGGCTCGGTGTCTCACAGGCGGGCAGTCGCCGGTGTCCACGTCGTGGACACACCAGTCGGTCACCCTTGGAATGAGGGAGAAAAGGTCTGCGAATTGTCCGAGCAGCTGGCGGCAGTCGTCGGCCTGCTGGGGAGTGAGGGTGTCCGACAGTTTCACACCCTCCACGGAACCGTCCAGTTCTTTTGTGCACAGGAGATCGGACAGGGGTTCAGTGTCCTCCTCTGCCCCCTCATCGGTGGCCAGTAGCAAACTCAGTTCTGTCCTTACGAAGTGGGGCTTGAGACGGTTTACGTGGAGGACCCGGAGGGGGTTCCGGGGGGATTGTACGTCGACCAGATACGTGACCTGGCTCTTCCGTTCGACCACCTTGAATGGACCAGTCCATTTGTCTTGTAGGGTGCAGGGTCTCACCGGAGCCATGACCCAAACCTGCTGGCCCGGCTGGAACTCGACCAAGGTTGCGTTCTGGTCATACCAGCGCTTCATTTCTTCTTGGCTGGCCTCGAGGTTAGCCTCTGCAAGTTCCCTAAACTTCCTCGTCTGGTTGCGGAGCGCCAGGATGTAGCGGAACACATCTGGGGGTGTCCCCCGGGGGCTTGTCTCCCAGCCCTCTTTGACCAGGCTTAGGGGCCCTCGAACGGGATGTCCGTACAGCAGTTCGAAGGGGCTGAACCCCAGAGACTTTTGGGGAACCTCCCGGTACGCGAACAGGAGGCAAGGGAGGAGGACGTCCCATTTCCGGCGCAGGGGCTCTTCGAGGCCCAGGATCATTCCCTTCAGAGTTCGGTTGAAGCGTTCCACCAGGCCGTTGCCCTGGGGGTGGTAGGGGGTCGTGAATTTATACGTGACTCCGCACTGCTGTCACAGGGACTTCATGTAGCGGGATATAAAGTTCGTGCCGCGATCACTCACAACCTCGCGGGGAAATCCGACCCGGGAGAAGATCCCCCATGAGAGCCCGGCCCACCACGGGAGCCGTCACGGTGCGGAGGGGGATGGCCTCGGGGTAGCGGGTGGCATGGTCCACCAGGACGAGGATGAATCTGTGGCCCTGGGCGGTCTTCGGATCCAGGGGTCCCACGATGTCGATGCCGACCCGCTCGAACGGGGTACTTACAACGGGGAACGGTTGTAAGGGAGCTTTGCGTTTTCCGCCACTCTTCCCACTGCCCTGGCACGTGAGGCAGGACTTGCAGTGTGTTTCTACATTCGCTCGCATCTTGGGCCAATAGAAGTGGGTCACCAATCGCTGGTATGTCTTGTCTTGGCCTAAGTGTCCTGCCAAGGGTACATCGTGGGCCAGGCCCAGGAGGAGGCTCCGGAACCGCAGGGGTACCACCAGTACTCGTGCTGCGCCTAGCTCAGCGGACTTTTGCTCGCTGTAGAGGAGGCCATTGTCCCAATAAACCCAATGGGTTCCGGTTTGATCACCGGCGACCTGGGCTTCGGCTTGTTGTCTAAGTCCCTCGAGGGAGGGGCAAGTGGTCTGTTCCTGGCAGAACTCTTCGCGGGAGGGCCCCCCTTCGCAGTGCCACTGGGCCAACTCGGGCAGTTCTTCGGGTTCCATCGGGGCCTCTGGGGCGGAAGGTTCCGGTCCTTCCCCTGGGTTAGTGTCTCCTTCTTCCTCGGAAGGAGGGTTGTCTGCTTCTGGTAGGGGGTCCCTGTTCTCGGGGAAAGTGTTCGGTAAGAGGGCTTCACCGCCCTTGGAGGGGGCCACTCGTGCGGTCATGGAGCGTGTGGTGGCGCAGACCCATTCCGGTAGGCCCATCATCTCTAGGTGGGCTCTTCGTTCTACCTGCCCCCACGGGGAACTTTCCAGGTCGTTGCCCAGGAGGCAGTCTACGGGCTGCGAGGTCCGGACCGCTACCTTCAGTTCTCCGGAGACCCCTCCCCACTCGAAGGGCACCAGGGCCATCTGGCAGAGGCTCTCAGAATTGTCGGAGGATACGACCAGACAGAGGGCCCCGGCTAGGATCTGGTCTTCGGAAATTAGGCTGTGGTGGACCGCGGTGACACTCGCCCCGGTGTCGCGAAGGCCCTCGACTCGGTGGCCGTTGATAGTCACCTGCTGTCGGTATTTCTCTGTGTTGGCGGGCAAGGGTGTCACGGGGACCATTTCTCGATCACCAAGGGAGACCAGGGCCATGGCCGCCGGTTCCCATTCCTCGGAGTCTTCCATTTCTTCCCCCAGAGCCACGGAGGCCATCTGCCGGGTCGTGGGGTTGGTCGTTGTGGTTCGCTGATACTGGGGACACTGGGGGTCATTGGCGTAGTGTCCGGGCTGCTGGCAGCGGAAGCAGGTGATCCTAGCTCGTGGACCTGGTCGTCCTGGGGCTCCGGTGCTGGCTGGAGACTGGGCCGAACCCGCAGCTGGTGGGCTGCTGGGGGGGCTGGTGGAGGACCCCCCGGCAAAGTCTCTTGGTCGGCCGTGGTTCCCTCCGCCCCTCTGGCGGGGGGACCCTGACTGTTGCGGCCGTAGTCCCCCACGGGGCCCCGGGTGGCCCGGGTGTTCACCCAACGATCAGCCTCAGCGGCCAGCTTCCGAGGGTCGGTGAGTTTACTGTCTAGGAGATGCTGGTGCAGTTCTATAAAGCAATCGGCCGCTAAATGTTCCCAGGCGATCAGATCGAACAGTTCTTCGAAGGTGGAGACCTTGCTGCCCTTGATCCACCCGTCCAGAGCTCGGCTGTAAAAGTTCACGTATTCGACTCACGTGGTGCCCGGTATCTTTTTGCAATCTCGGAACCGTTGTCGGTACATTTCGGGGGTGAGTCCGTACCGGCCCACGAGGGCTTCCTTCATGTGGCTGTAGGAGTTCATGACCGCGGAGGGCAGATCGAGCAGAGTGTCCCTTCCTTCGCTTAAGAACCGGCCCCATAGGCCAGCCCCCCAATCCTTCTGCGGGACTCGGTGAGAGGTCATGGCGACTTCGTAGGCTTTAAACCACTGCTGGATATCATCGTTCTTATAATACTCCTTGACCACATCCTTGGGGATGTGAACTTTGGTTTCCCCGGCGGGAGCGGGCTGGGGATTCCCGGGCGGCTGTGACTTTTCGTGTCTAGCCCGCCACTCAATTTCCTTCAGGCCGCGTTCATGTTCTAGCTGGAGTTTCTTTTCGTCGTGCTCCCTTTGGAGTCTCTTCTCTTCGAGTTCCCCTTGTAGCCGTAACTGCTCGACGGCTAACTTCTTCTCTGCCAGTTTTATCTCTCCCTCGATTTTTAGTTTTGCCAGTTCCAGTTCGTGGTTGCGGCTTCTCTCTCGGTCCGCTAGTTCCTCGGAGGACAGGTTCCCCTCTGGTCCGTTGTTTCTCGCCGGGGTGCTTGTTTGTTCATGGGTAGAGTCTCTTTCCGTTTGGGTCGGGGGCGCCCCCGTCTCGACCCAGGCTTTCAGTACTTTCTGGTAGTCTTCCTTTGTGCTCAGTCCGGTGGTAGCGATGCCAAGGTCTTTGCAAAACTGTTTTAGTTCTCTATGCGTGTAATAGTCCAATTGATCTTCTCGGAACGGTGAGCTTATTTCGGTACCTGTGGCACCCAGGGAGGTTTCTCCTTCCATTTCTGTTTGGTAGTGCGTCAGTCGTTTACTGCACGCTCTCCTTCGGTGTCGGCTCGGATCCCGTCGTCTGCCACCAAATGTTGGAAAGGCGCCCGCCGGAAGGGGGTTCGATACTCGTCTTGCCCACCCCTTCGACCCACCTCTCCCAAGTAAGCCGAACCAGGCGCGCACACCCTGATCTGCACTGTGAACAGAGGGACACCACACGTATTCCTTGTAGGACGATAAGTTCTTTTATCGATGATTTCAGGGATCTTTATGACCCAAAAAGGCAAATAGTACAGCAGTGGCACAACGTACCACAAATCAGTCGTGGGGAATGGGGGTAGCGGGACAGTCTTTCAAGATAGTGTCTCTGCGAAATACCCTGCGGAAGCTCACAATCCTCGAGCTGGAGGGTGTCGTGTCTCTGGGCGATCTCTTATCGAGTCGTTCTCAAGGGGAGCGCCGCGAGTCTCTCAGCAGGCACAGGTGGTCGGAGTTCAGGAGCCGCGATTCCGTCCGCAGGGCTCAGATGGTTCAATAGCTGGGGGGCCGCGAGTCACTCAGCAGGCCTAGGTGGATCAGTGTTCGGGAGCCGCGACCTCGTCCGCAGGGCTCAGATGGTTCAATAGCAAGAGGCCGCGAGTCTCTCAGCAGGCCCAGGTGACTTCAGCGTTCAGGAGCCGCGACAGCGTCAGCAGGCTCAGATGGTTCCAGGTCTTCTCTGTCCTTGTTCCTCCGGCACCCCTTGTTATACTCCGCTGGTTCTTTGAAGTCCGGAGTGCTCGCAGGGGGGGGACTGGGGTGACGGAGGGGGGTCGGCGGGATTTCCTGCCGCTCACTTCTTTGGTCTTTTCAGGTGGGTCTGGGAGGGACCCCAGACGCTCGGTAGGGGAGGCGCCTGCTCCCCAGGGGCCTGGTGGCCGATTGAGTCCTCCCGGGGAAGGCGACCCAAGGTGTGACTGGGCTGGCGCCTCTGGGTCTGGCTCGAGGGTTCCCGCTCCCTCGGTTGGGCATGCGTGGTAGGGTGTTGAGTCTGTCAGGTCTCTGGCCGGCCCGTGGATCGGGGGTGGCTGGGGCGGCCGGAGTCGGGGATGTCGTGTCTTGAGGGTGGTTGCAGGTTGGCGGGATGATGGAGAGGGCAACGCCGTGAGGCCGGTCTCACATCCCCACCCTTCTCTTGAGGCTTGGTGGTATCTTTCTTTTGGTCACCACCCTGATTTTTAGGCCTAATCCTGGTCCTGACCCATTTATCTGCCCTCTTTCCCAATTCTTGGGGAGAGGTCAAATCTGAGTCTACCAGTTGTTGATGGAGAAGCTGGTTCTGACAATTACTAAGGATCTGCTCCCTCATAATCAAGTTGTACAATCCTGTATAGTCCTGCACCTTGCTGCCAGTTAACCAACCTTCCAAAGCCTTAGTGGCACAATCCACAAAATCAGACCAGTCCTGTGTCTGTGTCTTCTGGGTGTCTCTGAACAACAACCTATATTGCTCAGTGGTTAAGCCAAACCCATCTATCAGAGCACTCTTCAGGACTTTGTAATTGTTAGCATCCTCATCACTGACTGTGAGGAGCTTGTCTCTACCTTTGTCAGAAAAGGAGAGCCACAAGATAGCTGCCCACTGACTCTGGGGTACCTGCTGTACTTTGCAGGCCCTCTCCAAAGCAGTCATCCACTTGTGGATGTCATCCCCATTCTGATATGGGGGGACTATCTTGCTTAGGTTTCTATGGTCATAAGACCTATCCCTATCTCTAGGAATGTTGCTGCCACCAGTGGGTTCTGACCCACACAATTTTTGCTCTCTAGCCAGAGCAAGCTTCTCCTTGGCAAGGGCAAGTTCTTCCCTCTGAATCCTCAGATTAGCTTCCCTCATTCTGGCTTCATGCTCCTTTCTCTCAGGGGAAGTCAATCCCCTGTGAGAGGAAGCACTAGAGATGCTAGAGACATGGGAGTGGATGGATTCCCTTGAAGGGGATCTGTCCCTCCTGCTTCTCTGTGTAAGCCTACTTGGGGGTCTGTATGGGGGGACCCCATGCAAACTCCCATGTAAGCTTAGGTTAGCCTGGCTAAGTCTTCCTACTTGGCCCTGGCTGTCTACCTCTTCATCTGAAGCCCCATCTGACTCCTCTGTGGTGGGTAGACCCTTATCTACAGCTATGGCACCATACTTGGCAGCTCTTTCAGCATCATAGGCCTCCAGAAGCTCCACTAGCTGTCTAAGGGTAGGGTTGGAACCCTGTTTTAATCTCCTGGAGGTACACAGTTGTCTCATCTCCTGGAAAGTGAATGCATCATATCTAGAGGGAACCTGTCTAGGATTCTCCTCTCCTGAGGGAGCATCAGTGTGATCTCCATTCAGGGACATGATTCTAGTGAGGGTGTGGTGTGTGCACCTACCTACACTAGTTGTATCTACTAAACCTCTCTAGTAGTTGTAGTCAGGGTGTGTTACTCCCTTCAACCTACAACCACTAAGTCCAGTAGGACTTAAGTATTATAATCTATGTTATATGTACCTAGACAATATCTGTGTGATCTTTCAATTTAGTATCTCAAGATTACAATGGTAGTACAACAGCAAGCTCAGATCCCAACCGCTGCTCACCAATGTGAGAAGTTGGCCTGATGTATGATGTCACTAGTTCTGGTGTACACCTTACATCAGTCCAAATACCCTTATGGTGATTGGTTGTAAAGTCAACCTTATAGACCAGCTATCCTAGTGGTAGCATGGACAAGAGCAGTCTTAGGCTAAACTCTGAATGGCATGTGAAGCCAGCTGTGATACCATATATAATCCCTTGAATACCAAATGAAAGGACACCACAACAGATATATATATAAAATAAAGTGTATTTATTCTAGTCAAACCCTCAGCACTCTTTATGAGTTTAGAGGTAAGTACAACACAGTCTTATTTAAGCATACATTAAGTCACACAGGTAAGTAATACAGTTAGGCCCTAGGGGCCACGCAAACCATATACTAAGTAAGTGGTATAAGGACCACTGTCACGGAAATAGAATAGGCCTAGGCCTAGGGAATCGCTGGGGCTACACTACACTAGCGTTAGTTAGGAAGTGGGAGGCCCACGGGATTCGTGTGCAGAGTGGAAACACTCACGCGTAATGCGTAAAAGTCAATAGCAATAGTACAGTTTAGAAAACGGTAGATTTAGGACACTTCTGGAGTAGCTAGGAAGTTGAGACTGGAAAACTAGACACTAGGATAGTCACTATCCTGATGAGCACCGGAGTACCCAAGTTACCTAGCCCACAGGCTGCGGGTGCATAGGGGTGAAGATGCGTCGGTTTTCGTCGTCGACTCCTATGGATGCCTGAAGAAAGATGCTGACAGGCAGTCAGTGAAGAGTGTCCGGTGGATCCCAAGGCTGGGATCAAGAAGAGAGGAAACCTGCAAGCAGAAGGGACAGAGTCAAGGTCACTAGCCAGTGACCACGTGGAACCAGGAAGGAACCAGGCGATGTCGTGAAGATTGCAGGTGAAGGTGAAGCTTGTCGCGGCAGCCAGGAGGACCAGGAAGCGTCGAGGACGACCAGAACCAGGAGGCGAGCTGTCCCACGAAGGCTCTTGCTGTCGGCGGCGTCGAAGTTGGACTAGGACTCACCAAGCCTTGGCAAGCTGAACCCACGAAGAACGGAGGACTTGCTTCTGGTGCAGACCAGGAAGGTCTGGGGTGCTTCTTCTTTGCAGAGAAGCGGGAGCCAGTCTGGAGGAGCCAAACCAGCGCAGAAGATTTCAGGGTGCGTCGTCACAAAGGCCACTAGCCAGCGGGCAAGCAACCGGACAGACGCGGCAAGCAGGAAAATGCAGAAGGGCCCCACGCAGGACTCGTAGAGTGTGGGGGGCTGATCTTCGGTGCAGATGGTGCTTGGAGTTGGGGCTTCTCAATCCCCGGTGCACAACTTCGAGGGTGCCTCAGAAGCTGCGCTTTAAGTTACTAGCCACTTTTCCCAGGTAGCCGGTCCCACGTCGCTCGTCGCCTCCACGGATCTCAGCTTTGCTGTGGATGTGGATCAGGGTCGGAGAAGTCTGGAAGTCAAGGCTCTGGTCGGGCTCTGCAGTCGGTTCCTCGTAGAACGTGGGCAAAGCAAAGGGTAGTCTCTTGATGGTGCCTGTTTGCACAGGGTAGCCACTCCTTGGCTAAAAGGGAGATTCTTCAGTCTTCTTCTTTCGTCGAATGTCGAAGGTCCAGAGTTTCTGTTCAAGTTGCAGGTTCAGGATAATCTAAAGTCTTGAGGCCCAACTCCCACTCTTATACTAATCTGGGGGGCTGGGATACCTGCTAGGTCACGCCTTATGGGTGGGACCTGGGAGGGGGTGGTTACACCCACTTCCCTTTGTCCAGTTTCGCGCCAGAGCTGGGGCTGGAGTGCCCCAGCGCCGGTTTGAACTGGACTATGCAAGGAACACCTTGTGTGCCCCAGGCATGTCTCATTCCTTTCAGCCCACCCTGCCCCAATACACTAAAGGCTGTCTGGGGAGGTGCTAGCACCTCCCCAAGCAGGAAACCTATTGTCCAGGCCTCCCTGGCTGGGATCACTCCCAGCTGCAGGAGGTCAGACTTGTGTCGTGGCAGCAGCATCCATTTTGTGATGCTGAGGCTTTGGTCAGAGGCTAACAGTGTAGTATGATTTTAACATGTCTTTCCCTCTAGAAGGGGGGAATAATATCCTCATGTCCAGAAATGGCATGGGGGTATTATTCCACAGTGTTAGACACCTTACACGATATGTTTCGATAAAGCCAAACCATAGTTACCATAACCGTCTAAGATTATAAGGCACTTTAAGAGTATATGGTAGGCTATATCATAGAACAGCTATAAGGACTTAGTTCCGAAAGCTGCAGACAGGCTCAGCTCATGCTAGAGCACCATCTCACATGTTACCAAGCACTCTGCCTCCAGGATTGTTAAGGCCTGCCATAGGAGTGACTGATAGGTACACATGTGTCTATATATAAGGGTAGATATAGGCATACTATATCTAAGCAAGGGGTGATTACACGACCTTGCCCCAGCTGAGTGATCAGCCAGTTGTGTCTGATTGGAAGGCCAGACCAGGGGTGGCATAATACATGCTGCAGCCCCTGGGAGGCCTAGGGTACACCTATGCCCTGGGTACCTAGGGTACACTGTACAGGGTCCAATAAGGTGATCCTTACCAATTGGGAATGTACCTAGGGTACATGGAGTCCATTTTAAAGAGAGAGCAGACAGCCTGAGACCCTGAATGGCAGGATCTCAGGCCAACTAAGTCGAAAAACCAGCTAGACACTAGGCAAAAAGTTGGGGGTAACCATAGTCAGATATCCACCTTCCTACACAACGCAATCGAAGGCTGATGATAAATCAACGAAAGCTAAGTATAGGTTGCCCCTTTTTGCTACCGTGTACTTTCTGATTAAAAGGTTTAAGTTAAGGCTCTGGTCCACTGTCCCCATTCCCTCACGAAATCCGTATTGGATGTCACTTAAAATTCCCGAGTCCTCTGCCCATTCTTGTAACCTGTTTAAAATGACTCGACCAGCAATTTTCATAGAGGAGTCTAACAGGGAGATTGGACGATAACATGCCGGGTTACCTCTGTCTCCTTTCTTAAAAATAGGAACTAAAATAGAGACTAACCAGGTTGGAGGAAGACTAAACGCACTAGATGCATTAAAAAGTAAAGTTAAAAGAGGTCCCCATAGTTCAGGGTTACATTTAAAAAGATCTGCAGGGATTCCGTCCGGACCTGGTGCCTTGCCCCATTGACTAGCCAGTATGGCCTCATTTACTTCTTGAAGCTCAAACACCAGGTGATTTGGGGTTTCTAGGCCCTGAGGAAACTGCTCAGTTGCCACTAGCCCTAGAGCATCCTCAGCAACAGTAGGACAATTATAGAGATGTGTATAATGACTAATCCAGTCATTTTCAGATATTGCAATCTCAATATTGGCTCTATCCAGATTAATTAGGAACGGGGCGTTAACAGCCTTCCAAAAGGCTGCCGAATCTTTCGATAAGGCTGCTTCCTGCAAGGCTAGCCACGATGACTTTTTTAAATCATTTTTCCTGTTTTTCAATGCGGTTTTATATTCCCTCCTAGCATTGAGGATGTCAAGTGGGTTTTTAAGATCGGCATGGAGCATTTGCTTCAGCTTTGAATAGGCCTTAGTACATGAGTGGTCAAACCACCCAGACTTTGTAGATTTGCTTTTATTAGTTTCGACAAAAAGGGCCTTTTTGATAGTTGTTCCTATTATTAAGAAATTCTTCACAATGTCTCTATGATCACCCTGGTCATTTAGACAATTCACAATATTGCTATAACAGTCTCTAACTATTTTACTAAAAAATTCTTCGGGATTAACGCGCTCCCAGCTTAGTGCATATCCATTCTGCCTAATGAGTTTGATGTTATCAAGATTGTTAATGTCTCTACCCCTCTTTCCAAAGGTATGACATTTCATCACCAGGCTTATACTTTGTGGAAAGTGATCACTTGAAGCTAAATCATATGTATGAAAATTCATGACTCTAGGGGAGTGCCTGTTATGCAACAATATAAAGTCTATTATAGAAGAGGCACCACGACCATTAAAAGTTGGGGAGAAAGCTGTTGAGGGAGTTGTTAGCATATTACAAAAACCCATATCCTGTGTTGATAATACATCAGTAAGTAACTCCCCTTGAATAGTATGAGCGAAATGTGGAAGACAATCTTCATCATTATAGTCATGTGTTAAGCCACATATCCCTTTACCTATGTGTTCACATAATAGGCAATTAAAATCTCCCCCCCACAAAATAACTATGTCCTTGTCCGTAGAATCCTGGAACCACTCCAGCCTATCTAATAAGGATTTCAGGGTACTTGCAAACAGAGGCTGGGGGACATTATTATAAAAATTTACTATTATCAGCTTCGTATGAGAATCACAGGTAAGACCAATAATTTGATAGTGAGGGCCATCAAAAAAATTACATTTGTCATAGTTCAGTAGATTTGAAATATAGATACAAAGGCCTCCCTTTGCTCTACCGGAAGGGGATGGAACTGCTGGTATGAAGAAAGTTCTAAATCCAGCCAAATGGGCAGTCTCCACTAGCCAGGTTTCCTGAAGACAAAGAATATCGAAATTCCGTATGAAATCCAATCAAATATCGTTCGACAGTTTCGATTTTAATCCTGCTACATTCCAATAAACAATTTGAAGTCCCTTGGAGCTAGTTCTTGCCTTATTCCCCCCACAACCATGTCCTAGGGTTTTTAAAGGTAACAATTGGGACACATAGGTTTGGGGACCCAAGGTCGTGTTATTAGACTCTACAGGGGTTTTAGGGGTCATAGGATCTGGACTAGGTCTGCCCGATGAAACTGGAAGGGAAGGCGTAATACAAGCCTTATTGCTTCGCAGGTGGTTATTTACAAAATGTGCCATACGAGTTTCATTATACTTAGTATGTGACTCCTCCCCAGGAACTTGAACCAGATTGCCCCCTGGCTTGACCAATCCACTATGTCAATCTACTTCTTCTAGAGAAGGCAGGGACTCAAATCGGTTGTATGGAATATTTATAACCAGAGTCTTTAATTGGAACTCTTTTTTCTAAGGCACCAGGCTTATAAAAGAAACCCAGGGGGACCACACCAATGTTGCCTGGGACCAATGAATGATATTCCATACTGCCCAGTATCCAGTGGACAAATTGGGGTGTCTTAAAGTTCAGGACCACACAGTCACCTGGCAGAATTTTAGTGTCTCTTCCAACCCAACCTACCCTTCTTGCCATTTTGAATTCCGCAAACAATCTACCTGTTTCACCAATCCTGGATCCCAGCCACGCTAAGGATTTATTTCTTAATCCTGCCAGGGTTCGTGCTGGTCTACTCTCAATTTTGGGACGTTGGTTAAAATCACTGTGTATGGTGTAGCGGCAGGCGGCAAGTCCAAAGGAGCAGTTTGTGCAAGCACAGGATTTACAGCTGAGGCTACATTGTGTCTACTAGCGTCATCGATATTATGATCCGCCAAAGTTTGCCTTCGATGTGAGTGACTTATGATACTACCCCGCGATGAAAGTGCGCAGTCGTCAGGATGTCTAGTATTCGGCTGGTTGTTCTTAAGATTTGGTATGGGCTTAACCTTATCCTTGTTTAACCTGTTTGTAAGAGCACTGTAATTAGATGAAGGCGCTTCGGAGGTAATCGTATGTTCCGGGTGTTTAAATAGGAACTCTTCAATTACACCAAGCCTTGTGGTGATGTTACTTAGGGAATCCCTGAGAAAGGTATCCATTGCCTCTATCTTTGTTTGATTTGCCAGTAAACTAGTCTGAGTTGGAACATGGGTGGAGGTTGGTTCCAAGCCACAGGTTATTTTTTTTGGGGGGGCTTGTTATTTCCCTTAGACTCGGGTTTCGGTAAGAGAACCTTAGCCCTCGATGTTGGTTCTACCACTATGCATGAGGTTGAAATCTGATTTTTTGATCGTTTGGGGGGTGGCTGTAGTTCAGCATCCTGATCAGTAAAAGATATGTGGTCTGAAATATCTAGGGCACACCCATTACTTACTGCAATATGGTCGTCTATTAGTTGTTTACTTTGGTTCAAAGGTAAGTCCCCTGAGCAAACTGTGGCGACCGTGCCATCACAGGAGATGGCTTCCTCAACCGACACAATTTGCTCCTCCAGAGCTCCCATAGCACCCGTTAGGTAGTTTAAAATAGAAGCACAAGGTCCCTCCCCCACTTTCGTCTGCTTCTTAAGCTGGGAGCTTACAGCTTTTCTTTTTACCATTATAGCGAAGATGTATAAGAGGAGCTAGAGAGCTAAGGTACAATGTGACAGTCAGTATAGAATAAGGGTGCCACAAAGTGGGATCTCAAATAAAATTAGAAATTAGAAATCCAAGGCAGAAAGTATTTAAATAAACATCAGTATAAAGATACAGAAAGCAATTTGGCATGCACCTCGAGACCGGATTGAATAACAAGGATTTCTGTTGATCATACAGTCAGGCAATTAGTAACAAGATGCATAACAACCACTTAACTGGCAAAAAATAAATGTTGAATGATTGAAGAACCAGGGTCTATGGCCCAGCCCAGTCTATGCCTGGTTATGACGGGCTAAGACGGGCCCGTCGTGGCCCGGGCACGCCCGCGCGCGTCCCGCGTAGCGGGACCGCCGCCGTCAATTTATCTGCCGCCCAGGGTGCCTCCAGGTCAGGACAGGGCCTCGAGATAAAGTACAAGGTGCAAGGTGCGTTTCTTCCTCCGCGGTCTCCCGCGAAGCGGGACCGCCGCCGTCAATTTATCTGCCGCCCAGGGACCGGGGTCAAAGTGCTGGGTGCCTCCAGGTCAGGACAGGGCCTCGAGATAAGGTGCAAGGTGCGTTTCTTCCTCCGCGGTCTCCCGCGAAGCGGGACCGCCGCCGTCAATTTATCTGCCGCCCATGGACCGGGGTCAAAGTGCTGGGTGCCTCCAGGTCAGGACAGGGCCTCGAGATAAAGTGCAAGGTGCAAGGTGCGTTTGTTCCTCCGCGGTCTCCCGCGAAGCGGGACCGCCGCAGTCAATTTATCTGCCGCCCAGGGACCGG
This sequence comes from Triturus cristatus, assembly GCF_964204655.1. Lineage (NCBI taxonomy): Eukaryota > Metazoa > Chordata > Amphibia > Caudata > Salamandridae > Triturus > Triturus cristatus. Next base: position 156,166,997 of record NC_140579.1, read on the forward strand.
GGTCAAAGTGCTGGGTGCCTCCAGGTCAGGACAGGGCCTCGAGATAAAGTGAAAGCTGCAAGGTGCATTTCTTCCTCCGCGGTCTCCCGCGAAGCGGGACCGCCGCCGTCAATTTATCTGCCGCCCAGGGACCGGGGTCAAAGTGCTGGGTGCCTCCAGGTCAGGACAGGGCCTCGAGATAAAGTGCAAGGTGCAAGGTGCGTTTCTTCCTCCGCGGTCTCACTCAGCTTTGGTAAAGGCAGCCGCATGTTTAGTTTGGCATCGCACTTTCACTTAGAGTGAAAGCACGATGCCAAAGTAAACACGGGGCTGCCCACCAGCGCCGTGGTCTCCGGGTTCGTGTCCGCCGTCTAGTTCTATTGGTGAGCCAATTGTAGAAAGCATTGTTTGACTTATTAAAATCCGCGTGAGAAAGTTAAACTGGTATGCTTTTACTGACTATTCATGTTAAAAAGAGTAGTTTTCCGCTTAAATCAGGGTGCTTGCTGTAGCGCCCCACGCGTAGTCTAGTCGCTATTTTAACGCGCCTTATAGTCATATGACTGAAGTCTGTCTTCCGTTTACTTTCCTTGGTTTCTTCTGCGTTGAACCTGTTTTCTTTGTCCATTGTGCCAGTGACGCTTGTCCGCCTGTCCGTGCGTGCTGCCTCTAGCTCCAGCTGATCGTGGCTGTGCACGGGCGGAGACTCTGTCTCGGCAGCTGTGGAGCCAGAGCAGCAGCCGGGATCACAGTGCAGGTGAGGGGTGAAGGGGGCCGTGAGCCACCACGGAGGGACCTATGTAGGTTTAATATTTATGGGACGAGTGCACTGCATCTGAACTTGAGGTGTTCTTATGCACAGTAAGCACCGATTAGGGGACCTCAACAAAGGGGTAGGGTTGGGTAGGGTCTGACTATACTGCGTTCTTGGTATGCAAAATATTAGTCAGTCCCAGCTGTCTGCCTCTAATCCTACCGGCATGTGCCGAGCGACTTGCTCGCTCGTGTTGTTTGTGGGCACAATTATTGTGAGGAGGTATATTTTGGGGTCTTTGTGCTTCTTTGAGGCTGCTTCTATTGCTTTAAGTGCACTAGCGTGCCTGAGTGTGTTGCTGTTCCTGCCAATGATACCGCGTGTGTATTGAGGAATGTCTGTGCTATTCAGCGATGCTGTAAACGGGTTTTTAAATTGTGCCTCGGTTCCTAGCGCTGGCAGTAAAGCATTTGGCTTGTTGCTGTCTATGTGTGAGTCTGTGTCTTCGCAGCAATGTATGTGCGCTAGTATGTCTGTTACTGTGCGTGCGTATTAATGATAGGAATGCTGTGTGTATTTTGTTAGTGTTGCAGTCTGTGATACTGTGGTGTGTCTGTGTTGCCGATGCCACTAACCTTAATTCCAGCGAGGCTCAATCCACAGGAGCGACGATTAGCTCTCCACTTCCCCTAAATCAAAGCACGCATGTGAACAGATACACGACACCACATGCATACACCGATCTCGGGGGACGAGGGGATTAGGTTCTTGGAGACTTCTGTTCTATGCTCCCATCTGAGTTTAACAGTGTGGTGTGGGGTTCGGGGTACCAGGGAGGAGGAGTATCTATAGAGAGAAGAACAGGACAGTTAACGCTGTGCTCTCTTCCTAAGTAACAACTAAAGATTACTACTTGTCTGACTCTTTCTAAAATGTTTGCTCTATGGAAATAAACAAAACTCACCAACACCTTCGTGACTGTAGAGGCAAAACACCCCTTCCACGAGAGAATCCGGAGAAAGCACTGTCTTTATGCTAGCGGCAGTCTTTTAGATAGACTTTAAACAGGAAAACAAAAATGAAGAATTCCTCCAGTCAAGGAAATCAAAAAGCGTCAATGTTCAAACAGAGAAGTCTTTCTGATCCAATATTGTAGCAGGAAATATTTCCAAGGACCAATAGAAGGAAATGCTCAGGAAGCGTCCTTGTGCACGAGGCAAACAATCGCGTACTGTGTTGTCAATTGTCCTTGCTCAAAGAAACAAAGTTTCAAATATGTCAACAATCGCGTTTGGAGGCTTACAAACGCGCTAGGTCACAAAAACGAAGTATCCAATCCTTCCGTAGAGAAACCGCACACAGCCAGCGGTCCCGCTACAATGTATCTTGTAACATAAACAATCGCGTCTTGCAAATTCAGACGCGCGAGTTCAAAATAATTGCTTTCCAAAACCCTTTCATTTAAAAGTTAATTCCTTTGCACAAACAGGAGTTGCGAGTCCTTAGAGACCCGTAAATCAGGAGCGGGGATATGAGGGGGAGAAGATCTTTACCAAAGGCAAATGAAGAGTGAAGAGCCGGTCATGGCTAATACTCTCGAAGTACGGGGAAAAAGAAACTCTGGCAGATTCCTTGCACTCGAAGTCCGGGGAAAAATAAACTCTGGCAGATTATTTGCACTCGAGCCGTTTCAAGTATCGAGGCAGTTTCCAAAACTCAGGGCAGGATCTTCCTTGCAACGCCGACAGTTACAAGGCGCAGGATATCCACGAAATCCAGAAACAAGGTTAACACGACAAGACTCGTAAGCCAAGCAACGGCTTACTCAGCTGGTGAGCTTTTTGAAGGTGGGGAGTATCCACAAACTCCGCCTAGTACAGAGAGTTCAGGGACCGTCCCAAAAGTCTGTTGCATTTCACAGAGAGCAAACACCTAACCTGCCCTTATACTACACTGGAGGATGCAGGACGCTCGATGTCTAACAGTCTGTTGCTGACAGTGAAGACGTATGAATGGTGACTGCGTTACCGTCAGTGATGCCGTTCATGTTTTGTACCTTGTGTCACTTGAGGTTGTGTTAGTATGCTTGGTTTCCTCGGTTCTGCTCTGTGTGCAGTTTTTGTCACTGTCAGCGATATAGTGAGTGTGCAGGTGTGTTTGTATAGGCTGTTCTGTTGTGTCCTGTTCTGTAACTGTGTGGTTGTGTGTAATGTACTATGTTGTGTGTCTTTGTCGGCGATGCTGTCTGTGCCTGTGTTATTGCTCGGTATAATACCATGCGAGTTCTGTTATTGTGTGTTACGATCAGTTATGCTGTAAGAATATTGTTGTTCGGTTTCAGTAGCACTGTGTTGTTTAGCTGTGTGTCAATGGCGTGTGTTGGTGTATGAGATGCTTTGTGTAGATGTGTCTGTGACACTTGCGTAGGTGTATTGCACGGTTCTATGTATTAGTGATGAGAGCGTGTACGCGTTTCTTTGTCAGTGATGTATCTGGGTGTGTCTATCAGTGGAGGTTTTTGTGTTCTCTCTCGCTCTCATTGGATGTGCAAATGAAGCAGTGTGTTGTGTGTGGGTCTGTCTGACAGCGATGTTGCGAGTATATCGGTGTTCTGTATCAGTGGTGTATGTCTTTGTCAGTGGCACTTTTAGTATTGTGTAACTCTCCGTCTTCTCTGTTAGTCAATCTGTGTGTTGGTTGTTCTATGTGTGTATGAGTGACGCACAGGTGTGATGGCTTGTCTGTGTTACATCCATCCATCCCTACCTCAATACCCCAGTTTCTCTCTCTCTCTTTCCACCATCCCTCTCTCATCCTTCATTTGTCTCTCTATCTGTGAGAAGTTGGCCTGGCATATGCTGGTCTCTAGTTATAGTGGCCACCTTGCACCAGTCCAATTCGACTCTTGGTAGATAGGTTTAAAGACAAACTTTTAAAGAAAGCTATCCTAGTGGTAGCTGTGGAGAGCAGCCTTCAGGCTAAGTCTCGGAGGAATGTAAAGCAGCTTGTTTTACCTTATAATCTCTTGAATTACCAAATGAAAAGACACCACACAGGTATATATATCAAATATATATGTATTTATTTCTAAATATACTCTACTAATCTCTTTATGAGATTAGAGCCAGGTAAACATTCAAAAGATCAACAGTTCTCAATAAATTAAGCACAAATATGGCTGTAGCCCTTGGGGCGTACCAGACCATATACTAAAATAATGGGTTAACAAACTCGACTTGCAAAATGAAGAGGCCTAGGGCCTTGGGAATCGCTGGGGCTTCACTTCTGCAGTGTTAGCAGGTAAGTAATCAGCCCACAGGAGACGTGTGCAGTGTCTAAACACACACGCGGGTTTTCAATGCGTTTCAATGGCAAATGTCGCGGTTTGTATTTTACAGTTCTAGGGCACTTCGCAAAAGTCAACAGGCAAGCAACTTACAGGGTAAGTATTTCGAGAGCAAACACACACTTGGGAACCAGAGTGCACGAGTTACCTCACCCAGGGAAGCCGGGTGCATAGGTGTCCTATGGTGTCGGGTCGCGATGCTGTTTCCAATGGAGATCACTGGATACTTGCTGCTTGTGACGACTGGAGAGGTGTCCGTTCGAATCCGACGATGGATTGGAGTTGCAGAAGACCTAGAAATTGAGGGGACAGAGTTCAGAGTCACTTGCCAGTGACCGGTGGCCAGCAAGATGGATGACCACAGCTGTCGCGTCTCTTCAGGTCGGTGATGGTGTTTTGTCTCTTCGCTCACGAGGTCCAGGAAGGCTCGACAATGACCAGCAGCTGGATTCGGGAGGTCCAAAGACGTCTGCAGCTGTCGACGGTGTCGGCACCCGGATTGGAGCCAACAAGCCTTGGCAGCCGCAAGTCTCGTGTGGAGTGAAGATTGGCAATGGTGCAGAACAGCAAGGTCTGATGGACTTACCCAGCGAGGGCAAGTGAGGGCAGGCCGAGAGCAACCAGGCGAGCCCTTGGAATCGATGTGGAAGTCTTCAGGTGAGTTACTAGCCAACGGGCAAGCAACCGCGAAGATGCCTTTGCAGGAAAAGTTTAACAACAGCCCACGGTCACTCGGGACGGGGTAGGCCACTGAAATTCGGTACTAGACCTGCTAGGGACTTGGACAACAAGTGGTCCAAAGCACAACTTCGTTGGACGTAGTTTAGGGCTTGCACTCAAAATCAGTGCACTGTTCCCTGGTATTGCTGTTCCTCGTCACTCGTGGGGTCCAGATGCCACAGCTTCGCTGGGGACTCAAAATGGCCGTCGAGAGGTCAGGAAATCCACTTCGGGGGACGCAGGGACTTCGGGCTCTGGCGGGAGCGGTAAAGTTTGCAGCCGTTGATGAAGAGTTTTGGTGCCTGCCAAGCAGGGGAGTCACTCCTTGACTCCAAGGGAGATTCTTCAGTCTTCCAGAGATAGTGGAACGTCGAAGGGCCAGGATTCTTCTTAGTAGAGCGTCGTCCAGGTGTAATCTGAATTGCATTGGCAATGTGTGGTATCTTATAATGAAAAGATGGGAGGGACTAGCTCTATTACCACTCCTCTAGGAGGGTCAAGGTAGTGGGTGGTTACACCCACTTCCCTTTGTCCAGTTTCGCGCCAGAGCAGGGGCAGGTAGCCCCTGAACCGGTTTGAGCTGCCATATGCACAGAGGAGCCTACTGCTCCCCCAGTGCAGGACTTCAAAGCACTCTAAGAGTGCACCCACCCAGCTCCAATACACTAAATCCTGTCTGGGAGGTGGTGACACCTCCCTGTGACAGGAAACCCTTTGTTGGGCTCCCTCCACTGCGAGTTTCGGTCAGCAGCAGGAGGGCAGCCCGGTGTCTGTGCTGGTGGCATGCATTTTGTGATTCTAAATATAAAGATGTGTGCTGTTCCTAGCGGGTGAGACTGGATGAAGGAGGCCTACTATGATCTAGAAGTCAGTGAAATCAGGAGAAACTTCCTCCTTTAGGAAAAAGACCCTCACACATCTAGCCAGCTAGATGTCATGCTTCATCATCAGGTCTGCTCCGAATCGGGGCGGCGCTGCAATCCCCGATCGGCGCCCTTATCGGGGCCTTTTAATGGAGATCTTTTTTCCTTTAAGCCGGTTGGTGTAGTGCGGGTGAGGGCCCTAAGTGAAGTGTGTTCAAAAATGCAACTTTAAAACAAGTAGCTGGGGCCCAAAATAACAAAATTTAATAAGCAGGGTCCCACTCTTGACTAAAACCACAAGGACGCGCCTCCCTACTGCAAGGTAATAAGGTTGGCGCTAAAAGAGGTCAACATGTTTCTTGCTATGGTTAATTAAACCGCAATTCATCAGGACAAAACAAAAAAAGTTCACACACTTACTGGTAGTGATAGCACCTATTTAGCACTTACCACTGATACAGCACCCTAATAAGTGGTTACTTTAGTTGGAGAAAAACCTATACCTGAAAGAGAGAATATAAAAAACAGGCACATAATAAAACAACATAGAATAACAATCAGTAAGCCTCATGTTCTATACACCCTTGAAGTGATGTCAGGCAGCACTCGTGATACACTAAAGTACAGTTGTGATGACAACAAGTGCTGTGAAAATTTCACACATGTACTAAAAATAAGGTGAACAGTAAAGACAGTGTGCACAATACAAACTGTTGCAGAAATAGCACATATGTAATTATTCTGAAAACCACCAATAACTCATTAAGAAAATAAATTCCTCATGCCACGAGGAGCGTTCAGTGATTGAATTGCAATGGGTCACTTGTCAACTCACCCCATAGTGATGCGTAAGGGGCTCCAACGAATCAGGGCCGGACTATAACACTGAATAGTACAGTGTTCTGTCATGGTACATAAACAAAACAAAAGTATATAGACGATAAAATATGACTTGGTAAATAAAGGTAACAGTAAACGGGGACATCTGATGTTTAAGTTACCGATAACAACAGACCAAGGTTCTCGGTATAACACATGGTTGGAAGGGACTCAAAAACATTGGCACTTATAGTAGGGTTAGTATAACAATATCAGACGCTGTCACAGTCAGCCCAGATGGACTCCAAAGTCGTATCCCTATTACGTTGAACTGGTCACCCATGAGGACCGCACCCACCGTTGAACGGTTGGAACACCAGAAAATAGAATTTGTATCCAGGCAAAAACCCGGGCTGTAAACTGGTCCCGTGAGACAGAAAAACTAAACTAAAGCCCAGGGAGCAGTACGCTACCACCTAATTACAAAGAGTCCACTCCTTTAAAAACGCCACTGGCGGTAGAATAATCGGGGGAAGTCAGTGTCTAGCCCTGACACTGAGTCGAGCACATCCGAGCACTTATTTCTCTCCTTCATGCAGGAAACGGCTGCTCCTACCCTGCGTCTGAACCGATTCGGGGGACGTTGCCAAATGGCTGAAGGGCTCCATAAGAAGGAAACCGGAGCCAATCAACGTAGAAATAAAGCTCGGGCTGAGTCAAGGGTGCGCGCTCCACTTCCGGGTGCATCACGGGAGTAGGACGTCACGCGTCAATCCCAGGATATGAGGGGGCGGGACTAAAGGTCACCAGCCAATCGCAAGGTGGGAGATGAATAAACAGCGTCAGCATGAAATAGCTTACAAGTGAATATAGCGAGGTAGCGTCTGAAAGATCACCCGAGAGAATATCGTGGTCGGTCTTAAAACGTAAACAAGGGGCATATAACTGAATCATATGTAACTCACTCAAGGGATAAATGGCCTATGATTGGCTCTGGTTTCCTTCTTATGGAGCCCTTCAGCCATTTGGCAACGTCCCCCGAATCGGTTCGGACGCAGGGTAGGAGCAGCCGTTTCCTGCATGAAGGAGAGAAGTAAGTGCTCGGATGTGCTCGACTCAGTGTCAGGGCTAGACACCGACTTCCCCCGATTATTCTACCGCCAGTGGCGTTTTTAAAGGAGTGGGCTCTTTGTAATTAGGTGGTAGCGTACTGCTCCCTGGGCTTTAGTTTAGTGTTTCTGTCTCACAGGACCAGTTTACAGCCCGGGTTTTTGCCTGGATACAAATTCTATTTTCTGGTGTTCCAACCGTTCAACGGTGGGTGCGGTCCTCATGGGTGACCAGTTCAACGTAATAGGGATACGACTTTGGAGTCCATCTGGGCTGACTGTGACAGCGTCTGATATTGTTATACTAACCCTAATATAGGTGCCAGCGTTTTTGAGTCCCTTCCAACCATGTGTTATACCGAGAACCTTGGTCTGTTGTTATCGGTAACTTAAACATCAGATGTCGCCGTTTACTGTTACCTTTATTTACCAAATCATATTTTATCGTCTATATACCAATACTTTTGTTTTGTTTATGTACCATGACAGAACACTGTACTATTCAGTGTTATAGTCCGGCCCTGATTCATTGGAGCCCCTTACGCATCACTATGGGGTGAGTTGACAAGTGACCCATGGCAATTCAATCACTGAACGCTCCTCGTGGCGTGAGGAATTAATTTTCTTAATAAGTTATTGGTGGTTTTCAGAATAATTACATATGTGCTATTTCTGCAACAGTTTGTATTGTGCACACTGTCTTTACTGTTCACCTTATTTTTAGTACATGTGTGAAATTTTCACAGCACTTGTTGTCATCACAACTGTACTTTAGTGTATCACGAGTGCTGCCTGACATCACTTCAAGGGTGTATAGAACATGAGGCTTACTGATTGTTATTCTATGTTGTTTTATTATGTGCCTGTTTTTTATATTCTCTCTTTCAGGTACATATAGGTTTTTCTCCAACTAAAGTAACCACTTATTAGGGTGCTGTATCAGTGGTAAGTGCTAAATAGGCGCTATCACTACCAGTAAGTATGTGAACTTTTTTTGTTTTGTCCTGATGAATTGCGGTTTAATTAACCATAGCAAGAAACATGTTGACCTCTTTTAGCGCCAACCTTATTACCTTGCAGTAGGGAGGCGCGTCCTTGTGGTTTTAGTCAAGAGTGGGACCCTGCTTATTAAATTTTGTTATTTTGGGCCCCAGCTACTTGTTTTAAAGTTGCATTTTGAACACACTTCACTTAGGGCCCTCACCCGCACTACACCAACCGGCTTAAAGGAAAAAGATCTCCATCAAAAGGCCCCGATAAGGGCGCCGATCGGGGAGTGCAGCGCCGCTCCGATTCGGAGCAGACCTGATGATGAAGCATGACATCTAGCTGGCTGGATGTGTGAGGGTCTTTTTCCTAAAGGAGGAAGTTTCTCCTGATTTCACTGACTTCTAGATCATAGTAGGCCTCCTTCATCCAGTCTCACCCGCTAGGAACAGCACACATCTTTATATTTAGACTTACGATTGGGCTCCGTGTGCTGGACCTGTTCATAACAGCCCTCTGTTCCTCTTATTATATTTATCCATTTTGTGATGCCAGGGCTCTGAAAGATTTCTACCGTGTAGTACAGTGGGTACATGTCGTCCCTTCTAGAAGGGTGGGATCCTACTCCCACACCAGTTACTGGTGTGGGGGTAGGATTCCAAGTTGTTTGACACCAAACACGACATGTTTTGATGCAGTCATTCCAAAGTTAGCATTTACCGTGAGGTTATAATGCACTTAAGAGTATATGGTTTAACCGCACCCACAAGCAGCAGTAGAGAATAGACTCTGCTAGCTGCAGAGGGGTCCTGCTCAGGCAGAAGCACCCCCTCACATAGTAAACCATGCACCCTGCCCTTGGGATTGATAGGGCCTACCATAGGGGTGACTGATAGGTTTATATGTGTGTGTATGGTGAGATATAGGAACCTATACCTCAGTGAGGAGTGCTAACACTACTTCACACAGGCTGCAGTAGCAGGCCTGTGGTGTCAGATTGTGAGTGCTTCCCAGGGGTGGCATAATACATGCTGCAGCCCCTGTTAGGCCTGTGAAGTACCAATGCCCTAGGTACCTAAGGTACCATATACTAGGGGCTCATAAGGCACCACAGTATCCAATCACTAGTGCATCTAATATGCACACCAAGTTGTTTAGAGAGATCAGTTAGACTGGGGCCCTGATTAGCAGGGACCCAGCCAGACTATAGCCAGAAACCAGTGTATACATCAGGAAAAAAGTGGGGGCAACACAATTGCAGATCCTACTCTCCTACACAACCCCCCCCCCCCCCAAACGCAGGGACATTAAACTAACCTTGACCAGTTGAGTCTTCATGTTCTAAGTGGAAATACCTTGAGAATCCATCTGCATTGGCATGTTGGGTCCCAGGTCTATGTTCCACTGTATAGTCCATCCCCTGTAGGGAAATGGACCACCTGAGCAGTTTAGGATTTTCACCTTTCATCTGTTTGAGCCATAGGAGGGGCTTATGGTCAGTCTAAACTATGAAGTGAGTGCCAAACAAGTATGGCCTCAGCTTCTTCAGGGCCCAAACCACAGCAAAGGCCTCGCTCTCAATAGCTGACCAACGTTTCTCTCTAGGGGTCAGCCTTCTGCTTATAAAAGCTACTGGCTGGTCTTGACCGTCATTATTAAGTTGAGACAGTACAGCTCCCACACCCAGCTCTGAAGCATCTGTTTGGACAATGAACTTCTTTTTGTAATCTGGACTCTGTAAGATGGGGGCAGTGTACATTGCCTGCTTGAGGTCATCAAATGCCTTTTGACAGCTAGCTGTCCACTGAACCTTTTTTGGCATTTTCTTGGAGATCATTTAAGGGGGTCACTATAGATCCATATCCCTTAACAAACCTCCTGTAATACCCAGTCAGGCCCAAGAAGGCTCTCACCTGTGTCTGGGTGGTTGGAGCTACCCAGTCCATTATGGTATGGATCTTGCTCTGCAATGGTTGAACCTGGCCTCCACCTACAAGGTGGCCCAGGTAAACAACCTGACTCTGCCCTATCTGGCACTTAGTGGCCTTGATAGTGAGGCCTGCTTTCTGCAGGGCCTCCAGTACATTCCTGAGGTGGACCAGGTGATCCTGCCAGGTGGAACTATAGACAGCAATATCATCAAGATATGCTGAGCAATAGGTTTCCATACCAGTCAGAACTTTATTCACCAACCTCTGAAATGTGGCAGGTGCATTCTTCAAACCAAAGGGCATTACCACAAAGTGATAGTGCCCACCAGGGGGTCGAAAATGCTGTTTTAGCCTTGGCATCATCAGCTAACTTGATTTGCCAATAGCCTGCTGTAAGGTCAAATGTACTGAGATACTTGGTTGAGGCCAAAGTGTCTATTAGTCCATCTGCCCTTGGTATGGGGTAGGCATCAGTCCTGGTGACTGCATTGAGGCCCCTGTAGTCAACACAAAACCTCATCTCTTTCTTACCGCCCTGGGTGTGAGGTTTTGGGACAAGTACTACTGGGCTAGCCCAAGGGCTATCTGAGGGATCAGTAACACCTAGCTCCAACATTTTCTGGACTTCAGTCCTGATACAGTCCCTGACATGGTCAGGTTGCCTGTAGATTTTACTCTTTACAGGCAGACTGTCTCCAGTGTCCACCTCATGGGTGCACCAGGAAGTCTGACTTGGGGTCAGGCTAAACATATGTCTAAACTGCTGTAGCACTTGTCTACATTCAGTTTGTTGATGTTCAGTGAGGCTGCTTGCCAAAGCAACATCATCAACTGACCCATCTTCAGGGTTCTGTGAGAGCAGGTCAGGGAGAGGGTCACTCTCCTCCTCCTGGTCCTCATCAGTTGCCATGAGCATGTCAGGTTCGGAGCTCCTCAGGGTCCGGTTGATGTTAAGTAGGTCCACCTCCCGATATCCCCGGACTCCAACCAAAGGTTACAGAGCCCAGAGGCGATCAGGCGAGGGAAAGGATAGGGGAAAGGGTCAGCAGGGATAGGGTTCTGAAACGACAAAAACAAACATAGACAAAACATATATATCACAGTCTACTCTCAGTAGGTCTCACTATAGATATATGTTTACCAGTCCAATCACCGGCATCCAATTCAAACAAGAATTCCGCCACTTAGGCTCTCAATAACCCCCTGCTTGTTCTAACGTATTATTACTGTCTATTGCTAGTCAATACTCCTTATAGGCGAGTACAGACAAGGAAGGCTTCCACGGTGAACACACCGACGCCCATGATTCCTGCGTTGTAGCGCTCCTTCACTCAGGGAATATCAACACGCTAGGGTTCTTACTAATATGATACCCCCCCTAGGTGCCGCTCCCTTAGTAAGTCCCAATGTCACGCTGCCAAAATGATACAAGCTCCTCCGAGCTACGAACCCAAGTCTCGCTGCCAAAGTAAATACAAGCTCCTCCGAGCTACGAACCCAAGTCTTGCTGCCAAAGTAAATACAAGCTCCTCCGAGCTATTTCCACAGTCGCGCTCCTCAGGCGCTGCCGAAGTATTTGTAAGCTCCTCCGAGCTCTGAACTACAGTCGCACTCTAACGGTGCTGCCAAAGCGAATGTAAGCTCCTCCGAGCTACGTGTCTGGGGTGCCTTCCAAGAGCTGACCGCCGCGACTTATCCAAGCCGCTGTCTGCCTTGGAATTTAGTAAGGGTGGGAGTCGCTGCGGGGACTGGGTACGGCGAAGGACATTGGAGCTCAGCCGAGCTCGGTCCACATCGCTCACCTGCTCCTTCCGTACTCCGCTCCGGCTCCTCCTCCAATTCCCGCCGGGACGCCTTGCTCCGAGCGACGGGGAATGGAAAGGTCTTCGAGTCTCTCGCAAGGTCACGACGCTTCTCCTCAGACCGCAAATCCCGCCTGGACGCCTGGCTCCGAGAGACGGGGGATTGCTTCCTCGATTTTCAAAATAACGCACGCCTTCTGCCGTGCGCGACGTCCTCTTATAGACGCCTACTTCCTGGTTCTAGGGCTGCTGGTATTCGTAGTTCTTAGATGCTAGGCAGGCGCCTAGAACCTAGATTCCTCACAGTAGGTCCCCTCCCCAAGCGCCTCCTAGCTCCAGGCTTCGCCGGATTCCTCCTGTAAAACCGTCTTACAGCAGCCGGGGCATGGACCGTGTCCGAAGGTTCCCAGGAGTCTTCCTCTGCAGTATAACCTTTCCAGGATATCAGGAACCACAGCTTGCCCCCACGATATCGAGCGTCGCGGATACACCGCACTTCATATTCCAATCCCCCATCCACCCAGACCGGTGGCGGGGCTCTCCTGGAGGCTGTCACAGCCGGTTTCAGCAAACTGCAGTGAAAAACGGGGTAGATCCGCAGGGAACTCGGCAACCGGAGTTTGTAAGCCACTGGATTTATCCTCCGTACGATCTGGTATGGCCCAATGAACCTAGGGTGGAAGATGCTACGCCATTTAAAACGTATGTATCTGGTGGATAACCACACTCGATCTCCCGCTTCATACGACGGACCATCGGTTCTCTTACGGTCCTCCCATCTCTTGTACTTTTGTTTAGCAGCTTTTAGGGCCCGTTGCGTTTTCCTGTGAAGAACCCGCAAGTCCCTCAACCGGGACTGGACTGCAGGTTGATTGCCTACTACCTCCGGTAACGATACTGGGAGAGTTTTCGCTTCATATCCGAAATTGGCCATGAACGGGGACACCCCAATCGAGCTATGCCATGCTCCGTTGTAGGATAGTTCGGCCATCTACAGCATGGACACCCACGACTCCTGCGACTGCGACACGTAACACCTCAGATATTGTTTTAATGTCTGGTTTAGGTGCTCGGTTTGTCCATCAGATTGGGGATGAAAGCTGGTGGATGTCGCGGACTCAATCTGCAAAGCCTTAGACCATGTTTTCCAGAAGCTGGCTACGAATTGGGGGCCCCTATCCGACACAATCACATTCGGTAAGCCGTGCAGTCGTACCACTTGTGTTAACAATAGCTGAGCAGTCTGTCCAGCCGTCGGGAGATTGTGACATGGAATAAAATGACCCATCTTGGTCAGGCTGTCCACCACTACCAGAATTGCCGAATATCCCCCTTCCGCGGGCAGTCCGGTGATAAAATCCATACTTATATTCTGCCAAGGTTGCGGCGGGGTGGGTAACGGGAGCAACTTCCCTTTTCTTTTACCTCGCTCACTCTTGTTTCGGGCGCACACCTCGCAGGCGTTGATCCGTAGACGGACGTCTTTGCTCAGCGTTTCCCACCAGAAATTCCTTGTCATTTCCTCAGTCGTCTTGCGAATCCCGGGATGACCGGCCAACGGCGAGACATGGCACCATTGAAATGCCTTCATTCTAAGTTCCTTAGTGGGAATGAACAGCCTCTGTCTGTACAATGGGAGCCCATCTTGAATGGACCGTACCCCCTCCTTGGCGCTCCATCGTTTCCAATCCTCCACTGAGCGACTGAGTCGTATCTCTTCTAAGAACTCTTCAGCTCTCACTATGCATATCACCTTGGCTGGATTGATGATAGCCCGTGGAGCCGGCGTTACACTCCCTTCCTTCAGGACCTGACGAGATAAAGCGTCAGCTTTCCTATTGTCGGTGCCAGGCCGGAACGTAATGCTGAAGTCGAATTCCGCAAAGAAAAGCGTCCATCTCATTTGGCGCGGGGTTAAGTGCCGCGCGGTTTTCATATACAGCAAATTTCGATGGTCTGAATAGACCAATACCTGGTGTTGGGCCCCCCACAAGTAGTGGCGCCATTCCTGGAAAGCCTTCTTTATTGACAGGAGCTCTTTTTCGGCGATGGTGTAGTTCACCTCTGCTTTATCTAATTTCTTCGACAAATAGGCCACTGGGTGCAGCCTCCCTGTTTGTTTGTCTCGTTGGGACAGCACTGCCCCTATTGCTTCGTCTGACGCATCCGCCTCCACTATAAACGGGACGTCAGTCTGTGGATGTCTTAGTATCGGTGCTGTGGTGAACTTAGTTTTCAATAGTTCGAAGGCTGCTGTTGCTTCAGTAGTCCATTTGAAGACCACTCCCTTCCGTAGCAATCTGGTTATGGGTACCGCAATGTGGGAGAAATCCTGGATGAACCTACGGTAGTAGTTCGAAAATCCTAAAAAGCATTGCACATCACGCACTGAACTAGGAGTAGGCCACTCACGAATAGCCTGTACTTTTCTGTCGGACATGCTCAACCCCTCTGGCTTCAGAATCACTCCCAAGAATTCTACCGTGGTGACCCCAAACTCACATTTGCTGAGTTTACAGTATAAGTGATTGGCCCTTAACTTTTCCAACACCAACCTGACCTGCCTAGTGTGATCTTCCCCTGCTGCCGAATAAATTAAAATATCATCAATGTATACTACTACAAAGATGTCCATGTACTCGCGCAGTACCTCGTTTAAAAAGAACTGGAATGCCGCCGGGGCGTTGCATAGCCCGAACGGCATCACCAAGTACTCGTATAGGCCAAACCTGGTTTTAAAAGCGGTTTTCCACTCGTCCCCTTGTCTAACACGCACCAAATGGTAAGCCCCACGAAGGTCCAGCCGGGTATAGATTACTGCCTCTCGCACTTGATCCAACAGGACACTGATTAGGGGCAAAGGGTACCGGTTCCTCACTGTGTTTTTGTTCAACATCCTATAATCACAACAGGCCCTTAATTCTCCGTTGGCTTTAGCTATAAAAAAGAGAGGCGAAGCTGCAGGGGAGCGAGAGGGCCTAATGAATCCCAGTGCCAGGTAACGATCAAGATATTCTCGTAGATGGCGGGTTTCGGGATCTGATAAAGCATACACTCTACAGGAGGGGACAACCGCCTCATCCACCAAATCTATTCTACAATCAAACGGCCTATGCGGGGGAAGCCCTTCAGCCTGTTGTTTATTGAATACATCTGCATAACCTGCATATGCCTCCGATAACTCCACGTCTTTTTCTGCTGCTGTAGCCAGGCAGAAGGGAAAGGCTAGCGCAAGGGCTTGTGAGCGAGGGACTTGCAGGCACTGTTCTGCACACCCCTCCGCCAAGAACCTTACTGTACGTTCCTGCCAATTCACTGTTGGATTATGGCGTACAAACCAAGGCATTCCCAGTATTACATCGTATTGTGGTGCGGCTATGATATTGAACTCGATCTCCTCCTGGTGCTGTCTGGGTCCGTCTAGTAAGGTCACTTTTAGATTCTCGGTGTGGAGAGTGATTCGTCCCGATTTCAACGGTTCACCATCCACAGCCAGGACTTCTTCTGGGGATTCCCTAGGCACTACGTCTATTGACAGCAGACTTACCAGCCCACTGTCAATGAAGTTGCCTGTCGCTCCCGAGTCTAACATTGCTCGCACCTGGTGCTCCTGGGCCCCTACTTCCAAGCCTGCCGGCAATACAATATGGGCTTCGGTGTCCGTAGATCTGGTATTAGTGAGGGAAGGTATCTTCCACACCGTATCCTCAGGTCGTACTGGTGAGAGATACTCAGGGTTGTTTGTGTCTTTCACCAGGGTGGAGACGGCTGCCCTCTTACCTCGATACGGCACTGAGGGGTTTCTGGGCTTAGAAGGGCATTCACGTACAAAATGCCCTTTTTTCCCACAGTACATACAGAGCCCCAAGGCGCGGCGGCTCTCCCTTTCAGACCGGGATAGAGGGGGTCTTAAGGCCCCTACCTCCGTGGGTTCATGGGCTACAGTAACAGGATTCTGCTCTTTCCGGACGTATCTACCTGTTGCCCCGCTTCCCTTGTACCTGTCTCCCCCTCTTTCAGCCATGCGACCGTCTAGTCGCAAAACCAAATTCATCAGTGCAGCGCATGTAGTAGGTTGTGGATCTATCTGTGCCACCACCTCTTTTAGTTCATCACATAGTCCTTGATAGAACAAGGACATTCTCTTTTCTTCCGGCCAGGAAGCCTCTGCTACTAACCGGTTGAAAGACGTGAGGTAGGACACCAAGTCGCTCTTTCCCTGTCTCAAGGACAGCAACTCTTTGTCAGTACTAAACGTGGTTGTTCTTCTATCAAACACCCCTTCGAAAGCGGCTCTGAAGGCTTCCCAGTCCGACAGGATGGCATCGTTATTCCTAACCAACGGGACCGCCCAAGACGCCGCATCTCCCACTAGATAAGAGATAGCGAAAGCTACTCTAGAGTGGTTCGAGGGAAAAGACGAAGGTTTGCACGAAAAGTGTAACATTATTTGAGTAAGGAAGATCTGGATCTTCTGCGGGTCTCCCGCGTATCTCTCTGGACTCGCCAAAGGGATAGGCGGTGGCACCGTCACATGTATCTGTTGTCCACTAGGTGCCGCTACATCAAAAGGATTACGGGACATCCTATCCACTCTATCTCGCAGAGCTGTGGTTTCTAAGCGTGACGTCACAAGTTCCTGCTGAACTAAAGCTAGTGCCTGTACTACGTCCTCTAAGGACGCCATACCCAACACCCACCCCCCCCGGACCGGGAGGAGCACCTAACTTGGGTGCGTTATTCTGTCAGGTTCTGAGCTCCTCAGGGTCCGGTTGATGTTAAGTAGGTCCACCTCCCGATATCCCCGGACTCCAACAAAAGGTTACAGAGCCCAGAGGCGATCAGGCGAGGGAAAGGATAGGGGAAAGGGTCAGCAGGGATAGGGTTCTGAAACGACAAAAACAAACATAGACAAAACATATATATCACAGTCTACTCTCAGTAGGTCTCACTATAGATATATGTTTACCAGTCCAATCACCGGCATCCAATTCAAACAAGAATTCCGCCACTTAGGCTCTCAATAACCCCCTGCTTGTTCTAACGTATTATTACTGTCTATTGCTAGTCAATACTCCTTATAGGCGAGTACAGGCAAGGAAGGCTTCCACGGTGAACACACCGACGCCCATGATTCCTGCGTTGTAGCGCTCCTTCACTCAGGGAATATCAACACGCTAGGGTTCTTACTAATATGATACCCCCCTAGGCGCCGCTCCCTTAGTAAGTCCCAATGTCACGCTGCCAAAATGATACAAGCTCCTCTGAGCTACGAACCCAAGTCTCGCTGCCAAAGTAAATACAAGCTCCTCCGAGCTACGAACCCAAGTCTTGCTGCCAAAGTAAATACAAGCTCCTCCGAGCTATTTCCACAGTCGCGCTCCTCAGGCGCTGCCGAAGTATTTGTAAGCTCCTCCGAGCTCTGAACTACAGTCGCACTCTAACAGTGCTGCCAAAGCGAATGTAAGCTCCTCCGAGCTACGTGTCTGGGGTGCCTTCCAAGCGCTGACCGCCGCGACTTATCCAAGCCGCTGTCTGCCTTGGAATTTAGTAAGGGTGGGAGTCGCCGCGGGGACTGGGTACGGCGAAGGACATTGGAGCTCAGCCGAGCTCGGTCCACATCGCTCACCTGCTCCTTCCGTGCTCCGCTCCGGCTCCTCCTCCAATTCCCGCCGGGACGCCTTGCTCCGAGCGACGGGGAATGGAAAGGTCTTCGAGTCTCTCGCAAGGTCACGACGCTTCTCCTCAGACCGCAAATCCCGCCTGGACGCCTGGCTCCGAGAGACGGGGGATTGCTTCCTCGATTTTCAAAATAACGCACGCCTTCTGCCGTGCGCGACGTCCTCTTATAGACGCCTACTTCCTGGGTCTAGGGCTGCTGGTATTCGTAGTTCTTGGTTACTGGTGTGGGGGTAGGATTCCAAGTTGTTTGACACCAAACACGACATGTTTTGATGCAGTCATTCCAAAGTTAGCATTTACCGTGAGGTTATAATGCACTTAAGAGTATATGGTTTAACCGCACCCACAAGCAGCAGTAGAGAATAGACTCTGCTAGCTGCAGAGGGGTCCTGCTCAGGCAGAAGCACCCCCTCACATAGTAAACCATGCACCCTGCCCTTGGGATTGATAGGGCCTACCATAGGGGTGACTGATAGGTTTATATGTGTGTGTATGGTGAGATATAGGAATCTATACCTCAGTGAGGAGTGCTAACACTACCTCACACAGGCTGCAGTAGCAGGCCTGTGGTGTCAGATTGTGAGTGCTTCCCAGGGGTGGCATAATACATGCTGCAGCCCCTGGTAGGCCTGTGAAGTACCAATGCCCTAGGTACCTAAGGTACCATATACTAGGGGCTCATAAGGCACCACAGTATCCAATCACTAGTGCATCTAATATGCACACCAAGTTGTTTAGAGAGATCAGTTAGACTGGGGCCCTGATTAGCAGGGACCCAGCCAGACTATAGCCAGAAACCAGTGTATACATCAGGAAAAAAGTGGGGGCAACACAAGTGAAGATCCTACTCTCCTACACAACCGCCCCCCCCCAAACGCAGGGACATTAAACTAACCTTGACCAGTTGAGTCTTCATGTTCTAAGTGGAAATACCTTGAGAGTCCATCTGCATTGGCATGTTGGGTCCCAGGTCTATGTTCCACTGTATAGTCCATCCCCTGTAGGGAAATGGACCACCTGAGCAGTTTAGGATTTTCACCTTTCATCTGTTTGAGCCATAGGAGGGGCTTATGGTCAGTCTGAACTATGAAGTGAGTGCCAAACAAGTATGGCCTCAGCTTCTTCAGGGCCCAAACCACAGCAAAGGCCTCCCTCTCAATAGCTGACCAACGTTTCTCTCTAGGGGTCAGCCTTCTGCTTATAAAAGCTACTGGCTGGTCTTGACAGTCATTATTAAGTTCAGACAGTACAGCTCCCACACCCAGCTCTGAAGCATCTGTTTGGACAATGAACTTCTTTTTGTAATCTGGACTCTGTAAGATGGGGGCAGTGTACATTGCCTGCTTGAGGTCATCAAATGCCTTTTGACAGCTAGCTGTCCACTGAACCTTTTTTGGCATTTTCTTGGAGGTAAGATCATTTAAGGGGGTCACTATAGATCCATATCCCTTAACAAACCTCCTGTAATACCCAGTCAGGCCCAAGAAGGCTCTCACCTGTGTCTGGGTGGTTGGAGCTACCCAGCCCATTATGGTATGGATCTTGCTCTGCAATGGTTGAACCTGGCCTCCACCTACAAGGTGGCCCAGGTAAACAACCTGACTCTGCCCTATCTGGCACTTAGTGGCCTTGATAGTGAGGCCTGCTTTCTGCAGGGCCTCCAGTACATTCCTGAGGTGGACCAGGTGATCCTGCCAGGTGGAACTATAGACAGCAATATCATCAAGATATGCTGAGCAATAGGTTTCCATACCAGTCAGAACTTTATTCACCAACCTCTGAAATGTGGCAGGTGCATTCTTCAAACCAAAGGGCATTACCACAAAGTGATAGTGCCCACCAGGGGTCGAAAATGCTGTTTTAGCCTTGGCATCATCAGCTAACTTGATTTGCCAATAGCCTGCTGTAAGGTCAAATGTACTGAGATACTTGGTTGAGGCCAAAGTGTCTATTAGTCCATCTGCCCTTGGTATGGGGTAGGCATCAGTCCTGGTGACTGCATTGAGGCCCCTGTAGTCAACACAAAACCTCATCTCTTTCTTACCGCCCTGGGTGTGAGGTTTTGGGACAAGTACTACTGGGCTAGCCCAAGGGCTATCTGAGGGATCAGTAACACCTAGCTCCAACATTTTCTGGACTTCAGTCCTGATACAGTCCCTGACATGGTCAGGTTGCCTGTAGATTTTACTCTTTACAGGCAGACTGTCTCCAGTGTCCACCTCATGGGTGCACCAGGATGTCTGACTTGGGGTCAGGCTAAACATATGTCTAAACTGCTGTAGCACTTGTCTACATTCAGTTTGTTGATGTTCAGTGAGGCTGCTTGCCAAAGCAACATCATCAACTGACCCATCTTCAGGGTTCTGTGAGAGCAGGTCAGGGAGAGGGTCACTCTCCTCCTCCTGGTCCTCATCAGTTGCCATGAGCATGTCAGGTTCTGAGCTCCTCAGGGTCCGGTTGATGTTAAGTAGGTCCACCTCCCGATATCCCCGGACTCCAACCAAAGGTTACAGAGCCCAGAGGCGATCAGGCGAGGGAAAGGATAGGGGAAAGGGTCAGCAGGGATAGGGTTCTGAAACGACAAAAACAAACATAGACAAAACATATATATCACAGTCTACTCTCAGTAGGTCTCACTATAGATATATGTTTACCAGTCCAATCACCGGCATCCAATTCAAACAAGAATTCCGCCACTTAGGCTCTCAATAACCCCCTGCTTGTTCTAACGTATTATTACTGTCTATTGCTAGTCAATACTCCTTATAGGCGAGTACAGGCAAGGAAGGCTTCCACGGTGAACACACCGACGCCCATGATTCCTGCGTTGTAGCGCTCCTTCACTCAGGGAATATCAACACGCTAGGGTTCTTACTAATATGATACCCCCCCTAGGCGCCGCTCCCTTAGTAAGTCCCAATGTCACGCTGCCAAAATGATACAAGCTCCTCCGAGCTACGAACCCAAGTCTCGCTGCCAAAGTAAATACAAGCTCCTCCGAGCTACGAACCCAAGTCTTGCTGCCAAAGTAAATACAAGCTCCTCCGAGCTATTTCCACAGTCGCGCTCCTCAGGCGCTGCCGAAGTATTTGTAAGCTCCTCCGAGCTCTGAACTACAGTCGCACTCTAACGGTGCTGCCAAAGCGAATGTAAGCTCCTCCGAGCTACGTGTCTGGGGTGCCTTCCAAGAGCTGACCGCCGCGACTTATCCAAGCCGCTGTCTGCCTTGGAATTCAGTAAGGGTGGGAGTCGCTGCGGGGACTGGGTACGGCGAAGGACATTGGAGCTCAGCCGAGCTCGGTCCACATCACTCACCTGCTCCTTCCGTGCTCCGCTCCAGCTCCTCCTCCAATTCCCGCCGGGACGCCTTGCTTCGAGCGACGGGGAATGGAAAGGTCTTCGAGTCTCTCGCAAGGTCACGACGCTTCTCCTCAGACCGCAAATCCCGCCTGGACGCCTGGCTCCGAGAGACGGGGGATTGCTTCCTCGATTTTCAAAATAACGCACGCCTTCTGCCGTGCGCGACGTCCTCTTATAGACGCCTACTTCCTGGTTCTAGGGCTGCTGGTATTCGTAGTTCTTAGATGCTAGGCAGGCGCCTAGAACCTAGATTACTCACAGTAGGTCCCCTCCCCAAGCGCCTCCTAGCTCCAGGCTTCGCCGGATTCCTCCTGTAAAACCGTCTTACAGCAGCCGGGGCATGGACCGTGTCCGAAGGTTCCCAGGAGTCTTCCTCTGCAGTATAACCTTTCCAGGATATCAGGAACCACAGCTTGCCCCCACGATATCGAGCGTCGCGGATACACCGCACTTCATATTCCAATCCCCCATCCACCCAGACCGGTGGCGGGGCTCTCCTGGAGGCTGTCACAGCCGGTTTCAGCAAACTGCAGTGAAAAACGGGGTAGATCCGCAGGGAACTCGGCAACCGGAGTTTGTACGCCACTGGATTTATCCTCCGTACGATCTGGTATGGCCCAATGAACCTAGGGTGGAAGATGCTACGCCATTTAAAACGTATGTATCTGGTGGATAACCACACTCGATCTCCAGCTTCATACGACGGACCATCGGTTCTCTTACGGTCCTCCCATCTCTTGTACTTTTGTTTAGCAGCTTTTACGGCCCGTTGCGTTTTCCTGTGAAGAACCCGCAAGTCCCTCAACCGGGACTGGACTGCAGGTTGATTGCCTACTGCCTCCGGTAACGATACTGGGAGAGTTTTCGCTTCATATCCGAAATTGGCCATGAACGGGGACACCCCAATCGAGCTATGCCATGCTCCGTTGTAGGATAGTTCGGCCATCTACAGCATGAACACCCACGACTCCTGCGACTGCGACACGTAACACCTCAGATATTGTTTTAATGTCTGGTTTAGGCGCTCGGTTTGTCCATCAGATTGGGGATGAAAGCTGGTGGATGTCGCGGACTCAATCTGCAAAGCCTTACACCATGTTTTCCAGAAGCTGGCTACGAATTGGGGGCCCCTATCCGACAGTATCACATTCGGTAAGCCGTGCAGTCGTACCACTTGTGTTAACAATAGCTGAGCAGTCTGTCCAGCCGTCGGGAGATTGTGACATGGAATAAAATGACCCATCTTGGTCAGGCTGTCCACCACTACCAGAATTGCCGAATATCCCCCTTCCGCGGGCAGTCCGGTGATAAAATCCATACTTATATTCTGCCAAGGTTGCGGCGGGGTGGGTAACGGGAGCAACTTCCCTTTTCTTTTACCTCGCTCACTCTTGTTTCGGGCGCACACCTCGCAGGCGTTGATCCATAGACGGACGTCTTTGCTCAGCGTTTCCCACCAGAAATTCCTTGTCATTTCCTCAGTCGTCTTGCGAATCCCGGGATGACCGGCCAACGGCGAGACATGGCACCATTGAAATGCCTTCATTCTAAGTTCCTTGGTGGGAATGAACAGCCTCTGTCTGTACAATGGGAGCCCATCTTGAATGGACCGTACCCCCTCCTTGGCGCTCCATCGTTTCCAATCCTCCACTGAGCGACTGAGTCGTATCTCTTCTAAGAACTCTTCAGCTCTCACTATGCATATCACCTTGGCTGGATTGATGATAGCCCGTGGAGCCGGCGTTACACTCCCTTCCTTCAGGACCTGTCGAGATAAAGCGTCAGCTTTCCTATTGTCGGTGCCAGGCCGGAACGTAATGCTGAAGTCGAATTCCGCAAAGAAAAGCGTCCATCTCATTTGGCGCGGGGTTAAGTGCCGCGCGGTTTTCATATACAGCAAATTTCGATGGTCTGAATAGACCAATACCTGGTGTTGGGCCCCCCACAAGTAGTGGCGCCATTCCTGGAAAGCCTTCTTTATTGACAGGAGCTCTTTTTCGGCGATGGTGTAGTTCACCTCTGCTTTATCTAATTTCTTCGACAAATAGGCCACTGGGTGCAGCCTCCCTGTTTGTTTGTCTCGTTGGGACAGCACTGCCCCTATTGCTTCGTCTGACGCATCCGCCTCCACTATAAACGGGACGTCAGTCTGTGGATGTCTTAGTATCGGTGCTGTGGTGAACTTAGTTTTCAATAGTTCGAAGGCTGCTGTTGCTTCAGTAGTCCATTTGAAGACCACTCCCTTCCGTAGCAATCTGGTTATGGGTACCGCAATGTGGGAGAAATCCTGGATTAACCTACGGTAGTAGTTCGAAAATCCTAAAAAGCATTGCACATCACGCACTGAACTAGGAGTAGGCCACTCACGAATAGCCTGTACTTTACTGTCGGACATGCTCAACCCCTCTGGCTTCAGAATCACTCCCAAGAATTCTACCGTGGTGACCCCAAACTCACATTTGCTGAGTTTACAGTATAAGTGATTGGCCCTTAACTTTTCCAACACCAACCTGACCTGCCTAGTGTGATCTTCCCCTGCTGCCGAGTAAATTAAAATATCATCAATGTATACTACTACAAAGATGTCCATGTACTCGCGCAGTACCTCGTTTAAAAAGAACTGGAATGCCGCCGGGGCGTTGCATAGCCCGAACGGCATCACCAAGTACTCGTATAGGCCAAACCTGGTTTTAAAAGCGGTTTTCCACTCGTCCCCTTGTCTATCACGCACCAAATGGTAAGCCCCACGAAGTTCCAGCCGGGTATAGATTACTGCCTCTCGCACTTGATCCAACAGGACACTGATTTGGGGCAAAGGGTACCGGTTCCTCACTGTGTTTTTGTTCAACATCCTATAATCACAACAGGCCCTTAATTCTCCGTTGGCTTTAGCTATAAAAAAGAGAGGCGAAGCTGCAGGGGAGCGAGAGGGCCTAATGAATCCCAGTGCCAGGTAACGATCAAGATATTCTCGTAGATGGCGGGTTTCGGGATCTGATAAAGCATACACTCTACAGGAGGGGACAACCGCCTCATCCACCAAATCTATTCTACAATCAAACGGCCTATGCGGGGGAAGCCCTTCAGCCTGTTGTTTATTGAATACATCTGCATAACCTGCATATGCCTCCGGTAACTCCACGTCTTTTTCTGCTGCTGTAGCCAGGCAGAAGGGAAAGGCTAGCGCAAGGGCTTGTGAGCGAGGGACTTGCAGGCACTGTTCTGCACACCCCTCCGCCAAGAACCTTACTGTACGTTCCTGCCAATTCACTGTTGGATTATGGCGTACAAACCAAGGCATTCCCAGTATTACATCGTATTGTGGTGCGGCTATGATATTGAACTCGATCTCCTCCTGGTGCTGTCTGGGTCCGTCTAGTAAGGTCATTTTTAGATTCTCGGTGTGGAGAGTGATTCGTCCCGATTTCAACGGTTCACCATCCACAGCCAGGACTTCTTCTGGGGATTCCCTAGGCACTACGTCTATTGACAGCAGACTTACCAGCCCACAGTCAATGAAGTTGCCTGTCGCTCCCGAGTCCAACATTGCTCGCACCTGGTGCTCCTGGGCCCCTACTTCCAAGCCTGCCGGCAATACAATATGGGCTTCGGTGTCCGTAGATCTGGTATTAGTGAGGGAAGGTATCTTCCACACCGTATCCTCAGGTCGTACTGGTGAGAGATACTCAGGGTTGTTTGTGTCTTTCACCAGGGTGGAGACGGCTGCCCTCTTACCTCGATACGGCACTGAGGGGTTTCTGGGCTTAGAAGGGCATTCACGTACAAAATGCCCTTTTTTCCCACAGTACATACAGAGCCCCAAGGCGCGGCGGCTCTCCCTTTCAGACCGGGATAGAGGGGGTCTTAAGGCCCCTACCTCCGTGGGTTCATGGGCTACAGTAACAGGATTCTGCTCTTTCCGGACGTATCTACCTGTTGCCCCGCTTCCCTTGTACCTGTCTCCCCCTCTTTCAGCCATGCGACCGTCTAGTCGCAAAACCCAATTCATCAGTGCAGCGCATGTAGTAGGTTGTGGATCTATCTGTGCCACCACCTCTTTTAGTTCATCACATAGTCCTTGATAGAACAAGGACATTCTCTTTTCTTCCGGCCAGGAAGCCTCTGCTACTAACCGGTTGAAAGACGTGAGGTAGGACACCAAGTCGCTCTTTCCCTGTCTCAAGGACAGCAACTCTTTGTCAGTACTAAACGTGGTTGTTCTTCTATCGAACACCCCTTCGAAAGCGGCTCTGAAGGCTTCCCAGTCCGACAGGATGGCATCGTTATTCCTAACCAACGGGACCGCCCAAGACGCCGCATCTCCCACTAGATAAGAGATAGCGAAAGCTACTCTAGAGTGGTTCGAGGGAAAAGACGAAGGTTTGCACGAAAAGTGTAACATTATTTGAGTAAGGAAGATCTGGATCTTCTGCGGGTCTCCCGCGTATCTCTCTGGACTCGCCAAAGGGATAGGCGGTGGCACCGTCACATGTATCTGTTGTCCACTAGGTGCCGCTACATCAAAAGGATTACGGGACATCCTATCCACTCTATCTCGCAGAGCTGTGGTTTCTAAGCGTGACGCCACAAGTTCCTGCTGAACTAAAGCTAGTGCCTGTACTACGTCCTCTAAGGACGCCATACCCAACACACCCCCCCCCCCCCCCCCGGACCGGGAGGAGCACCTAACTTGGGTGAGTTATTCTGTCAGGTTCTGAGCTCCTCAGGGTCCGGTTGATGTTAAGTAGGTCCACCTCCCGATATCCCCGGACTCCAACCAAAGGTTACAGAGCCCAGAGGCGATCAGGCGAGGTAAAGGATAGGGGAAAGGGTCAGCAGGGATAGGGTTCTGAAACGACAAAAACAAACATAGACAAAACATATATATCACAGTCTACTCTCAGTAGGTCTCACTATAGATATATGTTTACCAGTCCAATCACCGGCATCCAATTCAAACAAGAATTCCGCCACTTAGGCTCTCAATAACCCCCTGCTTGTTCTAACGTATTATTACTGTCTATTGCTAGTCAATACTCCTTATAGGCGAGTACAGGCAAGGAAGGCTTCCACGGTGAACACACCGACGCCCATGATTCCTGCGTTGTAGCGCTCCTTCACTCAGGGAATATCAACACGCTAGGGTTCTTACTAATATGATACCCCCCTAGGCGCCGCTCCCTTAGTAAGTCCCAATGTCACGCTGCCAAAATGATACAAGCTCCTCCGAGCTACGAACCCAAGTCTCGCTGCCAAAGTAAATACAAGCTCCTCCGAGCTACGAACCCAAGTCTTGCTGCCAAAGTAAATACAAGCTCCTCCGAGCTATTTCCACAGTCGCGCTCCTCAGGCGCTGCCGAAGTATTTGTAAGCTCCTCCGAGCTCTGAACTACAGTCGCACTCTAACGGTGCTGCCAAAGCGAATGTAAGCTCCTCCCAGCTACGTGTCTGGGGTGCCTTCCAAGCGCTGACCGCCGCGACCTATCCAAGCCGCTGTCTGCCTTGGAATTTAGTAAGGGTGGGAGTCGCCGCGGGGACTGGGTACGGCGAAGGACATTGGAGCTCAGCCGAGCTCGGTCCACATCGCTCACCTGCTCCTTCCGTGCTCCGCTCCGGCTCCTCCTCCAATTCCCGCCGGGACGCCTTGCTCCGAGCGACGGGGAATGGAAAGGTCTTCGAGTCTCTTGCAAGGTCACGACGCTTCTCCTCAGACCGCAAATCCCGCCTGGACGCCTAGCTCCGAGAGACGGGGGATTGCTTCCTCGATTTTCAAAATAACGCACGCTTTCTGCCGTGCGCGACGTCCTCTTATAGACGCCTACTTCCTGGTTCTAGGGCTGCTGGTATTCGTAGTTCTTGGTTACTGGTGTGGGGGTAGGATTCCAAGTTGTTTGACACCAAACACGACATGTTTTGATGCAGTCATTCCAAAGTTAGCATTTACCGTGAGGTTATAATGCACTTAAGAGTATATGGTTTAACCGCACCCACAAGCAGCAGTAGAGAATAGACTCTGCTAGCTGCAGAGGGGTCCTGCTCAGGCAGAAGCACCCCCTCACATAGTAAACCATGCACCCTGCCCTTGGGATTGATAGGGCCTACCATAGGGGTGACTGATAGGTTTATATGTGTGTGTATGGTGAGATATAGGAACCTATACCTCAGTGAGGAGTGCTAACACTACCTCACACAGGCTGCAGTAGCAGGCCTGTGGTGTCAGATTGTGAGTGCTTCCCAGGGGTGGCATAATACATGCTGCAGCCCCTGGTAGGCCTGTGAAGTACCAATGCCCTAGGTACCTAAGGTACCATATACTAGGGGCTCATAAGGCACCACAGTATCCAATCACTAGTGCATCTAATATGCACACCAAGTTGTTTAGAGAGATCAGTTAGACTGGGGCCCTGATTAGCAGGGACCCAGCCAGACTATAGCCAGAAACCAGTGTATACATCAGGAAAAAAGTGGGGGCAACACAAGTGAAGATCCTACTCTCCTACACAACACCCCCCCCCCAAACGCAGGGACATTAAACTAACCTTGACCAGTTGAGTCTTCATGTTCTAAGTGGAAATACCTTGAGAGTCCATCTACATTGGCATGTTGGGTCCCAGGTCTATGTTCCACTGTATAGTCCATCCCCTGTAGGGAAATGGACCACCTGAGCAGTTTAGGATTTTCACCTTTCATCTGTTTGAGCCATAGGAGGGGCTTATGGTTAGTCTGAACTATGAAGTGAGTGCCAAACAAGTATGGCCTCAGCTTCTTCAGGGCCCAAACCACAGCAAAGGCCTCCCTCTCAATAGCTGACCAACGTTTCTCTCTAGGGGTCAGCCTTCTGCTTATAAAAGCTACTGGCTGGTCTTGACCGTCATTATTAAGTTGAGACAGTACAGCTCCCACACCCAGCTCTGAAGCATCTGTTTGGACAATGAACTTCTTTTTGTAATCTGGACTCTGTAAGATGGGGGCAGTGTACATTGCCTGCTTGAGGTCATCAAATGCCTTTTGACAGCTAGCTGTCCACTGAACCTTTTTTGGCATTTTCTTGGAGGTAAGATCATTTAAGGGGGTCACTATAGATCCATATCCCTTAACAAACCTCCTGTAATACCCAGTCAGGCCCAAGAAGGCTCTCACCTGTGTCTGGGTGGTTGGAGCTACCCAGTCCATTATGGTATGGATCTTGCTCTGCAATGGTTGAACCTGGCCTCCACCTACAAGGTGGCCCAGGTAAACAACCTGACTCTGCCCTATCTGGCACTTAGTGGCCTTGATAGTGAGGCCTGCTTTCTGCAGGGCCTCCAGTACATTCCTGAGGTGGACCAGGTGATCCTATAGACAGCAATATCATCAAGATATGCTGAGCAATAGGTTTCCATACCAGTCAGAACTTTATTCACCAACCTCTGAAATGTGGCAGGTGCATTCTTCAAACCAAAGGGCATTACCACACAGTGATAGTGCCCACCAGGGGTCGAAAATGCTGTTTTAGCCTTGGCATCATCAGCTAACTTGATTTGCCAATAGCCTGCTGTAAGGTCAAATGTACTGAGATACTTGGTTGAGGCCAAAGTGTCTATTAGTCCATCTGCCCTTGGTATGGGGTAGGCATCAGTCCTGGTGACTGCATTGAGGCCCCTGTAGTCAACACAAAACCTCATCTCTTTCTTACCGCCCTGGGTGTGAGGTTTTGGGACAAGTACTACTGGGCTAGCCCAAGGGCTATCTGAGGGATCAGTAACACCTAGCTCCAACATTTTCTGGACTTCAGTCCTGATACAGTCCCTGACATGGTCAGGTTGCCTGTAGATTTTACTCTTTACAGGCAGACTGTCTCCAGTGTCCACCTCATGGGTGCACCAGGAAGTCTGACTTGGGGTCAGGCTAAACGTATGTCTAAACTGCTGTAGCACTTGTCTACATTCAGTTTGTTGATGTTCAGTGAGGCTGCTTGCCAAAGCAACATCATCAACTGACCCATCTTCAGGGTTCTGTGAGAGCAGGTCAGGGAGAGGGTCACTCACTTGCCATGAGCATGTCAGGTTCTGAGCTCCTCAGGGTCCGGTTGATGTTAAGTAGGTCCACCTCCCGATATCCCCGGACTCCAACCAAAGGTTACAGAGCCCAGAGGCGATCAGGCGAGGGAAAGGATAGGGGAAAGGGTCAGCAGGGATAGGGTTCTGAAACGACAAAAACAAACATGGACAAAACATATATATCACAGTCTACTCTCAGTAGGTCTCACTATAGATATATGTTTACCAGTCCAATCACCGGCATCCAATTCAAACAAGAATTCCGCCACTTAGGCTCTCAATAACCCCCTGCTTGTTCTAACGTATTATTACTGTCTATTGCTAGTCAATACTCCTTATAGGCGAGTACAGGCAAGGAAGGCTTCCACGGTGAACACACCGACGCCCATGATTCCTGCGTTGTAGCGCTCCTTCACTCAGGGAATATCAACACGCTAGGGTTCTTACTAATATGATACCCCCCCTAGGCGCCGCTCCCTTAGTAAGTCCCAATGTCACGCTGCCAAAATGATACAAGCTCCTCCGAGCTACGAACCCAAGTCTCGCTGCCAAAGTAAATACAAGCTCCTCCGAGCTACGAACCCAAGTCTTGCTGCCAAAGTAAATACAAGCTCCTCCGAGCTATTTCCACAGTCGCGCTCCTCAGGCGCTGCCGAAGTATTTGTAAGCTCCTCCGAGCTCTGAACTACAGTCGCACTCTAACGGTGCTGCCAAAGCGAATGTAAGCTCCTCCGAGCTACGTGTCTGGGGTGCCTTCCAAGAGCTGACCGCCGCGACTTATCCAAGCCGCTGTCTGCCTTGGAATTTAGTAAGGGTGGGAGTCGCTGCGGGGACTGGGTACGGCGAAGGACATTGGAGCTCAGCCGAGCTCGGTCCACATCGCTCACCTGCTCCTTCCGTGCTCCGCTCCGGCTCCTCCTCCAATTCCCGCCGGGACGCCTTGCTCCGAGCGACGGGGAATGGAAAGGTCTTCGAGTCTCTCGCAAGGTCACGACGCTTCTCCTCAGACCGCAAATCCCGCCTGGACGCCTGGCTCCGAGAGACGGGGGATTGCTTCCTCGATTTTCAAAATAACGCACGCCTTCTGCCGTGCGCGACGTCCTCTTATAGACGCCTACTTCCTGGTTCTAGGGCTGCTGGTATTCGTAGTTCTTAGATGCTAGGCAGGCACCTAGAACCTAGATTCCTCACAGTAGGTCCCCTCCCCAAGCGCCTCCTAGCTCCAGGCTTCGCCGGATTCCTCCTGTAAAACCGTCTTACAGCAGCCGGGGCATGGACCGTGTCCGAAGGTTCCCAGGAGTCTTCCTCTGCAGTATAACCTTTCCAGGATATCAGGAACCACAGCTTGCCCCCACGATATCGAGCGTCGCGGATACACAGCACTTCATATTCCAATCCCCCATCCACCCAGACCGGTGGCGGGGCTCTCCTGGAGGCTGTCACAGCCGGTTTCAGCAAACTGCAGTGAAAAACGGGGTAGATCCGCAGGGAACTCGGCAACCGGAGTTTGTAAGCCACTGGATTTATCCTCCGTACGATCTGGTATGGCCCAATGAACCTAGGGTGGAAGATGCTACGCCATTTAAAACGTATGTATCTGGTGGATAACCACACTCGATCTCCCGCTTCATACGACGGACCATCGGTTCTCTTATGGTCCTCCCATCTCTTGTACTTTTGTTTAGCAGCTTTTAGGGCCCGTTGCGTTTTCCTGTGAAGAACCCGCAAGTCCCTCAACCGGGACTGGACTGCAGGTTGATTGCCTACTGCCTCCGGTAACGATACTGGGAGAGTTTTCGCTTCATATCCGAAATTGGCCATGAACGGGGACACCCCAATCGAGCTATGCCATGCTCCGTTGTAGGATAGTTCGGCCATCTACAGCATGGACACCCACGACTCCTGCGACTGCGACACGTAACACCTCAGATATTGTTTTAATGTCTGGTTTAGCCGCTCGGTTTGTCCATCAGATTGGGGATGAAAGCTGGTGGATGTCGCGGACTCAATCTGCAAAGCCTTACACCATGTTTTCCAGAAGCTGGCTACGAATTGGGGGCCCCTATCCGACACTATCACATTCGGTAAGCCGTGCAGTCGTACCACTTGTGTTAACAATAGCTGAGCAGTCTGTCCAGCCGTCGGGAGATTGTGACATGGAATAAAATGACCCATCTTGGTCAGGCTGTCCACCACTACCAGAATTGCCGAATATCCCCCTTCCGCGGGCAGTCCGGTGATAAAATCCATACTTATATTCTGCCAAGGTTGCGGCGGGGTGGGTAACGGGAGCAACTTCCCTTTTCTTTTACCTCGCTCACTCTTGTTTCGGGCGCACACCTCGCAGGCGTTGATCCATAGACGGACGTCTTTGCTCAGCGTTTCCCACCAGAAATTCCTTGTCATTTCCTCAGTCGTCTTGCGAATCCCGGGATGACCGGCCAACGGCGAGACATGGCACCATTGAAATGCCTTTAAATAAACAATGTGGTTCTACTTAATGTGATGTAAAAAATATTTTTTTACGTTTTGTTGTTTTACAATCGTGAATAAACAAGGCAGTGCCTTATTTGAATAAAGGCACTAAGTGTTTTTAAAATACCCCTCACACACTATGAATTCCCATAGTGTCATGCTTCATCATGGGGGTCTTCCCGTCCCTCTACGGGGCGGGGCGTGCTTCGACCAATATATATATATGGGAGCACTGTTGTTAGATGATGGAAGAAGACTATGTGTAAGGTGATGGTGAGTGTGATAGGGTAAGTGAGTGAATACAAAATACTAAAAATCCCCTGGCTAGTGGAAAAAACAGACTTTATTCTATTCCCTAGCTGAGAATGTTAAAAATTGGGGTTGCGTAGGGGGTGTATGTCAATTAGATACTCCCTACTGGGTCAACATGTTTCGTAAGCAGTCCCCACTGCTTTACTCATCAGGACCTAAAAAATATATATATGTCCCTACTACACTCAAAATTATGATAGGATTGTATGCCTATTCAAAATCTTCCAAAAATTGGGGAATAATTAAAGGTACAATGACCTTTGTTGATTGAAAATAGCATTTCCATTGCTATCTGTAAAGATAAAAGTGTTAATGAAAAAGACATCCGTGAATTTTTCATGTCACCACAACTTCATACTGTGAAATTATTTGGCTGAAAGGAAAAATAGTGATATATTTTTCTATTATCCAATATTTCAATATTCTTTGGTTATTCTGACTTTTTGTATGGCCAACATACGTGTTTACACATTTGCATTCCTTTCCTTCTTTTACACAAAGAGTGATATATTATTCGTGGATAGTTGCTGGGTTTATTTATCAGCAATTTATCATTGACCAAATAACGGTGTGCAAAAATATACTCGTTTTTTTCTTATTCGCAGCCAACACTCTCATTCATTCATCTACTTGTGGCAAAACTTGTCGTCATGCTGTCTGCTAGTAACCATGTGATTCAATTGTGGTAAAGGATGACTGTTACCTTGCAAACCGTTTGACTATACGTGCACACATAGAGACCCATCTGGACATTTATGCAGTACTTGGTAAAAACTTGTAATAGCCTATTACGCGTGATCTATTGACGTAGCAAAAAGGTATACATACTTCCATCGGGATGATTATCCAAATCCATGAGCTGGCATCTGAGAAAGGGGGCTTTCTACCAATTACTGTGGATAAGTAGAAGTATGTTTTAGCAGAAGCGGCTACGTTCGCCGAATCGGGAGAGGTGGCAAAATAAACGGAGCCTACTTTAAAGACTTAGGCTAGTCTTACTTACATTTTGGTGATTCAAGTCTCACCTCAGCTTTCTGCCGATCCGCTCCGTTACGCGCCTTCTGGCTTACGAGATGTATTTCAACTAAACTCGTTGCCGGAAGCGAGGCGAGGAACAGCAAAATAAGCTAGTGCGCGTTATATTTTCAAAATTGCTACTCGTATTGGAATGCTTGTTTATCCAAAGGTATACTCACTTCCTGGTCTATTTCTTTCACTTGAACTTGGTTCAATACCCGTTCCTTCATGTCAAATCCACACAGACTGATGTTATATGTGAATATTGGTGGGTGAAGATGTATTTCTACAGATAATTAGATTACCTTAGCTGTATATCTTTTCAGATAGTTTATTTATAGAAAAGAAATTAGCTTTTGCGAATATGACCGCATTGTTGTCATCCGGCTGAGAAATCTTTGGAATGAGAAACCAGCCGTTTATGATGAGGTGGTAAATTGGGAATCTTACTTTTGTGTTCATTCGATGTGGTGATTTTACAACAATAGTAATTGCGAATTTATTCTTTCGTATTTATGTTATTCATATGAAGAAGTCATATCTGGATTGGAGAAATCACTCAGGGGTTAGATTCTTTTCACAGTTGGCCCCAGGGGATATCATCATTCAATCCTTTGACGTTAGTTTTAAGGCGGAACACCCATCTTTGTTCTTTTTCTAGAAGGTATTTTTCATTTGTTATCTGTTCAATTACTGTCCAGGTTATGTCATCTGGGGTATGACCCAGTTCCAGGAAATGTGATGCCATTTTCGTTGTTCCTCTCTTGCACTTTATATTACTCTTGTGTTCACCAATCCTTACTTTAATTGGTCTGGTTGTCATGCCTATGTATTCAAGCATGCATGGACATGAAATGAGATACACTACATTGTTACTATTGCATGTAGTAAATTTTCTCTGTTCCCATTTACTTCCATTTTGAAAAACGATTTCTTTGCTTTTTTTGGTGAGAGGGCATACCTTGCATTTCCCACATGGATGGTGTCCGTGTATGGTAGCCATTGCAGTGGATTGTTGTATATTCTCGATTCTGCGGGGTCTAGTGTGGACGATCATGTCTCGAATGCTCTTTCCTCTTCTGTGCGAGAACATTGGTTTTGGTAGGTTCAGATCTGCACTATTCAAGATACGCCAATGTTTATTGATGATCTTGGTGACTTGATTGGAGTTGGTATTGTATGTTGTAATACAAAAAGGTCTTTTTTCTTCTTCTTCAGATTTAGGATGGATGGGTTCAAGAAGGCTTTCCCTGCAGTTATTACGTGCTCTTTTGTAGGCATTTTGTATAATTTTTTTCGGATACTGTCTTTTCTCAAGTTTGTCAGTTAGAGCCTTTGATTGGGTTTTAAAATCGCCGATTTCTGTGCAATTTCGTCGGAGTCGCAGGAACTGTCCATACGGAAGATTGTCACGTAGATGTCTAGGGTGGAAGCTCTTGTACAACAGGAGACAATTTTTAGATGTCGTTTTGAAATGCGTGGTGGTTATAAGTCTGCCATCCTTTGGTGATATGTTGAGATCCAGGAATACTAGTTCATTGTTGGAGATGGTGCTCGTGAACTTCAAGAAATCATCTTGGAGATTTAACCATGTAATGAAGCTTTTTGCTGTGCTTTCGTCACCTTCCCAAATGATAAGGATGTCGTCGATATATCGCTTCCAGGTATTAATTTGTTTGAAAAAGGGGTTACTTTGATGTAAGATCTTGGTGGTCTCGAGATGGTGCACATAGAGACCAGCTATGCTGGGAGCAAAAACGCTCCCCATGCTGGTCCCGTGCTTCTGAAGGTAGAGAGTACCCTTATACTCGAAGAAGTTTTCTCTCAGTGCTAAACTGCAGCACTCCATGACGACATTTCTAGGTGTTTGATATTCCCAATCTACCTCAAAAAGGACTTCTTCAATGATGTCCAAAGTTTCGGTGTGGGGGAGACTGGTGTATAGACTTTCAACATCACAACTAATAAGTAGTTGTTGTTGTGGATCAAATGTGAGATTTTCCAATAATATCAGCACATCTTTAGTGTCTCTCAGGTAGGTGGATGTTTTCTGTACCATGGGTCTTAGGTATGCATCTGCAAATTTGGAAACTGGTTCCAGAATTGATCCGATTCCCGATACAATTGGACGACCTGGGGGGTTCTCCAATTTCTTATGTATCTTGGGGATGGTATAAAAGTATGGTGTTATGGGTGATTCTTGAACTAAAAAATCCCCCTCTTTTTTCGTTATCCATCCGTGTGTGAGAGCCTCTTCTACCATATTCATTATTTTGGTTTTGATTTTTCCGGTGGGATCCTGGTTTAGGACCTCGTAATTTCTCCTATCTTGAAGGAGACGTCTACATTCTTTATCGTATTGTTCCGTGGATTGTATGACAATGGCTCCTCCCTTATCCGCAGGTTTTATCACCAGATTGTCGTTGTTACTCAATTCTCGTATTGCATGTCTTTCTTCTTTGGTTATGTTTTGAAAGGTTTTGTTTGTAGTGGTGTCAAGATTATCGAGATCTTTCATTACTGCTTTTTCAAAAGCAAGTAATTTGATTGGAAGGGTACAGTTTGGTGGTGTAAAGCTGGATTTTAGTTTCAAGCCTGTATCTCCTTCTTGTATGGTGGAAGTCTCTTTGTTTTTGAAGAAGATTTGTAATTTTAATCTCCTAATAAATTCTTGTATCTCTTTGCATAACAAGAATTTATCCATATTTGATGTTGGCACAAAACCCAACCCTTTCTCCAATACCGAGATTTCTTCTGGGGTTAACTGCATGTCAGTCAGATTTACGACAAGGTTTATTTCTTGCTCGTTGTTGCTCTTGTCATGCTCCTGGTTGATACTCGTGTTTGATCTTCTTCTCTCGGGGTCCAATGGACGTTGTTTCCTCTCCGATTTCTTCCCCTGTTCCTCCCTTGACGAGATCCTAAAAAATGAGGCTGTTCAAAATAGGGGAAATCTTGAGGTGGATAGCCCCACGGGGGATATGCTCCTTGTGGAGGTGGAAAAGGAGATTGTCCAAAAAACTGTGGTGGATACATTGGTGGACCTTGGAAATGTCCCCATCCTCTAGCTCTTTCTTGGTTGGGATATCTGTAGTTATTCCTTGGTCCTTGGAATCTTGGATTTTTGCCTCTACTTGACCCCGAACTGTTTGAACCGGTGTCAGATGAATCTTCGTCCGTTGTGTCTAGTTGATTTGTTCTGTAATCTTCTTTGATGTAAGGATACACTTTTTCATGGCTGTTCGGGGTCAAGTAGAGGCAAAAATCCAAGATTCCAAGGACCAAGGAATAACTACAGATATCCCAACCAAGAAAGAGCTAGAGGATGGGGACATTTCCAAGGTCCACCAATGTATCCACCACAGTTTTTTGGACAATCTCCTTTTCCACCTCCACAAGGAGCATATCCCCCGTGGGGCTATCCACCTCAAGATTTCCCCTATTTTGAACAGCCTCATTTTTTAGGATCTCGTCAAGGGAGGAACAGGGGAAGAAATCGGAGAGGAAACAACGTCCATTGGACCCCGAGAGAAGAAGATCAAACACGAGTATCAACCAGGAGCATGACAAGAGCAACAACGAGCAAGAAATAAACCTTGTCATAAATCTGACTGACATGCAGTTAACCCCAGAAGAGATCTCGGTATTGGAGAAAGGGTTGGGTTTTGTGCCAACATCAAATATGGATAAATTCTTGTTATGCAAAGAGATACAAGAATTTATTAGGAGATTAAAATTACAAATCTTCTTCAAAAACAAAGAGACTTCCACCATACAAGAAGGAGATACAGGCTTGAAACTAAAATCCAGCTTTACACCACCAAACTGTACCCTTCCAATCGAATTACTTGCTTTTGAAAAAGCAGTAATGAAAGATCTCGATAATCTTGACACCACTACAAACAAAACCTTTCAAAACATAACCAAAGAAGAAAGACATGCAATACGAGAATTGAGTAACAACGACAATCTGGTGATAAAACCTGCGGATAAGGGAGGAGCCATTGTCATACAATCCACGGAACAATACGATAAAGAATGTAGACGTCTCCTTCAAGATAGGAGAAATTACGAGGTCCTAAACCAGGATCCCACCGGAAAAATCAAAACCAAAATAATGAATATGGTAGAAGAGGCTCTCACACACGGATGGATAACGAAAAAAGAGGGGGATTTTTTAGTTCAAGAATCACCCATAACACCATACTTTTATACCATCCCCAAGATACATAAGAAATTGGAGAACCCCCCAGGTCGTCCAATTGTATCGGGAATCGGATCAATTCTGGAACCAGTTTCCAAATTTGCAGATGCATACCTAAGACCCATGGTACAGAAAACATCCACCTACCTGAGAGACACTAAAGATGTGCTGATATTATTGGAAAATCTCACATTTGATCCACAACAACAACTACTTATTAGTTGTGATGTTGAAAGTCTATACACCAGTCTCCCCCACACCGAAACTTTGG
Source organism: Triturus cristatus (assembly GCF_964204655.1). Classification (NCBI taxonomy): domain Eukaryota; kingdom Metazoa; phylum Chordata; class Amphibia; order Caudata; family Salamandridae; genus Triturus; species Triturus cristatus. The sequence continues at coordinate 156,204,667 of NC_140579.1, forward strand.
ACATCATTGAAGAAGTCCTTTTTGAGGTAGATTGGGAATATCAAACACCTAGAAATGTCGTCATGGAGTGCTGCAGTTTAGCACTGAGAGAAAACTTCTTCGAGTATAAGGGTACTCTCTACCTTCAGAAGCACGGGACCAGCATGGGGAGCGTTTTTGCTCCCAGCATAGCTGGTCTCTATGTGCACCATCTCGAGACCACCAAGATCTTACATCAAAGTAACCCCTTTTTCAAACAAATTAATACCTGGAAGCGATATATCGACGACATCCTTATCATTTGGGAAGGTGACGAAAGCACAGCAAAAAGCTTCATTACATGGTTAAATCTCCAAGATGATTTCTTGAAGTTCACGAGCACCATCTCCAACAATGAACTAGTATTCCTGGATCTCAACATATCACCAAAGGATGGCAGACTTATAACCACCACGCATTTCAAAACGACATCTAAAAATTGTCTCCTGTTGTACAAGAGCTTCCACCCTAGACATCTACGTGACAATCTTCCGTATGGACAGTTCCTGCGACTCCGACGAAATTGCACAGAAATCGGCGATTTTAAAACCCAATCAAAGGCTCTAACTGACAAACTTGAGAAAAGACAGTATCCGAAAAAAATTATACAAAATGCCTACAAAAGAGCACGTAATAACTGCAGGGAAAGCCTTCTTGAACCCATCCATCCTAAATCTGAAGAAGAAGAAAAAAGACCTTTTTGTATTACAACATACAATACCAACTCCAATCAAGTCACCAAGATCATCAATAAACATTGGCGTATCTTGAATAGTGCAGATCTGAACCTACCAAAACCAATGTTCTCGCACAGAAGAGGAAAGAGCATTCGAGACATGATTGTCCACACTAGACCCCGCAGAATCGAGAATATACAACAATCCACTGCAATGGCTACCATACACGGACACCATCCATGTGGGAAATGCAAGGTATGCCCTCTCACCAAAAAAAGCAAAGAAATCGTTTTTCAAAATGGAAGTAAATGGGAACAGAGAAAATTTACTACATGCAATAGTAACAATGTAGTGTATCTCATTTCATGTCCATGCATGCTTGAATACATAGGCATGACAACCAGACCAATTAAAGTAAGGATTGGTGAACACAAGAGTAATATAAAGTGCAAGAGAGGAACAACGAAAATGGCATCACATTTCCTGGAACTGGGTCATACCCCAGATGACATAACCTGGACAGTAATTGAACAGATAACAAATGAAAAATACCTTCTAGAAAAAGAACAAAGATGGGTGTTCCGCCTTAAAACTAACGTCAAAGGATTGAATGGTGATATCCCCTGGGGCCAACTGTGAAAAGAATCTAACCCCTGAGTGATTTCTCCAATCCAGATATGACTTCTTCATATGAATAACATAAATACGAAAGAATAAATTCGCAATTACTATTGTTGTAAAATCACCACATCGAATGAACACAAAAGTAAGATTCCCAATTTACCACCTCATCATAAACGGCTGGTTTCTCATTCCAAAGATTTCTCAGCCGGATGACAACAATTCGGTCATATTCGCAAAAGCTAATTTCTTTTCTATAAATAAACTATCTGAAAAGATATACAGCTAAGGTAATCTAATTATCTGTAGAAATACATCTTCACCCACCAATATTCACATATAACATCAGTCTGTGTGGATTTGACATGAAGGAACGGGTATTGAACCAAGTTCAAGTGAAAGAAATAGACCAGGAAGTGAGTATACCTTTGGATAAACAAGCATTCCAATACGAGTAGCCATTTTGAAAATATAACGCGCACTAGCTTATTTTGCTGTTCCTCGCCTCGCTTCCGGCAACGAGTTTAGTTGAAATACATCTCGTAAGCCAGAAGGCGCGTAACGGAGCGGATCGGCAGAAAGCTGAGGTGAGACTTGAATCACCAAAATGTAAGTAAGACTAGCCTAAGTCTTTAAAGTAGGCTCCGTTTATTTTGCCACCTCTCCCGATTCGGCGAACGTAGCCGCTTCTGCTAAAACATACTTCTACTTATCCACAGTAATTGGTAGAAAGCCCCCTTTCTCAGATGCCAGCTCATGGATTTGGATAATCATCCCGATGGAAGTATGTATACCTTTTTGCTACGTCAATAGATCACGCGTAATAGGCTATTACAAGTTTTTACCAAGTACTGCATAAATGTCCAGATGGGTCTCTATGTGTGCACGTATAGTCAAACGGTTTGCAAGGTAACCGTCATCCTTTACCACAATTGAATCACATGGTTACTAGCAGACAGCATGACGACAAGTTTTGCCACAAGTAGATGAATGAATGAGAGTGTTGGCTGCGAATAAGAAAAAAACGAGTATATTTTTGCACACCGTTATTTGGTCAATGATAAATTGCTGATAAATAAACCCAGCAACTATCCACGAATAATATATCACTCTTTGTGTAAAAGAAGGAAAGGAATGCAAATGTGTAAACACGTATGTTGGCCATACAAAAAGTCAGAATAACCAAAGAATATTGAAATATTGGATAATAGAAAAATATATCACTATTTTTCCTTTCAGCCAAATAATTTCACAGTATGAAGTTGTGGTGACATGAAAAATTCACGGATGTCTTTTTCATTAACACTTTTATCTTTACAGATACCAATGGAAATGCTATTTTCAATCAACAAAGGTCATTGTACCTTTAATTATTCCCCAATTTTTGGAAGATTTTGAATAGGCATACAATCCTATCATAATTTTGAGTGTAGTAGGGACATATATATATTTTTTAGGTCCTGATGAGTAAAGCAGTGGGGACTGCTTACGAAACATGTTGACCCAGTAGGGAGTATCTAATTGACATACACCCCCTACGCAACCCCAATTTTTAACATTCTCAGCTAGGGAATAGAATAAAGTCTGTTTTTTCCACTAGCCAGGGGATTTTTAGTATTTTGTATTCACTCACTTACCCTATCACACTCACCATCACCTTACACATAATCTTCTTCCATCATCTAACAACAGTGCTCCCATATATATATATTGGTCGAAGCACGCCCCGCCCCGTAGAGGGACGGGAAGACCCCCATGATGAAGCATGACACTATGGGAATTCATAGTGTGTGAGGGGTATTTTAAAAACACCATCACCCTTATGCATCAAGCCAAAATCCAGTCGGTAAAATACCGATTCGGTAATAGCTCCCGGTATTGTGTTAAAAATACCCAATCCCAATGCATCAACCCAAAACCCGAGCAAATAACGAATCGCTAAATAAATAACCTCCAACATACCGAATCGCTAATACCAAAAATGCTAATTTACCGAATCGCTAAATACCGAATCCGCAATTACCGAAATCACTATTAGCTCCCGGAAATTGCCAATAGCAAATAAAGAATCGCACCCCAATGCAAGAAAACTCGCTAATTCCGAAAATCCCAAAAATCGCTATTTTGCCAGAGCTAAATAAGGGGAATCAAAACCTGGAGGTAAAGTCAAAAAAAAAAAAAAAAAAAAAAAAAATATTCCTACATGTGCAAATGATTGAGGCAATCACTAAACCCTTAAATTTGGCCCAGGAGACCCTGTTGGCTCCCCCAAAATGGCTGCCCTCTACGTGCTTGCAAGGAGGATGCGGATCAATGCAGCAGGACAGCGCAGGAGAAGGGTACAGGAGAGAGTGTTCAGACTGCGCATAACCCTGCTCGGCCAGAATGAGGACGAGGTGTACCAGAAATATCGCCTCAATCGCGCTATGATCATGCGCCTGATTGCAGACCTGGAACCATTACTGCAGCACCAGACCCACCGGACAAATGCTATCCCTGCGCACGTTCAGGTACTATGCAGCCTGCACCTACTGGCCTCTGGGAGTTTCCAGGGGGTAATTGCGGTTGCTGGAGGTGTTTCGCAAAGCGCACTGTCACGCTTCTTCCAAAAATTCCTAGATGCCATGCTGACAATGCTCCACAGACACATCAGCTTCCCCACAACCCCACAGCAGTTGGACCGCACTAAACAGGCATTCTACCAGGTGGCACAATTTCCACATGTGATTGGATGCATCGACTGCACGCATATCCCCATATGCCCTCCGTCAGCAAATGAGTACCTTTTCAGGAACCGCAAGTCATACCACTCGATCAACGTGCAGGTTGTGTGCGATGCCAACAACATCATAACGGACCTAGTGGCACAATTCCCAGGGAGCACACACGACTCATACATCTTCCGCAACAGTGGAATGCACAGGCGACTACTCAATGGCGAATTTGGAGAGGGACTCCTGTTAGGTAAGTAGAACTACGCTTCCCCACACCAACACCACACATGTATGTACATCACCAATGCTAAGTCTATGCTTCTATCTTCTAGGTGACAGTGCTTACGCCCTGCGGGAATACATACTAACCCCATACCTAAATCCAGCAACCCCGCAGGAACATCGCTACAACGCTGCACACATCAGCACGAGGAATGTGATAGAGCGGACTTTTGGGATTCTCAAGAGCCGCTTCCGTATCCTCCACAAGACTGGCGGCGCAATGCTATACCAACCAGACACATGCTGTCGAATAATTGCTGTATGTGCAATGCTGCACAACATTGCCACCAGAAGGGGGATACCCATGGAGGTGGACAGGGATGACGACCCCCAGGCTGACCAACCACCCGCCCAACGACGACCGGCACACATCCCAAACACAGCAGAGGGCCATAGGAGGCGGACAGACATAACGCAAAATCATTTTTGACCCTGGGTAAAATGAGACATTACAAGTTGGTGTTGGGTGCAACTGTTTAATGCACAGTAGCACTGAGGATTGTGCAACAGAACTAGCATTGTGAATCATGCTCCGATTGCATAAATGTAAATAAAAGGTTCCTTAAAGTCAGGCCTGTGCAAACAGAATAATTGGATGGCCATGGTTGCTCCACCATGGACCTGCAGCATGTACAAATTTCTAGTGCCGCTTGCCACGTACACCAAGCCTCCGCTCAGGTGCATCCATACCCTCACCACGGCCTGTCCCCGTGGAGGCACGCGAACTTCGGCGCCTGGTGCTGGCCTCTGCCAGTGACACGCTGCTGACACTGGAGGCAGCCTCACTGGTGTCATCCCCTCCCAATGCTGCAGCACTGCATGTGCTGCTCTGAAGTTGTTCCACAGCAGTGGTGATGTGTCTCAGTGACTTGGCAACATCACCGCAGAAGTGCCCAAGGTCCACCTGCAGGGAGACTGTGCGGCGTGCCAACACAGCGGTGCAGTTGCTGTGCCGTTGTATGGCCTTGGTAGCGGCGGCAGAACGCAACATTAGCTGCCGGTTACTCCTCCTCTGGGACTCATGGCCCTCCCTGATGGCACGGGTGAGCTCACGTACCTCCTCCCTGAGCTGAGCATTGCCATCAGCAACCGCAGTGGTCTGGTCCCTGACCGCCGTGCCCATGTCCCTGACCGCGGAGCCCATGTCGGTGACTGCTGCAGTCATGGCGCGCATCTCCCTCGCTAGGCGCACGATGTTGCAGCTGATGCTAGCCACATGTCTTCCCTGCAGGTTCTGTGTGCGCAGCATCCTCTCCTCAATTGCAGAGGTTGTTGGGACATCCTGGTCAGCTGAGGAGACGGAACTGCGACGGGCCCTGTGACGCCGTGCGTGTCTTGAGCCTCCATGTGGTGCAGCAGGTGGTGTGGATGTGCGCTGCGTGGGTGCCAATTGAGGGGGGGGGGGGTTGCCATCTCCTGCAAGGGCGCAACTTGGTGCCTGTGCCTCTGCGGTATTGTGGCTGCACTGGCTGCAGGCTGGCTTGCTGGTGCCGTTGCTTGTGGCGCAGGTGGTGGTGCCTTGGCTTGTGGCGCAGGTGCCTTGGCTTGTGGCACTGGTGCTGGTGCCGATGATTGTGGCGCTGGTGGAGGTGGTGCTGGTGGGGTGGCAGGTGTTGGCGGTGCGTGCGCATCCTGCACAGTCTCCTGGTCTGACTCCACGGGTGTCTCAGAGATGATCAGCTGGTCGCTGTCGTCAGAGTCCCCAGGTGATGCATCTGTGTGTGAAACAGTGCATGATTAGTGGGATGATTACACCTACATAGTGTTGTACCCATCAATGTCCCTCTGTGGTCCAACAAATGAACAGTCTACAGCCATGTACAACATATGTGTTGTGTGAGGATTTACGCCTGTGCCTGCACTCTGGGCTGACTAGACTACAACTCCCAAGATGCAGTAGTGTCATGTGTGGAACTGTCTGTGCCAGAGCTGCAGACACAGTGAGATTGGGCTGGGGGCATGGGTATGGATTTACGCTATGCTGGGTGTGGCACAGGCATGCATCTTACCTTGGGCACTTGTGGCTGCGCCGGACGTGTCCATCTGGATCACCCCCACGACGGCTTCCCGCTCTATCGTCCCTTCCACAAGGTCCTCCAGGGCTGTGTTGGATGGTGCAGTGCTTGTTCCGCCTCCAGTCCTTCTTGCCTCCCGGAGCCTCTCAGCAATCCTCTCTTTTGCGCGCTTCCGGAGGTCATACCACCGTTTTTTGAGATCGTCGATGCTGCGGCTAGTGACGCCAACCGCATTGATCCTCTCACGGATGCGCTGCCAGATGCGCCGCTTCTCAGTCTCAGGCACCTTGAGGGACAGCTTGCCAAAGAGGCGGTCGTGTTTGCTGGCCACTCCCTCGATGAGGTACTCCAGCTCCCTGTCTGAAAACTTCTTCTTGCGCTTGCGTGCAGATTCAGCGCTGGATGGCACTTCCTGCGACATGATGGATGTGTGCTGTGACTGGCAGAATCTGTGTGGCCTCACTCTGCACAGCCTGTCCTTCTTTCCAGCTCCTGTCTGCTCCTCTGTCGAGGCTATGTGGGTGGGGCAGCAGTATTTCCTGGTTGGTGATGTCATCAGCCTGTTCCCGGTGCGACGCGGCAATTTGCGATTTCGCTATTACCGATTCGGTAATTGCTAATTCGGTATTACCGAACTCGCTATTAGCCAAATCGGTATTACCGAACTCGCTATTTGCTAGTGGGGCCGTTTGCGTGCCCCGCTATTAAGGAATCGGTAAATTTAGCGATTTTTAAGGAATCGCTAAATTTTACCGAATCTGTTGATGCATGCCAATTACCGATTCCTTAATGGCGATTCCTTATTTTTCGCTATTAAGGAATCGGTATTAGTTTGGTTGATGCATATGCCCCCATGTGCCTTTATTCAAATAAGGCACTGCCTTGTTTATTCACGATTGTAAAACAACAAAACGTAAAAAAATATTTTTTACATCACATTAAGTAGAACCACATTGTTTATTTAAAGTCTGACATAGGAGGTAGGTTCTACTAGGAATCCTCTACACTCCCTCTCTTTGTTAATTTTTCGTTAAATGACAGCGTACAGCTGTGGGAGTTTTTCTCAAACTCAAGAAGACCTTTTTTGAGGAGTCTTTCAACTGAGAGTCACCTTATATACTTCGCTTTTTTGATCCATCAGCAGTCACACTCCTTACATCAATCAACACTAACAAACATGGCAGACAGTGCTGGATTGACCTTTACCGACGAAGATATAGAAAATATTCTATCATCATTAGGAAATTTCGAAGGATTGAACACCACCGAACCCTCTACCAGTAACAATGACTGGGACGAAATGGAAGAGTTGAGACGCACCCAGATAAAAACTGCTTTACATGGCCTATTAATGTCGGAATATCTCAAGGCAAATGCAGCACCTCAAGGCCTAATCGTCCGAAACGAACCATACATCTTCCAGCAAGACATGAGATTCAAGAAAGATTGGTCATTAATATCATGGCATTGCACGAGAGACTGGATCGTACGAATAATTAAAACAGCAAGCAGACTGGCACAAGAACTCAAAATAGAAATTCAGGCTATAGAGGTGAGATTAAAAAGCTATGAATCACCAAGTAGTATGAAAAAACATCTGGATGAATTAAACAAAACCCTGAATGATTTTGAAGCCACGTTGAAGCAAAGCAAATATAACAAACTAAAAAAAGACACCAGTCGGTTCAGCCATGAAAAAGTGTATCCTTACATCAAAGAAGATTACAGAACAAATCAACTAGACACAACGGACGAAGATTCATCTGACACCGGTTCAAACAGTTCGGGGTCAAGTAGAGGCAAAAATCCAAGATTCCAAGGACCAAGGAATAACTACAGATATCCCAACCAAGAAAGAGCTAGAGGATGGGGACATTTCCAAGGTCCACCAATGTATCCACCACAGTTTTTTGGACAATCTCCTTTTCCACCTCCACAAGGAGCATATCCCCCGTGGGGCTATCCACCTCAAGATTTCCCCTATTTTGAACAGCCTCATTTTTTAGGATCTCGTCAAGGGAGGAACAGGGGAAGAAATCGGAGAGGAAACAACGTCCATTGGACCCCGAGAGAAGAAGATCAAACACGAGTATCAACCAGGAGTATGACAAGAGCAACAACGAGCAAGAAATAAACCTTGTCGTAAATCTGACTGACATGCAGTTAACCCCAGAAGAAATCTCGGTATTGGAGAAAGGGTTGGGTTTTGTGCCAACATCAAATATGGATAAATTCTTGTTATGCAAAGAGATACAAGAATTTATTAGGAGATTAAAATTACAAATCTTCTTCAAAAACAAAGAGACTTCCACCATACAAGAAGGAGATACAGGCTTGAAACTAAAATCCAGCTTTACACCACCAAACTGTACCCTTCCAATCGAATTACTTGCTTTTGAAAAAGCAGTAATGAAAGATCTCGATAATCTTGACACCACTACAAACAAAACCTTTCAAAACATAACCAAAGAAGAAAGACATGCAATACGAGAATTGAGTAACAACGACAATCTGGTGATAAAACCTGCGGATAAGGGAGGAGCCATTGTCATACAATCCACGGAACAATACGATAAAGAATGTAGACGTCTCCTTCAAGATAGGAGAAATTACGAGGTCCTAAACCAGGATCCCACCGGAAAAATCAAAACCAAAATAATGAATATGGTAGAAGAGGCTCTCACACACGGATGGATAACGAAAAAAGAGGGGGATTTTTTAGTTCAAGAATCACCCATAACACCATACTTTTATACCATCCCCAAGATACATAAGAAATTGGAGAACCCCCCAGGTCGTCCAATTGTATCGGGAATCGGATCAATTCTGGAACCAGTTTCCAAATTTGCAGATGCATACCTAAGACCCATGGTACAGAAAACATCCACCTACCTGAGAGACACTAAAGATGTGCTGATATTATTGGAAAATCTCACATTTGATCCACAACAACAACTACTTATTAGTTGTGATGTTGAAAGTCTATACACCAGTCTCCCCCACACCGAAACTTTGGACATCATTGAAGAAGTCCTTTTTGAGGTAGATTGGGAATATCAAACACCTAGAAATGTCGTCATGGAGTGCTGCAGTTTAGCACTGAGAGAAAACTTCTTCGAGTATAAGGGTACTCTCTACCTTCAGAAGCACGGGACCAGCATGGGGAGCGTTTTTGCTCCCAGCATAGCTGGTCTCTATGTGCACCATCTCGAGACCACCAAGATCTTACATCAAAGTAACCCCTTTTTCAAACAAATTAATACCTGGAAGCGATATATCGACGACATCCTTATCATTTGGGAAGGTGACGAAAGCACAGCAAAAAGCTTCATTACATGGTTAAATCTCCAAGATGATTTCTTGAAGTTCACGAGCACCATCTCCAACAATGAACTAGTATTCCTGGATCTCAACATATCACCAAAGGATGGCAGACTTATAACCACCACGCATTTCAAAACGACATCTAAAAATTGTCTCCTGTTGTACAAGAGCTTCCACCCTAGACATCTACGTGACAATCTTCCGTATGGACAGTTCCTGCGACTCCGACGAAATTGCACAGAAATCGGCGATTTTAAAACCCAATCAAAGGCTCTAACTGACAAACTTGAGAAAAGACAGTATCCGAAAAAAATTATGCAAAATGCCTACAAAAGAGCACGTAATAACTGCAGGGAAAGCCTTCTTGAACCCATCCATCCTAAATCTGAAGAAGAAGAAAAAAGACCTTTTTGTATTACAACATACAATACCAACTCCAATCAAGTCACCAAGATCATCAATAAACATTGGCGTATCTTGAATAGTGCAGATCTGAACCTACCAAAACCAATGTTCTCGCACAGAAGAGGAAAGAGCATTCGAGACATGATCGTCCACACTAGACCCCGCAGAATCGAGAATATACAACAATCCACTGCAATGGCTACCATACACGGACACCATCCATGTGGGAAATGCAAGGTATGCCCTCTCACCAAAAAAAGCAAAGAAATCGTTTTTCAAAATGGAAGTAAATGGGAACAGAGAAAATTTACTACATGCAATAGTAACAATGTAGTGTATCTCATTTCATGTCCATGCATGCTTGAATACATAGGCATGACAACCAGACCAATTAAAGTAAGGATTGGTGAACACAAGAGTAATATAAAGTGCAAGAGAGGAACAACGAAAATGGCATCACATTTCCTGGAACTGGGTCATACCCCAGATGACATAACCTGGACAGTAATTGAACAGATAACAAATGAAAAATACCTTCTAGAAAAAGAACAAAGATGGGTGTTCCGCCTTAAAACTAACGTCAAAGGATTGAATGATGATATCCCCTGGGGCCAACTGTGAAAAGAATCTAACCCCTGAGTGATTTCTCCAATCCAGATATGACTTCTTCATATGAATAACATAAATACGAAAGAATAAATTCGCAATTACTATTGTTGTAAAATCACCACATCGAATGAACACAAAAGTAAGATTCCCAATTTACCACCTCATCATAAACGGCTGGTTTCTCATTCCAAAGATTTCTCAGCCGGATGACAACAATTCGGTCATATTCGCAAAAGCTAATTTCTTTTCTATAAATAAACTATCTGAAAAGATATACAGCTAAGGTAATCTAATTATCTGTAGAAATACATCTTCACCCACCAATATTCACATATAACATCAGTCTGTGTGGATTTGACATGAAGGAACGGGTATTGAACCAAGTTCAAGTGAAAGAAATAGACCAGGAAGTGAGTATACCTTTGGATAAACAAGCATTCCAATACGAGTAGCCATTTTGAAAATATAACGCGCACTAGCTTATTTTGCTGTTCCTCGCCTCGCTTCCGGCAACGAGTTTAGTTGAAATACATCTCGTAAGCCAGAAGGCGCGTAACGGAGCGGATCGGCAGAAAGCTGAGGTGAGACTTGAATCACCAAAATGTAAGTAAGACTAGCCTAAGTCTTTAAAGTAGGCTCCGTTTATTTTGCCACCTCTCCCGATTCGGCGAACGTAGCCGCTTCTGCTAAAACATACTTCTACTTATCCACAGTAATTGGTAGAAAGCCCCCTTTCTCAGATGCCAGCTCATGGATTTGGATAATCATCCCGATGGAAGTATGTATACCTTTTTGCTACGTCAATAGATCACGCGTAATAGGCTATTACAAGTTTTTACCAAGTACTGCATAAATGTCCAGATGGGTCTCTATGTGTGCACGTATAGTCAAACGGTTTGCAAGGTAACCGTCATCCTTTACCACAATTGAATCACATGGTTACTAGCAGACAGCATGACGACAAGTTTTGCCACAAGTAGATGAATGAATGAGAGTGTTGGCTGCGAATAAGAAAAAAACGAGTATATTTTTGCACACCGTTATTTGGTCAATGATAAATTGCTGATAAATAAACCCAGCAACTATCCACGAATAATATATCACTCTTTGTGTAAAAGAAGGAAAGGAATGCAAATGTGTAAACACGTATGTTGGCCATACAAAAAGTCAGAATAACCAAAGAATATTGAAATATTGGATAATAGAAAAATATATCACTATTTTTCCTTTCAGCCAAATAATTTCACAGTATGAAGTTGTGGTGACATGAAAAATTCACGGATGTCTTTTTCATTAACACTTTTATCTTTACAGATACCAATGGAAATGCTATTTTCAATCAACAAAGGTCATTGTACCTTTAATTATTCCCCAATTTTTGGAAGATTTTGAATAGGCATACAATCCTATCATAATTTTGAGTGTAGTAGGGACATATATATATTTTTTAGGTCCTGATGAGTAAAGCAGTGGGGACTGCTTACGAAACATGTTGACCCAGTAGGGAGTATCTAATTGACATACACCCCCTACGCAACCCCAATTTTTAACATTCTCAGCTAGGGAATAGAATAAAGTCTGTTTTTTCCACTAGCCAGGGGATTTTTAGTATTTTGTATTCACTCACTTACCCTATCACACTCACCATCACCTTACACATAGTCTTCTTCCATCATCTAACAACAGTGCTCCCATATATATATATTGGTCGAAGCACGCCCTGCCCCGTAGAGGGACGGGAAGACCCCCATGATGAAGCATGACACTATGGGAATTCATAGTGTGTGAGGGGTATTTTAAAAACACTTAGTGCCTTTATTCAAATAAGGCACTGCCTTGTTTATTCACGATTGTAAAACAACAAAACGTAAAAAAATATTTTTTACATCACATTAAGTAGAACCACATTGTTTATTTAAAGTCTGACATAGGAGGTAGGTTCTACTAGGAATCCTCTACACTCCCTCTCTTTGTTAATTTTTCGTTAAATGACAGCGTACAGCTGTGGGAGTTTTTCTCAAACTCAAGAAGACCTTTTTTGAGGAGTCTTTCAACTGAGAGTCACCTTATATACTTCGCTTTTTTGATCCATCAGCAGTCACACTCCTTACATCAATCAACACTAACAAACATGGCAGACAGTGCTGGATTGACCTTTACCGACGAAGATATAGAAAATATTCTATCATCATTAGGAAATTTCGAAGGATTGAACACCACCGAACCCTCTACCAGTAACAATGACTGGGACGAAATGGAAGAGTTGAGACGCACCCAGATAAAAACTGCTTTACATGGCCTATTAATGTCGGAATATCTCAAGGCAAATGCAGCACCTCAAGGCCTAATCGTCCGAAACGAACCATACATCTTCCAGCAAGACATGAGATTCAAGAAAGATTGGTCATTAATATCATGGCATTGCACGAGAGACTGGATCGTACTAATAATTAAAACAGCAAGCAGACTGGCACAAGAACTCAAAATAGAAATTCAGGCTATAGAGGTGAGATTAAAAAGCTATGAATCACCAAGTAGTATGAAAAAACATCTGGATGAATTAAACAAAACCCTGAATGATTTTGAAGCCACGTTGAAGCAAAGCAAATATAACAAACTAAAAAAAGACACCAGTCGGTTCAGCCATGAAAAAGTGTATCCTTACATCAAAGAAGATTACAGAACAAATCAACTAGACACAACGGACGAAGATTCATCTGACACCGGTTCAAACAGTTCGGGGTCAAGTAGAGGCAAAAATCCAAGATTCCAAGGACCAAGGAATAACTACAGATATCCCAACCAAGAAAGAGCTAGAGGATGGGGACATTTCCAAGGTCCACCAATGTATCCACCACAGTTTTTTGGGCAATCTCCTTTTCCACCTCCACAAGGAGCATATCCCCCGTGGGGCTATCCACCTCAAGATTTCCCCTATTTTGAACAGCCTCATTTTTTAGGATCTCGTCAAGGGAGGAACAGGGGAAGAAATCGGAGAGGAAACAACGTCCATTGGACCCCGAGAGAAGAAGATCAAACACGAGTATCAACCAGGAGTATGACAAGAGCAACAACGAGCAAGAAATAAACCTTGTCGTAAATCTGACTGACATGCAGTTAACCCCAGAAGAAATCTCGGTATTGGAGAAAGGGTTGGGTTTTGTGCCAACATCAAATATGGATAAATTCTTGTTATGCAAAGAGATACAAGAATTTATTAGGAGATTAAAATTACAAATCTTCTTCAAAAACAAAGAGACTTCCACCATACAAGAAGGAGATACAGGCTTGAAACTAAAATCCAGCTTTACACCACCAAACTGTACCCTTCCAATCGAATTACTTGCTTTTGAAAAAGCAGTAATGAAAGATCTCGATAATCTTGACACCACTACAAACAAAACCTTTCAAAACATAACCAAAGAAGAAAGACATGCAATACGAGAATTGAGTAACAACGACAATCTGGTGATAAAACCTGCGGATAAGGGAGGAGCCATTGTCATACAATCCACGGAACAATACGATAAAGAATGTAGACGTCTCCTTCAAGATAGGAGAAATTACGAGGTCCTAAACCAGGATCCCACCGGAAAAATCAAAACCAAAATAATGAATATGGTAGAAGAGGCTCTCACACACGGATGGATAACGAAAAAAGAGGGGGATTTTTTAGTTCAAGAATCACCCATAACACCATACTTTTATACCATCCCCAAGATACATAAGAAATTGGAGAACCCCCCAGGTCGTCCAATTGTATCGGGAATCGGATCAATTCTGGAACCAGTTTCCAAATTTGCAGATGCATACCTAAGACCCATGGTACAGAAAACATCCACCTACCTGAGAGACACTAAAGATGTGCTGATATTATTGGAAAATCTCACATTTGATCCACAACAACAACTACTTATTAGTTGTGATGTTGAAAGTCTATACACCAGTCTCCCCCACACCGAAACTTTGGACATCATTGAAGAAGTCCTTTTTGAGGTAGATTGGGAATATCAAACACCTAGAAATGTCGTCATGGAGTGCTGCAGTTTAGCACTGAGAGAAAACTTCTTCGAGTATAAGGGTACTCTCTACCTTCAGAAGCACGGGACCAGCATGGGGAGCGTTTTTGCTCCCAGCATAGCTGGTCTCTATGTGCACCATCTCGAGACCACCAAGATCTTACATCAAAGTAACCCCTTTTTCAAACAAATTAATACCTGGAAGCGATATATCGACGACATCCTTATCATTTGGGAAGGTGACGAAAGCACAGCAAAAAGCTTCATTACATGGTTAAATCTCCAAGATGATTTCTTGAAGTTCACGAGCACCATCTCCAACAATGAACTAGTATTCCTGGATCTCAACATATCACCAAAGGATGGCAGACTTATAACCACCACGCATTTCAAAACGACATCTAAAAATTGTCTCCTGTTGTACAAGAGCTTCCACCCTAGACAT
Organism: Triturus cristatus; assembly: GCF_964204655.1. Taxonomy (NCBI): domain Eukaryota; kingdom Metazoa; phylum Chordata; class Amphibia; order Caudata; family Salamandridae; genus Triturus; species Triturus cristatus. Next base: position 156,219,796 of record NC_140579.1, read on the forward strand.
CTACGTGACAATCTTCCGTATGGACAGTTCCTGCGACTCCGACGAAATTGCACAGAAATCGGCGATTTTAAAACCCAATCAAAGGCTCTAACTGACAAACTTGAGAAAAGACAGTATCCGAAAAAAATTATACAAAATGCCTACAAAAGAGCACGTAATAACTGCAGGGAAAGCCTTCTTGAACCCATCCATCCTAAATCTGAAGAAGAAGAAAAAAGACCTTTTGTATTACAACATACAATACCAACTCCAATCAAGTCACCAAGATCATCAATAAACATTGGCGTATCTTGAATAGTGCAGATCTGAACCTACCAAAACCAATGTTCTCGCACAGAAGAGGAAAGAGCATTCGAGACATGATCGTCTACACTAGACCCCGCAGAATCGAGAATATACAACAATCCACTGCAATGGCTACCATACACGGACACCATCCATGTGGGAAATGCAAGGTATGCCCTCTCACCAAAAAAAGCAAAGAAATCGTTTTTCAAAATGGAAGTAAATGGGAACAGAGAAAATTTACTACATGCAATAGTAACAATGTAGTGTATCTCATTTCATGTCCATGCATGCTTGAATACATAGGCATGACAACCAGACCAATTAAAGTAAGGATTGGTGAACACAAGAGTAATATAAAGTGCAAGAGAGGAACAACGAAAATGGCATCACATTTCCTGGAACTGGGTCATACCCCAGATGATATAACCTGGACAGTAATTGAACAGATAACAAATGAAAAATACCTTCTAGAAAAAGAACAAAGATGGGTGTTCCGCCTTAAAACTAACGTCAAAGGATTGAATGATGATATCCCCTGGTGCCAACTGTGAAAAGAATCTAACCCCTGAGTGATTTCTCCAATCCAGATATGACTTCTTCATATGAATAACATAAATACGAAAGAATAAATTCGCAATTACTATTGTTGTAAAATCACCACATCGAATGAACACAAAAGTAAGATTCCCAATTTACCACCTCATCATAAACGGCTGGTTTCTCATTCCAAAGATTTCTCAGCCGGATGACAACAATTCGGTCATATTCGCAAAAGCTAATTTCTTTTCTATAAATAAACTATCTGAAAAGATATACAGCTAAGGTAATCTAATTATCTGTAGAAATACATCTTCACCCACCAATATTCACATATAACATCAGTCTGTGTGGATTTGACATGAAGGAACGGGTATTGAACCAAGTTCAAGTGAAAGAAATAGACCAGGAAGTGAGTATACCTTTGGATAAACAAGCATTCCAATACGAGTAGCCATTTTGAAAATATAATGCGCACTAGCTTATTTTGCTGTTCCTCGCCTCGCTTCCGGCAACGAGTTTAGTTGAAATACATCTCGTAAGCCAGAAGGCGCGTAACGGAGCGGATCGGCAGAAAGCTGAGGTGAGACTTGAATCACCAAAATGTAAGTAAGACTAGCCTAAGTCTTTAAAGTAGGCTCCGTTTATTTTGCCACCTCTCCCGATTCGGCGAACGTAGCCGCTTCTGCTAAAACATACTTCTACTTATCCACAGTAATTGGTAGAAAGCCCCCTTTCTCAGATGCCAGCTCATGGATTTGGATAATCATCCCGATGGAAGTATGTATACCTTTTTGCTACGTCAATAGATCACGCGTAATAGGCTATTACAAGGTTTTTACCAAGTACTGCATAAATGTCCAGATGGGTCTCTATGTGTGCACGTATAGTCAAACGGTTTGCAAGGTAACCGTCATCCTTTACCACAATTGAATCACATGGTTACTAGCAGACAGCATGACGACAAGTTTTGCCACAAGTAGATGAATGAATGAGAGTGTTGGCTGCGAATAAGAAAAAAACGAGTATATTTTTGCACACCGTTATTTGGTCAATGATAAATTGCTGATAAATAAACCCAGCAACTATCCACGAATAATATATCACTCTTTGTGTAAAAGAAGGAAAGGAATGCAAATGTGTAAACACGTATGTTGGCCATACAAAAAGTCAGAATAACCAAAGAATATTGAAATATTGGATAATAGAAAAATATATCACTATTTTTCCTTTCAGCCAAATAATTTCACAGTATGAAGTTGTGGTGACATGAAAAATTCACGGATGTCTTTTTCATTAACACTTTTATCTTTACAGATACCAATGGAAATGCTATTTTCAATCAACAAAGGTCATTGTACCTTTAATTATTCCCCAATTTTTGGAAGATTTTGAATAGGCATACAATCCTATCATAATTTTGAGTGTAGTAGGGACATATATATATTTTTTAGGTCCTGATGAGTAAAGCAGTGGGGACTGCTTACGAAACATGTTGACCCAGTAGGGAGTATCTAATTGACATACACCCCCTACGCAACCCCAATTTTTAACATTCTCAGCTAGGGAATAGAATAAAGTCTGTTTTTTCCACTAGCCAGGGGATTTTTAGTATTTTGTATTCACTCACTTACCCTATCACACTCACCATCACCTTACACATAGTCTTCTTCCATCATCTAACAACAGTGCTCCCATATATATATATTGGTCGAAGCACGCCCCGCCCCGTAGAGGGACGGGAAGACCCCCATGATGAAGCATGACACTATGGGAATTCATAGTGTGTGAGGGGTATTTTAAAAACACTTAGTGCCTTTATTCAAATAAGGCACTGCCTTGTTTATTCACGATTGTAAAACAACAAAACGTAAAAAAATATTTTTTACATCACATTTAGTAGAACCACATTGTTTATTTAAAGTCTGACATAGGAGGTAGGTTCTACTAGGAATCCTCTACACTCCCTCTCTTTGTTAATTTTTCGACCATTGAAATGCCTTCATTCTAAGTTCCTTGGTGGGAATGAACAGCCTCTGTCTGTACAATGGGAGCCCATCTTGAATGGACCGTACCCCCTCCTTGGCGCTCCATCGTTTCCAATCCTCCACTGAGCGACTGAGTCGTATCTCTTCTAAGAACTCTTCAGCTCTCACTATGCATATCACCTTGGCTGGATTGATGATAGTCCGTGGAGCCGGCGTTACACTCCCTTCCTTCAGGACCTGTCGAGATAAAGCGTCAGCTTTCCTATTGTCGGTGCCAGGCCGGAACGTAATGCTGAAGTCGAATTCCGCAAAGAAAAGCGTCCATCTCATTTGGCGCGGGGTTAAGTGCCGCGCGGTTTTCATATACAGCAAATTTCGATGGTCTGAATAGACCAATACCTGGTGTTGGGCCCCCCACAAGTAGTGGCGCCATTCCTGGAAAGCCTTCTTTATTGACAGGAGCTCTTTTTCGGCGATGGTGTAGTTCACCTCTGCTTTATCTAATTTCTTCGACAAATAGGCCACTGGGTGCAGCCTCCCTGTTTGTTTGTCTCGTTGGGACAGCACTGCCCCTATTGCTTCGTCTGACGCATCCGCCTCCACTATAAACGGGACGTCAGTCTGTGGATGTCTTAGTATCGGTGCTGTGGTGAACTTAGTTTTCAATAGTTCGAAGGCTGCTGTTGCTTCAGTAGTCCATTTGAAGACCACTCCCTTCCGTAGCAATCTGGTTATGGGTACCGCAATGTGGGAGAAATCCTGGATGAACCTACGGTAGTAGTTCGAAAATCCTAACAAGCATTGCACATCACGCACTGAACTAGGAGTAGGCCACTCACGAATAGCCTGTACTTTTCTGTCGGACATGCTCAACCCCTCTGGCTTCAGAATCACTCCCAAGAATTCTACCGTGGTGACCCCAAACTCACATTTGCTGAGTTTACAGTATAAGTGATTGGCCCTTAACTTTTCCAACACCAACCTGACCTGCCTAGTGTGATCTTCCCCTGCTGCCGAGTAAATTAAAATATCATCAATGTATACTACTACAAAGATGTCCATGTACTCGCGCAGTACCTCGTTTAAAAAGAACTGGAATGCCGCCGGGGCGTTGCATAGCCCGAACGGCATCACCAAGTACTCGTATAGGCCAAACCTGGTTTTAAAAGCGGTTTTCCACTCGTCCCCTTGTCTAACACGCACCAAATGGTAAGCCCCACGAAGGTCCAGCCGGGTATAGATTACTGCCTCTCGCACTTGATCCAACAGGACACTGATTAGGGGCAAAGGGTACCGGTTCCTCACTGTGTTTTTGTTCAACATCCTATAATCACAACAGGCCCTTAATTCTCCGTTGGCTTTAGCTATAAAAAAGAGAGGCGAAGCTGCAGGGGAGCGAGAGGGCCTAATGAATCCCAGTGCCAGGTAACGATCAAGATATTCTCGTAGATGGCGGGTTTCGGGATCTGATAAAGCATACACTCTACAGGAGGGGACAACCGCCTCATCCACCAAATCTATTCTACAATCAAAAGGCCTATGCGGGGGAAGCCCTTCAGCCTGTTGTTTATTGAATACATCTGCATAACCTGCATATGCCCCCGGTACCTCCACGTCTTTTTCTGCTGCTGTAGCCAGGCAGAAGGGAAAGGCTAGCGCAAGGGCTTGTGAGCGAGGGACTTGCAGGCACTGTTCTGCACACCCCTCCGCCAAGAACCTTACTGTACGTTCCTGCCAATTCACTGTTGGATTATGGCGTACAAACCAAGGCATTCCCAGTATTACATCGTATTGTGGTGCGGCTATGATATTGAACTCGATCTCCTCCTGGTGCTGTCTGGGTCCGTCTAGTAAGGTCATTTTTAGATTCTCGGTGTGGAGAGTGATTCGTCCCGATTTCAACGGTTCACCATCCACAGCCAGGACTTCTTCTGGGGATTCCCTAGGCACTACGTCTATTGACAGCAGACTTACCAGCCCACTGTCAATGAAGTTGCCTGTCGCTCCCGAGTCCAACATTGCTCGCACCTGGTGCTCCTGGGCCCCTACTTCCAAGCCTGCCGGCAATACAATATGGGCTTCGGTGTCCGTAGATCTGGTATTAGTGAGTGACGGTATCTTCCACACCGTATCCTCAGGTCGTACTGGTGAGAGATACTCAGGGTTGTTTGTGTCTTTCACCAGGGTGGAGACGGCTGCCCTCTTACCTCGATACGGCACTGAGGGGTTTCTGGGCTTAGAAGGGCATTCACGTACAAAATGCCCTTTTTTCCCACAGTACATACAGAGCCCCAAGGCGCGGCGGCTCTCCCTTTCAGACCGGGATAGAGGGGGTCTTAAGGCCCCTACCTCCGTGGGTTCATGGGCTACAGTAACAGGATTCTGCTCTTTCCGGACGTATCTACCTGTTGCCCCGCTTCCCTTGTACCTGTCTCCCCCTCTTTCAGCCATGCGACCGTCTAGTCGCAAAACCAAATTCATCAGTGCAGCGCATGTAGTAGGTTGTGGATCTATCTGTGCCACCACCTCTTTTAGTTCATCACATAGTCCTTGATAGAACAAGGACATTCTCTTTTCTTCCGGCCAGGAAGCCTCTGCTACTAACCGGTTGAAAGACGTGAGGTAGGACACCAAGTCGCTCTTTCCCTGTCTCAAGGACAGCAACTCTTTGTCAGTACTAAACGTGGTTGTTCTTCTATCGAACACCCCTTCGAAAGCGGCTCTGAAGGCTTCCCAGTCCGACAGGATGGCATCGTTATTCCTAACCAACGGGACCGCCCAAGACGCCGCATCTCCCACTAGATAAGAGATAGCGAAAGCTACTCTAGAGTGGTTCGAGGGAAAAGACGAAGGTTTGCACGAAAAGTGTAACATTATTTGAGTAAGGAAGATCTGGATTTTCTGCGGGTCTCCCGCGTATCTCTCTGGACTCGCCAAAGGGATAGGCGGTGGCAACGTCACATGTATCTGTTGTCCACTAGGTGCCGCTACATCAAAAGGATTATGGGACATCCTATCCACTCTATCTCGCAGAGCTGTGGTTTCTAAGCGTGACGCCACAAGTTCCTGCTGAACTAAAGCTAGTGCCTGTACTACGTCCTCTAAGGACGCCATACCCAACACCCCCCCCCCCCGGACCGGGAGGAGCACCTAACTTGGGTGCGTTATTCTGTCAGGTTCTGAGCTCCTCAGGGTCCGGTTGATGTTAAGTAGGTCCACCTCCCGATATCCCCGGACTCCAACCAAAGGTTACAGAGCCCAGAGGCGATCAGGCGAGGGAAAGGATAGGGGAAAGGGTCAGCAGGGATAGGGTTCTGAAACGACAAAAACAAACATAGACAAAACATATATATCACAGTCTACTCTCAGTAGGTCTCACTATAGATATATGTTTACCAGTCCAATCACAAGCATCCAATTCAAACAAGAATTCCGCCACTTAGGCTCTCAATAACCCCCTGCTTGTTCTAACGTATTATTACTGTCTATTGCTAGTCAATACTCCTTATAGGCGAGTACAGGCAAGGAAGGCTTCCACGGTGAACACACCGACGCCCATGATTCCTGCGTTGTAGCGCTCCTTCACTCAGGGAATATCAACACGCTAGGGTTCTTACTAATATGATACCCCCCTAGGCGCCGCTCCCTTAGTAAGTCCCAATGTCACGCTACCAAAATGATACAAGCTCCTCCGAGCTACGAACCCAAGTCTCGCTGCCAAAGTAAATACAAGCTCCTCCGAGCTACGAACCCAAGTCTTGCTGCCAAAGTAAATACAAGCTCCTCCGAGCTATTTCCACAGTCGCGCTCCTCAGGCGCTGCCGAAGTATTTGTAAGCTCCTCCGAGCTCTGAACTACAGTCGCACTCTAACGGTGCTGCCAAAGCGAATGTAAGCTCCTCCGAGCTACGTGTCTGGGGTGCCTTCCAAGCGCTGACCGCCGCGACTTATCCAAGCCGCTGTCTGCCTTGGAATTTAGTAAGGGTGGGAGTCGCCGCGGGGACTCGGTACGGCGAAGGACATTGGAGCTCAGCCGAGCTCGGTCCACATCGCTCACCTGCTCCTTCCGTGCTCCGCTCCGGCTCCTCCTCCAATTCCCGCCGGGACGCCTTGCTCCGAGCGACGGGGAATGGAAAGGTCTTCGAGTCTCTTGCAAGGTCACGACGCTTCTCCTCAGACCGCAAATCCCGCCTGGACGCCTAGCTCCGAGAGACGGGGGATTGCTTCCTCGATTTTCAAAATAACGCACGCCTTCTGCCGTGCGCGACGTCCTCTTATAGACGCCTACTTCCTGGTTCTAGGGCTGCTGGTATTCGTAGTTCTTAGATGCTAGGCAGGTGCCTAGAACCTAGATTCCTCACAGAGCAAGCTCATGTCAGCCCTGTCCACATATGCTTTAAGTCTGTTGACATGGAGCACCCTAAGGGGGCCCCTGGGAGTGCCAAGATCTACCAAGTAGGTGACCTCTCCCTTCTTTTCAATAATTGTATGGGGGCCACTCCATTTGTCCTGGAGAGCTGCTGAGGCCACAGGCTCCAACACCCACACTTTCTGGCCAGGCTGGTAAACAGTCAGGACAGCCTTTTGGTCATGCCAAGCTTTTTGGAGTTCTTGGCTTGCCTCAAGGTTTTTACTGGCCTTCTTCATGTACTCAGCCATCCTGGAGCGGAGACCAAGTACATAGTCCACTACATCTTGTTTGGGAGGTTTGAGAGGTATTTCCCATCCCTCTTTCACCAGACATAATGGTCCTCTAACAGGATGCCCAAACAGAAGTTCAAAAGGGCTGTAGCCAACCCCCTTCTGAGGAACCTCCCTGTATGCAAACAGAAGGCAGGGAAGTAAAAGGTCCCATTTTCGCGTAAGCATCTCTGGGAGTCCTTTAATCATTCCCTTTAGGGTCTTGTTGAATCTCTCAACTAACCCATTGCATTGTGGGTGATAGGGAGTAGTGAATTTGTAGTTTACACCACACTCCTTTCCACATTGCAGTTAGATATCCTGTCAGAGATGACCTCCTTTGGGAAACCCACTCTGGAGAAAACTCCAATGAGGGCTCTTGCTACCACAGGAGCTGTGGTAGTCCTTAGGGGTATAGCCTCTGGATACCTGGTGGCATGATCCACTACCACCAGTATAAATCTGTGCCCAGATGCTGTTGGTGGGTCAAGGGGACCAACAATGTCAATCCCTACCCTTTCAAAGGGAACCCCCACCACAGGTAGTGGTATCAGGGGGGCCTTTGTGGTGCCACCTGTCTTGCCACTGGCTTGACAAGTGACACAGGAGCGACAAAACTCCTTTGTGTCTTCAGACATGTGTGGCCAATGAAAATGTGGTACAAGCCTGTCCCAGGTCTTGTTTTGGCCCAAGTGTCCTGCCAATGGGATATCATGTGCTAGGGTCAAGAGGAACCCCCTAAACCTCTGAGGAATTACCAGCCTCCTGGTGGCTCCAGGGGTAGGATATCTAGCCTCAGAATATAGGAGCCCCTCATCCCAATAAACCTTATGGGACCCACTAGCACTCCCAGCAGCCTCAGCAGCAGCCAGCTGTCTGAGGGGTTCAAGAGTGGAGCAGCACTGTTGCTCTTTGCTCAGATCTTCCCTGGAAGGGCCCCCTGCCCCCAAGAACTCAACCTGACCAGGCTCAAGTTCCTCTGGGGCAGTTCCTTCTACAGGTTCTGCTTCTCCTCCCTCAGGAGGGGAATCTGAGATCTGAGACAGAGGGGAAGGCCCAGCCTTAACCCTACTGCTCTTCCTCTTGGGTAGCACATGGTCCATAGTTTCAGGATCCAGAGCTGGTTCAGCTTTATGCATTTTGGCTTGTGACCTGGTCACAGCAAATACCTCTGCAGGTATGCCCAACATCTCAGCATGAGTCCATAATTCTACTTCAGACCAGGCTGAAGTCTCTAGATTATTGCCCAACAAACATTCGACAGGGAGGTCTGCACTGACTACTACCTTTTTGAGGCCAGTTACCCCTCCCCAGGATAAATTCACAACAGCCAGGCTATGGTTGGTCCTGGTGTTGCTTGCATTGGTTACCTGGTACATTTCACCCAGGATGATCTGTGTAGGGTCCACTAGGTCCTCTGCCACCATGGTGACACTAGCACCTGTGTCCCTAAATGCCAAAGCCTGTTTGCCATTTATGTTAGGCTGCTGTTTGTATTTGCCCAGATTACTGGGGCTCACTAGGAAGGACATATCAAGGTCTCCCTCACAAACTAGCATTGCCTGTTTTGGTACTCTGACTAGGCCAGAGTCCACATCAGAACCCAGGGTCAACCCTACTACACCCTTATTACCTCCACCACTTGCTGTACTAGGGGGAACAGTTGCCTTAGGGGCTGGAGTGGTGGTGGTTTGGTCTTTGGACTTTGTACAGTCAGAAGTCCAGTGCCCTTTCTGTTTACAGAATTTGCACCAGGGCTTCTTTTGGCCTTTTCCCTTTGCAGATTGTGACTCCCCACCAGATGCAGATTTTTGGGGCCCTTGTGAAGACTTCTGATCTTTAGATTTATCCCCACCCTTATCTGAGCCTTTAGGATCTTGCTTCTTAGTGTCACCACCTTGGTTCTGGTTTTTCTGCCTCACCCTGGTTCTGACCCATTTGTCTGCCTTCTTTCCCAATTCTTGGGGAGAGGTCAGATCAGAGTCCACCAGGTACTGATGCAACAACTGGTTCTGGCAGATATTAAGGATCTGTTCTCTCATTATAAGATTATACAATCCCTTAAAATCAGTTACTCTACTACCCACCAGCCAACCTTCTAGAGCCTTGGTTGCACAATCAACAAAGTTAGTCCAATCCTGAGTCTGTGCTTTCTAGGTGTCTCTGAACTTCAACCTGTACTGTTCAGTGGTTAAGCCAAACCCATCTATCAAAGCACTCTTCAGGGCTTCATAATCATTAGCATCCTCTTCTCTAACAGTGAGGAGATTGTCTCTCCCTTTGTCTAAAAAGGAGAGCCACAAGATTGCTGCCCACTGTTTCTGGGGGACCTGTTGAACTTTACAGGCCCTCACCATAGCAGTTATCCATTTGTGGATATCATCCCCACTCTGGTAGGGAGGAACAACCTTGGACAGGTTCCTATGATCTGGCATGTAATCTCTGCCTCTAGGGACACTGTTGCTGCCACCAGGGGTATCTAACCCCTCCTTCTTTGAAGCTCTTTGGAGCTCGAAGGCTTCCCTATCTAAGGCCAATTGCTTGGTTCTGAGGGCAAGCCTAGCTTCCTCATACTGGAGCATCTTGAACCTTCTTTCAGAGGAGGTCTCCCTGGGAAAGTTGGAGTTCCTCTGTGGAATAGATTCTCTTCCAGAGTGATATGACCTGTCAGAGTCCCTTGAGAGGGACCTAGGCCTGTCTCCCACTCTGTCAGCTCTCTTAGGGAGATTTCCTCTATTCTCTTCAGACCCTTCTGGGTCTGGGCCTTCAACCAAAGACTCCAGGTCATCTTGATTGTCATCATCAGACCCAGAGACTATGTGTGACCCACCCCCGATGCAGACCCACTAGCTCCTAGAGCTTGTCTCAGGTCATCTGCTACTAACAGATCTATCAGGTGTTGTGATGAGGGACTCCTGCCCACCCTCAGATTTCTTTCAAAGCATAAGGCCTTCAGTTCAGTGTAGGCTATATCTTTGTACTGAGATGGGGGTAGACCCACTGGCTCCACCATGGTGAGACATACTAGTGTTATGCAGTGTTGTATTACCTACACTAGTTGAGGCCTACTGGACCTAGCTTGAGCTGTAGCAAGGGTGTGCTTGTCCCTTCACAAACAGCTCTAAGTTCAGTAGAACTTATTGATACTAGCTTGACTTTATATGTACCTTGAGTACCTTAAGTGGTTTTCAGTTAGTAATTCAAATAGAGATTTTCTGGTAAAACAATGGCAAGCTGGAATACCACACGCTGCCCACCAATGTGAGAAGTTGGCCTGGCATATGCTGGTCACTAGTTATAGTGGCCACCTTGCACCAGTCCAATTCGACTCTTATGGTAGATAGGTTTAAGACAACCTTTTAAAGAAAGCTATCCTAGTGGTAGATGTGGAGAGCAGCCTTCAGGCTAAGTCTCAGAGGAATGTAAAGCAGCTTGTTTTACCTTATAATCTCTTGAATTACCAAATGAAAAGACACCACACAGGTATATATATCAAATATATATGTATGTATTTCTAAATATACTCTACTAATCTCTTTATGAGATTAGAGCCAGGTAAACATTCAAAAGATCAACAGTTCTCAATAAATTAAGCACAAATATGGCTGTAGCCCTAGGGGCGTACCTGACCATATACTAAAATAATGGGTTAACAAACTCGACTTGCAAAATGAAGAGGCCTAGGGCCTTGGGAATCGCTGGGGCTTCTGCAGTGTTAGCAGGTAAGTAATTAGCCCACAGGAGACGCGTGCAGTGTCTAAACACACACACGGGTTTTCAATGCGTTTCAATGGCAAATGTCGCGGTTTGTATTTTACAGTTCTAGGGCACTTCGCAAAAGTCAACAGGCAAGCAACTTACAGGGTAAGTATTTCGAGAGCCAACACACACTTGGACACAAAATAAAAACAAGAGATAAATAGTCCAAATCCCAAGGGTAAGATGAATAAAACATACCACGAAAGGGAACCAGACTATAAAACGGAAGAAAAGGATAAGAAAAGGATGAAAAATAAGAATGAACTATCACCATCCTCCTCTTATAATAAGACAGCAAAGAAAACATTAAACTCACACACTATCACCAACCTCCTCTTTTAATAAGACACAAAAAGAGCGTTAAACTACCAACCAGAGATTGAAAAGACATAAGATACATATGAAAGAAAACACAGAGAATCACAATAGAGAACAACCACAAATACTCTAGAAATTGAAGAAACATACAGAAGAAAAAACACTCCCAGAACAAATACACAATGGGTGGACGTCACCCATCACTAAAACGTAGGTGGGACTAACACCCCCTAAACTCTGAGTATAAGGGACTAACACCCAAATGTACAGAATACAGAAATGGGACTAAAACCCACAGACTAGTGCAGCAAGCATAACAGAATTGCAGCACAGTGAGGCATCACAAGACAGATACCCACACACACAACAGCTAATATTAAAATGAAGGGACTAAAACCCAACACAAACATGAAAAAGGTGGGACTCACACCCCCTTAACATTTAGTTAAAAGGACTAATACCCATAACTAATAACAACACCCACAGGGAGTCTTGTATAGTTCCACAACAGGGATCTCCAATCAGGAACCACGTATCGAAGTTACTACCACTTCCAAAACCAATACAAATTCAGTTCAAAGTACCGCTCTGCCAAATGTACAGAAACAACAGTTACAGATAACACGTGCAAATACATCTTTACAGCCAACAGAACGAACCACCTCGAATATCCCATGTTCTGCCAACTCTAGGCACATCCATAATACCCCAGGAGGTAGTAAAACACCACAATTCATATCTCTTCCAATAATCAACCTTCCCCCAGCGTCATCCCCCTATGTAATGGTCTTGACAGGTATACCCAAATTTACCACTGGTGCCAGGGAAAGCGACCAAGAACTATACAATAAGACCTTGTTTTGGTTAGCTAAGTACAAACAATTCCCCTATGAAATGGCCAATGAGATACTAGCGGTGAGGAGGGTGGCTTGGATAGGACCATCGGTAAAAAAGATCAGGGGAGACTGTGTAGTAATAAACTTCAGGCATCCGCATCCTGCCCAAAAAATACTTAGTCACCCCACTGTACTCCCAGGATATAACACTTCAATCCTTGCTTGTTCTCTTGATAATTTTTACCCAGTACCATCTAGAGTGCGTGATCACTATTCAACCGGATTTCCTGCCCAGGGTTCCAGACCAATCTATCACAGTCACATTAGGCCTCTGTTAGATTTACCATTCTATAGTATTCCGGTTTATAACCGGTTTGCCCCCCTAGAGGATGTTGATTGACTTGCTGGCCGGGCTATGCCAATAGTCGGGTGCCGGAACAAGCCACATCAGACAAATACAAGTGGTATTACTGAGACAAATTACAATGAAAACGTTATCATCGTCCCTCAGATTGGGATGACTTTAACACTTCAGACTCCAGCAGTGCAGAGTCTTATACCAAGTCCACCTAGCCCTTTACAATGTGTCACAAATCAGGCCATTACTAAACTCAACGCTGTAAATGACACAACCACTGGTCCTGTCAATATTTTTCCAACCGCTCCTGCTATTGCGCCTGAGTGTGGAAAAAACGACAACCATCTTGCTGACAATAAAATAAAAATCCTCTCCTGGAATGTGGCAGGTATTACCAATAAGCTTCTCTGCCCAGATTGGAGCCACTTTATTGATCAGCACGATATCTGTTGTATCCAGGAGACTTGGGCAACTAAGGAATTTTCAATAAAGGGCTTTCACATTATCAACCATCTAGCTCTCATTGGTGTAAGAGGAAGACCTTATGGGGGACTGTCTATTTTCATTGGCTCACATCTGGGCTGCACAATAACACAAATTATTACTTGTAGCCCAGACCTTCCCTTCTAAACTTAGTATGGTCCTAATAAATGTATACTCCCGTCCTACATCGATGGGGAAAGAATCTCCCACTCTGGAACTTCTAAATGATCTAATTCAAACTGTAGCAGACAAGGGTACCCTAAATGTTTCTGGTGATTTCAACTGCCAATATGAGCCCCTGCCCAGTACAACCGAATCCATCACTAGAGAGGAGGACGAACAATGGCTTATACCAGCCCTCCTATACCCTCCAATTAAGGCATGGACACCTCTAGCAGTCCAAATAAACTCTCTCACCCTGGCTAATTCCCTGAGAGCCTGTAATGGGCGTACTCAATCGGATTTGGATGGAACCCATACCTTCAACCGAGTGGGACAGTCTTCACGCATTGATTATATCATGGTACAGGTTGACTCTTGGCATAGGGTCAAGGACTTTGTAGTTATTCCACGCCATGATAGCGATCACAACGCCCTGGTTGTGGACTTCGTGTTACCAGCGATGGCTTCATCGCCCCAAAGCACCATTGGCAACCCAAGCCCTTGTCTCCTCTCAAATAATAGAAGGCGACTTAAATGGCCTGTGATCCTCAACTGTCCTGAAAAACTAAGCATATTATATATAGCAATCTACAATGCACTTTCAGAGCTCACCTATTCCCTTGAACAGGGGCAAGAAAAACTGGAAAATGACATCATTAATATCCATGCAGGACTAGTTATAACATTGGGTGACCTGTTAACCCAGTCAATTCTAAGCCTCCCACTAACCCAAAAGTTCTAACCTGGTTCGACAGTAACTGTCGAAGGGCTAAAAAAGACCTTCTTAAATCAATAAAATCTGGTGACAGAACAAAGGTAACAAAGAAAAGAGACGAGTATAAACTAATGGTAAAAGAGGCTAAACAAAATTGGGAAAATGGTAAATGGGAGGACGTTAAAAACTCCCTGACAAAGAAAAACATGAGAGAATTTTGGGCAATTATTAGGTCAGGTACTAAAGAAGGGCTTGTGGCAGATGACCCAAATATTGCCCCAGAGCAATGGAACAATTATTTCCAGAATCTATATGCCACCCTCTCTTTGGACAGCGCCATTATACAGGCACCTCTGCCGAGGATAGAATACTTTGATATAATTACCCAGCAGGAAGTAGAAAGGGCGATAAACAGACTCCCAACTGGGAAGGCACCAGGTCTGGACAAGATCCCCGGGGACCTGTATAGGCACCAGCCCGAGATCTGGATTCCCTATTTATGCCTCCTATACAATGCCATATTACATGGCGCACCCATTCCGGATACCTGGGCAGGCGCTGAAATAATCCCAGTATTCAAGAAAGGCTCCCCACTGCTTCCAACTAATTACCGCCCGATAAGTTTGATTGATGTCAGTCAGAGTTGTTTGCACGTATAATTTTAGACCGAGTGCAGACCTGGGTGGATGACCAATCAATACTGACTCCTTTCCAGGCAGGATTTAGGGCGAAGACTTCCACGGTAGACCAGCTCCTTCGTCTACAACTCCTATACTGGAAAACCGTGAAAGTAGAGGGTGGCAGCCTCTACTTGATCTTCGTCGACCTCAAAGCGGCCTTCGATTTGGTTCCACGACAGACATTATGGGCGGTATTGGCCGAGATGGGGATGCCAACTTGTCTACTTGCGATTATCAAGCGACTTCATGTATCCAATTTTGCCCAGGTAAGGTACGGCAAAAGGGGAAACTTAACATCTAAATTTCCGGTCAATCGAGGTGTTAGACAGGGGTGCGTGTTGGCCCCTACCTTATTTACCCTGTACGTCAACGCCTTAGTGGCCCATCTGAAGGGAGTAAAAGATATCGATGCCCCAAAACTTAATAATGAGCAGGTTGTGGCACTAATGTTTGCTGATGACACTCTTTTAGTGTCAAAATCTCCCATGGGGATACAACGTGCCCTAGACAGTTTCTCTGAATTCTGCTCTATAAGGGGGCTCGAGATAAACTCACAAAAAACGAAATTTATGGTATGTAATCCGCCCAAGGCAACGTGCCCCAACCCTTCCCTCAATGGTGTCATACTGGATAGGGTAACTGTCTTTGAATATCTTGGCGTTACCCTCAACGATAAAATGGAGTGGGGCCCACAAATACCAAGGCTAAACTTTGCCTCACCCAAATTTGTGGTGGGGTTCTCAAGATGCATAGAGCCTCCACCTCTAAGCCTGTGGCACCCATTATTGAGATTTACAAAATTCCAGCCTGTGGCGCAATATTCTATGGGGCAGAGTTATGGGGCCATTGTACAGTTGGAGATATATCTAGCCAGGAAAACCAATTCTTAAGATCCCTACTGGCATTACCCACTAGTACCCCACTCCACCCTTTAAGACTGGATTTGGGCGTTAGACCTATACAGGAAGAACTCTCCCTGAAGCCCCTAATGTATTGGCGGAGGGTGTGGGCAACACCGGAGCTTATAAATTATCAGAATGATCTAAAAGCCTTGTTGGCTCTTCCCGGCTCATACAAAATACCCTGGCTTGCTTTTATTAAAAAGGAGTTTACGACATTGGGAATTCCTGCACTTTGGTACAACCCAGCAACAACTGTCGCAAAACTCTCCAAAGCTGACCTGGTTAAAACATTCTGGTCAAATAAGAAAGCCAAAATGCTCTCCAACAATAGGCAGGGGACACTGACCACAGATTTTCTTAACATCAAGGAAGAGTTTAAACTAGAACCCTTTCTTGATGAAATTGATTCATGTGCCTCAAGAAAGCTCTACACGCAATTTAGATATGGTACTCTTCCCATAAGAGCTTTAACGGGAAAGTGGTCAACTAACAACATCACCGATTGTCCAACCTGTGGTGATGTAAACGAGACAGAGATCCACATCCTGTTTTTTTGCCTGACTTATAAGTCCATAAGAAAACGTTGGCTTACACAACTTTGTAGAAATTTGGGTACCACCCATTGTAAGGAGGCACATAGAATACTGAAGACCGATACTTCCACACCTATAGTATTCTCGGTGTCTCGCTTTCTACATGCTGTTTGGCGGAGGCGCTGTTCCCTCGTTGCACCTCTCACCGGGGGTATTAAATAGATATGGACAAAATTTAAATTTGAGCTTTTTGTACTGTTTTATCTTTTTTAACTATTTAAATTCTTGGTCTCTGTAATCGATGGTATGATAAATGTCTGTATTTAATACGAATTTTTATTCTGATGAAATATTTTTTATGATGTACTTTCTTTTTAAGGTCTATGACCGAAATAAAGATTACTTTGACTTGAATAACATAGGAGGGACTAACACCCCCTGTACACAGAGTAGATGGGACTAACACCCATTACCGAAAACGTAGGTGGGACTACCACCGCTTACAAACTGAGTAAATGGGACTAACACCCATAAACATTTACGTAGGTGGGACTAATACTCCCTAAAAACTGAGTAAATAGGACTAACACCCATTACTACTGACATAGGTGGGACAATAACCCCCTATAAACTGCGTAAATAAGAGACCTGGGACAAGTACCTACACCCATGCCAACAAAAAATGTACGTGTGGAATGCCATTCAAAAGAAAAATGTTGACACGTAGCAAATAACAAAACACACTGTAAATTCAACAATGTTGACATGTAGCTTTAACATAGCACACTGTAAACCTATAGATGTTCTTTTCCTTTTGAAATAAAACATTTTTGCCTTGAATCTTATAAAACTACACAAGAAACTTGTATTTCGAAAATGACAATGGTGTGCCTGTCACCGCGATAAAGAACAGGCGTTCAACAATTCGCAGAGACGTGCCACCAGAAAGTACATCAAAGACTTGCCGCCAGACAATGTTGCTGACTTCATGGCAGAACATCCGCATATCTTCACACGACCCAAACAAAGTTGCTGTCGTCTAACTGCTCCACCAATGACAGACTGTGTCATCCACCAAATCAGACAGTCACCCGCAGACAAGACTATCGCTGTACACACTAAAGGAGCGATCATGTAAAGCATCACTGGTGATGACGCTGACATCTTAGCTGAACGATGGACTGTAGAGAATAGTATCGCGGCATTATTGTCATCAAAAAAACTTTATTGAGATCGTTGAATTTGAGAAGAAGAAAAAAAACGTGGTTGGCAGATGACACGTTGATACGCTGTGAAAAACAACACAACATGGCTTCGGTACATCGTTGGTGCCTCCAAACACAAAATGACGGATCGTAGAGGACGTGATGCCGAATGGCTCTCAGCACGTCTATGTTGCAGAGCGTCTATCAGCAGCCCAGAACTTCGCAGAGACCACGGCGTCACAGAGGCTCCCACGAAGGAACACCAGAACTCCATTAAAGAGGTAGAAGTGCACGCGCTATAGGCAAACCGTGCCTAATTTAAAAATTCTTAAGTTGAAAACAAACTGCCACATGACATGGGGTGGAAAAGACAATATTGTACATTTTACGAAAAGACTCACCCTCACAGTTCACGCCGGCACCGGGTATCTGGGTTCTTCATTCCCACACAACAAATAGGCTCAAACAAGATGCAATGTGAGCAACAAGGTGTAAGGGAGATACGGCGGTTCAACTGACAAAATAAGTGTGGTTTCCAAAATCCAATTTATAACAATGAAAGTCCCACATTTGTTGAAAAACGCGAGTGAGCTTACTTTCAATCCAACGTCGAGACAAAGGCAGCATCAAAGGCAAATTAATTTTATAATGTCACAAAAACGAGGCAAGATGCAAAACAGCAACATACAGTGCTGTCAAGAGGCATCGCTTTCCAAATCACACGGTTCGCTTGTAGCGCTGACACAGGGGATCGCTAAAATGACACACGTCCAAAGCAAGGGAAGACATGAACTGACACGCTCGCTTCTTTAAAACTTGGCAGCTTGCATTTTACCGTATCCCTTACGCTGTCACTTGTTATTTTTTGAACAAACTTCTTTGGTTGTGGCACATTAAAGGTTAATGTGGTACTGCAGACATTTGTTGTGGAATAATTTCTTCTCCAAGGTGTAAGCAGGATTCACAGTACCACACAGGGATCTGGGGTTAACAGCACTCCTCACCAGAAACACCTCTTCCGGTGACAGCTCCCCAAACACTCACTGCTACACGACTGTCACAGGGGGCCAGCAGCCTTCAAAAGACATCAAACTTGGTCGCGGAGACATCCACAAAAAGGCTCTGGGACACAACACCTTGAAGTAGACACAGTGCTGCACTCAGGAACAACTTGCAGCTCCACTCCTCACTCCACCTGGCACACAGAGGTTTGGGCGACCGGTGTTGAGGTCACTGGTGGGGCTCACGGTGCCAGTTAGTTCCGCCAAATGAGGAGTTACTTTTCTTTAAGTAAAATTTCTTCAAGTCACACCAGTTTAGTTACACACCAGTCTTTTTAGGTTACACGCACGGTTTCTTTCGTCCAACTCGTCGCCAATTGAAGTGACCTGGTTCCATAGGTTGATGTGACACAGCAGACGTAGCCAGTATATATGTTTAGGTTATTTATTAAGATGTTAAGTCCATAGTATGGCCCCACCAGGAGCAGCCTGCTAGCTGTTCAGCCCATCCTCTCCTAACTGTCTCACACCACACCAACATTCCAGTCACGTCATCATTCCACATGGAACACTCACACTGGCTGAGCAGCTAGTTACAAGATACAGGAGAACAGTTAACCTTATATGAAGATACTACATTTCCGTAAATCCAGCCCTGCGGGAATGGGATGTGAATGAAGAACAGACACTTACCACACGGACTCCTGGCTCCTGGTGGTGGAAGTCACCAGCAGCACTTTACCTGCACATGAATTAATCGTAACTTACTACAGTGCCCAAAGATAACCTTGTTTTAACTTGCAGACACGGGTTACTATCGGAGGGAGGGGGGGCGGGCTTGCTTGAAAACCACCCTCTCTGGGAGCTCCACTTTTCATTACATTGAAGCGCCTACAAGTCCATGAAGTGCTTTATAAGCGAAACAGGCACAAGAGCAGTGACTTTTTATAGCGCAGAGAAGACGCTCTGTTGTTTTAGGTGCTATAAATACCCGATAGTGCCCATATAACAGTTTTGTGAAGATGAAAGCATGAGTCAGGCCGCCAGGATTTAAAGGTGTGGCCTTTTTCTGTAGTTTTAAGGTATTTTTGTGAATATGAAGGCCAACGTGACCTGTGTACAGAGCCCTAGAGTAAAATCATATGTAACACGCGAAAACTATTTATTTCATTTATGTGTTGCCTTTCCTGGAAGTATCGAGTGAAACGTCCCTTCGTTTAACATAAAGCGAAATACAATTGCAAGCAGTTAACTCAGCAAATAGCAATTTATAAATGATGTATAAATAAAAAACGGTCTGTAAATCCGAGCTACAATCTCAAAAGAAACGCAGAGGTCGAGTCTATGCATTAGTTATAACAGCTCCTTAAAAATAAACATTTTCATAAAGTTAGCCTTAAACCCACATCAGCGTGCGGGCCTCCAAGCGCTATTCGCATACCCTGGCAAATGAGTAACCAAAACTTGAAAAAACATGTTCCCACGTTTCATTTACTACTGTTTCGTTTGTTTAAAATAAACCGGACAAGAATAAGCATTGATGAAATTCACTCTAGGAAAAAGAAAAAAACTACATTTAAGCAAAAGTAATATTTTAAATCAGCCCACAGCTACTGACTAAATTGGCATAGTCATTGAGTTTTAACAGTATGAACACATCGCAGGAAATGTCAAAAATGTCCAGCGCCAAAGGAAACGCTGAACAGCAGGCAAAAAAGCATACGTATTAAAGAAACTGTTTCCATGACAACTATAACAAACACAAAACCCTACTCCGCTTTGCTATTTTGTCACAGTGAACTTGATATCAGTACATGGAAGTCGCCCGTACTCAAAAGGCTGGAGTGGTCTGTACACCACAGATAGGCAGGATTCACACACCTATCTCAGCGCATGATCCATTTACAGAGTGCATCCCTGCATATGGGGGAATGAGGCATGAGGGAAATATTCCATATCTAGGGTGTTACGGGGAGCAATATGCCGCCCTTCCCATAACCACACATTAAAAGGAGTGGGGGAGCCAGCTCGCCGATCTTTAGGTTAAGTCTGAAGGAAGCAAGAGCTCATGATTCGTGTTTCTCACTCTAAGCCTCTCAAAACAAAGAGCTGGTATTGCGCTGGCTTCTGTGGACTGGCCCGCTGTCCTGGTTGAATGCTTTTTTTCTCGCAGGCTTGTGCCGCTGTAGCCCAGTCGTCCAATGTGATCAGTGTATTGGTAGCGTAGTGCCTGGGGCGCAGTCGCCTGTCTAGGCTCGGGGCACTGTCGCCCGTCTAGGCTGCGCCTGAGAAGGGGTTGGAGCCCAAGGCTGGCATGTGGCATATGCCATGACATATGCCACAGCATGTCACATTTTGTGGATATGTTGTTTTTTTGTATATTCTTTTTATTGGCATTTGTTGTTACAATCATGGAGCATTTACATTCCGTACATATAACAGTGGTACATGTGTAGCTAAATCGGCTACCATCATTATAGAGATTTACATTTGCGTCTCATTTTGTGGATATATTGTTTGAGGTATAATTGTGTTATAAACCCTCCAGAAGTGCTAGTGGAATATATCTTCCATCTGGGTTAAAATAACAAAAACATAATAACAAATTCCAAATACATAAGCTATGGGGCTTGAACCCTTGTCAAAAATCACTCATTGCCCCTGTTACCTACCACTGTACCATCTGTTCTGTGTAGATTTTCTTTGCCCAAAGCCTTTGTGTCTTGGAAAAAGGGTGATGTCCTTCTTCTGTTTCCATGCGGTTTTTCTTTTTACATGCCACAAATCTACACTTGATTTTCTTTATTTATAAACAAAGAGCCCTTCCTTCCTCTCACCCTGGCACTTGGCCCATGCAATTAGTTTTCTTACACAACCATTCCCAAATTCTCATTCCACAAATTAAGGGATTTCTTTCATAGCAAACCTTGCCCCCTTCCACGTGCCACAGCATGCCATAAATGTCTGACATGCACTGGCTTGACTAAAAAGGCAACAAATCTCCCAGACACTGCTAGGGGTGATTTACAAAAGGGCATCTTTCATTTGGGTAAAATAGAAAAAATGGAAAAGAATATAAAAATTGAATTTCCCTAGAGGGGTCTGGCTTGGCGCCGATGGAGTGAACACCTCAGCGCGCAAGCTCCTGTCAGCCAGCCGCCATCGAATGCCATCCTGAGCCCCTGAACGGGACAGATTCTGCAGCGCGCCCTCATAATCATACAGAGGGTGAGGTACGTGTTGGAGACGGAGAAACCCGTCCCAAAGACCAAAAACGGGGGAATAACAAACTTTGACCATAGCCGGAAGGTGAGCCTAGATGGCAGCGCCCATGACGATGTTGCGGAGCAGAGAGGAAAACCCAGCTGACAGCACTGACCAAGCGGCAGTGTACAGAGAGCTAGAGTGTCCCTCCTGTCCTGCTACAAGCCCTGGAACAGGGCCTGGAGACTTCCCAGGGCCGCACCAGAGGAGCAGAGAGGTGGTGGATGCAGAACTGCTAGGGATCCCACGTGGTAGGCCTGAGCACAGAGCTTTATAATCACTGGGGAAAGCGAGCGGGGCAAATCCTGGGGAACGTGGAGCTGGTCCCCAGGAGGTGAGCGGACTGCAGCGGTATGGATGTGACCAGCAGGGGCAACGGCTAACAGTCGGGACAGAGGCAGAGGAGGCCTCCCCTCGCCTTCAGTGCGATAGAGCGAGTGCGGCCCTCGAGACTTTGGTGGGCACTCAAAGGAGAGGTAGGCCCAGAGAAGCCACGTGAGAGCGGCAGAGACAAGGGATCAGGACCGCACTGCAGAGGGGCCTGAGCATCCTGGAAGCTGGGGGGCCCGAAGATTTTATGGGAGTGAGCCCCTGCGGGGATCCTAGAAGCGCACCCAGAGCCCTAGCAGAGGCAACTGGCAATGAGAGTCCAGAGAAGCGGCAGGCCTCCCAAGTAAGTGGCGAGCAGCAACTCAGGCACTGAGACCTGGGGAGAAGGGCAGAAGATCAGCCACACCAACAAGGAGACCTACTATAGCGGCTCGCCTATGACAGGGACTAAATATGCAAAACAGGGGAGAGAGCCCCCAGGGCACGCGACCTCAGGGAATCACGCCGGTAGAATGCAGAGCCCTGCAGGTGGAGAAGAAGGGTGAAGCAAGTGAAGCGGGCAAGCTAACTAGAGTGCGGCCTGAGAGCTTGAGATGGTGCAAGCGATAACCTGAACAGTGCATAATGGTTCATAAGGCCAGAACACGGCGTAATCTGGAGACCCTTGGCAGACATTGAGGAGAGTTGACTCAGGCCCACACTGAGAATATAAAGTGCACTGGAAAGGCCTGGTGAAGAGTGGCGAGAACATTAGGCAGAAACAGATGCGACTAGCCTAAGTACGAGTCGGACTACATAACAGAACGTAGAGCGCTCACCATAAGAAGAGAACCCACGTGCAACGACTACTACCTGGAGCGTCCTATGAGCACACGCTGCACCAGAAGCGCCACAGATCAAGAGGACACGATGGGGAAGATTCCCCCAAAAAAGGACAGATGAGGTCCCAACCGAAAAATCGATGGAGGAGAGGGGGAATACCCAACCACAGGCGGAGCACTCTGGAGATCCTACGCTGCAGGACATTCTACAGGCCATCACCTCCTCTAGCGAGCGCCTGGAAACCAAAATTGACTTGCTGGGTCTAGATTTGGGCCTGCTCAGAGAAGGTCACAAAACGTTGGCAGACTGCGTTAAGACAAAGGAGGGCCAATTATCCAAGACTCTGCCGGACATAGTCATAATGAAGCAACGATTAGCGGCGCTTGCACATTGGAATTCCGAGCCGAAGAGGAAGCAACCTTAGAAACATAGGTCTACCGTAAAAAATAGAAAGCCGCAACATGATAGACTACCAGGAAAGATGGCTGCGAGAGGGAGTAGCGCCAGACGGCCTATCGAGCTTCTTCACCCTGGAGAGGGCGCATCGAGTCTGTGCGAAACCACCTGTACCAGGAGCGCCGCTGCGGGTTGTAATAGCGCAGCTCCTCCATTACAGGGACAGGGACCACATCCTTGCCCAGGCACGCCTCAAAGGGGACATAGCGGTGGGTAATTCAATGGTGCGAATCTTCCCAGATTTTTACCGGGAGGTACAAAGACAGAGAGGCTCCTACCGGGACGTGAAACAGAGGTTGCGGCAACTGAACTACAAATATGTAACGCAATGTCGGGCCACATTAGGAGTAACCACGGAGAATGGCATGGAGTTCTTCAAAACCTCGCAGGAGACATCAGACTGGCTGGAGAACACGAAGGGATGGCACCGCTATGGGATCCAAAGAGGAGAAGAAGAAGAGAGAACAGCACCCGAGGCCGGCGAGCCTTGAGAGAGACTCTAGCCCCCACGCAAGAAGAGGCACAGATTGCTGAAACACGATCCACGTGGTGGCGTTGATCAGTGGTACAGGGCGCAGCCCAGCGCCCCCTAGGAGCAGCGAGACTGCAGCAGATTCTGGCTCGGAGCAAGGGTCCAGTGACTCAGAGGCACAGAGTGTGGCACTCTCAGACATAATTCCGCAGACGGCGGACGATATCACCTAGATGAAGAGGGCTGAGACCCACTACGAGCAGGTCTGGAATAATACTGGACGCATATGACCCAACAATGAGATACTGGGGTTGATGGAGGGGGAGCGCTCTGGGGGTTCCTTTGGGACCACTGAACTGAAGGGCGGCTGCAGAGACTGGGAGAGCGGCGGACGAGCAGCCTTCACTCTTTGCAATTGACTGATTGAACTGCAAGCAGTAACTTGCGGACTTATAACCTTAGTTTGGATGGGGGGTGTTTTCCTGCTTATCCTGGGGAGTGGGATTTGGGGGAAATGTTTAAAGTTAATATGGGGTGGACACCTTGAGTTGCAGCACACAAAGTACTATATGGGATAGAGTGGAGAGAGGAGGCAGATGATGGTGCATAGGGAGGGTGGCTGGCCAAGAATCATAACAACATCCAATGGATGATGCACAAAAGTACAAATACATGACTTGGAATGTTAGAGGTATGCACACAATGACGAAACGCCATAAAGTCCTCTTATACATTAGAAGGCAGGGAGCCCAGATAGCCCTATTACAAGAGACACACTTAGCACAGAAAGAGGGACAAGCCTTACAGAGGCGGTGGTGGGGCCAGCTCTTTTATATTACCTACTCGGATATGGATCCAAGCAAGGGTCCCATTCCAATTGACGGACTCACTGATAGACCCAGATGGCCGCTTCGTAGCCATAGAAGGGCGATTAGAGGACAGAGAAATAAGTATAATTAGCATATACGCCCCAATGCGGAACAACCAGCCTTCTTCGCGAGACTGAATCACTGCCTGATGCAATATCTGACGGGCAATTCCCTAGTAGGGGGCGACTTTAATAGTGTGGACAACACGCTCCTAGATAGATCTCACCCTCCACTGTGAAATTCCCAAGCAGCGCGCATCTCACATGCGTTCACCACCTGGAGACAGAATTGGGGACGGATAAATGCCTGAAGGACCTCACATCCCCAAGATAGAGACTACTCCTATTTCTCTGCGGTGCATGAGGCACATGCGCGACTAGACACTTGCTTATGTGCAGCAGAAATCCAACGCCATGTTGTTGCTTCGGAATATCTTGCATGCACGATATCAGACCACAACCCAATGGTCCTGTCCCTGAGATGGAGGCAGCCTGTATCAACGATCCCCACATGGAGGCTCCGACGGACACCCTGGAAGACCAGGTCTTCTGAGAAGAGATTAGGGGGGAGATAGCGCACTACTTTGAGGCCAATGCAGGGATGGCCTCAGTGGGGCGCTTTTAAGGTGGTCCTGGGGGGCCAATGTATAACGCGTAGCACCGGGGTTAGGCGCGTCATCCTGGGAGAGGTAGAGGGAGCAGAGACAACCCTTAGGGGACTGGAATATAGAAGACTAGAACACCCTGAGCTTCAGCAGGCAGTTTTAGAGGCCAAGGAGAAGGTGGCAAGATAGAGAGACTTAGATGCTTCAACTATAAGAACTATCTAGAGAGCACCCACGCAGATCAGGAAAAATCGGGATCACTCCTGGCGTGGTTGCCAAACCCGGTGAGCAGGAGCCTGCCGCTGGTGGAAATAGAGGATGAGGAAGGGATCAGGCACTATACGCAGGCGGAGATTAATGAGGTCTTCGCCCACTACTATGTAAAGCTATACAGAAGGTCGCAAGAAGGTGAACATGCGTAAGCAAGGGAATACCTCGCAAGCCTGCAGATGACAAGGCTGAACCCTGAGGAGGCAGAAGAGCTAGGAGCAGACATTACACAGCAGGAGGTACGAGCCGTCATCAAGGGCATGGCAAGGAATAAGACCTTGGGCACGGACGGCTTACCGGCGGAATTCTATGCAACCTATGTGGAGGAGCTGGACCCCCGACTGGTCACAGTGTACCAGGAGGCTCAGGAAGCAGGCATACTGCCGGAGAGCACTAGGGAGGCCCTCATTTTTCCGGTGCCTAAGCCAGGGAAAGAGCCTCACGACTAAACAGCCTATAGACCTTTATCCATGCTAAACATGGATTACAAAATCCTAAGCAAGGTCTTGGCGATGCTCCTTCTCCCCCACATGCCCAAATTGTTCCACGCAGAACAAGCAGGGTTTATCCTGGGGCAGAATACGGCCATAAATATCAGACGACTCCTAGCAGTCATGGGCTCCAACGAGTACGACAGGCAGGAAGCGGCGGTGCTCGCGGTAGACATAGAGAAGGCCTTTGATTGCCTTGAGTGGCCCCACCTCTGCGAAGTACTGACCAATATGGGACTGGGAGGAGGCTTTCTGGGATGGGTGCGACAACTGTACACATCCCCCACGGCCCAGGTGCACACAGGGAGGAACTTCTCGCCCAGACGGGGTGGAGAGGGATATGAGGCAGGGATGTCCCTGGAGTGCAGGGCAAGGAGTGGGCAGGACTATAACGGCCTGGGGACAGGAGCGGTACAACATTCCATAGCCCTGTATGCAGACAACCTCTTGCTGTTTCTCAGTGACACAGCAGGTGAATTGAGAGGGGCGCGGGGCATGCTTGCCAGGTTCGGTACCATATCTGGCCTCAAAGTTAACTGCCAGAATTCCAGCTTATATCCTATGATGCCCAATGCCCTTCCGCCACTTCTCACTGAACTAGAGAATTTGAAATGGGAACCCAGCTGCCTGAGGTACCTTGGAGTCAAAATATATCACGGCTCCGCAGAGTTACTAGAGGGTAACGTGGGTAGAGCGATAAGATCAGTGAAATCTGCGATGGAATTCTGGGGAAAGCTGCCGTTATCTGTAACTGGACGAGTAGCAATCTAAAGATGGTAGCACTACCGTGACTATTGTATTACTTCGGGGATCTCCCTGTGTGGATCCCAAGAGCAACTTTCAAAGACCTTGACTCACTGATCACGTCATTTATCTGGGGAGCGGGACGCAGAAGAGTACCGTTGACCTCCTTACAGTGCTTCACAGCGGAGGGCGGCCTAGCCGTCCCTGACTGATATTATATAGGTGACCAGTTGTGCTGGCTGATCCAATGGCTGTTGGTGGAACGTACTCCGGAGAGGGAACGGTACCCGGCTGTACCAGATGCACAGCCCTAGCGATGATCCTGCTACGGGTGCGACAGAACGCATAAGAAGACACAATGGAAACCGGGGTGGTGGTGCGCTGCTGGGCTAGATACCTGAGTCAGGTAGGCGCCAAGATTCCCTACTCCCGGGACCTACTCATCACAGGACTAAGCTGTCTGCCACAGGGAGAGCACTGGACGGGGTTGGAGGATTGGAATGGGGCAGGCCTGAAAGTGATGGGGGACATATACCAAGATTCTACACTGCTCCCATTCTAAGTATTACAAGAAGCATTTGTCTTACCGGGTGGCCACTTCCTGAAGCATGAGGCCCTTACCAGAGGAATTAGAAAACACTGGGGAGTGGGAGGCATGGAGCTGCGAGCAGTAGCCCGATGTAGATATTTTGCGCTATCAGCGGGGAGGATCAAGACAGTCTCCTGCCTCTATAAGGCAATGAGGCAAGACATGCAAACGCCGCTAGAGCGCTTGCGATTACAGTGGGAAGAAGACTAGGGGAATCCGATCCTAGAGGTGGTGTGTGACAAAATCCTGGAGCGCACCCCGCGAGATTTAACTTAATCAATTTTTACATGCTGCTCTTCCTGCTGGGATGGTTCCCACATACGGCCAAAAACAAGGCGACTGGGAAGTTTCAAGACCTGGCCTATGTTCTGGCCAAAAGAGAGATAGCTAGGAATTGGAAGGCACCGGGGGGGGGGGGGGATGGGGGAGATTGCCTCCTGGGAAAAAGAACATGAAAAGTGGGCGGGAGCAGAAGGTAGACTACTGCTCAGAGAGGCCAGTCGAGCGATAGGTAAAATTGATAGGGCTAGGGCGTGGGAAAACCTAGTGAGTGAACTGACGGCAGATAGACAGGATAATAGTGGGAAGGGCTCCTGTCAGCTGGCGACGCCGGAACGGGAAAGAGAGAGAGGTGAGCATCCGGAACAGGGACAATAGGCACCACATCACACTGAAACTAAAAGACTAACTCACGGGAACCCAACAATACCTAGGGATTACATTATGACCACTTCAGCACAACTCAAGGGGGGACTGTTATGTTAATAGGAGTGTTAAATTAAATACACCAAAGAGTAATAATCTTGCGTAAAGTATACTGGATATGATATGAATAATGTTTATGTATGTCAATGATGTCTTAAAAACTCAATAAAATCTGGTTGTAAAAGAAAAATGGAATTTCCCCAGCTGGGGTTTGAACCCTTGTCAAATTGCACTCATAGCCCCGGTTAGCTACCACTGTACCATCTATACTACATGCATTTGTTGTGCCCAAAGCTTTTGTGTCATGGAAAAAGGGTGATGTCCTTATTCCATTTTCAGGTCGTGTTGCTTTTACATTCCACAAATCTACACTTGATTGTCGTTATTTATAAACAAAGACCCCTTCCCTTCTCTCATTCTGGCACTTGGCCCATGCATTTATTTTTCTTACACAACCATTCCCAAAGTCTCATTCCACAAATTAAGGGATTTCTTTCATAGCAAACCTTGCCCCCCTTCCACGTGCCACAGCATGTCACAAATGTCTGACATGCACTGGCTTGACTTAAAAGGCCACAGATCTCACAGACACTGATAGGGGTGATTTACATAGTGACATCTTTCATTTGGGTAAAATAGAAATAAATGGAAAAGAATATAAAAATCGAATTTTCCCAGCTGGGGTTTCAACATTTGTTGAAAAGCTCTCATACTCACTAAGAGGTACCACTGTACCATCTATTGTCCTAAAAGAATATTTTGGCCCAAAGCCATTTTGTCATGGAAGGAGTGTTGCCATCCGTCTTCTATTTCTATGTCATTTTGTTTATACATGCCACAAATTCTATGTCATGACCGGAGGCTCTGATTATGCTTCTCATTTCTTTACTACTAATTTCAGCAGCCATTCACAATAAAGTAAAACACAAACTACATAACCCATGTTTCCCTGTACCTCCCATGTCACATGCTCCAATTATATATGAGCTACCCATATAACTGTACACGTCACCATTTTGTGTCCTCTTCCTTTGCTGCTTCGCAGCCAGATAAGTGCACTTTAATTATTTATGCTTGTACTGTCGTAATTAAAGATATCTCATATCTCTATTGTGTAGAATGTTTCTTTTCTATGTGCTTGTTATGCCGTAATTATAGGTATTTCATACCTCAATTTGCTGTGAATGTCGTGCTTTCTACGTGTTGCGGTTCTATGAGGGCAGGAGTGGTAAGGTTACCAATCACCCACTGCGTGCGCTACAGCGCTGGGACTCTGCCTTCATTTTTTGAACACTTACGGCGGTCGGACTCCGACGCTGCTTGCTGACTCAGTGGAGCGGGGAGAGGACAGCGCACGTCTTGCTGATGTGCGCAGCATCTTTTACTTGTGAATAAGGAACACACAACACGCATGTGCAGAAATCGAATGCGACGCTCGGGGATATTGATCAGAGCTTTGCTGGCTTTTTCTACATATAACGTGACCTGGCTCTGTATGTGGTGGCAGGGGAGAATGCTCCCCCTGCGCCCTTTCTCACAAGTGTGTGCAGGGCTATATACATTTGCATAGGCTCTGAATAGAGTGGGTGCAGGCAGCTCCCTTCACATTTAAATTAAGGCACAATCCTTGGCCAGGCAGGGTTTTTTCCACTCCCCCCTTACTCTCTCAACTCCCACTAAATTGTGTGTGCATGCAGAGAGAATTGCACAATGGGAGCCCTATATGGTGGAGGCAGTCAACTACCATGAAGAAGGTGATGACCAGCTGGAGCTGGATTTTGTGGATGCACTGCACTGCAGTGTACAGCGATCTGTGATTAAGGCCCTGGTACGGGCACTAGGTCCCTTCACGGGGCAGCTGTGTGAGTTTGCATGCCAACAAGGCTGGCAACCCCAACTTCCTCTGGCCAACAATGAGGTGGGCCCATCAAAAAAGAACAAAGTCAAGAGTAAATCACAGCCAGAGGTACATGGAGATGCTTTTGAAAAGCTAAGGCGCAAGAGACAGACTGAACACTATTATAGCGCCAACCCACAGGGAGCGACCTCTCAGTCTCACAGCTCACAGTATGCAGAGGCCCTAGACTCAGACTGCTCTTCCCAAACTGAGGACAGTGATGAGGGTGAGAAGACAAGACCCAGTAAGAGGAAATGGTCTCCAGTCCATACCCCTCGGGTGCTCCAATTCGAGCCCACCGAAGTAATTCACCCCAGGGAGTCAATTTATTTATTTATGAAGTTTTATATAGCGCGAACAGAATCCCGAAGGATATCTGAGAGCTTTACAAGAAGGATGGAAGGAGGGTAATGTGAGAAGTTGGCCTGATCTATGATGTCACTAGTTCTAGTGTACACCTTATATCAGTCCAAACAACCCTTATGGTGATTGGTTGTAAAGTCAACCTTATAGACCAGCTATCCTAGTGGTAGCATGGACAAGAGCAGTCTTAGGCTAAACTCTGAATGGCATGTGAAGCCAGCTGTGATACCATATATAATCCCTTGAATACCAAATGAAAGGACACCACAACAGATATATATATAAAATAAAGTGTATTTATTCTAGTCAAACCCTCAGCACTCTTTATGAGATTCGAGGTAAGTACAACACAGTCTTATTTAAGCATACAATAAGTCACACAGGTAAGTAATACAGTTAGGCCCTAGGGGCCACGCAAACCATATACTAAAGAAGTGATATAAGGACCACTGTCACGGAAATAGGATAGGCCTAGGCCTAGAGAATCGCTGGGGCTACACTACACTAACAACAGTTAGGAAGTGGGAGGCCCACGGGATTCAGGTGCAGAGTGGAAACACTCACGCGTAATGCGTAAAAGTCGATAGAATTACTAGCAGTTAGAAATTAACAGTTTAAGGACACTTCTGAAGCAGCTAGAGAGTCGAGACTCGGAAACTAGACCTTAGGATAGTCACTACCCTTGTGAGCACCGAAGTACCCAAGTTACCTAGCCCACAGGCTGCGGGTGCATAGGTGTGAACTTGCATCGGGTTTCGTCGTGGACTTCTATGGATGCCTGAAGGAAAGTTGCTGACAGGCGGTCAGTGAAGAGTGTCCGGTGGATCCCAAGGCTGGGATCAAGAAGAGAGGATACCTGCAAGCAGAAGGGACAGAGTCGAGGTCACTAGCCAGTGACCACGTGGAACCAGGAAGGAACCAGGCGATGTCGTGAAGATTGCAGGTGAAAGGTGAAGCTTGTCGCTGCAGTTACGGGTACCAGGAGACGTCGAGGATGACCAGGACCAGGAGGCGAGCTGTCCCACAAAGGCTCTTGCTGTCGGCGGCGTCGAAGTCGAACTAGGACTCACCAAGCCTTGGCAAGCGGAACCCACGAAGAACGGAGGACTTGCTTCTGGTGCAGACCAGGAAGGTCTGGGGTGCTTCTCTTTTGCAAGGAAGCGGGAGCCAGTGTGGAGGAGCCAAACCAGCAGTGAAGATTTCAAGGTGTGTCGTCACAAAGGCCGCTAGCCAACGGGCAAGCAACCGGACAGACGCGGCAAGCAGGAAAATGCAGAAGGGCCCCACGCAGGACTCGTGGAGTGTGGAGGGCTGATCTTCGGTGCAGATGGTGCTTGGGGTTGGGGCTTCTCAATCCCCGGTGCACAACTTCGAGGGTGCCTCAGAAGCTGAGCTGGAAGATACTCGCTACTTTTCCCAGGTAGCCGGTCCCACGTCTATCGTCGCCTCCACGGATCTCAGCTCGGCTGTGGATGTGGATCAGGGTCGGAGAAGTCTGGAAGTCAAGGCTCTGGTCGGGCTCTGCAGTCGGTCCCTCGTAGAACTTCAACAAAGCAAAGGGTAGTCTCTTGATGGTGCCTGTTTGCACAGGGTAGCCACTCCTTGGCCACAAGGGAGATTCTTCAGTCTTCTTCTTTCGTCGAATGTCGAAGGTCCAGAGTTTCTGTTCAAGTTGCAGGTTCAGGATAATCTAATCTCCTGGGGCCCAGCTACCATTCTTATACCAATCTGGGGGGCTGGGTTGCCTGCTAGGTCACGCCTTATGGGTAGGA
Source organism: Triturus cristatus (assembly GCF_964204655.1). Taxonomy (NCBI): domain Eukaryota; kingdom Metazoa; phylum Chordata; class Amphibia; order Caudata; family Salamandridae; genus Triturus; species Triturus cristatus. The sequence goes on from NC_140579.1 coordinate 156,251,888, forward strand.
CCTGGGAAGGGGGTGGGTACACCCCCTTCCCTTTGTCCAGTTTCGCGCCAGGACTGGGTCTGGAGTGCCCCAGCACCGGTTTGAACTGGACTATGCATGGGACACCTTGTGTGCCCCAGGCATGTCTCATTCCTTTCAGCCCTCCCTGCCCCAATACACTAAAGTCTGTCTGGGGAGGTGCTAGCACCTCCCCAAGCAGGAAACCTATTGTCCAAGCCTCCCTTGCCGGGATCACTCCCAGCAGCAGGAGGTCAGACTCTTGTCTGTGGCAGCAGCATCCATTTTGTGATGCTGAGGCTTTGGTTAGAGTTAAACAGTAAAGTAGGATTTTAACATGTCTCTCCCTCTAGAAGGGAGGAATAATATCCTCATCACCAGAAATGGTATGGGGGTATTATTCCAAAGTGTTAGACACCTTACACGACATGTTTTGATAAAGCCAAACCATAGTTACCATAACCGTTTAAGATTATAAGGCACTTTAAGAGTATATGGTAGGCTATATCATAGAACAGCTATAAGGACATGGTTCCGAAAGCTGCAGACAGGCTCAGCTCATGCTAGAGCACCATCTCACATGTTACCAAGCACTCTGCCTCCAGGATTGTTAAGGCCTGCCATAGGAGTGACTGATAGGTACACATGTGTCTATATATAAGGATAGATTTAGGCATACTATATCTAAGCAAGGGGTGATTACACGACCTTGCCCCAGCTGAGTGATCAGCCAGTTGTGTCTGATTGGAAGGCCAGACCAGGGGTGGCATAATACATGCTGCAGCCCCTGGGAGGCCTAGGGTACACCTATGCCCTGGGTACCTAGGGTACACTGTACAGGGTCCAATAAGGTGATCCTTACCAATTGGTTATGTACCTAGGGTACATGGAGTCCATTTTAAAGAGAGAGCAGACAGCCTGAGACCCTGAATGGCAGGATCTCAGGCCAACTAAGTCGAAAAACCAGCTAGACACTAGGCAAAAAGTTGGGGGTAAGCATAGTCAGATATCCACCTTCCTACACAACCCCCCCCCCCCCCAAACGAAAGGAGATAAGGCTGTCCTTGACAAGGTAAGCCTCTATTGCCTAAGTGGCCATATAAGGAAGAACCAGCACTGGCATGGTTACCCCCTGTCTCATGGTCCACTAAGCAATCCCTCACCCTAAAGGTATCATAGGGTCTCCACCATAGGGAATCTCTACCTTTGGTGTGTCTTTGCAAAGTAAAAGGCTGGTGTTGAGATGGAGTACTGAAGTGAGTGTCCTCAAAGTGAGGCCTCAGCTTCCTCCAATCATCCTCCACCATGGATGCCTTTCTTTCTTTCACTGAGTTGCACTGTGCTCTCAGGGTCAGCCTCTGGCTACCTAAAGCTGGAGGCTGGGTCCCTTTTGTGGGCTTACTGGAGGGACAGGTCAGGTTTGGGGCCCTAAGGTCCCATGTTTGCCTGTGCCCAGCAGAATCCCTCTGGGGGAGGTCCCTAACTACCTGTAAAGGGGATCCCTCAGGAATGTTTTTAACCATCACCTGGCTAGGGCTACTAGCCAGGCAATCCTCATTCTTTTGATGGGGGTGTTCTTGTGGACAGGGGCCCTCTTGGGGTCCACTGGCCTCCCTGACCTCTGCAGCCCTGGGCTGACTGAGGCAGGGTAGAGAGAGGCAGGCTACCTGCACCAGACTGGGTCCCACCTTGGAAGGGGCCACTGACATCAGAGGCTCTGCCAGGCCAGGCCTGGCTACCTCTGGGGCAGTTCCTTCACAAGGGGTGAGGTCAGATCCCTGAGGAGGCTGACCTTTTCCTAATGTCTGGGGAGAGGGAGACTTTTCTTCCTACCCACTACTCTCTGTTTGTGTGGAGTGATCCATAGTTTCAGGCTTCACTACACCTATGTCAGTCTGAGTATGGGCTGAGACCATTACAGCCTTGCCAACCTTTTCAGGGAGGCACTCAGTTTGGGTTTGAGCTGTGACTGTCACAGCTCTGCCAGTCTCTACAGGGAAGTCTGTCTTTGCCTGGGCTGTGGCTACCACTGCCCTTCCAACCTTTTCAGGGAGGAAATCTACTTGGACAGGGGTTGTGGCTGGCACAACCCCGCTACCCTTTTGTGAAAGGCCTACCATTTTAGAATGGGTGTCTTGTTCAACTCCAGCCCAAGCTGAGAGTTCTAAGTCATTCCCCAGTAGCAGTCCACAGGCAAGGTTGGAGACACTGCCACCCTTTTAGGGCCAGTGACACCTCCCCAGCTGAGACATACCTCTGCCATGGGATGACTGTTCTGTTTGCCATCAATGTTAGTTACCTGGTATGAGAAACCAGGCAAAAGCTGCTCAGAGGGAACTAGCCTATGGGCCACCATAGTGATGCTAGCTCCAGTGTCTCTGTAGGCCTCAGCTTTTCTACCATTGATGTAGGGCTCCTGTCTGTACCTACCCAAAGTGTTGGGAGAGGCAGTGAAGTTGGCAAACCCCATGCCACCATCACAGACAAGAGTAGCTGCTGTAGGGGAATTGGCTAAGCCAGGGTTCCCCTGTGTTCCCCAAGAAAACCCAACCACATTTTTGGGGGCACTCCCACCACCTGGGGGATTACTGCTGACAGTAATAGGCGGTGTGACAGGAGTAGTTGGAGGAACAGTTTTGTTTTTAGCCTTTGGGCAACTGCTGTCAGTTTTCCAATGCCCAGGAGTTTTACACTCCTGGCAGTAAGGCTTTTTAACTGTGGTAGAGGAGGGAGCTTGGGACCCACCACCCTGTGTGGAGTTTTGGGGCCCTGAGGAAGATTTCTCTTTTGTTTTATCCCCACCCTTCTCTTGAGGCTTGGTGGTATCTTTCTTTTGGTCACCACCCTGATTTGTAGGCCTAATCCTGGTCCTGACCCATTTATCTGCCCTCTTTCCCAATTCTTGGGGAGAGGTCAAATCTGAGTCTACCAGGTGTTGATGGAGAAGCTGGTTCTGACAATTACTAAGGATCTGCTCCCTCATAATCAAGTTGTACAATCCTGTATAGTCCTGCACCTTGCTGCCAGTTAACCAACCTTCCAAAGCCTTAGTGGCACAATCCACAAAATCAGACCAGTCCTGTGTCTGTGTCTTCTGGGTGTCTCTGAACAACAACCTATATTGCTCAGTGGTTAAGCCAAACCCATCTATCAGAGCACTCTTCAGGACTTTGTAATTGTTAGCATCCTCATCACTGACTGTGAGGAGCTTGTCTCTACCTTTGTCAGAAAAGGAGAGCCACAAGATAGCTGCCCACTGACTCTGGGGTACCTGCTGTACTTTGCAGGCCCTCTCCAAAGCAGTCATCCACTTATGGATGTCATCGCCATTCTGATATGGGGGGACTATCTTGCTTAGGTTTCTATGGTCATAAGACCTATCCCTATCTCTAGGAATGTTGCTGCCACCAGTGGGTTCTGACCCACACAGTTTTTGTTCTCTGGCCAGAGCAAGCTTCTCTTTGGCAAGGGCAAGTTCTTCCCTTTCAATCCTCAGTTTAGCTTCCTTCATTCTGGCCTCATGCTCTCTCCTCTGGGGGTCAGTCATCCCCCTGTGGGATGAAGCATTGGAGCTTCTTGAGTGATAGGAGTGGAGAGAGTCCCCTGAGGGAGATCTACCTCTATCTCTCTTTTTAAGATTACTTGGGGGGCTGTAAGGGAAGCTCCCATGCAAGCTTAAGTTAGCCTAACTAAGTCTTCTGACTGGGGTCTTGCTACCTCCCTCTTCCTCTGAGGTCTCTTCTAACTCATCTGTATCAGTTAAGTCAGGGGTCTCTTCTGTGGAGGGGAGGCCCTTATCTACAGCTATGGCACCATACTTGGCAGCTCTTTCAGCATCATAGGCCTCCAGAAGCTCCACTAGCTGTCTAAGGGTAGGGTTGGAACCCTGTTTTAATCTCCTGGAGGTACACAGTTGTCTAATCTCCTGGAAAGTGAATGCATCATATCTAGAGGGAATCTGTCCAGGATTCTCCTCTCCTGAGGGAGTATCAGTGTGATCTCCATTCAGGGACATGATTCTAGTGAGGGTGTGGTGTGTGCACCTACCTACACTAGTTGTATCTACTAAACCTCTCTAGTAGTTGTAGTCAGGGTGTGCTAGGCCCTTCAACCTACAACAACTAAGTCCAGTAGGACTTAAGTATTATAATCTATGTTATATGTACCTAAACAATATCTGTGTGATCTTTCAATTTAGTATCTCAAGATTACAATGGTATTACAACAGCAAGCTCAAATCCCAACCGCTGCTCACCAATGTGAGAAGTTGGCCTGATGTATGATGTCACTAGTTCTAGTGTACACCTTATATCAGTCCAAACAACCCTTATGGTGATTGGTTGTAAAGTCAACCTTATAGACCAGCTATCCTAGTGGTAGCATGGACAAGAGCAGTCTTAGGCTAAACTCGGAATGGCATGTGAAGCCAGCTGTGATACCATATATAATCCCTTGAATACCAAATGAAAGGACACCACAACAGATATATATATAAAATAAAGTGTATTTATTCTAGTCAAACCCTCAGCACTCTTTATGAGATTAGAGGTAAGTACAACACAGTCTTATTTAAGCATACATTAAGTCACACAGGTAAGTAATACAGTTAGGCCCTAGGGGCCACGCAAACCATATACTAAAGAAGTGGTATAAGGACCACTGTCACGGAAATAGGATAGGCCTAGGCCTAGGGAATCGCTGGAGCTACACTACACTAGCAACAGTTAGGAAGTGGGAGGCCCACGGGATTCAGGTGCAGAGTGGAAACACTCACGCGTAATGCGTAAAAGTCGATAGAATTACTAGCAGTTAGAAATTAACAGTTTAAGGACACTTCTGAAGCAGCTAGAGAGTCGAGACTCGGAAACTAGACCTTAGGATAGTCACTACCCTTGTGAGCACCGAAGTACCCAAGTTACCTAGCCCACAGGCTGCGGGTGCATAGGTGTGAACTTGCGTCGGGTTTCGTCATGGACTTCTATGGATGCCTGAAGGAAAGTTGCTGACAGGCGGTCAGTGAAGAGTGTCCGGTGGATCCCAAGGCTGGGATCAAGAAGAGAGGATACCTGCAAGCAGAAGGGACAGAGTCCAGGTCACTAGCCAGTAACCACGTGGAACCAGGAAGGAACCAGGCGATGTCATGAAGATTGCAGGTGAAAGGTGAAGCTTGTCGCTGCAGCCACGGGTACCAGGAGACGTCGAGGACGACCAGGACCAGGAGGCGAGCTGTCCCACGAAGGCTCTTGCTGTCGGCGGCGTCGAAGTCGAACTAGGACTCACCAAGCCTTGGCAAGCGGAACCCACGAAGAACGGAGGACTTGCTTCTGGTGCAGACCAGGAAGGTCTGGGGTGCTTCTCTTTTGCAAGGAAGCGGGAGCCAGTCTGGAGGAGCCAAACCAGCAGTGAAGATTTCAAGGTGTGTCGTCACAAAGGCCGCTAGCCAACGGGCAAGCAACCGGACAGACGCAGCGAGCAGGAAAATGCAGAAGGGCCCCACGCAGGACTCGTGGAGTGTGGGGGGCTGATCTTCGGTGCAGATGGTGCTTGGGGTTGGGGCTTCTCAATCCCCGGTGCACAACTTCGAGGGTGCCTCAGAAGCTGCGCTGGAAGATACTCGCCACTTTTCCCAGGTAGCCGGTCCCACGTCTCTCGTCGCCTCCACGGATCTCAGCTCGGCTGTGGATGTGGATCAGGGTCGGAGAAGTCTGGAAGTCAAGGCTCTGGTCGGGCTCTGCAGTCGGTCCCTCGTAGAACTTCAGCAAAGCAAAGGGTAGTCTCTTGATGGTGCCTGTTTGCACAGGGTAGCCACTCCTTGGCCACAAGGGAGATTCTTCAGTCTTCTTCTTTCGTTGAATGTCGAAGGTCCAGAGTTTCTGTTCAAGTTGCAGGTTCAGGATAATCTGATCTCCTGGGGCCCAGCTACCATTCTTATACCAATCTGGGGGGCTGGGTTGCCTGCTAGGTCACGCCTTATGGGTGGGACCTGGGAGGGGGGTGGGTACACCCCCTTCCCTTTGTCCAGTTTCGCGCCAGTACTGGGGCTGGAGTGCCCCAGCACCGGTTTGAACTGGACTATGCATGGGACACCTTGTGTGCCCCAGGCATGTCTCATTCCTTTCAGCCCTCCCTGCCCCAATACACTAAAGTCTGTCTGGGGAGGTGCTAGCACCTCCCCAAGCAGGAAACCTATTGTCCAAGCCTCCCTTGCCGGGATCACTCCCAGCAGCAGGAGGTCAGACTCGTGTCTGTGGTAGCAGCATCCATTTTGTGATGCCGAGGCTTTGGTTAGAGTTAAACAGTAAAGTAGGATTTTAACATGTCTCTCCCTCTAGAAGGGAGGAATAATATCCTCATCACCAGAAATGGTATGGGGGTATTATTCCAAAGTGTTAGACACCTTACACGACATGTTTTGATAAAGCCAAACCATAGTTATCACAACCATTTAAGATTATAAGGCACTTTAAGAGTATATGGTAGGCTATATCATAGAACAGCTATAAGGACATGGTTCCGAAAGCTGCAGACAGGCTCAGCTCATGCTAGAGCACCATCTCACATGTTACCAAGCACTCTGCCTCCAGGATTGTTAAGGCCTGCCATAGGAGTGACTGATAGGTACACATGTGACTATATATAAGGGTAGATATAGGCATACTATATCTAAGCAAGGGGTGATTACACGACCTTGCCCCAGCTGAGTGATCAGCCAGTTGTGTCTGATTGGAAGGCCAGACCAGGGGTGGCATAATACATGCTGCAGCCCCTGGGAGGCCTAGGGTACACCTATGCCCTGGGTACCTAGGGTACACTGTACAGGGTCCAATAAGGTGATCCTTACCAATTGGTTATGTACCTAGGGTACATGGAGTCCAATTTAAAGAGAGAGCAGACCGCTGAGACCCTGAATGGCAGGATCTCAGGCCAACTAAGGCGAAAAACCAGCTAGACACTAGGCAAAAAGTTGGGGGTAACCATAGTCAGATATCCACCTTCCTACAGGTAATACATACAATATCGACCTTAAGTAGGAAGAAAAGCTAGAATAATCACATAATTACAAGAGGAATAGGTCAAAGTAGCATAATACAGTAAGCAGGTACATAGCGGTCTAAACGGGAGGCACACTATGAGATTAAGAAGAGCATCATCCAAAGATGGTCCAATGGTTGTAGGATCAATGACCTAGTGCAGGTGACCCTAACCCAATTAAGGTAGGAATTTGTTCATTAAGAATCTTTTGACTTCCAGTTTGAAAGCAACCGTTGAGGAGATTCTGCGTATTTCCGGTGGCAGAGAGCTCCATATCTTTGGGGCGGCACCGGAGAAGGCTCGCAGGCAAGTTCTCTTTTTCCTAAAGATTCGAAGTTTCAAGAGGAAAGTGTTAGTGCTTCTTGAGGCTCTCCCCCGCAGGATAATTCAAGATTTTGCGCTAGGTATCTGGGAGTTTTGAAGTGTAGGGCTTGGTGCGCCAGAGCGGCAATCTTGAACTGGATTCGAGCTTCGTAGGGCAACCACTTCAGAGATTTTAGGACTGGGGATATGTGCACATTTCGTTTGGTACCAGTAACCAGGCTGGCCGCAACGTTCAGTGATGCCCTTAGTGGAGCCATGGTGTATTTGGGAAGGCCACAGAGCATAGCGCTGCCATAGTCTGATCTAGGTAAGACGAACGTTTGAACCACCTGCTTGAAATCCGTTTGTGGAAGGAATGGTTTGATATTTCTAAGTGTCCTCATCAAGTAAATTGTTCCTCTACACATGTTGCTGATATGATTATTCATGTTCAGGTGCTTGTCCAGGGTGATTCTGAGAGATTTGTCTTAGTCTATAATGAGGGGGGTGCAGTTGAAAGCCGTGAGGTGATTCATCCAAAGGTCTAGTTTGGGGATGTGGTTCGGAGGAGAGATGAGAAGGAATTCAGTTTTTGAGATGTTGAGCAGGAGATGGTTCTCAGTTAACCAATTTTGAGTAGACGATAGGGTAGAGTCGAGTGAGATGATGTTATCCGGGGGGGAGATTTTCAAATAGAGTTGTGTATCGTCCGCATACATATATAAGAAAATGTTCATGAAATTTAGTGAGTTTGCTAATGGTTCCAGGAAAAGGTTGAAGAGTATAGGAAATAGGGAGGACCCTTGGGGTACACCCATGAGAACTGGGGAGGTCTGGGAGAGAGAGTGGTTCGCCTTAACTCTTTGTGATCTATGGTGGAGGAAGGACGAGAACCATTGTAATGCCCTACCAGAGAAGCCAATCCTGTTCTTCAGAATGGATAGGAAGTTGTCGTGATTGACCGTGTCGAATGCGGAGGAAAGGTCGAGGAGGATTAGGAGGCAGGATTCATTTTGGTCAAGCATTTTTAAAATGTCATCCATAACGTGAGTGAGAGCCGATTCAGTGCTGTGCCCCTTCCGAAAGCCAGATTGATGCTGGTTCAGGAGTTTGAAATTCACAATGTGAGCACAAAGTTGGGATTGTACGCATTTTTCTTGGGAGTTTGCCTAGGGTGGGGATGTTGGAGATACGGCGGAAGTTATTGAGGTCAGCTTTGATAAAGAGGTACGTGCATGCCTCCACATGGAGTGCCCCCGCACAGACCTGGTGGGTAAGGTTGCAGACACGCCAGAGGTAGATCCTATCATGGTCACTGTGAGAAGTTGGCCTGGTATATGATGCTCACTAGTTAAAGTGATCACCTTGTACCATGCCAAGCAACCCTTATGGTGTGGTTGTAAGTCAACCTTTTCGGACTAGCTGCCCTAGTGGTAGCGTAGGCTAAGCAGTCTTTGAGGCTAAACTCGTGATGCGTGTTAAGCCAGCTGTTTTACCAAATGCAACCCCCTTTTATACCAATGAAAGGACACCACACAGATATATATTCAAAATATATATGTATTTATTTCTCAAAGTAACCCCTAGTCTCTTTATGAGCACAGGAGCACAAATCGTCAAACAAGATTATCACAGAATACACAGAAGTTGCACGTTATATGGATAGGCCCTGGTGGCCACTCAAACCATATACTAAAATAGTGGTATAAGTACCACGAACAGAAAAGGGAAAAGGCCTAAGGCCTCTAGAATCGCTGGGCCTACAAGGAGCTAACGTCAGTTAGTGACCAGGAGGTCCACGGGTGGCGTGTGCAGAGCAAATAGTCACACGCGTGCTCCCATAGGTTTCAATGGGTGCGTAAAAAGTACAAAGTTACTGCAAAGGAGATCTTCCGGGTTGACTAGGAACTTAAGATTTGGAACACAGGCACTAGAGATGTATTACTACACATGGGCACCGGAGTACCAGCTTTACCTCACCCACAGGAAGCGGGTGCATAGGCCTCAAAGTGCGTCGGGTTTCTTCTATCTGTTCCGTTGAGCCTGGGACAAAGATGCTGCAGGCGGTCGGTCCGGTAGAGATGCGGTGGATCCAAGGGTGGATCGGAGAGGTTGAAGACCTGTAAGCAGAGGGGACAGTGTTCACAGTCACTAGCCAGTGACCAGCGTGGCACCAGGTGGGTACCAGGCGATGTCGGGTGCAAACAGGTGATGAGGGGTAGCTTGTCTCCGCAGCCACGTGGTCCCTGAAGGTCGACGACGTCCAGGAGTCGGCTCACGAGCTGTCCCACGCAGGCTCTCACTGTCGGCGGTGTCGGCGACTTGATCGAAGCAAACAAGCCTTGGCAAAAGCAATTGTAGAAGGATTCGGAAATCAGCTGTTGGTTCTGACCAGCAAGGTCAGAGGGATTGCTCCTTTGGAGGGGAGCAAGGGCCAGTCTGGAGCAACCAGACCAGCGGTGTTTGTCGTAGATTTCGTCGCCAAGATGGCCACTAGCCAGCGGGCCAGCAACCGGTTAGGCGCGTCGAGTGGCAAAATGCAGAAGGGCCCCACGCAGATCGTGGAGATGCTGGAGGGCTCACCTTTGGTGCAGATGCTGCTCGAGGGTTGGGCTTCTCAGGACCCAAAGCACAACTTGGAGGGAGCCTCGGTTGTTGCACTGGTCAGCTTGTCGTAGTCGTTTCAAGATGGCTGGCTCCACGTGTCTCGGTGCCTCCACGGGTCTCCTCTTTGCAGGGACTGTGGATCGGGCGGTGAGAGGTCTGGAGGTCCAGGTCTTGTCAGTCTCTGGGCTCGGGCTCCGGCGGGAGGCGGCGGCAAAGCAGACGGTGATTCGCTGGATGGTGCTTGCGTTAGCAAGGTGGTCACTCCCTGACCACAGGGGAGATTGGCTTCAGTCCTCTGTGCGGCAGAGCGTCGAAGTTCCCGTCTTCTTCTTAGTTTCAAGTTGATTCCAGGATGTCTAAAGTCTTAGGACACAGCTCCTACCTTTATTCGGATTCTAGGGGCCGGACTACCTGCTAGGTCCCTCCCTATGGGTGGGACCAGGAAGGGGGGTGGTTACACCCCCAATCCTTTGTCCAGCTCGCCCCAGGCCCGGGACTGGTGTGCCCCAGGACCGGTTTGAACTGGCATATGCCCCGAGGCTCCTTGTGAGCCACAGGCATGTCTGGTTTCTTTCAAGCCCTACCTGACCAATACACAAAATCCTGTCTGGGGTGGTGCATGCACCTCCCCTGGCAGGAAACCCTTTGTCCACACCTCCCAAGCTGGAAGGACTCCCAGCAGCAGGAGGGCAGACTTGTGTCTGTGGTGGCAGCATCCATTTTGTGGAGCTGAGGCTATGTCTGATTTTACCCGGGTTTCAGGCACTGTACATGTCGTGTCCCTCTAGAAGGGTGGAATGCTAACCCCGTCGCCAGAATTGGCGAGGGGTTAGTATTCCAATTCGTATGACACCTTACTCGACATGTTTTGATAAAGCCAAACCAAAGATAGCATTTAACCGCGAGGTTCATAATGCACTTAAGAGTATATGGTATGACGATATCTGGAAACAGTAGAAGGAAGTTGTTCCGACCACTGCAGACAGGCTCAGCTCATGCCAGAGCACCATCTCACATGGAACCAAGCACTCTGCCTTCAGGATTGTTAAGGCCTGCCATAGGAGTGACTTATAGGTTACCAGGTGTCCCATTTAAGTTTAGGTATAGGTATACTACACCTAAGTAAGAGGTGATTACACCAACTTACCCCAGCTGAGTGATCAGCCAGTTGTGTCAGATTGTTAGGCCAAGCCTGGGGTGGCATAATACATGCTTCAGCCCCTGGCAGGCCTTGGATACACCAATGCCCTGGGTACCTAGTGTACACTGGTACAGGGGCTGACAGGGTGATCCAACCAATTGGGTATGTACCTAGGGTACATGGAGTCCATTTTACAGAGAGAGCAGATAGCCTGAGAGCCTGAATGGCAGGATCTCAGGCCAACTAAGTCGAAAAACCAGCTAGACACTAGGCAAAAATTTGGGGGTAACCATAGTCAGATATCCACCTTCCTACACAACCCCCCCCCAAACGAAGGGAGATAAGGCTGACCTTGACCAGGTAAGCCTATATTGCCCAAGTGGCCATATAAGGAGGAACCAGCACTGGCATGGTTACCCCCTGTCTCATGGTCCACTAAGCAATCCCTCACCCTAAGGGTATCAGAGGGTCTCCACCATAGGGAATCTCTACCTGTGGTGTGTCTTGGCAAAGTAAAAGGCTGGTGTTGAGATGGAGTACTGAAGTGAGTGTCCTCAAAGTGAGGCCTCAGCTTCCTCCAATCATCCTCCACCATGGATGCCTTTCTTTCTTTAACTGAGTTGCACTGTGCTCTCAGGGTCAGCCTCTGGCTACCTAAAGCTGGAGGCTGGGTCCCTTTTGTGGGCTTACTGGAGGGACAGGTCAGGTTTGGGGCCCTAAGGTCCCATGTTTGCCTGTGCCCAACAGAATCCCCCTGGGGGAGGTCCCTAACTACCTGTAAAGGAGATCCCTCAGGAATGTTTTTACCCATCACCTGACTAGGGCTACTAGCCAGGCAATCCTCATTCTTTTGATGGGGGGGTTCTTGTGGACAGGGGCCCTCTGGGGGTCCACTGGCCTCCCTGACCTCTGCAGCCCTGGGCTGACTGAGGCAGGGTAGAGAGAGGCAGGCTACCTGCACCAGACTGGATCCCACCTTGGAAGGGGCCACTGACATCAGAGGCTCTGCCAGGCCAGGCCTGGCTACCTCTGGGGCAGTTCCTTCACAAGGGGTGAGGTCAGATCCCTGAGGAGGCTGACCTTTTCCTAATGTCTGGGGAGAGGGAGACTTTTCTTCCTCCCCACTACTCTCAGTTTGTGTGGAGTGATCCATTGTTTCAGGCTTCACTACACCTATGTCAGTCTGAGTATAGGCTGAGACCATTACAGCCTTGCCAACCTTTTCAGGGGGGCACTCAGTTTGTGTTTGAGCTGTGACTGTCACAGCTCTGCCAGTCCCTACAGGGAAGTCTGTCTGTGCCTGGGCTGTGGCTACCACTGCCCTTCCAACCTTTTCAGGGAGGAAATCTATTTGGACAGGGGTTGTGAATGGCACAACCCCCCTACCCTTTTGTGAAAGGCCTACCATTTTAGAATGGGTGTCTTGTTCAACTCCAGCCCAAGCTGAGAGTTCTAAGTCATTCCCCAGTAAGCAGTCTACAGGCAAGGTTGGGGACACTGCTACCCTTTTAGGGCCAGTGACCCCTCCCCAGCTGAGACATACCTCTGCCATGGGATGACTGTTCTGTTTGCCATCAATGTTAGTCACCTGGTAGGAGAAACCGGGCAAAAGCTGCTCAGAGGGAACTAGCCAATGGGCCACCATTGTGATGCTAGCCCCAGTGTCTTTGTAGGCCTCAGCTTTTGTACCATTGATGTAGGGCTCCTGTCTGTACCTACCCAAAGTGTTGGGACAGGCAGTGAAGTTGGCAAACCCCATGCCACCATCACAGACAAGAGTGGTTGCTGTAGGGGAATTGGCTAAGCCAGGGTCCCCCTGTGTTCCCCAAGTAAACCCACCCAGATTTCTGGGGGCACTCCCACCACCTGGGGGATTACTGCTGACAGTAATAGGTGGTGTGACAGGAGTAATTGGAGGAACAGTTTTGTTTTTAGCCCTTGGGCAACCGCTGTCAGTTTTCCAATGCCCAGGAGTTTTACACTCATGGCAGTAGGGCTTTTTAGCTGTGGTAGAGGAGGGAGCTTGGGACCCACCACCCTGTGTGGAGTTTTGGGGCCCTGAGGACGGTTTCTCTTTTTCTTTATCCCCACCCTTCTCTTGAGGCTTGGTGGTATCTTTCTTTTGGTCACCACCCTGGTTTTTAGGCCTGATCCTGGTCCTGACCCATTTATCTGCCCTCTTTCCCAATTCTTGGGGAGAGGTCAAATCTGAGTCTACCAGGTGTTGATGGAGAAGCTGGTTTTGACAATTACTTAAAATCTGCTCTCTCATCATCAAATTGTACAATCCTGTATAATCAGACACCTTACTTCCCAGCAACCAACCCTCCAAAGCCTTAGTGGCACATTCCACATATTCAGACCAGTCCTGAGTCTGTGTCTTCTGGGTGTCTCTGAACATTAACCTGTACTGTTCAGTGGTTAAGCCTAACCCATCAACTAGGACACTCTTCAGGACTCTGTAATTTCTGACATCCTCTTCTCTAACAGTGAGGAGTCTATCTCTGCCTCTCCCCTCAAAGGAGAGCCATAAGATTGCTGCCCACTGGTCTTCAGGAACCTGCTGCACTTTGCAGGCTCTCTCAAGAGCAGTCATCCATTTGTGGATGTCATCCCCACTTTTGTAGGGGGGCACAATCTTGGACAGGTTCCTATTGTCAAAGACCCTATCTTTGTCCCTAGGGACATTGCTGCCACCAGTGGGTATAGACCCACTCTCTCTATGCTGCCTAGCCTTGCTCAGTTTTTCTTCCATCAGGGCTACTTCTAGCTCCTGCTTCCTGATCCTCAGCTGGGCTTCCTGCATTCTGGCCTCATGTTCCCTCCTCTGAGGGGTGGTCAGTCTCCTTCTGGAGTGACCTTGAGAGCCTCTAGAGCCATGGGAAGCATTGGAGTCACCTGAGCGATTCCTTTGCCTTCCAAGCCCTGTGTTAAGTCCACTGGGGAGATCCAATGGGGTGAACCCACTGTCAGTCCCCAATAGCCTTAGTTTAGCTGGGCCAAGTATAACACTTGGCACTGGGCTAGTTCTCCCTTCATCCCCACTCACATCTGTATCCCCATCACTTTCTTCCTCTGTGGTAGGCATCCCATCTAAGGGGTGACTATTGGGAAGGGGTACTTCAGTGGCATCTTCAGAAGGGGGGCCTCCTGTTCCTGTCCCTAAGGGGGCTAACTGGGAAGCTTTCTTGAGTGCTCTCTGATTCTCATCATTCTGTAAGAGCTCTCTGAGCTCAGCAGAGTTTGGGTTCTTGGGCTGTTTAAGGCCTCTAAGAGTTGCCAAATGCCTGAGCTCATTCTGATTAAGGGTAGCAAAGCTGGTTGGTGCCCTCTGGGGGTCACTCTCGACAGAGATGGGTACAGTGGACCCCTCTGCCCCGGCCATTGCTCTTAAGTGTGGGTGGATGTGTTGCAATCTACCTACACTTGGGTTTACCTACTAAACCTATCTAGTAGTTGTAGTCAGGGTGTGCTACTCCCTTTGCTCTACAACAACTAAGTTCAGTAGAACTTAAGTATATCTAATCTTGTTTTATATGTACCTACAGGTACCTATGTGATCTTTCAATTGGTAACCAAGAGATTACAATGGTAAAACACAGCAAGCTCAAATCCAACCGCTGCTCACCAATGTGAGAAGTTGGCCTGGTATATGATGCTCACTAGTTAAAGTGATCACCTTGTACCATGCCAAGCAACCCTTATGGTGTGGTTGTAAGTCAACCTTTTCGGACTAGCTGCCCTAGTGGTAGCGTAGGCTAAGCAGTCTTTGAGGCTAAACTCGTGATGCGTGTTAAGCCAGCTGTTTTACCAAATGCAACCCCCTTTTATACCAATGAAAGGACACCACACAGATATATATTCAAAATATATATGTATTTATTTCTCAAAGTAACCCCTAGTCTCTTTATGAGCACAGGAGCACAAATCGTCAAACAAGATTATCACAGAATACACAGAAGTTGCACGTTATATGGATAGGCCCTGGTGGCCACTCAAACCATATACTAAAATAGTGGTATAAGTACCACGAACAGAAAAGGGAAAAGGCCTAAGGCCTCTAGAATCGCTGGGCCTACAAGGAGCTAACGTCAGTTAGTGACCAGGAGGTCCACGGGTGGCGTGTGCAGAGCAAATAGTCACACGCGTGCTCCCATAGGTTTCAATGGGTGCGTAAAAAGTACAAAGTTACTGCAAAGGAGATCTTCCGGGTTGACTAGGAACTTAAGATTTGGAACACAGGCACTAGAGATGTATTACTACACATGGGCACCGGAGTACCAGCTTTACCTCACCCACAGGAAGCGGGTGCATAGGCCTCAAAGTGCGTCGGGTTTCTTCTATCTGTTCCGTTGAGCCTGGGACAAAGATGCTGCAGGCGGTCGGTCCGGTAGAGATGCGGTGGATCCAAGGGTGGATCGGAGAGGTTGAAGACCTGTAAGCAGAGGGGACAGTGTTCACAGTCACTAGCCAGTGACCAGCGTGGCACCAGGTGGGTACCAGGCGATGTCGGGTGCAAACAGGTGATGAGGGGTAGCTTGTCTCCGCAGCCACGTGGTCCCTGAAGGTCGACGACGTCCAGGAGTCGGCTCACGAGCTGTCCCACGCAGGCTCTCACTGTCGGCGGTGTCGGCGACTTGATCGAAGCAAACAAGCCTTGGCAAAAGCAATTGTAGAAGGATTCGGAAATCAGCTGTTGGTTCTGACCAGCAAGGTCAGAGGGATTGCTCCTTTGGAGGGGAGCAAGGGCCAGTCTGGAGCAACCAGACCAGCGGTGTTTGTCGTAGATTTCGTCGCCAAGATGGCCACTAGCCAGCGGGCCAGCAACCGGTTAGGCGCGTCGAGTGGCAAAATGCAGAAGGGCCCCACGCAGATCGTGGAGATGCTGGAGGGCTCACCTTTGGTGCAGATGCTGCTCGAGGGTTGGGCTTCTCAGGACCCAAAGCACAACTTGGAGGGAGCCTCGGTTGTTGCACTGGTCAGCTTGTCGTAGTCGTTTCAAGATGGCTGGCTCCACGTGTCTCGGTGCCTCCACGGGTCTCCTCTTTGCAGGGACTGTGGATCGGGCGGTGAGAGGTCTGGAGGTCCAGGTCTTGTCAGTCTCTGGGCTCGGGCTCCGGCGGGAGGCGGCGGCAAAGCAGACGGTGATTCGCTGGATGGTGCTTGCGTTAGCAAGGTGGTCACTCCCTGACCACAGGGGAGATTGGCTTCAGTCCTCTGTGCGGCAGAGCGTCGAAGTTCCCGTCTTCTTCTTAGTTTCAAGTTGATTCCAGGATGTCTAAAGTCTTAGGACACAGCTCCTACCTTTATTCGGATTCTAGGGGCCGGACTACCTGCTAGGTCCCTCCCTATGGGTGGGACCAGGAAGGGGGGTGGTTACACCCCCAATCCTTTGTCCAGCTCGCCCCAGGCCCGGGACTGGTGTGCCCCAGGACCGGTTTGAACTGGCATATGCCCCGAGGCTCCTTGTGAGCCACAGGCATGTCTGGTTTCTTTCAAGCCCTACCTGACCAATACACAAAATCCTGTCTGGGGTGGTGCATGCACCTCCCCTGGCAGGAAACCCTTTGTCCACACCTCCCAAGCTGGAAGGACTCCCAGCAGCAGGAGGGCAGACTTGTGTCTGTGGTGGCAGCATCCATTTTGTGGAGCTGAGGCTATGTCTGATTTTACCCGGGTTTCAGGCACTGTACATGTCGTGTCCCTCTAGAAGGGTGGAATGCTAACCCCGTCGCCAGAATTGGCGAGGGGTTAGTATTCCAATTCGTATGACACCTTACTCGACATGTTTTGATAAAGCCAAACCAAAGATAGCATTTAACCGCGAGGTTCATAATGCACTTAAGAGTATATGGTATGACGATATCTGGAAACAGTAGAAGGAAGTTGTTCCGACCACTGCAGACAGGCTCAGCTCATGCCAGAGCACCATCTCACATGGAACCAAGCACTCTGCCTTCAGGATTGTTAAGGCCTGCCATAGGAGTGACTTATAGGTTACCAGGTGTCCCATTTAAGTTTAGGTATAGGTATACTACACCTAAGTAAGAGGTGATTACACCAACTTACCCCAGCTGAGTGATCAGCCAGTTGTGTCAGATTGTTAGGCCAAGCCTGGGGTGGCATAATACATGCTTCAGCCCCTGGCAGGCCTTGGATACACCAATGCCCTGGGTACCTAGTGTACACTGGTACAGGGGCTGACAGGGTGATCCAACCAATTGGGTATGTACCTAGGGTACATGGAGTCCATTTTACAGAGAGAGCAGATAGCCTGAGAGCCTGAATGGCAGGATCTCAGGCCAACTAAGTCGAAAAACCAGCTAGACACTAGGCAAAAATTTGGGGGTAACCATAGTCAGATATCCACCTTCCTACAGTCACGTTTATGAAAAAATACGCAAGGGATCTGAAAAAGGGCCTGGATTGCTCATGTCGGATGTGCCAAGATAAACTACTTGACCTGACAGGAATCTTGACTAAGATCTTAGACTTAGCATACTAAGCCAAAGAGTCCAACTCGCCAGTAAGTACTGACGATCTAATTGGCTGGGCATGTTAGGAAACACCAACTGCACCATGTCTACGGAGCGCCAGAGATCTATCCTGATGAGAATAGATCCTAAACTCGATGATCTATCCAATTCGTAAGCCAGCCCAATGGCCGACAGCCTATTATTCGGGGGCTCCTTTGTTAAGGAACTGTCCAGATTTTGTGCCACCTACTCGACTATATACAAGGTCCAAATGTCGCTAAAAAGAGTATTCTGGAGAGGCCTTTTTGTCAGGGCCGGGTGCCATGGAGGGTGCGCCAGGCTGTGGAACCCACCAAAGCTCTCAAAAAAGCTACTATGCCTACGGCAAAGGTGGTTGGTATGGAGACCAACCAGATCCCACATTCTATCTCACTCAACCCAGAGGTGGCCACCCCAGATTCTGCCAAAGATCCAGACATGGACAATAGAATGCATTCCAGGACACAATATATACTGGTATGAGTTATTCCCTTCTCGGAAGTGATATTGGGAGGAAGAGTGTCGCTATTCACCACAATTGTAAATGCATATCCATGGACCCATGTGTACTGGAGACCAATCAGGGCTTCAAACTGGAATTTTATGAATCTCCAACTCAGTCTGGCCCCCAAGACAAATGTATTTTTTCCAAACACAACAAGTTTTTATATTCAAACTCTCCTAGACAAAGGGGCAATATAACCGGACAACTCCACACCACAAAGGGTTCATGAGACCCATCTTTCTGTTCGAAAATAAGGGCAGAGGTCACTACTAGTCCTAAACCTCAAAGATTTCAATGTCTGGTTAATGTACATACATTTCAAAATGGAAGAAATTCTCTTGCTAAGAGATATTCTACAGGAATGCGACTGGATGGTCTGTCTGATCCTGGAGGATGCCTACCTCTATCCCCATATTCCCACCTCACAGATGGTTTCTACAGTTCATATGACGAGGACAGTGCATGGAATTCAAATCCCTTCCATTCGGTCTCTCATAGGCCCGTGGTGTTTCACTAAATTGATGAGACCAGTCGTAGAAGCACTGAGGGCTTGAGGAGTATGTCTAGTTGACTAGACAACCTCCTGTTGATGGCCCAGGATCTTCAGACACTCAGGAATCATCTATCATGGACCATACAACTTCTTCAGAGGCTGGGATTCCTGATCAACTCCCAGAAGTCAGTCCTATCGCCAGTCCAGCAAATGGCATTTCTGGGTTTCCAGATAGAATCAGCCGGCACACAATTGCTCCTTCCAACCCAAAAGATTTGCAATATCAAGAGGGAATTGAGGTCTGCGTTGTGCAAACAGATTGTATCATTGAGGTAGATTGCCAGAATCATGAGACTCCTGGCCTCATCGATACAAGCCATATTTCCAGGCCCCCTCCATTACAGAACCCCTTCAGATATTAAAAATCCAACACTTATGGAAGGGTCTATCTTACACAGAACAAGTCCGACTGACGGGCAAAGCCAGAACAGAGATAACATGGTGGTTGGACCACATGGAATCCTAGAATGGTCGAGCCATTATCGGCACCTCGCCAGAAATAGGGATCGATATGTCTAATTTCCTGTAAAAGGGTATTGGACTTAAGAGTTTTGGATCTATCAGATATAGTATTCTCTCCAGATGGCATTTCCTGTACTATCACACGCCACACCAAATCTATTTCCATGTTGGTAACCTATCCAAGTTTCTCAAACAGTAGTAAATTAAGTGTGGTGCAATGCTTAAAGGATTATGAAATCGCTACTTGTGATATGAGATAGGAGGCTGGAGGACAACTACTTATTGCCTTACAAAAACCCTAAAAAACCAGTGTTTGCAGCTACCTCAGCCAGGTGGATGAAATGACTACTGGCAGAAGCAGGCGTCAACATTTCTGTCTTTGTGGCGCATTCTGCCAGAGGAGCCATGGCATCCAAATCATATGCTCTCGGCTCTCATGTAGAAGACATCATAAGAGCGGCAGACTGGATCTCTGAGTCTACATGTAAGAAATACTATTATAAACCTATTGCAGATGTGGCATCTGTGGTGGTAACACAACTTTAAACTAGCATAATTGGAGCCTCCGGTCCTGACATAGACTGAAATTGTCTCTAGATGACGCATCAAGAATTTCCAATTCTATTAAGTACACGGAGGCGAGGCTCACCCTTTCGATGCAATTGTCTTTGAACTATAATTCAATTGTTAAAAGTGTATTGTTATAGCTAATGTTGATACAAAATTGAGTTGTTTCTGTCTTATTTCTCCCACCTGGTGATTTTTGGCAATAGTCTATGCTTTATATTTATGATGCCATATTTTACTTTGGGGATCTCTCTCTATTTCAGGAAACTCCCAGAACAGCTGTGAGGTGCACTCTGCTTTGGAATTCTTTCCTTTGAGAGGAGTTATATATGGCGTGTTGACTCCCTGCAATTTTAATCCCATTGCAGAGTTCAGTCACGGGCTGTAGTTGAGGATATACATCCCTGTTGGTGACTTTTACCCTGTTTCCCTTTGGAATATTCTGTTCTTATGGACTAATCTAACAAAGAAAGAGGGCACAAAATGGTGACTTCCACAGTTACATGGGTAGCTCATATATGATTGGAGCATGTGACATGGGAGGTACAGGGAAACATGGATAATGTAGTTTGTGTTTTACGTTATTGAGATTGGCTGCTGAAATTAGTAGTAAAGAAATGAGAAGCATATTCCTCACCTCCGTGTCCTTAATAGAATTCTTGATGCGTCGGCTATAAAAAATGTCATCCACACTTGCTTTTCATGCTTTATAAATAAATAACCCTCCTTCTCTTTCATTCTGAGACCAGTCCCATCAATATGTTTCTCACAAACTCTTTCTGTATAGCTCCTGCCACAATTTCATATGTATTTTGCATGCCTCAAAACACTTACTTTTCAAGACTGTTAGCCACAAAATAGCTATTCATTTTTCTCTGTGTGTTCTCTATAATAGGATTGCTAAATATTTTCAATTATGTAAGAAAAGTGCATTTGCAACATTCTACTGGTCAGTCTAGAACCCTGGATAACAACCAAGCAGCTTCTTAGTTCCTGTATTTTGCCTAAAGGATATTGCATCCAATAACATGAGTGACGTCAGTTGCGCTGTTGCTGTACGCTATCCCATTGTTTGATTTTATGACGTTGTCTTTTTAACTTTGTAACTGGTGGCTAATTACCGTTTACTTTTGCATTTTTACTTGATGGGCTCTCACCTCCAGACGCCGCGGCTGTGTGCTGATTGGGTGGAGGGCATTCCCGAACCAGCCAGACTCGCGTCTCACGGCATTTCCGGGTTTTTCCTATTTGAACCCATGCCATGGCGGGTGCGCCGCTGGTGCGCCGAAGGCGTGACTAAGGCTAGCCCGTATGCACCCGTCCGCGTCCGGCCTGGACCAGGGGCCAGAATCCCTGCTCATTTTTACTTTCAGCCTCAACTCACTTTCTTCTCTCAAGATCTTAGGAGTTTTAAACTCACCCTAATGATGTTTTTTCAGGTTCTTGCCCCTGATGCCAGCATCAGGTTCTGCTCTCATTGTTTATTTGATAATACCTTCCCCACTTATTCCCGGCCTGGCCCCCACCCTTCTTTCGAAGGAGAGACTTCCCACCTTTCCAGGGTTGACAATTCAGGCTCACATTCATAAAGGGTTTTCTACTGTTTTAGTCTCAATTGTCGCTCCCTTCCCAAACACCAGTTGCACCCATTTCACTTCCTAGTTGACATGGATCCAGATGTGGTTTTTTTAACACAGACCTGGCTCCACGACAGGTCCATACCAGATGTGACTGCGGCACTACCACAGAATTTTGCTCTATTAGGTATAAATAGACCTCTGAAAACTGGTGGAGGAATTGCAATTATTTAAAAAAGAATCTATAACTGCAAAATTGAGGCACTCACGATTCCCAACTGTGAAGCCCTACTTTTCTCTATCCCATTCTCCACAAATCTTACCGTCCCCCTGGCCCATATAAAAAGTGTGGTTCCCTGTTGACCGAATCACTTGCCCCTCTTGTTCTTCGTGTGGCACATTTTCTGTGCTTGGGGACTTGAATTTTCATTTTGATGATCCTAGTAATAAATCTGCTCGAACTCTTTTGGACAATCTGTTGACCATGAATCTTTCACTCATCAATTCCTCACCTTCCCATGTAGCAGGTCATCTTTTGGACCATATGTTTTTTGAATTTTCCTACTGTGTCCACTGCTCCTCCCATTCAGCTAGGCTGGTCTGATCACCTTGCCATTCCTTTCTTTATTGATTTCTCCTTGGCTTATTCGCCTCGCCCTCACGCCTTGCCAAAGAAAACTCTGAACTGGTCTCTACTTGATTTGAAGGCACTAAATGAGCTGCTTTGACAGACTGTTCCTTCCATTTCATCTCAACTGGACTAGGACAAGCTACTTGTCGATTACTGGTTGTCTGAGGCTATCGATTCCATTCTTCCTCTTTCTACTAAATCCCAATCTAGAGTGCTTCCCCCCGCTCCGTGATTTACTGACTGCCTTAGAGCTGGAATAAAACAATGTAAAGTTTAGGAGAGACTGTGGAGAAAGCATTATGCGCCAGAGGCCAAAGCCACTTATCTGGAGGCACAAAAATATCATGCTCTTTGCAGATCTGCTCGTGCCTCCTTCTATTCGGATAACATTACATCCGCCCAAAATTGTCAGAAAACCTGATTTATAGTTGTGTCCGAACTTTCTGCATCCAATATGTTCTTGCCATCCCCCTCTCTTCCATTACACCATTGCAATGAACTCGCACAGTTTTTCATAATAAAGTTGTGACTATTCATCGTGAGCTTGAGTTAGATTCCTCTTCTCATGACAACTTCATCTTTCATCTTTCCCACTACTCAACTCTCTGACCATGTTGTGACTGTTCCCCCTGATTTTGCATCTGATGAATCTTGTCAAGTTAAGGCTTGGCTCCGAATTGATTGAATTCCTTTGATAAATCTAATTGGAAACATCAAGTCTGGCTCCCCACTTGATCCTCTCCCTCCTGCCAAGCTCAGATGCCTGGATGAGCCTTCCCTTGAAGTGATTGCTCAGCTTCTCAATTCCTCCCTAAATCTGGGCCAGTTGCCTCGCAGTTGGAAGCACACTCTGGTGCTTCCACTGTTGAAAAAGACTGGTTTAGATCCCCTCTGCTGGTCTAACTACAGGCCTATATCTCTTCTCTCCACCATTTCCAAATATTGGAAAAACACATTAACTCTCAACTTTCTGCACATTTGGCGAAACATAAGCTATTTCATCTGTCTCAGTCTGGCTTTCGTCCTGGTCACAGTACCGAATCAGCTCTGTTGGGGGTCATGGAGGACCTTAGGCAGCAGCTTGATTGTGGGGGCTAAGCAGCGCTCATCCTTTTGGATTTGAGCGCTGCTTTTGATACGGTATCCCATTCCATTCTGGTTTAGTGCCTCGTAAGCTCTGGTATTGTAGGTGTAGCCTTGCAGTGGCTGATTTCTTTTTTGGAGGATCTCTCCTTTCAAGTCTTTTCTCACACCGTGAAATCTAACTCTGTTGCCTTGACATCTGTAGTTCCGCAGGGATCCTGAGTCCTCCACTTTTTAATCTTTACGTTCGCCCTTTGGCAGACATTGCGGAAAAATCTAGGTTGACCGTCTTTTTATACGTTGACGATACGCAGATTATTTTTTCTTTATCATCTGCTCAACATCAAGATCCTTCTTCACTTAAACATGGTCTGTGTAACATCTCCTAGTGGATGTCCAGCAAAGCTTTCAGGCTGAATGGTTCTACAATGGAGGTGCTCATCCTGGGGAACAATCCTGAGCTTTGGGGAGACAACCACTGGCCTGTATCTTTGTGACCTTTACCCACCCCGGTTCCTAAGGTTAAGAACCTGGAATTTTTCATCGATAGCAAGCTCTATCTCACTGCTCAGGTCTCGGGAGTCACCTCGGCCTGCTTTGTGGTCCTCAAGAGGTTAAAGAAAATTCTCTGGCTAATTCCACCTGCTGCTCAGAGGACTGTCCTGCAGTCTTTGGTGATCTCCAGGCTCGATTATGGTAATGTATTGTATCTTGGTGGGGACAAGACCTCTGTACGCCGTCTCCAGTTCATTCAGAATGCAGCTGCCCACTTACTGTATAGGTTGCCTCTCCACGCCTCTGTCTCCCCTTTGCTCTATCAACTCCACAGGCTCAGGGTTGGCAAGCGTATCGAATTTAAGGCTCTCTGCTACATGTTTAGAGCTCAGCACGGCCTGACTCCCGCATACATACCATATTTTGTCAAGCCCTATTGACCTTCTTGCAATCTAACATCTGCTAATCTTTTCCTTTTCTCAGTCCCTAGAGTACGGCTGGCCCGTATGGATGGCCGTTTGTTTTCTTTCCTATGACCAAAATTGTGGAACTTTCTTCAGCTAGAACTCAGGAATTGTCAATCCCTCTTTGCCTTCCGTAAAAAGCTCAAGGCTTTTCTTTTTAGCCAGGCCTAATGCCAACTGAGCTTCTATCTTGCTTGTTCCGCTGTCGGCGCCGGGAAACCCTGTTGGGTAGCTGCGCGCTTTATAAATCTTTAAATTAAAAAAACTGCAGTCCCTTTTCTATTTCAAGTATTAGGGTAATTCATTGATAGGCCTTCCTCTATGCCATGTGACACCCCTGTTTATCTCCAGTTATTTTGTGAGGTTGTTTTCGAATATATTGCCATACCGTGGTATAATCTACCTCATCAACTACCACTTCTACTTGCTTAAGCAGTGAAAAGTGCCACCTTTCATATGCAGGTTGTGTCACTCATCCTGGAGAATTGCAGAGAGAAACAGGATTCTCGATCAAAACTAAAGAAAGGGGGACCAGGAGCTAATTATGGTCCAGTGTCCGTGCACCCACAGATAATCCAAAATCAATGAGGACAGTGTTCCTAAACCCGGGGTGCAAATATGTCACCCTCACGGTGTCAAGACGAAGAGGGAATAGAGATAGCAGGAAGAAGCAAGAGAGGAGAGAAGAAAGAAAGAGGCAGTGGTTTCTGGATTCTGACATAGCCACTCCACATGGTGCCATTAAGACAAGGTAAGCAGAAGCATGGGCCTGGATCAAGGTCTGTGGGGCCTTAAGATCACTGTCCAAAACCTTCCAAATCACCATGTAGTTACTGTGTAATATGTCAATGTCCTAAATGTGATCCTATCAGAGACACTTTGTCAAACGAACACTGAATTGTGCTCATCGGTGCTCATTGTAAGTCTGTGGCACGAGGTGGGGTATAAAGCGACTCTCTTTTTGGTGAAAGGGAAAATATTTTTTATTGGGTTTTGGCCCAGAGAGAAAGGTGAAAACCAAGGAAGGAAGAGAAAGACAGAAAATAGTGAGAAAGAGAGAAAGCAGATATGAATTGGAACCTGCAAGAGTGAGATAAAGAATCATGAAGTGTATGTTGGTAGATGAAACAGACTTACAGTCGGCAAAATCACTATAGGATGAAGAAAAGCTTTGGTTTTCTAATTGCTTAGCAAGTATACATACATAAACATACACAGATGATAAGACATGGGTGCTCAGTTAGCGTAATTAAGTATGACTACCGAACCCAATTGGCGTTTACTTCAGCTGCATGATGATGATACATGGTGATGCACAGAAAAGCCTAAGGAGAGCACTAGTAGCAGCGCATAATTCGTAAAATACTGAGTGCTGGTACCTGCAACTTTTATGAGAAGCCCGTGGTACGTGCAATTAAAAGTTGGTGCGTGAAATACTAAAGCTGGTTGTCTCAAAACTCATGATGCACCTTAACTCCACTGACACACATATACCTGCCCATTTATTTCACTCTTGCCTATCCTGCTTCCTCCCTTTGTGATGTTCTCATTTTTCTCTTTCTCTATCTTTCCCCTTTTTTCCCTCTTTTGCCATCTTGAAGCAACAGATGCGAAAAAAAATAAGTTCTGGTCCCCAAAAAATAAGTGCTACTGCCCCACACCGGCAACCACTGGCTCTATTTAAGCACTGATTGGTAGAAGGATAATCTAACTTTGGGTATTAAACAACTATCATGGGGCAATGAACGATTGAGCACAAGCAGCTCTCAAGAAGCAAGTGTTCTGTAGTATACTGCCCATACATAGAACTTTATGGTATCTTACAGTGTTATGACACACAACAGCAGTTAGGCACCTTTAGTATCTTATGATGACACACTTTGTAGTTCATGGGCATGGATTTGTTCATCATTCACATTCATGATAAATTGCACAAATAACACACAATATAGGAGTGATTGCACAAATTGGTATTTAGTAGCACTTGGATTCTACCTCCTATTTGACTTATTAAATCTAGCCTGGCCAATTATTTATACCATGAGTTACGATTCTTGTCAACATATTTATATGATTGTTTACTTGGAGCTTGTAAAACAGCGCATAAAGATTCACACAAATCCTTCCTTGTTTAGAAATACAATTTCTGAACATCAACTCTTTTGCAATACATGGAACATAAATAAGTTTCACAGCTTGTTGTTTTCTTTGGTTAAAGTTGAAATACTAACAGTGCAAAAGAGGTCTTGAGCTTGAGCCGAAATCCACAGGGGACGGGGGTGTTAAGAAACACAGTGTCAGACAGTGGTTTGCACCCTGTCCAAGTAGAGACCCTCACTCTAGTCAGGGTAGGGTGATTATACAGCTCAGATAGCCCCTGCTCACCCCCTTGGTCGTGTGGCTGGAGCAGTCAAAGCAATTGTAAAGCATTTGTAAAGCATCTGTACATACAAACACATTAACAGTGAAAACACTACGAAAGAACACCACACCAGTTTAGAAAAATAACCAATATTTATCAGAATAAAACACAAAAAATCCTGCATATACAAGTAAAGATATCACATTCAAAAGGGTGAACAGTCTAAATATCGAATTATAAATATCGAGTTGCCAA
The DNA here is from genome assembly GCF_964204655.1 of Triturus cristatus. NCBI lineage: Eukaryota > Metazoa > Chordata > Amphibia > Caudata > Salamandridae > Triturus > Triturus cristatus. The sequence goes on from NC_140579.1 coordinate 156,278,437, forward strand.
AATATCGAATTTTAAATATCGAGTTGCCAAAATATCGACTTACAAAAATATAGTGGTGCAGAATATCGATTTGCAGATAAGAAATATCGTTTTAAATAATATCAAAGTTAGTAATATCGACAGTCATAATAGAGTTGTTAACAATATCGATTTTTTGGGGGGGTGTTAAGTGTTAGTATATGTGTTAAAAGTTTACATAATGTTTGTAATGTATGTTGGAATTTTTTGAAAACAATGAACTTTATGTTAAATTATTTTTGCGTATTTTAGTTCTGTAGCGGGATGTGTGTTTATAGGGGAATAGGGTGGGAAGTAATTTAATTATAATATATTGATTAAGAATGTTTTTGAATTAATTAGTTAGAACTTAATTAATTTTTGTGTAATTGTATTCCGTAGCGGGTTTTGGGTTTATAGGGGAATAGGGTGGAAAGTAATTTAATTTAAATGTATTAATTAAAAAAATAATTATTTAATAATTCTGTATTTAATCATTTATATTGTTAATTGTGTTAATTAATTATTAATTTATTACAAATTGATAATTTATTGGTAATTATGTTCATTGTGTAAAAATGTTAATTAGTTATTAATTATTAACAATTAATTTGTTCATATGTTTGGAGTGTGTTGTGGGTTTATAGGGGAATAGGTGAGAAGTATTTTATTTGTAATTAAGTAATTATTAAATGTTATGTATTGTATTGATAATTAATTTATTGTTAATTATTAATTGGTAATTCATTTTTATTAATTGATTAATTGATAATTTTATTAATTGTATTAATTATTCGAGCGCGTTCTGGGTTTAAATGGGAATAGTGTGGGAAGTAATTTAATTGTAATTAAGTAATTATGAATTTTTATTTTTGGGGATTCATAATTAATTTATTGTTAATTAATTGTTAATTGGTAATTAATTTATAATAATTGATTAATTGATAATTATATTAATTATGTGACATTTTATGTGGAGTGGGTTGTGTGTTTATTGAGGAATAGGGTGGGAAGTAATTTAATGTTATTAAAGAAATTATAAATTTTTATTTATTGGTATTTTTAATTAATGTATTGTTAATGTATTAACAATTCATTATTTAATTAAAACAATTTCAACATTTTTAAGTATGTTATTTTTAACCTTTATGCTATCCAACACTTTCTCCACTGTTGCATTCTTTGGAGCGGGAATAGTAATTTTTACCCCAACACTTTCCCTACTGTTGCACTCTCTGGAGTGGCAATAGTAATTTTTACAGTTACACTATACAACACTTTCCCTACTGTTACACTTGTTGGAGTGGGAATAGTAATTTTTACCCACCCACTATCCAACATTTTCCCTACTGTTGCACTCGTTGGAGTGGGAATAGTAATTTTTACCTCTACGCTATCCAACACTTTCCCTACTGTTGCACTCTCTGGAGTGGAAATATTATTTTTCACAGTTACACTATACAACACTTTCCCTACTGTTACACTCGTTGGAGTGGGATTAGTAATTTTTACCCACCCGCTATCCAACACTTTCCCTACTGTTGCACTCGCTGGAGTGGGTATAACCCGCTATCCTACACTTTCCCTACTGTTACACTAGTTGGGAATATACATTTATACCTCCCCGCTATCCAACATTTTCCCTACTGTTGCACTCGCTGGAGTGGGAATAGTAATTTTTACCCACCCGCTATCCAACACTTTCCCTAATGTTGCACTCACTGGAGTGGGAATAGTAATTTTTACCTACCCGCTATCCAACACTTTGCCTACTGTTGCAATTACTGGAGTGGGAATAATAATTATAATCCCTCCGACACCACTACCGCCATACCCAACGGATACAAGATCCAGAGGAAGGACCTTCTAAACCTAGCTGGGACGAGGACTCGCCATTGCACACAAGAACTCCCTCCGGCTCACCACATCCAGCACAAACAACTCCTGGACCCCCACAGAACATATCCATTTCCAGATCAAGACCAACCCTAGAACGACCCTATGCAGCACCCTCACCTACAGACCTTCTGGACCACGAACTGCATTCGGCGCAACCATCACTGACCTCATCGTGCCCCACACCATCATCTCCATGGACTACATACTGCTCAGAGACCTGGATTTCCACCTCGACAACCTCAGCGACCCCCAACTCCACCGCCCTCCTGGACAACCTTGCAATCATCAAACTAAAGCAGCTTGTCACCACCCGCACCCACAAGGCAGGACCCACCCTCAACCCCCATTCTTCGCAGAAGTGAACAACATCCCCTTCAGCCACACTACTCAACTCCTCTGGATGGACCACCACTGCGTACACTTCTCCTTCTCTAAACCCATTGCACACAAACCTACACCACGCCCCCATGCAGGAATTGGAGCAAGGTCACTGAAGAACACCTCAACTCCACCCTCAACCACGTTCCCCCTCCCCCTATGACCGACATCAACTCTGCAGCCCGCAAACTCCAAAAATGGATCACCGACTGCGTAGGTAGGCTCGCTCCCCTAAGTAACTCCAACATCTACATAGCCCCCCTAGATTGCCATTGTCAGGCAGCACGGACTCAGCATAGTATCCTATGCTGACGACACCCAGCTCATTCTCTCCCTCACAATGGAACCCGACACCGCTAGACTAAGCTTCCAGGAAGGAATGAAAGACGTCACTTCCTGGATGAGCAGCAGCTGCCTGAAGCTCAATTAAGAGAAGACAGAAGTCCTCGTACCCACCCCCTCCACATGGTGGCTCACCGCCCTCGGCAATCCCCCATACCTATGGACAATGCCCACAACCTCGGCATCATACTCGACTCATCCCTCACCATGACCGGACAGGTAAAAGCTATCACCCCCACGTGTTTCAACACCCTCCGCATCCTCCGTAAGACCTTCAAATGGATCCCCCCGAATCCAGGAAGACCGTCACCCACCCACGCACTCATAACCAGCAGACTAGACTATGGAAACGCCCTCTACGCCGGAATCAACAAAACCCTGCTCCGAAAACTCCAGACCATCCAGAACACCCCTGCCAGACTCGTCCCCGGCATCCCACGACAAGGCCACATCACCCAGCACCTATGAAACCTCCACTGGCTCCCTTCAAGAAGAGAGTGACCTTCAAGCTACTCGCTCATGCCTAAAAATCCCTCCATAACACCGGATCTCAGTACCTCTACGAAAGAGTCTCCTTCTACGCACCCAAGAGAAACCACAGCTCCGCAGACCTTGCCCTTGCCGAAACCCCTTGCATCAGTAGAGCCTACTTCTACATCGTGGCAAAGACCTGTAACGAACTCCCGCTCAGCATCAGACGTTCCCCCATTCTGCTTGCCTTCAGGAAGAGCCTCAAGACCTGGATCTTTGGGTAAGACGTAGCTGCATGTTTCTCCCCCGTGCACGTGTGAGTAGCCCGCATCAAAAATTCCTAATTGATCGATTGATTGAAAATGTGAGCTGCAGAATAAAGCACAGATGCAAAGAGGAAGTAAAAAAGCAAAATTAAGCTATTTCTCCCTGTTACTGCTCTCTCAGGTAGGTGCACGATTTTCACATTAAATCAGGTTTACTACCTTCAGTAAATCATGAATGCATTAAAATACAAGGGTGGGTGTATGGCAATGCTCATGGTCCACCCATTTAACGTCAACCCGACACAGTGTAACCAACGTGATTCACTTTTTGTTTTTTACAGAGCCACGCAAGGTGACACAAATTGGTCCTTGAGTGGCTTTCTAAATCTCAAATATCATTTTGAATTGTGGCTGCCCTAAAAAGTGGCACAACCATAATGAAAAATGTTAGTAGGTCTGAGCCTAAACTTCTAAGTGCTGTCCCTGGGGTTGTGGGACACTTGGGTGTATCTAACTGGACTTCTGCTGCAATCTCTGAAAAGTTGGGACATAGAATGGTTTTGAACTTCCAGCCATAGGAGAACCGAGAGCACCCATCTGAGCCAATCCCACAAGAGTGCAGCTTCACTGGGTTAAAGAGAAAGGTTTCTCGTGCAAGGAGCTTCTCTGCAGCAGCAAATCTGTTTCTCCTGGTCCTCTATGAGAAGGTATCCAGGCTGGATGAACTCATCATCAGATAGAACCTTTAGCCTTGTCAGATGGAGGATACTGACCTCTGAGAAAAGAGACTTAAGTTTGGTGGTTAGATGGACCGTCAAACCCATGGTGGCAGTGCAGTAACCGTCACACCTGTGGTTGGACTGCCATATTACAAGGATGGCAGTGAGACCGCCATAGGACTGCCACAACCGCCAGAGATCCGCGGTCCCTGGTGGTGGATCGGTGGCCTGAGGACCACAATAAGCTGACAGTACCTCTACAGCACCGACAAGCATATTACTAGTTTCCTCACATCCAACGTTTTCACGGCGGTGAGCCCCCATATAAAGGGTGGTGGTGAGGCACCTTGGTGGGTGTTACAGGGCCCCCGGTTTCCCCAGGGCCATGGGATGCATGTATGGGGGCACTTTCTGCATGCAACCCCTTTCCTGCAAATTCAATTTCACATTGTTTGCTTCGTGCTATATCTACCAGGGGATTAGTTTAGGTTTAAATTACTGAAACCTTAGCTTGAACCAAAAATGTTTGTGACTTTATTACTTTGCTGACCTATTACCCACTCAAAAGTAATAATTATTGTCTTACAGGTACTCTATGTGGTTCTTATCTACACTACATTCTCACACCCTGCTATGCAACTGTTGGATTTTCAGAGTTGTCAACAATCTCAGAGTTTGCGAAAGTTTAATATAGGCTGTCCTAAATCCTGCCTACACACACCAGCACATAGCAACTTTAATCTCTTCTGCAAAACAACAAGGAAGAGAAAAGCTCCAAAACTTTATGCAAGCGCACATTACAAGTTCTTCAAAATTCAGGGTTTACACCTAGAATGAAGTATTAGTCCGGGAGCAGAGAGAATATTGGTTGTATCCTGTCTAAAAAGGTTACATTGTATTCATTTGATGACTGCGTCTTTCATTACAGAACAAATGTAACTAAAATGTCGCATAATGTCAGAACAGGACTAGTGAAAGATCTTTGAGCTTTAAGGGCCCAATGTATAGTTTGATGGGCGGTAGTCTGTCAGTCAGGGTGGTGGAAGAAATTACATACGCCACTATGATGAACTACAGCACACCAGATTTAGAGTTAACCTCCAGCCCAGCAATGATCTCTTCTCTGTACCTTTAGAGGAACAGCTGTCACAATGGGTCCTATGAAGGTACAAAAAGCATTGTGAACAGCGGACATTGTTTTTGACGGCCACCCACCAAACTCCAAAAAGATATAGGGGCCCATTAGAAAGTTGGGCGTTAACACTTCCGCCCGACACTGACTCAGTTATGGGACCGACACCCAGTCGTCGGCCCGACCGCCCCATTAGGATGCGACCAAACACTGTTCTGTCTCATTCCTATATTTTACTATGGGAGCATGCATTTCGTCCGTAAACCAGCCGTAATGCATGCTCCCGTAGTAAAATGGAAGGTGTAGTTCATCCCTGCACCTCTGGTAGGCACCTCAAGAGATCCTCGCAGCCTCAAGTGGGAGGCCGTGCACCAAAGGGGGCCCTGCTGGGGCCCCGAACACGCTTTACAACATGGTTTCCATCTCCGACAGACTGGCATGGAAACCATGTCAGAAACCATGATCATAATCTCAAGGGGGAAAAGAGCCAACCTTGAGATTGTATGCCGCATTCCGACTGGCAGACGGGCTCTCCAAGCCAGTCGGAAGCCAGTCGGAATGACCGGTCTGATTCCATTCCGACCACCTCCATCAAAATGAGGCGGTTGGAAAGGAATCCAACTGGCCCATTATGATGTGGCTCGCCATCCGAGCCGTTTCGTAATGGGCCCCTTAGTGTCATGGCTATGGTGTTGTCGACCCTCAGCCCATATGCTAGTAAATAAAGTGACACAGGTTACATCATGGAACTTGCCCCAGACTTGTGCACACAGTCCCTGTTATTGGCAGTGTCACCTACCCGGTGATGCATGTGATGGATTGATGTCAATAAAACCGCTAAGGAACGGTAGTTAAGTTCTGTGTTCAGTAGAACACTACAATGGCAAAGATACTAATAAGTGATATATTGTGGCCAGGTTTAACCCATTAATTCAGAGCCTTTGCTTATTTTTCTAACTCTTGTATTACCCATGTGAAAGTGATGCACGTGGAAATCACTAACTGGCACAGTGTGAGAGGTTTATTACAAGATTAGATACAAGAAAGCATGTCAGAAATATTTTACATGTACTTGATTAGTGTGAAAGTACTGGTTAGCTCTCTTTGAAGCCTAAAAAAACTTGAGAATTTGTGGCATGTAGGAAAAAATCTGCATAGTAAGAGAAGTAGAAATCATAAAATATTGTCTTTGCAGTGTCTTCCCAGCCCAGTTACTCGCCAATAACTATGCCACACAGGGAGACTTTATTTGTGTATGTGCAACTGCAACTCACCACACTGAAACTGCAATCGATGCATTACGCTCTAACACTTACTTCACGTTTCTAGGGAGACAATCAGGACCCAAAAGGGTTCCGTCACTATTAACTCACAAGATACTACAGTCTGTTCAAGTACATTTTGCCAGAATGTAATCATTATAAAACTGCTACATTTATGTAAAATCCAATTTATAATGAAACTTTTTGACCCTCCGAGGAAGATCTGAGTTTTGTTTTGTCCTTCTTGTGTCATTTCCCCTTGTTACTCTCTCTCTATTTTATCACAAGGCCCTCAGTTTGCCGTTATGCTTTTTGACCAGGGCCCTAGCCTCTCATCTATTTTTTAAATTCTTAATTACTTTCCTGATGTGAAAGTGAATGTCTTTGTAAACACTCCAGAGCATTGTCAGAGAAATGTGTGGCCTATTAACTTATGCCAATCCATTTTTTTTACATGTGTTTATAGGGTTCTTCAACTTACATAGAAACGTAACATACATCAATGCAGTGTATAAATGCACAGCACGGACAATAAGCATACCTACTGCTAGAGGTAATTCTGCAATGTAGTATCTACAGCGGATCGCAATAGCATTTTAACAGGCGTTTGGTAATTAAGCACAGACCTTCACTATGGTATGGGAATAACGTTCCTAAGGAGATATAGGTAGACAAATGAAATACACTTATCGTGCGTTCCTCCCCACCCGCATGGCCCCCAACTGAATGTCCAGTTCGTGCACCCAAACACAAAGCACACAGGTTCAGATCGAGTGTTCCCTCAGATAATCCACCAGGGGCTCCCAGATGTCTCTTGGGTAAGGCAAGTGTAGGAGAGTAGGGTCTGCTATCCTATGGTCACCCCAAATTTTTGCTTTTTGCTTCACTGGTTTTTGACATATTGAGGCTGTGGGCCTGCCAATCAGACCCCCAGCCTGCTGTTCTCTCTACTAAATTAAAACTATGCACCCTAGGTGCATAACCAATTGGAAGTGGATCACCCTGTCAGCACCTGTACCAGTGTACACTAGGTACCCAGGGCATTGGTGTACCCAAGGCCTGCCAAGGGCTGCAGCATGTATTATGCCACCCCAGGCTTGGCCTAACAATCTGACACAACTGGCTGATCACTCAGCTGGGGTAAGTTGGTGTAATCACCTCTTACTTAGGTGTAGTATACCTATACCTAACCTTAAATGGGACACCTGGTAACCTATAAGTCACTCCTATGGCAGGCCTTAACAATCCTGAAGGCAGAGTGCTTGGTTCCATGTGAGATGGTGCTCTGGCATGAGCTGAGCCTGTCTGCAGTGGTCGGAACAACTTCCTTCTACTGTTTCCAGATATCGTCATACCATATACTCTTAAGTGCATTATGAACCTCGCGGTTAAATGCTATCTTTGGTTTGGCTTTATCAAAACATGTCGAGTAAGGTGTCATACGAATTGGAATACTAACCCCTCGCCAATTCTGGCGACGGGGTTAGCATTCCACCCTTCTAGAGGGACACGATATGTACAGTACCTGAAACCCGGGTAAAATCAGACATAGCCTCAGCTCCACAAAATGGATGCTGCCACCACAGACACAAGTCTGCCCTCCTGCTGCTGGGAGTCCTTCCAGCTTGGGAGGTGTGGACAAAGGGTTTCCTGCCAGGGGAGGTGCGTGCACCACCCCAGACAGGATTTTGTGTATTGGTCAGGTAGGGCTTGAAAGAAACCAGACATGCCTGTGGCTCACAAGGAGCCTCGGTGCATATGCCAGTTCAAACCGGTCCTGGGGCACACCAGTCCCGGGCCTGGGGCGAGCTGGACAAAGGATTGGGGGTGTAACCACCCCCCTTCCTGGTCCCACCCTTAGGGAGGGACCTAGCAGGTAGTCCGGCCCCTAGAATCCGCTTAAAGGTAGGAGCTGTGTCCTAAGACTTCAGACATCCTGGAATCAACTTGAAACTAAGAAGAAGACGGGAACTTCGACATTCTGCTGCACAGAAGACTGAAGAAAATCTCCCCTGTGGTCAGGGAGTGACCACCTTGCTAACGCAAGCACCATCCAGCGAATCAACGTCTGCTTTGCCGCCGCCTCCCGCCGGAGCCCGAGCCCTGAGACTGACAAGACCTGGACCTCCAGACCTCTCACCGCCCGATCCACAGTCCCTGAGAAGAAGAGACCCGTGGAGGCACCGAGACACGTGGAGCCAGCCATCTTGGAACGACTACGACAAGCTGACCAGTGCAACAACCGAGGCTCCCTCCAAGTTGTGCTTTGGGTCCTGAGAAGCCCAACCCTCGAGCAGCATCTGCACCAAAGGTGAGCCCTCCAGCATCTCCACGATCTGCGTGGGGCCCTTCTGCATTTTGCCACTCGACGCGCCTAACCGGTTGCTGGCCCGCTGGCTAGTGGCCATCTTGGCGACGAAATCTACGACAAACACCGCTGGTCTGGTTGCTCCAGACTGGCCCTTGCTCCCCTCCAAAGGAGCAATCCCTCTGACCTTGCTGGTCAGAACCAACAGCTGATTTCCGAATCCTCCTACAATTGCTTTTGCCAAGGCTTGTTTGCTTCGATCAAGTCGCCGACACCGCCGACAGCGAGAGCCTGCGTGGGACAGCTCGTGAGCCGACTCCTGGACGTCGTCGACCTCCAGGGACCACGTGGCTGCGGAGACAAGCTACCCCTCATCACCTGTTTGCACCCGACATCGCCTGGTACCCACCTGGTGCCACGCTGGTCACTGGCTAGTGACTGTGAACACTGTCCCCTCTGCTTACAGGTCTTCAACATCTCCGATCCACTCTTGGATCCACTGCATCTCTCCCGGACCGACCGCCTGCAGCATCTTTGTCTTCAAGCTCCACGGAACAGATAGAAGAAACCCGACGCACTTCGAGGCCTATGCACCCGCTTCCTGTGGGTGAGGTAAAGCTGGCACACCTGTGCCCAAGTGTAGTATTACATCTCTAGTGCCTGTGTTCCAAATCTTGAGTTCCTAGTCCATCCGGAAGATCCTCTTTGCAGTAACTTTGTACTTTTTACGCACCCATTGAAACCTATGGGAGCACGCGTGTGACTATTTGCTCTGCACACGCCACCCGTGGACCTCCTGGTCACTAACTGACGTTAGCTCCTTGTAGGCCCAGCGATTCTAGAGGCCCTAGGCCTTTTCCCTTTTCTGTTCGTGGTACTTATACCACTATTTTAGTATATGGTTTGAGTGGCCACCAGGGCCTATCCATATAACGTGCAACTTCTGTGTATTCTGTGATAATCTTGTTTGACGATTTGTGCTCCTGTGCTCATAAAGAGACTAGGGGTTACTTTGAGAAATAAATACATATATATTTTGAATATATATCTGTGTGGTGTCCTTTCATTGGTATAAAAGGGGGTTGCATTTGGTAAAACAGCTGGCTTAACACGCTTCACGAGTTTAGCCTCAAAGACTGCTTAGCCTACGCTACCACTAGGGCAGCTAGTCCGAAAAGGTTGACTTACAACCACACCATAAGGGTTGCTTGGCATGGTACAAGGTGATCACTTTAACTAGTGAGCATCATATACCAGGCCAACTTCTCACATTGGTGAGCAGCGGTTGGATTTGAGCTTGCTGTGTTTTACCATTGTAATCTCTTGGTTACCAATTGAAAGATCACATAGGTACCTGTAGGTACATATAAAACAAGATTAGATATACATAAGTTCTACTGAACTTAGTTGTTGTAGAGCAAAGGGAGTAGCACACCCTGACTACAACTACTAGATAGGTTTAGTAGGTAAACACAAGTGTAGGTAGATTGCAACACATCCACCCACACTTAAGAGCAATGGCCGGGGCAGAGGGGTCCACTGTACCCATCTCTGTTGAGAGTGACCCCCAGAGGGCACCATCCAGCTTTGCTACCCTTAATCAGAATGAGCTCAGGCATTTGGCAACTCTTAGAGGCCTTAAACAGCCCAAGAACCCAAACTCTGCTGAGCTCAGAGAGCTCTTACAGAATGATGAGAATCAGAGAGCACTCAAGAAAGCTTCCCAGTTAGCCCCCTTAGGGTCAGGAACAGGAGGCCCCCCTTCTGAAGATACTACAGAGGTACCCAGTTCCAATAGCCATCCCTTAGATGAGAACCATACTACAGGGGAGGAAAGTGGTGAGGATACAGAAAGTAGTGATGATGAAGGGAGAACTAGCCCAGTGCCAAGTATTATACTTGGCCCAGCTAAACTAAGGCTATTGGGGACTGACAATGGGTTCACCCCATTGGATCTCCCCAGTGGACTTAACACAGGGCTTGGGAGGCAAAGGAATCACTCAGGTGACTCCAATGCTTCTCATGGCTCTAGAGGCTCTCAAGGTCACTCCAGGAAAAGGATGACCACCCCTCAGAGGAGGGAACATGAGGCCAGAATGCAGGAAGCCCAGCTGAGGATCAGGAAGCAGGAGCTAGAAGTAGCCCTGATGGAAGAAAAACTGAACAAGGCTAGGCAACCTAGAGAGAGTGGGTCTATACCCACTGGTGGCAGCATTGTCCCTAAGGACAAAGATAGGGTCTTTGACAATAGGAACCTGTCTAAGGTTGTGCCCCCCTACAAAAGTGGGGATGACATCCACAAGTGGATAACTGCTCTTGAGAGAGCCTGCAAAGTACAGCAGGTTCCTGAAGACCAGTGGGCAGCAATCCTCTGGCTCTCCTTTGAAGGAAGAGGCAGAGACAGACTCCTCACTGTTAGAGAAGAGGATGTCAGAAACTACAGAGTCCTGAAGAGTGTTCTGGTAGATGGGTTAGGCTTAACCACTGAACAGTACAGGTTAATGTTCAGAGACACACAAAAGACACAGACTCAGGACTGGTCTGAATATGTTGAATGTGCCACTAAGGCTTTGGAGGGTTGGTTGCTGGGAAGTAAGGTATCTGATTTTACAGGATTGTATAATTTGATGATGAGAGAACAGATTTTAAATAACTGTCAAAACCAGCAACTGCATCAACACTTGGTTGACTCTGATCTGACCTCTCCCCAAGAATTGGGAAAGAAGGCAGACAAATGGGTCAGAACCAGGGTTAAGCAAAAGAACCAGAACCAGGGCCAAGGGGGTGATCAGAAGAAAACAGACCAAAAGGGTGGAGATCAGAAACCTAAAGACCAGAAGTCTTCAACAGGGCCCCAAACTACTGCTAAGGAGGGTGGGTCCCAACAGTCCAAGAAGAAGAAAGAAGGTCAGAAGAAACCCTGGTGCAATCATTGTAAAAATACAACTCACTGGACTAGTGATTGCAAAAAGGGTGGAGCCCCCAACACTGTTGCCCCTAAGGCACCTGCTCCCAGTACTACTGTTAGCAGTGTTGGTCCCCAGACAAAGGGTGTAGTGGGAATCACTATGGGAACTGAAGGAGATTCTGACTTAGACAGAACCCTTACACAGGCAGTCTTGATCTGTGATGGGGACATTGATTTGTCCCTGACTGTGAGCCCCAGTAACCTGGGCAAGTACAGACAGACTCCTTTAATTAATGACAAAGTGGCTCAAGCCTACAGGGACACATGTGCCAGTGTCACTATGGTGACACCAGGCTTTGTGGACCCTGGACAGTACATACCAGATGAGAACTACCTGGTGACCAATGCCAGCAATGCCACTACTTCACATAGTGTGGCAGTTGTTAACTTCTCATGGGGAGGGGTAACTGGCCTCAAAAGGGTTGTGGTTAGTGCAGACCTCCCAGTAGAATGTTTGTTGGGCAATGACCTAGAGAGTTCTCTATGGTCAGAAGTGGAGTACAGGACTCATGCAGAGATGTTAGGTATATCATCACATGTCCTTGCTGTGACCAGGTCACAGGCCCAAAAGTGCCTCACTGAACCTCAGGTCTTGGATCCTGGAACAATGGACCAAGCACCTACCAAGAAGAAGAACAGGAGGGTCAAGGCTGTGCCTTCCCCCCTGCCTCAGAGTGATGATCAGCCTTCCCAGGAAGCTGATCTAGAGGACCCTGAAGGAACTGTCCCTGAAGAGCTTGAACCTGATCAGGTTGAGTTTCCGGGGACAGGGGGACCTTCAAGGGCTGACTTGAGGCAGGCTCAGTTATCCTGTCCCTCTCTTGAACCCCTCAGACAGCTGGCTGCTGCTGAGGCTGCTGGGAATGCTCAAGGTACCCATAAAGTGTATTGGGATGAAGGGCTCCTTTATTCAGAGGCTAGAGACCCCAAGCCTGGTGCAACCAGGAGGTGTGTCATACCTCTGCAATTTAGGGGCTTCCTTCTTACCTTGGCCCATGACATTCCTTTAGCAGGACACTTAGGCCAGAACAAGACCTGGGACAGGCTTGTCCCTCACTTTCACTGGCCTCATATGAATGAAGATACAAAGGAGTTTTGTCGCTCCTGTGTCACCTGCCAAGCCAGTGGCAAATCAGGTGGCACAACAAAGGCCCCCCTAATACCACTACCTGTGGTAGGGGTCCCCTTTGAAAGAGTGGGAATAGACATAGTGGGTCCCATGGATCCTCCCACTGCATCTGGGCACAGATTTATACTGGTGGTAGTGGATCATGCCACCAGGTATCCAGAGGCAATTCCCCTTAGGACCACTACAGCACCTGTTGTGGCCAGGGCCCTGCTGGGAGTATTCTCCAGAGTGGGGTTTCCTAAGGAGGTAGTATCTGACAGAGGTACCAACTTTATGTCAGGATACTTGACAGCTATGTGGAAGGAATGTGGTGTCAACTACAAGTTCACCACCCCTTATCACCCACAATGCAATGGGCTTGTTGAGAGATTCAACAAGACCCTAAAGGGTATGATCAAAGGATTACCTGAAAAGCTCAGGCGAAGATGGGACATCCTTCTACCCTGCCTTCTGTTTGCTTACAGAGAGGTCCCACAAAAAGGAGTTGGCTACAGCCCCTTTGAATTGTTGTTTGGGCACCCTGTGAGAGGCCCACTGTGTTTGGTGAAGGAAGGATGGGAGTTACCTCTCAAAAAGCCTAAGCTAGACATAGTGGACTATGTACTTGGTCTCCGCTCCAGGATGGCTGAGTATATGGAGAAGGCATCCAAAAACCTTGAGGCAAGCCAGGCCTTACAGAAAGCTTGGCATGACCAAAAGGCTGTCTTGGTTGAGTATCAGCCAGGACAGAAGGTATGGGTGTTGGAGCCAGTGGCCCCAGCAGCACTCCAAGACAAATGGTCTGGACCCCATACAATCCTGGAAAAGAAGGGAGAGGTCACCTACTTGGTGGACCTAGGAACTCCCAGGAGTCCCCACAGGGTACTCCATGTTAACAGGCTTAAAGCATATGTTGACAGGGCAGACATGGGCTTGCTCATGGCTACAGATGAGGGACAGGAGGAAGAGAGTGACCCTCTCCCAGACCTGTTGTCTCAGAACCCTGAAGATGGCTCAGTTGAAGGAGTGACCCTTGGAGGCAACTTCACTGCCCATCAGCAGACTGAATGTAGACAGGTTCTACAATCATTTTCACATATGTTTTCCTTGATACCTAGTCAAACTGACTGGTGTACCCATGTTGTGGACACTGGTGACAGTCTGCCTGTAAAGAACAAGCTTTACAGACAACCTGACCACGTCAGGGACTGTATAAAGGCTGAGGTACATAAAATGCTGGAATTAGGTGTCATTGAACCCTCAGAGAGCCCCTGGGCTAGCCCAGTGGTTCTGGTCCCCAAACCTCACACCAAAGATGGCAAGAGAGAGATGAGGTTCTGTGTGGATTACAGAGGACTCAATGCTGTCACCAGGACAGATGCACACCCTATTCCAAGGGCAGATGAGCTCATAGACAAACTAGCTTCTGCCAAGTTTTTGAGCACATTTGACTTAACAGCTGGCTATTGGCAAATCAGATTAGCTGAGGAGTCTAAGGCCAAAACAGCATTCTCAACCCCAGGTGGGCATTATCAGTTTGTGGTGATGCCCTTTGGTCTGAAGAATGCACCTGCCACCTTCCAAAGGCTGGTGAACCAAGTCCTTACTGGGTTGGATGACTTTTGTGCAGCATATCTTGATGACATTGCTGTCTTTAGCTCCACCTGGGAGGATCACCTGATCCACCTGAAGAAGGCTCTTGAGGCCCTGCAGAGGGCAGGCCTCACTATCAAGGCTACTAAGTGCCAGATAGGGCAGAGTAAGGTTGTATATTTGGGCCACCTTGTAGGTGGAGGCCAAGTTCAACCACTGGAGAGTAAGATACAATCCATCAAGGACTGGTCCCCTCCAACCACCCAGACTCAAGTTCGAGCTTTCTTGGGCTTGACTGGGTATTACAGGAAGTTTGTTAAGAACTATGGGTCCATTGTGACTCCTCTTAATGATCTGACATCCAAGAAGATGCCCAAAAAGGTTCAGTGGACAGTAAGCTGTCAAAAGGCATTTGATGACCTGAAGGAGGCCATGTGCTCTGCACCTATCCTGAAAAGTCCTGACTACTCCAAAGAGTTTATTGTCCAAACAGATGCTTCTGAGTTGGGTGTGGGAGCTGTGCTGTCACAACTTAATGTAGATGGTCAAGACCAACCCATTGCTTTTATTAGCAGAAGGTTGACCCCCAGAGAGAAGAATTGGTCAGCTATTGAGAGGGAGGCCTTTGCTGTGGTGTGGGCCCTGAAGAAGCTGAGGCCATACTTGTTTGGCACTCACTTCAAGATTCAGACCGACCATAAGCCCCTCTTGTGGCTAAATCAGATGAAGGGTGAAAACCCCAAACTGCTTAGGTGGTCCATTTCCCTACAGGGGATGGACTTTACAGTGGAGCACCGGCCAGGTACTGACCATGGGAATGCAGATGGTCTCTCCAGGTACTTCCACTTAGGACATGAAGACGAGACTGGTCAAGGCTAGTTTAATGTCCCAGCGTTTGGGGGGGGGTTGTGTAGGAGAGTAGGGTCTGCTATCCTATGGTCACCCCAAATTTTTGCTTTTTGCTTCACTGGTTTTTGACATATTGAGGCTGTGGGCCTGCCAATCAGACCCCCAGCCTGCTGTTCTCTCTACTAAATTAAAACTATGCACCCTAGGTGCATAACCAATTGGAAGTGGATCACCCTGTCAGCCCCTGTACCAGTGTACACTAGGTACCCAGGGCATTGGTGTACCCAAGGCCTGCCAAGGGCTGCAGCATGTATTATGCCACCCCAGGCTTGGCCTAACAATCTGACACAACTGGCTGATCACTCAGCTGGGGTAAGTTGGTGTAATCACCTCTTACTTAGGTGTAGTATACCTATACCTAACCTTAAATGGGACACCTGGTAACCTATAAGTCACTCCTATGGCAGGCCTTAACAATCCTGAAGGCAGAGTGCTTGGTTCCATGTGAGATGGTGCTCTGGCATGAGCTGAGCCTGTCTGCAGTGGTCGGAACAACTTCCTTCTACTGTTTCCAGATATCGTCATACCATATACTCTTAAGTGCATTATGAACCTCGCGTTTAAATGCTATCTTTGGTTTGGCTTTATCAAAACATGTCGAGTAAGGTGTCATACGAATTGGAATACTAACCCCTCGCCAATTCTGGCGACGGGGTTAGCATTCCACCCTTCTAGAGGGACACGACATGTACAGTACCTGAAACCCGGGTAAAATCAGACATAGCCTCAGCTCCACAAAATGGATGCTGCCACCACAGACACAAGTCTGCCCTCCTGCTGCTGGGAGTCCTTCCAGCTTGGGAGGTGTGGACAAAGGGTTTCCTGCCAGGGGAGGTGCGTGCACCACCCCAGACAGGATTTTGTGTATTGGTCAGGTAGGGCTTGAAAGAAACCAGACATGCCTGTGGCTCACAAGGAGCCTCGGTGCATATGCCAGTTCAAACCGGTCCTGGGGCACACCAGTCCCGGGCCTGGGGCGAGCTGGACAAAGGATTGGGGGTGTAACCACCCCCCTTCCTGGTCCCACCCTTAGGGAGGGACCTAGCAGGTAGTCCGGCCCCTAGAATCCGCTTAAAGGTAGGAGCTGTGTCCTAAGACTTCAGACATCCTGGAATCAACTTGAAACTAAGAAGAAGACGGGAACTTCGACATTCTGCTGCACAGAAGACTGAAGAAAATCTCCCCTGTGGTCAGGGAGTGACCACCTTGCTAACGCAAGCACCATCCAGCGAATCAACGTCTGCTTTGCCGCCGCCTCCCGCCGGAGCCCGAGCCCGAGCCCTGAGACTGACAAGACCTGGACCTCCAGACCTCTCACCGCCCGATCCACAGTCCCTGAGAAGAAGAGACCCGTGGAGGCACCGAGACACGTGGAGCCAGCCATCTTGGAACGACTACGACAAGCTGACCAGTGCAACAACCGAGGCTCCCTCCAAGTTGTGCTTTGGGTCCTGAGAAGCCCAACCCTCGAGCAGCATCTGCACCAAAGGTGAGCCCTCCAGCATCTCCACGATCTGCGTGGGGCCCTTCTGCATTTTGCCACTCGACGCGCCTAACCGGTTGCTGGCCCGCTGGCTAGTGGCCATCTTGGCGACGAAATCTACGACAAACACCGCTGGTCTGGTTGCTCCAGACTGGCCCTTGCTCCCCTCCAAAGGAGCAATCCCTCTGACCTTGCTGGTCAGAACCAACAGCTGATTTCCGAATCCTCCTACAATTGCTTTTGCCAAGGCTTGTTTGCTTCGATCAAGTCGCCGACACCGCCGACAGCGAGAGCCTGCGTGGGACAGCTCGTGAGCCGACTCCTGGACGTCGTCGACCTCCAGGGACCACGTGGCTGCGGAGACAAGCTACCCCTCATCACCTGTTTGCACCCGACATCGCCTGGTACCCACCTGGTGCCACGCTGGTCACTGGCTAGTGACTGTGAACACTGTCCCCTCTGCTTACAGGTCTTCAACATCTCCGATCCACTCTTGGATCCACTGCATCTCTCCCGGACCGACCGCCTGCAGCATCTTTGTCTTCAAGCTCCACGGAACAGATAGAAGAAACCCGACGCACTTCGAGGCCTATGCACCCGCTTCCTGTGGGTGAGGTAAAGCTGGCACACCTGTGCCCAAGTGTAGTATTACATCTCTAGTGCCTGTGTTCCAAATCTTGAGTTCCTAGTCCATCCGGAAGATCCTCTTTGCAGTAACTTTGTACTTTTTACGCACCCATTGAAACCTATGGGAGCACGCGTGTGACTATTTGCTCTGCACACGCCACCCGTGGACCTCCTGGTCACTAACTGACGTTAGCTCCTTGTAGGCCCAGCGATTCTAGAGGCCCTAGGCCTTTTCCCTTTTCTGTTCGTGGTACTTATACCACTATTTTAGTATATGGTTTGAGTGGCCACCAGGGCCTATCCATATAACGTGCAACTTCTGTGTATTCTGTGATAATCTTGTTTGACGATTTGTGCTCCTGTGCTCATAAAGAGACTAGGGGTTACTTTGAGAAATAAATACATATATATTTTGAATATATATCTGTGTGGTGTCCTTTCATTGGTATAAAAGGGGGTTGCATTTGGTAAAACAGCTGGCTTAACACGCTTCACGAGTTTAGCCTCAAAGACTGCTTAGCCTACGCTACCACTAGGGCAGCTAGTCCGAAAAGGTTGACTTACAACCACACCATAAGGGTTGCTTGGCATGGTACAAGGTGATCACTTTAACTAGTGAGCATCATATACCAGGCCAACTTCTCACAGCAAGGCTGGCAGGAGTTCCGCATAGTTCATTAACTGATCCTTACAATAAATAAGGCCTGCTTGCCATTCCTTAAATTTGGGGATCCGCCCTCTGCCCCATCTACACGACACCCTCCATTTGGCCAGCACCAGACTCATTGCTACAAATTGTCTGTATGATGTTTGTACTTCAGCTGTGTAGCCCAGAAGTGCTAGTAAGGGGGACACGGCAAGAGGTGTGTCTATCGTTTGGGACAGAGCAGCTATCACCTCATGCCAATAACCATGAACTTCGCAACACTGCCATGCAAGGTGTAAGAAGCCGACCCCCGCTTGACGGCATCTCTCACATAGGTCGTCAGTTCTCAATTTGTATTTGTAGAACCAAGTTGGTGTATAGAAAGTTTGATGCAAGAATTTGAAGTGTATGATTTGTATGCAACTGCTTGCAGTAATAGCTTACGTCTGTGTGCAGCAATATATCCACCGCCCGTCCATCAAGGACAGCTCCAGCTCATGATCCCATGCCTCCCTGACCCCGTGTTTTGGCTGTGTCCTCTCGAGCAGTGCGGCCCGGTATATGCTGGAAATCGCGTGCTCCGGTCCAGCCACTTTGAATAGGGTGTGTAGTGTTTATAGAGTTGGGGGTTCCTGAGGGAATCTCAGGACATTGGCCCTAAGTTTGTGTTTCAGTCTTATACAAAGAAATATCTCCAATGGAGTGACTTTATCCCCAGTCATTACCTCCTGCCTTACCCCGAACGCACCCCCGGTAAAGGTCACCCCAGCAGTTTAGGTCTCTCCTACGGAGTATCTCGTGGCATACAGCCTCATGTGTGACTGGTGCAAACGAGAGGTACGGAAGAGGCACAGGTGAGGAGTACAGTGTCAGTTTGCCCACTATTTTAGCTAGGCGATCCCAGGCTTGGTTAGTGCAGGTTACTGTGTGATAGGCTACTCCAGGGACGCGTGTTCCCAAAAAGTAGGTCGTGGACATAGGAGCCATATATCCCTGCTCGATGGCCAGGTGTGGCATAAAGGGTGGCGGATGGAGCCAATATATTGTGTAGTGGACTTGAGCAGACAGAAAATATAGCTCCATATCTGGGGCCTCAAAACCCCCATTGAGGCATGGTTGCGTCATGGTCCGCCATCCCACTCTGGGTTGTTTCTCGCCCCATACTAGTCTGATGAGTAATGATCGGAGGGTGTCGAAGAAGAGGCGTCCCGGGTTAAAGGGTATATTATTGAATGTATACAGTAATTTAGGTAATAGGACCATTTTCATCAAGGCCAATCTGCCAGCCAATGACAATGGCATCGTGATCCATCGAGACACCCAGTTAGTGATGGTTTCAAGCGCAGTGCCACAGTTTGCACCATTTCAATGGGAACTGAACAGTGCTGGCCGTGAGCGGGAAAATCTGCGATTTACTCCAGTTGATCCCTATCCCGAAGAGGAAACCAAATCTGATGAACACTCTTAGGATCGGTTTGAGGCTAATCTATGGGTCCCGTAAATAAAGGGTGACATCGTCGGCATATAATGATATTAGTATCTGACATGAGGGGTATGGTATAGCATGCTCTCTATGATGTTGCCGTACCTTGGCCGCGAGGGGCTCGATGGCGAGAGCAAAAAGCAAAGGGGACAGAGTGTAGCCCTGGCGTGTGCCTCGCATAATGGGGGTTGGATTGGAGTATAGACCGTTAATCTGTATAATGGCTTTAGGCCAGCCATACAGCAGCTTTATCCATGCCAGGAATGGCTGGGGAAGGCCCATTCTACCCAATATTATGACATGTAATCCCATTCCAGGGAATCAAAGGCTTTAATGGCATCTAAGCAGATATCTGCTGCGCTGATCTCCGGGTCAATGTCGTGCAGTAATGCAAATGTTGTGCGCAGATTATGGGAGGTGGCCCTGCCAGGTATGAATCCTGCCTGGTCTGGGAGGACCAGGCCCTCCATCAGCAATGTCAACCTATTTGCGACGACTTTAGCTAGGATCTTGGTGTCACAGTTGATGAGTGACAGGGGTCTGTAGGCCTCAAAGCTGCTGGCCTTTATGCCTGGTTTGAGCAGGGATGTGATCATGGCTTGCCGCAATGTCATGGGAAGAGTCCCACTTTCTCTGGCCTCCTTGAAGACCTGCTTAAGGAAGGGGTCTATGTAACATTTATAAAAGTCCACTGGGAGCCCATCGGGTCCCAGGGCCTTGGCGGAATGCAGGCCCATTATTGCGGCCCGGATTTCATCCTCCGCTATATATCGGCAGACAGAAACTCTCTGTCGTTGGTCCACCCAAGAGCAGTGTCCTCTAAGTAGGACGCTATGTCAGGAGGTACATTTCTATGCGTGCGAGTTTTGCATAGTCGGCAGTCAAAATATTAAGGATCTCCTGCGATTCGATATGCCTAGTGCCTTCCTCGTCTATTATTTACAAAATCTGATTAGCGAATCTAGGGGGTCTGGTTGCCTCGGACAAGGTTCTGCCGGGATGCCTGCCTTCACCGAATGATCTGGCCACATGATATTTAGATTGGAATTTAGATTCACGTTCCACCTCATTGGAATATTCAATTAGTAGATCTTTAAGCTGAACGTTTCTCTTTGGGCTAGGGGCGGAAGTTAGGAGCTCCTCTGTTTTTTTTTAAGTCTCTTTATAGTCTATTTAGTGTTCCCCTGATGGAATGTAGGATCTCTCTGCTTTTGGCTATACATAGCCCCCGAATGGTGACTTGAAGTTTTCCCATACACATGCAAGTGTTGAGACACTGTTTTTATTGTGAGGGAAGAATTGAAGAATTTCCTGACGTATTTCTTTACAGAAGGCTCTATCTAGCAAGGTTGTGGGCTGGAGTCACCAGGAACGATATGGAGATTCATTGTCCGGCGACTTTAGTCTCATGAACAGGGGGGAATGGTCTATGGAGGTTTGCGCCAAGTGCGTCACAGCCTGGATCCAAGTGTTAAGTCCCTTCGACAGCAACCATAGGTCTATTCAGGACCAGCTGGAGTGCACACTAGAATAGAAGGTGCCCTCCCCTCATGATGGATGGAGGGACCTCCAGGGGTCAAATAGCTGGTGATCTGTCATGATGCCTGTGAGGTGTTTGGTTGCCTGCGGATGAGAGGATGAGGCGCCATGTGAGCAATCGGAAAGAGAATCTAGAGCTAAGTTGAAATCAGCTCCCCGTATAATGAAAATGGAACCTATTGCTAATTTGCGACCCCATACCTTGTCAAAGTAGCTGGCATCATCAGTGTTGGGGGTGTAGCAACTAAGAAGGGATACTGTGTGTACCTCTAATCTGCCCCACATCACAATGAATCTGCCCTGTGTATCTTGTAGTGTCCCTAGAGAGCAGTATCTTATGCTATCTTTGATGAGGATTGCTGTGCCTCTAGCATATGTCGAGTAGGAGGAGAAGCAGCTGTGTGCTGCCCATTTCTTTCCAAAGGTGGGTGCTGCTTTAGGGTCCAAGTGTGTTTGTTGCAACATAGCCACCTGCACTTGGTGTCTGCCTAAGTATCCTAGGATCTGCCTGCGTTTGCGAGGGTCTTGGAGTCCTCAAATGTTCCATCTCAGGAAATGTAGACGTGGGTCTTGTCTGCTTTTGGCTCCGCTATATCTGTCTTGTCCTCTCTGGGACCGGAGGGGTCAATGTGTTCTTCCATGGTGAGTTTGTATGGATCGTTCTCTATGCTTTTGTAATTGTATATGCTAAGTATTAATCCGTTCAGCACCACTGTGTATATCAAAAGTAAGACCCCCCCACCCATACCGGCAGCCCAAACCCGTAGGTAAATAGTATCCCTCCCAAACCCCCCATTATGTGTTCTGCCTGCTGTGTTGTGCAAGGATGGATGTTGGCACCTCCAGGAGAATAGACTCATTAATGACAATTTAGTAACATGCAAGAGGTGTGTCTTATACAAAACTATGACTGGTAAAAGCAGTATACTAACATCTGAGTCAATTAGTAACATAACTTCAACATACTACATCATTCAGGGAATTCCCACTGGGGGAATGCACCAGAGAGGCTGTCAGCGCACCTCGCAGGAGCGAGGATGCGCGGGAAGTCATTATTGCTTGGCAATTTCATTAGTCCCGGAAATACCGCCCATGCTGGCTCCATCAGGGTTCGTGTGTGGCCATTCCCCCCAGGGCCGGCGCATATTTTCAAACCGATTAGCAATGAAATAGGGAATGCATAGTCTTACCAGTGATGCAGGTGACCAATTCCATACAATGACCTGGCCTTAGTCTTCTTCAGGAGCAGGTGGCGTCCGTCGGGAGCCGGGATTACCATCCCGAGTTATGGGTGACCGTCTCTTAACAGTTTTTAAGAAATTTTAAACTTGTTGCAGGGTGTTAAAGATGTGTGTCAACCCATGGTAGGGGATACGCAGTCTGGCGGGGTAGAGCATCAAGTACTGTATGTTGGTTTGCTGGAGTTTCCGCTTGACCGGTAGGAACTTCCTGCGCGCTTCTTGTACTGCCGTGCTGAAGTCTGGGTAGATCGAGTGTTTGTTCCCTTCGTAAACCAGTTCTTCCTTTTCCCTTGCTAGTCTCAGCACTGTGTTGTGGTCCTTGTAATTGAGTAACCGCGCCAGTATGGGCCGCGGAGGTGAGCCCCATGGCGGTCTGGCTGCAAGTGAGCGATGGGCTCTCTCCACCACTCGAACTCTGGAGATTGCCTCCACGACAAAGATCCCAAGCAGCAGTCATTCTACACAGTCCTTCATGCAGCCAGTTGCGGTAGACTACGGGATCCCCACTATAAGCACATTGTTCCTGCGTGAACATGCCTCCAAGTCTTCAGTCTTTGCAGCAATAATTTTTAACAGTTTATCCATCTCTTGGAGTTGTTCACGGCACTCAGAGGAAGAGTCTTCGAGGGTGGATATCCGCTGTTCCGTTTCAGTAATGCGGCCATCATGCTTCTCCAACCTTTGCTTGATGTAGTCCATGTTTGTATTCATGGCGTCCTTTTTGGACTCAATGGAAGTGGGGCTTTGGCACATCATGAGGAGAAGTTCTTTTATATCTGTATCTTGTGGGGTAGTTGATGCTATGCTTTCCTCTTCCCGGCATGAGTCTGTGTCTTCAGCGGTATTGGTAGTGCTTTTCCAGGCCGGGAATTGGAGTTTGGCCTGTTTGCCATCCGTTGGATACTAACAAAAAGGGTATGCAGTTCCTAATAATAACGCAATGTGTGTTAGAATCACTAGGTCCCAAGGTGATGGTGTGAAAACGGTCTGATTAAGCGGAGTAGAAGGTACTCCTTCTGGAAAAGAAGACCCTCACACACCCAACAAGCGGGTGTCTTGCTTCATCACCGGGTCTTTGCTCCTTATCGGGCCGGGAGTGCAATGCCCGATCAGGCACCCAGAGGGGGCCTTCCTGTCGGAGATCTTTATTTCCAAACGCCGGTGAGTAAGGTGTGTGGGGAAAACGGTTAATTGGGATAACTGGTGTCGGTGCAAGTGGAGTGAAAGGTAAGTGTACTAAAACAGGGTAGGTGATCCACTTCAAACAAATTTAATAAAGTATGGTCAACACCCTGATTAAAAACAATCCGCACATTTCTCACCATTAGGTGTATGAGTGATATGTGCTACAAAAATCAAAGAGGTCAACATGTTTCTTGCCTGGGTTTTAATTAAATGGCAATTCTTCAGGACCAATGTATACGGCTACCTGCACCTTTTTGGTGGTGGCCACAACCTCTAAGAGGTGTCAATGGTGGCCACACGTACAGCACCCTAAAAACGTGTGGTGCCGTGTAAACCAAGAACACACAACCTGTGAAGAAAAACACACAATTAAAAACATTGTTATTGTAGACCGGTTCGAGGCATCTGGTTCAGTTAAGGCAACAAGTGATGTCAAACATGAAACCGTGGCATGCGTCGAATGTGAGCAGATATTAAAAGGACTTTATCGAGGCAAACTGCAGAATCTCATCGGAGGATTTAAACTACACTTCTTAGTAAGCATGATACTATTGGTTGTATACAAAACTCACCCCATTAGGCTGTGGAGACAATGTGGCCAGGGTAGGAACACACTAATTGCTAGTGTCCTAAAAGGGAGGAAGATAGATAAAAACAAAAACAGACAGCAAATGCGTCAGAACAATCCGCATCAAGTGCACTCTAAATAAGGTGGAGAACCCATGTGGTGGGATATCTCATGGGGAACAACAGCATATAGAGTTGTTTGATGTGTATAAAAATATATATAAAACAAACTGCCGGTAGCACACGGACGGAAGCTTGCCACAGTCATCACATAAATTTGGAAATGTTAAATCAGTGCCAACCAAGTACTAATCGCGTAGGGGAAGTCGCTGTCAGTGGTACCTGTATAGCATCCCCCGTGTATGGCACTTAAAAGTAGCAGAACTGGTCTAAGCGTGTGTCAAGGAGTCACACAGCGGTTGTAGCAGCCAGTTATTCGACAAACTTGTACAAGGAAATGGTGATTAGAAAGTAAAGCTGGACTAATCTCAGCGTGAGACACGAGAGCACTAGTGAGGCCGCCGTCAACAGAGAGTGTAGATGCTGAGTACGATCAGTCTCTCCTATGAAGCGTGGTAACAACTCCGGCTCAAAAAGCCGCAAACCAACTCTCCCAATCATGCAGCATTTGACGAGTGGAAAGAATAAAATGTACTCACGGTTGCGTTGAGGTAACGTTACCGTAAACCTAGGACCCCGCCAGCCGCTCAAGTCTGGTGAAGGTCCGGTAGGAAGGCTCACAGAAATGCGAGCCGGTCAGCGTGTTGCGTCACTACGTCTAGGGCGGTCACCGGTGTAAGGGGCGTGGCTACGTCCCAACAACTAGACCGCCACCCGTTGCGCATGATCAGATGGTTTTGGACGCTGAAAGCGATAATCTGGGTATTTTGTATACAAAAAGGGATTCCACTCACACGCGAGCATGAGACAAAAGGGCGGGGACTCCATTAACCAATACGGTGGTCCCCTCGAAAGGATTATCGAAAAATATTAATTAATGTGAAGTTGTCATGGGAGCATATGGATGACGCGTGCTAACAACAAAAAGACATTACACCCATTAGGAAGGTTTGTTGATGTCTAACTGTGCGCTGCGGAGCTCAGCAAGTGCTGAGCGCAACGTAATCTGATGGAACGCAAAATGGATGCCCGCACCCAGTGTTGGCAACCCTAATGCTCGGGAAAGAGCTCGCGGCCCCTAAGTATGAGTAATAATATCATTCTTTATTGTATGACCACTACCAGACTCTAAAACATCATGAACAACCAGAATCAAGGGCAAGACCAGCAATGGTTGTTAAAAGTATCATAAAGGTCTTAAAGAGTGTGCATTATATTGTGCAGAGGAAAGGCTCATCGAGGAAGGATATAAGTAGTAACATGTCAAGAAAAAACTAGTCTAAGTCAAGTTAGACTACTCCACGGAATGTCCTCATTCAGGCCAGTGGTATCAGCTGTCAATCTCAGGACCCAACGTTGTTCGAGTCTGAAGAGGGCGTTTTTTGACATGTGGGGGTGAGATTCCAGAACCACCCATTTAAATGAGGTGGGCGCATGACGTTCCAAGTTGTAGTGGGTCGTCATTTTAGTGTTGGTCTTGGCGCATCTGAAATTACTTTTGTGTTCCAGCATACGAGTTTTAACAGCACGCGTGGTCATACCTATGTATGGTAAGCCACACGGGCACGTCATCAAATAAATGCAATTTGTTGAGTTGCAATTTGTATGCTTATTGATCTGCCATGTAACGTCATTAGGGAGTACCAACTCTTTACTGATTTGTGTCTGTGGACACATCGAGCACATCCCACAGGGGTAATGACCCTTAACTGGGGGTAGGTTCCATAGAAGTCTCTGAGACCCAATGGCTGGTTTCTTAGGCCTAGTGTGTATTAGAAGGTCCTTAAGGTTGCTCGTGCGTTTGAACGCAAATCTGGGGACTTCCAATTCTAGATCTCCAGTGTTGAGAATACCCCAGTGCTTTTTAATGATCGCCTTAATCCTGTTCGAATCAGGGGTGAAGGTGGTAACACAGGTTAGGGATTGATCAAGTTCCTTAGTGTTAACGTCCAAGAGACTCTCTCTGTTGTTATTTCTCGCTCATTTGCGAGCACGAGACACAACCTGTGAGGGGTAGTCGCGCTGAATCAAGTCATTCATGAGCGTTAAGGACTCTTTCTGATAATCAGCCACAGAACTGCAGTTCCTTCTGATTCGTAAAAACTGACCAAACGGTAAATTTTCCCTTAACGCTTTAGGGTGGTAACTGCTGAATAAGAGAAGGCTGTTCCTGTCTGTGGGCTTGCGATACAGACTAGTGGAAATTGTACCCCCTTCCAGGCGGATGAGTAGATCCAAGAAAGGTACTTCTGTATCAGAGATGGTATGGGTGAATCTCAAATAGGGATTGAGAGTGTTGATCCACGTACAGAATTCTGTGCACTTCATATCGTCTCCCTTCCACAAAACCAGGATGTCGTCGATGAACCTTTTCCAGAGCAGTACATTCGCAGAGTAGGGGTTGGAGGGATGATGTATCACCCTACTCTCGAATGCTGACATGTACATACATGCCAGACTCGGCGCGAATGTACTGCCCATGGAAGTGCCCTGGGTTTGGTGGTACAGTTGTGTTTTATACTCAAAGAAGTTTTGTGTCAAAGCCAGGCTTGCACATTCCATAATGAATGAAACTGGTGTATTGGAGCTAATCTCACTGCTGCTTAGTGCATCCTCGATAACTTGGAGGGTCGCTTGTTGGGGTATGTTGGTATACAACGCCTCAACATCTAGTGTCAGCAAGAGATTTATTTCCTGTGGGTATTGGAACCCTTCCAGAAGTCGAAGAATATCAGAGGTATCCTGGATGTAGGAGGGGGTTGCTTTGACCAAGGGCTGGATAAAATGGTCAACGAATTGTGATAGTGGTTCCAGAATAGAACCAATGCCAGAAACAATCGGACGTCCTGGAACAGGGGATATTCCCTTGTGAATTTTAGGCAGACAGTAGAAGAAGGGGATCACTGGTTCTTTAGCTATAAGAAAATTAGCTTCTTTTTTAGTAATCCACCCTTCTAGCTCAGCCATAGAGACCATCGAGCCTATGGTTCGAGTAAGGCGTGGGGTGGGGTCTTCTTGGATGGGTGTGTAATATCTGGTATTGGTAAGTTGCCTACGGCATTCAATGTCGTAGTCAACTGCAGACATGATAACCGTCGCCCCACCTTTATCAGCTTGTTTTATGACGATAGTGTTATCGTTTGCCAGATCTCTTATAGCTAACTTCTCACTAGTGGATAAGTTCTGAAAAGGTATAGGAACAGTATCTGCTTTGAGATCCTTCAAGACTGCCTTTTCAAAGGTCAGTACTTCCGGTGGAACCATGCTCCTTGTGGGCGTGAAGGTAGAAGGTCTATGGAGGCCAGAGTCTTCGTGATTGGGTGGTGGATGATCTTGAAAGAATGCCTTTAACCTGATTTTGCGGAAAAGGTTCTGGATCTCACACGTGTCACGGAATCTATCTGTTTTGGGTGTAGGGACAAACCCTAGACCTTTCTGGAGCACACTTACTTCCACTGGGTTGAGTGGTCTAGAGGACAGATTCAGCATCAGTCTCTCTTGTCCCTGGTTTGGCTCCTGGTTTCCACTGTCCTCGGCGGTTGTTCCTGCCATTGGACTCTTTTTTGTTGTCGCCCTCTTCTGCGCCCTCTTCCTCTGCCCCAGCCTCTGTCTAAAAAAGGTTGTTCATTCCTGGGTTGGAAAAAGGGCGGGGGAGGGCCTTGGTGGTACATCGGATATTGCCAGAAAGGGGGTGGTCCCTGAAAAGGAGGCATATTGTATGCTGGGTAGCCTGATTGCTGGAAAGGTCTAGTCTTCCTATTGTTGTTATTCCAACTACCTGTACTTGAGTCACTGTTAGTTGAGGAACCTCGTCTAGAAGGTCCTGAGTTTTCATCTGATGAGTAACTAGTGACTGTGGACGTATAATCTGCCTTCAAGTAGGGATATACCTTTTCTTGCGAAAACTTCTTGATGTCTTTTTGAAGTTTAGTTATTTTCTGCTTCATCAGATATTCCCTGTTTTCAGCAAGTTCGGCATTGATCTCAGCTAATTTGGTCTTGTATGTGGTTGTTTGAATAATGACTTTGATAGCTCCCTCTGCTGTCTGGATTTTAATTAACAAAGCATCTGCTATTCTTTTTGCTGTGTTAATTATAAGAATAAGCCAGTCCCTGGTGCATTTCCATGCTACCAGGGACCACTCCTTCTTAAATAGTGCATCTTCCAAAAACAGGCGAGGAAAATTGTTTACAATGAGTCCATTGGGAGCTATGTTTGCCCTTAAATATTCCGTCATCATGGCTCCATGGAGTGTTACTTTAAGCCACTCATGTTTGAGGTTAGATAGTGTTGTCCAATCTTCTGTATGGCTCCCAGAGGCAGCACTGCCATCGGCAGCCAACAGTGATGGTGTTCTAAGTATTGCTGCTGCTGCTTCATCATCGAAGCTCAGCCCTTGGAAGTCCTCCATCTGCAAACTACGAGGTAGGGTCCAAAAGGACCAATATTATTAAAAAGAAGACAAGGACACAACTGAGTACTGCCTACTAATAAAATGGTCCACGCAGATACATTCAGCTGCTTGGTATCCTAAATTTCCCACGGGGCGGACCCGTGCATTAACTCTCAAACAAGAAGGGGGAAAGGGGGGGCTTTTACAATAATAAACTAACTTAATACTATTGTAGGTCCAGCATACAAGCCCAACAATCAATACTAACAAAAAGGGTATGCAGTTCCTAATAATAACGCAAAGTGTGTTAGAATCACTAGGTCCCAAGGTGATGGTTCGAAAACGGTCTGATTAAGCGGAGTAGAAGGTACTCCTTCTGGAAAAGAAGACCCTCACACACCCAACAAGCGGGTGTCTTGCTTCATCACCGGGTCTTTGCTCCTTATCGGGCCGGCAGTGCAATGCCCGATCAGGCACCCCGAGGGGGCCTTCCTGTCGGAGATCTTTATTTCCAAACGCCGGTGAGTAAGGTGTGTGGGGAAAACGGTTAATTGGGATAACTGGTGTCGGTGCAAGTGGAGTGAAAGGTAAGTGTACTAAAACAGGGTAGGTGATCCACTTCAAACAAATTTAATAAAGTATGGTCAACACCCTGATTAAAAACAATCCGCACATTTCTCACCATTAGGTGTATGAGTGATATGTGCTACAAAAATCAAAGAGGTCAACATGTTTCTTGCCTGGGTTTTAATTAAATGGCAATTCTTCAGGACCAATGTATACGGCTACCTGCACCTTTTTGGTGGTGGCCACAACCTCTAAGAGGTGTCAATGGTGGCCACACGTACAGCACCCTAAAAACGTGTGGTGCCGTGTAAACCAAGAACACACAACCTGTGAAGAAAAACACACAATTAAAAACATTGTTATTGTAGACCGGTTCGAGGCATCTGGTTCAGTTAAGGCAACAAGTGATGTCAAACATGAAACCGTGGCATGCGTCGAATGTGAGCAGATATTAAAAGGACTTTATCGAGGCAAACTGCAGAATCTCATCGGAGGATTTAAACTACACTTCTTAGTAAGCATGATACTATTGGTTGTATACAAAACTCACCCCATTAGGCTGTGGAGACAATGTGGCCAGGGTAGGAACACCCATGATTCTTCCCTCTGCGTGGTATGGGCGGGCACGGTATGCCTCTCAGGAAGATCAGGATGCAGCGGCTAGCTCCTCTTGTCCCTCAGGGTGAGCAGATCCCACTCAGGTCAACAGGCGCTAGTTTGTGCCTTCGGGCGGTTATACAGGCCAGTTTGTGCCTTCGTGCAGTTAATTAGGTGAGCCCTGGCTATGCCATGGCCCAACTCTTCACCCTCCGCCCTGATTATTGTGTTGCTGAAGAGGGCCCGGGCCCACAAAAAGCAGCGTGCCTTGCTTGGGATTTTGCAGGTAATGTCCACTTCAGCCTGTCTTACCGAGTATTAGAAGGCAGCAAGGCTGCTCTGAGCCCCAGGATCAAGGCCTCCCCATTCCATGCGCCGCCTCCCAGTGCTGTAGAGGTTGCACAGGTCTATCAGCGCCCTCCTAGCAGCGCGTCTCAACAGTGTTCTCCTCTCGACCCCTTCGGGCCCCAGGTGAGTGTGCGAATGGGGATCGGGGAGCCAGGCGCATCAGCAATCTCGCAACTCACATCAAAGTGGCCCATCACCTCAGCCGAGGCCCAAGGTCGCTCAGGGGAAGCAGCGTGGGCTCAGCCCGGCTCAGCCTTAGCGTTGGCACAAGCCTACCTCAGCTGGTCCCGATCTCACTCAGCGGGCGACCCTCTCCCCGTAGTGTAGCTCCGCTTTGGGCAGCTCCTGGTTCTTGGCAGTGGTGCAGCCGGGGTCTCTCTGCAGCAATTCCGTACAGCAGGGCCAGGCGATGCAGACCCGGTTTGCTCAAATCGTTGCCGCCATCTTGAACAGCCGTAGGCCGCAAAACAGGCATGCGCTGCATGTGATCACTTAGACGGTGTCAGTGAGTCCGCACTCGTCTCATCAGCTCCCTGGTGAGTCACGTTGGGCATAACGTGTTCAAAGGCAGTTTTCACCACTTTAGGAAGGAGTATTCTGGCGGTTTATGGTCCTGGGCTAACAGAGCCTCACTACAGTACCGCCATCTTGTTTGTTGTCTCTCAAGAGCCCCCTAAGTCATGCCAATCCATGTAAAAAATGTGTGACATGCTGTGGCACATGGGAAGAAGAAAAAGTGTGGTGTAAAAACAATTGTGTGTAGTATACTTCGTCATGGTTATAGATGGTGCACTGGTCATTACTGAGGGAAAAGAATATGTTTTTACAAGGGTTCAAACCCCACCAGGAGAAATTTGTTTTTATAATATTTCCCTTAATTTTTCTATTTTACCGAAATGAAAGAGGTCCCTTTGTAAATCCCCCAAAGTAGTGTCTAGGGAGATTCGTGGCCTTTTTAGTCTAGCCAGTGCACGTCAGACATTTTTTACATGCTGTGGCATGTAGAAGAGGGGCAAGGTTTGCTATGAAATAAATCCCTTAATTTGTGGAATGAGACTTTGGAGATGGTTGAGTAAGAAAAGGAAATGCATGGGGCAAGTGCCAGAGTGAAAGAAAGGAAGGGCATTTGTGTATTAAGTATGAAAAGCAAGTGTGGATTTGTGGCATGTAAAAACAAAACAGCATGAAAATAGACGAAGAACCAGCACACTGCTTTTAGGATAAAAAGACTATGGGTAACAAAAACCCAACGAAACAGATGGTACAGTGGTAGTTCACAGGGGTTATGAGAGCTCTTTGACAAGGGTTCAAACCACACCTGAAAAAAATTGATTTTAATATTCTTTTCAATTTGTTTTCTATTTTGCACAAATGAAAGCTGTCACTTTGTGAGGTGTGTCCAGGCTGCCGACCAAGATGGCTGCGCAGCGCTGAGGCTCCGCCAGCAATTCCAACATCCAAGCCCATCCTACCTTCCATCCTGGCCACTTTCAGTGCAGGACGACTGGCCTAAATGCACAAAAGTGCCCACATGAGTTGGAGCAGTCCAGGGTGACTGAGGGCCTGAAATATCACATGCGGAGGCCTCTGGGAGCGCGAGGACGGCGCTGGAGTAGGGAACAGGGCGCAGCCAGAGGTTAGGCCGCGCAAAATACAGCGACACTTCGCGGCACTCCGGCAGCTTTACTTGACGGAGAATCGATCAGTTGGGCCCCGCTGGCCATTAGGTAAGCGTGCTCTGCTTGCTGCCCTCCCCCCTGCTTTCAGGCCCCTCCTGCACCTACAAGACGGTTCTTGGACGCAGTGACGTCCCTCCTATCCAGACTCTATCTGACTTGGCAGTATAGGGCTTTCCCTGACTCCCAGTTCTTTTTCCCCCCTTTTTTTCAATTTTGACACTCTGTCCTGAAGAAGCACATTAGGATCCACTAGGGACCATCAGTAAGCGTGAAACATATCGACCATTTGTGACCCCAAACACATGACACTCCCCTATCACGGTTTGTTCAACAGAGAGTCTCCAAACCTATTTTTAATTTACCTCTAGGACCTTTTATTAAACAATTTTTGGGGTACCGCGAGGTAATTTTATCATCACTCACTCACTCCACCTTGTCCCACACACCCACATGCACATATATGGCACCTCCTTGAAAAGAACTCCGACAAAGAGCCCTCTTGTAGGGCCCGTGAGGGACTGCAGCGCCACCCCCACGAGGAGCACCGCCCTATGATGATGCTTTACACTTGTTTGAGTGTCTGAGGGCACATAACTATAAGGAGGCACACTCCCACTTTGTGCCCACTCGATTACCTTTCGGAGACAAATATTTTATCTCTAACAATCGTAATTAGACTGTTGAGAACTCTTCGCCTCCCCTTTAGGGACTGTTGCCTTCTTGTGTTTACATTTACTTCTTAGGAGCATAGGCACAGGACCTGCCTCAATTTTTTCTTAACCAGCTCCTCGTCCCTCCTCTTTTGTTAGTGTAGAAGGTGAAAGTTCCTGCCCACCGATGCTCCTTGATCCAGCCTTAAGCTGCTGCACATAATTGTGGGCTCAAATTGCGGTGAGACTGTACTTGTAAGGTGCCGTGTAGGTTGTTTCAGAGCCTTGTGACCCTTAAGTGGTTGTCTGATACCCTGCCATGCTGGGCTGCCTGATGTGGGGCCCGAGAAGGAAATTGGGTCGCAGTGGGCCAGGTTTACACAACATTTTGGTGGCTGAAGGCTTCGGTTGGGTCCCGAGGGCAGGCTGGCAAACAACGAGCCTTGCGGGGACATAATGGGGCATAAAGACCTCAAACAATGGCTACTCCAATTTGGCAAGCCTGCTGAGCAGTCTGTGGAGTCTGGTAGTAACATGGCCGAGGGGGACTACGAGAAAGCCAACCTTGCAGGGTCGGGAGCACTGCTCCTTGAAATGAGAGCAAGCTTCAAGGCCCTCGATGGCCGCTTCGACACCCTCGAAAAACGCTTGGACACTATGGGCACCAAATTGGACAGACATGAGAAGCCCCTAGATACTGTAGAGAGCAGGGTGTCAGACCTAGAAGATAGCACGGCACAATCCACCAAGTGCCTAGACCGAATATATGACTTTACTCCGCATGAAAAGACTCCGCATACAATCACACCACATTTTTTAGTCCGCAAATACCATAACTCCGCATTTTTATATAACGGAGGAATGACAACTAAAAATGTATTTAAACATGCAAAACTACATTTATCACGCATTTCTTAACAACGTTTGCTTTCACAACGATAATAAAAGTCAAAGAAATGTTTTTTAAAATATTTTGTTCTTTCTTTCAAAATCAATAACTATAAATACAATCTAACTTACCTTACCGCAGATCTTTCCTGCATCCGTTCCCGTAGAAGTCACTCTGCAAAGTAAAATTTATTGTTAAAATGAATTACCGCTTTCGTCAAAAGTATTAATAAAGATAAAAAAGAGACCAATTTTTTCATCAGTACCCTACGCTTACCTTGAAAACTGCTTCACCATCTGTAAAATTCTGCAGCCTCTTCACTTCATTTTTCCCTCGCTCCGTCCATTTTTTTTCAAGAAATAAGTTTTGTCCTATTTTTTGCACATAGAAAGAATTCATATTCACCATCTTCTATCGGGAATGCAGTGCACGGTCGGAGTCCGGATTCACCCTCAATTAATTCAGTAAGTCTCTTTTTTTTTATTTGTTCTTTTCCCTTTCTTTTTTTAAAATACTGAAATCAAAAATCCTCCATGCATCAGCTAATTAAAAGCTATACTACTCTGCTCCAGTCAAAGAGATATTAAGGATAGAGGAGGATGATCCCGCTACAATAACCATGCCAACATGCACCCCTCTGTCAATAACAATAACCCACATGCCACTAACTCGTATTTGTTTCTCCACTACAGCCAACCCCTCCTACCTGCCCCCTCTTACCCCTGATCTCGTCTCTCACTAATCTGTGCCCCAAGATGTCACTGATATCCAATTATACCTTGTGGAGTGATAGTACTGCGTGCAGAAAGTATGCGGAATGAATGTATTTGCGGAGTGAAAGTATGCGGAATGAATGTATTTGCGGAGTGAAAGTATGCGTGATAATAGTATTTGTTATGAAAAATTCATAGTGAAGGTTGAATACCGCCTAGACCGCATGGAAAAGATTCTCAAAGACGTCGCCATAAAGATTAAGGATTTGGAGGCGTGCAGTAGGCGCAATAACGTCCGCATTTTGGGCATCCCTGAATCGTCCATCACAGGGCGTATGTACCTATTTGTGGAATCCCTGCTTACAGACATCTTTGGTAAAGAGGCCTTCACCTTGCCTTTTCTTGTAGAAAGAGCTCATCGCTCGCTTGGCACCCAACCCAACCTGGGTTGTCCACCTAGGCCCATCATGGCCCACCTTTTAAATTTCCGAGACAGAGATACGGTGCTAAGGCTGGTGAGAGAGCTGGGTTCCATATCCTGGCAAGGTTCAACTTTGGGGCTGTTTCCGGACTTTACTATCATGGTGCAGGAGGCCAGGCGAAAGTACACCAGCATGAAAGCAACACTGCGCAATCTGGGTCTTCGATATGGCATGTTATATCCAGCTCGCCTCTGAGTGGATGTTGAGGGTCGTTCTCACATATTTGATAATCCCACTGTGGTGCAAGAATTTTGTAGGGACTATAAAGGAAGCAGCAGCCACAAGAACAAGGACACATCCAAGGCCTCCCCCTCTAACAGTGGTTTGGTGGCCAGCATGGACTGATTCTCCAGTGAGTAATCAGTGCAGCCTGCACTGAAGTGCTGCAGCTAAATTTTTGAGTGACCTTTTATTTTTGGGCGAACGATGTGATCGTTACAAAGTTGGGTAACTAGCATGGTGTTGCCAGACCCCAAGTGTTGATCACTTTGATTTGTTTCAATTGTGGAAATGTATCTAGTTCTGCTCCTTCTTTATTTGCTAGGGTGTTTACATGATGCATTTCTTCACATGTTAACTGGGGATAGTCCCTGCGAAAGGGTGCACAGGAATGGGTGGGGGGAGTTAGGACGGATTGTCAGCATTTTTGGATTACCATTATTTCTAACCTTGTTTATTCACTGCAGCATTGTATTCTAAAACTGCTACGCACACTTCAAATCACTGTTACTATGTTGGGATGTCGGAGCGGGGTAGGTTGTCAACATTTTCAGATCTGACAGTGATCACCTGGAATGTCCGTGGGCTCAAAAATGCTAGGAAGGAGAAGCAGGTCTTGCATTATTTACAGCGTCATAGGGTGGACATTGCATTCTTACAGGAAACACACCTGCCCAAAGCTGCCACCAGCACTTTCGCGTCGGGCTGGGGACCGCATCACTACTTTGCAGGGTATAGCACATATGCGCGGGGCACGGCTGTCTTGATTCATACAGGTCTGCCCTTCCAATTTTTAAAAGCACACATTGATAATGAGGGTCGCTACACGATGGTGGTGGGTCACTTGATGGGACACCGTATGGCATTCATCTGCGTATACGTGCCTAATGTGGATAGCCCAGAGATCTTCCAAGGCCTTCACACACAGCTCCTCCAATTAGATGCAGAGTGTATATGCATGGGCGGAGATTTTAATCTCCTGTTGGACCCTGCGCAAGATAGTAAGTCCAACTCGTCGGACACCAAACCCCACGCATGCCACGTTTTGCTGGATATGTGCGATTCTGTTGGCCTGGTGGATGTGTGGCATCAGCGCAACCGGAAAGATGCCGCGTACTCCCATTACGCCGCACAATATGGTACTTGGACCAGATTATATTATTGGCTTGTCTCCCCCAACTTGGCAACGTGGTATAGGGCATCCCAGCATCTCCCTAGCACATATTCTGACCACTCCCCAGTGGTATTGCAAGTATTCGTTCCTAGACCACAGGGCTGTGAGAGGATGTGGAGATTCCCCAGGCAGGCACTGAGGGATGAAGTGTTTAGTTCCGTACTTCGGGAAGCTATAGTTGAATACTTTGAACTGAATAAAGGATCAGTGAGCTTGTGGGCCATACTCTAGGAGGCATTTAAAGCCTTTATGCGTGGAGTATGCATCTCTAAGCATTCTGTGGTTCTAAAAGATTTGCGTGGTACGATTGCACATATTGAGAAGCAATTAGATATGCTATATAGAGATCAGGGTGCAAGGCCTGACCCCTCTCGGCTCAGCCACCTACTAACACTCTTGACGGAGTTCAGAGAAGCAGCGGAGCGTGAGATTCATTTTTTAAGCCGGTATGCTATTGCAAGGCGCTATGGGGAGGGTGACAGACCTGGGAACACGTTGGCGCGGCTACTGAGACCCTCGGCCGGGCGTTCATACATCACCTGCATCTGTTCTTCAACTGGACAGACCCTAACCGATACCACAGATATCCAAGATGAATTTTTTGCATATTATTCCACATGATATGCAACACGGGTGACGCATAGCGAGGGAGATCCTAATGGCTACCTTGTAGATATTGCTATGGTGTGGCTCAAGACGTTTATGCAGCAGTTTCTGGCTGAGCCATTCTCCGCCGAGGAAATTAGTAGCGCCATAGATGCCATGAATGGCTTGACGGCCCCAGGCCTGGACGGTTTTACTGGTATCTTTTATAAAACCTATAAGAACTTATTAGTGTCCTACCTATTAGAGGTTTATAATGAAGCACTCGAATGTAAGGAACTTCCCCCCACTTTGTGTGAGGCTGTAATAATCCTCCTTCCAAAAGCCGGGAAAGATCCGCTTCTATAAGGCTCTTACAGGCCGTTATCACTTTTAAACCACGACTACAAAATTTTGGCTAAAATGATTGCACTAAGATTGGCCTTGTTGCTGGACCGCATTTTCTCCCTGACTCAGTCGGGCTTTGTCTCCCATAGGTTGACTGCTTTAAACCTGCACACATTATTTGCAGTAATACATAGGATCGTTCCGGAGGTCCCTGCGGCTGCTGTCCTACTCGATACCGAAAAGGCTTTTCTTAGCAGTGATGAGAAAGTTGGGTATCTGTAAGGGATTCATTGACCTAACTTTGTTGCTTTACACTGCGCCTACCGCTAGGCTTTGATTGAATGGCACACTGTCCCCTTCGTTCGCTCTCACTCGCGGCACCAGACAGGGTTGTCCGCTCTCCCCGCTGGTCTTCATATTGGCGCTGGACCCTCTGGTTCACCATTTCCAGCAAAGACACCTGCACAGAGGTCACCAGTTCAAAACAGGTCCTCTACTAATTTCCCTATATGCAGATGATATCATCCTATATGTCCGGAACCCCCAGGGAAATTTGGAACCGCTCATCCGAGAAATTATCCGGTTTGGTGTTTTTTCAGGGCTGGGTATAAATTGGGGAGAATCCTACATTTTCCCCCTAGTGCCGAGCACTGTTCATTGGGAACGTGAGTTCCCGCTGATGTGGTGTGAAGAGTCGGCCAAATATTTGGATATTCAGAGCCACAGAGAAACCAAGCAAATTATTAGACTAAACTACAGCCCTGTTGCACATAACCTGGAGCAGCAGGTCGAGCGTTGGTTGAGACTCCCGCTTCCCCTTGCTGGTCGAGTTGCACTTGTGAAGATGATTGTCCTCCCAAGGTTTTTGTATCTGTTTCACAACATTGCTATCCCGCTCCCCAACACTTTTTTGTCCACTTTGTGTTCTTATCTCATCAGATTTGTCTGGGAGGGAGGAAGACCTAGAGTTAGCTGGGACACCGTGTCCTTACCATATAAGAGAGGTGGTTTTGGGGTCCCCCATCTTCAGATGTATTATTTTGTTGTTCAGTGCAGTTTCGCACACTCCTGGTATCACCCGGACGCGCGTATCCCCTACTCTAGACTTCAGCCTGACCTGGTACTCCCGGCGCCCCTTTGCACGGTGCTGCCGTGGGGCTTTGCCAGGGCCTGGCATAAGTTGATGAAAGTGGCTGGAGGTGGCACTCTATACTCATCGGAGATCCCTGTCAATACTAACCCCTGGATCCCCATTACGGAAGAAAAACTGGCACAGCGTGCACCCACTACATATTCAATAAATAAGATTGGGGATCTGTTCCCAGGGGGGTATGTTTTGTCTAGCACAGAGGGTGGGAGGTTCAGTGAGGAAACATTCATGGAACAATTTGTATTTAGCCGGATATCGAGGGCACTCGGAGCTAAGGTTCCGGAGTACCCATTGGAGCCCGAGTCCTTCCCTCCGCTTACTCTCTTAATCACAAGTTCCGGGGGAGAACACCTAACCTCGAAGCTATACAAAGCATGTATGTCATTAGTCCCTAGCAGGGAGGCCAAGATACAGGAGGCATGCGAGCGAGACCTTGTGCACCCAATTCAAGACTCTCACTGGTCCTTTTGTTGTCCACAAATGAAAGAGGTCTCCTAAAACAGCAGACATAAGCTTATACATTTCAAATATTTGTGGAGGGCCTATATGACCCCAGCGAACGTTCACTCCATTGATCCCAATCGACCACACACTTTTGTCCTAAGTGCGATGGCACGCAAGCCGATTCTGCCCACCTGACTTGGAACTGCGCTAAGATTGGGGACTTCTGGAGGTCCATTTTCAGATTAATAACACAAATGACCCACCTTTAAATGGTCCGTACACCTGAGGTCGCCTTGTTGGGCTATGTGGGGTGTCTCCCGAAGAAGTTGCGCAAATTCACGTCCATTGCCCTTTTGCTCGCAGTAGGGCCTCCCCCACAGTGAAATATTGTCTCAATTGCCTCACATACTGTAATACTAATTGTGACCTTCATGCTACAACCCAACCCTCTGCATCCAGGCAAAATGACATTTGGGAGCCTCTTAAAAATTACTTACTGGAGATTAGTGCCACCCCTATTTCACAACAGCCTTCTGGGATAGTCCCCACTGGGGTGGGGTAATTCATGTTCCATCTGTAGGAAGGTGGATATCTGACTATGGTTACCCCCAACTTTTTGCCTAGTGTCTAGCTGGTTTTTCGACTTAGTTGGCCTGAGATCCTGCCATTCAGGGTCTCAGGCTGTCTGCTCTCTCTTTTAAATGGACTCCATGTACCCTAGGTACATACCCAATTGGTAAGGATCACCTTATTGGACCCTGTACAGTGTACCCTAGGTACCCAGGGCATAGGTGTACCCTAGGCCTCCCAGGGGCTGCAGCATGTATTATGCCTCCCCTGGTCTTTCCTTCCAATCAGACACAACTGGCTGATCACTCAGCTGGGGCAAGGTTGTGTAATCACCCCTTGCTTGGATATAGTATACCTATATCTACCCTTATATATAGACACATGTGTACCTATCAGCCACTCCTATGGCAGGCCTTAACAATCCTGGAGGCAGAGTGCTTGGTAACATGTGAGATGGTGCTCTAGCATGAGCTGAGCCTGTCTGCAGCTTTCGGAACCATGTCCTTATAGCTGTTCTATGATATAGCCTACCACATACTCTTAAAGTACCTTATAATCTTAAACGGTTATGGTAACTATGGTTTGGCTTTATCAAAACATGTCGTGTAAGGTGTCTAACACTTTGGAATAATACCCACATACCATTTCTGGTGATGAGGATATTATGCCTCCCTTCTAGAGGGAGAGACATGTTAAAATCCTACTTTGCTGTTTAACTCTCACCAAAGCCTCAGCATCACAAAATGGATGCTGCTGCCACAGACACGAGTCTGACCTCCTGCTGCTGGGAGCCCTCCCAGCCAGGGAGGCCTGGACAATAGGTTTCCTGCTTGGGGAGGTGCTAGCACCTCCCCAGACAGACTTTAGTGTATTGGGGCAGGGAGGGCTGAAAGGAATGAGACATGCCTGGGGCACACAAGGTGTCCCATGCATAGTCCAGTTCAAACCGGTGCTGGGGCACTCCAGCCCCAGCTCTGGCGCGAAACTGGACAAAGGAAAGGGGGTGTAGCCACCCCCTTCCTGGTCCCACCCATAGGAGGGACCTTGCAGGTAGCCCAGCCCACTAGCCCAGTAAATTAGTAGCTAGTTGGGCCCTGCTAAATTAGATTATCCTGAACCTGCAACTTGAACAGAAACTCTGGACCTTCGACATTCGACGAAAGAAGAAGACTGAAGAATCTCCCTTGTGGCCAAGGAGTGGTCACCCTGTGCGAACAGGCACCATCAAGAGACTTACCCTTTGCTTTGCTGAAGTTCTACGAGGGACCGACTGCAGAGCCTGACCAGAGCCTTGACTTCCAGACTACTCCGACCCTGATCCACATCCACAGCCGAGCTGAGATCCGTGGAGGCGACGAGAGACGTGGGACCGGCTACCTGGGAAAAGTGGCGAGTATCTTCCAGCGCAGCTTCTGAGGCACCCTCGAGGTTGTGCACCGGGGATTGAGAAGCCCCAACCCCAAGCACCATCTGCACCGAAGATCAGCCCCCCACACTCCACGAGTCCTGCGTGGGGCCCTTCTGCATTTCCCTGCTTGCCACGTCTGTCCGGTTGCTTGCCCGTTGGCTAGTAACCTTTGCGACGACACACCTTCAATTTTCCACTGCTGGTTTGGCTCCTCCAGACTGGCTCCTGCTCCTCTGTAAAAGAGAAGCACCCCAGACCTTCCTGGTCTGCACCAGAAGCAAGTCCTCCATTCTTCGTGGGTTCCGCTTGCCAAGGCTTGGTGAGTCCTAGTTCGACTTCGACGCCGCCGACAGCACGAGCCTTCGTGGGACAGCTCGCCTCCTGGTCGTCCTCGACGTCTCCTGGTACCCGTGGCTGCTGCGACAAGCTTCACCTCTTCACCTGCAATCTCCCGACATCGCCTGGTTCCTTCCTGGTTCCACGTGGTCACTGGCTAGTGACCCAGACTCTGTCCCTTATGCTTGCAGGTATCCTTCCTTCTTGATCCCGGCCTTGGGATCCACCGGACACTCTTCACTGACTGCCTGTCAGCATCTTTCCTTCAGGCATCCATAGGAGTCGACGACGAAACCCGACGCAAGTTCACACCTATGCACCCGCAGCCCGTGGGCTAGGTAACTTGGGTACTCCGGTGCTCATCAGGGTATTGACTATCCTAGTGTCTAGTTCTCAAGTCTCGACTTCCTAGCTACTCCAGAAGTGTCCTAAATCTTATTAATTCTAAACTGTACTATTTCTATCGATTATACGCATTACGCGTGAGTGTTTCCACTCTGCACCTGAATCCCGTGGGCCTCCCACTTCCTAACCTTGGGTAGTATAGTGTAGCCCCAGCGATTCCCTCGGCCTAGGCCTATCCTATTTCCGTGACAGTGGTCCTTATACCACTTACTTAGTATATGGTTTGCGTGGCCCCTAGGGCCTAACTGTATTACTTACCTGTGTGACTTAATGTATGCTTGAATAAGACTGTGTTGTACTTACCTCGAATCTCATAAAGAGTGCTGAGGGTTTGACTAGAATAAATACACTTTATTTTATATATATACCTGTTGTGGTGTCCTTTCATTTGGTATTCAAGGGATTATATATGGTATAACAGCTGGCTTCACATGCCATTCAGAGTTTAGCCTAAGGCTGCTCTTGTCCATGCTACCACTAGGATAGCTGGTCTATAAGGTTGACTTTACAACCAATCACCATAAGGGTTGTTTGGACTGATACAAGGTGTACACTAGAATTAGTGACATCATATATCAGGCCAACTTCTCACACCATCCAACTGCTTAATTGTTGTGTTTATTATGTCAAGGAAAGTGCAGGCCGGACAGTGAGGGAGAGCCTGCTGGTCCGGGTTGGTTAGATGTTGATATCACTATTTATGATATATATGCTACCCTGAGACATTGGTGCGTTGCACGCTTGAGTACACTTGTTTTGCAAATTATACTTGTCTTTATCCATACTAGATTTCCATGATCACAGTGAATGACCATGCAATGTTGTAATCAATATGAAAATAATAAATAAACTTATAAAGAAAAACTGTCACTTTGTAAATCATCGCCTAGCAGTGTATGCCAGACATCTGTGACATGCTGTGGCATGTGGAAGGGGTGCAAGGTTTGCTATGAAAGAAATCCCTTAATATGTGGAATGAGAATTTGGGAATGGTTGTGTAAGAAAAATAAATGCATGGGCCAAGTGCCAGAGTGAGAGAAAGGAAGGGCTCTTTGTTTATAAAATACAGAAAATCAAGTGTAGATTTGTGGCATGTAAAAAGAAAAACGGCGTGGAAACAGAAGAAGGACATCACCCTTTTTCTAAGACACAAAGGCTTTGGGCAAAACAAATCTATGTGTAACAGATGGTACAGTGGTAGGTAAAAGGGGCTATGAGTGGTTTTTGACAAGGGTTCAAACCCCAGCTGGGGAAAATCGATTTTTCTATTATTTTTTCTATTTTACCCAAATGAAAGATGCCCTTTTGTAAATCACCCCTAGCAGTGTCTGGGAGATTTGTGGCCTTTTTAGTCAAGCCAGTGCATGTCAGACATTTGTGACATGCTGTGGCACGTGGAAGGGGGGCAAGGATTGCTATGAAAAAAATCCCTTAATTTGTGGAATGAGACTTTGGGAATGGTTGTGTAAGAAAACTAAATGCATGCGCCAAGTGCCAGAGCGAGAGGAAGGAAGGGCTCTTTGATTATAAATAACGAAAATCAAGTGTAGATTTGTGGCATGTAAAAGGAAAAACGGCATGGAAACACAAGAAGGACATCACCCTTTTTCTAAGACACAAAGGCTTTGGGCAAAGTACATCTATGCAGAACAGATGGTACAGTGGTAGGTAACAGTGGCTATGAATGCTTTTTGACAAGGGTTCAAACCCCAGCTGGGGAAAATCGATTTTTATATTCTTTTCTATTTTTTTTTCTATTTTACCCAAATGAAAGATGCCCTTTTGTAAATCACCCCTAGCAGTGTCTGGGAGATTTGTGGCCTTTTTAGTCAAGCCAGTGCATGTCAGACATTTGTGACACGCTGAGCACGTGGAAGGGGGGCAAGGTTTGCTATGAAAAAAATCCCTTAATTTGTGGAATGAGACTTTGGGAATGGTTGCGTAAGAAAACTAAATGCATGGGCCAAGTGCCAGAGTGAGAGGAGAGGAAGGAAGGACTCTTTGTTTATAAATAATGAAAATCAAGTGTAGATTTGTGGCATGTAAAAGGAAAAACGGCATGGAAGCAGTAGAAGGACATCCCCCTTTTTCCATGACTCAAAGGATTTGGGCAAAGAAAATCAATGTAGAATGGAGGGTCTAGTGGGTTCAAATCCCACCTGGGGTAATTCTTTTTTTACATGGTTTTTCTTTTTTTAAATATTTTATTTATTTTAGCAGAGTGAAAGATAGTCCTTTGGAAATCATCAACTGATAATCATGAAAGACCATGTCAAAAATCTGTGGCATATGTCACATCAGCTGTGGCATATGCCACATGACAGAGTGACACGTGTCACATGCCAGGAATGGGCTCCAACCCTTACTGGCCCGTCTAGGCTCAGTTCTGCCCGGGGCACTGCCGCACGCAAGCGCTCAGTGCTCGCACGCCACTGAGCCAGAGGGTGCGCCACCTGTGTGACCTCGCCTGAGCCGGGGGCAAGGCATGGCAGCGCAGAGGCCCACCTGGGCTCAGTGTCTGGTCTCTGGCTACACTGGCTGTCGCCTTCCACC
Source organism: Triturus cristatus (assembly GCF_964204655.1). Lineage (NCBI taxonomy): Eukaryota > Metazoa > Chordata > Amphibia > Caudata > Salamandridae > Triturus > Triturus cristatus. Next base: position 156,322,188 of record NC_140579.1, read on the forward strand.
GTTCACAGGCGAAGGCTTCTGGCCAGCCCTCCGCGCAGTCTTTATTAACTTGAAAGCCCAGCTTCCCCTCTTCGGACCGTCATGGGGCGGCCGGGGGCTCACAGCTTTCATCCGAGAGTCTGATCACAACAGCAGTCCAGGGGGAGGGGTTCGAACCCCGCACAGACACATGCTCTGTCCTGAGGGGCCCAGCTGCAATCAGCTTTGAGATCTTCAAAGCCTCGGGCGCGTTCAAATGGCAAAGCCCCGAGACAGGAGAAGACACAACATGCACCCCCCTCCTCCAACCCCCCACTTCCCTAGCTCCTCCTAACACAAGGTCCTACCTTCGCCCATCACACCCCTCCTCCACAGTCCCTTTACTCACATACTCATCCTGCCAAGTAATAAACACAGAGCACCTCTACCCCCACTCACCCGACCCTATTTCACATGAATGAACACACCACTCGAGCCCCGAATTTCACTCACGCGCCCCGTCTGAACACACAGCCCATACTCGCCCCCTTCCTCTTAAAGAAACGGACCAAACACTGCCCGCTTACACAACAGTCCCTGCTGTTCTCTTAGTCACATGTGCCCCAAAAACCCCAATTCCATTCCTCATTCTGCCGTCGACCATTAATAAATTTCCTCATGCTACAATACACATACTCCTACCCTAAAAACCTAACACACTGACCCACAAATGTCCTCTTACTGTACCTCTCCAACCCAGCCCCCTCTTCCCCTCTGCACCTCTGCAAACACTGATGCTGCGGGATTGGAGCCAAAACTCCGACTGCAACTTCCACCTCTGCCGTCCGGGCACGGGTCCACGCCAGGTCCAGCGCCGCGCATGCTTGGACGAAAGCCCCTTTGCCCAGAAGTACTCCTGCGCCCTGGCCAGCACCGTCCTGCACAAGTTTCACGCAGCAGCAGCCGTCCACGGGCAGCCAGACAGGCAGCGCAATTCCCAGTCTCTGATCACACACGCAGTCCGCTTACCTCATATGGAAGAGTGCCCTTTATCAATCCGTTTTGCTCCGTGGATGCAGCGGCTCCCACCAAAATAATCCCCAAACTCGTCCAGCCCCTTCCAAGAACAGGAGAACAAGCGCGGCGCGGTCCCGAAAGTAAGAGGATCTCTTGTCTTTATGGGGCCATGTGTTTGAAACACATGACCCCATAAAGATAAGAAACCTTTTACTTCAGCTGGAAAGCGGACGAGCCCGTCCAAGTGGGCCGGCCGAAAAATGGAAAATTCTACGTCACAAAGTGCTCTTTCCCAATGGCTGGCCACCGTTTAGCATAAACGGTGACAACGGCCAATGGGAAAGAGGGGCGGGACTTGAAGCCCTTTACAGCATTCCCTCTAAATCAGAGGTCTTCAAACTTTTGGATGCCGAGACCCCCCTGTTAACATTTTGAGGCGTAAGGACCCCTCCTGACAAAATCTTCTCAACCTGTAGGCAAGGCTACTGGAATTATGAGGCAGGTGAGGACCAAATTACGCGACAGGCTTGACTAAATTGTGTGGGAAGAAAATGTAAATGAAGTTATGTGATGCCGCGTATTTTGGAATAGCATTGCTTCATTATTTTGACATTTTTTACACACAGTAACACTGAGGAAAGATTTCACCCAATCAGTACCCGTTTATAACCAAAATACAGCAATTATCATCAGAAAGATTTCTAGTCAACCTTTGTGAAGGGCCTTCCATCTGCAGGAATACGTGCTGCCACATTAGAAGCTCACCTGGCCCTGGCCGGGAGAAGCAGGAGTCCCTTAAAACCCTGGCGGTTTTGTGCAGAGTTAAGCAGTTTACCCATGCAGCTTTCCTCTCACCCCCTCCCTTTCATCCCTCTCTCCTCTCCTAACCCAGGTTCCCTCTCTCACTTTGCAGGCCATTTTCTTTCACCCCTTTTTACAACTTCTGAACTCTCCCCATTCAACCTCTCACTTCACCTTTAATCACCTCTTGCCATTCTGTCTTTTCACTGCCCTCATCTCTAACAGTCTCTCGCATTTATCTCATGGCCTCTCTGACCCTGTCACCTCCCGTGCCCCTCAGCACTTCTCATTCACCTCGTCTCTCCATTCAAATTTTTGTCTATTTGTATCTTACACCTCTCCAGTCCCCCCATTCATCTTTCACATCTCCCCTTTGTTCTATCAGAAGCCCTCACCTTTGGCTCACACTCACTTCTTGCATGTCCACACTTCTCTTCGGCAATTCACATTTCTCTTCATCCCTGACCTCTTCAATCACATTTTCTCACTCCCTTGCTGTCCTCTCTCATCCTCTCATCTCTCCTCACCAAGCATACGGGTCGGACCTGTATGCTCCTCTCGGCATGTGCCACTCTGCGTATTGTTCCCTAATTCAAGAAGGCATGAGTTGTCTGTCTCTCTGTTTTGATGCAGGCCGCGCAGTTATGGAACATGCACCCTCCTTTGCTTCGCTCCACCAAGAATCTATTATCCTTTAGGAAGATATAAAAACCTTTCTCTGTGCTCTGTAGGTTACCCCATTTGGCTGGTTCTCCTTCTGTATGTTTCTCATTTGCCTTCAGGCAGTAGATGGTTATTAGCCCCAGGACATCTTTTGGTAACAGTAGCGCACTACAAATGTAAATATTAATAATAGGCAGAAGCAGGGGATTCACTAGACCAGAACTTCGGAGGGGGGGGCTAACACTCCCAGCCAGGGCTGGTCTTAACACTGGTCGCACCCGGTGCAACAGTCTTTTTTGATGCCCCACCCCCGTTTCCTCCTTCTCCATGAATTCCTTCACTGCCACTCACCAACAATGCACCTCATCTCTCTATAGCACCTTTCTGACAAACATTTCATTTTTTTATAGCGCTACTCATAGTTTACTCACACTCATTTCTGTGATCTGCATGGTACATATTCTTTGTAGCAGGCACAATAACCCTCTGCACTGTGTGGGTGACAAGAGTGCCCATGTGAGTGCATGGTAAGCGATGCAACAGTGTGAGAGTAGGGAGAGAGGAGTGACTGCAGGGTGAGTGAGGGGGCGTATGAATTTGGGTGCGGATGCAAGTTCAGAATGAGATGAATGAATGTATGATTACTGATGGGCTTGTTTGAGTGAGTTGCATATTGAGCAGTGAGGGGGACAGGTGAGTGAAGTGTCACATGAGTGAAGGATGAGTAGTGTGCTCGTGTGACTGCAGGGTGAGGTACAGGGAGAACAGCGCAAGTGCATTGTGAGTGCAGAGTGATCACTGTGAGTGCAGGGTGAGCGGGTGAATGGTGTGAGTGCATGGTGATCAGTGTGAGTGCATTATGATCGCTGTGAGTGCAGGGTGAGCGTGAAAGTGAAGGGCGAGAATAAGGAATTAATTGTCTGAATGCAGGGTGCATTCCCAGACCCATGAAGTAACTCAGCATGTTATTGACGGCGGCGTAGAGTTTAAGATCTAAGTTAAACTATTGCGGCATTAATCGGGGATGGAGGGTAAAGGAAATAAATAATGTGCTGATCCTGCAACAAACTTACAGTCCTATGGTTAGGGATGCCAGCAGATTATTTTGATGGCCCAGTCGGTACAAAAATAAGCGGTCACCTAAAGCTCTATTTTCAGCACTTATCTGTGCATACTTCGAACAGCAAATATAAATAGAAACCACTTTTAATTGTGTTCTAGGGCTGCCTCAATGATACTGATAATTAAAGAGAACAAAGACAGAAAAGTTACATAACAAATGCATACATACTTTTTTATTTATAAGTCTATTTAGTGTCAAGAGGAGATCTTTGCAGGCTCTTTAAGCAAAACAGGGCATGCATTTTTCTTTTGGCAACCCTACTTTATATTCCTTTTCATTAAATGCATTCTCACACTACAGCAGTAAATGTAAAATACAAATGTAAGGAATAGGCCAAGTGGGGACCCAGGGGGTACTGGAACCAGGAAAAAAACTAAGCCTCTGTAACCAGTTTACAAAGGCATGTAAAAATGCAAATGGTCTTTAAAGACCTGTGAAAAACTCGGGCGTGCCGGAGATAAGACTCCAGACACTGGCCAGCTGAGCCCCCAGCAGCTCGAGTTGCACGGCAGCAGCCTGGGCTGAGACACAGGACGGGGGAGAGGGGGGCTGAATGCCTGGGCAGAAGTGTGACTGGGAAGGCGCTACCCCCTTTGCATCGCTCCACGGCCCCCCTGGGGGTCGCGCCCCACAGTTTGAAGACCCCTGCTCTAAATCATTAAATCTCGCCAGCGAGACTGCGCATGTGCGCAGCCCACGCCAGCCGACACCCAAAAAAGCCAACAATGTGGGCGTATCACAACACAACTGAATTGACTTGGTGGTACTTATAAGCAATTAAAAATGGTGTTAATGAGACTATAAAACATTATATACTAAACATAAATCTAACCTGTGCTTGAAGAGTGAAAGTCTGAGTCAGCCCTTTCTGAATACAAACCAGCAACATTTCTGCAGCCTGTGCATTTTGGTGGAAAGGGTATTTTTAGGGTAGGTAGGGTGTTTGGGTGGCAAGGGTATTTTTAGGGTGGTACAGGTATTTGGGTGGCAAGGGTATTTTTAGGGTTTAGGGTGACCCCCCCTACGTTAATTTATTTCAGCCCCAGAGGGGTGGCAGTCCCTGGGGCTGAAGGTATGGGGGCAGTGTCCCCCCCTTAAATTCAATAGATTGCTCCAGGCGGTGACGGTCCCTGGGGCGGGGGTCCATGTGGGCCCCCTGCATTAATTAAACTTCATTTGCAATTCATATTTCCTAATGCCCCTGGGACCTCGCCGACCCGGGGGCTGACTGTTAGAGAAGTGCGGAATCCTGTGCTTCTTTTTCCATAGGAGCCACAGATCCAGCGCGGCTCCTGCCTAAAAGAAACAAGCATTGGCATAGCCAATAGGTCTGGCTTTTGGGACCTTATAAGTATTTAGTTATGCAGCACAATATCCTTGGTGCAACAACATGAACTTCAGATAACTGCTGTGGTTCAGACTTTTGGACAAACAATAGTCTGGTGAGCCAGCTAATGCTGGCTCAAAGGTCAGAGCTAAAAATTACTTTCACCAAGAAGTAAATCTTATGTGAAAAATGTGTTATTTCACCATCTAGGACTGGATGGAGACCTCCTCATTGTGGCTGCTGTGCATCATGTTGAAAAGTTATAATAAAAAGTGTTAAGCCCTGGCTAGGTGGATACGCATGGACGCGCAGCTTCGGGGGTTTGAATGGGCCACGGGCCTGTCCGATCGGATTGCGCTATATGCAGACGATGTCCTCCTTTTTCTTACGGATGTGGACAGGACTGGGCCACGACTCCTGCTCATTATGCAGGTTTTCGGGGAAACGTCGGGCTTGTACATGAACCCTCGCAAGTCCACCTTGTGGGCGCAGGGCGAGCGCACGAAAATGGGGGCGTGGGCCTCTTCAGTTCAGTCGGCAGTGGGGGGACTGAAATATTTGGGGGTGTTCTTGACAGATGTGCCAGCGGTCTCCTGGGAGCGGAATGTGGCCCCAGTATGGGAGCGTGTCTGCTCCGATATCAAAATCTGGTCTCGTATGCCCTTGACTCTGTATGGGCGATCGGCAATATTTAAAATGGTGGCGCTCCCTCGACTCCTATATCAGCTACAGAACCACCCGTACAAGATTCAGCCCGGTTGGTTCAGACAGGTGAATTCGGTGCTAGGGCAATTCCTGTGGGAGGGGGGTAAGGTGCGCGTGGCTATACGGACGTGCTTCCTGTCCACCTACTGTGGAGGGCTGGCAACCTCGGATATTCTGTCATATTATCAAGCTTCACATCTTCTAGTCCTTAACGAATGGTGGTACGGGGACAGGGGAGACCCGGCATATGCACTGGAACAGCAGCTTCTGGGATGCCACACGCTGCATACACTTCTCTACTCGGCGTCCCTGAGGGGTGCGCTGCCCCCGGTCACACAGGCAGTGTTTCAAATCTGGAGGCAGGCCTTGCGCCGTATGGGATGGTGGCAGACCTTGCCTCGGGAGACTCCCCTGTGGCACAATGGGCGTTTACCCCACTTGGTGGCCCTACAAGGGTTTAAGGGATGGGATGACATTGGTATCTCCACGCTGGGAGACGTAATGAGAAAGACGACACTCAAATCTTTCCATGAGCTACAGCAGGAATTCCATATGCCACGTGAGCAATTTTTTCAATATCTCCAGCTCAGGCACGCCCTGTGGCCCGCACTGGTGGGACTGGAATCGCTTCCTGACTTCAGCCCATTGAAGGCGAAAGTCTTCATGGAGGATCTGCCAGATAAAAAAAATTCCAGGATCTATCAATCCCTGGTTACACACAGCTCCCCCACACTGAGCAAACTTCGGGGGGACTGGGAGGCAGATGTGGGCGCTCTGGAGGAAGAGGATTGGAGGGAGGCGCTGGCCGCCCCGCGAGGTGCTGCCATAGCCATGAGGCTCCGGTTGGTTCAATTTAAATACCTGCACCGGGTGTACTTCACGAGGGTGCGGCTGTGGCGGGCGGGGCTGATTGCATCCCCGGAGTGCCTGAGGTGTGGCAGGGAAGAGGGCACATTCTTTCACACTATCTGGCAGTGCGCTTCCCTTGATCGATTCTGAAGGGGAGTGTTGGTGTGCCTCTCGGAAGTACTGGGGTGGGAGCTCCCCCGCTCGCCGCGGCTGGCTCTACTCCATGTCATGGAGGATATAGGGGGTAATATATACAAACGTCATCTCTTGTTGCTGGGACTCACTCTGGCCAAGCGGGATACTGCAAGGGAGTGGAAGGCGGCACGAGCCCCCTCCATGTTGAGATGGAAGAACAGCCTGGACTTCTGTATTGGGCTGGAGCGGCCCGTTTGAGGCCAGGGGGTGCCCACGCAAACACTTTAAGATCTGGAAACGATGGGCAGATTACCGTGGAATTGGGCTGGAACCTCCCGCAGAGAGGGAGATCAATCCATAGGGGCAGCTATTCACGGACGTTGGTGGTCCTGGGGGGGCAGTGCGGGGGTGCGTATGCTGCGAGGGGAGAGCAGGATGGACGGAAGGGGGAGAGTAAGGCTAGCGGTAGGAAGTGCGATCTTTGGGGGTTGGGGGGGGTTGGGACGGGAGTTGGGGAGTTATTGAATATACAACTGTCTATAGCCTCTATGTACATGTATAAAGGATTTGGCAGACGTCTCTGGGTTACAGGGCTCTGCATGGTGATGGCTATATTGACATAATAAAATTTGTTTAAAAAAAAAAAAAGTGTTAAGCATTTTTGTTACCTTTATACAAACCAAAATGACATTATATACAACTAACAACCTGATTAAAAAAAGATTTTAACATAAAAAATGTCTTCTATTTTTTTTGTACTTGCACTGCCTGCAACTTCTTTCTGCCTGTTCTCATGCTTGTTTGTTATAATTTTGTTGTTATGGGGGAGCGGGACAAAAATAACGGGGGAGTGGAGGATGGGAAACAGTAATTTATTAGAACACGAGCAGCGGGCGGACACTAGGGGAGAATCAACAGATGCCAGATTCAGAGGGCAGAGTGACGTGATGCTTAGGTGATGCAAAATGATGGTGGTGAGTGATGTTTGGTGCACAGGTGGTGCCACTATATGGTGTGGATTGGAAGTACGTTGTGGATTGTGGAGTTGTGGAGTTGAAATATGTGGTTTTCTGTGTAATTATGTGGTGCGTATTGGAAATGTGTGGAGTTGAATTGTGTGCCCTGGAACTGTGGTGTTGAGTGAAATTAAGCTTAGTGAAATTGTGTCATGGTGTGGAGTGCATTTATGTTGATTGGTGGAATGTGGCATAGAGTGCATTTATGTGGAGTGTAATTGTTGCATTGAGTAGAGGGCAATTATGTGGCGTGTAATTATGTGGCACTGAGTGGTATTATGTGGAGTGTATTTATGTTGCATTGAGTATAGTGTAAATATGTGGCGTGAAATTATGTGGTACTGAGTGGTATGTGGAGTGTATTTATGTTGCACTGAGTTGAGTGTAATTATGTGGCATGTAATTATGTGGCACAGTGGTAATATGTGTAGTGTATTTATGCTGCATTGAGTAAAGTGTAATTATGTGACGGGTAATTATGTGGTACTGAGTGGTATTATGTTGAGTGCATTTATGTTGCATTCACTAGAGTGTAATTATGTGGCGTGTAATTAAATGGCACGGAGTGGTATTATGTGGAGTGTATTTATTCTGCATTGAGTAGAGTGTAATTATGTGGTGTGTAACTATGTGGCACTAAGTGGTATTATGTGAAGTGTATTTATGTTGCATTGACTAGAGTAATTGTAACGGGTGATTATGTGGTACTGAGTGGTATTATGTGGAGTGTATTTATGTTGCATTGAGTAGAGTGTAATTATGTGGCGTGCTATTATGTGGTACTGCGTGGTATTAAGTAGAGTGTATTTATGTTGCATTCAGTAGAGTGTAATTATGTGGCGTGTAATTATGTGGCACTGAGTTGTATTATGTGGAGTGTATGTTGCATTCAGTAGAGTGTAATATGTGGCATGTAATTATGTGGCACTGAGTGGTATTATTTGGAGTGTATGTTGCATTGAGTGCAGTGTAATTATGCACCATATAATTATACAGCACTGAGTGGTATTATGTGGAGTGTATTTATGTTGCATTGAGTAGCGTGTAATATGGTACTGAGTGGTATGTGGAGTGTATTTATGTTGCATTGAGTGGAGCGTAATTATGTGGCGTGTAAGTATGTCACACGGAGTGGTATTTTGTGGAGTGTATTTATGTTGCATTGAGTAGAGTGTAATTATGTGGCACAGTGGTATTACGTGGAGTGTATTTATGTTGCATTGAGTAGAGTAATTATGTGGCATGTAATTTTGTGGCACTGGGTGGTATTGTGTGGAGTGTATTTATGTTGCATTGAGTAGAGTGTAATTATGTGGTGTGTAATTATGTGGCACAGTGGTATTACGTGGAGTGTATTTATGTTGCATTGAGTAGAGTGTAATTATGTGGCTTGTAATTATGTGGTACTGAGTGGTATGTGGGGTGTATTTATATTGCATTGAGTAGAGTGTAATTATGTGGCGTGTAACTGTCACACTGAGTGGTATTATGTGGAATGTATTTATGTTGCATTGAGTAGAGTGTAATTATGTGGCATGTAATTATGTGGCACAGTGTTATTATGTGGAGTGTATTTATGTTGCAATGAATAGAGTAATTATGTGACGTGTATTTATGTGGTACTGAGTGTTATAAAGGGGGAATGTATTTATGTTGCTTTGAGTAGAGTGTAATTATGTGGCGTGTTATTACGTGGCACTGAGTGGTATTATGTGGAGTTGTCTCTCTATCGGACCTAATCTCTTCCTGCAATCTGAACTATTACTCAGGTAGCACACGCATCAAATGTACGTATGAAAGGCCAACTGACTTTGACGCTTACTTAAATGGACATTACCTCAAGTGGTCAAATAAAGAATGACCTCCAACCATAGCAAGGAAAAAAAAAGGGAAAAAAAGTCAAACTGAAATATGCATTTGAGGCAAATGGATCAAACACCACTCAATATGGCCTCAACAATCAGGCGTACCATCAAATAACTGAGCGCAAGTGTGGAATCTAGGGGTAACAATGGACTCGAATATTTCAATCATAAACCAATTGAGTTTGTCCAATGTCTACCACAAACCTTGAAACACGTATAGAATTACAGTAGACAGGTGTTTTGGAACAAACCAAGGCTTTTTTGTCAATACAAAATAAAAGAAACCATCTATCTGTCTATCGGTGTAAACACAAAAGGTGGAAACTGCAGGGAATGAAAGGGACAAGCCGTGTAGTTTTAAGGACGAAAAAAGGGATATCTATGCCACTAAACTCCTACAACCACCGCCTCTCCCACTCAATATCACTCCAGGGAGTAGACTTCATGTGCAAGAACGCCTCAAATTATGTGTTGCACTTCTGTAGGATGGTTCGTGTGGCTAGCTTCAGTGTTATTTAATCTCACACCGAAAACCTAGTAACATATCTATCCCCATAAGGTATGTTAAAACCATCTAAAATATTTGCCAAAACAACCAGAGACGAAAATTGGCAAAAACGAAATTGCTAAAAGTTTGCTGAAGAGGGTGTCCCTCAACATCTCACCATAGGATTCATTTCGCTGGAACATTAAACATTAGCACAGAGCGTTCTTGTTTCCAACCGGCCGATGACCATTCCGGGGAAGGGCTGAATAGTCTGTGCTGAAGTGCAACTGAGAGCTCTTAAAGACTCGCCTTAACCTGCTGAACCAGTTAGGTGGCCCAAGGAATGAGTAGCGTTCTGGATAAGAAAACTAGAAACTTGTAATAAGGGACACGGCAGATCACTGACACGGGAGCATTGCCTGAAGTCACCGGAGACGTGTTATTTTATTCTGTATAGTTAAAGAAAGAGTCGCTGAAAAAATTCAATGAATCTTCAAGTATAGCCCGATGCATCACAAATCCATTGCACTGTTAAAACAAAAGTGGCAGAGCTACCAAGCTAAATAGTGCTGCCCACTCTGCCAAGGCGGTGCCACTCTGTCCAGTCATTGAGGGGGACGATTTGCCCACGCTGTTGCAGAAAAATATATGAAAAACACTTAGTTTAGCTAGGAGGATGTTTTTACGTTAACATGCAGAGATATCTTGACATTTTCAAGCTCCCAAGATTTTGAATGAGCCACCAAAATGTTATTTCAGTTTAATAACAAGCATTTACAATGCAATGGTCTCGGCATTGTTAAAGTTAGAGCTATTGGCATTGCTCATGACATTCTTTTTGTTTATGTTTTTGTTGTTAAAACATTTTAAGAAACGGCATTGTTATTTACAATGTTAATAGCTTAATCCCTCTCAAATGCGAGACCTATTGCATTTGCACCCACACACAGAGCCACACACCCAGAGCCACCCACACAGAGCCACTCACATAGAGCAACCCACACACAAATAGAGCCACCCACAGAGCCACCTACACACACACAGAGTTACCCACACACAGACAGACCCACCACGCATAGAGCCACCTACAAAAAAAGCCACCCACACACACAGAGCCACACACAGAGCCACCCACACACACACAGACCCTCCCCCACACACACAGAGCCACCCACACACAGAGCCACCCACACATACACACAAATAGCCACCCCCCACACACAGAGCAACCCCCACACACACAGAGCCACCCCCACACAGAGCCACCCCCACACACACACAGAGCCACACAGTAACCTCAAAATTTAATACATATTTACTTTTTGCTGGATCAACTGGGGACGTTTTACACCTTCTATCCATCTGCAAAAGACCTTTATGAGGTCGTAAAGAGCAATTTAACGACTAGGAAGGTTCAAAAGAAAATAAATAAGGAGCCGGGATAGCAATCAGATCCGACAGCAATTAGATCGAAGCCAATTTGAGATGGGGGTGTCAAGCATGGTAACAGTGGCAAGGCTTCCACCCTGAAACAAGAAACTAAAAAATGCAAAGAGCGCGCACGGCACCCATCCCCCTGCGGGGAAGCCATGTGTGTTTCAGGCTACAGCGTTATGCAAGCGTACACGGACATGCAGCAAGAGTACCTGGGTGCAAATGTTGTTTTTGCGAGGAGTCAGGTCACCGAAAGCCGACATGCATCATTGTCAAAATACACTCGTGAATGAAAAGGAAAACGATGTACTCTGCTGTTGCAATTAGAACACAACAGCTCAAGGAGGACTGCAGGCATCACACACAGGGCAGCACAACAGCAATGTGATGTTCCCAGGTACTCCCATCGTAAATAAGGCACTTTCGATGTCGGGATATATTAAGTAAGGTGTTTGGACCACTCATCTCTTCGATTGGTAGTTAAAACACTGCTGTAACTGAGGAGCATGTCCCGCTCACATCTCTGGTTCCCGGTGCCACCGACCTGTTGCACAATGAATAACCAAGCCCTTGATTTTGAGGTATTCCCCCCATAAAAAATAAACGAAGCAAAGGTTTAGGATTTCACTGCATTCGCCTTTCTGAAAAGTTGGTAAAATCAGCTCAGTGGGTAAATGCGCCCACTGCAGAGATATGTTTAGTCTGAAGGTTGGAATAAAAGACAGCCGGGTAGAAGAGGCACTGGCAAATCCCGGCGCGCCCCACGACTCCTGTGTGCTCCGGGGCTCGCGGCTGATGTATGAGGCGCCTACTTAGGCATGGGAGGTGTGTGGAATGAGGGTGGGGGGTGCGAATGGGGGTAGAGAAGGAAACAAGTGCTGGATCTGACTAGCAAGCGGGGAGGGGAGGGGAGGCAGTGAAAGGACAGAGAGCCACTGAAAGCAAAGACAGGGAGCCCTTTACAATCACTTCTTTTCAAATCAAGCACCAGAAGAGAGACTGTTAACCGTCTCCTTCTCTTCTGCTACCTCATGTTTTCAGTTTCCCTGTTCACATGAAAAAAACAATTCCGTCCTTCTCTGTATGGCGCTTCATACAATGCTCAATAAAACCAAAAGGAGAATTTGATTTTGATCTACATAATCTATGTATAGCATTTTAAGTGACATGTTTTTGTTTCAGACAAATATGTAACATTTCATCGCAGGACCCTGTTATCATGAAAGCTGTAGTTAAAACTGGCTTGAGTAACACCACACTAATTACAGTCTATTTCATTCAGACCATTGTTATTACAAAATCTGATAACTAGAGCAAATATGAGTGTACTGTGGTAATATGTGAGATTCTGGATAACAAAATACTCTCTTTGGGCTTTAATGCAGTGCAGTAGCACTCCACCTGTATTATATCCCTAGTCACTTTTAACAGTGCCCTTCCATTTCTAATGCTTTGCAGCAGTTTTAAGATCTTAGAGTTTCTCGTTGCTCAAATGGATGCAATTTCTGATATTTATAAGTTCCCCTCATCGTCATTGCTTGATATTGCCCTAGAGCAAGTGCAATGTGATGTTCCCAGGTACTCCCATCGTAAATAAGGCACTTTCGATGTCGGGATATATTAAGTAAGGTGTTTGGACCACTCATCTCTTCGATTGGTAGTTAAAACACTGCTGTAACTGAGGAGCATGCCCCGCTCACATCTCTGGTTCCCGGTGCCACCGACCTGTTGCACAATGAATAACCAAGCCCTTGATTTCGAGGTATTCCCCCCATAAAAAATAAACGAAGCAAAGGTTTAGGATTTCACTGCATGCGCCTTTCTGAAAAGTTGGTAAAAGCAGCTCAGTGGGTAAATGCGCCCACTGCAGAGATATGTTTAGTCTGAAGGTTGGAATAAAAGACAGCCGGGTAGAAGAGGCACTGGCAAATCCCGGCGCGCCCCACGACTCCTGTGTGCTCCGGGGCTCGCGGCTGATGTATGAGGCGCCTACTTAGGCATGGGAGGTGTGTGGAATGAGGGTGGGGGTGCGAATGGGGGTAGAGAAGGAAACAAGTGCTGGATCTGACTAGCAAGCGGGGAGGGGAGGGGAGGGGAGGCAGTGAAAGGACAGAGAGCCACTGAAAGCAAAGACAGGGAGCCCTTTACAATCACTTCTTTTCAAATCAAGCACCAGAAGAGAGACTGTTAACCGTCTCCTTCTCTTCTGCTACCTCATGTTTTCAGTTTCCCTGTTCACATGAAAAAAACAATTCCGTCCTTCTCTGTATGGCGCTTCATACAATGCTCAATAAAACCAAAAGGAGAATTTGATTTTGATCTACATAATCTATGTATAGCATTTTAAGTGACATGTTTTTGTTTTTGACAAATATGTAACATTTCATCGCAGGACCCTGTTATCATGAAAGCTGTAGTTAAAACTGGCTTGAGTAACACCACACTAATTACAGTCTATTTCATTCAGACCATTGTTATTACAAAATCTGATAACTAGAGCAAATATGAGTGTACTGTGGTAATATGTGAGATTCTGGATAACAAAATACTATCTTTGGGCTTTAATGCAGTGCAGTAGCACTCCACCTGTATTATATCCCTAGTCACTTTTAACAGTGCCCTTCCATTTCTAATGCTTTGCAGCAGTTTTAAGATCTTAGAGTTTCTCGTTGCTCAAATGGATGCAATTTCTGATATGTATAAGTTCCCCTCATCGTCATTGCTTGATATTGCCCTAGAGCAAGTGTCTCTCATACATACATGCAACAGGCAGCACTACCCCCCCTCCCCCCAAGCGCCCGGAGACCCTTACGGGTGAGTAGTTGCGCTTTATAAGACATCTGATTGATTGAACAGACTCTAATCTGGCGGGAGATTCCCAAATTCTGGAGCAAAAAATGGCTTTATTTTGGCTGCCTCTCGCCTGAAAATGCCTCTGCTTCAATCGAAATCAATGTGAGACATAGTCTCCAGATTATTTTATTTTTTTATCTCCCACCTTCCTGTTCTAAAATGTTGGCATGTATGCTCAGTAGTTCAACGTCACTCATAATTACACTGAAACTATGAAAATGTCACACACAACCTATCTGAAACCTTGGCAGCAACCTTGGCAGCAAGGTAAACGTAACTCAGTTTACCAAAAGAAGAAATCTAACAATAACTGTGCACTGTAAATGCAGAGAACTTGAGGGAATTCCACATGTTGCCAATGAAACCCAGTGGTGAACATCACATCCCCTTAGTTGCGCATTTTGTTTTTGCATGTGCTTACAGAAATACACTATAATCGTCATCAGGTTCTCCTAATTAGCAAGAGGATGTGGCCTAACAGCCAGAGCTGCCGACCTTGGAGCTGGGGAACCAGCATCTGACGTCGACTCAGCATCCTGTGATTGTGGGCAAATCACTTATTCTCCCCTTGCCTACCAAAAATGAATGAGTCCTTGCGTAGCGTAAATGATGCTCATTCATATAAAGCGCTCCAATATTTTTGGGTCGAATTCGCGCTATATAAATGTACACACCAAAAAAATCTCCACTGATCTATATTTTTTTAGACCACTGCATATCAATTATCCTCGATCTCACCTTGTAAACCCCGCCCTATGCAAAGCTCATTCCCCGCCGCCACCAGTGACGGAATGGCAGTAGGAACCATCGAGCCTCGGAACCTTTCTTTCGCAGTCTCACGGGCAGCGTGCAGCCCGGACGCTGAACAGTGACACCGTGTTAGAGAGCAGCAGAGGAGAACCGAGCATGGCAGCAGCAGGACTGAGCCGGGGAGGACAGGTGAGGGCGCGAATGAGAAGGGGGCAGATGAAAGCCCCAGAAAGGAGAAGTTATGGAACGGGAAGGAAGCAATTAAAGAAGAACAAGCTAGAAAAGGAGGATATGAGAGTCTGGGGGGGAGGACTGCTGAAAATGCCGGTCTACTTATAGAGGGAACCTAATCAATTGAAAGATGTGTATGGCGTTGGGGGGTGAACCTGTGACATACCGAGAGATTAGAAGAGGAGTGTACAGATAAGAGCTAGCTGGAGGGTGGGGAGTCGTGGATGGGGTCCAGGTGCGAGACGAGGCAGCCTCCGGGCTGGTAATCGTTGATGACGAAGGAGATCAGGTGAGGGAGCAACGCCGGGACACCACCGCCTTTCTCCGAGGCACAGCAGAAAATGCCTCGGAGAAACGCCACGTCCTTTTCGGATTTGGGGGCGTGTTTTGCTGTTGTCTCCTCCCTGAGACTTCTCGCAAAAAACACGCCCCCCGATCCGAAAAGGACGGGGCTTCAACGGAGTGACTGGACCTCTTCTCCAGTGGCTGGCCAGCATTTAAGAGGCCAGCCAATGGAGAACAGGAGAGAAGAGGGGCGGGTGCAAGCCCCTCTTCTCAAAGTCATTAAATCTCGGAGCGAGACTGCGCAAGCGCAGCCTTCGCAGCCGAGACCTAAAAAGGAAACTGAATATAAACGTCTGACACAAAGAATATTTGCTACAAGTCAGCCAAAGCTTAAACTGGAGAAGACAGACAGTATGGCATGCCACAGAAGTGCAGTGATAACAGATTCATGGTAAAGATGTCGAAACAAAAGCACACTGCCAGTTTAATGCAGCTGCACCGTCTGATGTCTTTAGTCATGTGTACATGTTACGAGGACAAAGCACAATTGAAGGCGGCCTTAAATCTAGTCTCGGCTCAATCACGGAAAGCATCAAAATCCTTTTAGGAAGAATGCGGGCAGTAACGATACAAGGCCCTAGCAAAGCTAGAAACTGCGGGCTTGAGGCCAAATGCAATCACAGAAGGGCATCTA
Organism: Triturus cristatus; assembly: GCF_964204655.1. Taxonomy (NCBI): domain Eukaryota; kingdom Metazoa; phylum Chordata; class Amphibia; order Caudata; family Salamandridae; genus Triturus; species Triturus cristatus. The sequence goes on from NC_140579.1 coordinate 156,338,381, forward strand.
GGAACTGCCTGCATGTATCTCAACAGCAGCAAACCCTCCAGTTGTGGTCATCATCATAAGGCACTTGAATTGCTTAACATAGCTTGATGTTGTATGAAGTTTATGGCAGTGTATCTTGCAGTACCATGGACCGTGGAATAGGGTTTGGCCATTTCTAGTCTTAAAGGTCCTACACAGCCTCTCGTATACATTGGAACTCCGATCTAAAATCGCACAAGTGGTAACAAGAGCTTCAATGACTGAGGTACTCAAGACAGATCTCAAGCAGCACATAAATCTGCATTGGAATAGATGAATGGCGCATGATGGGTGTGAGGTACCACAGGCAGTTGGCATGAATCTGTGACAAATACCCATGGAACTGATCTGAGGCCGCGCATGGAGTGAGTCAAATGGTTCTGTATAAGACAATCAGCAGAAAGGCAAGGTATCACTCAGAAAATAGAATATTGGCCACGGTAGTGGATGCAGATTTGTTACGAATATACTAGAGAGGCATATGTGACACCTCTTGAAGCCTTACATATACCAATAATTCTGGCAACTAAGAGAAACGGGTTAGTAAACCTTGAATGCAAATTACTCCAAGTACTGCAATATCAGTTCCCTAACATAAAAAAAGAACTTGAACTATGGTGATGACGACCAAGAGATAGAAGACCGAAATCACCTACATAAACACTGTTCTCTTAACAGATTTAAGACAAAAATTCAATTTTCAGCATCCTCAAAATTGTTTAAGGTATTGTGAACGTATGGCTCGCAGTTATTTAAGGCTTTGACAAGTCACAAGGAGAGTATCCACGAAGATAACCTTGATAACCAACATACTGATTTACAACCCTGTCATACCCACTTCTGACTGGATTCCTGAGGCTATCAAAGAGCGATGCACAGTGATTTGACGGCAGTGCTACTGTATAAGTGACCGTTCATTCCAATTACGCGCTTATGTAAAGCAACTAATCCTCAAAGCACCATTTTCAAGAGTGAATGGGCAGGAACTGGAAAGCAATGGGAATTCAGTTGATTCTGACAGCCCAAGCCATGAACTGTATGCTTTGAGCTAAGCTCACCAAGCCACTAGAACGCATGGTGTCTGAAGACAGGATGGACTTCATACTCACCCAAGAAAGCCTTGAAATGCGACAAGCGGCTACTTGCCATCGTGCTTGGAGGGAGCGCTATTCTGAGGTGGGGAGGGGGAAGGGGACGGGAGATAGCCATTTGTAACCATGTAATTGCCCAAAATATCAGGATTTCACAGAAATGAACAAGAAACGCCAGTGGTGCACGCGCGCACGAAAACTGAAAGTAGGCTGCGCGCGCAAGTGAAAGTGATCGCGGCTGAACACATTGCAAAGCTGCCGGCTGCGCGCGTGCACGCTCGCGTGAACGCAAGCACTAGGCCAGCCATCAGCACTTTGCAAACTCACCTACTAAAGTCTCTCCGAGCAGCGCATGCGCGATGACTCAGTGAGACCTAAAAAAAAGGGTCCCCACCACCACATCTAGGGGGTCAGGGTATTCCTACCCTGCCACCTTATCTTTGTATTTTTAAACATTCTTTTGTGGGACTTGCCTGAAGCCGAGTCCCAATATGGCTGCCAACACTTCCTGGTTGAAGTGTTGCCAGCAAATCACATTTCTGCACGGTGATGGTTTGATCCTCGGAGGATCCGTGTCCCTATATATACAAATTTGGATTTCTCTTAAAATTTCCAAAACTACAGAACAGAATTACACCAAATCAGTAAAAGGCACTTCTCTGGACCAATATCTACATTTCTGCCAAATTTGGTGTAATTCCATTCAGCGGTTTGGGTTGTAGCTGTGTCTAAAGTCCCTTTGGGAAATTGCATTGGGAAAACTTGTTTTGGGACACCCCCACCCTTTTTCTCGACTTTCGCTTGACAGATCATCAGACAGCAGCTGTAGTGTGCACCCTACTAGTTTTGAAAATTTCGCAAGGGTTTGGCAAATGGCTCTAAAGTTATTAACAAAACAAAAAATGCTTTTTCTATGGAATCTAGTTTCTAACTATAACTACATACTGGCAATTTGTTTTTAAACATATATATATGTGTGTATATATAGCTATATACACACACATATATATATGTTTAAAATGGCTTTATGATTACCTACAAAATATTAACATTTTCGTTGTAAAGGCATGCGTGGTAAAGGTATGTGTGAGGTAAAATATTGCGTGGTAAAGACATATGTGATGTAATGGATGCTTTGTAAAAGCATGCATGGTAATGGCATGCGTGGTTCCATCATACATCCATTCCACGTGGCTAAAACCACTATTGGCTTTTTAAATGCTTGTTAAACTTTCACTGGCTCCAAAGCCCCTACAAGCTCACACGTGCCATTAAACTGCACATAAATAAACATCCCTGGGGTAGCTCTGGAAACAACAGTGACTCAATGGAAAACAGGAAGGGAAAACACAAAGAGGAAGAGAAAGCTGGTAGCATAAGTACAGAAACCTCAAAATATTGAAATAAACAGAGTGGTACCGATACTAGAGAAGAAAAGTCCCAGGAATATTTTGGAAATAATGCGATCATTGTATCTACTTTTTGTATAGTGTAAAGTCTACAAGTGACATCTCATTGCAGACCATTTGGTAGTTCGAAACATTTGCATAGCAGAGAGACTATTTTGTTTTTTTGGAGGTGTGTGGTCGGTATGGTATGTAGGTTTTACTGAGTTGGGAGTTTTTGGTGGGGAATTCTGAAGGCTTCAGCAAACTGCTTATGTATTTATTTGAGGGGAATGGGTACTGTTAGATATGGGGTCTCTAGTTGGCAGTGGTTTGCACTCTGTCCAAGTAGGGACCCTCACTCTAGTCAGAGTAACGGAGTCACATAGCTAAGATACCCATTGTTCCATAATAGTACGTTCTTACAGTTGGCTAGGGTGTCTGACTTAGAATGTTGAAAATGTTCTATCTAGTGATTAAGAGAATTGATGGCGGAGAGAAGAGACTTTAATAAAGAGATCTTACTTTACACGACAAGTATGTGTACTACAACACAGGCCGTCCATGTGCTCCAAAGAATCACAAATTATTCCCAGATATGAAAAGCTATTAACCTTCTCAATAGGGTGCCCTTTTACGCAGATAGGGCCTATTTTGGATGTTTTGAGTCAACACATTATGAACTTTGTTTTTGAGATATTCATCTCAAGATCTAGGTCATCCATGAATTGCACAAAACTGTCAACTAGTGCTCCTAAGATATTGGGAGTGCAAGAGAGCAGGACGGCATCATCTGCATAAAGCAAAGCCAGAACAGTGACAGGATGTATCTTTGGCATGTCCTTGCCCAGGCTTTGCGAATCGGCATTTAGCCCATTTATATAAAGTAAAAATAAAATGGGTGCAAGACCGAGCCTTGATACTCACCCTGCTCCAATGCAAACAAATCAGTACATCCCCACCTGATCCAAACTGTACACAGGCGCAGATACCCCAGTGCAGAGCCCTCAGGAACTCAACTAGGTCTTGATCTAATCCCAGCTCTAGCAAGATGCTCCAGAGTTTACTCCGATTTACTCTGTCGAAGGCACTGCTCAAATCCATTAAGGAGGGGTATAGAACCCCCCTTCATCGATTGCATGCTTATTAATGATCAAATATAAGTTAAAGCACTGATCTAGGGTACCAAGGCCTGCTCCAAAGCCATATTGTACAGGGGAGATAACGTTTCCCCACTCAGCAGAAGTCCAATCCCACTCAACATGATTCTTCCTATGATTTGGACTGTGGAGTCTAAAAGCAAAATTGGCCTGTAACAGCATGGATGGTGCCAAGCACTCTTTTTAAACACAGGAGCTATTACAGCAGTATGCCAAAAGTTAGGGAGTATACTGGTGCTAGAGCAATTTGTAATGTTGGTAAGAATAGGGGCACACAGGTCTGCATCCTCCTTTTACAAGTCCACAGGGACTTCATCAGTTCCAGGGGCTTTCCGCGAAAGGCTGGCATTAATCGCCAGCAGTACCTCGTCTAGGCTGAACCTGATTTTCAAAGGAAACACAGGTTGAGTTTCGGGGGGAGGGGCGGGGGGGGGATGAGTGGAGGAAGGACCCAAATATGAATACATTGTTTCAAAATGCACAACCCACTGATCAGCGCAAATGTTAGTCCATAGTCCTTCTGTCTGTCCTTTGAGCGTGTGTGGCTGATTGATAATTTTCCAAAAACCTTTGGTGTCTTTGACATGTATTGACTCCACCAAGCGGTCTGTTGCGCATTTTGAACTACATACTTACTGTTTCTAATAGCAATTTTATATTTTGACCTCCACGCGGCTTTTAGAGAAGTGTTTCTTGGGTGCAGCTGAAAGCCATCCGTAGCCTCTTCTTGGAAACCATACAATCTTCTGTGAACACCCAAAATTAGGATTTATATGCCCTTTTACTGGCACAGGAGGCAGTTTCTGATTTTCTCATTCAACGTCAAAAAGGCATCCACATTCAAGTCACTAGGCTGATGCAAAGATAAACGATAATTATAGAACAGAGCTAAATGGAATTGAACCACTTTGTTCTGTAATGCTGCGGTATTTACATTGCGTCACCTTAATCTAAGTCCTCCGTCAGCCGTAATTAAATTTCTCTGACCATCTACTGGGGTAGATTTACGAACGATAAGAACATGACAAATTGAATGGCCTTATGAGGCGAGATGGTTACTCAATGCACCAGTTCACCTGCTGCAGAGGAGACAAAGAAGTAATCAATAGTTGTGCCTCTACCCCGACCGGTGAATGTCAGAGCCTGGGTATTAATGTCACCCACAATTTCAGTTACATTAAGTATGAAGTTATTCACTCCTACGATCAGCATTAATAATCAGAGATGACACCCGGGATGCATCAAAGAGTGAATACAACGTGGTACTGGTGTAGAACCAAGAAAAGCCCACCTCAAGGAGGAGTGGGGGCTTGGCGGTGCGGGAATCACCCGAGTCTACTCTTACCCTCCTTATATAATAAAGTGGACCCGGAAACCTTCGTCTGCAGAGAGAACCACCTTTATTACAATAGCCCGAGCTATGGAATAGAGTCCCAAGCTAGTCAGAGACAAAACCCAGGAGGCTGCTGAGTTACTCCACAGCGAACAAGCCTTATATACATTTTTACTCCACTCTTTTGGCATTCAGTCCATTGTTCAATCAGGGCGGTGTTTGCAGTTGATAACCTGATCAAGGCGATGTTTGTAGTTGATGACCTGATCAAGGCGGTGTTTGTAGTTGATGACCTGATCAAGGCGGTGTTTGTAGTTGATGACCTGATCAAGGCTCGGCATTCAGACCATTGTTCAATCAGCTTCATCAAGGCTCGGCATTCAGATCATTGTTCAATCAGCTTGATCAAGGCTTGGTCAGTCAGACCATTGTCCAGATAACCTGATCAAGGTGTCAAGGATGTTTACCAAGCAGGAAGCAGAAGATGAAAAACAAGCTTGTTTACACAGGGCGTAGGTGTCTCATGGCTTTCTGTTGATGAATTGGCTAACTGCAAAGAACAGGGGGACTTGGGTATCAAATAGTTTTGAGCGTCAGCAGAAATGGAGGCTTTAGGCAGGGTTTTGTCACGAGATGGCAAGGAATGGAGGAATGTAAGGAAATTAATAGAACCTAGTGAAAACTCATTTTCTTCAGACCCTCCTTTTGCCATTGAGTGGCAAAACATGTTCCTTAGGAAATGTCTATCTGCATTAGGTCGCCAATCTCTTGTTGAAGCATTATCCTTACTAAGTGTCACGTGTACTGACCGGTGAACTTTTAAGGACCTGTGTACACATAGCACAAAGCATAGGCAAGCACTGGATACACAGGCAGCATGAGATGTTGACTGCTATTTCCAAGGCAAGAAAAATGAGGATCCCCCATCCCCATCTGGAAAGGAGGCCCCAAATCCAGCCCATGAGGGACCAGTCGTCTTGATGTTGATGAATCTCAGAGGAAGGTTTATGCAGACGTTGGATAGCTTGATAGACTGATGGAGCGTTATCAGGTATGTAAATGCAGCAGCTGGAGCTGATCAGTGTACATACACCACCACGGTCAGCAAGGATGATCTCAAGTTCCATTCGATGTTGTAGTGTCGTCAGGCGGTCCGCCTGAAGCTCCGCGGTGATGTTGCCCAATGCTCATGCTGTTTCATTAATGGTTGCCTCCATCACTCGGGTAAGGTGTCGTATGTTGCGGCTGTTGACCATAGGAACCAAGAACGGCAGGAAACCTTTGAAGAAGTCCCCCACCTCCTGTCCTGCAGTGTCATCGGCTTCAATTACTCCCCATGGCATACGATGGTGGAGGTGGGGATTGGTCAAGTGATGCGTCCCAACAGCAGTAAAGGTAGGGGGGAGTAGAAAGGCCAAATAACACACACCTGACCAATTTCTGGGAAGCCAGGTATAAGCAGACTGTCCACAACCTAAATATGTATTTGGAGAAGCGATTAGGAGTGGTGGTGAGGTAATATTCAGTGTACTGACTATTGCGCAGTCACTGACTCCTACCTCCCGGGTCCCCAATCCTTTCAGGCACACCTGGCCATGCGTGCTGATCACATTCAAAGCCTGCAATTTGGTGGGAACTTTGCGTCTGGACCGGAAGCGAGAAAAGATGATTCTACTCGAGGTGTTGAACACAACCATCTCATTGCGTTCAGCACGAGAAATGTTCAAGATGTCAGATGTCGTAGTAGGGCAGAAAGGATTACTGACATTGCCTGTTCTGTTTTGGGTGAAAGTGTCATAACATTCGCCAATGATGGAGCTCGTTGTTCCATTGATCGTATATGCATCGGTGACGGCAATCCTCCAAGCCAGACAGGACCCAAAAACAGAAAACGGATAGACGAAATAGGGGACAGTGTGTGTCATTGAGTGCGGCATAAGCCCACATACCCAACTGTTCGAAGTATTAATCACAAGCTGATGCTGGTGCAATAATTGTACAAAAGTATTGTTCATGAATTCCACGCGTCGTGGTAGTTCATGGTGTTTGGTTAGCGTAGGGGGTCGTGTAGGGAGTGGTGTTTTAGGGGTTAGGGTAGTGCAGTTGTGTTTGGGTAGTGTAGGGGGTCGTCCTGGTGGTGGTGTGTTAGGGTTTAGGGTACTGTAGTGGTGTTTGTGTAGTGTAGGGGTCGTTCTGGGTGTGGTGTTTTATGGTTTAGGGTAGTGCAGTGGTGTTTGGGTAGTGTAGGGGGTCATGCTGGGGGTGGTGTTTTAGGGTTTAGGGTAGTGCAGTGCTGTTTGTGTAGTGTAGGGGGGTCGTGCTGAGGGTGGTGTTTTAGGGTTTAGGGTACTGCAGTGGTGTTTGGGTAGTGTAGGGGGTGGTGCTGGGGGTAGTATTTTAGCGTTTAGGGTAGTGCAGTGGTGTTTTGGAAGTGTAGGGGGTCGTACTATGGGTGGTGTTTTATGGTTTGGGGAAGTGCAGTGGTGTTGGGGTAGTGTTTGTGTAGTGTAGGGGTAGTGTTTTCGGGTTTAGGGTAGTGCAGTGGTGTTTGTGTAGTGTAGGGGGCTGTGCGGGGGGTAGAATCTTAGGGTTTAGGGTAGTGCAGCAGTGTTTGTGTTGTGTAGGCGGTCGTGTTTTAGGGTTTAGGGTATTGCAGTGGTCTTTGGGTAGTGTAGGGGGTCATGCGGGGTAGTGTTTTAGGGTTTATGGTAGTGCAGTGGTGTTTGGGTAGTGTAGGGGGTCATGCTGGGGGTGGTCTTTTAGGGTTTAGGGTAGTGCAGTGGAATTTGGGTAGTGTAGGGGGTGGTGCTGGGGCTGGTGTTTTAGGGTTTAGTGTAGTGCAGTGGTGTTTGGGTAGTGTAGGGGTGGTGCTGGGGGTAGTATTTTAGGGTTTAGTGTAGTGCAGTGGTATTTGGGTAGTGTAGGGGGTCGGGCTGGGGGTGGTGTTTTAGGGTTTGGGGCAGTGCAGTGGTGTTCAGGCAGTGTAGGGGTTCATGCTGGGGTGGTGTTTTAGGGTTAGGGCAGTGCAGTGGTGTTCGGGCAGTGTAAGGGGTCGTGCTGGGGGTGGTGTTTCAGGGTTTAGGGCAGTGCAGTGGTGTTCGGGCAGTGTAAGGGGTCTTGCTGGGGGTGGTGTTTCAGTGTTTAGGGCAGTGGTGTTCGTGCAGTGTAGGGGTCTTTCTGGGGGTGGTGTTTCAGGGTTTAGGGCAGTTGTGTTCGGGCAGTGTAGGGGGTCTTGCTGGGGGTGGTGTTTCAGGGTTTAGGGCAGTGCAGTGGTGTTCGGGCAGTTTAAGGGGTCGTGCTGGGGCTGGTGTTTCAGGGTTTAGGGCAGTGCAGTGGTGTTCCCGCAGTGTAGGGGGTCATGCTGGGGCTGTTGTTTCTGGGTTTAGGGTAGTGCAGTGGTGTTTGTGTAGAGTATGGGGTCGTGTTGGTGGTAATGTTTTAGGGTTTAGGGTAGTACAGTGATGTTTGTAGAGTGTAGTGGGTCGTGCTTGTGGTAGATGTAGGGTTTAGGGTAGTGCAGTGGTATTTGTGTAGTGTAGTGGGTCATGCTGGGGGTAGTGTTTTAGAGTATAGGGCAGTGCAGTGGTGTTTGTGTAGTGTAGGGGGTCCTGCTGTGGGTAATGTTTAATGGTTCAGGGTAGTGCAGTTGTGTTTGGGTAGTGTAGGGGGTTGTGCTGGGGGTAGTGGTTAAGGGTTTAGGGTAGTGCAGTGGTGTTTGGGTATTGTAGGGGGTACTGCTGGGGGTAGTGTTTTAGGGTTTAGTGTAGTGCAATGGTGTTTGGGTAGTGTAGGGGTACTGCTGGGAGTAGTGTTTTAGGGTTTAGGGTAGTGCAGTTGTGTTTGGGTAGTGTAGGCGCTACTGCTGGGGGTGGTGTTTTAGGGTTTACGGTAGTGCAGTGGTGTTTGGGTAGTGTAGGGGATCATGATGGTGTCGTGTTTTAGGGTTTAGGGTAGAGCAGTGATGTTTGTGTAGTGTAGGGGTAGTGTTTTAGGGTTTAGGTTAATGCAGTGTTTGTGTAGTGTATGGGCCCATGCTGAGGGTAGTGTTTTAGGGTAGTGCAGCAGTGTTTGTGTAGGGTAGGGGGTCGTGTTTTAGGGTTTAGAGTAGAGCAGTGGTCTTTGGGTAGTGTAGGGGGTTGTGAGGGGGTAGTGTTTTAGGTTATATGGTAGCGCAGTGGTGTTTGGGTAGTGTAGGGGGTCGTGCAGGGAGTGGTGTTGTAGGGGTTGGGTAGTGCAGTTGTGTTTGGGTAGTGTAGGGGGTTGTGCTGGGGGTGGTGTTTTAGGGTTTAGTGTAGTGTAGTGGTGTTTGGGTAATATAGGGGGTCGTTCTGGGGTGGTGTTTTATGGTTTAGGGTAGTGCAGTGGTTATTGGGTAGTATAGGGGGTCGTGCTGGGGTGGTGTTTAGGATTTAGGGTAGTGCAGTGGTGTTTGTGTAGTGTAGGGGGTCGTGCAGAGGGTGGTGTTTTAGGGTTTAGGGCAGTGCAGTGGTGTTCGGGTAGTGTAGGGGGTTATGCTGGGAGTGCTGTTTTAGGGTGTAGGGCAGTGCAGTGGTGTTTGGGCAGTGTAGAGGGTCATGCTGGGGGTGGTGTTTTAGGGTTTAGGGCAGTGCAGTGGTGTTCGGACAGTGTAGGGGGTCGTGCTGGGGGTGGTGTTTTAGGGTTTAGGGCAGTGCACTGGTGTTCGGGCAGTGTAGAGGGTGGTGCTGGGGTGGTGTTTTAGGGTTTAGGGCAGTGCAGTGGTTATTGGGTAGTATAGGGGGTCGTGCTGGGGTGGTGTTTAGGATTTAGGGTAGTGCAGTGGTGTGTGTGTAGTGTAGGGGGTCGTGCAGAGGGTGGTGTTTTAGGGTTTAGGGCAGTGCAGTGGTGTTCGGGTAGTGTAGGGGGTCATGCTGGGAGTGCTGTTTTAGGGTTTAGGGCAGTGCAGTGGTGTTTGGGCAGTGTAGAGGGTCATGCTGGGGGTGGTGTTTTAGGGTTTAGGGCAGTGCAGTGGTGTTCGGACAGTGTAGGGGGTCATGCTGGGGGTGGTGTTTTAGGGTTTAGGGCAGTGCACTGGTGTTCGGGCAGTGTAGAGGGTGGTGCTGGGGTGGTGTTTTAGGGTTTAGGGCAGTGCAGTGATGTTCGAGCAGTGTAGGGGGTAGTGCTGGGTGTGGTGTTTCAGTGTTAAAGGTTGTGCAGTGGTGTTCGGGCAGTATAGGGGGTCGTGCTGGGGTTGGTGTTTCAGGGTTTAGGGCAGTGAGGTTGTGTTCGGGGAGGGTAGGGGGTCATGCTAGGGGTGGTGTTTCAGGGTTTAGGGCAGTGCAGTGGTGTTTGCGCAGGGTAGGGGGTCTTGCTGGGGGTGGTGTTTCAAGGTTTAGGGCAGTGCAGTGGTGTTCGGGCAGAGTAGGGGTTCGTGCTAAGGGTGGTGTTTCAGGGTTTAGGGCAGTGCAGTGGTGTTCGGGCACAGTAGGGGTTTGTGCTAGGGGTGGTGTTTCAGGGTCTAGGGCAGTGCAGTGGTGTTCAGGCAGTGTAGGGGGTCGTGCTGGGGGTAGTGTTTCAGGGTTTAGGGCAGTGCAGTGGTGTTCAGGCACTGTAGGGGGTCACGCTGGGGGAGGTGTTTCAGGGTTTAGGGCCGTGCCGTGGTGTTTGGGCAGTGTAGGGGGTTGTGCTTGGGATTGGGTTTCAGGGTTTAGGGCAGTGCAGTGCAGTGGTGTTCAGGCACTGTAGGGGGTCATGCTGGGGGTGGTGTTTCAGGGTTTAGGGCCGTGCAGTGGTGTTTGGGCAGTGTAGGGGGTTGTGCTTGGGATGGGGTTTCAGGGTTTACGGCAGTGTAGTGGTGTTCGGGCAGTGTAGGGGTTGTGGGCCGGTGGTGTTTCAGGGTTTAGGGCAGTTCAGTTCAGGCAGTGTAGGGGGTCGTGCGGGGGTGGTGTTTCAGGGTTTAGGGCAGTGCCGTGGTGTTTGGGCAGTGTAGGGGGTTGTGAGGGAGTGGTGTTTCAGGGTTTTGGGAAGTGCTGTGGTGTTCGGGCAGTGTAGGGGGTCGTGCGGGTGGTGGTGTTTCAGGGTTTATGGCAGTGCAGTTGTGCTTGGGGAGTGTAGGGAGTCATGCTGGGGGGAGTGTTTTAGGGTTTAGGGCAGTGCAGTGGTGTTTGGGTATTGTAGGGGATTGTGCTGGGGTAGTGGTTAAGGGTTTAGGGTAGTGCAGTGGTCTTTGGGTATTGTGCTGCGGGTAGTGGTTTAGGGTTTAGGGTAGTGCAGTGGTGTTTGGGTATTGTATGGGGGACTGATGGGGGTAGTGTTTTAGGGTTTAGGGTAGTGCAATGGTGTTTGGGTAGTGTAGGGGTACTGCTGGGAGTAGTGTTTTGGGGTTTAGGGTAGTGCAGTGGTGTTTGGGTAGTGTAGGGGGTACTGCTGGGGGTGGTGCTTTGGGGTTTACGGTAGTGCAGTGTGAGGATCTTACCAGGACTTGATTCTGCAGGAGCGCCACGGAGTCTTGGTGAAGTCGTTGCTAGATTCCTACCTTCCACCACCACCTAATGCCTCTATCAAACCCTAGAGAGCACTGGTAATAGGGGAAAGCTGGGAAACAAAACAAGGAAGGAGGGGAAGAAATCTCTGGAGCTGCTGCTTCTCCTGTATGTGGAAATGCAGATTGTGTGTCGTCTCTGCTGTATTCTCTGGAGAACTGGGGATAGTGCATCTAGAAGGAATATCAGAACAGGATGAGTGGACCGGGAAGAGGAGAGATGAGGCACAGAGGTATTCACCAGGAAAAAAGAGGTGCATGTAAATATACCTAGCTTCTACTTGACAGTGAGAGCGACTCCATGCAATAAGTCAGGAAGCAAGTACAGAGCTACTGGAGGTGAGATTTATGTGAGCCAGCCTTGGAGTAGTCCTTTTCTTCTACACTATATATATCCTAAACATAGAAAACATAGAAGATTGAGATTAATTTCAAATCACCTTCTCCCCTCCCTTTCTAAATCCCAATACCCCGTTACCGGCTCTTCAGGCAGGAAGAAGGTCCACTGTTCAATGTAGCAACAGTCTGGTGGAAAAGAGCCTCCTGTAGTCTGTGTGAGGAAGCGGCAAACTGTTCATCCACACTTGATCCGTAATTATGCCCGGCCGGCCCTCGAGACACTATCCGGAAAGGCAGGTGGAGCGCTCTATAACCACTGAGGGGAGCACCAGAGATGATTAGAGAAAGGAGCGAGAGGCCAAGGATAGGGGGCTAAGCCCTTAAAACACCCGGCCGGCCCTCGCGAAAATAACTCCGGAAAGGCGGGCGCAGCGCTAATTATGCTGCACTGGCCCCAGAGAAAGCCAAGACAGGAGCTGGAACGCCTGGGGGAGGCGGGCGGAGCACGCAAGGGTGCCCGGCCGGCCCTCGAGACAACAATCCAAACAGGCGGGCGGAGCACGGGGCAGAGGCAGGGATATGAAGGGGTTCAAAAAAAGGAAATCAATCGGGAAGACTCCCGAAAACAGAACTCTGCAAACGCAACACGGAAACATCCAAAGGAACAAAGTCCCAAGCACGAAAACGCCGAAAGGCGTCAGAGACACGGAAACAGGAAACAGGAAACGCAAGACAAAGCTGCGGGGCAACACTAGAACGCGAAGCCCCGAGTTCATCTTACCTCAGGCTTTTCTACAGTTGTGACGCCATTACGCATGCGCGATAGCAAGTCACCGATCTCGGCGTCCTGCACTCGGCAATCATGACAGTACACTCCCCCCAGAACACCCCCCACTGGTTTGGGCTTGTGAGGGTTTCTCCTATGAAACTGACGCACTAATCGAGGAGAGTGTACCTGACTTGCGGGTTCCCAGGTGCGTTCTTCTACCCCGTAACCCTTCCAATGTATTAGATATTGCAGACGGCGTCTACTCCTTCTGGAATCAACAATGGCTTCAACTTCATACTCTTCGTCTCCATTCACAGATATTGGTGTTGGTGTTGGAGGGAGACGAGTACCGGGTTCCACGGGTTTCAACAGGGATACATGAAAAACAGGGTGCACCTTTACAGTCGCCGGGAGCCTCAGTTCCATAGCTACAGGATTAATTACTCTCGTAACCTTGTATGGACCCAGGAACCTTGGTTTGAATTTACAAGGACCCCGTAGGTTTATGATTTTAGAGGATAACCACACCTCATCTCCTGGTTTATATAGTGGTTCTGCTTGTCTATGGAGATCAGCTCCTCTCTTGTAACTAGCCTTAGCCTGATTCAAATTGGTCTGTGTGAGTTGATGTATTGCTTGAATGTTCTGTATGAACTCACTAACTGCCGGAGCGGTGCACTCGGATGTAGAGAAAGAAAGGAAGGCCTTAGGATGGAAACCATAAGAACAGAAGAAAGGAGTGTATTTGGTGGATGTGTGTTGACTGTTGTTGTACGCAAATTCTGCAATCCACACCATGTTGTCCCATTCAGAACTGGAGGTTAATGTTTGGGTTCGCATATACTGTTCAAAACATTGATTTACCCTTTCTGTCTGACCATCGGTCTGTGGGTGGTGGCTAGATGACAGTCTCACGTCTATTTGCAAAAGGGCACATAGTTTTCTCCAGAAACGAGAAACAAACTGGGCACCCCTGTCTGAAATCATCACAGAGGGAAATCCATGTAATTTTACCACGTGTTGTAGAAACATGGTGGCGAGTGTGGCAGCTGTAGGGAGACCTTTTAGCGTGATGAAATGTGCAGTTTTCGTAAACAAGTCTACCACTACCAGCAGAGTGTTGTGTCCCTTGGAGGTCAGTGGTAATTCAACAATGAAATCAAGAGACACAGTGTGCCAAGGAAAAGGAGGCGTAGGCAATGGCTGAAGCAACCCTGTGGGATTTTGATGAGAACTCTTGCTTTGAGCACACACATGACATGTCTTTACGAAGTGCTCAGCATCTTTTCTTAAGGTTGGCCACCAAAACCACCACATCAACAGGTCAATGATCTTCTTAATCCCAGGATGTCCAGCCAAGGGGTGTGCATGACACCATTCTAATGCTTGTTCTTGTAGTTCTGAGGTTGTTAAGACTATACCCCCGTGGACATAGGCAAGCCCATCCTTCAAACAGTGCTCCACTGACTCTATCAGTTCTTGTCCCTTCACAGTCTGTTGCTCACTCTTTGTCTTCGTAAGGAACTCCTCTTCAGAAGTCCCTCCCACAATCTTGTGTTGAGGGATAATAAAAGGAGGTTCTATCTGTTCTTCAGGAAGGTCATATCCTAGTCTAGACAGTGCGTCTGCCTTGCCATTCTTTCTTCCTGCCCGGTACTGGATCGTGAACTCGTATTCACTGAAAAATTGGGCCCAACGTAATTGTCTCATAGACAAAGCCTTAGCAGATTTCAAAAATTGCAAATTACGGTGGTCCGTATACACTGTTACTATGTGTCTCGCACCCAATAAATACTGCCCCCACTCCTCAAATGCTTTCTTAATCGCTAACAGTTCCTTATCCCCTATAGCGTAATTGACTTCGGCGGGTGTTAGTTTGTGGGAGTAAAAGGCCACAGGGTGTAATTCCACTGTGAGCTTGTCTGCTTGAGATAGCACCCCACCCACCGCAGCGTTTGATGTGTCTGCTTCCAACACAAACGGATAACTAGGGTCTGGATGTTGTAGTACCGGAGCTTGAGTGAATGCCTTTTTTAGTTCGTGGAATGCCTGGTCCGCTTCTTCGGTCCACACAAAGGGAGTACCCTTCCTCAATAATCTTGTGATAGGCGTCACCAACCCTGAAAAGCCCTTAATGAAGCGCCTGTAAAAGTTGGCGAAGCCTATGAAACTCTGTATGTCCTTCACTCTCTGGGGAGCTGGCCACCGATGAATGGCGTCCACCTTCTGTGGATCCATGGTTAATCCCCGGGGTGAAATTATAAAACCCAAGAAGGGGACCGTTTGGACATGAAAAGTACCTTTCTCCAATTTGCAGTACAACTGGTTGTTGTGCAGTTGTTCTAACACCTGTCTTACGTGTGATATGTGTTCCTGTACGGAAGAGGAGTAAATCAACAAATCATCAATATAGGCTATTACGAATTTGTCTAGCATGTCTTTTAACACCTCATTAATAAAAAATTTAAATGCTGAAGGGGCGTTGCAAAGCCCAAACGGCATTACCAGGTATTCAAAAAGCCCATATTTCGTACAGAATGCTGTCTTCCACTCATCTCCCTCTGCAACCCGAACCAGATGGTATGCCCCACGTAAGTTCAATTTTGTAAAGATCTGGGCGTCTCTTACTCTATCCAGAAGAGAGGAGATGAGTGGAAGAGGGTACCTGTTCTTGATGGTTATCTTGTTTATAGCTCTGTAGTCTCTGCAACAGCGTAGGCCACCCTCACGTTTGGGTATAAAAAACAAAGAGGAAGAAACAGGTGATTTGGATGGACGAATAAACCCCAACTCCAACATGTTGTCCAGATACTCCCGTAAGTAGAGATTCTCCTTCTCAGTTAGGGAGTACACTCTACTGAAAGGTAATTTAGCTCCGGCTTGTAGATCTATTCTATAATCGAATGGTCTGTGAGGGGGTAGTGAAGTGGCTACTTTTGGGTCGAAGATGGTTCTAAGGTCGTGATAAACCTCAGGCAATACCTCTTTGTTCTCGGTGTCTGTTTCCGTAGTGACCTGACTGGAAGCTAGGGTATGTGCCTTGCAGCACTTAGGTCTACGCTGTAATGTTGCCTTGTGCCAGTCAATGTGGGAATTATGGAATCGTAACCAAGGTAGACCCAATATGATTGGAAACTGAGGGGACTGAATCAAATCGAATTCTATACGCTCTATGTGATTTCGTTCCAAGAGAACCGTAATGGATTCCGTCTTGTGCGTAATGGGCCCTGATTTCAAAATACTCCCGTCAATCGTAGTTACGCTTTCTCCGTAACCTTTCTCTTGAGTTTGGACTTGATGTTCCTGAGCCCAGGCCCTATCCATGAAATTCCCGGAGGCGCCTGAATCGATCATAATGGGAACCTTAATCCTTCCCTTTTCCCAGGACAGGTCGGCTGTAACAAAGAAATGGCCAGAAGATGCATTGAGATCAGAAGAGGAGACACTCAAACCAGAATAACCCGGAGTCCTCGTCTCACAGGGCTCCAGGTTTTCTAGTTTTCCGGCTTCTTTGTCTGAATAGGCTTGGTAGGACAAGTCTTAAGAAAATGTCCCGCTCTACCACAGTATAGGCATAACCTATTCTCACGTCTGCGACGTCTTTCTTCGGGTGTTAATGGCCCCTTCAGGGTACCTATCTGCATGGGTTCCCCTTCATCTCTATTAAGGACGGGGTCAGGTTTCCTGTCTCTTACGGAAACCATCCTAACGTCAGTCTTGCCTCTTTCCCTCTTGCGTTCTTGCATGCGATGATCGATTCTGACCCGCTAACTCAATGAGTTCTTTACATGAGCTAGGAAGATCCACGATTTGGGATAAAGCATCTTTGATTTCGTCTCTAAGCCCTCTATAAAACAGGATGCTACGTTTCTCCTCCGGCCACCCTGCCTCAACCACCAATCTTTGGAAGGATGTGATATAAGAAGCAAGATCCGTGGTTCCTTGCTTTAGGGAGAGCAAATCAGTATCTGCAGACTGGGTATAGGTATGTCTATCGAATAACTTCTTAAATTCTTCCTTAAATGCCACATAATCTTGTAATAAAGCATCGTCTCTTTCAATTAATGGAATCGCCCAATTGGCTGCGGATCCCCCCAAATATGAAATCACAAAAGCCACCTTCGCTTGGTCAGTGGGGAAACAGTGAGCTTTACACGTGAAATGCAACTGGCACTGACTGATGAAGGCTGCAAATTTAGATGAATCACCCGAATATCTTTCGGGTGGAGCAAGGGGAATAGATGGTGGTGTGGTAACATGGATAACTTGCGTAGGATCCCTGGAACTACTCTCCCCATGTCTCTCCCTCTGTATAGTATTAACCCGAGTAGCCAATGCCTGAGTCTCTACCTGGAGATTCCCAATCATGTTTGCTAGATCTGCTAATGTCACCTGTTGCATGTCCATGGCGCTCGGGCAGAATAACCACTTGGGCTTCGCGTTCTGTAAGGATCTTACCAGGACTTGATTCTGCAGGAGCGCCGCGGAGTCTTGGTGAAGTCGTTGCTAGATTCATACCTTCCACCACCACCTAATGCCTCTATCAAACCCTAGAGAGCACTGGTAATAGGGGAAAGCAGGGAAACAAAACAAGGAAGGAGGGGAAGCAATCTCTGGAGCTGCTGCTTCTTTTGTATGTGGAAATGCAGATTGTGTCTCGTCCCTGCTGTATTCTCTGGAGATCTGGGGATAGTGTATCTAGAAGGAATATCAGAACAGGATGAGTGGACCGGGAAGAGGAGAGATGAGGCACAGAGGTATTCACCAGGAAAAAAGAGGTGCATGTAAATATACCTAGCTTCTACTTGACAGTGAGAGCGACTCCATGCAATAAGTCAGGAAGCAAGTACAGAGCTACTGGAGGTGAGATTTATGTGAGCCAGCCTTGGAGTAGTCCTTTTCTTCTACACTATATATATCCTAAACATAGAAAACATAGAAGATTGAGATTAATTTCTAATCACCTTCTCCCCTCCCTTTCTAAATCCCAATACCCCGTTACCGGCTCTTCAGGCAGGAAGAAGGTCCACTGTTCAATGTAGCAACAGTCTGGTGGAAAAGAGCCTCCTGTAGTCTGTGTGAGGAAGCGGCAAACTGTTCATCCACACTTGATCCGTAATTATGCCCGGCCGGCCCTCGAGACACTATCCGGAAAGGCAGGTGGAGCGCTCTATAACCACTGAGGGGAGCACCAGAGATGATTAGAGGAAGGAGCGAGAGGCCAAGGATAGGGAACTAAGCACACCAAAACACCCGGCCGGCCCTCGGGAAAATAACTCCGGAAAGGCGGGCGGAGCGCTAATTATGCTGCACTGGCCCCAGAGAAAGCCAAGACAGGAGCTGGAACGCCTGGGGGAGGCGGGCGGAGCACGCAAGGGTGCCCGGCCGGCCCTCGAGACAACAATCCAAACAGGCGGGCGGAGCACGGGGCAGAGGCAGGGATATGAAGGGGTTCAAAAAAAGGAAATCAATCGGGAAGACTCCCGAAAACAGAACTCTGCAAACGCAACACGGAAACATCCAAAGGAACAAAGTCCCAAGCACGAAAACGGCGAAAGGCGTCGGAGACACGGAAACAGGAAACAGGAGACAGGAAACGCAAGACAAAGCTGCGGGGCAACACTAGAACGCGAAGCCCCGAGTTCATCTTACCTCAGGCTTTTCTACAGTTGTGACGCCATTGCGCATGCGCAATAGCAAGTCACCGATCTCGGCGTCCTGCGCTCGGCAATCATGACATGCAGTGGTGTTTGGGTAGTGTAGGGGATCATAATGGGGTAGTGTTTTAGGGTTTAGGGTAATGCAGTGTTGTTTGTGTAGTGTAGGGGGCCATGCTGGGGGTAGTGTTTTAGGGTTTAGGGTAGTGCAGCGGTGTTTGTGTAGTGTAGGGGTCCGTGTTTTAGGGTTTAGGGTAGAGCAGTGGTCCTTGGGTAGTGTAGGGGGTCGTGCAGGGAGTAGTGTTTTAGGGTATATGGTAGTGCAGTGGTGTTTGGGTAGTGTAGGGGGTCATGCAGGGAGTGGTGTTTTAAGGGGTTAGGGTAGTGCAGTTGTGTTTGGGTAGTGTAGGGGGTCGTGCTGGGGGTGGTGTTTTAGGGTTTAGGGTAGTGTAGTGGTGTTTGGGTAGTGTAGGGGGTAGTGCTGGAGGTGGTGTTTTATGGTTTAGGGTAGTGCTGTGGTGTTTGGGTAGTGTAGGGGGTCGTGCTTGGGTGGTGATTAAGGATTTAGGGTAGTGTAGTGGTGTTTGTGTAGTGTAGGGGGTCGTGCTGGGGGTGGTGTTTTAGGGTTTAGGGCAGTGCAGTGGTGTTCGGGTAGTGTAGGGGTCATGCTGTGGGTGGTGTTTTAGGGTTTAGGGCAGTGCAGTGGTGTTCGGGCAGGGTAAAGTGTCATGCTGGGCGTGGTGTTTTAGGGTTTAGGGCAGTGCAGTGGTGTTCTGGTAGTGTACGGGGTCGTAGTGGGGGTGGTGTTTTAGGGTATAGGGAAGTGCGGTGGTGTTCGAGTAGTGAAGGGGTGGTGCTGGGGGTGGTGTTTTAGGGTTTAGGGCAGTGCAGTGGGGTTTGGGCAGTGTAGGGGGTCATGCTGGTGGTGGTATTTTAGGGTTTAGGGCAGTGCAGTGGTGTTCGGGCAGTGTAGGGGGTCGTGCTGGGGGTGGTTTTTTAGGGTTTAGGGCAGTGCAGTGGTGTTCGGGCAGTGTAGGGGGACATGCTGGTGGTGGTGTTTTAGGGTTTAGGGCAGTGCATTGGTGTTCAGGCAGTGTAGGGGTTCATGCTGGTGTGGTGTTTTAGGGTTTAGGGCAGTGCAGTGGTGTTTGGGTAGTGTAGGGGGTCATGCTGGGCCTCGTGTTTCAGGGTTTAGGGTAGTGCAGTGGTGTTTCTGTAGTGTAGGGGGTCATGCTGGTGGTAATGTTTTAGGGTTTAGGGCAGTGCAGTGGTTTTTGTGTAGTGTAGGGGGTCGTGCTGGGGTAGTGTTTTAGGGTTTAGGGTAGTGCAGTGGTGTTTGGGTAGTGTATGGGGTTGTGCTGGGGTAGTGTTTTAGGGTTTAGGGTAGTGCAGTGGTGTTTGTCTAGTGTAGGGGGTAGTGCTGGGGTAGTGTTTTAGGGATTAGGGTAGTGCAGTGGTGTTTGGGTAGTGTAGGGGGTCGTGCTGAGGGTAGATTTAGGGTTTAGGGTAGTGCTGTGGTGTTTGGGTAGTGTAGGGGATCGAGCTCGGGGTAGATTTAGGGTTTAGGGTAGTGCAGTGGTTTAAGGGGAGTGTAGGGAGTCATGCTGGGAGAGTGTTTTAGGGTTTAGGGTAGTGCAGTGGTGTTTGGGTAGTGTAGGGGATTGTGCTGGGGTAGTGGTTAAGGGTTTAGGGTAGTGCAGTGGTGTTTGGGTATTGTAGGGGGTCGTGCTGCGGGGTAGTGGTTTAGAGTAGTGCAGTGGTGTTTGGGTATTGTATGGGGGACTGCTGGGGGTAGTGTTTTAGGGTTTAGGGTAGTGCAGTGGTGTTTGGGTAGTGTAGGGGGTACTGCTGGGGGTGGTGCTTTGGGGTTTACGGTAATGCAGTGGTGTTTGGGTAGTGTAGGGGATCATGATGGGGTAGTGTTTTAGGGTTTAGGGTAATGCAGTGTTGTTTGTGTAGTGTAGGTGGCCATGCTGGGGGTAGTGTTTTAGGGTTTAGGGTAGTGCAGCGGTGTTTGTGTAGGGTAGGGTGTCGTGTTTTAGGGTTTAGGGTAGAGCAGTGGTCTTTGGGTAGTGTAGGGGGTCGTGCAGGGAGTAGTGTTTTAGGGTATATGGTAGTGCAGTGGTGTTTGGGTAGTGTAGGGGCTCATGCAGGGAGTGGTATTTTAGGGGTTAGGGTAGTGCTGTGGTGTTTGGGTAGTGTAGGGGGTCGTGCTTGGGTGGTTTTTTAGGATTTAGGGTAGTGCAGTGGTGT
Organism: Triturus cristatus; assembly: GCF_964204655.1. NCBI lineage: Eukaryota > Metazoa > Chordata > Amphibia > Caudata > Salamandridae > Triturus > Triturus cristatus. Next base: position 156,358,885 of record NC_140579.1, read on the forward strand.
TTGTGTAGTGTAGGGGGTCGTGCTGAGGGTGGTGTTTTAGGGTTTTGGGCAGTGCAGTGGTGTTCGGGTAGTGTAGGGGGTCGTGCTGGGAGTTCTGTTTTAGGGTTTAGAGCAGTGCAGTGGTGCTGGGGTGGTGTTTTAGGGTTTAGTGCAGTGGTGTTCGGACAGTGTAGGGGGTCGTGCTGGGGGTAGTGTTTTAGGGTTGAGAGCAGTGCACTGTTGTTTGGGAAGTGTAAGGGGTAGTGCTGGGGTGGTGTTTTAGGGTTTAGGGCAGTGCAGTGGTGTTCGGGCAGTGTAGGGGGTCGTGCTGGGGGTGGTGTTTCAGGGTTTAGGGCAGTGCAGTGGTGTTCGGGCAGAGTAGGGGGTCGTGCTAGGGGTGGTGTTTCAGGGTTTAGGGCAGTGCAGTGGTGTTCGGGCAGAGTAGGTGGTCGTGCTTGGAGTGGTGCTTCAGGGTTTAGGGCAGTGCAGTGGTGTTCGGGCAGTGTAGGGGGTCGTGCTGGGGGTAGTGTTTCAGGGTTTAGGGCAGTGCAGTGGTGTTCGGGCAGAGTAGGGGGTCGTGCTGGGGGTGGTGTTTTAGGGTTTAGGGTAGTGCTGTGGTGTTTGGGTAGTGTAGGTGATCGAGCTGGGGTAGATTTAGAGTTTAGGGTAGTGTAGTGGTGTTTGGGGAGTGTATGGAGTCATGCTGGGGGGAGTGGTTTAGGGTAGTGCAGTGGTGTTTGGGTAGTGTAGGGGATTGTGCTGGGATAGTGGTTAAGGGTTTAGGGTAGTGCAGTGGTGTTTGGGTATTGTAGGGGGTCATGCTGCGCGTAGTGGTTTAGGGTTTAGGGTTTAGGGTAGTGCAATGGTGTTTGGGCAGTGTAGGGGGTCGTGCTGGGGGTGGTGTTTCAGGGTTTAGGGCAGTGAGGTTGTGTTCGGGCAGTGTAGGGGGTCTTGCTGGGGGTGGTGTTTCAGGGTTTAGGGCAGTGCAGTGGTGTTCGGGCAGAGTAGGGGGTCGTGCTTGGGGTGGTGCTTCAGGGTTTAGGGCAGTGCAGTGGTGTTCGGGCAGTGTAGGGGGTTGTGCTGGGGGTAGTGTTTCACGGTTTAGGGCAGTGCAGTGGTGATCAGGCACTGTAGGGGGTCGTGCTGGGGGTGGTGTTTTAGGGTTTAGGGTAGTGTAGTGGTGTTTGGGGAGTGCATGGAGTCATGCTGGGGGGGGTGTTTTAGGGTTTAGGGTAGTGCAGTGGTGTTTGGGTAGTGTAGGGGATTGTGCTGGGATAGTGGTTAAGGGTTTAGGGTAGTGCAGTGGTGTTTGGGTATTGTAGGAGGTCATGCTGCGCGTAGTGGTTTAGGGTTTAGGGTAGTGCAATGGTGTTTGGGTATTGTATGGGGGACTGCTGGGGATAGTGTTTTAGGTTTAGGGTAGTGCAATGGTGTTTGGGTAGTGTAGGGGTACTACTGGGAGTAGTGTTTTAGGGTTAAGGGTAGTGCAGTGGTGTTTGGGTAGTGTAGGGGGTACTGCTGGGGGTGGTGCTTTGGGGTTTACGGTAGTGCAGTAGTGTTTGGGTAGTGTAGGGGATCATGATGGGTAGTGTTTTAGGATTTAGGGTAATGCAGTGTTGTTTGTGTAGTGTAGGGGGCCATGCTGGGGGTAGTGTTTTAGGGTTTAGGGTAGTGCAGCGGTATTTGTGTAGGGTAGGTGGTCGTGTTTTTGGGTTTAGGGTAGAGCAGTGGTCTTTGGGTAGTGTAGGGGGTTGTGAGGGGAGTAGTGTTTTAGGGTATATGGTAGTGCAGTGGTGTTTGGGTAGTGTAGGGGGTCATGCAGGGAGTGGTGTTTTAGGGGTTAGGGTAGTGCAGTTGTGTTTGGGTAGTGTAGGGGGTCTGCTGGGGGTGGTGTTTTAGGGTTTAGGGTAGTGTAGTAGTGTTTGGGTAGTGTAGGGGGTCGTGCTGGGGGTGGTGTTTTATGGTTTAGGGTAGTGCTGTGGTGTTTGGGTAGTGTAGTGGGTCGTGCTTGGGTTGTGTTTTAGGGTTTAGGGCAGTGCAGTGGTGTTCGGGTAGTGTAGGGGGTCATGCTGGGAGTTCTGTTTTAGGGTTTAGGGCAGTGCAGTGGTGTTTGGGCAGTGTAGGGGTCGTGCTGGGGGTGGTGTTTTAAGGCAGTGCAGTGGTGTTCGGACAGTGTAGGGGGTCGTGCTGGGGGTGGTGTTTTAGGGTTTAGAGCAGTGCACTGGTGTTCGGGCAGTATAAGGGGTAGTGCTGTGGTGATGTTTTAGGGTTTAGGGCAGTGCAGTGGTGTTTGGGCAGTGTAGGGGGTCATGCTGGGGGTGGTGTTAAAGGGTTTAAGGCTGTGCAGTGGTGTTCGGGCAGTATAGGGGGTCGTTCTGGGGCTGGTGTTTCTGGGTTTAGGGCAGTGAGGTTGTGTTCGGGCAGTGTAGGGGGTCGTGCTGTGGGTGGTGTTTCAGGGTTTAGGGCAGTGCAGTAGTGTTCGCGCAGGGTAGAGGGCCTTGCTGGGGGTGGTGTTTCAGGGTTTAGGGCAGTGCAGTGGTGTTCGGGCAGAGTAGGGGGTCGTGCTAGGGGTGGTGTTTCAGGGTTTAGGGCAGTGCAGTGGTGTTCGGGCAGTGTAGGGGGTCGTGCTGGGGGTAGTGTTTCAGGGTTTAGGGCCGTGTAGTGGTGATCGGGCACTGTAGGGGGTCGTACTGGGGGTGGTGTTTCAGGGTTTAGGGCAGTGCAGTCTTGTTTGGGTACTCTAGGGGGTTGTGCTGGGGGTAGTGTTTCAGGGTTTAGGGCAGTGCAGTGGTGTTCGGGCAGTGTAGGGGTCATGGGGTGGTGTTTCAGGGTTTAGGGCAGTGCAGTTCAGGCAGTGTAGGGGGTCATGCGGGGGGTGGTGTTTCAGGGTTTAGGGCAGTGCCGTGGTGTTTGGGCAGTGTAGGGGGTCGTGCGGGGGTGGTGTTTCAGGGTTTTGGGCAGTGCAGTAGTGTTCGGGCAGTGTAGGGGGTCGTGCGGGGGTTGGTGTTTCAGGGTTTATGGCAGTGCAGTTGTGTTCAGGCAGTGTATCGGGTCATGCGGGGAGTGGTGTTTCAGAGTTTAGGGCAGTGCAGTTATGTTCGTGAAGTGTAGGGGGTCGTTCAGGCGGGTGGTTTTTCAGGGTTTAAGGTAGTGCAGTCGTGTTCAGGCAGTGTAGGGGGATATGCGGGGGTGGTGTTTCAGGGTTTAGGGCAGTGCAGTGGTGTTCGGGCAGTGTAGGGGGTCTTGGTGGGGGTGGCGTTTCAGGGTTTAGGGCAGTGGTGTTCGTGCAGTGTAGGGGTCTTGCTGGGGGTGGTGTTTCAGGGTTTAGGGCAGTTGTGTTCGGGCTGTGTAGGGGGTCTTACTGGGGCTGGTGTTTCAGGGTTTAGGGCAGTGCAGTGGTGTTCGGGCAGTGTAGGGGGTCAAGCTGGGGCTGGTGTTTCAGGGTTTAGGGTAGTGCAGTGGTTTTTGTGTAGTGTAGGGGTCGTGCTGGTGGTAATGTTTTAGGGTTCAGGGTAGTGCATTGATGTTTGTGTATTGTAGGGGTCGTGCTTGGGGTAGATTTAGGGTTTAGGGTAGTGCAGTGGTGTTTGTGTTGTGTAGTGGGTCGTGCTGGGGGTAGTGTATTAGGGATTAGAGTAGTGCAGTGGTGTTTGAGTAGTGTAGGGGGTCGTGCTGAGTGTAGATTTAGGGTTTAGGGTAGTGTTGTGGTGTTTGGGTAGTGGAGGGGATCGAACTGGGGTAGATTTAGGGTTTAGGGTAGTGTAGTGGTGTTTGGGGAGTGTAGGGAGTCATGCTGGGGGAGTGTTTAAGGGTTTAGGGTAGTGCAGTGGTGTTTGGGTAGTGTAGGGGGTTGTGCTGGGGGTAGTGGTTTAGGGTAGTGCAGTGGTGTTTGGGTATTGTAGGGGGGCGTGCTGCAGATATTGGTTTAGGGTTTAGGGTAGTGCAGTGGTGTTTGGGTATTGTAGGGGGTACTGGTGTGGTAGTGTTTTAGGGTTCAGGGTAGTGCAATGGTTTTTGGATAGTGTAGGGGTACTTCTGGGAGTAGTGTTTTAGGGTGTAGGGTAGTGTGGTGGTGTTTGGGTAGTGTAGGGGTACTGCTGGGGGTGGTGTTTTAGGGTTTAGGGAAGTGCAGTGGTGTTTGGGTAGTGTAGGGGATCATGATGGGGTAGTGTTTTAGGGTTTAGGGTATAGCAGTGGTGTTTGTGTAGTGTAGGGGTAGTGTTTTAGGGTTTAGGGTAATGCAGTGTTGTTTGTGTAGTGTAGGGGCCATGCTGGGGGTAGTGTTTTAGGGTTTAGGTTAGTGCAGCGGTGTTTGTGTAGGGTAGGGGCTTGTGTTTTAGGGTTTAGGGTAGTGCAGTGGTCTTTGGGTAGTGTAGGGGGTTGTGCCAGGGGTAGTGTTTTAGGGTATATGGTAGTGCAGTGGTGTTTGGTTAGCGTAGGGGGTCGTGCAGGGAGTGGTGTTTTAGGGGTTAGGGTAGTGCAGTTGGGTTTGGGTAGTGTAGGGGGTCGTTCTGGACGTGGTGTTTTATGGTTTAGGGTAGTGCAGTGGTGTTTGGGTAGTGTAGGGGGTCATGCTGGGGGTGGTGTTTTAGGGTTTAGGGTAGTGCAGTGCTGTTTGTGTAGTGTAGGGGGTCGTGCTGAGGGTGGTGTTTTAGGGTTTAGGGTAGTGCAGTGGTGTATGGGTAGTGTAGGGGGTCGTTCTGGGGCTGGTGTTTCTGGGTTTAGGGCAGTGAGTTTGTGTTCGGGCAGTGTAGGGGGTCGTGCTGTGGGTGGTGTTTCAGGGTTTAGGGCAGTGCAGTAGTGTTCGCGCAGGGTAGAGGGCCTTGCTGGGGGTGGTGTTTCAGGGTTTAGGGCAGTGCAGTGGTGTTCGGGCAGAGTAGGGGGTCGTGCTAGGGGTGGTGTTTCAGGGTTTAGGGCAGTGCAGTGGTGTTCGGGCAGTGTAGGGGGTTGTGCTGGGGGTAGTGTTTCAGGGTTTAGGGCCGTGTAGTGGTGATCGGGCACTGTAGGGGGTTGTGCTGGGGGTGGTGTTTCAGGGTTTAGGGCAGTGCAGTCTTGTTTGGGTACTGTAGGGGGTTGTGCTGAGGGTAGTGTTTCAGGGTTTAGGGCAGTGCAGTGGTGTTCGGGCAGTGTAGGGGTCATGGGGGTGGTGTTTCAGGGTTTAGGGCAGTGCAGTTCAGGCAGTGTAGGGGGTTATGCGGGGGGTGGTGTTTCAGGGTTTTGGGCAGTGCAGTAGTGTTCGGGCAGTGTAGGGGGTCGTGCGGGGGTTGGTGTTTCAGGGTTTATGGCAGTGCAGTTGTGTTCGGGCAGTGTATCGGGTCATGCGGGGAGTGGTGTTTCAGAGTTTAGGGCAGTGCAGTTATGTTCGTGAAGTGTAGGGGGTCGTTCAGGCGGGTGGTTTTTCAGGGTTTAAGGTAGTGCAGTCGTGTTCAGGCAGTGTAGGGGGATATGCGGGGGTGGTGTTTCAGGGTTTAGGGCAGTGCAGTGGTGTTCGGGCAGTGTAGGGGGTCTTGGCGGGGGTGGCGTTTCAGGGTTTAGGGCAGTGGTGTTCGTGCAGTGTAGGGGTCTTGCTGGGGGGGGTGTTTCAGGGTTTAGGGCAGTTGTGTTCGGGCTGTGTAGGGGGTCTTACTGGAGCTGGTGTTTCAGGGTTTAGGGCAGTGCAGTGGTGTTCGGGCAGTGTAGGGGGTCAAGCTGGGGCTGGTGTTTCAGGGTTTAGGGTAGTGCAGTGGTTTTTGTGTAGTGTAGGGGTCGTGCTGGTGGTAATGTTTTAGGGTTCAGGGTAGTGCATTGATGTTTGTGTATTGTAGGGGTCGTGCTTGGGGTAGATTTAGGGTTTAGGGTAGTGCAGTGGTGTTTGTGTTGTGTAGTGGGTCGTGCTGGGGGTAGTGTATTAGGGATTAGAGTAGTGCAGTGGTGTTTGAGTAGTGTAGGGGGTCGTGCTGAGTGTAGATTTAGGGTTTAGGGTAGTGTTGTGGTGTTTGGGTAGTGGAGGGGATCGAACTGGGGTAGATTTAGGGTTTAGGGTAGTGTAGTGGTGTTTGGGGAGTGTAGGGAGTCATGCTGGGGGAGTGTTTTAGGGTTTAGGGTAGTGCAGTGGTGTTTGGGTAGTGTAGGGGGTTGTGCTGGGGGTAGTGGTTTAGGGTAGTGCAGTGGTGTTTGGGTATTGTAGGGGGGCGTGCTGCAGATATTGGTTTAGGGTTTAGGGTAGTCCAGTGGTGTTTGGGTATTGTAGGGGGTACTGGTGTGGTAGTGTTTTAGGGTTCAGGGTAGTGCAATGGTTTTTGGATAGTGTAGGGGTACTTCTGGGAGTAGTGTTTTAGGGTGTAGGGTAGTGTGGTGGTGTTTGGGTAGTGTAGGGGTACTGCTGGGGGTGGTGTTTTAGGGTTTAGGGAAGTGCAGTGGTGTTTGGGTAGTGTAGGGGATCATGATGGGGTAGTGTTTTAGGGTTTAGGGTATAGCAGTGGTGTTTGTGTAGTGTAGGGGTAGTGTTTTAGGGTTTAGGGTAATGCAGTGTTGTTTGTGTAGCTTAGGGGCCATGCTGGGGGTAGTGTTTTAGGGTTTAGGTTAGTGCAGCGGTGTTTGTGTAGGGTAGGGGCTTGTGTTTTAGGGTTTAGGGTAGTGCAGTGGTCTTTGGGTAGTGTAGGGGGTTGTGCCGGGGGTAGTGTTTTAGGGTATATGGTAGTGCAGTGGTGTTTGGTTAGCGTAGGGGGTCGTGCAGGGAGTGGTGTTTTAGGGGTTAGGGTAGTGCAGTTGGGTTTGGGTAGTGTAGGGGGTCGTTCTGGACGTGGTGTTTTATGGTTTAGGGTAGTGGAGTGGTGTTTGGGTAGTGTAGGGGGTCATGCTGGGGGTGGTGTTTTAGGGTTTAGGGTAGTGCAGTGCTGTTTGTGTAGTGTAGGGGGTCGTGCTGAGGGTGGTGTTTTAGGGTTTAGGGTAGTGCAGTGGTGTATGGGTAGTGTAGGGGGTGGTGCTGGGGGTAGTATTTTAGGGTTTAGGGTAGTGCAGTGGTGTTTTGGTAGTGTAGGGGGTCGTACTATGGGTGGTGTTTTATGGTTTGGGGAAGTGCAGTGGTGTTGGGGTAGTGTAGGGGGTTGTGCTGGGGTCGTGTTTTAGGGTTTAGGGTAGTGCAGTGGTGTTTGTGTAGTGTAGGGGTAGTGTTTTCGGATTTAGGGTAGTGCAGTGGTGTTTGTGTAGTGTAGGGGGCCGTGCTGGGGTAGAATCTTAGGGTTTAGAGTAGTGCAGCGGTGTTTGTGTTGTGTAGGAGGTCGTGTTTTAGGGTTTAGGGTATTGCAGTGGTCTTTGGGTAGTGTAGGGGGTCATGCGGGGGTAGTGTTTTAGGGTTTATGGTAGTGCAGTGGTCTTTGGGTAGTGTAGGGGGTCATGCTGGGGTGGTCTTTTAGGGTTTAGGGTAGTGCAGTGGAATTTGGGTAGTGTAGGGGGTGGTGCTGGGGGTGGTGCTTTAGGGTTTAGGGTAGTGCAGTGTTGTTTGTGTAGTGTATGGGCCCATGCTGGGGGTAGTGTTTTAGGGTTTAGGGTAGTGCAGCGGTGTTTGTGTAGGGTAGGGGGTCGTGTTTTAGGGTTTAGGGTAGAGCAGTGGTCTTTGGGTAGTGTAGGGGGTTATGAGGGGGTAGTGTTTTAGGGTATATGGTAGCGCAGTGGTGTTTGGGTAGTGTAGGGGGTCGTGCAGGGAGTGGTGTTTTAGGGGTTAGGGTAGTGCAGTTGTGTTGGGGTCGTGCTGGGGGTGGTGTTTTAGGGTTTAGGGTAGTGCAGTGGTGTTTGTGTAGTGTAGGGGTTGTGCAGAGGGTGGTGTTTTAGGGTTTAGGGCAGTGCAGTGGTGTTCGGGTAGTGTAGGGGGTCATGCTGGGAGTGCTGTTTTAGGGTTTAGGGCAGTGGAGTGGTGTTTGGGCAGTGTAGTGGGACGTGCTAGGGGTGGTGTTTCAGGGTTTAGGGCAGTGCAGTGGTGTTCAGGCACTGTAGAGGTTCGTGCTGGGGGTGGTGTTTCAGGGTTTAGGGCCGTGCAGTGGTGTTTGGGCAGTGTAGGGAGTTGTGCTTGGGATGGGGTTTCAGGGTGTTTGGGTAGTATAGGGGGTCGTGCTGGGGTGGTGTTTTAGGATTTAGGGTAGTGCAGTGGTGTTTGTGTAGTGTAGGGGTTGTGCAGAGGGTGGTGTTTTAGGGTTTAGGGCAGTGCAGTGGTGTTCGGGTAGTGTAGGGGGTCATGCTGGGAGTGCTGTTTTAGGGTTTAGGGCAGTGGAGTGGTGTTTGGGCAGTGTAGAGGGTCATGCTGGGTGTGGTGTTTTAGGGTTTAGGGCAGTGCAGTGGAGTTCGGACAGTGTAGGGGGTCGTGCTGGGAGTGGTGTTTTAGGGTTTAGGGCAGTGCACCGGTTTTCGGGCAGTGTAGGGGGTGGTGCTGGGGTGGTGTTTTAGGGTTTAGGGCAGTGCAGTGGTGTTCGAGCAGTGTAAGGGGTCGTGCTGGGGTGGTGTTTCAGTGTTTAAGGCTGTGCAGTGGTGTTCGGGCAGTATAGGGGGTCGTGCTGGGGTTGGTGTTTCAGGGTTTAGGGCAGTGAGGTTGTGTTCGGTCAGTGTACGGGGTCGTACTGGGGGTGGTGTTTCAGGGTTTAGGGCAGTGCAGTGGTGTTCGCGCAGGGTAGGGGTCTTGCTGGGGGTGGTGTTTCAAGGTTTAAGGCAGTGCAGTGGTGTTCAGGCAGAGTAGTGGTACGTGCTAGGGGTGGTGTTTCAGGGTTTAGGGCAGTGCAGTGGTGTTCAGGCACTGTAGAGGTTCGTGCTGGGGGTGGTGTTTCAGGGTTTAGGGCCGTGCAGTGGTGTTTGGGCAGTGTAGGGAGTTGTGCTTGGGATGGGGTTTCAGGGTTTAGGGCAGTGGTGTTCAGGCACTGTAGGGGCCCGTGCTGGGGGTGGTGTTTCAGGGTTTAGGGCCGTGCAGTGGTGTTTGGGCAGTGTAGGGGGTTGTGCTTGGGATGGGGTTTCAGGGTTTACGGCAGTGTAGTGGTGTTCGGGCAGTGTAGGGGTTGTGGGCGGGTGGTATTTCAGGGTTTAGGTCAGTGCAGTTCAGGCAGTGTACGGGGTCGTGCGGGGGGTGGTGTTTCAGGGTTTAGGGCAGTGCCGTGGTGTTCGGGCAGTGTAGGGGGTCGTGCGGGGGGTGGTGTTTCAGGGTTTTGGGAAGTGCCGTGGTGTTCGGGCAGTGTAGGGGGTCGTGCGGGTGGTGGTTTTTCAGGGTTTATGGCAGTGCAGTTGTGTTCGGGCAGTGTAGGGGGTCGTTCAGAGGGGTGGTGTTTCAGGGTTTAGTGTAGTGCAGTGGTGTTCATGCAGTGTAGGGGGGCATGTGGGGTGGTGTTTCAGGGTTTAGGTCAGTGCAGTGGTGTTCTGGCAGTGTTGGGGGTTGTGCTGGGGTGGTGTTTCAGGGTTTAGTGCAGTGCAGTGGTGTTCGGCAGTGTAGGGGGTCGTGCTGAGGTTGGTGTTTCAGGGTTTAGGGCAGTGCAGTGGTGTTCGGGCAGTGTAGGGGGTCGTGCTGGGGGTGGTGTTTCAGGGTTTAGGGCAGTGCAGTGGTGTTCAGACAGTGTACGGGGTCTTGCTGGGGGTGGTGTTTCAGGGTTTAGGGCAGGGGTGTTATGGCGGTGTAGGGAGTCGTGCTGGGGTGGTGTTTCAGGGTTTAGGGCAGTGCAGTGGTGTTCGGGTAGTGTAGGGGGTCGTACTGGGGGTAGTGTTTCAGGGTTTAGGGCAGTGCAGTGGTGTTCGGACACAGTAGGGGATCCTGCTAGGGGTGGTGTTTTATGGTTTAGGGCAGTGCAGTGGTGTTCGGGCAGTGTAGGGGGTCGTGCTGGGGGTGGTTTTTCAGGGTTTAGGGCAGTGCAGTTGTGTTCGGGCAGTTTAACGTTCGTGCAGGGGGTGGTGTTTCATGGTTTAGGGCAGTGCAGTTCAGGCAGTGTAGGGGATGGTACGGGGGTGGTGTTTCAGGGTTTAGGGCAGTGCCGTGGTGTTCGGTCAGTGTAGGGGGTCATGCGGGGGTGGTGTTTCAGGGTTTTATGAAGTGCCGTGGTGTTCGGGCAGTGTAGGGGGTCGTGCGGGTGGTGGTTTTTCAGGGTTTATGGTAGTGCAGTTGTGTTCGGGCAGTGTAGGGGGTCGTGCTGGGAGTGGTGTTTCAGGGTTTAGGGCAGAGCAGTTGTGTTCGTGCAGTGTAAAGGGTCGTTCAGGGGGTGGTGTTTCAGGGTTTAGTGTAGTTCAGTGGTGTTCATGCAGTGTAGGGGGACATGCGGGGTGGTGTTTCAGGGTTTAGGGCAGTGAAGTGGTGTTCTGGCAGTGTTGGGGGTCGTGCTGGGGGTGGTGTTTCAGGGTTCAGTGCAGTGGTGTTTGGCAGTGTAGGGGGTCATGCTGAGGTTGGTGTTTTAGGGTTTAGGGCAGCGCAGTGGTGTTCGGGCAGTGTAGGGGGTCGTGCTGGGGGTGGTGTTTCAGTGTTTAGGGCAGTGCAGTTGTTTTCGAGCAGTGTAGGGGTTCGTGCTGGTGCTAGTGTTTTAGGGTTTAATGCAGAGCAGTGGTGTTCAGACAGTGTACGGGGTCTTGCTGGTGGTGGTGTTTCAGGGTTTAGGGCAGGGGTGTTATGACAGTGTAGGGAGTCGTGCTGGGGTGGTGTTTCAGGGTTTAGGGCAGTGCAGTGGGGTTCGGGTAGTGTAGGGGGTCGTACTGGGGGTAGTGTTTCAGGGTTTAGGGCAGTGCAGTGGTGTTCGGACACTGTAGGGGGTCATGCTAGGGGTGGTGTTTTATGGTGTAGGGCAGTGCAGTGGTGTTCGGGCAGTGTAGGGGGTCGTGCTGGGGGTGGTTTTTCAGGGTTTAGGGCAGAGCAGTGGTGTTCGGGCAGTTTAGGGTTCGATCAGGGGGTGGTGTTTCAGGGTTTATGTCAGTGCAGTTGTGTTCGGGCAGTGTACGGGGTCGTGCTGGGAGTGGTGTTTCAGGGTTTATGGCAGTGCAGTTGTCTTTGTGCAGTGTAGGGGGTCATTCAGGGGGGTGGTGTTTCAGGGTTTAGGGTAGTGCAGTAGTGTTCAGGCAGTGTAGGGGGACATGCAGGGGTGGTGTTTCAGGGTCTAGGGCAGTGCAGTGGTGTTCGGGCAGTGTAGGGGGGGTCGAGCTGGGGGTGGTGTTTCAGGGTTTAGTGCGGTGCAGTGGTGTTCGGCAGTGTAGGGGGTTGTGCTGGGGTTGGTGTTTCAGGGTTTAGGGCAGTGCAGTTGTGTTCGAGCAGTGTAGGGGTTCGTGCTGGTGCTAGTGTTGTAGGGTTTAGGGCAGTGCAGTGGTGTTCGGGCAGTGTGGGGTTTGTGCTGGGGGTAGTGTTTTAGGGTTTAGGGCAGTGCAGTGGTGTTCGGGCAGTGTAGGGGGTCGTGCTGGGGGTAGTGTATTAGGGTTTGGGGCAGTGCAGTAGTGTTCGGGCAGTGTAGGGGGACGTGCTGGGGGTAGTGTTTTAGGGTTTAGGGAAGAGCAGTGGTGTTCAGGCAGTGTAGGGGGTCATGCTGGGGGTGGTGTTTTAGGGTTTAATACAGAGCAGTGGTGTTCAGGCACTGTACGGGGTCTTGCTGGGGGTGGTATTTCAGGGTTTAGGGCAGGGGTGTTCGGGCAGTGTATTGGGTCTTTCTGGGGCTGGAGTTTCAGGGTTTAAGGCAGTGTAGTGGTGTTCGGACAGTGTAGGGGGTCGTGCTGGGGGTGGTGTTTCAGGGTTTAGGGCAGTGCAGTGGTATTCGGGTTGTGGAGGGGGTCGTGCTGGGGGTAGTGTTTCAGGGTTTAGGGCAGTGCAGTGGTGTTCGGGCACTGTAGGGGGTCATGCTGGGGGTGGTTTTTCAGGGTTTAGGGCAGTGCAGTGTTGTTCGGGCAGTGTAGGGGTCGTGCGGGTTGTGTTTCAGGGTTTAGGGCAGTGCCGTGGTGTTCGGGCAGTGTAGGGGGTCGTGCTGGGGCTGGTGCTTCAGGGTTTAGGGCAGTGCAGTGGTGTTTGGGCATTGTAGGGGGTCGTGCTGGGGCTGGTGTTTTATGGTTTATGGCAGAACAGTGGTGTGGGGGCAGTGTAGGGGGTCCAGCTGGGGGTGGTGTTTCAGGGTTTAGTGCGGTGCAGTGGTGTTCGGCAGTGTAGGGGGTTGTGCTGGGGTTGGTGTATCAGGATTTAGGGCAGTGCAGTGGTGTTCGGGCAGTGTAGGGGGTCGTGCTGGTGGTGGTGTTTCAGGGTTAAGGGCAGTGCAGTTGTGTTCGAGCAGTGTAGGGGTTTGTGCTGGTGCTAGTGTTTTAGGGTTTAGGTCAGTGCAGTGGTGTTCGGGCAGTGTAGGGGTTTGTGCTGGGGTAGTGTTTTAGGGTTTAGGGCAGTGCAGTGGTGTTCGGGCAGTGTTGGGGTTTGTGCTGGGGGTAGTGTTTTAGGGTTTAGGGCAGTGCAGTGGTGTTCGGGCAGTGTAGGGGGTCGTACTGGGGGTAGTGTATTAGGGTTTGGGGCAGTGCAGTAGTGATCGGGCAGTGTAGGGGGACGTGCTGTGGGTAGTGTTTTAGGGTTTAGGGAAGAGCAGTGGTGTTCAGGCAGTGTAGGGGGTCTTGCTGGGGGTGGTGGTTTAGGGCTTGGGTGTTCGGGCAGTGTATTGGGTCTTTCTGGGGCTGGTGTTTCAAGGTTTACGGCAGTGCAGTGGTGTTCGGACAGTGTAGGGGGTCGTGCTGGGGGTGGAGTTTCAGGGTTTAGGGCAGTGCAGTGGTATTCGGGTTGTGGAGGGGGTCGTGCTGGGGGTAGTGTTTCAGGGTTTAGGGAAGTGCAGTGGTGTTCGGGCACTGTAGGGGGTCATGCTGGGGGTGATGTTTCAGGGTTTAGGGCAGTGTATTGGTGTTCGGGCAGTGTAGGGGGTCGTGCTGGGGGGGTGTTTTTCAGGGTTTAGGGCAGTGCAGTGTTGTTCGGGCAGTGTAGGGGTCGTGCGGGTGGTGTTTCAGGGTTTAGGGCAGTGCCGTCGTGTTCGGGCAGTGTTGGGGTTCGTGCAGGGGGTGGTGTTTCAGGGTTTAGAGCAGTGCAGCGGTGTTTGGGCAGTGTAGGGGGTTGTGTGGGGGTGGTGTTTCAGGGCTTAGGGCAGTTCAGTGGAGTTTGGGCAGTGTAGGGGGACATGTGGTGGTGGTGTTTCAGGGATAAGAGCAGTGCAGTTGTGTTCGGGCAGTGTAGAGGGTTGTGCTGGAAGTGGTGTTTCTCGGTTGAGGGCAGTGCAGTGGTGTTTGGGCAGTGTAGGGGTTTGTGCAGGTGCTAGTGTTTTAGGGTTTAGGGCAATGCATTGGTGTTCGGGCAGTGTAGGGGTTCATGTTTGGGGTAGTGTTTTAGGATTTAGGGCAGTGCAGTGGTGTTCAGGCAGTGTAGGGGGTCGTTCAAAGGGGTGGTGTTTCAGGGTTTACGGCAGTGCAGTGGTGTTCAGGCAGTGTAGGGGGACATGCAGGGTGGTGTTTCAGGGTTTAGGGCAGTGCAGTGGTGTTTGGGCACTGTAGGGTGTCGTGCTGGGGGTGGTGTTTCAGGGTTTAGGGCAGTGCAGTGGTGTTCGGGCAGTGTAGGGGGTCATGCGGGGGTGGTTTTTCAGGGTTTAGGGCAGTGCAGTGGTGCTCGGGCAGTGCAGGGTTCATGCAGGGTATGGTGTTTCAGGGTTTAGGGCAGTGCAGTGTTGTTCGGGCAGTGTAGGGGTCGTGCGGGTGGTGTTTCAGGGTTTAGGGCAGTGCAGTGGTGTTCAGAGACTGTAGGGGGTCGTGTGGGGGTGGTGTTTCAGGGTTTAGGGCAGTGCAGTGTTGTTCGGGCAGTGTAGGGGTCGTGCGGGTGGTGTATCAGGGTTTAGGGCAGTGCTGTGGTGTTCGGACAGTGTAGGGGGTCGTGTGGGGGTTGGTTTTTCATGGTTTAGGGCAGTGCAGTGGTGTTCGGGCAGTGTTGGGGTTCGTGCGGGGGTGGTGTTTCAGTGTTTTTGGCAGAGCAGTGGTGTTTGAGCAGTGTAGGGGGTCGTGCTGGGGGTGGTGTTTCAGGGTTTAGGGCAGTGCAGTGGTGTTCGGGCAGTGTAGGGGGCCGTGCTGGGGGTGGTGTTTCAGGGTTTAGGGCAGTGCAGTGGTGTTTGGGTAGTGTAGGGGGTCGTACTGGGGGTAGTGTTTTATGGTTTAGGGCAGTGCAGTGGTGTTCAGGCAGTGTAGGGGTAATGGGGGGGGTGGTGTTTCAGGGTTTAGGGCAGTGCCGTGGTGTTCAGGCAGTGTAGGGGTTCATGCTGGGGGTGGTGTTTTAGGGTTAAATAGAGAGCAGTGGTGTTCAGGCACTGTACGGGGTCTTGCTGGGGGTGGTGTTTCAGGGTTTAGGGCTTGGGTGTTCGGGCAGTGTATTGGGTCTTTCTGGGGCTGGTGTTTCAGGGTTTACGGCAGTGCAGTGGTGTTCGGACAGTGTAGGGGGTCGTGCTGGGGGTGGTGTTTCAGGGTTTAGGGCAGTGCAGTGGTATTCGGGTTCTGGAGGGGGTCGTGCTGGGGGTAGTGTTTCAGGCTTTAGGGAAGTGCAGTGGTGTTCGGGCAGTGTAGGGGTCATGCTGGGGGTGATGTTTCAGGGTTTAGGGCAGTGCAATGGTGTTCGGGCAGTGTAGGGGGTCGTGCTGGGGGTGGTTTTTCAGGGATAAGGGCAGTGCAGTGTTGTTTGGGCAGTGTAGGGGTCGTGCGGGTGGTGTATCAGGGTTTAGGGCAGTGCTGTGGTGTTCGGACAGTGTAGGGGGTCGTGCGGGGGTTGGTTTTTCAGGGTTTAGGGCAGTGCAGTGGTGTTCGGGCAGTGTTGTGGTTCGTGCGGGGGGTGGTGTTTCAGGGCTAATGGCAGTGCAGTGGAGTTTGGGCAGTGTCGGGGGACATGCGATGGTGGTGTTTCAGGGTTTAGAGCAGTACAGTTGTGTTCGGGCAGTGTAGAGGGTTGTGCTGGAAGTGGTGTTTCTCGGTTGAGGGCAGTGCAGTTGTGTTCGAGCAGTGTAGGGGTTCGTGCTGGTGCTAGTGTTTTAGGGTTTAGGTCAGTGCAGTGGTGTTCGGGCAGTGTAGGGGTTTGTGCTGGGGTAGTGTTTTAGGGTTTAGGGCAGTACAGTGGTGTTCGGACAGTGTAGGGGTTTGTGCTGGGGGTAGTGTTTTAGGGTTTAGGGCAGAGCAGTGGTGCTCGGGCAGTGTAGGGGTCGTGCTGGGGGTGGTGTTTCAGGGTTTAGGTCAGTGCAGTGGTGTTCGGGCAGTGTAGGGGGTCATGCGGGGGTGGTCTTTCAGGGTTTAGGGCAGTGAAGTGGTGTTCGGGCAGTGTAGGGGTTCATGCGGGGGTGGTCTTTCAGGGTTTAGGGCAGTGCAGTGGTGTTTGGGCAGTGTAGGGGGTCATGCAGGGGTGGTCTTTCAGGGTTTAGGGCAGTGCAGTGGTGTTCGGGCAGTGCAGGGTTCATGCAGGGTATGGTGTTTCAGGGTTTAGGGCAGTGCAGTGCTGTTCAGGCAGTGTAGAGGGGTGTGCGGGTGGTGTTTTATGGTTTAGGGCAGTGCAGTGGTGTTCGGGCAGTGTAGGGGGTTGTGCTGGGGGTCGTTTTTCAGGGTTTAGGGCAGTGCAGTGGTGTTCGGGCAGTTTAGGGTTCGTGCAGGGGGTGGTGTTTCAGTGTTTTGGGAAGTGCCGTGGTGTTCGGGCAGTGTAGGGGGTCGTGCTGGGGGTGGTGTTTCAGGGTTTAGTTTGGTGCAGTGGTATTCGGCAGTGTAGGGGGTTGTGCTGGGGTTGGTGTTTAAGGGTTTAGGGCAGTGCAGTGGTGTTCGGGCAGTGTAGGGGGTCGTGCTGGGGGTGGTGTTTCAGGGTTTAGGGCAGTGCAGTTGTGTTCGAGCAGTGTAGGGGTTCGTGCTGGTGCTAGTGTTGTAGGGTTTAGGTCAGTGCAGTGGTGTTCCGGCAGTGTAGGGGTTTGTGCTGAGGGTAGTGTTTTAGGGTTTAGGGCAGTGCAGTGGTGTGCGGGCAGTGTAGGGTTTGTGCTGGGGGTAGTGTTTTAGGGTTTAGGGCAGTGCAGTGTTGTTCGGGCAGTGTAGGGGTCGTGCGGGTGGTGTTTCAGGGTTTAGGGCAGTGCCGTGGTGTTCGGACACTGTAGGGGGTCGTGCGGGGCTGGTGTTTCAGGGTCTAGGGCAGTGCAGTGGTGTTCGGGCAGTGTAGGGGGTCGTGCTGGGGGTGGTGTTTCAGGGTTTAGTGCAGTGCAGTGGTATTCGGCAGTGTAGGGGGTTGTGCTGGGGTAGTGTTTTAGGGTTTAGGGCAGTGCAGTGGTGTTCGGGCAGTGTAGGGGTTTGTGCTGGGGTAGTGTTTTAGGGTTTAGGGCAGTGCAGTGGTGTTCGGGCAGTGTAGGGGTTTGTGCTGGGGGTAGTGTTTTAGGGTTTAGGGCAGTGCAGTGGTGTTCGGGCAGTGTAGGGGGTCGTACTGGGGGTAGTGTATTAGGGTTTGGGGCAGTGCAGTGTTGTTCGGGCAGTGTAGGGGTCGTGTGGGTGGTGTTTCAGGGTTTAGGGCAGTGCCGTGATGTTCGGACAGTGTAGGGGGTCGTGCGGGGGTGGTGTTTCAGGGTCTAGGGCAGTGCAGTGGTGTTCGGGCAGTGTAGGGGGTCGTGCTGGGGTGGTGTTTCAGGGTTTAGTGCAGTGCAGTGGTGTTCGGCAGTGTAGGGGGTTGTGCTGGGGGTAGTGTTTTAGGGTTTAGGGCAGTGCAGTGGTGTTCGGGCAGTGTAGGGGGTCGTACTGGGGGTAGTGTAGTAGGGTTTGGGGCAGTGCAGTAGTGATCGGGCAGTGTAGGGGGACGTGCTGGGGGTAGTGTTTTAGGGTTTAGGGAAGAGCATTGGTGTTCAGGCAGTGTAGGGGGTCTTGCTGGGGGTGGTGTTTCAGGGTTTAGGGCTTGGGTGTTTGAGCAGTGTATTGGGTCTTTCTGGGGCTGGTGTTTCAGGGTTTACGGCAGTGCAGTGGTGTTCGGAACAGTGTAGGGGGTCGTGCTGGGGGTGGTGTTTCCGGGTTTAGGGCAGTGCAGTGGTATTCGGGTTGTGGAGGGGGTTGTGCTGGGGGTAGTGTTTCAGGGTTTAGTGCGGTGCAGTGGTGTTCGGCAGTGTAAGGGGTTGTGCTGGGGTTGGTGTTTCAGGGTTTAGGGCAGTGCAGTGGTGTTCAGGCACTGTACGGGGTCTTGCTGGGGGTGGTGTTTCAGGGTTTAGGGCAGGGGTGTTCGGGCAGAGTATTGGGTCTTTCTGGGGCTGGAGTTTCAGGGTTTAAGGCAGTACAGTGGTGTTCGGACAGTGTAGGTGGTCGTGCTGGGGGTGGTGTTTCAGGGTTTAGGGCAGTCCAGTGGTATTCGGGTTGTGGAGGGGGTCGTGCTGGGGGTAGTGTTTCAGGGTTTAGGGCAGTGCAGTGGTGTTAGGGCACTGTAGGGGGTCATGCTGGGGGTGATGTTTCAGGGTTTAGGGCAGTGCAATGGTGTTCGGGCAGTGTAGGGGGTCATGCTGGGGGTGGTTTTTCAGGGTTTAGGGCAGTGCAGTGTTGTTCGGGCAGTGTAGGGGTCGTGCGGGTGGTGTTTCAGGGTTTAGGGCAGTGCCGTGGTGTTCGGATAGTGTAGGGGGTCGTGCGGGGGTTGGTTTTTCAGGGTTTAGGGCAGTGCAGTGGTGTTCGGGCAGTGTAGGGAGTCGTGCTGGGGTAGTGTATTAGGGTTTGGGGCAGTGCAGTAGTGTTCGGGCAGTGTAGGGGGACGTGCTGGGGGTAGTGTTTTAGGGTTTAGGGAAGAGCAGTGGTGTTCAGGCAGTGTAGGGGGTCATGCTGGGGGTGGTGTTTTAGGGTTTAATACAGAGCAGTAGTGTTCAGGCACTGTACGGGGTCTTGTTGGGGGTGGTGTTTCAGGGTTTAGGGAAGTGCAGTGGTGTTCGGGCAGTGTATTGGGTCTTTCTGGGGCTGGTGTTTCAGGGTTTACGGCAGTGCAGTGGTGTTCGGACAGTGTTGGGGGTCGTGCTGGGGGTGGTGTTTCAGGGTTTAGGGCAGTGCAGTGGAATTTGGGTTCTGGAGGGGGTCGTGCTGGGGGTAGTGTTTCAGGGTTTAGGGAAGTGCAGTGGTGTTCGGGCACTGTAGGGGTCATGCTGGGGGTGATGTTTCAGGGTTTAGGGCAGTGCAATGGTGTTCGGGCAGTGTAGGGGGTCGTGCTGGGGTTGGTTTTTCAGGGTTTAGGGCAGTGCAATGGTGTTCGGGCAGTGTAGGGGGTCGTGCTGGGGTTGGTTTTTCAGGGTTTAGGGCAGTGCAGTGTTGTTCGGGCAGTGTTGGGGTTCGTGTGGGGGGTGGTGTTTCAGGGTTTTTGGCAGTGCAGTGGTGTTTGAGCAGTGTAGGGGGTCATGCGGGGGTGGTCTTTCAGGGTTTAGGGCAGTGCAGTGGTGTTCGGGCAGTGTAGGGGTTCATGCGGGGGTGGTTTTTCAGGGTTTAGGGCAGTGCAGTGGTGTTCGGGCAGTGTAGGGGGTCATGCAGGGGTGGTCTTTCAGGGTTTAGGGCAGTGCAGTGGTGTTCGGGCAGTGCAGGGTTCATGCAGGGTATGGTGTTTCAGGGTTTTGGGCAGTGCAGTGGTGTTCAGGCAGTGTAGAGGGGTGTGCGGGTGGTGTTTTAGGGTTTAGGGCAGGGAAGTGGTGTTCGGGCAGTGTAGGGGGATGTGCTGGGGGTAGTGTTTTAGGGTTTAGGGCAGAGCAGTGGTGTTCGGGCAGTGTAGGGGTCGTGCTGGGGGTGGTGTTTCAGGGTTTAGGGCAGGGGTGTTATGACAGTGTAGGGAGTCGTGCTGGGGTGGTGTTTCAGGGTTTAGGGCAGTGCAGTGGTGTTTGGGTAGTGTAGGGGGTCATACTGGGGGTAGTGTTTCAGGGTTTAGGGCAGTGCAGTGGTGTTCGGACACTGTAGGGGGTCATGCTAGGGGTGGTGTTTTATGGTTTAGGGCAGTGCAGTGGTGTTCGGGCAGTGTAGGGGGTCGTGCTGGGGGTGGTTTTTCAGGGTTTAGGGCAGTGCAGTGGTGTTCGGGCAGTTTAGGGTTCGTGCAGGGGGTGGTGTTTCAGTGTTTTGGGAAGTGCCGTGGTGTTCGGGCAGTGTCGGGGGTTGTGCTGGGGGTGGTGTTTCAGGGTTTAGTGTGGTGCAGTGGTGTTCGGCAGTGTAGGGGGTTGTGCTGGGGTTGGTGTTTCAGGGTTTAGGGCAGTGCAGTGGTGTTCGGGCAGTGTAGGGGGTCGTGCTGGGGGTGGTGTTTCAGGGTTTAGGGCAGTGCAGTTGTGTTCGAGCAGTGTAGGGGTTCGTGCTGGTGCTAGTGTTGTAGGGTTTAGGTCAGTGCAGTGGTGTTCCGGCAGTGTAGGGGTTTGTGCTGGGGGTAGTGTTTTAGGGTTTAGTGCAGTGCAGTCATGTTAGGGCAGTGTCGGGTTTGTGCTGGGGGTAGTGTTTTAGGGTTTAGGGCAGTGCAGTGTTGTTCGGGCAGTGTAGGGGTCGTGCGGGTGGTGTTTCAGGGTTTAGGGCAGTGCCGTGGTGTTTGGACAGTGTAGGGGGTCGTGCGGGGTGGTGTTTCAGGGTCTAGGGCAGTACAGTGGTGTTCGGGCAGTGTAGGGGGTCGTGCTGGGGGTGGTGTTTCAGGGTTTAGTGCAGTGCAGTGGTGTTCGGCAGTGTAGGGGGTTGTGCTGGGGGTAGTGTTTTAGGGTTTAGGGCAGTGCAGTGGTGTTCGGGCAGTGTAGGGGTTTGTGCTGGGGGTAGTGTTTTAGGGTTTAGGGCAGTGCAGTGGTGTTCGGGCAGTGTAGGGGGTCGTACTGGGGGCAGTGCAGTAGTGATCGGGCAGTGTAGGGGGACGTGCTGGGGGTAGTGTTTTAGGGTTTAGGGAAGAGCAGTGGTGTTCAGGCAGTGTAGGGGGTCGTGCTGGGGGTGGTGTTTCAGGGTTTAGGGCAGTGCAGTGGTATTCGGGTTGTGGAGGGGGTCGTGCTGGGGGTAGTGTTTCAGGGTTTAGGGAAGTGCAGTGGTGTTCGGGCACTGTAGGGGGTCATGCTGGGGGTGCTGTTTCAGGGTTTAGGGCAGTGCAATGGTGTTCGGGCAGTGTAGGGGGTCGTGCTGGGGGTGGTTTTTCAGGGTTTAGGGCAGTGCAGTGTTGTTCGGGCAGTGTAGGGGTCGTGCGGGTGGTGTTTCAGGGTTTAGGGCAGTGCCGTGGTGTTCGGATAGTGTAGGGGGTCGTGCGGGGGTTGGTTTTTCAGGGTTTAGGGCAGTGCAGTGGTGTTCGGGCAGTGTTGGGGTTCGTGCGGGGGGTGGTGTTTCAGGGTTTTTGGCAGTGCAGCGGTGTTTGGGCAGTGTAGGGGGTTGTGTGGGGGTAGTGTTTCAGGGCTTAGGGCAGTTCAATGGAGCTTGGGCAGTGTAGGGGGACATGCGGTGGTGGTGTTTCAGGGATTAGAGCAGTACAGTTGTGTTCGGGCAGTGTAGAGGGTTGTGCTGGAAGTGGTGTTTCTCGGTTGAGGGCAGTGCAGTGGTGTTTGGGCAGTGTAGGGGTTTGTGCAGGTGCTAGTGTTTTAGGGTTTAGGGCAATGCATTGGTGTTCGGGCAGTGTAGGGGTTCATGTTTGGGGTAGTGTTTTAGGATTTAGGGCAGTGCAGTGGTGTTCAGGCAGTGTAGGGGGTCGTTCAGGGGGGTGGTGTTTCAGGGTTTACGGCAGTGCAGTGGTGTTCAGGCAGTGTAGGGGGACATGCAGGGTGGTGTTTCAGGGTTTAGGGCAGTGCAGTGGTGTTCGGGCAGTGTAGGGGGTCATGCGGGGGTGGTTTTTCAGGGTTTAGGGCAGTGCAGTGGTGTTCGGGCAGTGCAGGGTTCATGCAGGGTATGGTGTTTCAGGGTTCAGGGCAGTGCAGTGGTGTTCGGGCAGTGTAGGGGGATGTGCTGGGGGTAGTGTTTTAGGATTTAGGGCAGAGCATTAGTGTAGGGGTCGTGCTGGGGGTGGTGTTTTAGGGTTTAATGCAGAGCAGTGGTGTTCAGGCAGTGTACGGGGTCTTGCTGGGGGTGGTGTTTCAGGGTTTAGGGCAGGGGTGTTATGACAGTGTAGGGAGTCGTGCTGGGGTGGTGTTATAGGGTTTAGGGCAGTGCAGTGGTGTTCTGGTAGTGTAGGGGGTCGTTCTGGGGGTAGTGTTTCAGGGTTTAGGGCAGTGCAGTGGTGTTCGGGCAGTGTAGGGGGTCGTGCTGGGGGTGGTTTTTCAGGGTTTAGGGCAGTGTAGGGGTCGTGCGGGTGGTGTTTCAGGGTTTAGGGCAGTGCCGTGGTGTTCGGACAGTGTAGGGGGTTGTGTGGGGGTAGTGTTTCAGGGTCTAGGGGTAGTGTTTTAGGGTTTAGGGCAGTGCATTGGTGTTCGGGCAGTGTAGGGGGTCGTGCTGGGGTAGTGTATTAGGGTTTGGGGCAGTGCAGGAGTGTTCGGGCAGTGTAGGGAGACGTGCTGGGGGTAGTGTTTTAGGGTTTAGGGAAGAGCAGTGGTGTTCAGGCAGTGTAGGGGGTCATGCTGGGGTGGTGTTTTAGGGTTTAATACAGAGCAGTGGTGTTCAGGCACTGTACGGGGTCTTGTTGGGGTGGTGTTTCAGGGTTTAGGGAAGGGGTGTTCGGGCAGTGTATTGGGTCTTTCTGGGGCTGGTGTTTCAGGGTTTCGGCAGTGCAGTGGTGTTCGGACAGTGTAGGGGGTCGTGCTGGGGGTGGTGTTTCAGGGTTTAGGGCAGTGCAGTGGTATTCGGGTTCTGGAGGGGGTCGTGCTGGGGGTAGTGTTTCAGGGTTTAGGGAAGTGCAGTGGTGTTCGGGCACTGTAGGGGTCATGCTGGGGGTGATATTTCAGGGTTTAGGGCAGTGCAATGGTGTTCGGGCAGTGTAGGGGGTCGTGCTGGGGGTGGTTTTTCAGGGTTTAGGGCAGTGCAGTGTTGTTCGGGCAGTGTAGGGGTCGTGCGGGTGGTGTTTCAGGGTTTAGGGCAGTGCCGTGGTGTTCGGACAGTGTAGGGGTCGTGCGGGAGTTGGTTTTTCAGGGTTTAGGGCAGTGCAGTGGTGTTCGGGCAGTGTTGGGGTTCGTGCGGGGTGGTGTTTCAGGGTTTTTGGCAGTGCAGTGGTGTTTGAGCAGTGTAGGGGGTCATGTGGGGGTGGTGTTTCAGGGCTTATGGCAGTTCAGTGGAGTTTGGGCAGTGTAGGGGGACATGCGGTGGTGGTGTTTCAGGGTTTAGAGCAGTACAGTTGTGTTCGGGCAGTGTAGAGGGTTGTGCTGGAAGTGGTGTTTCTCGGTTGAGGGCAGTGCAGTGGTGTTTGGGCAGTCTAGGGGTTTGTGCAGGTGCTAGTGTTTTAGGGTTTAGGGCAATGCATTGGTGTTCGGGCAGTGTAGGGGTTCATGTTTGGGGTAGTGTTTTAGGATTTAGGGTAGTGCAGTGGTGTTCAGGCAGTGTAGGGGGTCTTTCAGGGGCGTGGTGTTTCAGGGTTTACTGCAGTGCAGTGGTGTTCAGGCAGTGTAGGGGGACATGCAGGGTGGTGTTTCAGGGTTTAGGGCAGTGCAGTGGTGTTTGGGCACTGTAGGGTGTCGTGCTGGGGGTGGTGTTTCAGGGTTTAGGTCAGTGCAGTGGTGTTTGGGCAGTGTAGGGGGTCATGCGGGGGTGGTCTTTCAGGGTTTAGGGCAGTGCAGTGGTGTTCGGGCAGTGCAGGGTTCATGCAGGGTATGGTGTTTCAGGGTTTAGGGCAGTGCAGTGGTGTTCAGGCAGCGTAGAGGGGTGTGCGGGTGGTGTTTTAGGGTTTAGGGCAGGGAAGTGGTGTTCGGGCAGTGTAGGGGGATGTGCTGGGGTAGTGTTTTAGGGTTTAGGGCAGAGCAGTGGTGTTCGGGCAGTGTAGAGGTCGTGCTGGGGGTGGTGTTTTAGGGTTTAGGGCAGTGCAGTGGTGTTCTGGTAGTGTAGGGGGTCGTTCTGGGGGTAGTGTTTAAGGGTTTAGGGCAGTGCAGTGGTGTTCGGGCAGTGTAGAGGGTTGTGCTGGAAGTGGTGTTTCTCGGTTGAGGGCAGTGAAGTGGTGTTTGGGCAGTCTAGGGGTTTGTGCAGGTGCTAGTGTTTTAGGGTTTAGGGCAATGCATTGGTGTTCGGGCAGTGTAGGGGTTCATGTTTGGGGTAGTGTTTTAGGATTTAGGGCAGTGCAGTGGTGTTCAGGCAGAGTAGGGGGTCTTTCAGGGGGGTGGTGTTTCAGGGTTTACGGCAGTGCAGTGGTGTTCAGGCAGTGTAGGGGACATGCAGGGTGGTGTTTCAGGGTTTAGGGCAGTGCAGTGGTGTTTGGGCACTGTAGGGTGTCGTGCTGGGGGTGGTGTTTCAGGGTTTAGGTCAGTGCAGTGGTGTTCGGGCAGTGTAGGGGGTCATGCGGGGGTGGTCTTTCAGGGTTTAGGGCAGTGCAGTGGTGTTCGGGCAGTGCAGGGTTCATGCAGGGTATGGTGTTTCAGGGTTTAGGGCAGTGCAGTGGTGTTCAGGCAGTTTAGAGGGGTGTGCGGGTGGTGGTTTAGGGAAGGGAAGTGGTATTCGGGCAGTGTAGGGAGATGTGCTGGGGGTAGTGTTTTAGGGTTTAGGGCAGAGCAGTGGTGTTCGGGCAGTGTAGGGGTCGTGCTGGGGGTGGTGTTTCAGGGTTTAGGGCAGGGGTGTTATGACAGTGTAGGGAGTCGTGCTGGGGGTGGTGTTTTAGGGTTTAGGGCAGTGCAGTGGTGTTCTAGTAGTGTAGGGGGTCGTTCTGGGGGTAGTGTTTCAGGGTTCAGGGCAGTGCAGTGGTGTTCGGGCACTGTAGGGGGTCATGCTAGGGGTGGTGTTTTATGGTTTAGGGCAGTGCAGTGGAGTTCGGGCAGTGTAGGGGTCGTGGAGGGGTGGTGTTACAGGGTTTAGGGCATTGCAGTTCAGGCAGTGTAGGGGGCCATGCGGGGGGTGGTGTTTCAGGGTTTAGGGCAGTGCCGTGGTGTTCAGGCAGTGTAGGAGGTCGTGCGGGGGTGGTGTTTCAGGGTTTTGGGAAGTGCCGTGGTGTTCGAGCAGTGTAGGGGTTTGTGCTGATGCTAGTGTTTTAGGGTTTAGGTCAGTGCAGTGGTGTTCGGGCAGTGTAGGGGTTTGTGCTGGGGTAGTGTTTTAGGGTTTAGGGCAGTGCAGTGGTGTTCGGGCAGTATAGACGTTTGTGCTGGGAGTGGTGTTTCAGTGTATAAGGCAGTGCAGTTGTTTTCGAGCAGTGTAGGGGTTCGTGCTGGTGCTAGTGTTTTAGGGTTTAATGCAGAGCAGTGGTGTTCAGACAGTGTACGGGGTCTTGCTCGGGGTGGTGTTTCAGGGTTTAGGGCAGGGGTGTTATGACAGTGTAGGGAGTCGTGCTGGGGTGGTGTTTCAGGGTTTAGGGCAGTGCAGTGGTGTTCGGGTAGTGTAGGGGGTCATACTGGGGGTAGTGTTTCAGGGTTTAGGGCAGTGCAGTGGTGTTCGGACACTGTAGGGGGTCATGCTAGGGGTGGTGTTTTATGGTTTATGGCAGTGCAGTGGTGTTCGGGCAGTGTAGGGGGTCGTGCTGGGGGTGGTTTTTCAGGGTTTAGGGCAGTGCAGTGGTGTTTGGGCAGGGGGTGGTGTTTCATGGTTTAGGGCAGTGCAGTGGTGTTCGGGCAGTGTAGGGGTCGTGGGGGGGTGGTGTTTCTGGGTTTAGGGCAGTGCAGTTCAAGCAGTGTAGGGGGTCGTGCGGGGGGTGGTGTTTCAGGGTTTAGGGCAGTGCTGTGGTGATCGGGCAGTGTAGGGGGTCGTGCGGGTGGTGGTGTTTCAGGGTTTATGTCAGTGCAGTTGTGTTCGGGCAGTGTACGGGGTCGTGCTGGGAGTGGTGTTTCAGGGTTTATGGCAGTGCAGTTGTCTTTGTGCAGTGTAGGGGGTCGTTCAGGGGGGTGGTGTTTCAGGGTTTAGGGTAGTGCAGTGGTGTTCAGGCAGTGTAGGGGGACATGCAGGAGTGGTGTTTCTGCGTCTAGGGCAGTGCAGTGGTGTTCGGGCAGTGTAGGGGGTCGTGCTGGGGTTGGTGTTTCAGGGTTTAGTGAGGTGCAGTGGTGTTCGGCAGTGTAGGGGGTTGTGCTGGGGTTGGTGTTTCAGGGTTTAGGGCAGTGCAGTAGTGTTCAGGCACTGTACGGGGTCTTGCTGGGGGTGGTGTTTCAGGGTTTAGGGCAGGGGTGTTCGGGCAGTGTATTGGGTCTTTCTGGGGCTGGAGTTTCAGGGTTTAAGGCAGTACAGTGGTGTTCGGACAGTGTAGGGGGTCGTGCTGGGGGTGGTGTTTCAGGGTTTAGGGCAGTGCAGTGGTATTCGGGTTGTGGAGGGGGTCGTGCTGGGGGTAGTGTTTCAGGGTTTAGGGCAGTGCAGTGGTTTTCGGGCACTGTAAGGGGTCATGCTGGGGGTGATGTTTCAGGGTTTAGGGCAGTGCAGTGGTGTTCGGGCAGTGTAGGGGGTCATGCTGGGGGTGGTTTTTCAGGGTTTCGGGCAGTGCAGTGTTGTTCAGGCAGTGTAGGGGTCGTGCGGGTGGTGTTTCAGGGTTTAGGGCAGTGCCGTGGTGTTCGGACAGTGTAGGGGGTCGTGTGGGGGTGGTGTTTCAGGGTCTAGGGCAGTGCAGTGGTGTTCGGGCAGTGTAGGGGGTCGTGCTGGGGGTGGTGTTTCAGGGTTTAGTGCGGTGCAGTGGTGTTCGGCAGTGTAGGGGGTTGTGCTGGGGTTGGTGTTTCAGGATTTAGGGCAGTGCAGTGGTGTTTGGGCAGTGTAGGGGGTCGTGCTGGTGGTGGTGTTTCAGGGTTTAGGGCAGTGCAGTTGTGTTCGAGCAGTGTAGGGGTTCGTGCTGGTGCTAGTGTTTTAGGGTTAAGGTCAGTGCAGTGGTGTTCGGGCAGTGTAGGGGTTTGTGCTGGGGTAGTGTTTTAGGGTTTAGGGCAGTGCAGTGGTGTTCGGGCAGTGTAGGGGTTTGTGCTGGGGGTAGTGTTTTAGGGTTTAGGGCAATGCAGTGGTGTTCGGGCAGTGTAGGGGTTTGTGCTGGGGGTAGTGTTTTAGGGTTTAGGTCAGTGCAGTGGTGTTCGGGCAGTGTAGGGGGTCATGCGAGGGTGGTCTTTCAGGGTTTAGGGCAGTGCAGTGGTGTTCGGGCAGTGCAGGGTTCATGGAGGGTATGGTGTTTCAGGGTTTAGGGCAGTGCAGTGGTGTTCAGGCAGTGTAGAGGGGTGTGCGGGTGGTGTTTTAGGGTTTAGGGCAGGGAAGTGGTGTTCAGGCAGTGTAGGGGGATGTGCTGGGGGTAGTGTTTTAGGGTTTAGGGCAGAGCAGTGGTGTTCGGGCAGTGTAGGGGTCGTGCTGGGGGTGGTGTTTCAGGGTTTAGGGGAGGGGTGTTATGACAGTGTAGGGAGTCATGCCGGGGGTGGTGTTTTAGGGTTTAGGGCAGAGCAGTGGTGTTCGGGCAGTGTAGGGGTCGTGCTGGGGGTGGTGTTTCAGGGTTTAGGGGAGGGGTGTTATGACAGTGTAGGGAGTCATGCCGGGGGTGGTGTTTTAGGGTTTAGGGCAGTGCAGTGGTATTCGGGTTGTGGAGGGGGTCGTGCTGGGGGTAGTGTTTCAGGGTTTAGGGCAGTGCAGTGGTTTTCGGGCACTGTAAGGGGTCATGCTGGGGGTGATGTTTCAGGGTTTAGGGCAGTGCAGTGGTGTTCGGGCAGTGTAGGGGGTCATGCTGGGGGTGGTTTTTCAGGGTTTCGGGCAGTGCAGTGTTGTTCAGGCAGTGTAGGGGTCGTGCGGGTGGTGTTTCAGGGTTTAGGGCAGTGCCGTGGTGTTCGGACAGTGTAGGGGGTCGTGTGGGGGTGGTGTTTCAGGGTCTAGGGCAGTGCAGTGGTGTTCGGGCAGTGTAGGGGGTCGTGCTGGGGGTGGTGTTTCAGGGTTTAGTGCGGTGCAGTGGTGTTCGGCAGTGTAGGGGGTTGTGCTGGGGTTGGTGTTTCAGGATTTAGGGCAGTGCAGTGGTGTTTGGGCAGTGTAGGGGGTCGTGCTGGTGGTGGTGTTTCAGGGTTTAGGGCAGTGCAGTTGTGTTCGAGCAGTGTAGGGGTTCGTGCTGGTGCTAGTGTTTTAGGGTTAAGGTCAGTGCAGTGGTGTTCGGGCAGTGTAGGGGTTTGTGCTGGGGTAGTGTTTTAGGGTTTAGGGCAGTGCAGTGGTGTTCGGGCAGTGTAGGGGTTTGTGCTGGGGGTAGTGTTTTAGGGTTTAGGGCAATGCAGTGGTGTTCGGGCAGTGTAGGGGTTTGTGCTGGGGGTAGTGTTTTAGGGTTTAGGTCAGTGCAGTGGTGTTCGGGCAGTGTAGGGGGTCATGCGAGGGTGGTCTTTCAGGGTTTAGGGCAGTGCAGTGGTGTTCGGGCAGTGCAGGGTTCATGGAGGGTATGGTGTTTCAGGGTTTAGGGCAGTGCAGTGGTGTTCAGGCAGTGTAGAGGGGTGTGCGGGTGGTGTTTTAGGGTTTAGGGCAGGGAAGTGGTGTTCGGGCAGTGTAGGGGGATGTGCTGGGGGTAGTGTTTTAGGGTTTAGGGCAGAGCAGTGGTGTTCGGGCAGTGTAGGGGTCGTGCTGGGGGTGGTGTTTCAGGGTTTAGGGGAGGGGTGTTATGACAGTGTAGGGAGTCATGCCGGGGGTGGTGTTTTAGGGTTTAGGGCAGAGCAGTGGTGTTCGGGCAGTGTAGGGGTCGTGCTGGGGGTGGTGTTTCAGGGTTTAGGGGAGGGGTGTTATGACAGTGTAGGGAGTCATGCCGGGGGTGGTGTTTTAGGGTTTAGGGCAGTGCAGTGGTGTTCTGGTAGTGTAGGGGGTCGTTCTGGGGGTAGTGTTTCAGGGTTTAGGGCAGTGCAGTGGTGTTCGGGCGCTGTAGGGGGTCATGCTAGGTGTGGTGTTTTATGGTTTAGGGCAGTGCAGTGGTGTTCGGGCAGTGTAGGGGTTCGTGCTGATGCTAGTGTTTTAGGGTTTAGGTCAGTGCAGTGGTGTTCGGGCAGTGTAGGGGTTTGTGCTGGGGTAGTGTTTTAGGGTTTAGGGCAGTGCAGTGGTGTTCGGGCAGTATAGACGTTTGTGCTGGGGGTGGTGTTTCAGGGTTTAGGGCAGTGCAGTTGTTTTCGAGCAGTGTAGGGGTTCGTGCTGGTGCTAGTGTTTTAGGGTTTAATGCAGAGCAGTGGTGTTCAGACAGTGTACGGGGTCTTGCTGGGGGTGGTGTTTCAGGGTTTAGGGCAGGGGTGTTATGACAGTGTAGGGAGTCGTGCTGGGGTGGTGTTTCAGGGTTTAGGGCAGTGCAGTGGTGTTCGGGTAGTGTAGGGGGTCATACTGGGGGTAGTGTTTCAGGGTTTAGGGCAGTGCAGTGGTGTTCGGACACTGTAGGGGGTCATGCTAGGGGTGGCGTTTTATGGTTTAGGGCAGTGCAGTGGTGTTCGGGCAGTGTAGGGGGTCGTGCTGGGGGTGGTTTTTCAGGGTTTAGGGCAGTGCAGTGGTGTTCGGGCAGTGTAGGGGTCGTTGGGGGTGGTGTTTCAGGGTTTAGGGAAGTGCAGTTCAAGCAGTGTAGGGGGTCATGCGGGGGTGGTGTTTCAGGGTTTAGGGCAGTGCAGTGGTGTTCGGGCAGTGTAGGGGGTCGTGCTGGGGGTGGTTTTTCAGGGTTTAGGGCAGTGCAGTGGTGTTTGGGCAGGGGGTGGTGTTTCATGGTTTAGGGCAGTGCAGTGGTGTTCGGGCAGTGTAGGGGTCGTGGGGGGTGGTGTTTCAGGGTTTAGGGCAGTGCAGTTCAAGCAGTGTAGGGGGTCGTGCGGGGGGTGGTGTTTCAGGGTTTAGGGCAGTGCCGTGGTGATCGGGCAGTGTAGGGGGTCGTGCGGGTGGTGGTGTTTCAGGGTTTATGTCAGTGCAGTTGTGTTCGGGCAGTGTACGGGGTCGTGCTGGGAGTGGTGTTTCAGGGTTTATGGCAGTGCAGTTGTCTTTGTGCAGTGTAGGGGGTCGTTCAGGGGGGTGGTGTTTCAGGGCTTAGGGTAGTGCAGTGGTGTTCAGGCAGTGTAGGGGGACATGCAGGAGTGGTGTTTCTGTGTCTATGGCAGTGCAGTGGTGTTCGGGCAGTGTAGGGGGTCGTGCTGGGGGTGGTGTTTCAGGGTTTAGGACAGTGCAGTTGTGTTCGAGCAGTGTAGGGGTTCGTGCTGGTGCTAGTGTTGTAGGGTTTAGGTCAGTGCAGTGGTGTTCCGGCAGTTTAGGGGTTTGTGCTGGGGGTAGTGTTTTAGGGTTTAGGGCAGTGCAGTGGTGTGCGGGCAGTGTAGGGTTTGTGCTGGGGGTAGTGTTTTAGGGTTTAGGGCAGTGCAGTGTTGTTCGGGCAGTGTAGGGGTCGTGCGGGTGGTGTTTCAGGGTTTAGGGCAGTGCCGTGGTGTTCGGACAGTGTAGGGGGTCGTGCGGGGGTGGTGTTTCAGGGTCTAGGGCAGTGCAGTGGTGTTCGGGCAGTGTAGGGGGTCGTGCTGGGGGTGGTATTTCAGGGTTTAGTGCAGTGCAGTGGTGTTCGGCAGTGTAGGGGGTTGTGCAGGGGGTAGTGTTTTAGGGTTTAGGGCAGTGCAGTGGTGTTCGGGCAGTGTAGGGGTTTGTGCTGGGGGTAGTGTTTTAGGGTTTAGGGCAGTGCAGTGGTGTTCGGGCAGTGTAGGGGTTTGTGCTGGGGGTAGTGTTTTAGGGTTTAGGGCAGTGCAGTGGTGTTCGGGCAGTGTAGGGGTCGTGCGGGTGGTGTTTCAGGGTTTAGGGCAGTGCCGTGGTGTTCGGACAGTGTAGGGGTCGTGCGGGGGTGGTGTTTCAGGGTCTAGGGCAGTGCAGTGGTGTTCAGGCAGTGTAGGGGGTCGTGCTGGGGGTGGTGTTTCAGGGTTTAGTGCAGTGCAGTGGTGTTCGGCAGTGTAGGGGGTTGTGCTGGGGGTAGTGTTTTAGGGTTTAGGGCAGTGCAGTGGTGTTCGGGCAGTGTAGGGGGTCGTACTGGGGGTAGTGTAGTAGGGTTTGGGGCAGTGCAGTAGTGATCGGGCAGTGTAGGGGGACGTGCTAGGGGTAGTGTTTTAGGGTTTAGGGAAGAGCATTGGTGTTCAGGCAGTGTAGGGGGTCTTGCTGGGGGTTGTGTTTCAGGGTTTAGGGCTTGGGTGTTCGAGCAGTGTATTGGGTCTTTCTGGGGCTGGTGTTTCAGGGTTTACAGCAGTGCAGTGGTGTTCGGACAGTGTAGGGGGTCGTGCTGGGGGTGGTGTTTCAGGGTTTAGGGCAGTGCAGTGGTATTCGGGTTGTGTAGGGGGTCGTGCTGGGGGTAGTGTTTCAGGGTTTAGTGCGGTGCAGTGGTGTTCGGCAGTGTAGGGGGTTGTGCTGGGGTTGGTGTTTCAGGGTTTAGGGCAGTGCAGTGGTGTTCAGGCACTGTACGGGGTCTTGCTGGGGGTGGTGTTTCAGGGTTTAGGGCAGGGGTGTTCGGGCAGTGTATTGGGTCTTTCTGGGGCTGGAGTTTCAGGGTTTAAGGCAGTACAGTGGTGTTCGGACAGTGTAGGGGGTCGTGCTGGGGGTGGTGTTTCAGGGTTTAGGGCAGTGCAGTGGTATTCGGGTTGTGGAGGGGGTCGTGCTGGGGGTAGTGTTTCAGGGTTTAGGGCAGTGCACTGGTGTTAGGGCACTGTAGGGGGTCATGCTGGGGGTGATGTTTTAGGGTTTAGGGCAGTGCAATGGTGTTCGGGCAGTGTAGGGGGTCGTGCTGGGGGTGGTTTTTCAGGGTTTAGGGCAGTGCAGTGTTGTTCGGGCAGTGTAGGGGTCGTTGGGGTGGTGTTTCAGGGTTTAGGGCAGTGCCGTGGTGTTCGGATAGTGTAGGGGGTCGTGCGGGGGTTGGTTTTTCAGGGTTTAGGGCAGTTTAGTGGTGTTCGGGCAGTGTAGGGAGTCGTGCTGGGGTAGTGTATTAGGGTTTGGGGCAGTGCAGTAGTGTTCGGGCAGTGTAGGGGGACGTGCTGGGGGTAGTGTTTTAGGGTTTAGGGAAGAGCAGTGGTGTTCAGGCAGTGTAGGGGGTCATGCTGGGGGTGGTGTTTTAGGGTTTAATACAGAGCAGTGGTGTTCAGGCACTGTACGGGGTCTTGTTGGGGGTGGTGTTTCAGGGTTTAGGGAAGGGGTGTTCGGGCAGTGTATTGGGTCTTTCTGGGGCTGGTGTTTCAGGGTTTACGGCAGTGCAGTGGTGTTCGGACAGTGTTGGGGGTTGTGCTGGGGGTGGTGTTTCAGGGTTTAGGGCAGTGCAGTGGTATTTGGGTTCTGGAGGGGGTCGTCCTGGGGGTAGTGTTTCAGGGTTTAGGGAAGTGCAGTGGTGTTCGGGCACTGTAGGGGTCATGCTGGGGGTGATGTTTCAGGGTTTAGGGCAGTGCAATGGTGTTCGGGCAGTGTAGGGGTCGTGCTGGGGTTGGTTTTTCAGGGTTTAGGGCAGTGCAGTGTTGTTCGGGCAGTGTTGGGGTTCGTTCGGGGGGTGGTGTTCAGGGTTTTTGGCAGTGCAGTGGTGTTTGAGCAGTGTAGGGGGTCGTGTGGGGGTGGTGTTTCCGGGCTTATGGCAGTTCAGTGGAGTTTGGGCAGTGTAGGGGGACATGCGGTGGTGGTGTTTCAGGGTTTAGAGCAGTACAGTTGTGTTCGGGCAGTGTAGAGGGTTGTGCTGGAAGTGGTGTTTCTCGGTTGAGGGCAGTGCAGTGGTGTTTGGGCAGTGTATGGGGTCGTTCAGGGGGGTGGTGTTTCAGGGTTTACGGCAGTGCAGTGGTGTTCAGGCAGTGTAGGGGGACATGCGGGGATGGTCTTTCAGGGTTTAGGGCAGTGCAGTGGTGTTCGGGCAGTGTAGGGGTTCATGCGGGGGTGGTCTTTCAGGGTTTAGGGCAGTGCAGTGGTGTTCGGGCAGTGTAGGGGGTCATGCAGGGGTGGTCTTTCAGGGTTTAGGGCAGTGCAGTGGTGTTCGGGCAGTGCAGGGTTCATGCAGGGTATGGTGTTTCAGGGTTTAGGGCAGTGCAGTGGTGTTCAGGCAGTGTAGAGGGGTGTGCGGGTGGTGTTTTAGGGTTTAGGGCAGGGAAGTGGTGTTCGGGCAGTGTAGGGGGATGTGCTGGGGGTAGTGTTTTAGGGTTTAGGGCAGAGCAGTGGTGTTCGGGCAGTGTAGGGGTCGTGCTGGGGGTGGTGTTTCAGGGTTTAGGGCAGGGGTGTTATGACAGTGTAGGGAGTCGTGCTGGGGTGGTGTTTCAGGGTTTAGGGCAGTGCAGTGGTGTTCGGGTAGTGTAGGGGGTCATACTGGGGGTAGTGTTTCAGGGTTTAGGGCAGTGCAGTGGTGTTCGGACACTGTAGGGGGTCATGCTAGGGGTGGTGTTTTATGGTTTAGGGCAGTGCAGTGGTGTTCGGGCAGTGTAGGGGGTCATGCTGGGGGTGGTGTTTTATGGTTTACGGCAGTGCAGTGGTGTTCGGGCAGTGTCGAGGTTGTGCTGGGGGTGGTGTTTCAGGGTTTAGTGCGGTGCAGTGGTGTTTGGCAGTATACGGGGTTGTGCTGGGGTTGGTGTTTCAGGGTTTAGGGCAGTGCAGTGGTGTTCGGGCAGTGTAGGGGGTCGTGCTGGGGGTGGTGTTTCAGGGTTTAGGACAGTGCAGTTGTGTTCGAGCAGTGTAGGGGTTCGTGCTGGTGCTAGTGTTGTAGGGTTTAGGTCAGTGCAGTGGTGTTCCGGCAGTGTAGGGGTTTGTGCTGGGGGTAGTGTTTTAGGGTTTAGGGCAGTGCAGTGGTGTTCGGGCAGTGTCGGGTTTGTGCTGGGGGTAGTGTTTTAGAGTTTAGGGCAGTGTAGTGTTGTTCGGGCAGTGTAGGGGTCGTGCGGGTGGTGTTTCAGGGTTTAGGGCAGTGCCGTGGTGTTCGGACAGTGTAGGGGGTCGTGCGGGGTGGTGTTTCAGGGTCTAGGGCAGTGCAGTGGTGTTCGGGCAGTGTAGGGGGTTGTGCTGGGGGTGGTGTTTCAGGGTTTAGTGCAGTGCAGTGGTGTTCGGCAGTGTAGGGGGTTGTGCTGGGGGTAGTGTTTTAGGGTTTAGGGCAGTGCAGTGGTGTTCGGGCAGTGTAGGGGTTTGTGCTGGGGGTAGAGTTTTAGGGTTTAGGGCAGTGCAGTGGTGTTCGGGCAGTGTAGGGGGTCGTACTGGGGTAGTGTATTAGGGTTTGGGGCAGTGCAGTAGTGATCGGGCAGTGTAGGGGGACGTGCTGGGGGTAGTGTTTTAGGGTTTAGGGAGGAGCAGTGGTGTTCAGGCAGTGTAGGGGGTCTTGCTGGGGGTTGTGTTTCAGGGTTTAGGGCTTGGGTGTTCGGGCAGTGTATTGGGTCTTTCTGGGGCTGGTGTTTCAGGGTTTACGGCAGTGCAGTGGTGTTCGGACAGTGTAGGGGGTCGTGCTGGGGGTGGTGTTTCAGGGTTTAGGGCAGTGCAGTGGTATTCGGGTTGTGGAGGGGGTCGTGCTGGGGGTAGTGTTTCAGGGTTTAGGGAAGTGCAGTGGTGTTCGGGCACTGTAGGGGGTCATGCTGGGGGTGCTGTTTCAGGGTTTAGGGCAGTGCAATGGTGTTCGGGCAGTGTAGGGGGTCGTGCTGGGGGTGGTTTTTCAGGGTTTAGGGCAGTGCAGTGTTGTTCGGGCAGTGTAGGGGTCGTGCGGGTGGTGTTTCAGGGTTTAGGGCAGTGCCGTGGTGTTCGGATAGTGTAGGGGGTCGTGCGGGGGTTGGTTTTTCAGGGTTTAGGGCAGTGCAGTGGTGTTCGGGAAGTGTTGGGGTTCGTGCGGGGGTTGGTGTTTCAGGGTTTTTGGCAGTGCAGCGGTGTTTGGGCAGTGTAGGGGGTTGTGTGGGGGTGGTGTTTCAGGGCTTAGGGCAGTTCAGTGGAGCTTGGGCAGTGTAGGGGGACATGCAGTGGTGGTGTTTCAGGGATAAGAGCAGTGCAGTTGTGTTCGGGCAGTGTAGAGGGTTGTGCTGGAAGTGGTGTTTCTCGGTTGAGGGCAGTGCAGTGGTGTTTGGGCAGTGTAGGGGTTTGTGCAGGTGCTAGTGTTTTAGGGTTTAGGGCAATGCATTGGTGTTCGGGCAGTGTAGGGGTTCATGTTTGGGGTAGTGTTTTAGGATTTAGGGCAGTGCAGTGGTGTTCAGGCAGTGTAGGGGGTCGTTCAGGGGGGTGGTGTTTCAGGGTTTACGGCAGTGCAGTGGTGTTCAGGCAGTGTAGGGGGACATGCAGGGTGGTGTTTCAGGGTTTAGGGCAGTGCAGTGGTGTTTGGGCACTGTAGGGTGTCGTGCTGGGGGTGGTGTTTCAGGGTTTAGGGCAGTGCAGTGGTGTTCGGGCAGTGTAGGGGGTCATGCGGGGGTGGTTTTTCAGGGTTTAGGGCAGGGCAGTGCAGTGGTGTTCGGGCAGTGCAGGGTTCATGCAGGGTATGGTGTTTCAGGGTTTAGGGCAGTGCTGTGGTGTTCGGACAGTGTAGGGGGTTGTGTGGGGGTAGTGTTTCAGGGTCTAGGGGTAGTGTTTTAGGGTTTAGGGCAGTGCATTGGTGTTCGGGCAGTGTAGGGGGTCGTGCTGGGGTAGTGTATTAGGGTTTGGGGCAGTGCAGGAGTGTTCGGGCAGTGTAGGGGGACGTGCTGGGGTAGTGTTTTAGGGTTTAGGGAAGAGCAGTGGTGTTCAGGCAGTGTAGGGGGTCATGCTGGGGTGGTGTTTTAGGGTTTAATACACAGCAGTGGTGTTCAGGCACTGTACGGGGTCTTGTTGGGGGTGGTGTTTC
Organism: Triturus cristatus; assembly: GCF_964204655.1. Taxonomy (NCBI): domain Eukaryota; kingdom Metazoa; phylum Chordata; class Amphibia; order Caudata; family Salamandridae; genus Triturus; species Triturus cristatus. The sequence continues at coordinate 156,393,539 of NC_140579.1, forward strand.
AGGGTTTAGGGAAGGGGTGTTCGGGCAGTGTAGGGGGTCATGCGGGGGTGGTCTATCAGGGTTTAGGGCAGTGCAGTGGTGTTCGGGCAGTGCAGGGTTCATGCAGGGTATGGTGTTTCAGGGTTTAGGGCAGTGCAGTGGTGTTCAGGCAGCGTAGAGGGGTGTGCGGGTGGTGTTTTAGGGTTTAGGGCAGGGAAGTGGTGTTCGGGCAGTGTAGGGGGATGTGCTGGGGTAGTGTTTTAGGGTTTAGGGCAGAGCAGTGGTGTTCGGGCAGTGTAGAGGTCGTGCTGGGGGTGGTGTTTCAGGGTTAAGGGCAGGGGTGTTATGACAGTGTAGGGAGTCGTGCTGGCGGTGGTGTTTTAGTGTTTAGGGCAGTGCAGTGGTGTTCTGGTAGTGTAGGGGGTCGTTCTGGGGGTAGTGTTTAAGGGTTTAGGGCAGTGCAGTGGTGTTCGGGCAGTGTAGAGGGTTGTTCTGGAAGTGGTGTTTCTCGGTTGAGGGCAGTGAAGTGGTGTTTGGGCAGTCTAGGGGTTTGTGCAGGTGCTAGTGTTTTAGGGTTTAGGGCAATGCATTGGTGTTCGGGCAGTGTAGGAGTTCATGTTTGGGGTAGGGTTTTAGGATTTAGGGCAGTGCAGTGGTGTTCAGGCAGTGTAGGGGGTCTTTCAGGGGGGTGGTGTTTCAGGGTTTACGGCAGTGCAGTGGTGTTCAGGCAGTGTAGGGGACATGCAGGGTGGTGTTTCAGGGTTTAGGGCAGTGCAGTGGTGTTTGGGCACTGTAGGGTGTCGTGCTGGGGGTGGTGTTTCAGGGTTTAGGTCAGTGCAGTGGTGTTCGGACAGTGTAGGGGGTCATGCGGGGGTGGTCTTTCAGGGTTTAGGGCAGTGCAGTGGTGTTCGGGCAGTGCAGGGTTCATGCAGGGTATGGTGTTTCAGGGTTTAGGGCAGTGCAGTGGTGTTCAGGCAGTGTAGAAGGGTGTGCGGGTGGTGTTTTAGGGTTTAGGGAAGGGAAGTGGTGTTCGGGCAGTGTAGGGAGATGTGCTGGGGGTAGTGTTTTAGGGTTTAGGGCAGAGCAGTGGTGTTCGGGCAGTGTAGGGGTCGTGCTGGGGGTGGTGTTTCAGGGTTTAGGGCAGGGGTGTTATGACAGTGTAGGGAGTCGTGCTGGGGGTGGTGTTTTGGGGTTTAGGGCAGTGCAGTGGTGTTCTGGTAGTGTAGGGGGTCGTTCTGGGGGTAGTGTTTCAGGGTTCAGGGCAGTGCAGTGGTGTTCGGGCACTGTAGGGGGTCATACTAGGGGTGGTGTTTTATGGTTTAGGGCAGTGCAGTGGAGTTCGGGCAGTGTAGGGGTCGTGGAGGGGTGGTGTTACAGGGTTTAGGGCATTGCAGTTCAGGCAGTGTAGGGGGCCATGCGGGGGGTGGTGTTTCAGGGTTTAGAGCAGTACAGTTGTGTTCGGGCAGTGTAGAGGGTTGTGCTGGAAGTGGTGTTTCTCGGTTGAGGGCAGTGCAGTGGTGTTTGGGCAGTCTAGGGGTTTGTGCAGGTGCTAGTGTTTTAGGGTTTAGGGCAATGCATTGGTGTTCGGGCAGTGTAGGGGTTCATGTTTGGGGTAGTGTTTTAGGATTTAGGGTAGTGCAGTGGTGTTCAGGCAGTGTAGGGGGTCTTTCAGGGGGGTGGTGTTTCAGGGTTTACGGCAGTGCAGTGGTGTTCAGGCAGTGTAGGGGGACATGCAGGGTGGTGTTTCAGGGTTTAGGGCAGTGCAGTGGTGTTTGGGCACTGTAGGGTGTCGTGCTGGGGGTGGTGTTTCAGGGTTTAGGTCAGTGCAGTGGTGTTCGTGCAGTGTAGGGGGTCATGCGGGGGTGGTCTTTCAGGGTTTAGGGCAGTGCAGTGGTGTTCGGGCAGTGCAGGGTTCATGCAGGGTATGGTGTTTCAGGGTTTAGGGCAGTGCAGTGGTGTTCAGGCAGCGTAGAGGGGTGTGCGGGTAGTGTTTTAGGGTTTAGGGCAGGGAAGTGGTGTTCGGGCAGTGTAGGGGGATGTGCTGGGGTAGTGTTTTAGGGTTTAGGGCAGAGGAGTGGTGTTCGGGCAGTGTAGAGGTCGTGCTGGGGGTGGTGTTTCAGGGTTCAGGGCAGGGGTGTTATGACAGTGTAGGGAGTCGTGCTGGGGGTGGTGTTTTAGGGTTTAGGGCAGCGCAGTGGTGTTCTGGTAGTGTAGGGGGTCGTTCTGGGGGTAGTGTTTAAGGGTTTAGGGCAGTGCAGTGGTGTTCGGGCAGTGTAGAGGGTTGTGCTGGAAGTGGTGTTTCTCGGTTGAGGGCAGTGAAGTGGTGTTTGGGCAGTCTAGGGGTTTGTGCAGGTGCTAGTGTTTTAGGGTTTAGGGCAATGCATTGGTGTTCGGGCAGTGTAGGGGTTTATGTTTGGGGTAGTGTTTTAGGATTTAGGGCAGTGCAGTGGTGTTCAGGCAGTGTAGGGGGTCTTTCAGGGGGGTGGTGTTTCAGGGTTTACGGCAGTGCAGTGGTGTTCAGGCAGTGTAGGGGACATGCAGGGTGGTGTTTCAGGGTTTAGGGCAGTGCAGTGGTGTTTGGGCACTGTAGGGTGTCGTGCTGGGGGTGGTGTTTCAGGGTTTAGGTCAGTGCAGTGGTGTTCGGGCAGTGTAGGGGGTCATGCGGGGGTGGTCTTTCAGGGTTTAGGGCAGTGCAGTGGTGTTCGGGCAGTGCAGGGTTCATGCAGGGTATGGTGTTTCAGGGTTTAGGGCAGTGCAGTGGTGTTCAGGCAGTGTAGAGGGGTGTGCGGGTGATGTTTTAGGGTTTAGGGAAGGGAAGGGGTGTTCGGGCAGTGTAGGGAGATGTGCTGGGGGTAGTGTTTTAGGGTTTAGGGCAGAGCAGTGGTGTTCGGGCAGTGTAGGGGTCGTGCTGGGGGTGGTGTTTCAGGGTTTAGGGCAGGGGTTTTATGACAGTGTAGGGAGTCGTGCTGGGGGTGGTGTTTTAGGGTTTAGGGCAGTGCAGTGGTGTTCTGGTAGTGTAGGGGGTCGTTCTGGGGGTAGTGTTTCAGGGTTCAGGGCAGTGCAGTGGTGTTCGGGCACTGTAGGGGGTCATGCTAGGGGTGGTGTTTTATGGTTTAGGGCAGTGCAGTGGAGTTCGGGCAGTGTAGGGGTCGTGGAGGGGTGGTGTTACAGGGTTTAGGGCATTGCAGTTCAGGCAGTGTAGGGGGCCATGCGGGGGTGGTGTTTCAGGGTTTTGGGAAGTGCCGTGGTGTTCGAGCAGTGTAGGGGTTTGTGCTGATGCTAGTGTTTTAGGGTTTAGGTCAGTGCAATGGTGTTCGGGCAGTGTAGGGGTTTGTGCTGGGGTAGTGTTTTAGGGTTTAGGGCAGTGCAGTGGTGTTCGGGCAGTATAGACGTTTGTGCTGGGAGTGGCGTTTCGGGGTATAGGGCAGTGCAGTTGTTTTCGAGCAGTGTAGGGGTTCGTGCTTGTGCTAGTGTTTTAGGGTTTAATGCAGAGCAGTCGTGTTCAGACAGTGTACGGGGTCTTGCTTGGGGTGGTGTTTCAGGGTTTAGGGCAGGGGTGTTATGACAGTGTAGGGAGTCGTGCTGGGGTGGTGTTTCAGGGTTTAGGGCAGTGCAGTGGTGTTCGGGTAGTGTAGGGGGTCATACTGGGGGTAGTGTTTCAGGGTTTAGGGCAGTGCAGTGGTCTTCGGACACTGTAGGGGGTCATGCTAGGGGTGGTGTTTTATGGTTTACGGCAGTGCAGTGGTGTTCATGCAGTGTAGGGGGTCGTGCTGGGGGTGGTTTTTCAGGGTTTAGGGCTGTGCAGTGGTGTTTGGGCAGGGGGTGGTGTTTCATGGTTTAGGGCAGTGCAGTGGTGTTCGGGCAGTGTAGGGGTCGTGGGGGGTGGTGTTTCTGGGTTTAGGGCAGTGCAGTTCAAGCAGTGTAGGGGGTCGTGCGGGGGGGGTGTTTCAGGGTTTAGGGCAGTGCCGTGGTGATCGGGCAGTGTAGGGGGTCGTGCGGGTGGTGGTGTTTCAGGGTTTAGGGCAGTGCAGTTGTGTTCGGGCAGTTTACGGGGTCGTGCTGGGAGTGGTGTTTCAGGGTTTATGGCAGTGCAGTTGTCTTTGTGCAGTGTAGGGGGTCGTTCAGGGGGGTGGTGTTTCAGGGTTTAGGGTAGTGCAGTGGTGTTCAGGCAGTGTAGGGGGACATGCAGGAGTGGTGTTTCTGCGTCTAGGGCAGTGCAGTGGTGTTTGGGCAGTGTAGGGGGTCGTGCTGGGGTTGGTGTTTCAGGGTTTAGTGCGGTGCAGTGGTGTTCGGCAGTGTAGGGGGTTGTGCTGGTGTTGGTGTTTCAGGGTTTAGGGCAGTGCAGTGGTGTTCAGGCACTGTACGGGGTCTTGCTGGGGGTGGTGTTTTAGGGTTTAGGGCAGGGGTGTTCGGGCAGTGTATTGGGTCTTTCTGGGGCTGGAGTTTCAGGGTTTAAGGCAGTACAGTGGTGTTCGGACAGTGTAGGGGGTCGTGCTGGGGGTGGTGTTTCAGGGTTTAGGGCAGTGCAGTGGTATTCGGGTTGTGGAGGGGATTGTGCTGGGGGTAGTGTTTCAGGGTTTAGGGCAGTGCAGTGGTGTTCGGGCACTGTAAGGGGTCATGCTGGGGGTGATGTTTCAGGGTTTAGGGCAGTGCAGTGGTGTTCGGGCAGTGTAGGGGGTCATGCGAGGGTGGTCTTTCAGGGTTTAGGGCAGTGCAGTGGTGTTCGGGCAGTGCAGTGGTGTTCGGGCAGTGCAGGGTTCATGCAGGGTATGGTGTTTCAGGGTTTAGGGCAGTGCAGTGGTGTTCAGGCAGTGTAGAGGGGTGTGCGGGTGGTGTTTTAGGGTTTAGGGCAGGGAAGTGGTGTTCGGGCAGTGTAGGGGGATGTGCTGGGGTAGTGTTTTAGGGTTTAGGGCAGTGCAGTGTTGTTCGGGCAGTGTAGGGGTCGTGCGGGTGGTGTTTCAGGATTTAGGGCAGTGCCGTGGTGTTCGGATAGTGTAGGGGGTCGTGCGGGGGTTGGTTTTTCAGGGTTTAGGGCAGTGCAGTGGTGTTCGGGCAGTGTTGGGGTTCGTGCAGGGGGTGGTGTTTCAGGGTTTTTGGCAGTGCAGCGGTGTTTGGGCAGTGTAGGGGGTTGTGTGGGGGTGGTGTTTCAGGGCTTAGGGCAGTTCAGTGGAGTTTGGGCAGTGTAGGGGGACATGTGGTGGTGGTGTTTCAGGGATTAGAGCTGTGCAGTTGTGTTCGGGCAGTGTAGAGGGTTGTGCTGGAAGTGGTGTTTCTCGGTTGAGGGCAGTGCAGCGGTGTTTGGGCAGTGTAGGGGTTTGTGCAGGTGCTAGTGTTTTAGGGTTTAGGGCAATGCATTGGTGTTCAGGCAGTGTAGGGGTTCATGTTTGGGGTAGTGTTTTAGGATTTAGGGCAGTGCAGTGGTGTTCAGGCAGTGTAGGGGGTCGTTCAAAGGGGTGGTGTTTCAGGGTTTACGGCAGTGCAGTGGTGTTCAGGCAGTGTAGGGGGACATGCAGGGTGGTGTTTCAGGGTTTAGGGCAGTGCAGTGGTGTTTGGGCACTGTAGGGTGTCGTGCTGGGGTGGTGTTTCAGGGTTTAGGGCAGTGCAGTGGTGTTCGGGCAGTGTAGGGGGTCATGCAGGGGTGGTTTTTCAGGGTTTAGGGCAGTGCAGTGGTGTTCGGGCAGTGCAGGGTTCATGCAGGGAATGGTGTTTCAGGGTTTAGGGGAGTGCAGTGGTGTTCGGGCAGTGTAGGGGGATGTGCTGGGGGTAGTGTTTTAGGATTTAGGGCAGAGCAGTGGTGTTCGGGCAGTGTAGGGGTCGTGCTGGGGGTGGTGTTTTAGGGTTTAATGCAGAGCAGTGGTGTTCAGGCAGTGTACGGGGTCATTCTGGGGGTAGTGTTTCAGGGTTTAGGGCAGTGGAGTGGTGTGCGGGCAGTGTAGGGTGTCGTGCTGGGGGTGGTGTTTCAGGGTTTAGGGCAGTGCCGTGGTTTTCGGACAGTGTAGGGGGTCGTGTGGGGGTGGTGTTTCAGGGTCTAGGGGTAGTGTTTTAGGGTTTAGGGCAGTGCATTGGTGTTCGGGCAGTGTAGGGAGTCGTGCTGGGGTAGTGTATTAGGGTTTGGGGCAGTGCAGTAGTGTTCGGGCAGTGTAGGGGGACGTGCTGGGGGTAGTGTTTTAGGGTTTAGGGAAGAGCAGTGGTGTTCAGGCAGTGTAGGGGGTCATGCTGGGGGTGGTGTTTTAGGGTTTAATACAGAGCAGTGGTGTTCAGGCACTGTACGGGGTCTTGTTGGGGGTGGTGTTTCAGGGTTTAGGGAAGGGGTGTTCGGGCAGTGTATTGGGTCTTTCTGGGGCTGGTGTTTCAGGGTTTACGGCAGTGCAGTGGTGTTCGGACAGTGTAGGGGGTCGTGCTGGGGGTGGTGTTTTAGGGTTTAGGGCAGTGCAGTGGTATTCGGGTTCTGGAGGGGGTCATGCTGGGGTTAGTGTTTCAGGCTTTAGGGAAGTGCAGTGGTGTTCGGGCACTGTAGGGGTCATGCTGGGGGTGATGTTTCAGGGTTTAGGGCAGTGCAATGGTGTTCGGGCAGTGTAGGGGGTCGTGCTGGGGGTGTTTTTTCAGGGATAAGGGCAGTGCAGTGTTGTTCGGGCAGTGTAGGGGTCGTGCGGGTGGTGTATCAGGGTTTAGGGCAGTGCAGTGTTGTTCGGGCAGTGTTGGGGTTCGTGCGGGGGGTGGTGTTTCAGGGTTTTTGGCAGTGCAGTGGTGTTTGAGCAGTGTAGGGGTCGTGTGGGGGTCGTGTTTCAGGGCTTATGGCAGTTCAGTGGAGTTTGGGCAGTGTCGGGGGACATGCGATGGTGGTGTTTCAGGGTTTAGAGCAGTACAGTTGTGTTGGGGCAGTGTAGAGGGTTGTGCTGGAAGTGGTGTTTCTCGGTTGAGGGCAGTGCAGTGGTGTTTGGGCAGTGTAGGGGTTCGTGCTGGTGCTAGTGTTTTAGGGTTTAGGTCAGTGCAGTGGTGTTCGGGCAGTGTAGGGGTTTGTGCTGGGGTAGTGTTTTAGGGTTTAGGGCAGTGCAGTGGTGTTCGGGCAGTGTAGGGGTTTGTGCTGGGGGTAGTGTTTTAGGGTTTAGGGCAGAGCAGTGGTGCTCGGGCAGTGTAGGGGTCGTGCTGGGGGTGGTGTTTCAGGGTTTAGGTCAGTGCAGTGGTGTTTGGGCAGTGTAGGGGGTCATGCGGGGGTGGTCTTTCAGGGTTTAGGGCAGTGCAGTGGTGTTCGGGCAGTGTAGGGGTTCATGCGGGGGTGGTCTTTCAGGGTTTAGGGCAGTGCAGTGGTGTTTGGGCAGTGTAGGGGGTCATGCAGGGGTGGTCTTTCAGGGTTTAGGGCAGTGCAGTGGTGTTCGGGCAGTGCAGGGTTCATGCAGGGTATGGTGTTTCAGGGTTTAGGGCAGTGCAGTGCTGTTCAGGCAGTGTAGAGGGGTGTGCGGGTGATGTTTTAGGGTTTAGGGCAGGGAAGTGGTGTTCGGGTAGTGTAGGGGGTCATACTGGGGATAGTGTTTCAGGGTTTAGGGCAGTGCAGTGGTGTTTGGACACTGTAGGGGGTCATGCTAGGGGTGGTGTTTTATGGTTTAGGGCAGTGCAGTGGTGTTCGGGCAGTGTAGGGGGTCGTGCTGGGGGTGGTTTTTCAGGGTTTAGGGCAGTGCAGTGGTGTTCGGGCAGTTTAGGGTTCGTGCAGGGGGTGGTGTTTCAGTGTTTTGGGAAGTGCCGTGGTGTTCGGGCAGTGTAGGGGGTCGTGCTGGGGGTGGTGTTTCAGGGTTTAGTTTGGTGCAGTGGTGTTCGGCAGTGTAGGGGGTTGTGCTGGGGTTGGTGTTTCAGGGTTTAGGGCAGTGCAGTGGTGTTCGGGCAGTGTAGGGGGTCGTGCTGGGGGTGGTGTTTCAGGGTTTAGGGCAGTGCAGTTGTGTTCGAGCAGTGTAGGGGTTCGTGCTGGTGCTAGTGTTGTAGGGTTTAGGTCAGTGCAGTGGTGTTCCGGCAGTGTAGGGGTTTGTGCTGAGGGTAGTGTTTTAGGGTTTAGGGCAGTGCAGTGGTGTGCGGGAAGTGTAGTGTTTGTGCTGGGGGTAGTGTTTTAGGGTTTAGGGCAGTGCAGTGTTGTTCGGGCAGTGTAGGGGTCGTGCGGGTGGTGTTTCAGGGTTTAGGGCAGTGCCGTGGTGTTCGGACACTGTAGGGGGTCATGCGGGGCTGGTGTTTCAGGGTCTAGGGCAGTGCAGTGGTGTTCGGGCAGTGTAGGGGGTCGTGCTGGGGGTGGTGTTTCAGGGTTTAGTGCAGTGCAGTGGTATTCGGCAGTGTAGGGGGTTGTGCTGGGGGTAGTGTTTTAGGGTTTAGGGCAGTGCAGTGGTGTTCGGGCAGTGTGGGGGTTTGTGCTGGGGTAGTGTTTTAGGGTTTAGGGCAGTGCAGTGGTGTTCGGGCAGTGTAGGGGTTTGTGCTGGGGGTAGTGTTTTAGGGTTTAGGGCAGTGCAGTGGTGTTCGGGCAGTGTAGGGGGTCGTACTGGGGGTAGTGTATTAGGGTTTGGGGCAGTGCAGTGTTGTTCGGGCAGTGTAGGGGTCGTGTGGGTGGTGTTTCAGGGTTTAGGGCAGTGCTGTGATGTTCGGACAGTGTAGGGGGTCGTGCGGGGGTGGTGTTTCAGGGTCTAGGGCAGTGCAGTGGTGTTCGGGCAGTGTAGGGGGTCGTGCTGGGGGTAGTGTAGTAGGGTTGGGGGCAGTGCAGTAGTGATCGGGCAGTGTAGGGGGACGTGCTGGGGGTAGTGTTTTAGGGTTTAGGGAAGAGCATTGGTGTTCAGGCAGTGTAGGGGGTCTTGCTGGGGGTTGTGTTTCAGGGTTTAGGGCTTGGGTGTTCGAGCAGTGTATTGGGTCTTTCTGGGGCTGGTGTTTCAGGGTTTACGGCAGTGCAGTGGTGTTCGGACAGTGTAGGGGGTCGTGCTGGGGGTGGTGTTTCCGGGTTTAGGGCAGTGCAGTGGTATTCGGGTTGTGGAGGGGTTCGTGCTGGGGGTAGTGTTTCAGGGTTTAGTGCGGTGCAGTGGTGTTCGGCAGTGTAGGGGGTTGTGCTGGGGTTGGTGTTTCAGGGTTTAGGGCAGTGCAGTGGTGTTCAGGCACTGTACGGGGTCTTGCGGGGGGTGGTGTTTTAGGGTTTAGGGCAGGGGTGTTCGGGCAGTGTATTGGGTCTTTCTGGGGCTGGAGTTTCAGGGTTTAAGGCAGTACAGTGGTGTTCGGACAGTGTAGGGGGTCGTGCTGGGGGTGGTGTTTCAGGGTTTAGGGCAGTGCAGTGGTATTCGGCTTGTGGAGGGGGTCGTGCTGGGGGTAGTGTTTCAGGGTTTAGGGCAGTGCAGTGGTGTTAGGGCACTGTAGGGGGTCATGCTGGGGGTGATGTTTCAGGGTTTAGGGCAGTGCAATGGTGTTCGGGCAGTGTAGGGGGTCGTGCTGGGGGTGGTTTTTCAGGGTTTAGGGCAGTGCAGTGTTGTTCGGGCAGTGTAGGGGTCGTGCGGGTGGTGTTTCAGGGTTTAGGGCAGTGCCGTGGTGTTCGGATAGTGTAGGGGGTCGTGCGGGGGTTGGTTTTTCAGGGTTTAGGGCAGTGCAGTGGTGTTCGGGCAGTGTAGGGAGTCGTGCTGGGGTAGTGTATTAGGGTTTTGGGCAGTGCAGTAGTGTTTGGGCAGTGTAGGGGGATGTGCTGGGGGTAGTTTTTTAGGGTTTAGGGAAGAGCAGTGGTGTTCAGGCAGTGTAGGGGGTCATGCTGGGGGTGGTGTTTTAGGGTTTAATACAGAGCAGTAGTGTTCAGGCACTGTACGGGGTCTTGTTGGGGGTGGTGTTTCAGGGTTTAGGGAAGGGCAGTGGTGTTCGGGCAGTGTATTGGGTCTTTCTGGGGCTGGTGTTTCAGGGTTTACGGCAGTGCAGTGGTGTTCGGACAGTGTTGGGGGTCGTGCTGGGAGTGGTGTTTCAGGGTTTAGGGCAGTGCAGTGGAATTTGGGTTCTGGAGGGGGTCGTGCTGGGGGTAGTGTTTCAGGGTTTAGGGAAGTGCAGTGGTGTTCGGGCACTGTAGGGGTCATGCCGGGGGTGATGTTTCAGGGTTTAGGGCAGTGCAATGGTGTTCGGGCAGTGTAGGGGGTCGTGCTGGGGTTGGTTTTTCAGGGTTTAGGGCAGTGCAATGGTGTTCGGGCAGTGTAGGGGGTCGTGCTGGGGTTGGTTTTTCAGGGTTTAGGGCAGTGCAGTGTTGTTCGGGCAGTGTTGGGGTTCGTGCGGGGGGTGGTGTTTCAGGGTTTTTGGCAGTGCAGTGGTGTTTGAGCAGTGTAGGGGGTCGTGTGGGGGTCGTGTTTCAGGGCTTATGGCAGTTCAGTGGAGTTTGGGCAGTGTAGGGGGACATGCGGTGGTGGTGTTTCAGGGTTTAGAGCAGTACAGTTGTGCTCGGGCAGTGTAGAGGGTTGTACTGGAAGTGGTGTTTCTCGGTTGAGGGCAGTGCAGTGGTGTTTGGGCAGTGTATGGGGTCGTTCAGGGGGTGGTGTTTCAGGGTTTACGGCAGTGCAGTGGTGTTCAGGCAGTGTAGGGGGACATGCAGGGTGGTGTTTCAGGGTTTAGGGTAGTGCAGTGGTGTTTGGGCACTGTAGGGTGTCGTGCTGGGGGTGGTGTTTCAGGGTTTAGGTCAGTGCAGTGGTGTTCGGGCAGTGTAGGGGGTCATGCGGGGGTGGTCTTTCAGGGTTTAGGGCAGTGCAGTGGTGTTCGGGCAGTGTAGGGGTTCATGCGGGGGTGGTTTTTCAGGGTTTAGGGCAGTGCTATGGTGTTCGGGCAGTGTAGGGGGTCATGCAGGGGTGGTCTTTCAGGGTTTAGGGCAGTGCAGTGCTGTTCAGGCAGTGTAGAGGGGTGTGCGGGTGATGTTTTAGGGTTTAGGGCAGGGAAGTGGTGTTCGGGTAGTGTAGGGGGTCATACTGGGGATAGTGTTTCAGGGTTTAGGGCAGTGCAGTGGTGTTTGGACACTGTAGGGGGTCATGCTAGGGGTGGTGTTTTATGGTTTAGGGCAGTGAAGTGGTGTTCGGGCAGTGTAGGGGGTCGTGCTGGGGGTGGTTTTTCAGGGTTTAGGGCAGTGCAGTGGTGTTCGGGCAGTTTAGGGTTCGTGCAGGGGGTGGTGTTTCAGTGTTTTGGGAAGTGCCGTGGTGTTCGGGCAGTGTAGGGGGTCGTGCTGGGGGTGGTGTTTCAGGGTTTAGTTTGGTGCAGTGGTGTTCGGCAGTGTAGGGGGTTGTGCTGGGGTTGGTGTTTCAGGGTTTAGGGCAGTGCAGTGGTGTTCGGGCAGTGTAGGGGGTCGTGCTGGGGGTGGTGTTTCAGGGTTTAGGGCAGTGCAGTTGTGTTCGAGCAGTGTAGGGGTTCGTGCTGGTGCTAGTGTTGTAGGGTTTAGGTCAGTGCAGTGGTGTTCCGGCAGTGTAGGGGTTTGTGCTGAGGGTAGTGTTTTAGGGTTTAGGGCAGTGCAGTGGTGTGCGGGAAGTGTAGTGTTTGTGCTGGGGGTAGTGTTTTAGGGTTTAGGGCAGTGCAGTGTTGTTCGGGCAGTGTAGGGGTCGTGCGGGTGGTGTTTCAGGGTTTAGGGCAGTGCCGTGGTGTTCGGACACTGTAGGGGGTCATGCGGGGCTGGTGTTTCAGGGTCTAGGGCAGTGCAGTGGTGTTCGGGCAGTGTAGGGGGTCGTGCTGGGGGTGGTGTTTCAGGGTTTAGTGCAGTGCAGTGGTATTCGGCAGTGTAGGGGGTTGTGCTGGGGGTAGTGTTTTAGGGTTTAGGGCAGTGCAGTGGTGTTCGGGCAGTGTATGGGTTTGTGCTGGGGGTAGTGTTTTAGGGTTTAGGGCAGTGCAGTGGTGTTCGGGCAGTGTAGGGGTTTGTGCTGGGGGTAGTGTTTTAGGGTTTAGGGCAGTGCAGTGGTGTTCGGGCAGTGTAGGGGGTCGTACTGGGGGTAGTGTATTAGGGTTTGGGGCAGTGCAGTGTTGTTCGGGCAGTGTAGGGGTCGTGTGGGTGGTGTTTCAGGGTTTAGGGCAGTGCCGTGATGTTCGGACAGTGTAGGGGGTCGTGCGGGGGTGGTGTTTCAGGGTCTAGGGCAGTGCAGTGGTGTTCGGGCAGTGTAGGGGGTCGTGCTGGGGTGGTGTTTCAGGGTTTAGTGCAGTGCAGTGGTGTTCAGCAGTATAGGGGGTTGTGCTGGGGGTAGTGTTTTAGGGTTTAGGGCAGTGCAGTGGTGTTCGGGCTGTGTAGGGGGTCGTACTGGGGGTAGTGTAGTAGGGTTTGGGGCAGTGCAGTAGTGATCGGGCAGTGTAGGGGGACGTGCTGGGGGTAGTGTTTTAGGGTTTAGGGAAGAGCATTGGTGTTCAGGCAGTGTAGGGGGTCTTGCTGGGGCTGGTGTTTCAGGGTTTACGGCAGTGCAGTGGTGTTCGGACAGTGTAGGGGGTTGTGCTGGGGTTGGTGTTTCAGGGTTTAGGGCAGTGCAGTGGTGTTCAGGCACTGTACGGGGTCTTGCTGGGGGTGGTGTTTTAGGGTTTAGGGCAGGGGTGTTCGGGCAGTGTATTGGGTCTTTCTGGGGCTGGAGTTTCAGGGTTTAAGGCAGTACAGTGGTGTTCGGACAGTGTAGGGGGTCGTGCTGGGGGTGGTGTGTCAGGGTTTAGGGCAGTGCAGTGGTATTCGGCTTGTGGAGGGGGTCGTGCTGGGGGTAGTGTTTCAGGGTTTAGGGCAGTGCAGTGGTGTTAGGGCACTGTAGGGGGTCATGCTGGGGGTGATGTTTCAGGGTTTAGGGCAGTGCAATGGTGTTCGGGCAGTGTAGGGGGTCGTGCTGGGGGTGGTTTTTCAGGGTTTAGGGCAGTGCAGTGTTGTTCGGGCAGTGTAGGGGTCGTGCGGGTGGTGTTTCAGGGTTTAGGGCAGTGCCGTGGTGTTCGGATAGTGTAGGGGGTCGTGCGGGGGTTGGTTTTTCAGGGTTTAGGGCAGTGCAGTGGTGTTCGGGCAGTGTAGGGAGTCGTGCTGGGGTAGTGTATTAGGGTTTGGGGCAGTGCAGTAGTGTTCGGGCAGTGTAGGGGGATGTGCTGGGGGTAGTTTTTTAGGTTTTAGGGAAGAGCAGTGGTGTTCAGGCAGTGTAGGGGGTCATGCTGGGGGTGGTGTTTTAGGGTTTAATACAGAGCAGTAGTGTTCAGGCACTGTACGGGGTCTTGTTGGGGGTGGTGTTTCAGGGTTTAGGGAAGTGCAGTGGTGTTCGGGCAGTGTATTGGGTCTTTCTGGGGCTGGTGTTTCAGGGTTTACGGCAGTGCAGTGGTGTTCGGACAGTGTTGGGGGTCGTGCTGGGGGTGGTGTTTCAGGGTTTAGGGCAGTGCAGTGGAATTTGGGTTCTGGAGGGGGTCGTGCTGGGGGTAGTGTTTCAGGGTTTAGGGAAGTGCAGTGGTGTTCGGGCACTGTAGGGGTCATGCCGGGGGTGATGTTTCAAGGTTTAGGGCAGTGCAATGGTGTTCGGGCAGTGTAGGGGGTCGTGCTGGGGTTGGTCTTTCAGGGTTTAGGGCAGTGCAATGGTGTTTGGGCAGTGTAGGGGGTCGTGCTGGGGTTGGTTTTTCAGGGTTTAGGGCAGTGCAGTGTTGTTCGGGCAGTGTTGGGGTTCGTGCGGGGGGTGGTGTTTCAGGGTTTTTGGCAGTGCAGTGGTGTTTGAGCAGTGTAGGGGGTCGTGTGGGGGTCGTGTTTCAGGGCTTATGGCAGTTCAGTGGAGTTTGGGCAGTGTAGGGGGACATGCGGTGGTGGTGTTTCAGGGTTTAGAGCAGTACAGTTGTGTTCGGGCAGTGTAGAGGGTTGTGCTGGAAGTGGTGTTTCTCGGTTGAGGGCAGTGCAGTGGTGTTTGGGCAGTGTATGGGGTCGTTCAGGGGGGTGGTGTTTCAGGGTTTACGGCAGTGCAGTGGTGTTCAGGCAGTGTAGGGGGACATGCAGGGTGGTGTTTCAGGGTTTAGGGCAGTGCAGTGGTGTTTGGGCACTGTAGGGTGTCGTGCTGGGGGTGGTGTTTCAGGGTTTAGGTCAGTGCAGTGGTGTTCGGGCAGTGTAGGGGGTCATGCGGGGGTGGTCTTTCAGGGTTTAGGGCAGTGCAGTGGTGTTCGGGCAGTGTAGGGGTTCATGCGGGGGTGGTTTTTCAGGGTTTAGGGCAGTGCAGTGGTGTTCGGGCAGTGTAGGGGGTCATGCAGGGGTGGTCTTTCAGGGTTTAGGGCAGTGCAGTGGTGTTCGGGCAGTGCAGGGTTCATGCAGGGTATGGTGTTTCAGGGTTTAGGGCAGTGCAGTGGTGTTCGGGCAGTGTAGGGGGATGTGCTGGGGGTAGTGTTTTAGGGTTTAGGGCAGAGCAGTGGTGTTCGGGCAGTGTAGGGGTCGTGCTGGGGGTGGTGTTTCAGGGTTTAGGGCAGGGGTGTTATGACAGTGTAGGGAGTCGTGCTGGGGTGGTGTTTCAGGGTTTAGGGCAGTGCAGTGGTGTTCGGGTAGTGTAGGGTGTCATACTGGGGGTAGTGTTTCAGGGTTTAGGGCAGTGCAGTGGTGTTCGGACACTGTAGGGGGTCATGCTAGGGGTGGTGTTTTATGGTTTAGGGCAGTGCAGTGGTGTTCGGGCAGTGTAGGGGGTCGTGCTGGGGGTGGTTTTTCAGGGTTTAGGGCAGTGCAGTGGTGTTTGGGCAGTTTAGGGTTCGTGCAGGGGGTGGTGTTTCAGTGTTTTGGGAAGTGCCGTGGTGTTCGGGCAGTGTCGGGGGTTGTGCTGGGGGTGGTGTTTCAGGGTTTAGTGCGGTGCAGTGGTGTTCGGCAGTGTAGGGGGTTGTGCTGGGGTTGGTGTTTCAGGGTTTAGGGCAGTGCAGTGGTGTTCGGGCAGTGTAGGGGGTCATGCTGGGGGTGGTGTTTCAGGGTTTAGGGCAGTGCAGTTGTGTTCGAGCAGTGTAGGGGTTCGTGCTGGTGCTAGTGTTGTAGGGTTTAGGTCAGTGCAGTGGTGTTCCGGCAGTGTAGGGGTTTGTGCTGGGGGTAGTGTTTTAGGGTTTAGTGCAGTGCAGTCATGTTCGGGCAGTGTCGGGTTTGTGCTGGGGGTAGTGTTTTAGGGTTTAGGGCAGTGCAGTGTTGTTCGGGCAGTGTAGGGGTCGTGCGGGTGGTGTTTCAGGGTTTAGGGCAGTGCCGTGGTGTTTGGACAGTGTAGGGGGTCGTGCGGGGTGGTGTTTCAGGGTCTAGGGCAGTGCAGTGGTGTTCGGGCAGTGTAGGGGTCGTGCTGGGGGTGGTGTTTCAGGGTTTAGTGCAGTGCAGTGGTGTTCGGCAGTGTAGGGGGTTGTGCTGGGGGTAGTGTTTTAGGGTTTAGGGCAGTGCAGTGGTGTTCGGGCAGTGTAGGGGTTTGTGCTGGGGTAGTGTTTTAGGGTTTAGGGCAGTGCAGTGGTGTTCGGGCAGTGTAGGGGGTCGTACTGGGGGCAGTGCAGTAGTGATCGGGCAGTGTAGGGGGACGTTCTGGGGGTAGTGTTTTAGGGTTTAGGGAAGAGCAGTGGTGTTCAGGCAGTGTAGGGGGTCTTGCTGGGGGTTGTGTTTCAGGGTTTAGGGCTTGGGTGTTCGGGCAGTGTATTGGGTCTTTCTGGGGCTGGTGTTTCAGGGTTTACGGCAGTGCAGTGGTGTTCGGACAGTGTAGGGGGTCGTGCTGGGGGTGGTGTTTCAGGGTTTAGGGCAGTGCAGTGGTATTCGGGTTGTGGAGGGGGTCGTGCTGGGGGTAGTGTTTCAGGGTTTAGGGAAGTGCAGTGGTGTTCGGGCACTGTAGGGGGTCATGCTGGGGGTGCTGTTTCAGGGTTTAGGGCAGTGCAATGGTGTTCGGGCAGTGTAGGGGGTCGTGCTGGGGGTGGTTTTTCAGGGTTTAGGGCAGTGCAGTGTTGTTCGGGCAGTGTAGGGGTCGTGCGGGTGGTGTTTCAGGGTTTAGGGCAGTGCCGTGGTGTTCGGATAGTGTAGGGGGTCGTGCGGGGGTTGGTTTTTCATGGTTTAGGGCAGTGCAGTGGTGTTCGGGCAGTGTTGGGGTTCATGCGGGGGGTGGTGTTTCAGGGTTTTTGGCAGTGCAGCGGTGTTTGGGCAGTGTAGGGGGTTGTGTGGGGGTAGTGTTTCAGGGCTTAGGGCAGTTCAATGGAGCTTGGGCAGTGTAGGGGGACATGCGGTGGTGGTGTTTCAGGGATTAGAGCAGTGCAGTTGTGTTCGGGCAGTGTAGAGGGTTGTGCTGGAAGTGGTGTTTCTCGGTTGAGGGCAGTGCAGTGGTGTTTGGGC
This sequence comes from Triturus cristatus, assembly GCF_964204655.1. Classification (NCBI taxonomy): domain Eukaryota; kingdom Metazoa; phylum Chordata; class Amphibia; order Caudata; family Salamandridae; genus Triturus; species Triturus cristatus. The sequence continues at coordinate 156,409,776 of NC_140579.1, forward strand.
AGTGTAGGGGTTTGTGCAGGTGCTAGTGTTTTAGGGTTTAGGGCAATGCATTGGTGTTCGGGCAGTGTAGGGGTTCATGTTTGGGGTAGTGTTTTAGGATTTAGGGCAGTGCAGTGGTGTTCAGGCAGTGTAGGGGGTCGTTCAGGGGGGTGGTGTTTCAGGGTTTACGGCAGTGCAGTGGTGTTCAGGCAGTGTAGGGGGACATGCAGGGTGGTGTTTCAGGGTTTAGGGCAGTGCAGTGGTGTTTGGGCACTGTAGGGTGTCGTGCTGGGGGTGGTGTTTCAGGGTTTAGGGCAGTGCAGTGGTGTTCGGGCAGTGTAGGGGGTCATGCGGGGGTGGTTTTTCAGGGTTTAGGGCAGTGCAGTGGTGTTCGGGCACTGCAGGGTTCATGCAGGGTATGGTGTTTCAGGGTTCAGGGCAGTGCAGTGGTGTTCGGGCAGTGTAGGGGGATGTGCTGGGGGTAGTGTTTTAGGATTTAGGGCAGAGCATTGGTGTTCGGGCAGTGTAGGGGTCGTGCTGGGGGTGGTGTTTTAGGGTTTAATGCAGAGCAGTGGTGTTCAGGCAGTGTACGGGGTCTTGCTGGGGGTGGTGTTTCAGGGTTTAGGGCAGGGGTGTTATGACAGTGTAGGGAGTCGTGCTGGAGTGGTGTTATAGGGTTTAGGGCAGTGCAGTGGTGTTCTGGTAGTGTAGGGGGTCGTTCTGGGGGTAGTGTTTCAGGGTTTAGGGCAGTGCAGTGGTGTTCGGGCAGTGTAGGGGGTCGTGCTGGGGGTGGTTTTTCAGGGTTTAGGGCAGTGTAGGGGTCGTGCGGGTGGTGTTTCAGGGTTTAGGGCAGTGCCGTGGTGTTCGGACAGTGTAGGGGGTTGTGTGGGGGTAGTGTTTCAGGGTCTAGGGGTAGTGTTTTAGGGTTTAGGGCAGTGCATTGGTGTTCGGGCAGTGTAGGGGGTCGTGCTGGGGTAGTGTATTAGGGTTTGGGGCAGTGCAGGAGTGTTCGGGCAGTGTAGGGGGACGTGCTGGGGGTAGTGTTTTAGGGTTTAGGGAAGAGCAGTGGTGTTCAGGCAGTGTAGGGGGTCATGCTGGGGTGGTGTTTTAGGGTTTAATACAGAGCAGTGGTGTTCAGGCACTGTACGGGGTCTTGTTGGGGTGGTGTTTCAGGGTTTAGGGAAGGGGTGTTCGGGCAGTGTATTGGGTCTTTCTGGGGCTGGTGTTTCAGGGTTTCGGCAGTGCAGTGGTGTTCGGACAGTGTAGGGGGTCGTGCTGGGGGTGGTGTTTCAGGGTTTAGGGCAGTGCAGTGGTATTCGGGTTCTGGAGGGGGTCGTGCTGGGGGTAGTGTTTCAGGGTTTAGGGAAGTGCAGTGGTGTTCGGGCACTGTAGGGGTCATGCTGGGGGTGATATTTCAGGGTTTAGGGCAGTGCAATGGTGTTCGGGCAGTGTAGGGGGTCGTGCTGGGGGTGGTTTTTCAGGGTTTAGGGCAGTGCAGTGTTGTTCGGGCAGTGTAGGGGTCGTGCGGGTGGTGTTTCAGGGTTTAGGGCAGTGCCGTGGTGTTCGGACAGTGTAGGGGTCGTGCGGGAGTTGGTTTTTCAGGGTTTAGGGCAGTGCAGTGGTGTTCGGGCAGTGTTGGGGTTCGTGCGGGGTGGTGTTTCAGGGTTTTTGGCAGTGCAGTGGTGTTTGAGCAGTGTAGGGGGTCATGTGGGGGTGGTGTTTCAGGGCTTATGGCAGTTCAGTGGAGTTTGGGCAGTGTAGGGGGACATGCGGTGGTGGTGTTTCAGGGTTTAGAGCAGTACAGTTGTGTTCGGGCAGTGTAGAGGGTTGTGCTGGAAGTGGTGTTTCTCGGTTGAGGGCAGTGCAGTGGTGTTTGGGCAGTCTAGGGGTTTGTGCAGGTGCTAGTGTTTTAGGGTTTAGGGCAATGCATTGGTGTTCGGGCAGTGTAGGGGTTCATGTTTGGGGTAGTGTTTTAGGATTTAGGGTAGTGCAGTGGTGTTCAGGCAGTGTAGGGGGTCTTTCAGGGGCGTGGTGTTTCAGGGTTTACTGCAGTGCAGTGGTGTTCAGGCAGTGTAGGGGGACATGCAGGGTGGTGTTTCAGGGTTTAGGGCAGTGCAGTGGTGTTTGGGCACTGTAGGGTGTCGTGCTGGGGGTGGTGTTTCAGGGTTTAGGTCAGTGCAGTGGTGTTTGGGCAGTGTAGGGGGTCATGCGGGGGTGGTCTTTCAGGGTTTAGGGCAGTGCAGTGGTGTTCGGGCAGTGCAGGGTTCATGCAGGGTATGGTGTTTCAGGGTTTAGGGCAGTGCAGTGGTGTTCAGGCAGCGTAGAGGGGTGTGCGGGTGGTGTTTTAGGGTTTAGGGCAGGGAAGTGGTGTTCGGGCAGTGTAGGGGGATGTGCTGGGGTAGTGTTTTAGGGTTTAGGGCAGAGCAGTGGTGTTCGGGCAGTGTAGAGGTCGTGCTGGGGGTGGTGTTTTAGGGTTTAGGGCAGTGCAGTGGTGTTCTGGTAGTGTAGGGGGTCGTTCTGGGGGTAGTGTTTAAGGGTTTAGGGCAGTGCAGTGGTGTTCGGGCAGTGTAGAGGGTTGTGCTGGAAGTGGTGTTTCTCGGTTGAGGGCAGTGAAGTGGTGTTTGGGCAGTCTAGGGGTTTGTGCAGGTGCTAGTGTTTTAGGGTTTAGGGCAATGCATTGGTGTTCGGGCAGTGTAGGGGTTCATGTTTGGGGTAGTGTTTTAGGATTTAGGGCAGTGCAGTGGTGTTCAGGCAGAGTAGGGGGTCTTTCAGGGGGGTGGTGTTTCAGGGTTTACGGCAGTGCAGTGGTGTTCAGGCAGTGTAGGGGACATGCAGGGTGGTGTTTCAGGGTTTAGGGCAGTGCAGTGGTGTTTGGGCACTGTAGGGTGTCGTGCTGGGGGTGGTGTTTCAGGGTTTAGGTCAGTGCAGTGGTGTTCGGGCAGTGTAGGGGGTCATGCGGGGGTGGTCTTTCAGGGTTTAGGGCAGTGCAGTGGTGTTCGGGCAGTGCAGGGTTCATGCAGGGTATGGTGTTTCAGGGTTTAGGGCAGTGCAGTGGTGTTCAGGCAGTTTAGAGGGGTGTGCGGGTGGTGGTTTAGGGAAGGGAAGTGGTATTCGGGCAGTGTAGGGAGATGTGCTGGGGGTAGTGTTTTAGGGTTTAGGGCAGAGCAGTGGTGTTCGGGCAGTGTAGGGAGTCGTGCTGGGGGTGGTGTTTTAGGGTTTAGGGCAGTGCAGTGGTGTTCTGGTAGTGTAGGGGGTCGTTCTGGGGGTAGTGTTTCAGGGTTCAGGGCAGTGCAGTGGTGTTCGGGCACTGTAGGGGGTCATGCTAGGGGTGGTGTTTTATGGTTTAGGGCAGTGCAGTGGAGTTCGGGCAGTGTAGGGGTCGTGGAGGGGTGGTGTTACAGGGTTTAGGGCATTGCAGTTCAGGCAGTGTAGGGGGCCATGCGGGGGGTGGTGTTTCAGGGTTTAGGGCAGTGCCGTGGTGTTCAGGCAGTGTAGGAGGTCGTGCGGGGGTGGTGTTTCAGGGTTTTGGGAAGTGCCGTGGTGTTCGAGCAGTGTAGGGGTTTGTGCTGATGCTAGTGTTTTAGGGTTTAGGTCAGTGCAGTGGTGTTCGGGCAGTGTAGGGGTTTGTGCTGGGGTAGTGTTTTAGGGTTTAGGGCAGTGCAGTGGTGTTCGGGCAGTATAGACGTTTGTGCTGGGAGTGGTGTTTCAGTGTATAAGGCAGTGCAGTTGTTTTCGAGCAGTGTAGGGGTTCGTGCTGGTGCTAGTGTTTTAGGGTTTAATGCAGAGCAGTGGTGTTCAGACAGTGTACGGGGTCTTGCTCGGGGTGGTGTTTCAGGGTTTAGGGCAGGGGTGTTATGACAGTGTAGGGAGTCGTGCTGGGGTGGTGTTTCAGGGTTTAGGGCAGTGCAGTGGTGTTCGGGTAGTGTAGGGGGTCATACTGGGGGTAGTGTTTCAGGGTTTAGGGCAGTGCAGTGGTGTTCGGACACTGTAGGGGGTCATGCTAGGGGTGGTGTTTTATGGTTTATGGCAGTGCAGTGGTGTTCGGGCAGTGTAGGGGGTCGTGCTGGGGGTGGTTTTTCAGGGTTTAGGGCAGTGCAGTGGTGTTTGGGCAGGGGGTGGTGTTTCATGGTTTAGGGCAGTGCAGTGGTGTTAGGGCAGTGTAGGGGTCGTGGGGGGTGGTGTTTCCGGGTTTAGGGCAGTGCAGTTCAAGCAGTGTAGGGGGTCGTGCGGGGGGTGGTGTTTCAGGGTTTAGGGCAGTGCTGTGGTGATCGGGCAGTGTAGGGGGTCGTGCGGGTGGTGGTGTTTCAGGGTTTATGTCAGTGCAGTTGTGTTCGGGCAGTGTACGGGGTCGTGCTGGGAGTGGTGTTTCAGGGTTTATGGCAGTGCAGTTGTCTTTGTGCAGTGTAGGGGGTCGTTCAGGGGGGTGGTGTTTCAGGGTTTAGGGTAGTGCAGTGGTGTTCAGGCAGTGTAGGGGGACATGCAGGAGTGGTGTTTCTGCGTCTAGGGCAGTGCAGTGGTGTTCGGGCAGTGTAGGGGGTCGTGCTGGGGTTGGTGTTTCAGGGTTTAGTGAGGTGCAGTGGTGTTCGGCAGTGTAGGGGGTTGTGCTGGGGTTGGTGTTTCAGGGTTTAGGGCAGTGCAGTAGTGTTCAGGCACTGTACGGGGTCTTGCTGGGGGTGGTGTTTCAGGGTTTAGGGCAGGGGTGTTCGGGCAGTGTATTGGGTCTTTCTGGGGCTGGAGTTTCAGGGTTTAAGGCAGTACAGTGGTGTTCGGACAGTGTAGGGGGTCGTGCTGGGGGTGGTGTTTCAGGGTTTAGGGCAGTGCAGTGGTATTCGGGTTGTGGAGGGGGTCGTGCTGGGGGTAGTGTTTCAGGGTTTAGGGCAGTGCAGTGGTTTTCGGGCACTGTAAGGGGTCATGCTGGGGGTGATGTTTCAGGGTTTAGGGCAGTGCAGTGGTGTTCGGGCAGTGTAGGGGGTCATGCTGGGGGTGGTTTTTCAGGGTTTCGGGCAGTGCAGTGTTGTTCAGGCAGTGTAGGGGTCGTGCGGGTGGTGTTTCAGGGTTTAGGGCAGTGCCGTGGTGTTCGGACAGTGTAGGGGGTCGTGTGGGGGTGGTGTTTCAGGGTCTAGGGCAGTGCAGTGGTGTTCGGGCAGTGTAGGGGGTCGTGCTGGGGGTGGTGTTTCAGGGTTTAGTGCGGTGCAGTGGTGTTCGGCAGTGTAGGGGGTTGTGCTGGGGTTGGTGTTTCAGGATTTAGGGCAGTGCAGTGGTGTTTGGGCAGTGTAGGGGGTCGTGCTGGTGGTGGTGTTTCAGGGTTTAGGGCAGTGCAGTTGTGTTCGAGCAGTGTAGGGGTTCGTGCTGGTGCTAGTGTTTTAGGGTTAAGGTCAGTGCAGTGGTGTTCGGGCAGTGTAGGGGTTTGTGCTGGGGTAGTGTTTTAGGGTTTAGGGCAGTGCAGTGGTGTTCGGGCAGTGTAGGGGTTTGTGCTGGGGGTAGTGTTTTAGGGTTTAGGGCAATGCAGTGGTGTTCGGGCAGTGTAGGGGTTTGTGCTGGGGGTAGTGTTTTAGGGTTTAGGTCAGTGCAGTGGTGTTCGGGCAGTGTAGGGGGTCATGCGAGGGTGGTCTTTCAGGGTTTAGGGCAGTGCAGTGGTGTTCGGGCAGTGCAGGGTTCATGGAGGGTATGGTGTTTCAGGGTTTAGGGCAGTGCAGTGGTGTTCAGGCAGTGTAGAGGGGTGTGCGGGTGGTGTTTTAGGGTTTAGGGCAGGGAAGTGGTGTTCAGGCAGTGTAGGGGGATGTGCTGGGGGTAGTGTTTTAGGGTTTAGGGCAGAGCAGTGGTGTTCGGGCAGTGTAGGGGTCGTGCTGGGGGTGGTGTTTCAGGGTTTAGGGGAGGGGTGTTATGACAGTGTAGGGAGTCATGCCGGGGGTGGTGTTTTAGGGTTTAGGGCAGAGCAGTGGTGTTCGGGCAGTGTAGGGGTCGTGCTGGGGGTGGTGTTTCAGGGTTTAGGGGAGGGGTGTTATGACAGTGTAGGGAGTCATGCCGGGGGTGGTGTTTTAGGGTTTAGGGCAGTGCAGTGGTATTCGGGTTGTGGAGGGGGTCGTGCTGGGGGTAGTGTTTCAGGGTTTAGGGCAGTGCAGTGGTTTTCGGGCACTGTAAGGGGTCATGCTGGGGGTGATGTTTCAGGGTTTAGGGCAGTGCAGTGGTGTTCGGGCAGTGTAGGGGGTCATGCTGGGGGTGGTTTTTCAGGGTTTCGGGCAGTGCAGTGTTGTTCAGGCAGTGTAGGGGTCGTGCGGGTGGTGTTTCAGGGTTTAGGGCAGTGCCGTGGTGTTCGGACAGTGTAGGGGGTCGTGTGGGGGTGGTGTTTCAGGGTCTAGGGCAGTGCAGTGGTGTTCGGGCAGTGTAGGGGGTCGTGCTGGGGGTGGTGTTTCAGGGTTTAGTGCGGTGCAGTGGTGTTCGGCAGTGTAGGGGGTTGTGCTGGGGTTGGTGTTTCAGGATTTAGGGCAGTGCAGTGGTGTTTGGGCAGTGTAGGGGGTCGTGCTGGTGGTGGTGTTTCAGGGTTTAGGGCAGTGCAGTTGTGTTCGAGCAGTGAAGGGGTTCGTGCTGGTGCTAGTGTTTTAGGGTTAAGGTCAGTGCAGTGGTGTTCGGGCAGTGTAGGGGTTTGTGCTGGGGTAGTGTTTTAGGGTTTAGGGCAGTGCAGTGGTGTTCGGGCAGTGTAGGGGTTTGTGCTGGGGGTAGTGTTTTAGGGTTTAGGGCAATGCAGTGGTGTTCGGGCAGTGTAGGGGTTTGTGCTGGGGGTAGTGTTTTAGGGTTTAGGTCAGTGCAGTGGTGTTCGGGCAGTGTAGGGGGTCATGCGAGGGTGGTCTTTCAGGGTTTAGGGCAGTGCAGTGGTGTTCGGGCAGTGCAGGGTTCATGGAGGGTATGGTGTTTCAGGGTTTAGGGCAGTGCAGTGGTGTTCAGGCAGTGTAGAGGGGTGTGCGGGTGGTGTTTTAGGGTTTAGGGCAGGGAAGTGGTGTTCGGGCAGTGTAGGGGGATGTGCTGGGGGTAGTGTTTTAGGGTTTAGGGCAGAGCAGTGGTGTTCGGGCAGTGTAGGGGTCGTGCTGGGGGTGGTGTTTCAGGGTTTAGGGGAGGGGTGTTATGACAGTGTAGGGAGTCATGCCGGGGGTGGTGTTTTAGGGTTTAGGGCAGAGCAGTGGTGTTCGGGCAGTGTAGGGGTCGTGCTGGGGGTGGTGTTTCAGGGTTTAGGGGAGGGGTGTTATGACAGTGTAGGGAGTCATGCCGGGGGTGGTGTTTTAGGGTTTAGGGCAGTGCAGTGGTGTTCTGGTAGTGTAGGGGGTCGTTCTGGGGGTAGTGTTTCAGGGTTTAGGGCAGTGCAGTGGTGTTCGGGCGCTGTAGGGGGTCATGCTAGGTGTGGTGTTTTATGCTTTAGGGCAGTGCAGTGGTGTTCGGGCAGTGTAGGGGTTCGTGCTGATGCTAGTGTTTTAGGGTTTAGGTCAGTGCAGTGGTGTTCGGGCAGTGTAGGGGTTTGTGCTGGGGTAGTGTTTTAGGGTTTAGGGCAGTGCAGTGGTGTTCGGGCAGTATAGACGTTTGTGCTGGGGGTGGTGTTTCAGGGTTTAGGGCAGTGCAGTTGTTTTCGAGCAGTGTAGGGGTTCGTGCTGGTGCTAGTGTTTTAGGGTTTAATGCAGAGCAGTGGTGTTCAGACAGTGTACGGGGTCTTGCTGGGGGTGGTGTTTCAGGGTTTAGGGCAGGGGTGTTATGACAGTGTAGGGAGTCGTGCTGGGGTGGTGTTTCAGGGTTTAGGGCAGTGCAGTGGTGTTCGGGTAGTGTAGGGGGTCATACTGGGGGTAGTGTTTCAGGGTTTAGGGCAGTGCAGTGGTGTTCGGACACTGTAGGGGGTCATGCTAGGGGTGGCGTTTTATGGTTTAGGGCAGTGCAGTGGTGTTCGGGCAGTGTAGGGGGTCGTGCTGGGGGTGGTTTTTCAGGGTTTAGGGCAGTGCAGTGGTGTTCGGGCAGTGTAGGGGTCGTTGGGGGTGGTGTTTCAGGGTTTAGGGAAGTGCAGTTCAAGCAGTGTAGGGGGTCATGCGGGGGTGGTGTTTCAGGGTTTAGGGCAGTGCAGTGGTGTTCGGGCAGTGTAGGGGGTCGTGCTGGGGTGGTTTTTCAGGGTTTAGGGCAGTGCAGTGGTGTTTGGGCAGGGGGTGGTGTTTCATGGTTTAGGGCAGTGCAGTGGTGTTCGGGCAGTGTAGGGGTCGTGGGGGGTGGTGTTTCAGGGTTTAGGGCAGTGCAGTTCAAGCAGTGTAGGGGGTCGTGCGGGGGGTGGTGTTTCAGGGTTTAGGGCAGTGCCGTGGTGATCGGGCAGTGTAGGGGGTCGTGCGGGTGGTGGTGTTTCAGGGTTTATGTCAGTGCAGTTGTGTTCGGGCAGTGTACGGGGTCGTGCTGGGAGTGGTGTTTCAGGGTTTATGGCAGTGCAGTTGTCTTTGTGCAGTGTAGGGGGTCGTTCAGGGGGGTGGTGTTTCAGGGCTTAGGGTAGTGCAGTGGTGTTCAGGCAGTGTAGGGGGACATGCAGGAGTGGTGTTTCTGTGTCTATGGCAGTGCAGTGGTGTTCGGGCAGTGTAGGGGGTCGTGCTGGGGGTGGTGTTTCAGGGTTTAGGACAGTGCAGTTGTGTTCGAGCAGTGTAGGGGTTCGTGCTGGTGCTAGTGTTGTAAGGTTTAGGTCAGTGCAGTGGTGTTCCGGCAGTTTAGGGGTTTGTGCTGGGGGTAGTGTTTTAGGGTTTAGGGCAGTGCAGTGGTGTGCGGGCAGTGTAGGGTTTGTGCTGGGGGTAGTGTTTTAGGGTTTAGGGCAGTGCAGTGTTGTTCGGGCAGTGTAGGGGTCGTGCGGGTGGTGTTTCAGGGTTTAGGGCAGTGCCGTGGTGTTCGGACAGTGTAGGGGGTCGTGCGGGGGTGGTGTTTCAGGGTCTAGGGCAGTGCAGTGGTGTTCGGGCAGTGTAGGGGATCGTGCTGGGGGTGGTATTTCAGGGTTTAGTGCAGTGCAGTGGTGTTCGGCAGTGTAGGGGGTTGTGCTGGGGGTAGTGTTTTAGGGTTTAGGGCAGTGCAGTGGTGTTCGGGCAGTGTAGGGGTTTGTGCTGGGGGTAGTGTTTTAGGGTTTAGGGCAGTGCAGTGGTGTTCGGGCAGTGTAGGGGTTTGTGCTGGGGGTAGTGTTTTAGGGTTTAGGGCAGTGCAGTGGTGTTCGGGCAGTGTAGGGGTCGTGCGGGTGGTGTTTCAGGGTTTAGGGCAGTGCCGTGGTGTTCGGACAGTGTAGGGGTCGTGCGGGGGTGGTGTTTCAGGGTCTAGGGCAGTGCAGTGGTGTTCAGGCAGTGTAGGGGGTCGTGCTGGGGGTGGTGTTTCAGGGTTTAGTGCAGTGCAGTGGTGTTCGGCAGTGTAGGGGGTTGTGCTGGGGGTAGTGTTTTAGGGTTTAGGGCAGTGCAGTGGTGTTCGGGCAGTGTAGGGGGTCGTACTGGGGGTAGTGTAGTAGGGTTTGGGGCAGTGCAGTAGTGATCGGGCAGTGTAGGGGGACGTGCTAGGGGTAGTGTTTTAGGGTTTAGGGAAGAGCATTGGTGTTCAGGCAGTGTAGGGGGTCTTGCTGGGGGTTGTGTTTCAGGGTTTAGGGCTTGGGTGTTCGAGCAGTGTATTGGGTCTTTCTGGGGCTGGTGTTTCAGGGTTTACAGCAGTGCAGTGGTGTTCGGACAGTGTAGGGGGTCGTGCTGGGGGTGGTGTTTCAGGGTTTAGGGCAGTGCAGTGGTATTCGGGTTGTGGAGGGGGTCGTGCTGGGGGTAGTGTTTCAGGGTTTAGTGCGGTGCAGTGGTGTTCGGCAGTGTAGGGGGTTGTGCTGGGGTTGGTGTTTCAGGGTTTAGGGCAGTGCAGTGGTGTTCAGGCACTGTACGGGGTCTTGCTGGGGGTGGTGTTTCAGGGTTTAGGGCAGGGGTGTTCGGGCAGTGTATTGGGTCTTTCTGGGGCTGGAGTTTCAGGGTTTACGGCAGTGCAGTGGTGTTCGGACAGTGTTGGGGGTTGTGCTGGGGGTGGTGTTTCAGGGTTTAGGGCAGTGCAGTGGTATTTGGGTTCTGGAGGGGGTCGTCCTGGGGGTAGTGTTTCAGGGTTTAGGGAAGTGCAGTGGTGTTCGGGCACTGTAGGGGTCATGCTGGGGGTGATGTTTCAGGGTTTAGGGCAGTCCAATGGTGTTCGGGCAGTGTAGGGGTCGTGCTGGGGTTGGTTTTTCAGGGTTTAGGGCAGTGCAGTGTTGTTCGGGCAGTGTTGGGGTTCGTTCGGGGGGTGGTGTTCAGGGTTTTTGGCAGTGCAGTGGTGTTTGAGCAGTGTAGGGGGTCGTGTGGGGGTGGTGTTTCCGGGCTTATGGCAGTTCAGTGGAGTTTGGGCAGTGTAGGGGGACATGCGGTGGTGGTGTTTCAGGGTTTAGAGCAGTACAGTTGTGTTCGGGCAGTGTAGAGGGTTGTGCTGGAAGTGGTGTTTCTCGGTTGAGGGCAGTGCAGTGGTGTTTGGGCAGTGTATGGGGTCGTTCAGGGGGGTGGTGTTTCAGGGTTTACGGCAGTGCAGTGGTGTTCAGGCAGTGTAGGGGGACATGCGGGGATGGTCTTTCAGGGTTTAGGGCAGTGCAGTGGTGTTCGGGCAGTGTAGGGGTTCATGCGGGGGTGGTCTTTCAGGGTTTAGGGCAGTGCAGTGGTGTTCGGGCAGTGTAGGGGGTCATGCAGGGGTGGTCTTTCAGGGTTTAGGGCAGTGCAGTGGTGTTCGGGCAGTGCAGGGTTCATGCAGGGTATGGTGTTTCAGGGTTTAGGGCAGTGCAGTGGTGTTCAGGCAGTGTAGAGGGGTGTGCGGGTGGTGTTTTAGGGTTTAGGGCAGGGAAGTGGTGTTCGGGCAGTGTAGGGGGATGTGCTGGGGGTAGTGTTTTAGGGTTTAGGGCAGAGCAGTGGTGTTCGGGCAGTGTAGGGGTCGTGCTGGGGGTGGTGTTTCAGGGTTTAGGGCAGGGGTGTTATGACAGTGTAAGGAGTCGTGCTGGGGTGGTGTTTCAGGGTTTAGGGCAGTGCAGTGGTGTTCGGGTAGTGTAGGGGGTCATACTGGGGGTAGTGTTTCAGGGTTTAGGGCAGTGCAGTGGTGTTCGGACACTGTAGGGGGTCATGCTAGGGGTGGTGTTTTATGGTTTAGGGCAGTGCAGTGGTGTTCGGGCAGTGTAGGGGGTCATGCTGGGGGTGGTGTTTTATGGTTTACGGCAGTGCAGTGGTGTTCGGGCAGTGTCGAGGTTGTGCTGGGGGTGGTGTTTCAGGGTTTAGTGCGGTGCAGTGGTGTTTGGCAGTATACGGGGTTGTGCTGGGGTTGGTGTTTCAGGGTTTAGGGCAGTGCAGTGGTGTTCGGGCAGTGTAGGGGGTCGTGCTGGGGGTGGTGTTTCAGGGTTTAGGACAGTGCAGTTGTGTTCGAGCAGTGTAGGGGTTCGTGCTGGTGCTAGTGTTGTAGGGTTTAGGTCAGTGCAGTGGTGTTCCGGCAGTGTAGGGGTTTGTGCTGGGGGTAGTGTTTTAGGGTTTAGGGCAGTGCAGTGGTGTTCGGGCAGTGTCGGGTTTGTGCTGGGGGTAGTGTTTTAGAGTTTAGGGCAGTGTAGTGTTGTTCGGGCAGTGTAGGGGTCGTGCGGGTGGTGTTTCAGGGTTTAGGGCAGTGCCGTGGTGTTCGGACAGTGTAGGGGGTCGTGCGGGGTGGTGTTTCAGGGTCTAGGGCAGTGCAGTGGTGTTCGGGCAGTGTAGGGGGTTGTGCTGGGGGTGGTGTTTCAGGGTTTAGTGCAGTGCAGTGGTGTTCGGCAGTGTAGGGGGTTGTGCTGGGGGTAGTGTTTTAGGGTTTAGGGCAGTGCAGTGGTGTTCGGGCAGTGTAGGGGTTTGTGCTGGGGGTAGAGTTTTAGGGTTTAGGGCAGTGCAGTGGTGTTCGGGCAGTGTAGGGGGTCGTACTGGGGTAGTGTATTAGGGTTTGGGGCAGTGCAGTAGTGATCGGGCAGTGTAGGGGGACGTGCTGGGGGTAGTGTTTTAGGGTTTAGGGAGGAGCAGTGGTGTTCAGGCAGTGTAGGGGGTCTTGCTGGGGGTTGTGTTTCAGGGTTTAGGGCTTGGGTGTTCGGGCAGTGTATTGGGTCTTTCTGGGGCTGGTGTTTCAGGGTTTACGGCAGTGCAGTGGTGTTCGGACAGTGTAGGGGGTCGTGCTGGGGGTGGTGTTTCAGGGTTTAGGGCAGTGCAGTGGTATTCGGGTTGTGGAGGGGGTCGTGCTGGGGGTAGTGTTTCAGGGTTTAGGGAAGTGCAGTGGTGTTCGGGCACTGTAGGGGGTCATGCTGGGGGTGCTGTTTCAGGGTTTAGGGCAGTGCAATGGTGTTCGGGCAGTGTAGGGGGTCGTGCTGGGGGTGGTTTTTCAGGGTTTAGGGCAGTGCAGTGTTGTTCGGGCAGTGTAGGGGTCGTGCGGGTGGTGTTTCAGGGTTTAGGGCAGTGCCGTGGTGTTCGGATAGTGTAGGGGGTCGTGCGGGGGTTGGTTTTTCAGGGTTTAGGGCAGTGCAGTGGTGTTCGGGAAGTGTTGGGGTTCGTGCGGGGGTTGGTGTTTCAGGGTTTTTGGCAGTGCAGCGGTGTTTGGGCAGTGTAGGGGGTTGTGTGGGGGTGGTGTTTCAGGGCTTAGGGCAGTTCAGTGGAGCTTGGGCAGTGTAGGGGGACATGCAGTGGTGGTGTTTCAGGGATAAGAGCAGTGCAGTTGTGTTCGGGCAGTGTAGAGGGTTGTGCTGGAAGTGGTGTTTCTCGGTTGAGGGCAGTGCAGTGGTGTTTGGGCAGTGTAGGGGTTTGTGCAGGTGCTAGTGTTTTAGGGTTTAGGGCAATGCATTGGTGTTCGGGCAGTGTAGGGGTTCATGTTTGGGGTAGTGTTTTAGGATTTAGGGCAGTGCAGTGGTGTTCAGGCAGTGTAGGGGGTCGTTCAGGGGGGTGGTGTTTCAGGGTTTACGGCAGTGCAGTGGTGTTCAGGCAGTGTAGGGGGACATGCAGGGTGGTGTTTCAGGGTTTAGGGCAGTGCAGTGGTGTTTGGGCACTGTAGGGTGTCGTGCTGGGGGTGGTGTTTCAGGGTTTAGGGCAGTGCAGTGGTGTTCGGGCAGTGTAGGGGGTCATGCGGGGGTGGTTTTTCAGGGTTTAGGGCAGGGCAGTGCAGTGGTGTTCGGGCAGTGCAGGGTTCATGCAGGGTATGGTGTTTCAGGGTTTAGGGCAGTGCTGTGGTGTTCGGACAGTGTAGGGGGTTGTGTGGGGGTAGTGTTTCAGGGTGTAGGGGTAGTGTTTTAGGGTTTAGGGCAGTGCATTGGTGTTCGGGCAGTGTAGGGGGTCGTGCTGGGGTAGTGTATTAGGGTTTGGGGCAGTGCAGGAGTGTTCGGGCAGTGTAGGGGGACGTGCTGGGGTAGTGTTTTAGGGTTTAGGGAAGAGCAGTGGTGTTCAGGCAGTGTAGGGGGTCATGCTGGGGTGGTGTTTTAGGGTTTAATACACAGCAGTGGTGTTCAGGCACTGTACGGGGTCTTGTTGGGGGTGGTGTTTCAGGGTTTAGGGAAGGGGTGTTCGGGCAGTGTAGGGGGTCATGCGGGGGTGGTCTATCAGGGTTTAGGGCAGTGCAGTGGTGTTCGGGCAGTGCAGGGTTCATGCAGGGTATGGTGTTTCAGGGTTTAGGGCAGTGCAGTGGTGTTCAGGCAGCGTAGAGGGGTGTGCGGGTGGTGTTTTAGGGTTTAGGGCAGGGAAGTGGTGTTCGGGCAGTGTAGGGGGATGTGCTGGGGTAGTGTTTTAGGGTTTAGGGCAGAGCAGTGGTGTTCGGGCAGTGTAGAGGTCGTGCTGGGGGTGGTGTTTCAGGGTTAAGGGCAGGGGTGTTATGACAGTGTAGGGAGTCGTGCTGGCGGTGGTGTTTTAGTGTTTAGGGCAGTGCAGTGGTGTTCTGGTAGTGTAGGGGGTCGTTCTGGGGGTAGTGTTTAAGGGTTTAGGGCAGTGCAGTGGTGTTCGGGCAGTGTAGAGGGTTGTTCTGGAAGTGGTGTTTCTCGGTTGAGGGCAGTGAAGTGGTGTTTGGGCAGTCTAGGGGTTTGTGCAGGTGCTAGTGTTTTAGGGTTTAGGGCAATGCATTGGTGTTCGGGCAGTGTAGGAGTTCATGTTTGGGGTAGGGTTTTAGGATTTAGGGCAGTGCAGTGGTGTTCAGGCAGTGTAGGGGGTCTTTCAGGGGGGTGGTGTTTCAGGGTTTACGGCAGTGCAGTGGTGTTCAGGCAGTGTAGGGGACATGCAGGGTGGTGTTTCAGGGTTTAGGGCAGTGCAGTGGTGTTTGGGCACTGTAGGGTGTCGTGCTGGGGGTGGTGTTTCAGGGTTTAGGTCAGTGCAGTGGTGTTCGGGCAGTGTAGGGGGTCATGCGGGGGTGGTCTTTCAGGGTTTAGGGCAGTGCAGTGGTGTTCGGGCAGTGCAGGGTTCATGCAGGGTATGGTGTTTCAGGGTTTAGGGCAGTGCAGTGGTGTTCAGGCAGTGTAGAAGGGTGTGCGGGTGGTGTTTTAGGGTTTAGGGAAGGGAAGTGGTGTTCGGGCAGTGTAGGGAGATGTGCTGGGGGTAGTGTTTTAGGGTTTAGGGCAGAGCAGTGGTGTTCGGGCAGTGTAGGGGTCGTGCTGGGGGTGGTGTTTCAGGGTTTAGGGCAGGGGTGTTATGACAGTGTAGGGAGTCATGCTGGGGGTGGTGTTTTGGGGTTTAGGGCAGTGCAGTGGTGTTCTGGTAGTGTAGGGGGTCGTTCTGGGGGTAGTGTTTCAGGGTTCAGGGCAGTGCAGTGGTGTTCGGGCACTGTAGGGGGTCATACTAGGGGTGGTGTTTTATGGTTTAGGGCAGTGCTGTGGAGTTCTGGCAGTGTAGGGTTCATGCAGGGTATGGTGTTTCAGGGTTTAGGGCAGTGCAGTGGTGTTCAGGCAGTGTAGAGGGGTGTGCGGGTGATGTTTTAGGGTTTAGGGAAGGGAAGGGGTGTTCGGGCAGTGTAGGGAGATGTGCTGGGGGTAGTGTTTTAGGGTTTAGGGCAGAGCAGTGGTGTTCGGGCAGTGTAGGGGTCGTGCTGGGGGTGGTGTTTCAGGGTTTAGGGCAGGGGTTTTATGACAGTGTAGGGAGTCGTGCTGGGGGTGGTGTTTTAGGGTTTAGGGCAGTGCAGTGGTGTTCTGGTAGTGTAGGGGGTCGTTCTGGGGGTAGTGTTTCAGGGTTCAGGGCAGTGCAGTGGTGTTCGGGCACTGTAGGGGGTCATGCTAGGGGTGGTGTTTTATGGTTTAGGGCAGTGCAGTGGAGTTCGGGCAGTGTAGGGGTCGTGGAGGGGTGGTGTTACAGGGTTTAGGGCATTGCAGTTCAGGCAGTGTAGGGGGCCATGCGGGGGTGGTGTTTCAGGGTTTTGGGAAGTGCCGTGGTGTTCGAGCAGTGTAGGGGTTTGTGCTGATGCTAGTGTTTTAGGGTTTAGGTCAGTGCAATGGTGTTCGGGCAGTGTAGGGGTTTGTGCTGGGGTAGTGTTTTAGGGTTTAGGGCAGTGCAGTGGTGTTCGGGCAGTATAGACGTTTGTGCTGGGAGTGGCGTTTCGGGGTATAGGGCAGTGCAGTTGTTTTCGAGCAGTGTAGGGGTTCGTGCTTGTGCTAGTGTTTTAGGGTTTAATGCAGAGCAGTCGTGTTCAGACAGTGTACGGGGTCTTGCTTGGGGTGGTGTTTCAGGGTTTAGGGCAGGGGTGTTATGACAGTGTAGGGAGTCGTGCTGGGGTGGTGTTTCAGGGTTTAGGGCAGTGCAGTGGTGTTCGGGTAGTGTAGGGGGTCATACTGGGGGTAGTGTTTCAGGGTTTAGGGCAGTGCAGTGGTCTTCGGACACTGTAGGGGGTCATGCTAGGGGTGGTGTTTTATGGTTTACGGCAGTGCAGTGGTGTTCATGCAGTGTAGGGGGTCGTGCTGGGGGTGGTTTTTCAGGGTTTAGGGCTGTGCAGTGGTGTTTGGGCAGGGGGTGGTGTTTCATGGTTTAGGGCAGTGCAGTGGTGTTCGGGCAGTGTAGGGGTCGTGGGGGGTGGTGTTTCCGGGTTTAGGGCAGTGCAGTTCAAGCAGTGTAGGGGGTCGTGCGGGGGGGTGTTTCAGGGTTTAGGGCAGTGCCGTGGTGATCGGGCAGTGTAGGGGGTCGTGCGGGTGGTGGTGTTTCAGGGTTTAGGGCAGTGCAGTTGTGTTCGGGCAGTTTACGGGGTCGTGCTGGGAGTGGTGTTTCAGGGTTTATGGCAGTGCAGTTGTCTTTGTGCAGTGTAGGGGGTCGTTCAGGGGGGTGGTGTTTCAGGGTTTAGGGTAGTGCAGTGGTGTTCAGGCAGTGTAGGGGGACATGCAGGAGTGGTGTTTCTGCGTCTAGGGCAGTGCAGTGGTGTTTGGGCAGTGTAGGGGGTCGTGCTGGGGTTGGTGTTTCAGGGTTTAGTGCGGTGCAGTGGTGTTCGGCAGTGTAGGGGGTTGTGCTGGTGTTGGTGTTTCAGGGTTTAGGGCAGTGCAGTGGTGTTCAGGCACTGTACGGGGTCTTGCTGGGGGTGGTGTTTTAGGGTTTAGGGCAGGGGTGTTCGGGCAGTGTATTGGGTCTTTCTGGGGCTGGAGTTTCAGGGTTTAAGGCAGTACAGTGGTGTTCGGACAGTGTAGGGGGTCGTGCTGGGGGTGGTGTTTCAGGGTTTAGGGCAGTGCAGTGGTATTCGGGTTGTGGAGGGGATTGTGCTGGGGGTAGTGTTTCAGGGTTTAGGGCAGTGCAGTGGTGTTCGGGCACTGTAAGGGGTCATGCTGGGGGTGATGTTTCAGGGTTTAGGGCAGTGCAGTGGTGTTCGGGCAGTGTAGGGGGTCATGCGAGGGTGGTCTTTCAGGGTTTAGGGCAGTGCAGTGGTGTTCGGGCAGTGCAGTGGTGTTCGGGCAGTGCAGGGTTCATGCAGGGTATGGTGTTTCAGGGTTTAGGGCAGTGCAGTGGTGTTCAGGCAGTGTAGAGGGGTGTGCGGGTGGTGTTTTAGGGTTTAGGGCAGGGAAGTGGTGTTCGGGCAGTGTAGGGGGATGTGCTGGGGTAGTGTTTTAGGGTTTAGGGCAGTGCAGTGTTGTTCGGGCAGTGTAGGGGTCGTGCGGGTGGTGTTTCAGGATTTAGGGCAGTGCCGTGGTGTTCGGATAGTGTAGGGGGTCGTGCGGGGGTTGGTTTTTCAGGGTTTAGGGCAGTGCAGTGGTGTTCGGGCAGTGTTGGGGTTCGTGCAGGGGGTGGTGTTTCAGGGTTTTTGGCAGTGCAGCGGTGTTTGGGCAGTGTAGGGGGTTGTGTGGGGGTGGTGTTTCAGGGCTTAGGGCAGTTCAGTGGAGTTTGGGCAGTGTAGGGGGACATGTGGTGGTGGTGTTTCAGGGATTAGAGCTGTGCAGTTGTGTTCGGGCAGTGTAGAGGGTTGTGCTGGAAGTGGTGTTTCTCGGTTGAGGGCAGTGCAGCGGTGTTTGGGCAGTGTAGGGGTTTGTGCAGGTGCTAGTGTTTTAGGGTTTAGGGCAATGCATTGGTGTTCAGGCAGTGTAGGGGTTCATGTTTGGGGTAGTGTTTTAGGATTTAGGGCAGTGCAGTGGTGTTCAGGCAGTGTAGGGGGTCGTTCAAAGGGGTGGTGTTTCAGGGTTTACGGCAGTGCAGTGGTGTTCAGGCAGTGTAGGGGGACATGCAGGGTGGTGTTTCAGGGTTTAGGGCAGTGCAGTGGTGTTTGGGCACTGTAGGGTGTCGTGCTGGGGTGGTGTTTCAGGGTTTAGGGCAGTGCAGTGGTGTTCGGGCAGTGTAGGGGGTCATGCAGGGGTGGTTTTTCAGGGTTTAGGGCAGTGCAGTGGTGTTCGGGCAGTGCAGGGTTCATGCAGGGAATGGTGTTTCAGGGTTTAGGGGAGTGCAGTGGTGTTCGGGCAGTGTAGGGGGATGTGCTGGGGGTAGTGTTTTAGGATTTAGGGCAGAGCAGTGGTGTTCGGGCAGTGTAGGGGTCGTGCTGGGGGTGGTGTTTTAGGGTTTAATGCAGAGCAGTGGTGTTCAGGCAGTGTACGGGGTCATTCTGGGGGTAGTGTTTCAGGGTTTAGGGCAGTGGAGTGGTGTGCGGGCAGTGTAGGGTGTCGTGCTGGGGGTGGTGTTTCAGGGTTTAGGGCAGTGCCGTGGTTTTCGGACAGTGTAGGGGGTCGTGTGGGGGTGGTGTTTCAGGGTCTAGGGGTAGTGTTTTAGGGTTTAGGGCAGTGCATTGGTGTTCGGGCAGTGTAGGGAGTCGTGCTGGGGTAGTGTATTAGGGTTTGGGGCAGTGCAGTAGTGTTCGGGCAGTGTAGGGGGACGTGCTGGGGGTAGTGTTTTAGGGTTTAGGGAAGAGCAGTGGTGTTCAGGCAGTGTAGGGGGTCATGCTGGGGGTGGTGTTTTAGGGTTTAATACAGAGCAGTGGTGTTCAGGCACTGTACGGGGTCTTGTTGGGGGTGGTGTTTCAGGGTTTAGGGAAGGGGTGTTCGGGCAGTGTATTGGGTCTTTCTGGGGCTGGTGTTTCAGGGTTTACGGCAGTGCAGTGGTGTTCGGACAGTGTAGGGGGTCGTGCTGGGGGTGGTGTTTTAGGGTTTAGGGCAGTGCAGTGGTATTCGGGTTCTGGAGGGGGTCATGCTGGGGTTAGTGTTTCAGGCTTTAGGGAAGTGCAGTGGTGTTCGGGCACTGTAGGGGTCATGCTGGGGGTGATGTTTCAGGGTTTAGGGCAGTGCAATGGTGTTCGGGCAGTGTAGGGGGTCGTGCTGGGGGTGGTTTTTCAGGGATAAGGGCAGTGCAGTGTTGTTCGGGCAGTGTAGGGGTCGTGCGGGTGGTGTATCAGGGTTTAGGGCAGTGCAGTGTTGTTCGGGCAGTGTTGGGGTTCGTGCGGGGGGTGGTGTTTCAGGGTTTTTGGCAGTGCAGTGGTGTTTGAGCAGTGTAGGGGTCGTGTGGGGGTCGTGTTTCAGGGCTTATGGCAGTTCAGTGGAGTTTGGGCAGTGTCGGGGGACATGCGATGGTGGTGTTTCAGGGTTTAGAGCAGTACAGTTGTGTTGGGGCAGTGTAGAGGGTTGTGCTGGAAGTGGTGTTTCTCGGTTGAGGGCAGTGCAGTGGTGTTTGGGCAGTGTAGGGGTTCGTGCTGGTGCTAGTGTTTTAGGGTTTAGGTCAGTGCAGTGGTGTTCGGGCAGTGTAGGGGTTTGTGCTGGGGTAGTGTTTTAGGGTTTAGGGCAGTGCAGTGGTGTTCGGGCAGTGTAGGGGTTTGTGCTGGGGGTAGTGTTTTAGGGTTTAGGGCAGAGCAGTGGTGCTCGGGCAGTGTAGGGGTCGTGCTGGGGGTGGTGTTTCAGGGTTTAGGTCAGTGCAGTGGTGTTTGGGCAGTGTAGGGGGTCATGCGGGGGTGGTCTTTCAGGGTTTAGGGCAGTGCAGTGGTGTTCGGGCAGTGTAGGGGTTCATGCGGGGGTGGTCTTTCAGGGTTTAGGGCAGTGCAGTGGTGTTTGGGCAGTGTAGGGGGTCATGCAGGGGTGGTCTTTCAGGGTTTAGGGCAGTGCAGTGGTGTTCGGGCAGTGCAGGGTTCATGCAGGGTATGGTGTTTCAGGGTTTAGGGCAGTGCAGTGCTGTTCAGGCAGTGTAGAGGGGTGTGCGGGTGATGTTTTAGGGTTTAGGGCAGGGAAGTGGTGTTCGGGTAGTGTAGGGGGTCATACTGGGGATAGTGTTTCAGGGTTTAGGGCAGTGCAGTGGTGTTTGGACACTGTAGGGGGTCATGCTAGGGGTGGTGTTTTATGGTTTAGGGCAGTGCAGTGGTGTTCGGGCAGTGTAGGGGGTCGTGCTGGGGGTGGTTTTTCAGGGTTTAGGGCAGTGCAGTGGTGTTCGGGCAGTTTAGGGTTCGTGCAGGGGGTGGTGTTTCAGTGTTTTGGGAAGTGCCGTGGTGTTCGGGCAGTGTAGGGGGTCGTGCTGGGGGTGGTGTTTCAGGGTTTAGTTTGGTGCAGTGGTGTTCGGCAGTGTAGGGGGTTGTGCTGGGGTTGGTGTTTCAGGGTTTAGGGCAGTGCAGTGGTGTTCGGGCAGTGTAGGGGGTCGTGCTGGGGGTGGTGTTTCAGGGTTTAGGGCAGTGCAGTTGTGTTCGAGCAGTGTAGGGGTTCGTGCTGGTGCTAGTGTTGTAGGGTTTAGGTCAGTGCAGTGGTGTTCCGGCAGTGTAGGGGTTTGTGCTGAGGGTAGTGTTTTAGGGTTTAGGGCAGTGCAGTGGTGTGCGGGAAGTGTAGTGTTTGTGCTGGGGGTAGTGTTTTAGGGTTTAGGGCAGTGCAGTGTTGTTCGGGCAGTGTAGGGGTCGTGCGGGTGGTGTTTCAGGGTTTAGGGCAGTGCCGTGGTGTTCGGACACTGTAGGGGGTCATGCGGGGCTGGTGTTTCAGGGTCTAGGGCAGTGCAGTGGTGTTCGGGCAGTGTAGGGGGTCGTGCTGGGGGTGGTGTTTCAGGGTTTAGTGCAGTGCAGTGGTATTCGGCAGTGTAGGGGGTTGTGCTGGGGGTAGTGTTTTAGGGTTTAGGGCAGTGCAGTGGTGTTCGGGCAGTGTAGGGGTTTGTGCTGGGGGTAGTGTTTTAGGGTTTAGGGCAGTGCAGTGGTGTTCGGGCAGTGTAGGGGTTTGTGCTGGGGGTAGTGTTTTAGGGTTTAGGGCAGTGCAGTGGTGTTCGGGCAGTGTAGGGGGTCGTACTGGGGGTAGTGTATTAGGGTTTGGGGCAGTGCAGTGTTGTTCGGGCAGTGTAGGGGTCGTGTGGGTGGTGTTTCAGGGTTTAGGGCAGTGCTGTGATGTTCGGACAGTGTAGGGGGTCGTGCGGGGGTGGTGTTTCAGGGTCTAGGGCAGTGCAGTGGTGTTCGGGCAGTGTAGGGGGTCGTGCTGGGGGTAGTGTAGTAGGGTTGGGGGCAGTGCAGTAGTGATCGGGCAGTGTAGGGGGACGTGCTGGGGGTAGTGTTTTAGGGTTTAGGGAAGAGCATTGGTGTTCAGGCAGTGTAGGGGGTCTTGCTGGGGGTTGTGTTTCAGGGTTTAGGGCTTGGGTGTTCGAGCAGTGTATTGGGTCTTTCTGGGGCTGGTGTTTCAGGGTTTACGGCAGTGCAGTGGTGTTCGGACAGTGTAGGGGGTCGTGCTGGGGGTGGTGTTTCCGGGTTTAGGGCAGTGCAGTGGTATTCGGGTTGTGGAGGGGTTCGTGCTGGGGGTAGTGTTTCAGGGTTTAGTGCGGTGCAGTGGTGTTCGGCAGTGTAGGGGGTTGTGCTGGGGTTGGTGTTTCAGGGTTTAGGGCAGTGCAGTGGTGTTCAGGCACTGTACGGGGTCTTGCGGGGGGTGGTGTTTTAGGGTTTAGGGCAGGGGTGTTCGGGCAGTGTATTGGGTCTTTCTGGGGCTGGAGTTTCAGGGTTTAAGGCAGTACAGTGGTGTTCGGACAGTGTAGGGGGTCGTGCTGGGGGTGGTGTTTCAGGGTTTAGGGCAGTGCAGTGGTATTCGGCTTGTGGAGGGGGTCGTGCTGGGGGTAGTGTTTCAGGGTTTAGGGCAGTGCAGTGGTGTTAGGGCACTGTAGGGGGTCATGCTGGGGGTGATGTTTCAGGGTTTAGGGCAGTGCAATGGTGTTCGGGCAGTGTAGGGGGTCGTGCTGGGGGTGGTTTTTCAGGGTTTAGGGCAGTGCAGTGTTGTTCGGGCAGTGTAGGGGTCGTGCGGGTGGTGTTTCAGGGTTTAGGGCAGTGCCGTGGTGTTCGGATAGTGTAGGGGGTCGTGCGGGGGTTGGTTTTTCAGGGTTTAGGGCAGTGCAGTGGTGTTCGGGCAGTGTAGGGAGTCGTGCTGGGGTAGTGTATTAGGGTTTTGGGCAGTGCAGTAGTGTTTGGGCAGTGTAGGGGGATGTGCTGGGGGTAGTTTTTTAGGGTTTAGGGAAGAGCAGTGGTGTTCAGGCAGTGTAGGGGGTCATGCTGGGGGTGGTGTTTTAGGGTTTAATACAGAGCAGTAGTGTTCAGGCACTGTACGGGGTCTTGTTGGGGGTGGTGTTTCAGGGTTTAGGGAAGGGCAGTGGTGTTCGGGCAGTGTATTGGGTCTTTCTGGGGCTGGTGTTTCAGGGTTTACGGCAGTGCAGTGGTGTTCGGACAGTGTTGGGGGTCGTGCTGGGAGTGGTGTTTCAGGGTTTAGGGCAGTGCAGTGGAATTTGGGTTCTGGAGGGGGTCGTGCTGGGGGTAGTGTTTCAGGGTTTAGGGAAGTGCAGTGGTGTTCGGGCACTGTAGGGGTCATGCCGGGGGTGATGTTTCAGGGTTTAGGGCAGTGCAATGGTGTTCGGGCAGTGTAGGGGGTCGTGCTGGGGTTGGTTTTTCAGGGTTTAGGGCAGTGCAATGGTGTTCGGGCAGTGTAGGGGGTCGTGCTGGGGTTGGTTTTTCAGGGTTTAGGGCAGTGCAGTGTTGTTCGGGCAGTGTTGGGGTTCGTGCGGGGGGTGGTGTTTCAGGGTTTTTGGCAGTGCAGTGGTGTTTGAGCAGTGTAGGGGGTCGTGTGGGGGTCGTGTTTCAGGGCTTATGGCAGTTCAGTGGAGTTTGGGCAGTGTAGGGGAACATGCGGTGGTGGTGTTTCAGGGTTTAGAGCAGTACAGTTGTGCTCGGGCAGTGTAGAGGGTTGTGCTGGAAGTGGTGTTTCTCGGTTGAGGGCAGTGCAGTGGTGTTTGGGCAGTGTATGGGGTCGTTCAGGGGGGTGGTGTTTCAGGGTTTACGGCAGTGCAGTGGTGTTCAGGCAGTGTAGGGGGACATGCAGGGTGGTGTTTCAGGGTTTAGGGTAGTGCAGTGGTGTTTGGGCACTGTAGGGTGTCGTGCTGGGGGTGGTGTTTCAGGGTTTAGGTCAGTGCAGTGGTGTTCGGGCAGTGTAGGGGGTCATGCGGGGGTGGTCTTTCAGGGTTTAGGGCAGTGCAGTGGTGTTCGGGCAGTGTAGGGGTTCATGCGGGGGTGGTTTTTCAGGGTTTAGGGCAGTGCTATGGTGTTCGGGCAGTGTAGGGGGTCATGCAGGGGTGGTCTTTCAGGGTTTAGGGCAGTGCAGTGCTGTTCAGGCAGTGTAGAGGGGTGTGCGGGTGATGTTTTAGGGTTTAGGGCAGGGAAGTGGTGTTCGGGTAGTGTAGGGGGTCATACTGGGGATAGTGTTTCAGGGTTTAGGGCAGTGCAGTGGTGTTTGGACACTGTAGGGGGTCATGCTAGGGGTGGTGTTTTATGGTTTAGGGCAGTGAAGTGGTGTTCGGGCAGTGTAGGGGGTCGTGCTGGGGGTGGTTTTTCAGGGTTTAGGGCAGTGCAGTGGTGTTCGGGCAGTTTAGGGTTCGTGCAGGGGGTGGTGTTTCAGTGTTTTGGGAAGTGCCGTGGTGTTCGGGCAGTGTAGGGGGTCGTGCTGGGGGTGGTGTTTCAGGGTTTAGTTTGGTGCAGTGGTGTTCGGCAGTGTAGGGGGTTGTGCTGGGGTTGGTGTTTCAGGGTTTAGGGCAGTGCAGTGGTGTTCGGGCAGTGTAGGGGGTCGTGCTGGGGGTGGTGTTTCAGGGTTTAGGGCAGTGCAGTTGTGTTCGAGCAGTGTAGGGGTTCGTGCTGGTGCTAGTGTTGTAGGGTTTAGGTCAGTGCAGTGGTGTTCCGGCAGTGTAGGGGTTTGTGCTGAGGGTAGTGTTTTAGGGTTTAGGGCAGTGCAGTGGTGTGCGGGAAGTGTAGTGTTTGTGCTGGGGGTAGTGTTTTAGGGTTTAGGGCAGTGCAGTGTTGTTCGGGCAGTGTAGGGGTCGTGCGGGTGGTGTTTCAGGGTTTAGGGCAGTGCCGTGGTGTTCGGACACTGTAGGGGGTCATGCGGGGCTGGTGTTTCAGGGTCTAGGGCAGTGCAGTGGTGTTCGGGCAGTGTAGGGGGTCGTGCTGGGGGTGGTGTTTCAGGGTTTAGTGCAGTGCAGTGGTATTCGGCAGTGTAGGGGGTTGTGCTGGGGGTAGTGTTTTAGGGTTTAGGGCAGTGCAGTGGTGTTCGGGCAGTGTATGGGTTTGTGCTGGGGGTAGTGTTTTAGGGTTTAGGGCAGTGCAGTGGTGTTCGGGCAGTGTAGGGGTTTGTGCTGGGGGTAGTGTTTTAGGGTTTAGGGCAGTGCAGTGGTGTTCGGGCAGTGTAGGGGGTCGTACTGGGGGTAGTGTATTAGGGTTTGGGGCAGTGCAGTGTTGTTCGGGCAGTGTAGGGGTCGTGTGGGTGGTGTTTCAGGGTTTAGGGCAGTGCCGTGATGTTCGGACAGTGTAGGGGGTCGTGCGGGGGTGGTGTTTCAGGGTCTAGGGCAGTGCAGTGGTGTTCGGGCAGTGTAGGGGGTCGTGCTGGGGTGGTGTTTCAGGGTTTAGTGCAGTGCAGTGGTGTTCAGCAGTATAGGGGGTTGTGCTGGGGGTAGTGTTTTAGGGTTTAGGGCAGTGCAGTGGTGTTCGGGCTGTGTAGGGGGTCGTACTGGGGGTAGTGTAGTAGGGTTTGGGGCAGTGCAGTAGTGATCGGGCAGTGTAGGGGGACGTGCTGGGGGTAGTGTTTTAGGGTTTAGGGAAGAGCATTGGTGTTCAGGCAGTGTAGGGGGTCTTGCTGGGGGTTGTGTTTCAGGGTTTATGGCTTGGGTGTTCGAGCAGTGTATTGGGTCTTTCTGGGGCTGGTGTTTCAGGGTTTACGGCAGTGCAGTGGTGTTCGGACAGTGTAGGGGGTTGTGCTGGGGTTGGTGTTTCAGGGTTTAGGGCAGTGCAGTGGTGTTCAGGCACTGTACGGGGTCTTGCTGGGGGTGGTGTTTTAGGGTTTAGGGCAGGGGTGTTCGGGCAGTGTATTGGGTCTTTCTGGGGCTGGAGTTTCAGGGTTTAAGGCAGTACAGTGGTGTTCGGACAGTGTAGGGGGTCGTGCTGGGGGTGGTGTGTCAGGGTTTAGGGCAGTGCAGTGGTATTCGGCTTGTGGAGGGGGTCGTGCTGGGGGTAGTGTTTCAGGGTTTAGGGCAGTGCAGTGGTGTTAGGGCACTGTAGGGGGTCATGCTGGGGGTGATGTTTCAGGGTTTAGGGCAGTGCAATGGTGTTCGGGCAGTGTAGGGGGTCGTGCTGGGGGTGGTTTTTCAGGGTTTAGGGCAGTGCAGTGTTGTTCGGGCAGTGTAGGGGTCGTGCGGGTGGTGTTTCAGGGTTTAGGGCAGTGCCGTGGTGTTCGGATAGTGTAGGGGGTCGTGCGGGGGTTGGTTTTTCAGGGTTTAGGGCAGTGCAGTGGTGTTCGGGCAGTGTAGGGAGTCGTGCTGGGGTAGTGTATTAGGGTTTGGGGCAGTGCAGTAGTGTTCGGGCAGTGTAGGGGGATGTGCTGGGGGTAGTTTTTTAGGTTTTAGGGAAGAGCAGTGGTGTTCAGGCAGTGTAGGGGGTCATGCTGGGGGTGGTGTTTTAGGGTTTAATACAGAGCAGTAGTGTTCAGGCACTGTACGGGGTCTTGTTGGGGGTGGTGTTTCAGGGTTTAGGGAAGTGCAGTGGTGTTCGGGCAGTGTATTGGGTCTTTCTGGGGCTGGTGTTTCAGGGTTTACGGCAGTGCAGTGGTGTTCGGACAGTGTTGGGGGTCGTGCTGGGGGTGGTGTTTCAGGGTTTAGGGCAGTGCAGTGGAATTTGGGTTCTGGAGGGGGTCGTGCTGGGGGTAGTGTTTCAGGGTTTAGGGAAGTGCAGTGGTGTTCGGGCACTGTAGGGGTCATGCCGGGGGTGATGTTTCAGGGTTTAGGGCAGTGCAATGGTGTTCGGGCAGTGTAGGGGGTCGTGCTGGGGTTGGTCTTTCAGGGTTTAGGGCAGTGCAATGGTGTTCGGGCAGTGTAGGGGGTCGTGCTGGGGTTGGTTTTTCAGGGTTTAGGGCAGTGCAGTGTTGTTCGGGCAGTGTTGGGGTTCGTGCGGGGGGTGGTGTTTCAGGGTTTTTGGCAGTGCAGTGGTGTTTGAGCAGTGTAGGGGGTCGTGTGGGGGTCGTGTTTCAGGGCTTATGGCAGTTCAGTGGAGTTTGGGCAGTGTAGGGGGACATGCGGTGGTGGTGTTTCAGGGTTTAGAGCAGTACAGTTGTGTTCGGGCAGTGTAGAGGGTTGTGCTGGAAGTGGTGTTTCTCGGTTGAGGGCAGTGCAGTGGTGTTTGGGCAGTGTATGGGGTCGTTCAGGGGGGTGGTGTTTCAGGGTTTACGGCAGTGCAGTGGTGTTCAGGCAGTGTAGGGGGACATGCAGGGTGGTGTTTCAGGGTTTAGGGCAGTGCAGTGGTGTTTGGGCACTGTAGGGTGTCGTGCTGGGGGTGGTGTTTCAGGGTTTAGGTCAGTGCAGTGGTGTTCGGGCAGTGTAGGGGGTCATGCGGGGGTGGTCTTTCAGGGTTTAGGGCAGTGCAGTGGTGTTCGGGCAGTGTAGGGGTTCATGCGGGGGTGGTTTTTCAGGGTTTAGGGCAGTGCAGTGGTGTTCGGGCAGTGTAGGGGGTCATGCAGGGGTGGTCTTTCAGGGTTTAGGGCAGTGCAGTGGTGTTCGGGCAGTGCAGGGTTCATGCAGGGTATGGTGTTTCAGGGTTTAGGGCAGTGCAGTGGTGTTCGGGCAGTGTAGGGGGATGTGCTGGGGGTAGTGTTTTAGGGTTTAGGGCAGAGCAGTGGTGTTCGGGCAGTGTAGGGGTCGTGCTGGGGGTGGTGTTTCAGGGTTTAGGGCAGGGGTGTTATGACAGTGTAGGGAGTCGTGCTGGGGTGGTGTTTCAGGGTTTAGGGCAGTGCAGTGGTGTTCGGGTAGTGTAGGGTGTCATACTGGGGGTAGTGTTTCAGGGTTTAGGGCAGTGCAGTGGTGTTCAGGCAGTGTAGGGGGTCATGCTGGGGGTGGTGTTTTAGGGTTTAATACAGAGCAGTAGTGTTCAGGCACTGTACGGGGTCTTGTTGGGGGTGGTGTTTCAGGGTTTAGGGAAGTGCAGTGGTGTTCGGGCAGTGTATTGGGTCTTTCTGGGGCTGGTGTTTCAGGGTTTACGGCAGTGCAGTGGTGTTCGGACAGTGTTGGGGGTCGTGCTGGGGGTGGTGTTTCAGGGTTTAGGGCAGTGCAGTGGAATTTGGGTTCTGGAGGGGGTCGTGCTGGGGGTAGTGTTTCAGGGTTTAGGGAAGTGCAGTGGTGTTCGGGCACTGTAGGGGTCATGCCGGGGGTGATGTTTCAGGGTTTAGGGCAGTGCAATGGTGTTCGGGCAGTGTAGGGGGTCGTGCTGGGGTTGGTCTTTCAGGGTTTAGGGCAGTGCAATGGTGTTCGGGCAGTGTAGGGGGTCGTGCTGGGGTTGGTTTTTCAGGGTTTAGGGCAGTGCAGTGTTGTTCGGGCAGTGTTGGGGTTCGTGCGGGGGGTGGTGTTTCAGGGTTTTTGGCAGTGCAGTGGTGTTTGAGCAGTGTAGGGGGTCGTGTGGGGGTCGTGTTTCAGGGCTTATGGCAGTTCAGTGGAGTTTGGGCAGTGTAGGGGGACATGCGGTGGTGGTGTTTCAGGGTTTAGAGCAGTACAGTTGTGTTCGGGCAGTGTAGAGGGTTGTGCTGGAAGTGGTGTTTCTCGGTTGAGGGCAGTGCAGTGGTGTTTGGGCAGTGTATGGGGTCGTTCAGGGGGGTGGTGTTTCAGGGTTTACGGCAGTGCAGTGGTGTTCAGGCAGTGTAGGGGGACATGCAGGGTGGTGTTTCAGGGTTTAGGGCAGTGCAGTGGTGTTTGGGCACTGTAGGGTGTCGTGCTGGGGGTGGTGTTTCAGGGTTTAGGTCAGTGCAGTGGTGTTCGGGCAGTGTAGGGGGTCATGCGGGGGTGGTCTTTCAGGGTTTAGGGCAGTGCAGTGGTGTTCGGGCAGTGTAGGGGTTCATGCGGGGGTGGTTTTTCAGGGTTTAGGGCAGTGCAGTGGTGTTCGGGCAGTGTAGGGGGTCATGCAGGGGTGGTCTTTCAGGGTTTAGGGCAGTGCAGTGGTGTTCGGGCAGTGCAGGGTTCATGCAGGGTATGGTGTTTCAGGGTTTAGGGCAGTGCAGTGGTGTTCGGGCAGTGTAGGGGGATGTGCTGGGGGTAGTGTTTTAGGGTTTAGGGCAGAGCAGTGGTGTTCGGGCAGTGTAGGGGTCGTGCTGGGGGTGGTGTTTCAGGGTTTAGGGCAGGGGTGTTATGACAGTGTAGGGAGTCGTGCTGGGGTGGTGTTTCAGGGTTTAGGGCAGTGCAGTGGTGTTCGGGTAGTGTAGGGTGTCATACTGGGGGTAGTGTTTCAGGGTTTAGGGCAGTGCAGTGGTGTTCGGACACTGTAGGGGGTCATGCTAGGGGTGGTGTTTTATGGTTTAGGGCAGTGCAGTGGTGTTCGGGCAGTGTAGGGGGTCGTGCTGGGGGTGGTTTTTCAGGGTTTAGGGCAGTGCAGTGGTGTTTGGGCAGTTTAGGGTTCGTGCAGGGGGTGGTGTTTCAGTGTTTTGGGAAGTGCCGTGGTGTTCGGGCAGTGTCGGGGGTTGTGCTGGGGGTGGTGTTTCAGGGTTTAGTGCGGTGCAGTGGTGTTCGGCAGTGTAGGGGGTTGTGCTGGGGTTGGTGTTTCAGGGTTTAGGGCAGTGCAGTGGTGTTCGGGCAGTGTAGGGGGTCATGCTGGGGGTGGTGTTTCAGGGTTTAGGGCAGTGCAGTTGTGTTCGAGCAGTGTAGGGGTTCGTGCTGGTGCTAGTGTTGTAGGGTTTAGGTCAGTGCAGTGGTGTTCCGGCAGTGTAGGGGTTTGTGCTGGGGGTAGTGTTTTAGGGTTTAGTGCAGTGCAGTCATGTTCGGGCAGTGTCGGGTTTGTGCTGGGGGTAGTGTTTTAGGGTTTAGGGCAGTGCAGTGTTGTTCGGGCAGTGTAGGGGTCGTGCGGGTGGTGTTTCAGGGTTTAGGGCAGTGCCGTGGTGTTTGGACAGTGTAGGGGGTCGTGCGGGGTGGTGTTTCAGGGTCTAGGGCAGTGCAGTGGTGTTCGGGCAGTGTAGGGGTCGTGCTGGGGGTGGTGTTTCAGGGTTTAGTGCAGTGCAGTGGTGTTCGGCAGTGTAGGGGGTTGTGCTGGGGGTAGTGTTTTAGGGTTTAGGGCAGTGCAGTGGTGTTCGGGCAGTGTAGGGGTTTGTGCTGGGGTAGTGTTTTAGGGTTTAGGGCAGTGCAGTGGTGTTCGGGCAGTGTAGGGGGTCGTACTGGGGGCAGTGCAGTAGTGATCGGGCAGTGTAGGGGGACGTGCTGGGGGTAGTGTTTTAGGGTTTAGGGAAGAGCAGTGGTGTTCAGGCAGTGTAGGGGGTCTTGCTGGGGGTTGTGTTTCAGGGTTTAGGGCTTGGGTGTTCGGGCAGTGTATTGGGTCTTTCTGGGGCTGGTGTTTCAGGGTTTACGGCAGTGCAGTGGTGTTCGGACAGTGTAGGGGGTCGTGCTGGGGGTGGTGTTTCAGGGTTTAGGGCAGTGCAGTGGTATTCGGGTTGTGGAGGGGGTCGTGCTGGGGGTAGTGTTTCAGGGTTTAGGGAAGTGCAGTGGTGTTCGGGCACTGTAGGGGGTCATGCTGGGGGTGCTGTTTCAGGGTTTAGGGCAGTGCAATGGTGTTCGGGCAGTGTAGGGGGTCGTGCTGGGGGTGGTTTTTCAGGGTTTAGGGCAGTGCAGTGTTGTTCGGGCAGTGTAGGGGTCGTGCGGGTGGTGTTTCAGGGTTTAGGGCAGTGCCGTGGTGTTCGGATAGTGTAGGGGGTCGTGCGGGGGTTGGTTTTTCATGGTTTAGGGCAGTGCAGTGGTGTTCGGGCAGTGTTGGGGTTCATGCGGGGGGTGGTGTTTCAGGGTTTTTGGCAGTGCAGCGGTGTTTGGGCAGTGTAGGGGGTTGTGTGGGGGTAGTGTTTCAGGGCTTAGGGCAGTTCAATGGAGCTTGGGCAGTGTAGGGGGACATGCGGTGGTGGTGTTTCAGGGATTAGAGCAGTGCAGTTGTGTTCGGGCAGTGTAGAGGGTTGTGCTGGAAGTGGTGTTTCTCGGTTGAGGGCAGTGCAGTGGTGTTTGGGCAGTGTAGGGGTTTGTGCAGGTGCTAGTGTTTTAGGGTTTAGGGCAATGCATTGGTGTTCGGGCAGTGTAGGGGTTCATGTTTGGGGTAGTGTTTTAGGATTTAGGGCAGTGCAGTGGTGTTCAGGCAGTGTAGGGGGTCGTTCAGGGGGGTGGTGTTTCAGGGTTTACGGCAGTGCAGTGGT
Source organism: Triturus cristatus (assembly GCF_964204655.1). NCBI lineage: Eukaryota > Metazoa > Chordata > Amphibia > Caudata > Salamandridae > Triturus > Triturus cristatus. Next base: position 156,439,855 of record NC_140579.1, read on the forward strand.
GTTCAGGCAGTGTAGGGGGACATGCAGGGTGGTGTTTCAGGGTTTAGGGCAGTGCAGTGGTGTTTGGGCACTGTAGGGTGTCGTGCTGGGGGTGGTGTTTCAGGGTTTAGGGCAGTGCAGTGGTGTTCGGGCAGTGTAGGGGGTCATGCGGGGGTGGTTTTTCAGGGTTTAGGGCAGTGCAGTGGTGTTTGGGCACTGCAGGGTTCATGCAGGGTATGGTGTTTCAGGGTTCAGGGCAGTGCAGTGGTGTTCGGGCAGTGTAGGGGGATGTGCTGGGGGTAGTGTTTTAGGATTTAGGGCAGAGCATTGGTGTTCGGGCAGTGTAGGGGTCGTGCTGGGGGTGGTGTTTTAGGGTTTAATGCAGAGCAGTGGTGTTCAGGCAGTGTACGGGGTCTTGCTGGGGGTGGTGTTTCAGGGTTTAGGGCAGGGGTGTTATGACAGTGTAGGGAGTCGTGCTGGAGTGGTGTTATAGGGTTTAGGGCAGTGCAGTGGTGTTCTGGTAGTGTAGGGGGTCGTTCTGGGGGTAGTGTTTCAGGGTTTAGGGCAGTGCAGTGGTGTTCGGGCAGTGTAGGGGGTCGTGCTGGGGGTGGTTTTTCAGGGTTTAGGCCAGTGTAGGGGTCGTGCGGGTGGTGTTTCAGGGTTTAGGGCAGTGCCGTGGTGTTCGGACAGTGTAGGGGGTTGTGTGGGGGTAGTGTTTCAGGGTCTAGGGGTAGTGTTTTAGGGTTTAGGGCAGTGCATTGGTGTTCGGGCAGTGTAGGGGGTCGTGCTGGGGTAGTGTATTAGGGTTTGGGGCAGTGCAGGAGTGTTCGGGCAGTGTAGGGGGACGTGCTGGGGGTAGTGTTTTAGGGTTTAGGGAAGAGCAGTGGTGTTCAGGCAGTGTAGGGGGTCATGCTGGGGTGGTGTTTTAGGGTTTAATACAGAGCAGTGGTGTTCAGGCACTGTACGGGGTCTTGTTGGGGTGGTGTTTCAGGGTTTAGGGAAGGGGTGTTCGGGCAGTGTATTGGGTCTTTCTGGGGCTGGTGTTTCAGGGTTTCGGCAGTGCAGTGGTGTTCGGACAGTGTAGGGGGTCGTGCTGGGGGTGGTGTTTCAGGGTTTAGGGCAGTGCAGTGGTATTCGGGTTCTGGAGGGGGTCGTGCTGGGGGTAGTGTTTCAGGGTTTAGGGAAGTGCAGTGGTGTTCGGGCACTGTAGGGGTCATGCTGGGGGTGATATTTCAGGGTTTAGGGCAGTGCAATGGTGTTCGGGCAGTGTAGGGGGTCGTGCTGGGGGTGGTTTTTCAGGGTTTAGGGCAGTGCAGTGTTGTTCGGGCAGTGTAGGGGTCGTGCGGGTGGTGTTTCAGGGTTTAGGGCAGTGCCGTGGTGTTCGGACAGTGTAGGGGTCGTGCGGGGGTTGGTTTTTCAGGGTTTAGGGCAGTGCAGTGGTGTTCGGGCAGTGTTGGGGTTTGTGCGGGGGTGGTGTTTCAGGGTTTTTGGCAGTGCAGTGGTGTTTGAGCAGTGTAGGGGGTCATGTGGGGGTGGTGTTTCAGGGCTTATGGCAGTTCAGTGGAGTTTGGGCAGTGTAGGGGGACATGCGGTGGTGGTGTTTCAGGGTTTAGAGCAGTACAGTTGTGTTCGGGCAGTGTAGAGGGTTGTGCTGGAAGTGGTGTTTCTCGGTTGAGGGCAGTGCAGTGGTATTTGGGCAGTCTAGGGGTTTGTGCAGGTGCTAGTGTTTTAGGGTTTAGGGCAATGCATTGGTGTTCGGGCAGTGTAGGGGTTCATGTTTGGGGTAGTGTTTTAGGATTTAGGGTAGTGCAGTGGTGTTCAGGCAGTGTAGGGGGTCTTTCAGGGGCGTGGTGTTTCAGGGTTTACTGCAGTGCAGTGGTGTTCAGGCAGTGTAGGGGGACATGCAGGGTGGTGTTTCAGGGTTTAGGGCAGTGCAGTGGTGTTTGGGCACTGTAGGGTGTCGTGCTGGGGGTGGTGTTTCAGGGTTTAGGTCAGTGCAGTGGTGTTCGGGCAGTGTAGGGGGTCATGCGCGGGTGGTCTTTCAGGGTTTAGGGCAGTGCAGTGGTGTTCGGGCAGTGCAGGGTTCATGCAGGGTATGGTGTTTCAGGGTTTAGGGCAGTGCAGTGGTGTTCAGGCAGCGTAGAGGGGTGTGCGGGTGGTGTTTTAGGGTTTAGGGCAGGGAAGTGGTGTTCGGGCAGTGTAGGGGGATGTGCTGGGGTAGTGTTTTAGGGTTTAGGGCAGAGCAGTGGTGTTCGGGCAGTGTAGGGAGTCGTGCTGGGGGTGGTGTTTTAGGGTTTAGGGCAGTGCAGTGGTGTTCTGGTAGTGTAGGGGGTCGTTCTGGGGGTAGTGTTTAAGGGTTTAGGGCAGTGCAGTGGTGTTCGGGCAGTGTAGAGGGTTGTGCTGGAAGTGGTGTTTCTCGGTTGAGGGCAGTGAAGTGGTGTTTGGGCAGTCTAGGGGTTTGTGCAGGTGCTAGTGTTTTAGGGTTTAGGGCAATGCATTGGTGTTCGGGCAGTGTAGGGGTTCATGTATGGGGTAGTGTTTTAGGATTTAGGGCAGTGCAGTGGTGTTCAGGCAGTGTAGGGGGTCTTTCAGGGGGGTGGTGTTTCAGGGTTTACGGCAGTGCAGTGGTGTTCAGGCAGTGTAGGGGACATGCAGGGTGGTGTTTCAGGGTTTAGGGCAGTGCAGTGGTGTTTGGGCACTGTAGGGTGTCGTGCTGGGGGTGGTGTTTCAGGGTTTAGGTCAGTGCAGTGGTGTTCGGGCAGTGTAGGGGGTCATGCGGGGGTGGTCTTTCAGGGTTTAGGGCAGTGCAGTGGTGTTCGGGCAGTGCAGGGTTCATGCAGGGTATGGTGTTTCAGGGTTTAGGGCAGTGCAGTGGTGTTCAGGCAGTGTAGAGGGGTGTGCGGGTGGTGGTTTAGGGAAGGGAAGTGGTATTCGGGCAGTGTAGGGAGATGTGCTGGGGGTAGTGTTTTAGGGTTTAGGGCAGAGCAGTGGTGTTCGGGCAGTGTAGGGGTCGTGCTGGGGGTGGTGTTTCAGGGTTTAGGGCAGGGGTGTTATGACAGTGTAGGGAGTCGTGCTGGGGGTGGTGTTTTAGGGTTTAGGGCAGTGCAGTGGTGTTCTGGTAGTGTAGGGGGTCGTTCTGGGGGTAGTGTTTCAGGGTTCAGGGCAGTGCAGTGGTGTTCGGGCACTGTAGGGGGTCATGCTAGGGGTGGTGTTTTATGGTTTAGGGCAGTGCAGTGGAGTTAAGGGCAGTGTAGGGGTCGTGGAGGGGTGGTGTTACAGGGTTTAGGGCATTGCAGTTCAGGCAGTGTAGGGGGCCATGCAGGGGGTGGTGTTTCAGGGTTTAGGGCAGTGCCGTGGTGTTCAGGCAGTGTAGGAGGTCGTGCGGGGGTGGTGTTTCAGGGTTTTGGGAAGTGCCGTGGTGTTCGAGCAGTGTAGGGGTTTGTGCTGATGCTAGTGTTTTAGGGTTTAGGTCAGTGCAGTGGTGTTCGGGCAGTGTAGGGGTTTGTGCTGGGGTAGTGTTTTAGGGTTTAGGGCAGTGCAGTGGTGTTCGGGCAGTATAGACGTTTGTGCTGGGAGTGGTGTTTCAGGGTATAGGGCAGTGCAGATGTTTTCGAGCAGTGTAGGGGTTCGTGCTGGTGCTAGTGTTTTAGGGTTTAATGCAGAGCAGTGGTGTTCAGACAGTGTACGGGGTCTTGCTCGGGGTGGTGTTTCAGGGTTTAGGGCAGGGGTGTTATGACAGTGTAGGGAGTCGTGCTGGGGTGGTGTTTCAGGGTTTAGGGCAGTGCAGTGGTGTTCGGGTAGTGTAGGGGATCATACTGGGGGTAGTGTTTCAGGGTTTAGGGCAGTGCAGTGGTGTTCGGACACTGTAGGGGGTCATGCTAGGGGTGGTGTTTTATGGTTTACGGCAGTGCAGTGGTGTTCGGGCAGTGTAGGGGGTCGTGCTGGGGGTGGTTTTTCAGGGTTTAGGGCAGTGCAGTGGTGTTTGGGCAGGGGGTGGTGTTTCATGGTTTAGGGCAGTGCAGTGGTGTTCGGGCAGTGTAGGGGTCATGGGGGGGTGGTGTTTCCGGGTTTAGGGCAGTGCAGTTCAAGCAGTGTAGGGGGTCGTGCGGGGGGTGGTGTTTCAGGGTTTAGGGCAGTGCCGTGGTGATCGGGCAGTGTAGGGGGTCGTGCGGGTGGTGGTGTTTCAGGGTTTAGGGCAGTGCAGTTGTGTTCGGGCAGTGTACGGGGTCGTGCTGGGAGTGGTGTTTCAGGGTTTATGGCAGTGCAGTTGTCTTTGTGCAGTGTAGGGGGTCGTTCAGGGGGGTGGTGTTTCAGGGTTTAGGGTAGTGCAGTGGTGTTCAGGCAGTGTAGGGGGACATGCAGGAGTGGTGTTTCTGCGTCTAGGGCAGTGCAGTGGTGTTCGGGCAGTGTAGGGGGTCGTGCTGGGGTTGGTGTTTCAGGGTTTAGTGCGGTGCAGTGGTGTTCGGCAGTGTAGGGGGTTGTGCTGGGGTTGGTGTTTCAGGGTTTAGGGCAGTGCAGTAGTGTTCAGGCACTGTACGGGGTCTTGCTGGGGGTGGTGTTTCAGGGTTTAGGGCAGGGGTGTTCGGGCAGTGTATTGGGTCTTTCTGGGGCTTGAGTTTCAGGGTTTAAGGCAGTACAGTGGTGTTCGGACAGTGTAGGGGGTCGTGCTGGGGGTAGTGTTTCAGGGTTTAGGGCAGTGCAGTGGTATTCGGGTTGTGGAGGGGGTCATGCTGGGGGTAGTGTTTCAGGGTTTAGGGCAGTGCAGTGGTTTTCGGGCACTGTAAGGGGTCATGCTGGGGGTGATGTTTCAGGGTTTAGGGCAGTGCAGTGGTGTTCGGGCAGTGTAGGGGGTCATGCTGGGGGTGGTTTTTCAGGGTTTCGGGCAGTGCAGTGTTGTTCAGGCAGTGTAGGGGTCGTGCGGGTGGTGTTTCAGGGTTTAGGGCAGTGCCGTGGTGTTCGGACAGTGTAGGGGGTCGTGTGGGTGTGGTGTTTCAGGGTCTAGGGCAGTGCAGTGGTGTTCGGGCAGTGTAGGGGGTCGTGCTGGGGGTGGTGTTTCAGGGTTTAGTGCGGTGCAGTGGTGTTCGGCAGTGTAGGGGGTTGTGCTGGGGTTGGTGTTTCAGGATTTAGGGCAGTGCAGTGGTGTTCGGGCAGTGTAGGGGGTCGTGCTGGTGGTGGTGTTTCAGGGTTTAGGGCAGTGCAGTTGTGTTCGAGCAGTGTAGGGGTTCGTGCTGGTGCTAGTGTTTTAGGGTTTAGGTCAGTGCAGTGGTGTTCGGGCAGTGTAGGGGTTTGTGCTGGGGTAGTGTTTTAGGGTTTAGGGCAGCGCAGTGGTGTTCGGGCAGTGTAGGGGTTTGTGCTGGGGGTAGTGTTTTAGGGTTTAGGGCAATGCAGTGGTGTTCGGGCAGTGTAGGGGTTTGTGCTGGGGGTAGTGTTTTAGGGTTTAGGTCAGTGCAGTGGTGTTCGGGCAGTGTAGGGGGTCATGCGAGGGTGGTCTTTCAGGGTTTAGGGCAGTGCAGTGGTGTTCGGGCAGTGCAGGGTTCATGCAGGGTATGGTGTTTCAGGGTTTAGGGCAGTGCAGTGGTGTTCAGGCAGTGTAGAGGGGTGTGCGGGTGGTGTTTTAGGGTTTAGGGCAGGGAAGTGGTGTTCGGGCAGTGTAGGGGGATGTGCTGGGGGTAGTGTTTTAGGGTTTAGGGCAGAGCAGTGGTGTTCGGGCAGTGTAGGGGTCGTGCTGGGGGTGGTGTTTCAGGGTTTAGGGGAGGGGTGTTATGACAGTGTAGGGAGTCATGCCGGGGGTGGTGTTTTAGGGTTTAGGGCAGAGCAGTGGTGTTCGGGCAGTGTAGGGGTCGTGCTGGGGGTGGTGTTTCAGGGTTTAGGGGAGGGGTGTTATGACAGTGTAGGGAGTCATGCCGGGGGTGGTGTTTTAGGGTTTAGGGCAGTGCAGTGGTGTTCTGGTAGTGTAGGGGGTCGTTCTGGGGGTAGTGTTTCAGGGTTTAGGGCAGTGCAGTGGTGTTCGGGCGCTGTAGGGGGTCATGCTAGGTGTGGTGTTTTATGGTTTAGGGCAGTGCAGTGACGTTCGGGCAGTGTAGGGGTTCGTGCTGATGCTAGTGTTTTAGGGTTTAGGTCAGTGCAGTGGTGTTCGGGCAGTGTAGGGGTTTGTGCTGGGGTAGTGTTTTAGGGTTTAGGGCAGTGCAGTGGTGTTCGGGCAGTATAGACGTTTGTGCTGGGGGTGGTGTTTCAGGGTTTAGGGCAGTGCAGTTGTTTTCGAGCAGTGTAGGGGTTCGTGCTGGTGCTAGTGTTTTAGGGTTTAATGCAGAGCAGTGGTGTTCAGACAGTGTACGGGGTCTTGCTGGGGGTGGTGTTTCAGGGTTTAGGGCAGGGGTGTTATGACAGTGTAGGAAGTCGTGCTGGGGTGGTGTTTCAGGGTTTGGGCAGTGCAGTGGTGTTCGGGTAGTGTAGGGGGTCATACTGGGGGTAGTGTTTCAGGGTTTAGGGCAGTGCAGTGGTGTTCGGAAACTGTAGGGGGTCATGCTAGGGGGTGGTGTTTTATGGTTTAGGGCAGTGCAGTGGTGTTCGGGCAGTGTAGGGGGTCGTGCTGGGGGTGGTTTTTCAGGGTTTAGGGCAGTGCAGTGGTGTTCGGGCAGTGTAGGGGTCGTTGGGGGTGGTGTTTCAGGGTTTAGGGAAGTGCAGTTCAAGCAGTGTAGGGGGTCGTGCGGGGGGTGGTGTTTCAGGGTTTAGGGCAGTGCAGTGGTGTTCGGGCAGTGTAGGGGGTCGTGCTGGGGGTGGTTTTTCAGGGTTTAGGGCAGTGCAGTGGTGTTTGGGCAGGGGGTGGTGTTTCATGGTTTAGGGCAGTGCAGTGGTGTTCGGGCAGTGTAGGGGTCGTGGGGGGTGGTGTTTCAGGGTTTAGGGCAGTGCAGTTCAAGCAGTGTAGGGGGTCGTGCGGGGGTGGTGTTTCAGGGTTTAGGGCAGTGCCGTGGTGATCGGGCAGTGTAGGGGGTCGTGCGGGTGGTGGTGTTTCAGGGTTTATGTCAGTGCAGTTGTGTTCGGGCAGTGTACGGGGTCGTGCTGGGAGTGGTGTTTCAGGGTTTATGGCAGTGCAGTTGTCTTTGTGCAGTGTAGGGGGTCGTTCAGGGGGGTGGTGTTTCAGGGCTTAGGGTAGTGCAGTGGTGTTCAGGCAGTGTAGGGGGACATGCAGGAGTGGTGTTTCTGCGTCTAGGGCAGTGCAGTGGTGTTCGGGCAGTGTAGGGGGTCGTGCTGGGGGAGGTGTTTCAGGGTTTAGGGCAGTGCAGTTGTGTTCGAGCAGTGTAGGGGTTCGTGCTGGTGCTAGTGTTGTAGGGTTTAGGTCAGTGCAGTGGTGTTCCGGCAGTTTAGGGGTTTGTGCTGGGGGTAGTGTTTTAGGGTTTAGGGCAGTGCAGTGGTGTGCGGGCAGTGTAGGGTTTGTGCTGGGGGTAGTGTTTTAGGGTTTAGGGCAGTGCAGTGTTGTTCGGGCAGTGTAGGGGTCGTGCGGGTGGTGTTTCAGGGTTTAGGGCAGTGCCGTGGTGTTCGGACAGTGTAGGGGGTCGTGCGGGGGTGGTGTTTCAGGGTCTAGGGCAGTGCAGTGGTGTTCGGGCAGTGTAGGGGGTCGTGCTGGGGGTGGTGTTTCAGGGTTTAGTGCAGTGCAGTGGTGTTCGGCAGTGTAGGGGGTTGTGCTGGGGGTAGTGTTTTAGGGTTTAGGGCAGTGCAGTGGTGTTCGGGCAGTGTAGGGGTTTGTGCTGGGGGTAGTGTTTTAGGGTTTAGGGCAGTGCAGTGGTGTTCGGGCAGTGTAGGGGGTCGTACTGGGGGCAGTGCAGTAGTGATCGGGCAGTGTAGGGGGATGTGCTGGGGGTAGTGTTTTAGGGTTTAGGGAAGAGCAGTGGTGTGCGGGCAGTGTAGGGTTTGTGCTGGGGGTAGTGTTTTAGGGTTTAGGGCAGTGCAGTGGTGTTCGGGCAGTGTAGGGGTTTGTGCTGGGGGTAGTGTTTTAGGGTTTAGGGCAGTGCAGTGGTGTTCGGGCAGTGTAGGGGTTTGTGCTGGGGGTAGTGTTTTAGGGTTTAGGGCAGTGCAGTGGTGTTCGGGCAGTGTAGGGGGTCGTACTGGGGGTAGTGTATTAGGGTTTGGGGCAGTGCAGTGTTGTTCGGGCAGTGTAGGGGTCGTGCGGGTGGTGTTTCAGGGTTTAGGGCAGTGCCGTGGTGTTCGGACAGTGTAGGGGGTCGTGCGGGGGTGGTGTTTCAGGGTCTAGGGCAGTGCAGTGGTGTTCGGGCAGTGTAGGGGGTCGTGCTGGGGGTGGTGTTTCAGGGTTTAGTGCAGTGCTGTGGTGTTCGGCAGTGTAGGGGGTTGTGCTGGGGGTAGTGTTTTAGGGTTTAGGGCAGTGCAGTGGTGTTCGGGCAGTGTAGGGGGTCGTACTGGGGGTAGTGTAGTAGGGTTTGGGGCAGTGCAGTAGTGATCGGGCAGTGTAGGGGGACGTGCTAGGGGTAGTGTTTTAGGGTTTAGGGAAGAGCATTGGTGTTCAGGCAGTGTAGGGGGTCTTGCTGGGGGTTGTGTTTCAGGGTTTAGGGCTTGGGTGTTCGAGCAGTGTATTGGGTCTTTCTGGGGCTGGTGTTTCAGGGTTTACAGCAGTGCAGTGGTGTTCGGACAGTGTAGGGGGACGTGCTGGGGGTAGTGTTTCAGGGTTTAGGGCAGTGCAGTGGTGTTCGGCAGTGTAGGGGGTTGTGCTGGGGTTGGTGTTTCAGGGTTTAGGGAAGTGCAGTGGTGTTCAGGCACTGTACGGGGTCTTGCTGGGGGTGGTGTTTCAGGGTTTAGGGCAGGGGTGTTCGGGCAGTGTATTGGGTCTTTCTGGGGCTGGAGTTTCAGGGTTTAAGGCAGTACAGTGGTGTTCGGACAGTGTAGGGGGTTGTGCTGGGGGTGGTGTTTCAGGGTTTAGGGCAGTGCAGTGGTATTCGGGTTGTGGAGGGGGTCGTGCTGGGGGTAGTGTTTCAGGGTTTAGGGCAGTGCAGTGGTGTTAGGGCACTGTAGGGGGTCATGCTGGGGGTGATGTTTCAGGGTTTAGGGCAGTGCAATGGTGTTCGGGCAGTGTAGGGGGTCGTGCTGGGGGTGGTTTTTCAGGGTTTAGGGCAGTGCAGTGTTGTTCGGGCAGTGTAGGGGTCGTGCGGGTGGTGTTTCAGGGTTTAGGGCAGTGCCGTGGTGTTCGGATAGTGTAGGGGGTCGTGCGGGGGTTGGTATTTCAGGGTTTAGGGCAGTGCAGTGGTGTTCAGGCAGTGTAGGGAGTCATGCTGGGGTAGTGTATTAGGGTTTGGGGAAGAGCAGAGGTGTTCAGGCAGTGTAGGGGGTCATGCTGGGGGTGGTGTTTTAGGGTTTAATACAGAGCAGTGGTGTTCAGGCACTGTACGGGGTCTTGTTGGGGGTGGTGTTTCAGGGTTTAGGGAAGGGGTGTTCGGGCAGTGTATTGGGTCTTTCTGGGGCTGGTGTTTCAGGGTTTACGGCAGTGCAGTGGTGTTCGGACAGTGTTGGGGGTTGTGCTGGGGGTGGTGTTTCAGGGTTTAGGGCAGTGCAGTGCAGTGGTATTTGGGTTCTGGAGGGGGTCGTCCTGGGGGTAGTGTTTCAGGGTTTAGGGAAGTGCAGTGGTGTTCGGGCACTGTAGGGGTCATGCTGGGGGTGATGTTTCAGGGTTTAGGGCAGTGCAATGGTGTTCGGGCAGTGTAGGGGTCGTGCTGGGGTTGGTTTTTCAGGGTTTAGGGCAGTGCAGTGTTGTTCGGGCAGTGTTGGGGTTCGTGCGGGGGGTAGTGTTCAGGGTTTTTGGCAGTGCAGTGGTGTTTGAGCAGTGTAGGGGGTCGTGTGGGGGTGGTGTTTCCGGGCTTATGGCAGTTCAGTGGAGTTTGGGCAGTGTAGTAGGACATGCGGTGGTGGTGTTTCAGGGTTTAGAGCAGTACAGTTGTGTTCGGGCAGTGTAGAGGGTTGTGCTGGAAGTGGTGTTTCTCGGTTGAGGGCAGTGCAGTGGTGTTTGGGCAGTGTATGGGGTCGTTCAGGGGGGTGGTGTTTCAGGGTTTACGGCAGTGCAGTGGTGTTCAGGCAGTGTAGGGGGACATGCGGGGATGGTCTTTCAGGGTTTAGGGCAGTGCAGTGGTGTTCAGGCAGTATAGAGGGGTGTGCGGGTGGTGTTTTAGGGTTTAGGGCAGGGAAGTGATGTTCGGGCAGTGTAGGGGGATGTGCTGGGGGTAGTGTTTTAGGGTTTAGGGCAGAGCAGTGGTGTTCGGGCAGTGTAGGGGTCGTGCTGGGGGTGGTGTTTCAGGGTTTAGGGCAGGGGTGTTATGACAGTGTAGGGAGTCGTGCTGGGGTGGTGTTTCAGGGTTTAGGGCAGTGCAGTGGTGTTCGGGTAGTGTAGGGGTCATACTGGGGTTAGTGTTTCAGGGTTTAGGGCAGTGCAGTGGTGTTCGGACACTGTAGGGGGTCATGCTAGGGGTGGTGTTTTATGGTTTAGGGCAGTGCAGTGGTGTTCGGGCAGTGTAGGGGGTCGTGCTGGGGGTGGTTTTTCAGGGTTTAGGGCAGTGCAGTGGTGTTCGGGCAGTTTAGGGTTCGTGCAGGGGGTGGTGTTTCAGTGTTTTGGGAAGTGCCGTGGTGTTCGGGCAGTGTCGGGGGTTGTGCTGGGGGTGGTGTTTCAGGGTTTAGTGCGGTGCAGTGGTGTTCGGCAGTGTAGGGGGTTGTGCTGGGGTTGGTGTTTCAGGGTTTAGGGCAGTGCAGTGGTGTTCGGGCAGTGTAGGGGGTCGTGCTGGGGGTGTTGTTTCAGGGTTTAGGGCAGTGCAGTTGTGTTCGAGCAGTGTAGGGGTTCGTGCTGGTGCTAGTGTTGTAGGGTTTAGGTCAGTGCAGTGGTGTTCCGGCAGTGTAGGGGTTTGTGCTGGGGGTAGTGTTTTAGGGTTTAGGGCAGTGCAGTGGTGTTCGGGCAGTGTCGGGTTTGTGCTGGGGGTAGTGTTTTAGGGTTTAGGGCAGTGCAGTGTTGTTCGGGCAGTGTAGGGGTCGTGCGGGTGGTGTTTCAGGGTTTAGGGCAGTGTCGTGGTGTTCGGACAGTGTAGGGGGTCGTGCGGGGGTGGTGTTTCAGGGTCTAGGGCAGTGCAGTGGTGTTCGGGCAGTGTAGGGGGTCGTGCTGGGGGTGGTGTTTCAGGGTTTAGTGCAGTGCAGTGGTGTTCGGCAGTGTAGGGGGTTGTGCTGGGGGTAGTGTTTTAGGGTTTAGGGCAGTGCAGTGGTGTTCGGGCAGTGTAGGGGTTTGTGCTGGGGGTAGAGTTTTAGGGTTTAGGGCAGTGCAGTGGTGTTCGGGCAGTGTAGGGGGTCGTACTGGGGTAGTGTATTAGGGTTTGGGGCAGTGCAGTAGTGATCGGGCAGTGTAGGGGGACGTGCTGGGGGTAGTGTTTTAGGGTTTAGGGAAGAGCAGTGGTGTTCAGGCAGTGTAGGGGGTCTTGCTGGGGGTTGTGTTTCAGGGTTTAGGGCTTGGGTGTTCGGGCAGTGTATTGGGTCTTTCTGGGGCTGGTGTTTCAGGGTTTACGGCAGTGGAGTGGTGTTCGGACAGTGTAGGGGGTCGTGCTGGGGGTGGTGTTTCAGGGTTTAGGGCAGTGCAGTGGTATTCGGGTTGTGGAGGGGGTCGTGCTGGGGGTAGTGTTTCAGGGTTTAGGGAAGTGCAGTGGTGTTCGGGCACTGTAGGGGGTCATGCTGGGGGTGCTGTTTCAGGGTTTAGGGCAGTGCAATGGTGTTCGGGCAGTGTAGGGGGTCGTGCTGGGGGTGGTTTTTCAGGGTTTAGGGCAGTGCAGTGTTGTTCGGGCAGTGTAGGGGTCATGCGGGTGGTGTTTCAGGGTTTAGGGCAGTGCCGTGGTGTTCGGATAGTGTAGGGGGTCGTGCGGGGGTTGGTTTTTCAGGGTTTAGGGCAGTGCAGTGGTGTTCGGGAAGTGTTGGGGTTCGTGCGGGGGGTGGTGTTTCAGGGTTTTTGGCAGTGCAGCGGTGTTTGGGCAGTGTAGGGGGTTGTGTGGGGGTGGTGTTTCAGGGCTTAGGGCAGTTCAGTGGAGCTTGGGCAGTGTAGGGGGACATGCGGTGGTGGTGTTTCAGGGATTAGAGCAGTGCAGTTGTGTTCGGGCAGTGTAGAGGGTTGTGCTGGAAGTGGTGTTTCTCGGTTGAGGGCAGTGCAGTGGTGTTTGGGCAGTGTAGGGGTTTGTGCAGGTGCTAGTGTTTTAGGGTTTAGGGCAATGCATTGGGGTTCGGGCAGTGTAGGGGTTCATGTTTGGGGTAGTGTTTTAGGATTTAGGGCAGTGCAGTGGTGTTCAGGCAGTGTAGGGGGTCGTTCAGGGGGGTGGTGTTTCAGGGTTTACGGCAGTGCAGTGGTGGTCAGGCAGTGTAGGGGGACATGCAGGGTGGTGTTTCAGGGTTTAGGGCAGTGCAGTGGTGTTTGGGCACTGTAGGGTGTCGTGCTGGGGGTGGTGTTTCAGGGTTTAGGGCAGTGCAGTGGTGTTCGGGCAGTGTAGGGGGTCATGCGGGGGTGGTTTTTCAGGGTTTAGGGCAGTGCAGTGGTGTTCGGGCAGTGCAGGGTTCATGCAGGGTATGGTGTTTCAGGGTTTAGGGCAGTGCTGTGGTGTTCGGACAGTGTAGGGGGTTGTGTGGGGGTAGTGTTTCAGGGTCTAGGGGTAGTGTTTTAGGGTTTAGGGCAGTGCATTGGTGTTCGGGCAGTGTAGGGGGTCGTGCTGGGGTAGTGTATTAGGGTTTGGGGCAGTGCAGGAGTGTTCGGGCAGTGTAGGGGGACGTGCTGGGGTAGTGTTTTAGGGTTTAGGGAAGAGCAGTGGTGTTCAGGCAGTGTAGGGGGTCATGCTGGGGTGGTGTTTTAGGGTTTAATACACAGCAGTGGTGTTCAGGCACTGTACAGGGTCTTGTTGGGGGTGGTGTTTCAGGGTTTAGGGAAGGGGTGTTCGGGCAGTGTATTGGGTCTTTCTGGGGCTGGTGTTTCAGGGTTTCGGCAGTGCAGTGGTGTTCGGACAGTGTAGGGGGTCGTGCTGGGGGTGGTGTTTCAGGGTTTAGGGCAGTGCAGTGGTATTCGGGTTCTGGAGGGGGTCGTGCTGGGGGTAGTGTTTCAGGGTTTAGGGAAGTGCAGTGGTGTTCGGCCACTGTAGGGGTCATGCTGGGGGTGATGTTTCAGGGTTTAGGGCAGTGCAATGGTGTTCGGGCAGTGTAGGGGGTCGTGCTGGGGGTGGTTTTTCAGGGTTTAGGGCAGTGCAGTGTTGTTCGGGCAGTGTAGGGGTCGTGCGGGTGGTGTTTCAGGGTTTAGGGCAGTGCCGTGGTGTTCGGACAGTGTAGGGGGTCGTGCGGGGGTTGGTTTTTCAGGGTTTAGGGCAGTGCAGTGGTGTTCGGGCAGTGTTGGGGTTCGTGCGGGGGTGGTGTTTCAGGGTTTTTGGCAGTGCAGTGGTGTTTGAGCAGTGTAGGGGGTCGTGTGGGGGTGGTGTTTCAGGGCTTATGGCAGTTCAGTGGAGTTTGGGCAGTATAGGGGGACATGCGGTGGTGGTGTTTCAGGGTTTAGAGCAGTACAGTTGTGTTCGGGCAGTGTAGAGGGTTGTGCTGGAAGTGGTGTTTCTCGGTTGAGGGCAGTGCAGTGGTGTTTGGGCAGTCTAGGGGTTTGTGCAGGTGCTAGTGTTTTAGGGTTTAGGGCAATGCATTGGTGTTCGGGCAGTGTAGGGGTTCATGTTTGGGGTAGTGTTTTAGGATTTAGGGTAGTGCAGTGGTGTTCAGGCAGTGTAGGGGGTCTTTCAGGGGGGTGGTGTTTCAGGGTTTACGGCAGTGCAGTGGTGTTTGGGCACTGTAGGGTGTCGTGCTGGGGGTGGTGTTTCAGGGTTTAGGTCAGTGCAGTGGTGTTCGGGCAGTGTAGGGGGTCATGCGGGGGTGGTCTATCAGGGTTTAGGGCAGTGCAGTGGTGTTCGGGCAGTGCAGGGTTCATGCAGGGTATGGTGTTTCAGGGTTTAGGGCAGTGCAGTGGTGTTCAGGCAGCGTAGAGGGGTGTGCGGGTGGTGTTTTAGGGTTTAGGGCAGGGAAGTGGTGTTCGGGCAGTGTAGGGGGATGTGCTGGGGTAGTGTTTTAGGGTTTAGGGCAGAGCAGTGGTGTTCGGGCAGTGTAGAGGTCGTGCTGGGGGTGGTGTTTCAGGGTTAAGGGCAGGGGTGTTATGACAGTGTAGGGAGTCGTGCTGGGGGTGGTGTTTTAGGGTTTAGGGCAGTGCAGTTCAAGCAGTGTAGGGGGTTGTGCGGGGGGGGGGTGTTTCAGGGTTTAGGGCAGTGCCGTGGTGATCGGGCAGTGTAGGGGGTCGTGCGGGTGGTGGTGTTTCAGGGTTTAGGGCAGTGCAGTTGTGTTCGGGCAGTGTACGGGGTCGTGCTGGGAGTGGTGTTTCAGGGTTTATGGCAGTGCAGTTGTCTTTGTGCAGTGTAGGGGGTCGTTCAGGGGGGTGGTGTTTCAGGGTTTAGGGTAGTGCAGTGGTGTTCAGGCAGTGTAGGGGGACATGCAGGAGTGGTGTTTCTGCGTCTAGGGCAGTGCAGTGGTGTTCGGGCAGTGTAGGGGGTCGTGCTGGGGTTGGTGTTTCAGGGTTTAGTGCGGTGCAGTGGTGTTTGGCAGTGTAGGGGGTTGTGCTGGGGTTGGTGTTTCAGGGTTTAGGGCAGTGCAGTGGTGTTCAGGCACTGTACGGGGTCTTGCTGGGGGTGGTGTTTCAGGGTTTAGGGCAGGGGTGTTCGGGCAGTGTATTGGGTCTTTCTGGGGCTGGAGTTTCAGGGTTTAAGGCAGTACAGTGGTGTTAGGACAGTGTAGGGGGTCGTGCTGGGGGTGGTGTTTCAGGGTTTAGGGCAGTGCAGTGGTATTCGGGTTGTGGAGGGGGTCGTGCTGGGGGTAGTGTTTCAGGGTTTAGGGCAGTGCAGTGGTGTTCGGGCACTGTAAGGGGTCATGCTGGGGGTGATGTTTCAGGGTTTAGGGCAGTGCAGTGGTGTTCGGGCAGTGTAGGGGGTCATGCTGGGTGGTCTTTCAGGGTTTAGGGCAGTGCAGTGGTGTTCGGGCAGTGCAGGGTTCATGCAGGGTATGGTGTTTCAGGGTTTAGGGCAGTGCAGTGGTGTTCAGGCAGTGTAGAGGGGTGTGCGGGTGGTGTTTTAGGGTTTAGGGCAGGGAAGTGGTGTTCGGGCAGTGTAGGGGGATGTGCTGGGGTAGTGTTTTAGGGTTTAGGGCAGAGCAGTGGTGTTCGGGCAGTGTAGGGGTCGTGCTGGGGGTGGTGTTTCAGGGTTTAGGGGAGGGGTGTTATGACAGTGTAGGGAGTCATGCTGGGGGTGGTGTTTTAGGGTTTAGGGCAGTGCAGTGGTGTTCTGGTAGTGTAGGGGGTCGTTCTGGGGGTAGTGTTTCAGGGTTTAGGGCAGTGCAGTGGTGTTCGGGCGCTGTAGGGGGTCATGCTAGGTGTGGTGTTTTATGGTTTAGGGCAGTGCAGTGGTGTTCGGGCAGTGTAGGGGTTCGTGCTGATGCTAGTGTTTTAGGGTTTAGGTCAGTGCAGTGGTGTTCGGGCAGTGTAGGGGTTTGTGCTGGGGTAGTGTTTTAGGGTTTAGGGCAGTGCAGTGGTGTTCGGGCAGTATAGACGTTTGTGCTGGGGGTGGTGTTTCAGGGTTTAGGGCAGTGCAGTTGTTTTCGAGCAGTGTAGGGGTTCGTGCTGGTGCTAGTGTTTTAGGGTTTAATGCAGAGCAGTGGTGTTCAGACAGTGTACGGGGTCTTGCTGGGGGTGGTGTTTCAGGGTTTAGGGCAGGGGTGTTATGACAGTGTAGGGAGTCGTGCTGGGGTGGTGTTTCAGGGTTTAGGGCAGTGCAGTGGTGTTTGGGCGTTGTAGGGGGTCATGCTAGGGGTGGTGTTTTATGGTTTAGGGCAGTGCAGTGGTGTTCGGGCAGTGTAGGGGTCGTGGAGGGGTGGTGTTACAGGGTTTAGGGCATTGCAGTTCAGGCAGTGTAGGGGGTCATGCGGGGGGTGGTGTTTCAGGGTTTAGGGCAGTGCCGTGGTGTTCGGGCAGTGTAGGGGGCCATGCGGGGGTGGTGTTTCATGGTTTTGGGAAGTGCCGTGGTGTTCGAGCAGTGTAGGGGTTCGTGCTGATGCTAGTGTTTTAGGGTTTAGGTCAGTGCAGTGGTGTTCGGGCAGTGTAGGGGTTTGTGCTGGGGTAGTGTTTTAGGGTTTAGGGCAGTGCAGTGGTGTTCGGGCAGTATAGACGTTTGTGCTGGGGGTGGTGTTTCAGGGTTTAGGGCAGTGCAGTTGTTTTCGAGCAGTGTAGGGGTTCGTGCTGGTGCTAGTGTTTTAGGGTTTAATGCAGAGCAGTGGTGTTCAGACAGTGTACGGGGTCTTGCTGGGGGTGGTGTTTCAGGGTTTAGGGCAGGGGTGTTGTGACAGTGTAGGGAGTCGTGCTGGGGTGGTGTTTCAGGGTTTAGGGCAGTGCAGTGGTGTTCGGGTAGTGTAGGGGGTCTGTTGGACCCGGCCTCATAACATGGCTTTACTGGTCCCCACACCACCTAACCTGGTGCCGGCAGCCCCAATCCCCCGGCCTCACCAAGCCTTTCCACCAAGAACACACGCACTCGACCCGGACATCCTCGTCCATGGCCTCTCTCCTTTCGGCCACCCCGGGCCCGCGGGCCCACTTCATGCACCAAGATGGCCGCCCGGCCCCAGCGCGACCCGGGCCTAGAGGCGCCACTCCGGCTGGAGGACATCACGCTTCCAGGGGTTGAGAGAGGGAGGAGCAGTTTCTATCGCACCTCTGAACTCCCCTGGGACGATGGGTTTCGATCGGCCCTCCGGCCTCCCTGAAGGCTGGCTCCACGCCTGCTGGGTGTCTGGGACTCCTCCCGACCCAGCTCTGAAAGGATCAAAAGACAATGGCAGGAAACCCCGACAAGCGACCCCCAGGTGACAAGACCCCTGCCTGCACAGACTCCGGACATCAAAGAGGGGTCGACCTATAACAAGGGGTGCTCTGGGACTGTCCGGCAGATTCGACGCTGGAACAACGAGAGCCTGCTGACGCGGTCGCGGCTCCTGGAACTTAGAACTACCTGAGCCCTGCTGAGTGACTCGCGGCTCCCTGAAGATCGTAAGACCTCCGAACTGCACCTGAGCCCTGCTGAGTGACTCGCGGCTCCCTGAAGATCGTAAGACCTCCGAACTGCACCTGAGCCCTGCTGAGTGACTCGCGGCTCCCTGAAGATCGTAAGACCTCCGAACTGTGCCTGAGCCTGCTGAGTGACTCGCGGCTCCCTGAATATCGTAAGACCTCCGAACTGCACCTGAGCCCTGCTGAGTGACTCGCGGCTCCCTGAAGATCGTAAGACCTCCGAACTTGTACTTGAGCCTGCTGAGTGACTCGCGGCCCCCTGAAGATCGTAAAACCTCCGAACTGGTACCTGAGCCCGCTGAGTGACTCGCGGCTTCCACAGACTCCACTGGTCCCGCCGGACCCCACGACAACTAGCCTACCCCCCAGCTCGAGGATTGTGAGCTGTGCGCCGGGTACATCCTTACCTTGAGCCTTTGTGCCAAAGACTGTCCCGCTACCCCCTATCCCTTCCGAGACTCATTGAGCCCGCGCTCTCCTTGTACATATTTGCAGTGCTAACCTGTTTGATAAAGATTGATTCCTAAGGACGCACGGTGTGGTGTTTCTGTGTCGTGTGGTGCCAGAAGTACGATCCTCGATCCGAGATTTCTCCTCCTGAGGAGTCTCCCGCCAGTGCCCGGCTACGATACTTTGAGGGTGGGTCTCAGGGTAGTCAGGACCTCCTTTCCGGGCACCTCTGAGGTCGCCGTCTAACATTGGTGGCAAGCGACGGGATTCGGGCCCATCACCGAGAGATCGTACTGTGAACGACGGACGCACTACCAACAAAGATGGCAGAAGGAAACACCATGATCCCCGCAGAAATCAACGCCAACAGGGTGTTCCAGGTGGAACAACTAGAAGAATACACACACAAAGAACTAAAGCAATTCTGCAAAGAACTTAGAATCGCTACCACCGGTCTGAACACCAAGGAAGATTTGCAGAAAGCACTGAAAGCCTGGGTGGATACCGGGGCCTCCCGCCCGGAAGACACGGGGGAGCGCCCCGACGAGTCCGAACCCCCCCAAGGCGAAAGCAGCAGCAATCAGGTGCGAAGCATCGTACCAGACGGGGGCCTGTCCCCGGAGGAACTCGCGGACAGAGAGAGAAGCCGCAATCACGAACTCGAGCTAGCTAAACTCAAAATCGAAGGCGAATTAAAGTTAGCAGAGAAAAAGCTAGCAGTAGAGCAAATGCGCGTGCAAGGCGAGCTAGAAGAGAAGAAGCTCCAACGGGAACACGAAGGAAGGAAGCTCCAACTGGAGCACGAACGCAGCTTGAAGGAAATCGAACTCAAGGCCAGAAGTGAGGAAGGGAGGCCCCCGGGAAACCGGGAGGCGACCTCCCCAGCGGAACAGAAGGTCCACATCCCCAAGGATGTGGTCAAGGAATATTATAAAAACGATGACATTCAGCAATGGTTCAGGGCCTACGAGGTCGCCATGACCTCCCATCGGGTCCCGCAGAAGGACTGGGGGGCAGGGTTGTGGGGACGGTTTCTGAGCGAAGGAAGAGACACCCTGCTCGACCTACCCCTCTCTCTGCAGACCTCCTACAGCCACATGAAAGAGGCTCTACTCACAAGGTACGGTCTCACCCCCGAGATGTACCGTCAGCGATTCCGGGACTGCAGGAAAATCCCGGGCACCACCTGGATGGAATATGTAAACTTTTTTAGTCAGGCCTTCGATGGGTGGGTCAAGGGCAGCAAAGTCACCACCCTTGAGGAACTCACCGACCTCCTATTGTGGGAACACCTGGCTGCGAACTGCTTTGTGGAACTACGCCAGCATCTGCTTGACAGCAAACTCACCGATCCCAGGAAGCTGGCGGTGGAAGCAGACCGCTGGACCAACACCAGGGTCACCCGGGGCATGGTAGGAGAATACCCCCGAGCCAGTCAGGGGCCACCCCGCCAGAGAGGAGGGGGGAACCAGGGAGGCCAGAGAGAGTCCCAGCCTAGTCCCCCGAAGACCCAATCTCCACCTTTCCCAGCGCCCCCCCACCAGTAACCGGACCCCCCGGGAGACGGGGACACAGGGTAACCGTCACTTGTTTCCGTTGCCAGAAGCCCGGGCACTACGCCAATGACCCAGAGTGCCCCATGGCCACCCAAAACACCTCTGCAAGACAGATAGCCAACGTAGCTCTGGGGGAGGAGGTTGAGGAAACCGGGGAGTGGGAACCCGCAGCCATGGCCCTAGTATCCCTGGGAGATAGGGAGATGGTCCCTGGTAGCCTCCTGCCCTCCAACATGAAGAAATACGGGCAGCTCGTTAAGATCAATGGCCACCAAATAGAGGCCCTGCGGGACACCGGGGCCAGCATCACCGGTGTCCTCAGGCACTTAGTCCCCGAGGAGCAGATCCTCCCCAACGTCTTTTGCCCAGTCATTTCCGCCGATAATAGAGAGAGCATGTGTCAGGTAGCTCTGGTGCCGTTTGAGTGGGGTGGAGTGATAGGTAAACTGAGGTTTGCCGTAAGAACCTCCCAGCCGGTCGACTGCCTCCTAGGGAACGACCTAGAGAGTTCTCCCTGGAAGCACGTCGAACGCAAGGCCCACCTAGAGATGATGGGGCTCCCCGAGTGGGTGTGCGCCACCACCCGATCTATGTCAGCCCGACTCACCCCCTGGGAGAAGTCGAAGACGCCCCGACCGAAGAAGTCAGAGCAGTAACCCCCGAGGGTCCTCCCGTCCCCCCATCGGAGGGGCCCGTCGCCAGCGACGAGCCCTCCCTGTCCGACACCGCCCCGGTCCCTGAGTTAGGCGATCTACCCGAGTTGGCCCAATGGCGCCACGAGGGTGGGCCCACCCGGGAGGAGTTTTGCCGGGAGCAAGCCACCTGTCCTTCCCTGGTCGGACTGCGGCGCCAGGCCGAGGGCCAAGCCGCAGGCGACCAAACTGGCACGCACCGAATTTATTGGGAGAATAGCATTTTGTATAGTGAGCAGAAGTCGGAGTGGAGCTGGGATCCGGACGGGTGCTGGTGGTACCCCTCCGCTTCCGAGACTTCCTCCTGGGCTTAGCCCACGACGTCCCCCTTGCCGGCCACCTGGGTCAAGACAAGACCTACAGCCGTCTCGTGACCCATTTTTACTGGCCTAAGATGAGAGCAGCCGTAGAAGCCCACTGCAAGTCCTGTCCCACGTGCCAAGCTAGCGGGAAGAGTGGGGGGAAGCGCAAGGCTCCCCTCCAACCCTTCCCGGTCGTCAGTACCCCCTTTGAACGAGTCGGGATCGACATCGTGGGGCACCTGGACCCCCCCACCTCCCAAGGTCACCGTTTTATCCTGGTCCTGGTGGATCGCGCCACCCGATACCCTGAGGCGATCCCCCTACGCACCGCCACGGCCCCCGTAGTGGGCCGGGCCCTGATGGGGATCTTTTCCCGGGTAGGGTTCCCCCGCGAGGTCGTGAGCGATCGCGGCACTAATTTTATCTCGAGGTACATGACGTCCCTGTGGCAACAATGTGGAGTGTCCTACAAATTCACTACCCCGTACCATCCCCAAGGGAACGGCCTAGTAGAGAGGTTTAACCGGACTCTGAAAGGGATGATCACCGGCCTAGAAGAGCCCCTCCGGCGTAAGTGGGACGTCCTGCTCCCCTGCCTCTTGTTCGCTTACCGAGAAGTCCCCCAGAAGTCCCTAGGGTTCAGCCCGTTTGAGTTGCTCTATGGACACCCCGTCCGAGGTCCCCTCAGCTTGGTTAAGGAAGGGTGGGAGGCGACACCCCAGACCACCCCACGAGATGTGTTCCACTATGTTCTGACCCTCCGGAACCAGACCAGGAAGTTCCGAGCACTGGCCGAGGCCAACCTAGAGACAAGCCAAGAAGAGATGAAGCGCTGGTACGACCAGAATGCCACTCTGGTCGAGTTCCAGCCGGGCCAACAAGTATGGGTCATGGCTCCCGTGAAGCCAGGCGCCCTCCAGGACAGGTGGACCGGGCCCTACAAAGTGATTGAGCGGAAGAGTCCAGTCACATACTTGGTGGACGTCCAGTCGCCTCGGGATCCCCTCCGGGTCCTTCACGTGAACCGCCTCAAGCCTCACTTCGTGCGGACAGAACTAAGCCTCCTGCTGGCCACCGATGACGGGGCCGAAGATGAGTCCGATCCCCTCCCGGACCTCCTGTGTGTCAAGGAGCAGGATGGCTCCGTGGAGGGAGTGAGTCTCTCCCCAGCCCTCACTGCCCAGCAACAAGAGGACTGTCGCCAGCTACTAGGACAATTTGCCGACCTCTTCTCCCTGATCCCCCGAGTCACCGACTGGTGTGTCCATGACGTGGACACCGGGGACAGCCCGCCGGTGAGACACCGAGCCTACCGGGTCCCCGACCGGGTCCGGTCCTGCATTCAAGCTGAAGTCTCAAAGATGTTGACCATGGGAGTGATCGAGCCATCTGACAGTCCCTGGGCCAGCCCCGTGGTCCTGGTCCCGAAGGCAGCGGCCCCCGGTGTCGCCCCCGAGCTCCGGTTCTGTGTGGACTACCGGGGGCTCAATGACGTCACCCGAGCCGATGCCCACCCCATTCCACGAGCCGACGAGCTCATTGACCGACTCGGGGCAGCCCGGTTCCTCAGCACCTTCGACCTCACCTGCGGATACTGGCAGATTGCGCTCACCGAGGGGGCCAAGGAGCGGTCTGCCTTCTCCACCCCAGATGGGCATTACCGCTTCCGCGTAATGCCCTTCGGAATGAAAAATGCCCCAGCCACCTTCCAGCGACTGGTGAATAGAGTCCTGGCCGGGCTAGAACAGTTCAGCGCGGCCTATCTGGACGACATCGCCGTTTTCAGTTCCGGATGGAGTGAGCACCTCCAGCACCTCCGGAGGGTGCTAACCGCCCTGCGCCAGGCAGGCCTGACAGTAAAAGCCAGCAAGTGCCAAATTGGGCAAGGATCAGTAGTCTACCTGGGGCACCAGGTCGGGAGTGGCCAGGTCGCCCCTCTACAACCAAAGATCGACGCCATCGTGGCCTGGGAACCCCCCACCACCCAAACGGAGGTCCGAGCCTTTCTGGGCCTCACTGGCTACTACCGCAGATTCATCAAGGGGTATGGCAGCCTTGTCGGCCCCCTCACAGAACTCACATCCAAAAAACAGCCAAAAAAGGTTCAGTGGACAACCGCCTGCCAGGAGGCGTTCGATGCCCTAAAGAAGGCTATGTGCACGGCCCCCGTCCTCCAGGCTCCCGACTACTCCAAGGAGTTTGTAGTCCAGACCGATGCCTCCGAGCATGGCATTGGGGCCGTCCTGTCCCAGATGAATGACCAAGGCCTGGACCAGCCCGTCGCCTTCCTCAGTCGGCGGCTGTTGCCCAGAGAACAGCGATGGAGTACCATTGAGCGCGAAGCCTTTGCCGTGGTCTGGGCACTCAAGAAACTACGCCCTTACCTGTTCGGCACACATTTCAAAGTCCAAACCTATCATCGGCCCTTGCGATGGCTCATGCAGATGCGGGGAGAAAACCCCAAGCTACTGCGGTGGTCAATCTCCCTTCAGGGGATGGATTTCACCGTGGAACACCGCCCTGGGACGGACCACGCCAACGCCGATGGCCTCTCCCGGTTCTTCCGCCTCAGCGAAGAGAACCCCCCAAGATGATGGGCAGTTCTCTCCGGCTTTCAGCTGGGGGGACGCGTGTTGGACCCGGCCTCATAACATGGCTTTACTGGTCCCCACACCACCTAACCTGGTGCCGGCAGCCCCAATCCCCCGGCCTCACCAAGCCTTTCCACCAAGAACACACGCACTCGACCCGGACATCCTCGTCCATGGCCTCTCTCCTTTCGGCCACCCCGGGCCCGCGGGCCCACTTCATGCACCAAGATGGCCGCCCGGCCCCAGCGCGACCCGGGCCTAGAGGCGCCACTCCGGCTGGAGGACATCACGCTTCCAGGGGTTGAGAGAGGGAGGAGCAGTTTCTATCGCACCTATGAACTCCCCTGGGACGATGGGTTTCGATCGGCCCTCCGGCCTCCCTGAAGGCTGGCTCCACGCCTGCTGGGTGTCTGGGACTCCTCCCGACCCAGCTCTGAAAGGATCAAAAGACAATGGCAGGAAACCCCGACAAGCGACCCCCAGGTGACAAGACCCCTGCCTGCACAGACTCCGGACATCAAAGAGGGGTCGACCTATAACAAGGGGTGCTCTGGGACTGTCCGGCAGATTCGACGCTGGAACAACGAGAGCCTGCTGACGCGGTCGCGGCTCCTGGAACTTAGAACTACCTGAGCCCTGCTGAGTGACTCGCGGCTCCCTGAAGATCGTAAGACCTCCGAAATGCACCTGAGCCCTGCTGAGTGACTCGCGGCTCCCTGAAGATCGTAAGACCTCCGAACTGCACCTGAGCCCTGCTGAGTGACTCGCGGCTCCCTGAAGATCGTAAGACCTCCGAACTGTACCTGAGCCTGCTGAGTGACTCGCGGCTCCCTGAAGATCGTAAGACCTCCGAACTGCACCTGAGCCCTGCTGAGTGACTCGCGGCTCCCTGAAGATCGTAAGACCTCCGAACTTGTACTTGAGCCTGCTGAGTGACTCGCGGCCCCCTGAAGATCGTAAAACCTCCGAACTGGTACCTGAGCCCGCTGAGTGACTCGCGGCTTCCACAGACTCCACTGGTCCCGCCGGACCCCACGACAACTAGCCTACCCCCCAGCTCGAGGATTGTGAGCTGTGCGCCGGGTACATCCTTACCTTGAGCCTTTGTGCCAAAGACTGTCCCGCTACCCCCTATCCCTTCCGAGACTCATTGAGCCCGCGCTCTCCTTGTACATATTTGCAGTGCTAACCTGTTTGATAAAGATTGATTCCTAAGGACGCACGGTGTGGTGTTTCTGTGTCGTGTGGTGCCAGAAGTACGATCCTCGATCCGAGATTTCTCCTCCTGAGGAGTCTCCCGTCAGTGCCCGGCTACGATACTTTGAGGGTGGGTCTCAGGGTAGTCAGGACCCCCTTTCCGGGCTCCTCTGAGGTCGCCGTCTAACAGGGACATACTGGGGGTAGTGTTTCAGGGTTTAGGGCAGTGCAGTGGTGTTCGGACACTGTAGGGGGTCATGCTAGGGGTGGTGTTTTATGGTTTAGGGCAGTGCAGTGGTGTTCGGGCAGTGTAGGGGGTTGTGCTGGGGGTGGTTTTTCAGTGTTTAGGGCAGTGCAGTGGTGTTCGGGCAGTGTAGGGGTCGTGGGGGGTGGTGTTTCAGGGTTTAGGGAAGTGCAGTTCAAGCAGTGTAGGGGGTCGTGCGGGGGGTGGTGTTTCAGGGTTTAGGGCAGTGCAGTGGTGTTCGGGCAGTGTAGGGGGTCGTGCTGGGGGTGGTTTTTCAGGGTTTAGGGCAGTGCAGTGGTGTTTGGGCAGGGGGTGGTGTTTCATGGTTTAGGGCAGTGCAGTGGTGTTCGGGCAGTGTAGGGGTCGTGGGGGGTGGTGTTTCAGGGTTTAGGGCAATGCAGTTCAAGCAGTGTAGGGGGTCGTGCGGGGGGTGGTGTTTCAGGGTTTAGGGCAGTGCCGTGGTGATCGGGCAGTGTAGGGGGTCGTGCGGGTGGTGGTGTTTCAGGGTTTATGTCAGTGCAGTTGTGTTCGGGCAGTGTACGGGGTCGTGCTGGGAGTGGTGTTTCAGGGTTTATGGCAGTGCAGTTGTCTTTGTGCAGTGTAGGGGGTCGTTCAGGGGGGTGGTGTTTCAGGGTTTAGGGTAGTGCAGTGGTGTTCAGGCAGTGTAGGGGGACATGCAGGAGTGGTGTTTCTGCGTCTAGGGCAGTGCAGTGGTGTTCGGGCAGTGTAGGGGGTCGTGCTGGGTTGGTGTTTCAGGGTTTAGTGCGGTGCAGTGGTGTTCGGCAGTGTAGGGGGTTGTTCTGGGGTTGGTGTTTCAGGATTTAGGGCAGTGCAGTGGTGTTCAGGCACTGTACGGGGTCTTGCTGGGGGTGGTGTTTCAGGGTTTAGGGCAGGGGTGTTCGGGCAGTGTATTGGGTCTTTCTGGGGCTGGAGTTTCAGGGTTTAAGGCAGTACAGTGGTGTTCGGACAGTGTAGGGGTTCGTGCTGGGGTGGTGTTTCAGGGTTTAGGGCAGTGCAGTGGTATTCGGGTTGTGGAGGGGGTCGTGCTGGGGGTAGTGTTTCAGGGTTTAGGGCAGTGCAGTGGTGTTCGGGCACTGTAAGGGGTCATGCTGGGGGTGATGTTTCAGGGTTTAGGGCAGTGCAGTGGTGTTCGGGCAGTGTAGGGGGTCGTGCTGGGGGTGGTTTTTCAGGGTTTCGGGCAGTGCAGTGTTGTTCGGGCAGTGTAGGGGTCGTGCGGGTGGTGTTTCAGGGTTTAGGGCAGTGCCGTGGTGTTCGGACAGTGTAGGGGGTCGTGCGGGGGTGGTGTTTCAGGGTCTAGGGCAGTGCAGTGGTGTTCGGGCAGTGTATGGGGCCGTGCTGGGGGTGGTGTTTCAGGGTTTAGTGCGGTGCAGTGGTGTTCGGCAGTGTAGGGGGTTGTGCTGGGGTTGGTGTTTCAGGATTTAGGGCAGTGCAGTGGTGTTCGGACAGTGTAGGGGGTCGTGCTGATGGTGGTGTTTCAGGGTTTAGGGCAGTGCAGTTGTGTTCGAGCAGTGTAGGGGTTCGTGCTGGTGCTAGTGTTTTAGGGTTTAGGTCAGTGCAGTGGTGTTCGGGCAGTGTAGGGGTTTGTGCTGGGGTAGTGTTTTAGGGTTTAGGGCAGTGCAGTGGTGTTCGGGCAGTGTAGGGGTTTGTGCTGGGGGTAGTGTTTTAGGGTTTAGGGCAGTGCAGTGGTGTTCGGGCAGTGTAGGGGTTTGTGCTGGGGGTAGTGTTTTAGGGTTTAGGTCAGTGCAGTGGTGTTCGGGCAGTGTAGGGGGTCATGCGGGGGTGGTCTTTCAGGGTTTAGGGCAGTGCAGTGGTGTTTGGGCAGTGCAGGGTTCATGCAGGGTATGGTGTTTCAGGGTTTAGGGCAGTGCAGTGGTGTTCAGGCAGTGTAGAGGGGTGTGCGGGTGGTGTTTTAGGGTTTAGGGCAGGGAAGTGGTGTTCGGGCAGTGTAGGGGGATGTGCTGGGGGTAGTGTTTTAGGGTTTAGGGCAGAGCAGTGGTGTTCGGGCAGTGTAGGGGTCGTGCTGGGGGTGGTGTTTCAGGGTTTAGGGGAGGGGTGTTATGACAGTGTAGGGAGTCATGCTGGGGGTGGTGTTTCAGGGTTTAGGGCAGTGCAGTGGTGTTCGGGCACTGTAGGGGGTTATGCTAGGGGTGGTGTTTTATGGTTTAGGGCAGTGCAGTGGTGTTCGGGCAGTGTAGGGGTCGTGGAGGGGTGGTGTTACAGGGTTTAGGGCATTGCAGTTCAGGCAGTGTAGGGGGTCATGCGAGGGGTGGTGTTTCAGGGTTTAGGGCAGTGCCGTGGTGTTCGGGCAGTGTAGGGGGCCATGCGGGGGTGGTGTTTCATGGTTTTGGGAAGTGCCGTGGTGTTGGAGCAGTGTAGGGGTTCGTGCTGATGCTAGTGTTTTAGGGTTTAGGTCAGTGCAGTGGTGTTCGGGCAGTGTAGGGGTTTGTGCTGGGGTAGTGTTTTAGGGTTTAGGGCAGTGCAGTGGTGTTCGGGCAGTATAGACGTTTGTGCTGGGGGTGGTTTTTCAGGGTTTAGGGCAGTGCAGTTGTTTTCGAGCAGTGTAGGGGTTCGTGCTGGTGCTAGTTTTTTAGGGTTTAATGCAGAGCAGTGGTGTTCAGACAGTGTACGGGGTCTTGCTGGGGGTGGTGTTTCAGGGTTTAGGGCAGGGGTGTTATGACAGTGTAGGGAGTCGTGCTGGGGTGGTATTTCAGGGTTTAGGGCAGTGCAGTGGTGTTCGGGTAGTGTAGGGGGTCATACTGGGGGTAGTGTTTCAGGGTTTAGGGCAGTGCAGTGGTGTTCGGACACTGTAGGGGGTCATGCTAGGGGTGGTGTTTTATGGTTTAGGGCAGTGCAGTGGTGTTCGGGCAGTGTAGGGGGTCATGCTGGGGGTGGTTTTTCAGGGTTTAGGGCAGTGCAGTGGTGTCCGGGCAGTGTAGGGGTCGTGGGGGGTGGTGTTTCAGGGTTTAGGGCAGTGCAGTTCAAGCAGTGTAGGGGGTCGTGCGGGGGGTGGTGTTTCAGGGTTTAGGGCTGTGCCGTGGTGATCGGGCAGTGTAGGGGGTCGTGCGGGGGTGGTGTTTCAGTGTTTTGGGAAGAGCCGTGGTGTTCGGGCAGTGTAGGGGGTCGTGCGGGTGGTGGTGTTTCAGGGTTTATGTCAGTGCAGTTGTGTTCGGGCAGTGTACGGGGTCACTCTGGGAGTGGTGTTTCAGGGTTTATGGCAGTGCAGTTGTCTTTGTGCAGTGTAGGGGGTCGTTCAGGGGGGTGGTGTTTCAGGGTTTAGGGTAGTGCAGTGGTGTTCAGGCAGTGTAGGGGGACATGCAGGGGTGGTGTTTTTGGGTCTAGGGCAGTGCAGTGGTGTTCGGGCAGTGTAGGGGGTCGTGCTGGGGGTGGTGTTTCAGGGTTTAGTGCGGGGCAGTGGTGTTCGGCAGTGTAGGGGGTTGTGCTGGGGTTGGTGTTTCAGGGTTTAGGGCAGTGCAGTGGTGTTCAGGCACTGTACGGGGTCTTGCTGGGGGTGGTGTTTCAGGGTTTAAGGCAGGGGTGTTCGGGCAGTGTATTGGGTCTTTCTGGGGCTGGAGTTTCAGGGTTTAAGGCAGTGCAGTGGTGTTCGGACAGTGTAGGGGGTCGTGTTGGGGGTGGTGTTTCAGGGTTTAGCGCAGTGCAGTGGTATTCGGGTTGTGGAGGGGGTTGTGCTGGGGGTAGTGTTTCAGGGTTTAGGGAAGTGCAGTGGTGTTCGGGCACTGTAGGGGGTCATGCTGGGGGTGATGTTTCAGGGTTTAGGGCAGTGCAGTGGTGTTCGGGCAGTGTAGGGGGTCGTGCTGGGGGTGGTTTTTCAGGGTTTCGGGCAGTGCAGTGTTGTTCGGGCAGTGTAGGGGTTCGTGCTGGTGCTAGTGTTTTAGGGTTTAGGTCAGTGCAGTGGTGTTCGGGCAGTGTAGGGGTTTGTGCTGGGGGTAGTGTTTTAGGGTATAGGGCAGTGCAGTGGTGTTCCGGCAGTGTAGGGGTTTGTGCTGGGGGTAGTGTTTTAGGGTTTAGGGCAGTGCAGTGGTGTTTGGGCAGTGTAGGGGTTTGTGCTGGGGGTAGTGTTTTAGGGTTCAGGGCAGTGCAGTGGTGTTCTGGCAGTGTAGGGGGTCGTACTGGGGGTAGTGTATTAGGGTTTGGGGCAGTGCAGTAGTGTTCGGGCAGTGTAGGGGGACGTGCTGGGGTAGTGTTTTAGGGTTTAGGGAAGAGCAGTTGTGTTCAGTCAGTGTAGGGGTTCATGCTGGGGGTGGTGTTTTAGGGTTAAATAGAGAGCAGTGGTGTTCAGGCACTGTACGGGGTCTTGCTGGGGGTGGTGTTTCAGGGTTTAGGGCTTGGGTGTTCGGGCAGTGTATTGGGTCTTTCTGGGGCTGGTGTTTCAGGGTTTACGGCAGTGCAGTGGTGTTCGGACAGTGTAGGGGGTCGTGCTGGGGGTGGTGTTTCAGGGTTTAGGGCAGTGCAGTGGTATTCGGGTTGTGGAGGGGGTTGTGCTGGGGGTAGTGTTTCAGGGTTTAGGGAAGTGCAGTGGTGTTCGGGCACTGTAGGGGGTCATGCTGGGGGTGATGTTTCAGGGTTTAGGGCAGTGCAATGGTGTTCGGGCAGTGTAGGGGGTCGTGTTGGGGGTGGTTTTTCAGGGTTTAGGGCAGTGCAGTGTTGTTCGGGCAGTGTAGGGGTCGTGCGGGTGGTGTTTCAGGGTTTAGGGCAGTGCCGTTGTGTTCGGACAGTGTAGGTGGTCGTGCGGGGGTTGGTTTTTGAGGGTTTAGGGCAGTGCAGTGGTGTTCAGGCAGTGTTGGGGTTCGTGCGGGGTGGTGTTTCAGGGTTTTTGGCAGTGCAGCGGTGTTTGGGCAGTGTAGGGGGTTGTGTGGGGGTGGTGTTTCAGGGCTTAGGGCAGTTCAGTGGAGTTTGGGCAGTGTAGGGGGACATGCGGTGGTGGTGTTTCATGGATTAGTGCAGTGCAGTTGTGTTCGGGCAGTGTAGAGGGTTGTGCTAGAAGTGGTGTTTCTCAGTTGAGGGCAGTTCAGTGGTATTTGGGCAGTGTAGGGGTTTGTGCAGGTGCTAGTGTTTTAGGGTTTAGGGCAATGCATTGCTGTTCGGGCAGTGTAGGGGTTCATGTTTGGGGTAGTGTTTTAGGATTTAGGGCAGTGCAGTGGTGTTCAGGCAGTGTAGGGGTCGTTCAGGGGGGTGGTGTTTCAGGGTTTACGGCAGTGCAGTGGTGTTCAGGCAGTGTAGGGGGACATGCAGGGTGGTGTTTCAGGGTTTAGGGCAGTGCATTGGTGTTTGGGCACTGTAGGGTATCGTGCTGGGGGTGGTGTTTCAGGGTTTAGGGCAGTGCAGTGGTGTTCGGGCAGTGTAGGGGGTCATGCGGGGGTGGTTTTTCAGGGTTTAGGGCAGTGCAGTTGTGTTCGGGCAGTGCAGGGTTCATGCAGGGTATGGTGTTTCAGGGTTTAGGGCAGTGCAGTGGTGTTCAGGCAGTGTAGAGGGTTGTGCGGGTGGTGTTTTAGGGTTTAGGGCAGGGAAGTCGTGTTCGGGCAGTGTAGGGGGATGTGCTGAGGGTAGTGTTTTAGGATTTAGGGCAGAGCAGTGGTGTTCGGGCAGTGTACGGGGTCTTGCTGGGGGTGGTGTTTCAGGATTTAGGGCAGGGGTGTTATGACAGTGTAGGGAGTCGTGCTGGGGTGGTGTATTCGGGTTTAGGGCAGTGCAGTGGTGTTCTGGTAGTGTAGGGGGTCGTTCCGGGGGTAGTGTTTCAGGGTTTAGGGCACTGCAGTGGTGTTCGGACACTGTAGGGGGTCATGCTAGAGGTGGTGTTGTATGGTTTACGGCAGTGCAGTGGTGTTCGGGCAGTGTAGGGGTCGTGGGGGGGTGGTGTTTCAGGGTTTAGGGCAGTGCAGTTCAAGCAGTGTAGGGGGTCGTGCGGGGGGTGGTGTTTCAGGGTTTAGGGCAGTGTAGGGGGTCGTGCGGGTGGTGGTGTTTCAGGGTTTATGTCAGTGCAGTTGTGTTCGGGCAGTGTACGGGGTCGTGCTGGGAGTGGTGTTTCAGGGTTTATGGCAGTGCAGTTGTCTTTGTGCAGTGTAGGGGGTCGTTCAGGGGGGTGGTGTTTCAGGGTTTAGGGTAGTGCAGTGGTGTTCAGGCAGTGTGGGGGGACATGCAGGAGTGGTGTTTCTGCATCTAGGGCAGTTCAGTGGTGTTCGGCAGTGTAGGGGGTCGTGCTGGGGTTGGTGTTTCAGGGTTTAGTGCGGTGCAGTGGTGTTCGGCAGTGTAGGGGGTTGTGCTGGGGTTGGTGTTTCAGGGTTTAGGGCAGTGCAGTGGTGTTCAGGCACTGTACGGGGTCTTGCTGGTGGTGGTGTTTCAGGGTTTAGGGCAGGGTTGTTCGGGCAGTGTATTGGGTCTTTCTGGGGCTGGAGTTTCAGGGTTTAAGGCAGTACAGTGGTGTTCGGACAGTGTAGGGGGTCGTGCTGGGGGTGGTGTTTCAGGGTTTAGGGCAGTGCAGTGGTATTCGGGTTGTGGAGGGGGTCGTGCTAGGGGTAGTGTTTCAGGGTTTAGAGCAGTGCAGTGGTGTTCGGGCACTGTAAGGGGTCATGCTGGGGGTGATGTTTCAGGGTTTAGGGCAGTGCAGTGGTGTTCGGGCAGTGTAGGGGGTCGTGCTGGGGGTGGTTTTTCAGGGTTTCGGGCAGTGCAGTGTTGTTCGGGCAGTGTAGGGGTCGTGCGGGTGGTGTTTCAGGGTTTAGGGCAGTGCCGTGGTGTTCAGACAGTGTAGGGGGTTGTGCGGGGGTGGTGTTTCAGGGTCCACGGCAGTGCAGTGGTGTTCGGGCAGTGTAGGGGGTCGTGCTGGGGTGGTGTTTCAGGATTTAGTGCGGTGCAGTGGTGTTCGGCAGTGTAGGGGGTTGTGCTGGGGTTGGTGTTTCAGGATTTAGGGCAGTGCAGTGGTGTTCGGGCAGTGTAGGGGGTCATGCGGGGGTGGTTTTTCAGGGTTTAGGGCAGTGCAGTTGTGTTCGGGCAGTGCAGGGTTCATGCAGGGTATGGTGTTTCAGGGTTTAGGGCAGTGCAGTGGTGTTCAGGCAGTGTAGAGGGTTGTGCGGGTGGTGTTTTAGGGTTTAGGGCAGGGAAGTCGTGTTCGGGCAGTGTAGGGGGATGTGCTGAGGGTAGTGTTTTAGGATTTAGGGCAGAGCAGTGGTGTTCGGGCAGTGTACGGGGTCTTGCTGGGGGTGGTGTTTCAGGATTTAGGGCAGGGGTGTTATGACAGTGTAGGGAGTCGTGTTGGGGTGGTGTATTAGGGTTTAGGGCAGTGCAGTGGTGTTCGGGCAGTGTAGGGGGTCATGCGGAGGTGGTCTTTCAGGGTTTAGGGCAGTGCAGTGGTGTTCGGGCAGTGCAGGGTTCATGCAGGGTATGGTGTTTCAGGGTTTAGGGCAGTGCAGTGGTGTTCAGGCAGTGTAGAGGGGTTAGCGGGTGGTGTTTTAGGGTTTAGGGCAGGGAAGTGGTGTTCGGGCAGTGTGGGGGGATGTGCTGGGGGTAGTGTTTTAGGGTTTAGGGCAGTGCAGTGGTGTTCGGGCAGTGTAGGGGTTTGTGCTGGGGTAGTGTTTTAGGGTTTAGGGCAGTGCAGTGGTGTTCGGGCAGTGTAGGGGGTCATGCGGGGGTGGTCTTTCAGGGTTTAGGGCAGTGCAGTGGTGTTCGGGCAGTGCAGGGTTCATGCAGGGTATGGTGTTTCAGGGTTTAGGGCAGTGCAGTGGTGTTCAGGCAGTGTAGAGGGGTTAGCGGGTGGTGTTTTAGGGTTTAGGGCAGGGAAGTGGTGTTCGGGCAGTGTAGGGGGATGTGCTGGGGGTAGTGTTTTAGGGTTTAGGGCAGTGCAGTGGTGTTCGGGCAGTGTAGGGGTTTGTGCTGGGGGTAGTGTTTTAGGGTTTAGGTCAGTGCAGTGGTGTTCGGGCAGTGTAGGGGTTTGTGCTGGGGTAGTGTTTTAGGGTTTAGGTCAGTGCAGTGGTGTTCGGGCAGTGTAGGGGTTTGTGCTGGGGTAGTGTTTTAGGGTTTAGGGCAGTGCAGTGGTGTTCAGGCAGTGTAGGGGGTCATGCGGGGGTGGTCTTTCAGGGTTTAGGGCAGTGCAGTGGTGTTCGGGCAGTGCAGGGTTCATGCAGGGTATGGTGTTTCAGGGTTTAGGGCAGTGCAGTGGTGTTCAGGCAGTGTAGAGGGGTTAGCGGGTAGTGTTTTAGGGTTTAGGGCAGGGAAGTGGTGTTCGGGCAGTGTAGGGGGATGTGCTGGGGGTAGTGTTTTAGGGTTTAGGGCAGAGCAGTGGTGTTCGGGCAGTGTAGGGGTCGTGCTGGGAGTGGTGTTTCAGGGTTTAGGGGAGGGGTGTTATGACAGTGTAGTGAGTCATGCTGGGGGTGGTGTTTTAGGGTTTAGGGCAGTGCAGTGGTGTTCTGGTAGTGTAGGGGGTCGTTCTGGGGGTAGTGTTTCAGGGTTTAGGGCAGTGCAGTGGTGTTCGGGCGCTGTAGGGGGTCATGCTAGGGGTGGTGTTTTATGGTTTAGGGCAGTGCAGTGGTGTTCGGGCAGTGTAGGGGTTGTGGAGGGGTGGTGTTACAGGGTTTAGGGCATTGCTGTTCAGGCAGTGTAGGGGGTCATGCGGGGGGTGGTGTTTCAGGGTTTAGGGCAGTGCCGTGGTGTTCGGGCAGTGTAGGGGGCCGTGCGGGGTGGTGTTTCATGGTTTTGGGAAGTGCCGTGGTGTTCGAGCAGTGTAGGGGTTCGTGCTGATGCTAGTGTTTTAGGGTTTAGGTCAGTGCAGTGGTGTTCGGGCAGTGTAGGGGTTTGTGCTGGGGTAGTGTTTTAGGGTTAAGGGCAGTGCAGTGGTGTTCGGGCAGTATAGACGTTTGTGCTGGGGGCGGTGTTTCAGGGTATAGGGCAGTGCAGTTGTTTTCGAGCAGTGTAGGGGTTCGTGCTGGTGCTAGTGTTTTAGGGTTTAATGCAGAGCAGTGGTGGTCAGACAGTGTACGGGGTCTTGCTGGGGGTGGTGTTTCAGGGTTTAGGGCAGGGGTGTTATGACAGTGTAGGGAGTCGTGCTGGGGTGGTGTTTCAGGGTTTAGGGCAGTGCAGTGGTGTTCGGGTAGTGTAGGGGGTCATACTGGGAGTAGTGTTTCAGGGTTTAGGGCAGTGCAGTGGTGTTCGGACACTGTAGGGGGTCATGCTAGGGGTGGTGTTTTATGGTTTAGGGCAGTGCAGTGGTGTTCGGGCAGTGTAGGGGGTCGTGCTGGGGGTGGTTTTTCAGGGTTTAGGGCAGTGCAGTGGTGTTCGGGCAGTGTAGGGGTCATGGGGGGTGGTATTTCAGGGTTTAGGGCAGTGCAGTTCAAGCAGTGTAGGGGGTTGTGCGGGGGTGGTGTTTCAGGGTTTAGGGCAGTGCCGTGGTGATCGGGCAGTGTAGGGGGTCGTGCGGGGGGTGGTGTTTCAGTGTTTTGGGAAGAGCCGTGGTGTTCGGGCAGTGTAGGGGGTCGTGCGGGTGGTGGTGTTTCAGGGTTTATGTCAGTGCAGTTGTGTTCGGGCAGTGTACGGGGTCGTGCTGGGAGTGGTGTTTCAGGGTTTATGGCAGTGCAGTTGTCTTTGTGCAGTGTAGGGGGTCGTTCAGGGGGGTGGTGTTTCAGGGTTTAGGGTAGTGCAGTGGTGTTCAGGCAGTGTAGGGGGACATGCAGGGGTGGTGTTTTGGGGTCTGGGGCAGTGCAGTGGTGTTCGGGCAGTGTAGGGGGTCGTGCTGGGGGTGGTGTTTCAGGGTTTAGTGCGGTGCAGTGGTGTTCGGCAGTGTAGGGGGTTGTGCTGGGCTTGGTGTTTCAGGGTTTAGGGCAGTGCAGTGGTGTTCAGGCACTGTACGGGATCTTGCTGGGGGTGGTGTTTCAGGGTTTAGGGCAGGGGTGTTCGGGCAGTGTATTGGGTCTTTCTGGGGCTGGAGTTTCAGGGTTTAAGGCAGTGCAGTGGTGTTCGGAGAGTGTAGGGGGTCGTGCTGGGGGTGGTGTTTCAGGGTTTAGGGCAGTGCAGTGGTATTCGGGTTGTGGAGGGGGTCATGCTGGGGGTAGTGTTTCAGGGTTTAGGGCAGTGCAGTGGTGTTCGGGCACTGTAGGGGGTCATGCTGGGGGTGATGTTTCAGGATTTAGGGCAGTGCAGTGGTGTTCGGGCAGTGTAGGGGGTCGTGCTGGGGGTGGTTTTTCAGGGTTTCGGGCAGTGCAGTGTTGTTCGGGCAGTGTAGGGGTTCGTGCTGGTGCTAGTGTTTTAGGGTTTAGGTCAGTGCAGTGGTGTTCGGGCAGTGTAGGGGTTTGTGCTGGGGGTAGTGTTTTAGGGTTTAGGGCAGTGCAGTGGTGTTCGGGCAGTGTAGGGGTTTGTGCTGGGGTAGTGTTTTAGGGTTAAGGGCAGTGCAGTGGTGTTTGGGCAGTGTAGGGGTTTGTGCTGGGGGTAGTGTTTTAGGGTTCAGGGCAGTGCAGTGGTGTTCAGGCAGTGTAGGGGGTCGTACTGGGGTAGTGTATTAGGGTTTGGGGCAGTGCAGTAGTGTTCGGGCAGTGTAGGGGGACGTGCTGGGGTACTGTTTTAGGGTTTAGGGAAGAGCAGTGGTGTTCAGGCAGTGTAGGGGTTCATGCTGGGGGTGGTGTTTTAGGGTTAAATAGAGAGCAGTGGTGTTCAGGCACTGTACGGGGTCTTGCTGGGGGTGGTGTTTCAGGGTTTAGGGCTTGGGTGTTCGGGCAGTGTATTGGGTCTTTCTGGGGCTGGTGTTTCAGGGTTTACGGCAGTGCAGTGGTGTTCGGACAGTGTAGGGGGTTGTGCTGGGGTTGGTGTTTCAGGATTTAGGGCAGTGCAGTGGTGTTCGGGCAGTGTAGGGGGTCGTGCTGGTGGTGGTGTTTCAGGGTTTAGGGCAGTGCAGTTGTGTTCGAGCAGTGTAGGGGTTCGTGCTGGTGCTAGTGTTTTAGGGTTTAGGTCAGTGCAGTGGTGTTCGGGCAGTGTAGGGGTTTGTGCTGGGGTAGTGTTTTAGGGTTTAGGGCAGTGCAGTGGTGTTCGGGCAGTGTAGGGGTTTGTGCTGGGGGTAGTGTTTTAGGGTTTAGGTCAGTGCAGTGGTGTTCGGGCAGTGTAGGGGGTCATGCGGGGGTGGTCTTTCAGGGTTTAGGGCAGTGCAGTGGTGTTCGGGCAGTGCAGGGTTCATGCAGGGTATGGTGTTTCAGGGTTTAGGGCAGTGCAGTGGTGTTCAGGCAGTGTAGAGGGGTGTGCGGGTGGTGTTTTAGGGTTTAGGGCAGGGAAGTGGTGTTCGGGCAGTGTAGGGGGATGTGCTGGGGGTAGTGTTTTAGGGTTTAGGGCAGAGCAGTGGTGTTCGGGCAGTGTAGGGGTCGTGCTGGGGGTGGTGTTTCAGGGTTTAGGGGAGGGGTGTTATGACAGTGTAGGGAGTCATGCTGGGGGTGGTTTTTTAGGGTTTAGGGCAGTGCAGTGGTGTTCTGGTAGTGTAGGGGGTCGTTCTGGGGGTAGTGTTTCAGGGTTTAGGGCAGTGCAGTGGTGTTCGGGCGCTGTAGGGGGTTATGCTAGGGGTGGTGTTTTATGGTTTAGGGCAGTGCAGTGGTGTTCGGGCAGTGTAGGGGTCGTGGAGGGGTGCTGTTACAGGGTTTAGGGCATTGCAGTTCAGGCAGTGTAGGGGGTCATGCGGGGGGTGGTGTTTCAGGGTTTAGGGCAGTGCCGTGGTGTTCGGGCAGTGTAGGGGGCCGTGCGGGGGTGGTGTTTCATGGTTTTGGGAAGTGCCGTGGTGTTCGAGCAGTGTAGGGGTTCGTGCTGATGCTAGTGTTTTAGGGTTTAGGTCAGTGCAGTGGTGTTCGGGCAGTGTAGGGGTTTGTGCTGGGGTAGTGTTTTAGGGTTTAGGGCAGTGCAGTGGTGTTCGGGCAGTATAGACGTTTGTGCTGGGGGTGGTGTTTCAGGGTTTAGGGCAGTGCAGTTGTTTTCGAGCAGTGTAGGGGTTCGTGCTGGTGCTAGTGTTTTAGGGTTTAATGCAGAGCAGTGGTGTTCAGACAGTGTACGGGGTCTTGCTGGGGGTGGTGTTTCAGGGTTTAGGGCAGGGGTGTTATGACAGTGTAGGGAGTCGTGCTGGGGTGGTGTTTCAGGGTTTAGGGCAGTGCAGTGGTGTTCGGGTAGTGTAGGGGGTCATACTGGGGGTAGTGTTTCAGGGTTTAGGGCAGTGCAGTGGTGTTCGGACACTGTAGGGGGTCATGCTAGGGGTGGTGTTTTATGGTTTAGGGCAGTGCAGTGGTGTTCGGGCAGTGTAGGGGGTCGTGCTGGGGGTGGTTTTTCAGGGTTTAGGGCAGTGCAGTGGTGTCCGGGCAGTGTAGGGGTCGTGGGGGGTGGTGTTTCAGGGTTTAGGGCAGTGCAGTTCAAGCAGTGTAGGGGGTCGTGCGGGGGGTGGTGTTTCAGGGTTTAGGGCTGTGCCGTGGTGATCGGGCAGTGTAGGGGGTCGTGCGGGGGTGGTGTTTCAGTGTTTTGGGAAGAGCCGTGGTGTTCGGGCAGTGTAGAGGGTCGTGCGGGTGGTGGTGTTTCAGGGTTTATGTCAGTGCAGTTGTGTTCGGGCAGTGTACGGGGACGTGGTTGGAAGTGGTGTTTCAGGGTTTATGGCAGTGCAGTTGTCTTTGTGCAGTGTAGGGGGTCGTTCAGGGGGGTGGTGTTTCAGGGTTTAGGGTAGTGCAGTGGTGTTCAGGCAGTGTAGGGGGACATGCAGGGGTGGTGTTTTGGGCTCTGGGGCAGTGCAGTGGTGTTCGGGCAGTGTAGGGGGTCGTGCTGGGGGTGGTGTTTCAGGGTTTAGTGCGGTGCAGTGGTGTTCGGCAGTGTAGGGGGTTGTGCTGGGCTTGGTGTTTCAGGGTTTAGGGCAGTGCAGTGGTGTTCAGGCACTGTACGGGGTCTTGCTGGGGGTGGTGTTTAAGGGTTTAGGGCAGGGGTGTTCGGGCAGTGTATTGGGTCTTTCTGGGGCTGGAGTTTCAGGGTTTAAGGCAGTGCAGTGGTGTTCGGACAGTGTAGGGGGTCGTGCTGGGGGTGGTGTTTCAGGGTTTAGGGCAGTGCAGTGGTATTCGGGTTGTGGAGGGGGTCATGCTGGGGGTAGTGTTTCAGGGTTTAGGGCAGAGCAGTGGTGTTCGGGCACTGTAGGGGGTCATGCTGGGGGTGATGTTTCAGGATTTAGGGCAGTGCAGTGGTGTTCGGGCAGTGTAGGGGGTTGTGCTGGGGGTGGTTTTTCAGGGTTTCGGGCAGTGCAGTGTTGTTCGGGCAGTGTAGGGGTTCGTGCTGGTGCTAGTGTTTTAGGGTTTAGGTCAGTGCAGTGGTGTTCGGGCAGTGTAGGGGTTTGTGCTGGGGGTAGTGTTTTAGGGTTTAGGGCAGTGCAGTGGTGTTCGGGCAGTGTAGGGGTTTGTGCTGGGGGTAGTGTTTTAGGGTTTAGGGCAGTGCAGTGGTGTTCGGGCAGTGTAGGGGTTTGTGCTGGGGGTAGTGTTTTAGGGTTCAGGGCAGTGCAGTGGTGTTCAGGCAGTGTAGGGGGTCGTACTGGGGGTAGTGTATTAGGGTTTGGGGCAGTGCAGTAGTGTTCGGGCAGTGTAGGGGGACGTGCTGGGGTACTGTTTTAGGGTTTAGGGAAGAGCAGTGGTGTTCAGGCAGTGTAGGGGTTTATGCTGGGGGTGGGTTTTTAGGGTTAAATAGAGAGCAGTGGTGTTCAGGCACTGTACGGGGTCTTGCTGGGGGTGGTGTTTCAGGGTTTAGGGCTTGGGTGTTCGGGCAGTGTATTGGGTCTTTCTGGGGCTGGTGTTTCAGGGTTTACGACAGTGCAGTGGTGTTCGGACAGTGTAGGGGGTTGTGCTGGGGTTGGTGTTTCAGGATTTAGGGCAGTGCAGTGGTGTTCGGGCAGTGTAGGGGGTCGTGCTGGTGGTGGTGTTTCAGGGTTTAGGGCAGTGCAGTTGTGTTCGAGCAGTGTAGGGGTTCGTGCTGGTGCTAGTGTTTTAGGGTTTAGGTCAGTGCAGTGGTGTTCGGGCAGTGTAGGGGTTTGTGCTGGGCTAGTGTTTTAGGGTTTAGGGCAGTGCAGTGGTGTTCGGGCAGTGTAGGGGTTTGTGCTGGGGTAGTGTTTTAGGGTTTAGGGCAGTGCAGTGGTGTTCGGGCAGTGTAGGGGTTTGTGCTGGGGGTAGTGTTTTAGGGTTTAGGTCAGTGCAGTGGTGTTCGGGCAGTGTAGGGGGTCATGCGGGGGTGGTCTTTCAGGGTTTAGGGCAGTGCAGTGGTGTTTGGGCAGTGCAGGGTTCATGCAGGGTATGGTGTTTCAGGGTTTAGGGCAGTGCAGTGGTGTTCAGGCAGTGTAGAGGGGTGTGCGGGTGGTGTTTTAGGGTTTAGGGCAGGGAAGTGGTGTTCGGGCAGTGTAGGGGGATGTGCTGGGGGTAGTGTTTTAGGGTTTAGGGCAGAGCAGTGGTGTTCGGGCAGTGTAGGGGTCGTGCTGGGGGTGGTGTTTCAGGGTTTAGGGGAGGGGTGTTATGACAGTGTAGGGAGTCATGCTGGGGGTGGTGTTTTAGGGTTTAGGGCAGTGCAGTGGTGTTCTGGTAGTGTAGGGGGTCGTTCTGGGGGTAGTGTTTCAGGGTTTAGGGCAGTGCAGTGGTGTTCGGGCGCTGTAGGGGGTTATGCTAGGGGTGGTGTTTTATGGTTTAGGGCAGTGCAGTGGTGTTCGGGCAGTGTAGGGGTCGTGGAGGGGTGGTGTTACAGGGTTTAGGGCATTGCAGTTCAGGCAGTGTAGGGGGTCATGCGGGGGGTGGTGTTTCAGGGTTTAGGGCAGTGCCGTGGTGTTCGGGCAGTGTAGGGGGCCGTGCGGGGGTGGTGTTTCATGGTTTTGGGAAGTGCCGTGGTGTTCGAGCAGTGTAGGGGTTCGTGCTGATGCTAGTGTTTTAGGGTTTAGGTCAGTGCAGTGGTGTTCGGGCAGTGTAGGGGTTTGTGCTGGGGTAGTGTTTTAGGGTTTAGGGCAGTGCAGTGGTGTTCGGGCAGTATAGACGTTTGTGCTGGGGGTGGTGTTTCAGGGTTTAGGGCAGTGCAGTTGTTTTCGAGCAGTGTAGGGGTTCGTGCTGGTGCTAGTGTTTTAGGGTTTAATGCAGAGCAGTGGTGTTCAGACAGTGTACGGGGTCTTGCTGGGGGTGGTGTTTCAGGGTTTAGGGCAGGGGTGTTATGACAGTGTAGGGAGTCGTGCTGGGGTGGTGTTTCAGGGTTTAGGGCAGTGCAGTGGTGTTCGGGTAGTGTAGGGGGTCATACTGGGAGTAGTGTTTCAGGGTTTAGGGCAGTGCAGTGGTGTTCGGACACTGTAGGGGGTCATGCTAGGGGTGGTGTTTTATGGTTTAGGGCAGTGCAGTGGTGTTCGGGCAGTGTAGGGGGTCGTGCTGGGGGTGGTTTTTCAGGGTTTAGGGCAGTGCAGTGGTGTCTGGGCAGTGTAGGGGTCATGGGGGGTGGTGTTTCAGGGTTTAGGGCAGTGCAGTTCAAGCAGTGTAGGGGGTCGTGCGGGGGGTGGTGTTTCAGGGTTTAGGGCTGTGCCGTGGTGATCGGGCAGTGTAGGGGGTCGTGCGGGGGTGGTGTTTCAGTGTTTTGGGAAGAGCCGTGGTGTTCGGGCAGTGTAGGGGGTCGTGCGGGTGGTGGTGTTTCAGGGTTTATGTCAGTGCAGTTGTGTTCGGGCAGTGTACGGGGTCGTGCTGGGAGTGGTGTTTCAGGGTTTATGGCAGTGCAGTTGTCTTTGTGCAGTGTAGGGGGTCGTTCAGGGGGGTGGTGTTTCAGGGTTTAGGGTAGTGCAGTGGTGTTCAGGCAGTGTAGGGGGACATGCAGGGGTGGTGTTTTTGGGTCTAGGGCAGTGCAGTGGTGTTCGGGCAGTGTAGGGGGTCGTGCTGGGGGTGGTGTTTCAGGGTTTAGTGCGGTGCAGTGGTGTTCGGCAGTGTAGGGGGTTGTGCTGGGGGTGGTGTTTCAGGGTTTAGGGCAGGGGTGTTCGGGCAGTGTATTGGGTCTTTCTGGGGCTGGAGTTTCAGGGTTTAAGGCAGTGCTGTGGTGTTCGGACAGTGTAGGGGGTCGTGCTGGGGGTGGTGTTTCAGGGTTTAGCGCAGTGCAGTGGTATTCGGGTTGTGGAGGGGGTCGTGCTGGGGGTAGTGTTTTAGGGTTTAGGGCAGTGCAGTGGTGTTCGGGCACTGTAGGGGGTCATGCTGGGGGTGATGTTTCAGGGTTTAGGGCAGTGCAGTGGTGTTCGGGCAGTGTAGGGGGTCGTGCTGGGGGTGGTTTTTCAGGGTTTCGGGCAGTGCAGTGTTGTTCGGGCAGTGTAGGGGTTCGTGCTGGTGCTAGTGTTTTAGGGTTTAGGTCAGTGCAGTGGTGTTCGGGCAGTGTAGGGGTTTGTGCTGGGGGTAGTGTTTTAGGGTATAGGGCAGTGCAGTGGTGTTCGGGCAGTGTAGGGGTTTGTGCTGGGGGTAGTGTTTTAGGGTTTAGGGCAGTGCAGTGGTGTTTGGGCAGTGTAGGGGTTTGTGCTGGGGGTAGTGTTTTAGGGTTCAGGGCAGTGCAGTGGTGTTCGGGCAGTGTAGGGGGTCGTACTGGGGGTAGTGTATTAGGGTTTGGGGCAGTGCAGTAGTGTTCGGGCAGTGTAGGGGGACGTGCTGGGGTAGTGTTTTAGGGTTTAGGGAAGAGCAGTGGTGTTCAGGCAGTGTAGGGGTTCATGCTGGGGGTGGTGTTTTAGGGTTAAATAGAGAGCAGTGGTGTTCAGGCACTGTACGGGGTCTTGCTGGGGGTGGTGTTTCAGGGTTTAGGGCTTGGGTGTTCGGGCAGTGTATTGGGTCTTTCTGGGGCTGGTGTTTCAGGGTTTACGGCAGTGCAGTGGTGTTCGGACAGTGTAGGGGGTCGTGCTGGGGTGGTGTTTCAGGGTTTAGGGCAG
Source organism: Triturus cristatus (assembly GCF_964204655.1). NCBI lineage: Eukaryota > Metazoa > Chordata > Amphibia > Caudata > Salamandridae > Triturus > Triturus cristatus. The sequence continues at coordinate 156,480,921 of NC_140579.1, forward strand.
TGCAGTGGTATTCGGGTTGTGGAGGGGGTTGTGCTGGGGGTAGTGTTTCAGGGTTTAGGGAAGTGCAGTGGTGTTCGGGCACTGTAGGGGGTCATGCTGGGGGTGATGTTTCAGGGTTTAGGGCAGTGCAATGGTGTTCGGGCAGTGTAGGGGGTCGTGCTGGGGGTGGTTTTTCAGGGTTTAGGGCAGTGCAGTGTTGTTCGGGCAGTGTAGGGGTCGTGCGGGTGGTGTTTCAGGGTTTAGGGCAGTGCCGTGGTGTTCGGACAGTGTAGGTGGTCGTGCGGGGGTTGGTTTTTGAGGGTTTAGGGCAGTGCAGTGGTGTTCAGGCAGTGTTGGGGTTCGTGCGGGGGTGGTGTTTCAGGGTTTTTGGCAGTGCAGCGGTGTTTGGGCAGTGTAGGGGGTTGTGTGGGGGTGGTGTTTCAGGGCTTAGGGCAGTTCAGTGGAGTTTGGGCAATGTAGGGGGACATGCGGTGGTGGTGTTTCATGGATTAGTGCAGTGCAGTTGTGTTCGGGCAGTGTAGAGGGTTGTGCTGGAAGTGGTGTTTCTCAGTTGAGGGCAGTTCAGTGGTATTTGGGCAGAGTAGGGGTTTGTGCAGGTGCTAGTGTTTTAGGGTTTAGGGCAATGCATTGCTGTTCGGGCAGTGTAGGGGTTCATGTTTGGGGTAGTGTTTTAGGATTTAGGGCAGTGCAGTGGTGTTCAGGCAGTGTAGGGGTCGTTCAGGGGGGTGGTGTTTCAGGGTTTACGGCAGTGCAGTGGTGTTCAGGCAGTGTAGGGGGACATGCAGGGTGGTGTTTCAGGGTTTAGGGCAGTGCAGTGGTGTTTGGGCACTGTAGGGTATCGTGCTGAGGGTGGTGTTTCAGGGTTTAGGGCAGTGCAGTGGTGTTCGGGCAGTGTAGGGGGTCATGCGGGGGTGGTTTTTCAGGGTTTAGGGCAGTGCAGTTGTGTTCGGGCAGTGCAAGGTTCATGCAGGGTATGGTGTTTCAGGGTTTAGGGCAGTGTAGAGGGTTGTGCGGGTGGTGTTTTAGGGTTTAGGGCAGGGAAGTCGTGTTCGGGCAGTGTAGGGGGATGTGCTGAGGGTAGTGTTTTAAGATTTAGGGCAGAGCAGTGGTGTTCAGGCAGTGTACGGGGTCTTGCTGGGGGTGGTGTTTCAGGATTTAGGGCAGGGGTGTTATGACAGTGTAGGGAATCGTGCTGGGGTGGTGTATTAGGGTTTAGGGCAGTGCAGTGGTGTTCTGGTAGTGTAGGGGGTCGTTCTGGGGGTAGTGTTTCAGGGTTTAGGGCACTGCAGTGGTGTTCGGACACTGTAGGGGGTCATGCTAGGGATGGTGTTTTATGGTTTACGGCAGTGCAGTGGTGTTCGGGCAGTGTAGGGGTCGTGGGGGGGTGGTGTTTCAGGGTTTAGGGCAGTGCAGTTCAAGCAGTGTAGGGGGTCGTGCGGGGGGGGTGTTTCAGGGTTTAGGGCAGTGCCGTGGTGTGAGAAGTTGGCCTGGTATATGCTGTTCACTAGTTCTAGTGACCACCTTGTACCATGCCAAGCAACCCTTATGGTGTGGTTGTAAGTCAACCTTTTCGGACTAGCTGCCCTAGTGGTAGCGTAGGCTAAGCAGTCTTTGAGGCTAAACTCGTGAAGCGTGTTAAGCCAGCTGTTTTACCAAATGCAACCCCCTTTTATACCAATGAAAGGACACCACACAGATATATATTCAAAATATATATGTATTTATTTCTCAAAGTAACCCCTAGTCTCTTTATGAGCACAGGAGCACAAATCGTCAAACAAGATTATCACAGAATACACAGAAGTTGCACTTTATATGGATAGGCCCTGGTGGCCACTCAAACCATATACTAAAATAGTGGTATAAGTACCACGAACAGGAAAGGGAAAAGGCCTAGGGCCTCTAGAATCGCTGGGCCTACCAGGAGCTAATGTCAGTTAGTGACCAGGAGGTCCACGGGTGGCGTGTGCAGAGCAAATAGTCACACGCGTGCTCCCATAGGTTTCAATGGGTGCGTAAAAAGTACAAAGTTACTGCAAAAGGAATCTTCCGGATGGACTAGGAACTCAAGATTTGGAACACAGGCACTAGAGATGTAATACTACACTTGGGCACAGGTGTGCCAGCTTTACCTCACCCACAGGAAGCGGGTGCATAGGCCTCGAAGTGCGTCGGGTTGCTTCTATCTGTTCCGTGGAGCTTGAAGACAAAGATGCTGCAGGCGGTCGGTCCGGGAGAGATGCAGTGGATCCAAGAGTGGATCGGAGATGTTGAAGACCTGTAAGCAGAGGGGACAGTGTTCACAGTCACTAGCCAGTGACCAGCGTGGCACCAGGTGGGTACCAGGCGATGTCGGGTGCAAACAGGTGATGAGGGGTAGCTTGTCTCCGCAGCCACGTGGTCCCTGAAGGTCGACGACGTCCAGGAGTCGGCTCACGAGCTGTCCCACGCAGGCTCTCGCTGTCGGCGGTGTCGGCGACTTGATCGATGCAAACAAGCCTTGGCAAAAGCAATTGCAGGAGGATTCGGAAATCAGCTGTTGGTTCTGACCAGCAAGGTCAGAGGGATTGCTCCTTTGGAGGGGAGCAAGGGCCAGTCTGGAGCAACCAGACCAGCGGTGTTTGTCGTAGATTTCGTCGCCAAGATGGCCACTAGCCAGCGGGCCAGCAACCGGTTAGGCGCGTCGAGTGGCAAAATGCAGAAGGGCCCCACGCAGATCGTGGAGATGCTGGAGGGCTCACCTTTGGTGCAGATGCTGCTCGAGGGTTGGGCTTCTCAGGACCCAAAGCACAACTTGGAGGGAGCCTCGGTTGTTGCACTGGTCAGCTTGTCGTAGTCGTTCCAAGATGGCTGGCTCCACGTGTCTCGGTGCCTCCACGGGTCTCCTCTTTTCAGGGACTGTGGATCGGGCGGTGAGAGGTCTGGAGGTCCAGGTCTTGTCAGTCTCTGGGCTCGGGCTCCGGCGGGAGGCGGCGGCAAAGCAGACGGTGATTCGCTGGGTGGTGCTTGCGTTAGCAAGGTGGTCACTCCCTGACCACAGGGGAGATTTTCTTCAGTCTTCTGTGCAGCAGAATGTCGAAGTTCCCGTCTTCTTCTTAGTTTCAAGTTGATTCCAGGATGTCTGAAGTCTTAGGACACAGCTCCTACCTTTATTCGGATTCTAGGGGCCGGACTACCTGCTAGGTCCCTCCCTATGGGTGGGACCAGGAAGGGGGGTGGTTACACCCCCAATCCTTTGTCCAGCTCGCCCCAGGCCCGGGACTGGTGTGCCCCAGGACCGGTTTGAACTGGCATATGCCCCGAGGCTCCTTGTGAGCCACAGGCATGTCTGGTTTCTTTCAAGCCCTACCTGACCAATACACAAAATCCTGTCTGGGGTGGTGCATGCACCTCCCCTGGCAGGAAACCCTTTGTCCACACCTCCCAAGCTGGAAGGACTCCCAGCAGCAGGAGGGCAGACTTGTGTCTGTGGTGGCAGCATCCATTTTGTGGAGCTGAGGCTATGTCTGATTTTACCCGGGTTTCAGGCACTGTACATGTCGTGTCCCTCTAGAAGGGTGGAATGCTAACCCCGTCGCCAGAATTGGCGAGGGGTTAGTATTCCAATTCGTATGACACCTTACTCGACATGTTTTGATAAAGCCAAACCAAAGATAGCATTTAACCGCGAGGTTCATAATGCACTTAAGAGTATATGGTATGACGATATCTGGAAACAGTAGAAGGAAGTTGTTCCGACCACTGCAGACAGGCTCAGCTCATGCCAGAGCACCATCTCACATGGAACCAAGCACTCTGCCTTCAGGATTGTTAAGGCCTGCCATAGGAGTGACTTATAGGTTACCAGGTGTCCCATTTAAGTTTAGGTATAGGTATACTACACCTAAGTAAGAGGTGATTACACCAACTTACCCCAGCTGAGTGATCAGCCAGTTGTGTCAGATTGTTAGGCCAAGCCTGGGGTGGCATAATACATGCTTCAGCCCCTGGCAGGCCTTGGATACACCAATGCCCTGGGTACCTAGTGTACACTGGTACAGGGGCTGACAGGGTGATCCAACCAATTGGGTATGTACCTAGGGTACATGGAGTCCATTTTACAGAGAGAGCAGATAGCCTGAGAGCCTGAATGGCAGGATCTCAGGCCAACTAAGTCGAAAAACCAGCTAGACACTAGGCAAAAATTTGGGGGTAACCATAGTCAGATATCCACCTTCCTACACAACCCCCCCCCCAAACGAAGGGAGATAAGGCTGACCTTGACCAGGTAAGCCTATATTGCCCAAGTGGCCATATAAGGAGGAACCAGCACTGGCATGGTTACCCCCTGTCTCATGGTCCACTAAGCAATCCCTCACCCTAAGGGTATCAGAGGGTCTCCACCATAGGGAATCTCTACCTGTGGTGTGTCTTGGCAAAGTAAAAGGCTGGTGTTGAGATGGAGTACTGAAGTGAGTGTCCTCAAAGTGAGGCCTCAGCTTCCTCCAATCATCCTCCACCATGGATGCCTTTCTTTCTTTAACTGAGTTGCACTGTGCTCTCAGGGTCAGCCTCTGGCTACCTAAAGCTGGAGGCTGGGTCCCTTTTGTGGGCTTACTGGAGGGACAGGTCAGGTTTGGGGCCCTAAGGTCCCATGTTTGCCTGTGCCCAACAGAATCCCCCTGGGGGAGGTCCCTAACTACCTGTAAAGGAGATCCCTCAGGAATGTTTTTACCCATCACCTGACTAGGGCTACTAGCCAGGCAATCCTCATTCTTTTGATGGGGGGGTTCTTGTGGACAGGGGCCCTCTGGGGGTCCACTGGCCTCCCTGACCTCTGCAGCCCTGGGCTGACTGAGGCAGGGTAGAGAGAGGCAGGCTACCTGCACCAGACTGGATCCCACCTTGGAAGGGGCCACTGACATCAGAGGCTCTGCCAGGCCAGGCCTGGCTACCTCTGGGGCAGTTCCTTCACAAGGGGTGAGGTCAGATCCCTGAGGAGGCTGACCTTTTCCTAATGTCTGGGGAGAGGGAGACTTTTCTTCCTCCCCACTACTCTCAGTTTGTGTGGAGTGATCCATTGTTTCAGGCTTCACTACACCTATGTCAGTCTGAGTATAGGCTGAGACCATTACAGCCTTGCCAACCTTTTCAGGGGGGCACTCAGTTTGTGTTTGAGCTGTGACTGTCACAGCTCTGCCAGTCCCTACAGGGAAGTCTGTCTGTGCCTGGGCTGTGGCTACCACTGCCCTTCCAACCTTTTCAGGGAGGAAATCTATTTGGACAGGGGTTGTGAATGGCACAACCCCCCTACCCTTTTGTGAAAGGCCTACCATTTTAGAATGGGTGTCTTGTTCAACTCCAGCCCAAGCTGAGAGTTCTAAGTCATTCCCCAGTAAGCAGTCTACAGGCAAGGTTGGGGACACTGCTACCCTTTTAGGGCCAGTGACCCCTCCCCAGCTGAGACATACCTCTGCCATGGGATGACTGTTCTGTTTGCCATCAATGTTAGTCACCTGGTAGGAGAAACCGGGCAAAAGCTGCTCAGAGGGAACTAGCCAATGGGCCACCATTGTGATGCTAGCCCCAGTGTCTCTGTAGGCCTCAGCTTTTGTACCATTGATGTAGGGCTCCTGTCTGTACCTACCCAAAGTGTTGGGACAGGCAGTGAAGTTGGCAAACCCCATGCCACCATCACAGACAAGAGTGGTTGCTGTAGGGGAATTGGCTAAGCCAGGGTCCCCCTGTGTTCCCCAAGTAAACCCACCCAGATTTCTGGGGGCACTCCCACCACCTGGGGGATTACTGCTGACAGTAATAGGTGGTGTGACAGGAGTAATTGGAGGAACAGTTTTGTTTTTAGCCCTTGGGCAACCGCTGTCAGTTTTCCAATGCCCAGGAGTTTTACACTCATGGCAGTAGGGCTTTTTAGCTGTGGTAGAGGAGGGAGCTTGGGACCCACCACCCTGTGTGGAGTTTTGGGGCCCTGAGGAAGGTTTCTCTTTTTCTTTATCCCCACCCTTCTCTTGAGGCTTGGTGGTATCTTTCTTTTGGTCACCACCCTGGTTTTTAGGCCTGATCCTGGTCCTGACCCATTTATCTGCCCTCTTTCCCAATTCTTGGGGAGAGGTCAAATCTGAGTCTACCAGGTGTTGATGGAGAAGCTGGTTTTGACAATTACTTAAAATCTGCTCTCTCATCATCAAATTGTACAATCCTGTATAATCAGACACCTTACTTCCCAGCAACCAACCCTCCAAAGCCTTAGTGGCACATTCCACATATTCAGACCAGTCCTGAGTCTGTGTCTTCTGGGTGTCTCTGAACATTAACCTGTACTGTTCAGTGGTTAAGCCTAACCCATCAACTAGGACACTCTTCAGGACTCTGTAATTTCTGACATCCTCTTCTCTAACAGTGAGGAGTCTATCTCTGCCTCTCCCCTCAAAGGAGAGCCATAAGATTGCTGCCCACTGGTCTTCAGGAACCTGCTGCACTTTGCAGGCTCTCTCAAGAGCAGTCATCCATTTGTGGATGTCATCCCCACTTTTGTAGGGGGGCACAATCTTGGACAGGTTCCTATTGTCAAAGACCCTATCTTTGTCCTTAGGGACAATGCTGCCACCAGTGGGTATAGACCCACTCTCTTTATGCTGTCTAGCCTTGCTAAGTTTCTCTTCCATCAGGGCTACTTCTAGCTCCTGCTTCCTGATCCTCAGCTGAGCCTCTTGCATCTTGGCCTCATGTTCCCTCCTCTGAGGGGTGGTCATCCTTCTCCTGGAGTGACCTTGAGAGCCTCTAGAGCCATGGGAAGCATTGGAGTCACCTGAGCGATTCCTTTGCCTTCCCAGCCCTGTGTTAAGTCCACTGGGGAGATCCAGTGGGTTGAACCCACTGTCAGTCCCCAATAGCCTTGGTTTAGCTGGGCCAAGTATAACACTTGGCACTGGGCTAGTTCTCCCTTCATCCTCACTACTGTCAGTATCCTTTTCACTCTCATCCTCTGTGGTAGGCATCCCATCTAAGGGGTGACTATTGGGAAGGGGTACTTCAGTGGCATCTTTAGAAGGGGGGCCTCCTGTTCCTGTCCCTAAGGGGGCTAACTGGGAAGCTTTCTTGAGTGCTCTCTGATTCTCATCATTCTGTAAGAGCTCTCTGAGCTCAGCAGAGTTTGGGTTCTTGGGCTGTTTAAGGCCTCTAAGAGTTGCCAAATGCCTGAGCTCATTCTGATTAAGGGTAGCAAAGCTGGATGGTGCCCTCTGGGGGTCACTCTCAACAGAGATGGGTACAGTGGACCCCTCTGCCCCGGCCATTGCTCTTAAGTGTGGGTGGATGTGTTGCAATCTACCTACACTTGGGTTTACCTACTAAACCTATCTAGTAGTTGTAGTCAGGGTGTGCTACTCCCTTTGCTCTACAACAACTAAGTTCAGTAGAACTTATGTATATCTAATCTTGTTTTATATGTACCTACAGGTACCTATGTGATCTTTCAATTGGTAACCAAGAGATTACAATGGTAAAACACAGCAAGCTCAAATCCCACCGCTGCCACCAATGTGAGAAGTTGGCCTGGTATATGCTGTTCACTAGTTCTAGTGACCACCTTGTACCATGCCAAGCAACCCTTATGGTGTGGTTGTAAGTCAACCTTTTCGGACTAGCTGCCCTAGTGGTAGCGTAGGCTAAGCAGTCTTTGAGGCTAAACTCGTGAAGCGTGTTAAGCCAGCTGTTTTACCAAATGCAACCCCCTTTTATACCAATGAAAGGACACCACACAGATATATATTCAAAATATATATGTATTTATTTCTCAAAGTAACCCCTAGTCTCTTTATGAGCACAGGAGCACAAATCGTCAAACAAGATTATCACAGAATACACAGAAGTTGCACTTTATATGGATAGGCCCTGGTGGCCACTCAAACCATATACTAAAATAGTGGTATAAGTACCACGAACAGAAAAGGGAAAAGGCCTAAGGCCTCTAGAATCGCTGGGCCTACAAGGAGCTAACGTCAGTTAGTGACCAGGAGGTCCACGGGTGGCGTGTGCAGAGCAAATAGTCACACGCGTGCTCCCATAGGTTTCAATGGGTGCGTAAAAAGTACAAAGTTACTGCAAAAGGAATCTTCCGGATGGACTAGGAACTCAAGATTTGGAACACAGGCACTAGAGATGTAATACTACACTTGGGCACAGGTGTGCCAGCTTTACCTCACCCACAGGAAGCGGGTGCATAGGCCTCGAAGTGCGTCGGGTTGCTTCTATCTGTTCCGTGGAGCTTGAAGACAAAGATGCTGCAGGCGGTCGGTCCGGGAGAGATGCAGTGGATCCAAGAGTGGATCGGAGATGTTGAAGACCTGTAAGCAGAGGGGACAGTGTTCACAGTCACTAGCCAGTGACCAGCGTGGCACCAGGTGGGTACCAGGCGATGTCGGGTGCAAACAGGTGATGAGGGGTAGCTTGTCTCCGCAGCCACGTGGTCCCTGAAGGTCGACGACGTCCAGGAGTCGGCTCACGAGCTGTCCCACGCAGGCTCTCGCTGTCGGCGGTGTCGGCGACTTGATCGAAGCAAACAAGCCTTGGCAAAAGCAATTGCAGGAGGATTCGGAAATCAGCTGTTGGTTCTGACCAGCAAGGTCAGAGGGATTGCTCCTTTGGAGGGGAGCAAGGGCCAGTCTGGAGCAACCAGACCAGCGGTGTTTGTCGTAGATTTCGTCGCCAAGATGGCCACTAGCCAGCGGGCCAGCAACCGGTTAGGCGCGTCGAGTGGCAAAATGCAGAAGGGCCCCACGCAGATCGTGGAGATGCTGGAGGGCTCACCTTTGGTGCAGATGCTGCTCGAGGGTTGGGCTTCTCAGGACCCAAAGCACAACTTGGAGGGAGCCTCGGTTGTTGCACTGGTCAGCTTGTCGTAGTCGTTCCAAGATGGCTGGCTCCACGTGTCTCGGTGCCTCCACGGGTCTCCTCTTTTCAGGGACTGTGGATCGGGCGGTGAGAGGTCTGGAGGTCCAGGTCTTGTCAGTCTCTGGGCTCGGGCTCCGGCGGGAGGCGGCGGCAAAGCAGACGGTGATTCGCTGGGTGGTGCTTGCGTTAGCAAGGTGGTCACTCCCTGACCACAGGGGAGATTTTCTTCAGTCTTCTGTGCAGCAGAATGTCGAAGTTCCCGTCTTCTTCTTAGTTTCAAGTTGATTCCAGGATGTCTGAAGTCTTAGGACACAGCTCCTACCTTTATTCGGATTCTAGGGGCCGGACTACCTGCTAGGTCCCTCCCTATGGGTGGGACCAGGAAGGGGGGTGGTTACACCCCCAATCCTTTGTCCAGCTCGCCCCAGGCCCGGGACTGGTGTGCCCCAGGACCGGTTTGAACTGGCATATGCCCCGAGGCTCCTTGTGAGCCACAGGCATGTCTGGTTTCTTTCAAGCCCTACCTGACCAATACACAAAATCCTGTCTGGGGTGGTGCATGCACCTCCCCTGGCAGGAAACCCTTTGTCCACACCTCCCAAGCTGGAAGGACTCCCAGCAGCAGGAGGGCAGACTTGTGTCTGTGGTGGCAGCATCCATTTTGTGGAGCTGAGGCTATGTCTGATTTTACCCGGGTTTCAGGCACTGTACATGTCGTGTCCCTCTAGAAGGGTGGAATGCTAACCCCGTCGCCAGAATTGGCGAGGGGTTAGTATTCCAATTCGTATGACACCTTACTCGACATGTTTTGATAAAGCCAAACCAAAGATAGCATTTAACCGCGAGGTTCATAATGCACTTAAGAGTATATGGTATGACGATATCTGGAAACAGTAGAAGGAAGTTGTTCCGACCACTGCAGACAGGCTCAGCTCATGCCAGAGCACCATCTCACATGGAACCAAGCACTCTGCCTTCAGGATTGTTAAGGCCTGCCATAGGAGTGACTTATAGGTTACCAGGTGTCCCATTTAAGTTTAGGTATAGGTATACTACACCTAAGTAAGAGGTGATTACACCAACTTACCCCAGCTGAGTGATCAGCCAGTTGTGTCAGATTGTTAGGCCAAGCCTGGGGTGGCATAATACATGCTTCAGCCCCTGGCAGGCCTTGGATACACCAATGCCCTGGGTACCTAGTGTACACTGGTACAGGGGCTGACAGGGTGATCCAACCAATTGGGTATGTACCTAGGGTACATGGAGTCCATTTTACAGAGAGAGCAGATAGCCTGAGAGCCTGAATGGCAGGATCTCAGGCCAACTAAGTCGAAAAACCAGCTAGACACTAGGCAAAAATTTGGGGGTAACCATAGTCAGATATCCACCTTCCTACACGTGGTGATCGGGCAGTGTAGGGGGTCGAGCGGGTGGTGGTGTTTCAGGGTTTATGTCAGTGCAGTTGTGTTCGGGCAGTGTACGGGGTCGTGCTGGGAGTGGTGTTTCAGGGTTTATGGCAGTGCAGTTGTCTTTGTGCAGTGTAGGGGGTCGTTCAGGGGGGTGGTGTTTCAGGGTTTAGGGTAGTGCAGTGGTGTTCAGGCAGTGTAGGGGGACATGCAGGAGTGGTGTTTCTGCATCTAGGGCAGTGCAGTGGTGTTCGGGCAGTGTAGGGGGTCGTGCTGGGGTTGGTGTTTCAGGGTTTAGTGCGGTGCAGTGGTGTTCGGCAGTGTAGGGGTTGTGCTGGGGTTGGTGTTTCAGGGTTTAGGGCAGTGCAGTGGTGTTCAGGCACTGTACGGGGTCTTGCTGGTGGTGGTGTTTCAGGGTTTAGGGCAGGGGAGTTCGGGCAGTGTATTGGGTCTTTCTGGGGCTGGAGTTTCAGGGTTTAAGGCAGTACAGTGGTGTTCGGACAGTGTAGGGGGTCGTGCTGGGGGTGGTGTTTCAGGGTTTAGGGCAGTGCAGTGGTATTCGGGTTGTGGAGGGGGTCGTGCTAGGGGTAGTGTTTCAGGGTTTAGAGCAGTGCAGTGGTGTTCGGGCACTGTAAGGGGTCATGCTGGGGGTGATGTTTCAGGGTTTAGGGCAGTGCAGTGGTGTTCGGGCAGTGTAGGGGGTCGTGCTGGGGGTGGTTTTTCAGGGTTTCGGGCAGTGCAGTGTTGTTCGGGCAGTGTAGGGGTCGTGCGGGTGGTGTTTCAGGGTTTAGGGCAGTGCCGTGGTGTTCGGACAGTGCAGGGGGTTGTGCGGGGGTGGTGTTTCAGGGTCTAGGGCAGTGCAGTGGTGTTCGGGCAGTGTAGGGGGTCGTGCTGGGGGTGGTGTTTCAGGGTTTAGTGCGGTGCAGTGGTGTTCGGCAGTGTAGGGGGTTGTGCTGGGGTTGGTGTTTCAGGATTTAGGGCAGTGCAGTGGTGTTCGGGCAGTGTAGGGGGTCGTGCTGGTGGTGGTGTTTCAGGGTTTAGGGCAGTGCAGTTGTGTTCGAGCAGTGTAGGGGTTCGTGCTGGTGCTAATGTTTTAGGGTTTAGGTCAGTGCAGTGGTGTTCGGGCAGTGTAGGGGTTTGTGCTGGGGTAGTGTTTTAGGGTTTAGGGCAGTGCAGTGGTGTTCGGGCAGTGTAGGGGTTTGTGCTGGGGTAGTGTTTTAGGGTTTAGGGCAGTGCAGTGGTGTTCGGGCAGTGTAGGGGTTTGTGCTGGGGGTAGTGTTTTAGGGTTTAGGTCAGTGCAGTGGTGTTCGGGCAGTGTAGGGGTTTGTGCTGGGGTAGTGTTTTAGGGTTTAGGGCAGTGCAGTGGTGTTCGGGCAGTATAGACGTTTGTGCTGGGGGTGGTGTTTCAGGGTTTAGGGCAGTGCAGTTGTTTTCGAGCAGTGTAGGGGTTCGTGCTGGTGCTAGTGTTTTCGGGTTTAATGCAGAGCAGTGGTGTTCAGACAGTGTACGGGGTCTTGCTGGGGGTGGTGTTTCAGGGTTTAGGGCAGGGGTGTTATGACAGTGTAGGGAGTCGTGCTGGGGTGGTGTTTCAGGGTTTAGGGCAGTGCAGTGGTGTTCGGGTAGTGTAGGGTGTCATACTGGGGTTAGTGTTTCAGGGTTTAGGGCAGTGCAGTGGTGTTCGGACACTGTAGGGGGTCATGCTAGGGGTGGTGTTTTATGGTTTAGGGCAGTGCAGTGGTGTTCGGGCAGTGTAGGGGGTCGTGCTGGGGGTGGTTTTTCAGGGTTTAGGGCAGTGCAGTGGTGTCCGGGCAGTGTAGGGGTCGTGGGGGGTGGTGTTTCAGGGTTTAGGGCAGTGCAGTTCAAGCAGTGTAGGGGGTCGTGCGGGGGGTGGTGTTTCAGGGTTTAGGGCAGTGCCGTGGTGATCGGGCAGTGTAGGGGGTCGTGCGGGGGTGGTGTTTCAGTGTTTTGGGAAGAGCCGTGGTGTTCGGGCAGTGTAGGGGGTCGTGCGGGTGGTGGTGTTTCAGGGTTTATGTCAGTGCAGTTGTGTTCGGGCAGTGTACGGGGTCGTGCTGGGAGTGGTGTTTCAGGGTTTATGGCAGTGCAGTTGTCTTTGTGCAGTGTAGGGGGTCGTTCAGGGGGTGGTGTTTCAGGGTTTAGGGTAGTGCAGTGGTGTTCAGGCAGTGTAGGGGGACATGCAGGGGTGGTGTTTTTGGGTCTAGGGCAGTGCTGTGGTGTTCGGGCAGTGTAGGGGGTCGTGCTGGGGTTGGTGTTTCAGGGTTTAGTGCGGTGCAGTGGTGTTCGGCAGTGTAGGGGGTTGTGCTGGGGTTGGTGTTTCAGGGTTTAGGGCAGTGCAGTGGTGTTCAGGCACTGTACGGGGTCTTGCTGGTGGTGGTGTTTCAGGGTTTAGGGCAGGGGAGTTCGGGCAGTGTATTGGGTCTTTCTGGGGCTGGAGTTTCAGGGTTTAAGGCAGTACAGTGGTGTTCGGACAGTGTAGGGGGTCGTGCTGGGGGTGGTGTTTCAGGGTTTAGGGCAGTGCAGTGGTATTCGGGTTGTGGAGGGGGTCGTGCTAGGGGTAGTGTTTCAGGGTTTAGAGCAGTGCAGTGGTGTTCGGGCACTGTAAGGGGCCATGCTGGGGGTGATGTTTCAGGGTTTAGGGCAGTGCAGTGGTGTTCGGGCAGTGTAGGGGGTCGTGCTGGGGGTGGTTTTTCAGGGTTTCGGGCAGTGCAGTGTTGTTCGGGCAGTGTAGGGGTCGTGCGGGTGGTGTTTCAGGGTTTAGGGCAGTGCCGTGGTGTTCGGACAGTGCAGGGGGTTGTGCGGGGGTGGTGTTTCAGGGTCTAGGGCAGTGCAGTGGTGTTCGGGCAGTGTAGGGGGTCGTGCTGGGGGTGGTGTTTCAGGGTTTAGTGCGGTGCAGTGGTGTTCGGCAGTGTAGGGGGTTGTGCTGGGGTTGGTGTTTCAGGATTTAGGGCAGTGCAGTGGTGTTCGGGCAGTGTAGGGGGTCGTGCTGGTGGTGGTGTTTCAGGGTTTAGGGCAGTGCAGTTGTGTTCGAGCAGTGTAGGGGTTCGTGCTGGTGCTAGTGTTTTAGGGTTTAGGTCAGTGCAGTGGTGTTCGGGCAGTGTAGGGGTTTGTGCTGGGGTAGTGTTTTAGGGTTTAGGGCAGTGCAGTGGTGTTCGGGCAGTGTAGGGGTTTGTGCTGGGGTAGTGTTTTAGGGTTTAGGGCAGTGCAGTGGTGTTCGGGCAGTGTAGGGGTTTGTGCTGGGGGTAGTGTTTTAGGGTTTAGGTCAGTGCAGTGGTGTTCGGGCAGTGTAGGGGTTTGTGCTGGGGTAGTGTTTTAGGGTTTAGGGCAGTGCAGTGGTGTTCGGGCAGTATAGACGTTTGTGCTGGGGGTGGTGTTTCAGGGTTTAGGGCAGTGCAGTTGTTTTCGAGCAGTGTAGGGGTTGGTGCTGGTGCTAGTGTTTTAGGGTTTAATGCAGAGCAGTGGTGTTCAGACAGTGTACGGGGTCTTGCTGGGGGTGGTGTTTCAGGGTTTAGGGCAGGGGTGTTATGACAGTGTAGGGAGTCGTGCTGGGGTGGTGTTTCAGGGTTTAGGGCAGTGCAGTGGTGTTCGGGTAGTGTAGGGTGTCATACTGGGGTTAGTGTTTCAGGGTTTAGGGCAGTGCAGTGGTGTTCGGACACTGTAGGGGGTCATGCTAGGGGTGGTGTTTTATGGTTTAGGGCAGTGCAGTGGTGTTCGGGCAGTGTAGGGGGTCGTGCTGGGGGTGGTTTTTCAGGGTTTAGGGCAGTGCAGTGGTGTCCGGGCAGTGTAGGGGTCGTGGGGGGTGGTGTTTCAGGGTTTAGGGCAGTGCAGTTCAAGCAGTGTAGGGGGTCGTGTGGGGGGTGGTGTTTCAGGGTTTAGGGCAGTGCCGTGGTGATCGGGCAGTGTAGGGGGTCGTGCGGGGGTGGTGTTTCAGTGTTTTGGGAAGAGCCGTGGTGTTCGGGCAGTGTAGGGGGTCGTGCGGGTGGTGGTGTTTCAGGGTTTATGTCAGTGCAGTTGTGTTCGGGCAGTGTACGGGGTCGTGCTGGGAGTGGTGTTTCAGGGTTTATGGCAGTGCAGTTGTCTTTGTGCAGTGTAGGGGGTCGTTCAGGGGGTGGTGTTTCAGGGTTTAGGGTAGTGCAGTGGTGTTCAGGCAGTGTAGGGGGACATGCAGGGGTGGTGTTTTTGGGTCTAGGGCAGTGCTGTGGTGTTCGGGCAGTGTAGGGGGTCGTGCTGGGGGTGGTGTTTCAGGGTTTAGTGCGGTGCAGTGGTGTTCGGCAGTGTAGGGGGTTGTGCTGGGGTTGGTGTTTCAGGATTTAGGGCAGTGCAGTGGTGTTCGGGCAGTGTAGGGGGTCGTGCTGGTGGTGGTGTTTCAGGGTTTAGGGCAGTGCAGTTGTGTTCGAGCAGTGTAGGGGTTCGTGCTGGTGCTAGTGTTTTAGGGTTTAGGTCAGTGCAGTGGTGTTCGGGCAGTGTAGGGGTTTGTGCTGGGGTAGTGTTTTAGGGTTTAGGGCAGTGCAGTGGTGTTCGGGCAGTGTAGGGGTTTGTGCTGGGGTAGTGTTTTAGGGTTTAGGGCAGTGCAGTGGTGTTCGGGCAGTGTAGGGGTTTGTGCTGGGGGTAGTGTTTTAGGGTTTAGGTCAGTGCAGTGGTGTTCGGGCAGTGTAGGGGTTTGTGCTGGGGTAGTGTTTTAGGGTTTAGGGCAGTGCAGTGGTGTTCGGGCAGTATAGACGTTTGTGCTGGGGGTGGTGTTTCAGGGTTTAGGGCAGTGCAGTTGTTTTCGAGCAGTGTAGGGGTTCGTGCTGGTGCTAGTGTTTTAGGGTTTAATGCAGAGCAGTGGTGTTCAGACAGTGTACGGGGTCTTGCTGGGGGTGGTGTTTCAGGGTTTAGGGCAGGGGTGTTATGACAGTGTAGGGAGTCGTGCTGGGGTGGTGTTTCAGGGTTTAGGGCAGTGCAGTGGTGTTCGGGTAGTGTAGGGTGTCATACTGGGGTTAGTGTTTCAGGGTTTAGGGCAGTGCAGTGGTGTTCGGACACTGTAGGGGGTCATGCTAGGGGTGGTGTTTTATGGTTTAGGGCAGTGCAGTGGTGTTCGGGCAGTGTAGGGGGTCGTGCTGGGGGTGGTTTTTCAGGGTTTAGGGCAGTGCAGTGGTGTCCGGGCAGTGTAGGGGTCGTGGGGGGTGGTGTTTCAGGGTTTAGGGCAGTGCAGTTCAAGCAGTGTAGGGGGTCGTGCGGGGGGTGGTGTTTCAGGGTTTAGGGCAGTGCCGTGGTGATCGGGCAGTGTAGGGGGTCGTGCGGGGGTGGTGTTTCAGTGTTTTGGGAAGAGCCGTGGTGTTCGGGCAGTGTAGGGGGTCGTGCGGGTGGTGGTGTTTCAGGGTTTATGTCAGTGCAGTTGTGTTCGGGCAGTGTACGGGGTCGTGCTGGGAGTGGTGTTTCAGGGTTTATGGCAGTGCAGTTGTCTTTGTGCAGTGTAGGGGGTCGTTCAGGGGGTGGTGTTTCAGGGTTTAGGGTAGTGCAGTGGTGTTCAGGCAGTGTAGGGGGACATGCAGGGGTGGTGTTTTTGGGTCTAGGGCAGTGCTGTGGTGTTCGGGCAGTGTAGGGGGTCGTGCTGGGGGTGGTGTTTCAGGGTTTAGTGCGGTGCAGTGGTGTTCGGCAGTGTAGGGAGTTGTGCTGGGGTTGGTGTTTCAGGGTTTAGGGCAGTGCAGTGGTGTTCAGGCACTGTACGGGGTCTTGCTGGGGGTGGTGTTTCAGGGTTTAGGGCAGGGGTGTTCGGGCAGTGTATTGGGTCTTTCTGGGGCTGGAGTTTCAGGGTTTAAGGCAGTGCAGTGGTGTTCGGACAGTGTAGGGGGTCGTGCTGGGGGTGGTGTTTCAGGGTTTAGGGCAGTGCAGTGGTATTCGGGTTGTGGAGGGGGTCATGCTGGGGGTAGTGTTTCAGGGTTTAGGGCAGTGCAGTGGTGTTCGGGCACTGTAGGGGGTTATGCTGGGGGTGATGTTTCAGGATTTAGGGCAGTGCAGTGGTGTTCGGGCAGTGTAGGGGGTCGTGCTGGGGGTGGTTTTTCAGGGTTTCGGGCAGTGCAGTGTTGTTCGGGCAGTGTAGGGGTTCGTGCTGGTGCTAGTGTTTTAGGGTTTAGGTCAGTGCAGTGGTGTTCGGGCAGTGTAGGGGTTTGTGCTGGGGGTAGTGTTTTAGGGTTCAGGGCAGTGCAGTGGTGTTCAGGCAGTGTAGGGGGTCGTACTGGGGGTAGTGTATTAGGGTTTGGGGCAGTGCAGTAGTGTTCGGGCAGTGTAGGGGGACGTGCTGGGGTACTGTTTTAGGGTTTAGGGAAGAGCAGTGGTGTTCAGGCAGTGTAGGGGTTCATGCTGGGGGTGGTGTTTTAGGGTTAAATAGAGAGCAGTGGTGTTCAGGCACTGTACGGGGTCTTGCTGGGGGTGGTGTTTCAGGGTTTAGGGCTTGGGTGTTCGGGCAGTGTATTGGGTCTTTCTGGGGCTGGTGTTTCAGGGTTTACGGCAGTGCAGTGGTGTTCGGACAGTGTAGGGGGTTGTGCTGGGGTTGGTGTTTCAGGATTTAGGGCAGTGCAGTGGTGTTCGGGCAGTGTAGGGGGTCGTGCTGGTGGTGGTGTTTCAGGGTTTAGGGCAGTGCAGTTGTGTTCGAGCAGTGTAGGGGTTCGTGCTGGTGCTAGTGTTTTAGGGTTTAGGTCAGTGCAGTGGTGTTCGGGCAGTGTAGGGGTTTGTGCTGGGGTAGTGTTTTAGGGTTTAGGGCAGTGCAGTGGTGTTCGGGCAGTGTAGGGGTTTGTGCTGGGGGTAGTGTTTTAGGGTTTAGGTCAGTGCAGTGGTGTTCGGGCAGTGTAGGGGGTCATGCGGGGGTGGTCTTTCAGGGTTTAGGGCAGTGCAGTGGTGTTCGGGCAGTGCAGGGTTCATGCAGAGTATGGTGTTTCAGGGTTTAGGGCAGTGCAGTGGTGTTCAGGCAGTGTAGAGGGGTGTGCGGGTGGTGTTTTAGGGTTTAGGGCAGGGAAGTGGTGTTCGGGCAGTGTAGGGGGATGTGCTGGGGGTAGTGTTTTAGGGTTTAGGGCAGAGCAGTGGTGTTCGGGCAGTGTAGGGGTCGTGCTGGGGGTGGTGTTTCAGGGTTTAGGGGAGGGGTGTTATGACAGTGTAGGGAGTCATGCTGGGGGTGGTGTTTTAGGGTTTAGGGCAGTGCAGTGGTGTTCTGGTAGTGTAGGGGGTCGTTCTGGGGGTAGTGTTTCAGGGTTTAGGGCAGTGCAGTGGTGTTCGGGCGCTGTAGGGGGTTATGCTAGGGGTGGTGTTTTATGGTTTAGGGCAGTGCAGTGGTGTTCGGGCAGTGTAGGGGTCGTGGAGGGGTGGTGTTACAGGGTTTAGGGCATTGCAGTTCAGGCAGTGTAGGGGGTCATGCGGGGGGTGGTGTTTCAGGGTTTAGGGCAGTGCCGTGGTGTTCGGGCAGTGTAGGGGGCCGTGCGGGGGTGGTGTTTCATGGTTTTGGGAAGTGCCGTGGTGTTCGAGCAGTGTAGGGGTTCGTGCTGATGCTAGTGTTTTAGGGTTTAGGTCAGTGCAGTGGTGTTCGGGCAGTGTAGGGGTTTGTGCTGGGGTAGTGTTTTAGGGTTTAGGGCAGTGCAGTGGTGTTCGGGCAGTATAGACGTTTGTGCTGGGGGTGGTGTTTCAGGGTTTAGGGCAGTGCAGTTGTTTTCGAGCAGTGTAGGGGTTCGTGCTGGTGCTAGTGTTTTAGGGTTTAATGCAGAGCAGTGGTGTTCAGACAGTGTACGGGGTCTTGCTGGGGGTGGTGTTTCAGGGTTTAGGGCAGGGGTGTTATGACAGTGTAGGGAGTCGTGCTGGGGTGGTGTTTCAGGGTTTAGGGCAGTGCAGTGGTGTTCGGGTAGTGTAGGGGGTCATACTGGGGGTAGTGTTTCAGGGTTTAGGGCAGTGCAGTGGTGTTCGGACACTGTAGGGGGTCATGCTAGGGGTGGTGTTTTATGGTTTAGGGCAGTGCAGTGGTGTTCGGGCAGTGTAGGGGGTCGTGCTGGGGGTGGTTTTTCAGGGTTTAGGGCAGTGCAGTGGTGTCCGGGCAGTGTAGGGGTCGTGGGGGGTGGTGTTTCAGGGTTTAGGGCAGTGCAGTTCAAGCAGTGTAGGGGGTCGTGCGGGGGGTGGTGTTTCAGGGTTTAGAGCTGTGCCGTGGTGATTGGGCAGTGTAGGGGGTCGTGCGGGGGTGGTGTTTCAGTGTTTTGGGAAGAGCCGTGGTGTTCGGGCAGTGTAGGGGGTCGTGCGGGTGGTGGTGTTTCAGGGTTTATGTCAGTGCAGTTGTGTTCGGGCAGTGTACGGGGTCGTGCTGGGAGTGGTGTTTCAGGGTTTATGGCAGTGCAGTTGTCTTTGTGCAGTGTAGGGGGTCGTTCAGGGGGGTGGTGTTTCAGGGTTTAGGGTAGTGCAGTGGTGTTCAGGCAGTGTAGGGGGACATGCAGGGGTGGTGTTTTTGGGTCTAGGGCAGTGCAGTGGTGTTCGGGCAGTGTAGGGGGTCGTGCTGGGGGTGGTGTTTCAGGGTTTAGTGCGGTGCAGTGGTGTTCGGCAGTGTAGGGGGTTGTGCTGGGGTTGGTGTTTCAGGGTTTAGGGCAGTGCGGTGGTGTTCAGGCACTGTACGGGGTCCTGCGGGGGGTGGTGTTTCAGGGTTTAGGGCAGGGGTGTTCGGGCAGTGTATTGGGTCTTTCTGGGGCTGGAGTTTCAGGGTTTAAGGCAGTGCTGTGGTGTTCGGACAGTGTAGGGGGTCGTGCTGGGGGTGGTGTTTCAGGGTTTAGGGCAGTGCAGTGGTATTCGGGTTGTGGAGGGGGTCGTGCTGGGGGTAGTGTTTCAGGGTTTAGGGCAGTGCAGTGGTGTTCGGGCACTGTAGGGGGTCATGCTGGGGGTGATGTTTCAGGGTTTAGGGCAGTGCAGTGGTGTTCGGGCAGTGTAGGGGGTCGTGCTGGGGGTGGTTTTTCAGGGTTTCGGGCAGTGCAGTGTTGTTCGGGCAGTGTAGGGGTTCGTGCTGGTGCTAGTGTTTTAGGGTTTAGGTCAGTGCAGTGGTGTTCGGGCAGTGTAGGGGTTTGTGCTGGGGGTAGTGTTTTAGGGTATAGGGCAGTGCAGTGGTGTTCGGGCAGTGTAGGGGTTTGTGCTGGGGGTAGTGTTTTAGGGTTTAGGGCAGTGCAGTGGTGTTTGGGCAGTGTAGGGGTTTGTGCTGGGGGTAGTGTTTTAGGGTTCAGGGCAGTGCAGTGGTGTTCGGGCAGTGTAGGGGGTCGTACTGGGGGTAGTGTATTAGGGTTTGGGGCAGTGCAGTGGTGTTCGGGCAGTGTAGGGGTTTGTGCTGGGGTAGTGTTTTAGGGTTTAGGGCAGTGCAGTGGTGTTCGGGCAGTGTAGGGGGTCATGCGGGGGTGGTCTTTCAGGGTTTAGGGCAGTGCAGTGGTGTTCGGGCAGTGCAGGGTTCATGCAGGGTATGGTGTTTCAGGGTTTAGGGCAGTGCAGTGGTGTTCAGGCAGTGTAGGGGGATGTGCTGGGGGTAGTGTTTTAGGGTTTAGGGCAGTGCAGTGGTGTTCGGGCAGTGTAGGGGTTTGTGCTGGTGTAGTGTTTTAGGGTTTAGGGCAGTGCAGTGGTGTTCGGGCAGTGTAGGGGGTCATGCGGGGGTGGTCTTTCAGGGTTTAGGGCAGTGCAGTGGTGTTCGGGCAGTGCAGGGTTCATGCAGGGTATGGTGTTTCAGGGTTTAGGGCAGTGCAGTGGTGTTCAGGCAGTGTAGAGTGGTTAGCGGGTGGTGTTTTAGGGTTTAGGGCAGGGAAGTGGTGTTCGGGCAGTGTAGGGGGATGTGCTGGGGGTAGTGTTTTAGGGTTTAGGGCAGTGCAGTGGTGTTCGGGCAGTGTAGGGGTTTGTGCTGGGGGTAGTGTTTTAGGGTTTAGGTCAGTGCAGTGGTGTTCGGGCAGTGTAGGGGTTTGTGCTGGGGGTAGTGTTTTAGGGTTTAGGTCAGTGCAGTGGTGTTCGGGCAGTGTAGGGGTTTGTGCTGGGGTAGTGTTTTAGGGTTTAGGGCAGTGCAGTGGTGTTCGGGCAGTGTAGGGGGTCATGCGGGGGTGGTCTTTCAGGGTTTAGGGCAGTGCAGTGGTGTTCGGGCAGTGCAGGGTTCATGCAGGGTATGGTGTTTCAGGGTTTAGGGCAGTGCAGTGGTGTTCAGGCAGTGTAGAGGGATTAGCGGGTGGTGTTTTAGGGTTTAGGGCAGGGAAGTGGTGTTCGGGCAGTGTAGGGGGATGTGCTGGGGGTAGTGTTTTAGGGTTTAGGGCAGAGCAGTGGTGTTCGGGCAGTGTAGGGGTCGTGCTGGGAGTGGTGTTTCAGGGTTTAGGGGAGGGGTGTTATGACAGTGTAGGGAGTCATGCTGGGGGTGGTGTTTTAGGGTTTAGGGCAGTGCAGTGGTGTTCTGGTAGTGTAGGGGGTCGTTCTGGGGGTAGTGTTTCAGGGTTTAGGGCAGTGCAGTGGTGTTCGGGCGCTGTAGGGGGTCATGCTAGGGGTGGTGTTTTATGGTTTAGGGCAGTGCAGTGGTGTTCGGGCAGTGTAGGGGTCGTGGAGGGGTGGTGTTATAGGGTTTAGGGCATTGCAGTTCAGGCAGTGTAGGGGGTCATGCGGGGGGTGGTGTTTCAGGGTTTAGGGCAGTGCCGTGGTGTTCGGGCAGTGTAGGGGGCCGTGCGGGGTGGTGTTTCATGGTTTTGGGAAGTGCCGTGGTGTTCGAGCAGTGTAGGGGTTCGTGCTGATGCTAGTGTTTTAGGGTTTAGGTCAGTGCAGTGGTGTTCGGGCAGTGTAGGGGTTTGTGCTGGGGTAGTGTTTTAGGGTTAAGGGCAGTGCAGTGGTGTTCGGGCAGTATAGACGTTTGTGCTGGGGGTGGTGTTTCAGGGTATAGGGCAGTGCAGTTGTTTTCGAGCAGTGTAGGGGTTCGTGCTGGTGCTAGTGTTTTAGGGTTTAATGCAGAGCAGTGGTGTTCAGACAGTGTACGGGGTCTTGCTGGGGGTGGTGTTTCAGGGTTTAGGGCAGGGGTGTTATGACAGTGTAGGGAGTCGTGCTGGGGTGGTGTTTCAGGGTTTAGGGCAGTGCAGTGGTGTTCGGGTAGTGTAGGGGGTCATACTGGGAGTAGTGTTTCAGGGTTTAGGGCAGTGCAGTGGTGTTCGGACACTGTAGGGGGTCATGCTAGGGGTGGTGTTTTATGGTTTAGGGCAGTGCAGTGGTGTTCGGGCAGTGTAGGGGGTCGTGCTGGGGGTGGTTTTTCAGGGTTTAGGGCAGTGCAGTGGTGTTCGGGCAGTGTAGGGGTCGTGGGGGGTGGTATTTCAGGGTTTAGGGCAGTGCAGTTCAAGCAGTGTAGGGGGTTGTGCGGGGGGTGGTGTTTCAGGGTTTAGGGCAGTGCCGTGGTGATCGGGCAGTGTAGGGGGTCATGCGGGGGGTGGTGTTTCAGTGTTTTGGGAAGAGCCGTGGTGTTCGGGCAGTGTAGGGGGTCGTGCGGGTGGTGGTGTTTCAGGGTTTATGTCAGTGCAGTTGTGTTCGGGCAGTGTACGGGGACGTGGTTGGAAGTGGTGTTTCAGGGTTTATGGCAGTGCAGTTGTCTTTGTGCAGTGTAGGGGGTCGTTCAGGGGGGTGGTGTTTCAGGGTTTAGGGTAGTGCAGTGGTGTTCAGGCAGTGTAGGGGGACATGCAGGGGTGGTGTTTTGGGCTCTGGGGCAGTGCAGTGGTGTTCGGGCAGTGTAGGGGGTCGTGCTGGGGGTGGTGTTTCAGGGTTTAGTGCGGTGCAGTGGTGTTCGGCAGTGTAGGGGGTTGTGCTGGGCTTGGTGTTTCAGGGTTTAGGGCAGTGCAGTGGTGTTCAGGCACTGTACGGGGTCTTGCTGGGGGTGGTGTTTCAGGGTTTAGGGCAGGGGTGTTCGGGCAGTGTATTGGGTCTTTCTGGGGCTGGAGTTTCAGGGTTTAAGGCAGTGCAGTAGTGTTCGGACAGTGTAGGGGGTCGTGCTGGGGGTGGTGTTTCAGGGTTTAGGGCAGTGCAGTGGTATTCGGGTTGTGGAGGGGGTCATGCTGGGGGTAGTGTTTCAGGGTTTAGGGCAGAGCAGTGGTGTTCGGGCACTGTAGGGGGTCATGCTGGGGGTGATGTTTCAGGATTTAGGGCAGTGCAGTGGTGTTCGGGCAGTGTAGGGGGTTGTGCTGGGGGTGGTTTTTCAGGGTTTCGGGCAGTGCAGTGTTGTTCGGGCAGTGTAGGGGTTCGTGCTGGTGCTAGTGTTTTAGGGTTTAGGTCAGTGCAGTGGTGTTCGGGCAGTGTAGGGGTTTGTGCTGGGGGTAGTGTTTTAGGGTTTAGGGCAGTGCAGTGGTGTTCGGGCAGTGTAGGGGTTTGTGCTGGGGGTAGTGTTTTAGGGTTTAAGGCAGTGCAGTGGTGTTTGGGCAGTGTAGGGGTTTGTGCTGGGGGTAGTGTTTTAGGGTTCAGGGCAGTGCAGTGGTGTTCAGGCAGTGTAGGGGGTCGTACTGGGGGTAGTGTATTAGGGTTTGGGGCAGTGCAGTAGTGTTCGGGCAGTGTAGGGGGACGTGCTGGGGTACTGTTTTAGGGTTTAGGGAAGAGCAGTGGTGTTCAGGCAGTGTAGGGGTTCATGCTGGGGGTGGGTTTTTAGGGTTAAATAGAGAGCAGTGGTGTTCAGGCACTGTACGGGGTCTTGCTGGGGGTGGTGTTTCAGGGTTTAGGGCTTGGGTGTTCGGGCAGTGTATTGGGTCTTTCTGGGGCTGGTGTTTCAGGGTTTACGACAGTGCAGTGGTGTTCGGACAGTGTAGGGGGTTGTGCTGGGGTTGGTGTTTCAGGATTTAGGGCAGTGCAGTGGTGTTCGGGCAGTGTAGGGGGTCGTGCTGGTGGTGGTGTTTCAGGGTTTAGGGCAGTGCAGTTGTGTTCGAGCAGTGTAGGGGTTCGTGCTGGTGCTAGTGTTTTAGGGTTTAGGTCAGTGCAGTGGTGTTCGGGCAGTGTAGGGGTTTGTGCTGGGCTAGTGTTTTAGGGTTTAGGGCAGTGCAGTGGTGTTCGGGCAGTGTAGGGGTTTGTGCTGGGGTAGTGTTTTAGGGTTTAGGGCAGTGCAGTGGTGTTCGGGCAGTGTAGGGGTTTGTGCTGGGGGTAGTGTTTTAGGGTTTAGGTCAGTGCAGTGGTGTTCGGGCAGTGTAGGGGGTCATGCGGGGGTGGTCTTTCAGGGTTTAGGGCAGTGCAGTGGTGTTTGGGCAGTGCAGGGTTCATGCAGGGTATGGTGTTTCAGGGTTTAGGGCAGTGCAGTGGTGTTCAGGCAGTGTAGAGGGGTGTGCGGGTGGTGTTTTAGGGTTTAGGGCAGGGAAGTGGTGTTCGGGCAGTGTAGGGGGATGTGCTGGGGGTAGTGTTTTAGGGTTTAGGGCAGAGCAGTGGTGTTCGGGCAGTGTAGGGGTCGTGCTGGGGGTGGTGTTTCAGGGTTTAGGGGAGGGGTGTTATGACAGTGTAGGGAGTCATGCTGGGGGTGGTGTTTTAGGGTTTAGGGCAGTGCAGTGGTGTTCTGGTAGTGTAGGGGGTCGTTCTGGGGGTAGTGTTTCAGGGTTTAGGGCAGTGCAGTGGTGTTCGGGCGCTGTAGGGGGGTATGCTAGGGGTGGTGTTTTATGGTTTAGGGCAGTGCAGTGGTGTTCGGGCAGTGTAGGGGTCGTGGAGGGGTGGTGTTACAGGGTTTAGGGCATTGCAGTTCAGGCAGTGTAGGGGGTCATGCGGGGGGTGGTATTTCAGGGTTTAGGGCAGTGCCGTGGTGTTCGGGCAGTGTAGGGGGCCGTGCGGGGGTGGTGTTTCATGGTTTTGGGAAGTGCCGTGGTGTTCGAGCAGTGTAGGGGTTCGTGCTGATGCTAGTGTTTTAGGGTTTAGGTCAGTGCAGTGGTGTTCGGGCAGTGTAGGGGTTTGTGCTGGGGTAGTGTTTTAGGGTTTAGGGCAGTGCAGTGGTGTTCGGGCAGTATAGACGTTTGTGCTGGGGGTGGTGTTTCAGGGTTTAGGGCAGTGCAGTTGTTTTCGAGCAGTGTAGGGGTTCGTGCTGGTGCTAGTGTTTTAGGGTTTAATGCAGAGCAGTGGTGTTCAGACAGTGTACGGGGTCTTGCTGGGGGTGGTGTTTCAGGGTTTAGGGCAGGGGTGTTATGACAGTGTAGGGAGTCGTGCTGGGGTGGTGTTTCAGGGTTTAGGGCAGTGCAGTGGTGTTCGGGTAGTGTAGGGGGTCATACTGGGAGTAGTGTTTCAGGGTTTAGGGCAGTGCAGTGGTGTTCGGACACTGTAGGGGGTCATGCTAGGGGTGGTGTTTTATGGTTTAGGGCAGTGCAGTGGTGTTCGGGCAGTGTAGGGGGTCGTGCTGGGGGTGGTTTTTCAGGGTTTAGGGCAGTGCAGTGGTGTCTGGGCAGTGTAGGGGTCGTGGGGGGTGGTGTTTCAGGGTTTAGGGCAGTGCAGTTCAAGCAGTGTAGGGGGTCGTGCGGGGGGTGGTGTTTCAGGGTTTAGGGCTGTGCCGTGGTGATCGGGCAGTGTAGGGGGTCGTGCGGGGGTGGTGTTTCAGTGTTTTGGGAAGAGCCGTGGTGTTCGGGCAGTGTAGGGGGTCGTGCGGGTGGTGGTGTTTCAGGGTTTATGTCAGTGCAGTTGTGTTCGGGCAGTGTACGGGGTCGTGCTGGGAGTGGTGTTTCAGGGTTTATGGCAGTGCAGTTGTCTTTGTGCAGTGTAGGGGGTCGTTCAGGGGGGTGGTGTTTCAGGGTTTAGGGTAGTGCAGTGGTGTTCAGGCAGTGTAGGGGGACATGCAGGGGTGGTGTTTTTGGGTCTAGGGCAGTGCAGTGGTGTTCGGGCAGTGTAGGGGGTCGTGCTGGGGGTGGTGTTTCAGGGTTTAGTGCGGTGCAGTGGTGTTCGGCAGTGTAGGGGGTTGTGCTGGGGTTGGTGTTTCAGGGTTTAGGGCAGTGCAGTGGTGTTCAGGCACTGTACGGGGTCTTGCTGGGGGTGGTGTTTCAGGGTTTAGGGCAGGGGTGTTCGGGCAGTGTATTGGGTCTTTCTGGGGCTGGAGTTTCAGGGTTTAAGGCAGTGCTGTGGTGTTCGGACAGTGTAGGGGGTCGTGCTGGAGGTGGTGTTTCAGGGTTTAGCGCAGTGCAGTGGTATTCGGGTTGTGGAGGGGGTCGTGCTGGGGGTAGTGTTTCAGGGTTTAGGGCAGTGCAGTGGTGTTCGGGCACTGTAGGGGGTCATGCTGGGGGTGATGTTTCAGGGTTTAGGGCAGTGCAGTGGTGTTCGGGCAGTGTAGGGGGTCGTGCTGGGGGTGGTTTTTCAGGGTTTCGGGCAGTGCAGTGTTGTTCGGGCAGTGTAGGGGTTCGTGCTGGTGCTAGTGTTTTAGGGTTTAGGTCAGTGCAGTGGTGTTCGGGCAGTGTAGGGGTTTGTGCTGGGGGTAGTGTTTTAGGGTATAGGGCAGTGCAGTGGTGTTCGGGCAGTGTAGGGGTTTGTGCTGGGGGTAGTGTTTTAGGGTTTAGGGCAGTGCAGTGGTGTTTGGGCCGTGTAGGGGTTTGTGCTGGGGGTAGTGTTTTAGGGTTCAGGGCAGTGCAGTGGTGTTCGGGCAGTGTAGGGGGTGGTACTGGGGGTAGTGTATTAGGGTTTGGGGCAGTGCAGTAGTGTTCGGGCAGTGTAGGGGGACGTGCTGGGGTAGTGTTTTAGGGTTTAGGGAAGAGCAGTGGTGTTCAGGCAGTGTAGGGGTTCATGCTGGGGGTGGTGTTTTAGGGTTAAATAGAGAGCAGTGGTGTTCAGGCACTGTACGGGGTCTTGCTGGGGGTGGTGTTTCAGGGTTTAGGGCTTGGGTGTTCGGGCAGTGTATTGGGTCTTTCTGGGGCTGGTGTTTCAGGGTTTACGGCAGTGCAGTGGTGTTCGGACAGTGTAGGGGGTCGTGCTGGGGGTGGTGTTTCAGGGTTTAGGGCAGTGCAGTGGTATTCGGGTTGTGGAGTGGGTTGTGCTGGGGGTAGTGTTTCAGGGTTTAGGGAAGTGCAGTGGTGTTCGGGCACTGTAGGGGGTCATGCTGGGGGTGATGTTTCAGGGTTTAGGGCAGTGCAATGGTGTTCGGGCAGTGTAGGGGGTCGTGCTGGGGGTGGTTTTTCAGGGTTTAGGGCAGTGCAGTGTTGTTCGGGCAGTGTAGGGGTCGTGCGGGTGGTGTTTCAGGGTTTAGGGCAGTGCCGTGGTGTTCGGACAGTGTACGTGGTCGTGCGGGGGTTGGTTTTTGAGGGTTTAGGGCAGTGCAGTGGTGTTCAGGCAGTGTTGGGGTTCGTGCGGGGGTGGTGTTTCAGGGTTTTTGGCAGTGCAGCGGTGTTTGGGCAGTGTAGGGGGTTGTGTGGGGGTGGTGTTTCAGGGCTTAGGGCAGTTCAGTGGAGTTTGGGCAATGTAGGGGGACATGCGGTGGTGGTGTTTCATGGATTAGTGCAGTGCAGTTGTGTTCGGGCAGTGTAGAGGGTTGTGCTGGAAGTGGTGTTTCTCAGTTGAGGGCAGTTCAGTGGTATTTGGGCAGTGTAGGGGTTTGTGCAGGTGCTAGTGTTTTAGGGTTTAGGGCAATGCATTGCTGTTCGGGCAGTGTAGGGGTTCATGTTTGGGGTAGTGTTTTAGGATTTAGGGCAGTGCAGTGGTGTTCAGGCAGTGTAGGGGTCGTTCAGGGGGGTGGTGTTTCAGGGTTTACGGCAGTGCAGTGGTGTTCAGGCAGTGTAGGGGGACATGCAGGGTGGTGTTTCAGGGTTTAGGGCAGTGCAGTGGTGTTTGGGCACTGTAGGGTATTGTGCTGAGGGTGGTGTTTCAGGGTTTAGGGCAGTGCAGTGGTGTTCGGGCAGTGTAGGGGGTCATGCGGGGGTGGTTTTTCAGGGTTTAGGGCAGTGCAGTTGTGTTCGGGCAGTGCAGGGTTCATGCAGGGTATGGTGTTTCAGGGTTTAGGGCAGTGTAGAGGGTTGTGCGGGTGGTGTTTTAGGGTTTAGGGCAGGGAAGTCGTGTTCGGGCAGTGTAGGGGGATGTGCTGAGGGTAGTGTTTTAGGATTTAGGGCAGAGCAGTGGTGTTCAGGCAGTGTACGGGGTCTTGCTGGGGGTGGTGTTTCAGGATTTAGGGCAGGGGTGTTATGACAGTGTAGGGAATCGTGCTGGGGTGGTGTATTAGGGTTTAGGGCAGTGCAGTGGTGTTCTGGTAGTGTAGGGGGTCGTTCTGGGGGTAGTGTTTCAGAGTTTAGGGCACTGCAGTGGTGTTCGGACACTGTAGGGGGTCATGCTAGGGATGGTGTTTTATGGTTTACGGCAGTGCAGTGGTGTTCGGGCAGTGTAGGGGTCGTGGGGGGGTGGTGTTTCAGGGTTTAGGGCAGTGCAGTTCAAGCAGTGTAGGGGGTCGTGCGGGGGGGGGTGTTTCAGGGTTTAGGGCAGTGCCGTGGTGATCGGGCAGTGTAGGGGGTCGAGCGGGTGGTGGTGTTTCAGGGTTTATGTCAGTGCAGTTGTGTTCGGGCAGTGTACGGTGTCGTGCTGGGAGTGGGGTTTCAGGGTTTATGGCAGTGCAGTTGTCTTTGTGCAGTGTAGGGGGTCGTTCAGGGGGGTGGTGTTTCAGGGTTTAGGGTAGTGCAGTGGTGTTCAGGCAGTGTAGGGGGACATGCAGGAGTGGTGTTTCTGCATCTAGGGCAGTGCAGTGGTGTTCGGGCAGTGTAGGGGGTCGTGCTGGGGTTGGTGTTTCAGGGTTTAGTGCGGTGCAGTGGTGTTCGGCAGTGTAGGGGGTTGTGCTGCGGTTGGTGTTTCAGGGTTTAGGGCAGTGCAGTGGTGTTCAGGCACTGTACGGGGTCTTGCTGGTGGTGGTGTTTCAGGGTTTAGGGCAGGGGAGTTCGGGCAGTGTATTGGGTCTTTCTGGGGCTGGAGTTTCAGGGTTTAAGGCAGTACAGTGGTGTTCGGACAGTGTAGGGGGTCGTGCTGGGGGTGGTGTTTCAGGGTTTAGGGCAGTGCAGTGGTATTCGGGTTGTGGAGGGGGTCGTGCTAGGGGTAGTGTTTCAGGGTTTAGAGCAGTGCAGTGGTGTTCGGGCACTGTAAGGGGTCATGCTGGGGGTGATGATGTTTCAGGGTTTAGGGCAGTGCAGTGGTGTTCGGGCAGTGTAGGGGGTCGTGCTGGGGGTGGTTTTTCAGGGTTTCGGGCAGTGCAGTGTTGTTCGGGCAGTGTAGGGGTCGTGCGGGTGGTGTTTCAGGGTTTAGGGCAGTGCCGTGGTGTTCGGACAGTGCAGGGGGTTGTGCGGGGGTGGTGTTTCAGGGTCTAGGGCAGTGCAGTGGTGTTCGGGCAGTGTAGAGGGTCGTGCTGGGGGTGGTGTTTCAGGGTTTAGTGCGGTGCAGTGGTGTTCGGCAGTGTAGGGGGTTGTGCTGGGGTTGGTGTTTCAGGATTTAGGGCAGTGCAGTGGTGTTCGGGCAGTGTAGGGGGTCGTGCTGGTGGTGGTGTTTCAGGGTTTAGGGCAGTGCAGTTGTGTTCGAGCAGTGTAGGGGTTCGTGCTGGTGCTAATGTTTTAGGGTTTAGGTCAGTGCAGTGGTGTTCGGGCAGTGTAGGGGTTTGTGCTGGGGTAGTGTTTTAGGGTTTAGGGCAGTGCAGTGGTGTTCGGGCAGTGTAGGGGTTTGTGCTGGGGTAGTGTTTTAGGGTTTAGGGCAGTGCAGTGGTGTTCGGGCAGTGTAGGGGTTTGTGCTGGGGGTAGTGTTTTAGGGTTTAGGTCAGTGCAGTGGTGTTCGGGCAGTGTAGGGGTTTGTGCTGGGGTAGTGTTTTAGGGTTTAGGGCAGTGCAGTGGTGTTCGGGCAGTATAGACGTTTGTGCTGGGGATGGTGTTTCAGGGTTTAGGGCAGTGCAGTTGTTTTCGAGCAGTGTAGGGGTTCGTGCTGGTGCTAGTGTTTTAGGGTTTAATGCAGAGCAGTGGTGTTCAGACAGTGTACGGGGTCTTGCTGGGGGTGGTGTTTCAGGGTTTAGGGCAGGGGTGTTATGACAGTGTAGGGAGTCGTGCTGGGGTGGTGTTTCAGGGTTTAGGGCAGTGCAGTGGTGTTCGGGTAGTGTAGGGTGTCATACTGGGGTTAGTGTTTCAGGGTTTAGGGCAGTGCAGTGGTGTTCGGACACTGTAGGGGGTCATGCTAGGGGTGGTGTTTTATGGTTTAGGGCAGTGCAGTGGTGTTCGGGCAGTGTAGGGGGTCGTGCTGGGGGTGGTTTTTCAGGGTTTAGGGCAGTGCAGTGGTGTCCGGGCAGTGTAGGGGTCGTGGGGGGTGGTGTTTCAGGGTTTAGGGCAGTGCAGTTCAAGCAGTGTAGGGGGTCGTGCGGGGGGTGGTGTTTCAGGGTTTAGGGCAGTGCCGTGGTGATCGGGCAGTGTAGGGGGTCGTGCGGGGGTGGTGTTTCAGTGTTTTGGGAAGAGCCGTGGTGTTCGGGCAGTGTAGGGGGTCGTGCGGGTGGTGGTGTTTCAGGGTTTATGTCAGTGCAGTTGTGTTCGGGCAGTGTACGGGGTCGTGCTGGGAGTGGTGTTTCAGGGTTTATGGCAGTGCAGTTGTCTTTGTGCAGTGTAGGGGGTCGTTCAGGGGGTGGTGTTTCAGGGTTTAGGGTAGTGCAGTGGTGTTCAGGCAGTGTAGGGGGACATGCAGGGGTGGTGTTTTTGGGTCTAGGGCAGTGCTGTGGTGTTCGGGCAGTGTAGGGGGTCGTGCTGGGGTTGGTGTTTCAGGGTTTAGTGCGGTGCAGTGGTGTTCGGCAGTGTAGGGGGTTGTGCTGGGGTTGGTGTTTCAGGGTTTAGGGCAGTGCAGTGGTGTTCAGGCACTGTACGGGGTCTTGCTGGTGGTGGTGTTTCAGGGTTTAGGGCAGGGGAGTTCGGGCAGTGTATTGGGTCTTTCTGGGGCTGGAGTTTCAGGGTTTAAGGCAGTACAGTGGTGTTCGGACAGTGTAGGGGGTCGTGCTGGGGGTGGTGTTTCAGGGTTTAGGGCAGTGCAGTGGTATTCGGGTTGTGGAGGGGGTCGTGCTAGGGGTAGTGTTTCAGGGTTTAGAGCAGTGCAGTGGTGTTCGGGCACTGTAAGGGGTCATGCTGGGGGTGATGTTTCAGGGTTTAGGGCAGTGCAGTGGTGTTCGGGCAGTGTAGGGGGTCGTGCTGGGGGTGGTTTTTCAGGGTTTCGGGCAGTGCAGTGTTGTTCGGGCAGTGTAGGGGTCGTGCGGGTGGTGTTTCAGGGTTTAGGGCAGTGCCGTGGTGTTCGGACAGTGCAGGGGGTTGTGCGGGGGTGGTGTTTCAGGGTCTAGGGCAGTGCAGTGGTGTTCGGGCAGTGTAGGGGGTCGTGCTGGGGGTGGTGTTTCAGGGTTTAGTGCGGTGCAGTGGTGTTCGGCAGTGTAGGGGGTTGTGCTGGGGTTGGTGTTTCAGGATTTAGGGCAGTGCAGTGGTGTTCGGGCAGTGTAGGGGGTCGTGCTGGTGGTGGTGTTTCAGGGTTTAGGGCAGTGCAGTTGTGTTCGAGCAGTGTAGGGGTTCGTGCTGGTGCTAGTGTTTTAGGGTTTAGGTCAGTGCAGTGGTGTTCGGGCAGTGTAGGGGTTTGTGCTGGGGTAGTGTTTTAGGGTTTAGGGCAGTGCAGTGGTGTTCGGGCAGTGTAGGGGTTTGTGCTGGGGTAGTGTTTTAGGGTTTAGGGCAGTGCAGTGGTGTTCGGGCAGTGTAGGGGTTTGTGCTGGGGGTAGTGTTTTAGGGTTTAGGTCAGTGCAGTGGTGTTCGGGCAGTGTAGGGGTTTGTGCTGGGGTAGTGTTTTAGGGTTTAGGGCAGTGCAGTGGTGTTCGGGCAGTATAGACGTTTGTGCTGGGGGTGGTGTTTCAGGGTTTAGGGCAGTGCAGTTGTTTTCGAGCAGTGTAGGGGTTGGTGCTGGTGCTAGTGTTTTAGGGTTTAATGCAGAGCAGTGGTGTTCAGACAGTGTACGGGGTCTTGCTGGGGGTGGTGTTTCAGGGTTTAGGGCAGGGGTGTTATGACAGTGTAGGGAGTCGTGCTGGGGTGGTGTTTCAAGGTTTAGGGCAGTGCAGTGGTGTTCGGGTAGTGTAGGGTGTCATACTGGGGTTAGTGTTTCAGGGTTTAGGGCAGTGCAGTGGTGTTCGGACACTGTAGGGGGTCATGCTAGGGGTGGTGTTTTATGGTTTAGGGCAGTGCAGTGGTGTTCGGGCAGTGTAGGGGGTCGTGCTGGGGGTGGTTTTTCAGGGTTTAGGGCAGTGCAGTGGTGTCCGGGCAGTGTAGGGGTCGTGGGGGGTGGTGTTTCAGGGTTTAGGGCAGTGCAGTTCAAGCAGTGTAGGGGGTCGTGCGGGGGGTGGTGTTTCAGGGTTTAGGGCAGTGCCGTGGTGATCGGGCAGTGTAGGGGGTCGTGCGGGGGTGGTGTTTCAGTGTTTTGGGAAGAGCCGTGGTGTTCGGGCAGTGTAGGGGGTCGTGCGGGTGGTGGTGTTTCAGGGTTTATGTCAGTGCAGTTGTGTTCGGGCAGTGTACGGGGTCGTGCTGGGAGTGGTGTTTCAGGGTTTATGGCAGTGCAGTTGTCTTTGTGCAGTGTAGGGGGTCGTTCAGGGGGTGGTGTTTCAGGGTTTAGGGTAGTGCAGTGGTGTTCAGGCAGTGTAGGGGGACATGCAGGGGTGGTGTTTTTGGGTCTAGGGCAGTGCTGTGGTGTTCGGGCAGTGTAGGGGGTCGTGCTGGGGGTGGTGTTTCAGGGTTTAGTGCGGTGCAGTGGTGTTCGGCAGTGTAGGGGGTTGTGCTGGGGTTGGTGTTTCAGGATTTAGGGCAGTGCAGTGGTGTTCGGGCAGTGTAGGGGGTCGTGCTGGTGGTGGTGTTTCAGGGTTTAGGGCAGTGCAGTTGTGTTCGAGCAGTGTAGGGGTTCGTGCTGGTGCTAGTGTTTTAGGGTTTAGGTCAGTGCAGTGGTGTTCGGGCAGTGTAGGGGTTTGTGCTGGGGTAGTGTTTTAGGGTTTAGGGCAGTGCAGTGGTGTTCGGGCAGTGTAGGGGTTTGTGCTGGGGTAGTGTTTTAGGGTTTAGGGCAGTGCAGTGGTGTTCGGGCAGTGTAGGGGTTTGTGCTGGGGGTAGTGTTTTAGGGTTTAGGTCAGTGCAGTGGTGTTCGGGCAGTGTAGGGGTTTGTGCTGGGGTAGTGTTTTAGAGTTTAGGGCAGTGCAGTGGTGTTCGGGCAGTATAGACGTTTGTGCTGGGGGTGGTGTTTCAGGGTTTAGGGCAGTGCAGTTGTTTTCGAGCAGTGTAGGGGTTCGTGCTGGTGCTAGTGTTTTAGGGTTTAATGCAGAGCAGTGGTGTTCAGACAGTGTACGGGGTCTTGCTGGGGGTGGTGTTTCAGGGTTTAGGGCAGGGGTGTTATGACAGTGTAGGGAGTCGTGCTGGGGTGGTGTTTCAGGGTTTAGGGCAGTGCAGTGGTGTTCGGGTAGTGTAGGGTGTCATACTGGGGTTAGTGTTTCAGGGTTTAGGGCAGTGCAGTGGTGTTCGGACACTGTAGAGGGTCATGCTAGGGGTGGTGTTTTATGGTTTAGGGCAGTGCAGTGGTGTTCGGGCAGTGTAGGGGGTCATGCTGGGGGTGGTTTTTCAGGGTTTAGGGCAGTGCAGTGGTGTCCGGGCAGTGTAGGGGTCGTGGGGGGTGGTGTTTCAGGGTTTAGGGCAGTGCAGTTCAAGCAGTGTAGGGGGTCGTGCGGGGGGTGGTGTTTCAGGGTTTAGGGCAGTGCCGTGGTGATCGGGCAGTGTAGGGGGTCGTGCGGGGGTGGTGTTTCAGTGTTTTGGGAAGAGCCGTGGTGTTCGGGCAGTGTAGGGGGTCGTGCGGGTGGTGGTGTTTCAGGGTTTATGTCAGTGCAGTTGTGTTCGGGCAGTGTACGGGGTCGTGCTGGGAGTGGTGTTTCAGGGTTTATGGCAGTGCAGTTGTCTTTGTGCAGTGTAGGGGGTCGTTCAGGGGGTGGTGTTTCAGGGTTTAGGGTAGTGCAGTGGTGTTCAGGCAGTGTAGGGGGACATGCAGGGGTGGTGTTTTTGGGTCTAGGGCAGTGCTGTGGTGTTCGGGCAGTGTAGGGGGTCGTGCTGGGGGTGGTGTTTCAGGGTTTAGTGCGGTGCAGTGGTGTTCGGCAGTGTAGGGGGTTGTGCTGGGGTTGGTGTTTCAGGGTTTAGGGCAGTGCAGTGGTGTTCAGGCACTGTACGGGGTCTTGCTGGGGGTCGTGTTTCAGGGTTTAGGGCAGGGGTGTTCGGGCAGTGTATTGGGTCTTTCTGGGGCTGGAGTTTCAGGGTTTAAGGCAGTGCTGTGGTGTTCGGACAGTGTAGGGGGTCGTGCTGGGGGTGGTGTTTCAGGGTTTAGCGCAGTGCAGTGGTATTCGGGTTGTGGAGGGGGTCGTGCTGGGGGTAGTGTTTCAGGGTTTAGGGCAGTGCAGTGGTGTTCGGGCACTGTAGGGGGTCATGCTGGGGGTGATGTTTCAGGATTTAGGGCAGTGCAGTGGTGTTCGGGCAGTGTAGGGGGTCGTGCTGGGGGTGGTTTTTCAGGGTTTCGGGCAGTGCAGTGTTGTTCGGGCAGTGTAGGGGTTCGTGCTGGTGCTAGTGTTTTAGGGTTTAGGTCAGTGCAGTGGTGTTCGGGCAGTGTAGGGGTTTGTGCTGGGGGTAGTGTTTTAGGGTATAGGGCAGTGCAGTGGTGTTCGGGCAGTGTAGGGGTTTGTGCTGGGGGTAGTGTTTTAGGGTTTAGGGCAGTGCAGTGGTGTTTGGGCAGTGTAGGGGTTTGTGCTGGGGGTAGTGTTTTAGGGTTCAGGGCAGTGCAGTGGTGTTCGGGCAGTGTAGGGGGTCGTACTGGGGGTAGTGTATTAGGGT
Source organism: Triturus cristatus (assembly GCF_964204655.1). NCBI lineage: Eukaryota > Metazoa > Chordata > Amphibia > Caudata > Salamandridae > Triturus > Triturus cristatus. The sequence continues at coordinate 156,515,014 of NC_140579.1, forward strand.
TTGGGGCAGTGCAGTGGTGTTCGGGCAGTGTAGGGGTTTGTGCTGGGGTAGTGTTTTAGGGTTTAGGGCAGTGCAGTGGTGTTCGGGCAGTGTAGGGGGTCATGCGGGGGTGGTCTTTCAGGGTTTAGGGCAGTGCAGTGGTGTTCGGGCAGTGCAGGGTTCATGCAGGGTATGGTGTTTCAGGGTTTAGGGCAGTGCAGTGGTGTTCAGGCAGTGTAGAGGGGTTAGCGGATGGTGTTTTAGGGTTTAGGGCAGGGAAGTGGTGTTCGGGCAGTGTAGGGGGATGTGCTGGGGGTAGTGTTTTAGGGTTTAGGGCAGTGCAGTGGTGTTCGGGCAGTGTAGGGGTTTGTGCTGGGGTAGTGTTTTAGGGTTTAGGGCAGTGCAGTGGTGTTCGGGCAGTGTAGGGGGTCATGCGGGGGTGGTCTTTCAGGGTTTAGGGCAGTGCAGTGGTGTTCGGGCAGTGCAGGGTTCATGCAGGGTATGGTGTTTCAGGGTTTAGGGCAGTGCAGTGGTGTTCAGGCAGTGTAGAGGGGTTAGCGGGTGGTGTTTTAGGGTTTAGGGCAGGGAAGTGGTGTTCGGGCAGTGTAGGGGGATGTGCTGGGGGTAGTGTTTTAGGGTTTAGGGCAGTGCAGTGGTGTTCGGGCAGTGTAGGGGTTTGTGCTGGGGGTAGTGTTTTAGGGTTTAGGTCAGTGCAGTGGTGTTCGGGCAGTGTAGGGGTTTGTGCTGGGGGTAGTGTTTTAGGGTTTAGGTCAGTGCAGTGGTGTTCGGGCAGTGTAGGGGTTTGTGCTGGGGTAGTGTTTTAGGGTTTAGGGCAGTGCAGTGGTGTTCGGGCAGTGTAGGGGGTCATGCGGGGGTGGTCTTTCAGGGTTTAGGGCAGTGCAGTGGTGTTCGGGCAGTGCAGGGTTCATGCAGGGTATGGTGTTTCAGGGTTTAGGGCAGTGCAGTGGTGTTCAGGCAGTGTAGAGGGGTTAGCGGGTGGTGTTTTAAGGTTTAGGGCAGGGAAGTGGTGTTCGGGCAGTGTAGGGGGATGTGCTGGGGGTAGTGTTTTAGGGTTTAGGGCAGAGCAGTGGTGTTCGGGCAGTGTAGGGGTCGTGCTGGGAGTGGTGTTTCAGGGTTTAGGGGAGGGGTGTTATGACAGTGTAGGGAGTCATGCTGGGGGTGGTGTTTTAGGGTTTAGGGCAGTGCAGTGGTGTTCTGGTAGTGTAGGGGGTCGTTCTGGGGTAGTGTTTCAGGGTTTAGGGCAGTGCAGTGGTGTTCGGGCGCTGTAGGGGGTCATGCTAGGGGTGGTGTTTTTTGGTTTAGGGCAGTGCAGTGGTGTTCGGGCAGTGTAGGGGTCGTGGAGGGGTGGTGTTACAGGGTTTAGGGCATTGCAGTTCAGGCAGTGTAGGGGGTCATGCGGGGGGTGGTGTTTCAGGGTTTAGGGCAGTGCCGTGGTGTTCGGGCAGTGTAGGGGGCCGTGCGGGGGGGTGTTTCATGGTTTTGGGAAGTGCCGTGGTGTTCGAGCAGTGTAGGGGTTCGTGCTGATGCTAGTGTTTTAGGGTTTAGGTCAGTGCAGTGGTGTTCGGGCAGTGTAGGGGTTTGTGCTGGGGAAGTGTTTTAAGGTTAAGGGCAGTGCAGTGGTGTTCGGGCAGTATAGACGTTTGTGCTGGGGGTGGTGTTTCAGGGTATAGGGCAGTGCAGTTGTTTTCGAGCAGTGTAGGGGTTCGTGCTGGTGCTAGTGTTTTAGGGTTTAATGCAGAGCAGTGGTGTTCAGACAGTGTACGGGGTCTTGCTGGGGGTGGTGTTTCAGGGTTTAGGGCAGGGGTGTTATGACAGTGTAGGGAGTCGTGCTGGGGTGGTGTTTCAGGGTTTAGGGCAGTGCAGTGGTGTTCGGGTAGTGTAGGGGGTCATACTGGCAGTAGTGTTTCAGGGTTTAGGGCAGTGCAGTGGTGTTCGGACACTGTAGGGGGTCATGCTAGGGGTGGTGTTTTATGGTTTAGGGCAGTGCAGTGGTGTTCGGGCAGTGTAGGGGGTCGTGCTGGGGGTGGTTTTTCAGGGTTTAGGGCAGTGCAGTGGTGTTCGGGCAGTGTAGGGGTCGTGGGGGGTGGTATTTCAGGGTTTAGGGCAGTGCAGTTCAAGCAGTGTAGGGGGTTGTGCGGGGGGTGGTGTTTCAGGGTTTAGGGCAGTGCCGTGGTGATCGGGCAGTGTAGGGGGTCATGCGGGGGGTGGTGTTTCAGTGTTTTGGGAAGAGCCGTGGTGTTCGGGCAGTGTAAGGGGTCGTGCGGGTGGTGGTGTTTCAGGGTTTATGTCAGTGCAGTGGTGTTCAGGCAGTGTAGGGGGACATGCAGGGGTGGTGTTTTGGGGTCTGGGGCAGTGCAGTGGTGTTCGGGCAGTGTAGGGGGTCGTGCTGGGGGTGGTGTTTCAGGGTTTAGTGCGGTGCAGTGGTGTTCGGCAGTGTAGGGGGTTGTGCTGGGCTTGGTGTTTCAGGGTTTAGGGCAGTGCAGTGGTGTTCAGGCACTGTACGGGGTCTTGCTGGGGGTGGTGTTTCAGGGTTTAGGGCAGGGGTGTTCGGGCAGTGTATTGGGTCTTTCTGGGGCTGGAGTTTCAGGGTTTAAGGCAGTGCAGTGGTGTTCGGACAGTGTAGGTGGTCGTGCTGGGGGTGGTGTTTCAGGGTTTAGGGCAGTGCAGTGGTATTCGGGTTGTGGAGGGGGTCATGCTGGGGGTAGTGTTTCAGGGTTTAGGGCAGAGCAGTGGTGTTCGGGCACTGTAGGGGGTCATGCTGGGGGTGATGTTTCAGGATTTAGGGCAGTGCAGTGGTGTTCGGGCAGTGTAGGGGGTCGTGCTGGGGGTGGTTTTTCAGGGTTTCGGGCAGTGCAGTGTTGTTCGGGCAGTGTAGGGGTTCGTGCTGGTGCTAGTGTTTTAGGGTTTAGGTCAGTGCAGTGGTGTTCGGGCAGTGTAGGGGTTTGTGCTGGGGGTAGTGTTTTAGGGTTTAGGGCAGTGCAGTGGTGTTCGGGCAGTGTAGGGGTTTGTGCTGGGGGTAGTGTTTTAGGGTTTAGGGCAGTGCAGTGGTGTTTGGGCAGTGTAGGGGTTTGTGCTGGGGGTAGTGTTTTAGGGTTCAGGGCAGTGCAGTGGTGTTCAGGCAGTGTAGGGGGTCGTACTGGGGGTAGTGTATTAGGGTTTGGGGCAGTGCAGTAGTGTTCGGGCAGTGTAGGGGGACGTGCTGGGGTACTGTTTTAGGGTTTAGGGAAGAGCAGTGGTGTTCAGGCAGTGTAGGGGTTCATGCTGGGGGTGGGTTTTTAGGGTTAAATAGAGAGCAGTGGTGTTCAGGCACTGTACGGGGTCTTGCTGGGGGTGGTGTTTCAGGGTTTAGGGCTTGGGTGTTCGGGCAGTGTATTGGGTCTTTCTGGGGCTGGTGTTTCAGGGTTTACGGCAGTGCAGTGGTGTTCGGACAGTGTAGGGGGTTGTGCTGGGGTTGGTGTTTCAGGATTTAGGGCAGTGCAGTGGTGTTCGGGCAGTGTAGGGGGTCGTGCTGGTGGTGGTGTTTCAGGGTTTAGGGCAGTGCAGTTGTGTTCGAGCAGTGTAGGGGTTCGTGCTGGTGCTAGTGTTTTAGGGTTTAGGTCAGTGCAGTGGTGTTCGGGCAGTGTAGGGGTTTGTGCTGGGCTAGTGTTTTAGGGTTTAGGGCAGTGCAGTGGTGTTCGGGCAGTGTAGGGGTTTGTGCTGGGGTAGTGTTTTAGGGTTTAGGGCAGTGCAGTGGTGTTCGGGCAGTGTAGGGGTTTGTGCTGGGGGTAGTGTTTTAGGGTTTAGGTCAGTGCAGTGGTGTTCGGGCAGTGTAGGGGGTCATGCGGGGGTGGTCTTTCAGGGTTTAGGGCAGTGCAGTGGTGTTCGGGCAGGGCAGGGTTCATGCAGGGCTTGGTGTTTCAGGGTTTAGGGCAGTGCAGTGGTGTTCAGGCACTGTACGGGGTCTTGCTGGGGGTGGTGTTTCAGGGTTTAGGGCAGGGGTGTTCGGGCAGTGTATTGGGTCTTTCTGGGGCTGGAGTTTCAGGGTTTAAGGCAGTGCAGTGGTGTTCGGACAGTGTAGGGGGTCGTGCTGGAGGTGGTGTTTCAGGGTTTAGGGCAGTGCAGTGGTATTCGGGTTGTGGAGGGGGTCATGCTGGGGGTAGTGTTTCAGGGTTTAGGGCAGAGCAGTGGTGTTCGGGCACTGTAGGGGGTCATGCTGGGGGTGATGTTTCAGGATTTAGGGCAGTGCAGTGGTGTTCGGGCAGTGTAGGGGGTCGTGCTGGGGGTGGTTTTTCAGGGTTTCGGGCAGTGCAGTGTTGTTCGGGCAGTGTAGGGGTTCGTGCTGGTGCTAGTGTTTTAGGGTTTAGGTCAGTGCAGTGGTGTTCGGGCAGTGTAGGGGTTTGTGCTGGGGGTAGTTGTGAGAAGTTGGCCTGGTATATGATGCTCACTAGTTAAAGTGATCACCTTGTACCATGCCAAGCAACCCTTATGGTGTGGTTGTAAGTCAACCTTTTCGGACTAGCTGCCCTAGTGGTAGCGTAGGCTAAGCAGTCTTTGAGGCTAAACTCGTGAAGCGTGTTAAGCCAGCTGTTTTACCAAATGTAACCCCCTTTTATACCAATGAAAGGACACCACACAGATATATATTCAAAATATATATGTATTTATTTCTCAAAGTAACCCCTAGTCTCTTTATGAGCACAGGAGCACAAATCGTCAAACAAGATTATCACAGAATACACAGAAGTTGCACGTTATATGGATAGGCCCTGGTGGCCACTCAAACCATATACTAAAATAGTGGTATAAGTACCACGAACAGAAAAGGGAAAAGGCCTAGGGCCTCTAGAATCGCTGGGCCTACAAGGAGCTAACGTCAGGTAGTGACCAGGAGGTCCACGGGTGGCGTGTGCAGTGCAAATAGTCACACGCGTGCTCCCATAGGTTTCAATGGGTGCGTAAAAAGTACAAAGTTACTGCAAAGGAGATCTTCCGGGTTGACTAGGAACTTAAGATTTGGAAAACACGCACTAGAGATGTATTACTACACATGGGCACCGGAGTACCAGCTTTACCTCACCCACAGGAAGCGGGTGCATAGGCCTCAAAGTGCGTCGGGTTTCTTCTATCTGTTCCGTGGAGCTTGAAGACAAAGATGCTGCAGGCGGTCGGTCCGGGAGAGATGCAGTGGATCCAAGAGTGGATCGGAGATGTTGAAGACCTGTAAGCAGAGGGGACAGTGTTCACAGTCACTAGCCAGTGACCAGCGTGGCACCAGGTGGGTACCAGGCGATGTCGGGTGCAAACAGGTGATGAGGGGTAGCTTGTCTCCGCAGCCACGTGGTCCCTGAAGGTCGACGACGTCCAGGAGTCGGCTCACGAGCTGTCCCACGCAGGCTCTCGCTGTCGGCGGTGTCGGCGACTTGATCGAAGCAAACAAGCCTTGGCAAAAGCAATTGCAGGAGGATTCGGAAATCAGCTGTTGGTTCTGACCAGCAAGGTCAGAGGGATTGCTCCTTTGGAGGGGAGCAAGGGCCAGTCTGGAGCAACCAGACCAGCAGTGTATTTTGTAGAGTTCGTCGCCAAGATGGCCACTAGCCAGCGGGCCAGCAACCGGTTAGGCGCGTCGAGTGGCAAAATGCAGAAGGGCCCCACGCAGATCGTGGAGATGCTGGAGGGCTCACCTTTGGTGCAGATGCTGCTCGGGGGTTGGGCTTCTCAGATCCCAAAGCACAACTTGGAGGGAGCCTCGGTTGTTGCACTTGTCAGCTTGTCGTAGTCGTTCCAAGATGGCTGGCTCCACGTGTCTCGGTGCCTCCACGGGTCTCTTCTTCTCAGGGACTGTGGATCGGGCGGTGAGAGGTCTGGAGGTCCAGGTCTTGTCAGTCTCTGGGCTCGGGCTCCGGCGGGAGGCGGCGGCAAAGCAGACGTTGATGCGCTGGATGGTGCTTGCGTTAGCAAGGTGGTCACTCCCTGACCACAGGGGAGATTTTCTTCAGTCTTCTGTGCAGCAGAATGTCGAAGTTCCCGTCTTCTTCTTAGTTTCAAGTTGATTCCAGGATGTCTGAAGTCTTAGGACACAGCTCCTACCTTTAAGCGGATTCTAGGGGCCGGACTACCTGCTAGGTCCCTCCCTAAGGGTGGGACCAGGAAGGGGGGTGGTTACACCCCCAATCCTTTGTCCAGCTCGCCCCAGGCCCGGGACTGGTGTGCCCCAGGACCGGTTTGAACTGGCATATGCACCGAGGCTCCTTGTGAGCCACAGGCATGTCTGGTTTCTTTCAAGCCCTACCTGACCAATACACAAAATCCTGTCTGGGGTGGTGCACGCACCTCCCCTGGCAGGAAACCCTTTGTCCACACCTCCCAAGCTGGAAGGACTCCCAGCAGCAGGAGGGCAGACTTGTGTCTGTGGTGGCAGCATCCATTTTGTGGAGCTGAGGCTATGTCTGATTTTACCCGGGTTTCAGGCACTGTACATGTCGTGTCCCTCTAGAAGGGTGGAATGCTAACCCCGTCGCCAGAATTGGCGAGGGGTTAGTATTCCAATTCGTATGACACCTTACTCGACATGTTTTGATAAAGCCAAACCAAAGATAGCATTTAACCGCGAGGTTCATAATGCACTTAAGAGTATATGGTATGACGATATCTGGAAACAGTAGAAGGAAGTTGTTCCGACCACGGCAGACAGGCTCAGCTCATGCCAGAGCACCATCTCACATGGAACCAAGCACTCTGCCTTCAGGATTGTTAAGGCCTGCCATAGGAGTGACTTATAGGTTACCAGGTGTCCCATTTAAGGTTAGGTATAGGTATACTACACCTAAGTAAGAGGTGATTACACCAACTTACCCCAGCTGAGTGATCAGCCAGTTGTGTCAGATTGTTAGGCCAAGCCTGGGGTGGCATAATACATGCTTCAGCCCCTGGCAGGCCTTGGATACACCAATGCCCTGGGTACCTAGTGTACACTGGTACAGGGGCTGACAGGGTGATCCAACCAATTGGGTATGTACCTAGGGTTCATGGAGTCCATTTTACAGAGAGAGCAGATAGCCTGAGAGCCTGAATGGCAGGATCTCAGGCCAACTAAGTCGAAAAACCAGCTAGACACTAGGCAAAAATTTGGGGGTAACCATAGTCAGATATCCACCTTCCTACACAACCCCCCCCAAACGAAGGGAGATAAGGCTGACCTTGACCAGGTAAGCCTATATTGCCCAAGTGGCCATATAAGGAGGAACCAGCACTGGCATGGTTACCCCCTGTCTCATGGTCCACTAAGCAATCCCTCACCCTAAGGGTATCAGAGGGTCTCCACCATAGGGAATCTCTACCTGTGGTGTGTCTTGGCAAAGTAAAAGGCTGGTGTTGAGATGGAGTACTGAAGTGAGTGTCCTCAAAGTGAGGCCTCAGCTTCCTCCAATCATCCTCCACCATGGATGCCTTTCTTTCTTTAACTGAGTTGCACTGTGCTCTCAGGGTCAGCCTCTGGCTACCTAAAGCTGGAGGCTGGGTCCCTTTTGTGGGCTTACTGGAGGGACAGGTCAGGTTTGGGGCCCTAAGGTCCCATGTTTGCCTGTGCCCAACAGAATCCCCCTGGGGGAGGTCCCTAACTACCTGTAAAGGAGATCCCTCAGGAATGTTTTTACCCATCACCTGACTAGGGCTACTAGCCAGGCAATCCTCATTCTTTTGATGGGGGGGTTCTTGTGGACAGGGGCCCTCTGGGGGTCCACTGGCCTCCCTGACCTCTGCAGCCCTGGGCTGACTGAGGCAGGGTAGAGAGAGGCAGGCTACCTGCACCAGACTGGATCCCACCTTGGAAGGGGCCACTGACATCAGAGGCTCTGCCAGGCCAGGCCTGGCTACCTCTGGGGCAGTTCCTTCACAAGGGGTGAGGTCAGATCCCTGAGGAGGCTGACCTTTTCCTAATGTCTGGGGAGAGGGAGACTTTTCTTCCTCCCCACTACTCTCAGTTTGTGTGGAGTGATCCATTGTTTCAGGCTTCACTACACCTATGTCAGTCTGAGTATAGGCTGAGACCATTACAGCCTTGCCAACCTTTTCAGGGGGGCACTCAGTTTGTGTTTGAGCTGTGACTGTCACAGCTCTGCCAGTCCCTACAGGGAAGTCTGTCTGTGCCTGGGCTGTGGCTACCACTGCCCTTCCAACCTTTTCAGGGAGGAAATCTATTTGGACAGGGGTTGTGAATGGCACAACCCCCCTACCCTTTTGTGAAAGGCCTACCATTTTAGAATGGGTGTCTTGTTCAACTCCAGCCCAAGCTGAGAGTTCTAAGTCATTCCCCAGTAAGCAGTCTACAGGCAAGGTTGGGGACACTGCTACCCTTTTAGGGCCAGTGACCCCTCCCCAGCTGAGACATACCTCTGCCATGGGATGACTGTTCTGTTTGCCATCAATGTTAGTCACCTGGTAGGAGAAACCGGGCAAAAGCTGCTCAGAGGGAACTAGCCAATGGGCCACCATTGTGATGCTAGCCCCAGTGTCTCTGTAGGCCTCAGCTTTTGTACCATTGATGTAGGGCTCCTGTCTGTACCTACCCAAAGTGTTGGGACAGGCAGTGAAGTTGGCAAACCCCATGCCACCATCACAGACAAGAGTGGTTGCTGTAGGGGAATTGGCTAAGCCAGGGTCCCCCTGTGTTCCCCAAGTAAACCCACCCAGATTTCTGGGGGCACTCCCACCACCTGGGGGATTACTGCTGACAGTAATAGGTGGTGTGACAGGAGTAATTGGAGGAACAGTTTTGTTTTTAGCCCTTGGGCAACCGCTGTCAGTTTTCCAATGCCCAGGAGTTTTACACTCATGGCAGTAGGGCTTTTTAGCTGTGGTAGAGGAGGGAGCTTGGGACCCACCACCCTGTGTGGAGTTTTGGGGCCCTGAGGAAGGTTTCTCTTTTTCTTTACCCCCACCCTTCTCTTGAGGCTTGGTGGTATCTTTCTTTTGGTCACCACCCTGGTTTTTAGGCCTGATCCTGGTCCTGACCCATTTATCTGCCCTCTTTCCCAATTCTTGGGGAGAGGTCAAATCTGAGTCTACCAGGTGTTGATGGAGAAGCTGGTTTTGACAATTACTTAAAATCTGCTCTCTCATCATCAAATTGTACAATCCTGTATAATCAGACACCTTACTTCCCAGCAACCAACCCTCCAAAGCCTTAGTGGCACATTCCACATATTCAGACCAGTCCTGAGTCTGTGTCTTCTGGGTGTCTCTGAACATTAACCTGTACTGTTCAGTGGTTAAGCCTAACCCATCAACTAGGACACTCTTCAGGACTCTGTAATTTCTGACATCCTCTTCTCTAACAGTGAGGAGTCTATCTCTGCCTCTCCCCTCAAAGGAGAGCCATAAGATTGCTGCCCACTGGTCTTCAGGAACCTGCTGCACTTTGCAGGCTCTCTCAAGAGCAGTCATCCATTTGTGGATGTCATCCCCACTTTTGTAGGGGGGCACAACCTTGGACAGGTTCCTATTGTCAAAGACCCTATCTTTGTCCCTAGGGACATTGCTGCCACCAGTGGGTATAGACCCACTCTCTCTATGCTGCCTAGCCTTGCTCAGTTTTTCTTCCATCAGGGCTACTTCTAGCTCCTGCTTCCTGATCCTCAGCTGGGCTTCCTGCATTCTGGCCTCATGTTCCCTCCTCTGAGGGGTGGTCAGTCTCCTTCTGGAGTGACCTTGAGAGCCTCTAGAGCCATGGGAAGCATTGGAGTCACCTGAGCGATTCCTTTGCCTTCCAAGCCCTGTGTTAAGTCCACTGGGGAGATCCAATGGGGTGAACCCACTGTCAGTCCCCAATAGCCTTAGTTTAGCTGGGCCAAGTATAACACTTGGCACTGGGCTAGTTCTCCCTTCATCCCCACTCACATCTGTATCCCCATCACTTTCTTCCTCTGTGGTAGGCATCCCATCTAAGGGGTGACTATTGAAAGGGGGTACCTCTGTGGCATCTTCAGAAGGGGGGCCTCCTGTTCCTGACCCTAAGGGGGCTAACTGGGAAGCTTTCCTGAGTTCTCTCTGATTCTCATCATTTTGTAAGAGTTCTCTGAGCTCAGCAGAGGTAGGGTTCTTGGGCTGTTTAAGGCCTCTAAGAGTTGCCAAATGCCTGAGCTCATTCTGGTTAAGGGTAGCAAAGCTGGATGGTGCCCTCTGGGGGTCACTGTCAACAGAGATGGGTACAGTGGACCCCTCTGCCCCGGCCATTGCTCTTAAGTGTGGGTGGATGTGTTGCAATCTACCTACACTTGGGTTTGCCTACTAAACCTATCTAGCAGTTGTAGTCAGGGTGTGCTACTCCCTTTGCTCTACAACAACTAAGTTCAGTAGAACTTATGTATATCTAATCTTGTTTTATATGTACCTACAGGTACCTATGTGATCTTTCAATTGGTAACCAAGAGATTACAATGGTAAAACACAGCAAGCTCAAATCCAACCGCTGCTCACCAATGTGAGAAGTTGGCCTGGTATATGATGCTCACTAGTTAAAGTGATCACCTTGTACCATGCCAAGCAACCCTTATGGTGTGGTTGTAAGTCAACCTTTTCGGACTAGCTGCCCTAGTGGTAGCGTAGGCTAAGCAGTCTTTGAGGCTAAACTCGTGAAGCGTGTTAAGCCAGCTGTTTTACCAAATGTAACCCCCTTTTATACCAATGAAAGGACACCACACAGATATATATTCAAAATATATATGTATTTATTTCTCAAAGTAACCCCTAGTCTCTTTATGAGCACAGGAGCACAAATCGTCAAACAAGATTATCACAGAATACACAGAAGTTGCACGTTATATGGATAGGCCCTGGTGGCCACTCAAACCATATACTAAAATAGTGGTATAAGTACCACGAACAGAAAAGGGAAAAGGCCTAGGGCCTCTAGAATCGCTGGGCCTACAAGGAGCTAACGTCAGGTAGTGACCAGGAGGTCCACGGGTGGCGTGTGCAGTGCAAATAGTCACACGCGTGCTCCCATAGGTTTCAATGGGTGCGTAAAAAGTACAAAGTTACTGCAAAGGAGATCTTCCGGGTTGACTAGGAACTTAAGATTTGGAACACAGGCACTAGAGATGTATTACTACACATGGGCACCGGAGTACCAGCTTTACCTCACCCACAGGAAGCGGGTGCATAGGCCTCAAAGTGCGTCGGGTTTCTTCTATCTGTTCCGTGGAGCTTGAAGACAAAGATGCTGCAGGCGGTCGGTCCGGGAGAGATGCAGTGGATCCAAGAGTGGATCGGAGATGTTGAAGACCTGTAAGCAGAGGGGACAGTGTTCACAGTCACTAGCCAGTGACCAGCGTGGCACCAGGTGGGTACCAGGCGATGTCGGGTGCAAACAGGTGATGAGGGGTAGCTTGTCTCCGCAGCCACGTGGTCCCTGAAGGTCGACGACGTCCAGGAGTCGGCTCACGAGCTGTCCCACGCAGGCTCTCGCTGTCGGCGGTGTCGGCGACTTGATCGAAGCAAACAAGCCTTGGCAAAAGCAATTGCAGGAGGATTCGGAAATCAGCTGTTGGTTCTGACCAGCAAGGTCAGAGGGATTGCTCCTTTGGAGGGGAGCAAGGGCCAGTCTGGAGCAACCAGACCAGCAGTGTATTTCGTAGAGTTCGTCGCCAAGATGGCCACTAGCCAGCGGGCCAGCAACCGGTTAGGCGCGTCGAGTGGCAAAATGCAGAAGGGCCCCACGCAGATCGTGGAGATGCTGGAGGGCTCACCTTTGGTGCAGATGCTGCTCGGGGGTTGGGCTTCTCAGATCCCAAAGCACAACTTGGAGGGAGCCTCGGTTGTTGCACTTGTCAGCTTGTCGTAGTCGTTCCAAGATGGCTGGCTCCACGTGTCTCGGTGCCTCCACGGGTCTCTTCTTCTCAGGGACTGTGGATCGGGCGGTGAGAGGTCTGGAGGTCCAGGTCTTGTCAGTCTCTGGGCTCGGGCTCCGGCGGGAGGCGGCGGCAAAGCAGACGTTGATGCGCTGGATGGTGCTTGCGTTAGCAAGGTGGTCACTCCCTGACCACAGGGGAGATTTTCTTCAGTCTTCTGTGCAGCAGAATGTCGAAGTTCCCGTCTTCTTCTTAGTTTCAAGTTGATTCCAGGATGTCTGAAGTCTTAGGACACAGCTCCTACCTTTAAGCGGATTCTAGGGGCCGGACTACCTGCTAGGTCCCTCCCTAAGGGTGGGACCAGGAAGGGGGGTGGTTACACCCCCAATCCTTTGTCCAGCTCGCCCCAGGCCCGGGACTGGTGTGCCCCAGGACCGGTTTGAACTGGCATATGCACCGAGGCTCCTTGTGAGCCACAGGCATGTCTGGTTTCTTTCAAGCCCTACCTGACCAATACACAAAATCCTGTCTGGGGTGGTGCACGCACCTCCCCTGGCAGGAAACCCTTTGTCCACACCTCCCAAGCTGGAAGGACTCCCAGCAGCAGGAGGGCAGACTTGTGTCTGTGGTGGCAGCATCCATTTTGTGGAGCTGAGGCTATGTCTGATTTTACCCGGGTTTCAGGCACTGTACATGTCGTGTCCCTCTAGAAGGGTGGAATGCTAACCCCGTCGCCAGAATTGGCGAGGGGTTAGTATTCCAATTCGTATGACACCTTACTCGACATGTTTTGATAAAGCCAAACCAAAGATAGCATTTAACCGCGAGGTTCATAATGCACTTAAGAGTATATGGTATGACGATATCTGGAAACAGTAGAAGGAAGTTGTTCCGACCACGGCAGACAGGCTCAGCTCATGCCAGAGCACCATCTCACATGGAACCAAGCACTCTGCCTTCAGGATTGTTAAGGCCTGCCATAGGAGTGACTTATAGGTTACCAGGTGTCCCATTTAAGGTTAGGTATAGGTATACTACACCTAAGTAAGAGGTGATTACACCAACTTACCCCAGCTGAGTGATCAGCCAGTTGTGTCAGATTGTTAGGCCAAGCCTGGGGTGGCATAATACATGCTTCAGCCCCTGGCAGGCCTTGGATACACCAATGCCCTGGGTACCTAGTGTACACTGGTACAGGGGCTGACAGGGTGATCCAACCAATTGGGTATGTACCTAGGGTTCATGGAGTCCATTTTACAGAGAGAGCAGATAGCCTGAGAGCCTGAATGGCAGGATCTCAGGCCAACTAAGTCGAAAAACCAGCTAGACACTAGGCAAAAATTTGGGGGTAACCATAGTCAGATATCCACCTTCCTACAGTAGTGTTTTAGGGTTTAGGGCAGTGCAGTGGTGTTCGGGCAGTGTAGGGGTTTGTGCTGGGGGTAGTGTTTTAGGGTTTAGGGCAGTGCAGTGGTGTTTGGGCAGTGTAGGGGTTTGTGCTGGGGGTAGTGTTTTAGGGTTCAGGGCAGTGCAGTGGTGTTCAGGCAGTGTAGGGGGTCGTACTGGGGGTAGTGTATTAGGGTTTGGGGCAGTGCAGTAGTGTTCGGGCAGTGTAGGGGGACGTGCTGGGGTACTGTTTTAGGGTTTAGGGAAGAGCAGTGGTGTTCAGGCAGTGTAGGGGTTCATGCTGGGGGTGGGTTTTTAGGGTTAAATAGAGAGCAGTGGTGTTCAGGCACTGTACGGGGTCTTGCTGGGGGTGGTGTTTCAGGGTTTAGGGCTTGGGTGTTCGGGCAGTGTATTGGGTCTTTCTGGGGCTGGTGTTTCAGGGTTTACGGCAGTGCAGTGGTGTTCGGACAGTGTAGGGGGTTGTGCTGGGGTTGGTGTTTCAGGATTTAGGGCAGTGCAGTGGTGTTCGGGCAGTGTAGGGGGTCGTGCTGGTGGTGGTGTTTCAGGGTTTAGGGCAGTGCAGTTGTGTTCGAGCAGTGTAGGGGTTCGTGCTGGTGCTAGTGTTTTAGGGTTTAGGTCAGTGCAGTGGTGTTCGGGCAGTGTAGGGGTTTGTGCTGGGCTAGTGTTTTAGGGTTTAGGGCAGTGCAGTGGTGTTCGGGCAGTGTAGGGGTTTGTGCTGGGGTAGTGTTTTAGGGTTTAGGGCAGTGCAGTGGTGTTCGGGCAGTGTAGGGGTTTGTGCTGGGGGTAGTGTTTTAGGGTTTAGGTCAGTGCAGTGGTGTTCGGGCAGTGTAGGGGGTCATGCGGGGGTGGTCTTTCAGGGTTTAGGGCAGTGCAGTGGTGTTCGGGCAGTGCAGGGTTCATGCAGGGTATGGTGTTTCAGGGTTTAGGGCAGTGCAGTGGTGTTCAGGCAGTGTAGAGGGGTGTGCGGGTGGTGTTTTAGGGTTTAGGGCAGGGAAGTGGTGTTCGGGCAGTGTAGGGGGATGTGCTGGGGGTAGTGTTTTAGGGTTTAGGGCAGAGCAGTGGTGTTCGGGCAGTGTAGGGGTCATGCTGGGGGTGGTGTTTCAGGGTTTAGGGGAGGGGTGTTATGACAGTGTAGGGAGTCATGCTGGGGGTGGTGTTTTAGGGTTTAGGGCAGTGCAGTGGTGTTCTGGTAGTGTAGGGGGTCGTTCTGGGGGTAGTGTTTCAGGGTTTAGGGCAGTGCAGTGGTGTTCGGGCGCTGTAGGGGGTTATGCTAGGGGTGGTGTTTTATGGTTTAGGGCAGTGCAGTGGTGTTCGGGCAGTGTAGGGGTCGTGGAGGGGTGGTGTTACAGGGTTTAGGGCATTGCAGTTCAGGCAGTGTAGGGGGTCATGCGGGGGGTGGTATTTCAGGGTTTAGGGCAGTGCCGTGGTGTTCGGGCAGTGTAGGGGGCCGTGCGGGGGTGGTGTTTCATGGTTTTGGGAAGTGCCGTGGTGTTCGAGCAGTGTAGGGGTTCGTGCTGATGCTAGTGTTTTAGGGTTTAGGTCAGTGCAGTGGTGTTCGGGCAGTGTAGGGGTTTGTGCTGGGGTAGTGTTTTAGGGTTTAGGGCAGTGCAGTGGTGTTCGGGCAGTATAGACGTTTGTGCTGGGGGTGGTGTTTCAGGGTTTAGGGCAGTGCAGTTGTTTTCGAGCAGTGTAGGGGTTCGTGCTGGTGCTAGTGTTTTAGGGTTTAATGCAGAGCAGTGGTGTTCAGACAGTGTATGGGGTCTTGCTGGGGGTGGTGTTTCAGGGTTTAGGGCAGGGGTGTTATGACAGTGTAGGGAGTCGTGCTGGGGTGGTGTTTCAGGGTTTAGGGCAGTGCAGTGGTGTTCGGGTAGTGTAGGGGGTCATACTGGGGGTAGTGTTTCAGGGTTTTGGGGCAGTGCAGTGGTGTTCGGACACTGTAGGGGGTCATGCTAGGGGTGGTGTTTTATGGTTTAGGGCAGTGCAGTGGTGTTCGGGCAGTGTAGGGGGTCGTGCTGGGGGTGGTTTTTCAGGGTTTAGGGCAGTGCAGTGGTGTCCGGGCAGTGTAGGGGGTCGTGCGGGGGTGGTGTTTCAGGGTTTAGGGCTGTGCCGTGGTGATCGGGCAGTGTAGGGGGTCGTGCGGGGGTGGTGTTTCAGTGTTTTGGGAAGAGCCGTGGTGTTCGGGCAGTGTAGGGGGTCGTGCGGGTGGTGGTGTTTCAGGGTTTATGTCAGTGCAGTTGTGTTCGGGCAGTGTACGGGGTCGTGTTGGGAGTGGTGTTTCAGGGTTTATGGCAGTGCAGTTGTCTTTGTGCAGTGTAGGGGGTCGTTCAGGGGGGTGGTGTTTCAGGGTTTAGGGTAGTGCAGTGGTGTTCAGGCAGTGTAGGGGGACATGCAGGGGTGGTGTTTTTGGGTCTAGGGCAGTGCATTGGTGTTCGGGCAGTGTAGGGGGTCGTGCTGGGGGTGGTGTTTCAGGGTTTAGTGCGGTGCAGTGGTGTTCGGCAGTGTAAGGGGTTGTGCTGGGGTTGGTGTTTCAGGGTTTAGGGCAGTGCAGTGGTGTTCAGGCACTGTACAGGGTCTTGCTGGGGGTGGTGTTTCAGGGTTTAGGGCAGGGGTGTTCGGGCAGTGTATTGGGTCTTTCTGGGGCTGGAGTTTCAGGGTTTAAGGCAGTGCTGTGGTGTTCGGACAGTGTAGGGGGTCGTGCTGGGGGTGGTGTTTCAGGGTTTAGCGCAGTGCAGTGGTATTCGGGTTGTGGAGGGGGTCGTGCTGGGGGTAGTGTTTCAGGGTTTAGGGCAGTCAGTGGTGTTCGGGCAGTGTAGGGGGTCGTGCTGGGGGTGATGTTTCAGGGTTTAGGGCAGTGCAGTGTTGTTCGGGCAGTGTAGGGGTTCGTGCTGGTGCTAGTGTTTTAGGGTTTAGGTCAGTGCAGTGGTGTTCGGGCAGTGTAGGGGTTTGTGCTGGGGGTAGTGTTTTAGGGTTTAGGGCAGTGCAGTGGTGTTTGGGCAGTGTAGGGGTTTATGCTGGGGGTAGTGTTTTAGGGTTCAGGGCAGTGCAGTGGTGTTCGGGCAGTGTAGGGGGTCGTACTGGGGGTAGTGTATTAGGGTTTGGGGCAGTGCAGTAGTGTTCGGGCAGTGTAGGGGGACGTGCTGGGGTAGTGTTTTAGGGTTTAGGGAAGAGCAGTGGTGTTCAGGCAGTGTAGGGGTTCATGCTGGGGGTGGTGTTTTAGGGTTAAATAGAGAGCAGTGGGGTTCAGGCACTGTACGGGGTCTTGCTGGGGGTGGTGTTTCAGGGTTTAGGGCTTGGGTGTTCGGGCAGTGTATTGGGTCTTTCTGGGGCTGGTGTTTCAGGGTTTACGGGAGTGCAGTGGTGTTCGGACAGTGTAGGGGGTCGTGCTGGGGGTGGTGTTTCAGGGTTTAGGGCAGTGCAGTGGTATTCGGGTTGTGGAGGGGGTTGTGCTGGGGGTAGTGTTTCAGGGTTTAGGGAAGTGCAGTGGTGTTCGGGCACTGTAGGGGGTCATGCTGGGGGTGATGTTTCAGGGTTTAGGGCAGTGCAATGGTGTTCGGGCAGTGTAGGGGTCGTGCGGGTGGTGTTTCAGGGTTTAGGGCAGTGCCGTGGTGTTCGGACAGTGTAGGTGGTCGTGCGGGGGTTGGTTTTTGAGGGTTTAGGGCAGTGCAGTGGTGTTCAGGCAGTGTTGGGGTTCGTGCGGGGGTGGTGTTTCAGGGTTTTTGGCAGTGCAGCGGTGTTTGGGCAGTGTAGGGGGTTGTGTGGGGGTGGTGTTTCAGGGCTTAGGGCAGTTCAGTGGAGTTTGGGCAATGTAGGGGGACATGCGGTGGTGGTGTTTCATGGATTAGTGCAGTGCAGTTGTGTTCGGGCAGTGTAGAGGGTTGTGCTGGAAGTGGTGTTTCTCAGTTGAGGGCAGTTCAGTGGTATTTGGGCAGTGAAGGGGTTTGTGCAGGTGCTAGTGTTTTAGGGTTTAGGGCAATGCATTGCTCTTCGGGCAGAGTAGGGGTTCATGTTTGGGGTAGTGTTTTAGGATTTAGGGCAGTGCAGTGGTGTTCAGGCAGTGTAGGGGTCGTTCAGGGGGGTGGTGTTTCAGGGTTTACGGCAGTGCAGTGGTGTTCAGGCAGTGTAGGGGGACATGCAGGGTGGTGTTTCAGGGTTTAGGGCAGTGCAGTGGTGTTTGGGCACTGTAGGGTATCGTGCTGAGGGTGGTGTTTCAGGGTTTAGGGCAGTGCAGTGGTGTTCGGGCAGTGTAGGGGGTCATGCGGGGGTGGTTTTTCAGGGTTTAGGGCAGTGCAGTTGTGTTCGGGCAGTGCAGGGTTCATGCAGGGTATGGTGTTTCAGGGTTTAGGGCAGTGTAGAGGGTTGTGCGGGTGGTGTTTTAGGGTTTAGGGCAGGGAAGTCGTGTTCGGGCAGTGTAGGGGGATGTGCTGAGGGTAGTGTTTTAGGATTTAGGGCAGAGCAGTGGTGTTCAGGCAGTGTACGGGGTCTTGCTGGGGGTGGTGTTTCAGGATTTAGGGCAGGGGTGTTATGACAGTGTAGGGAGTCGTGCTGGGGTGGTGTATTAGGGTTTAGGGCAGTGCAGTGGTGTTCTGGTAGTGTAGGGGGTCGTTCTGGGGGTAGTGTTTCAGGGTTTAGGGCACTGCAGTGGTGTTCGGACACTGTAGGGGGTCATGCTAGGGGTGGTGTTTTATGGTTTACGGCAGTGCAGTGGTGTTCGGGCAGTGTAGGGGTCGTGGGGGGGTGGTGTTTCAGGGTTTAGGGCAGTGCAGTTCAAGCAGTGTAGGGGGTCGTGCGGGGGGTGGTGTTTCAGGGTTTAGGGCAGTGCCGTGGTGATCGGGCAGTGTAGGGGGTCGAGCGGGTGGTGGTGTTTCAGGGTTTATGTCAGTGCAGTTGTGTTCGGGCAGTGTACGGGGTCGTGCTGGGAGTGGTGTTTCAGGGTTTATGGCAGTGCAGTTGTCTTTGTGCAGTGTAGGGGGTCGTTCAGGGGGGTGGTGTTTCAGGGTTTAGGGTAGTGCAGTGGTGTTCAGGCAGTGTAGGGGGACATGCAGGAGTGGTGTTTCTGTGTCTAGGGCAGTGCAGTGGTGTTCGGGCAGTGTAGGGGGTCGTGCTGGGGTTGGTGTTTCAGGGTTTAGTGCGGTGCAGTGGTGTTCGGCAGTGTAGGGGGTTGTGCTGGGGTTGGTGTTTCAGGGTTTAGGGCAGTGCAGTGGTGTTCAGGCACTGTACGGGGTCTTGCTGGTGGTGGTGTTTCAGGGTTTAGGGCAGGGGTGTTCGGGCAGTGTATTGGGTCTTTCTGGGGCTGGAGTTTCAGGGTTTAAGGCAGTACAGTGGTGTTCGGACAGTGTAGGGGGTCGTGCTGGGGGTGGTGTTTCAGGGTTTAGGGCAGTGCAGTGGTATTCGGGTTGTGGAGGGGGTCGTGCTAGGGGTAGTGTTTCAGGGTTTAGAGCAGTGCAGTGGTGTTCGGGCACTGTAAGGGGTCATGCTGGGGGTGATGTTTCAGGGTTTAGGGCAGTGCAGTGGTGTTCGGGCAGTGTAGGGGGTCGTGCTGGGGGTGGTTTTTCAGGGTTTCGGGCAGTGCAGTGTTGTTCGGGCAGTGTAGGGGTCGTGCGGGTGGTGTTTCAGGGTTTAGGGCAGTGCCGTGGTGTTCGGACAGTGTAGGGGGTTGTGCGGGGATGGTGTTTCAGGGTCTAGGGCAGTGCAGTGGTGTTCGGGCAGTGTAGGGGGTCGTGCTGGGGGTGGTGTTTCAGGGTTTAGTGCGGTGCAGTGGTGTTCGGCAGTGTAGGGGGTTGTGCTGGGGTTGGTGTTTCAGGATTTAGGGCAGTGCAGTGGTGTTCGGGCAGTGTAGGGGGTCGTGCTGGTGGTGGTGTTTCAGGGTTTAGGGCAGTGCAGTTGTGTTCGAGCAGTGTAGGGGTTCGTGCTGGTGCTAGTGTTTTAGGGTTTAGGTCAGTGCAGTGGTGTTCGGGCAGTGTAGGGGTTTGTGCTGGGGTAGTGTTTTAGGGTTTAGGGCAGTGCAGTGGTGTTCGGGCAGTGCAGGGGTTTGTGCTGGGGTAGTGTTTTAGGGTTTAGGGCAGTGCAGTGGTGTTCGGGCAGTGTAGGGGTTTGTGCTGGGGGTAGTGTTTTAGGGTTTAGGTCAGTGCAGTGGTGTTCGGGCAGTGTAGGGGGTCATGCGGGGGTGGTCTTTCAGGGTTTAGGGCAGTGCAGTGGTGTTCGGGCAGTGCAGGGTTCATGCAGGGTATGGTGTTTCAGGGTTTAGGGCAGTGCAGTGGTGTTCAGGCTGTGTAGAGGGGTTAGCGGGTGGTGTTTTAGGGTTTAGGGCAGGGAAGTGGTGTTCGGGCAGTGTAGGGGGATGTGCTGGGGGTAGTGTTTTAGGGTTTAGGGCAGAGCAGTAGTGTTCGGGCAGTGTAGGGGTCGTGCTGGGAGTGGTGTTTCAGGGTTTAGGGGAGGGGTGTTATGACAGTGTAGGGAGTCATGCTGGGGGTGGTGTTTTAGGGTTTAGGGCAGTGCAGTGGTGTTCTGGTAGTGTAGGGGGTCGTTCTGGGGGTAGTGTTTCAGGGTTTAGGGCAGTGCAGTGGTGTTCGGGCGCTGTAGGGGGTCATGCTAGGGGTGGTGTTTTATGGTTTAGGGCAGTGCAGTGGTGTTCGCGCAGTGTAGGGGTCGTGGAGGGGTGGTGTTACAGGGTTTAGGGCATTGCAGTTCAGGCAGTGTAGGGGGTCATGCGGGGGTGGTGTTTCAGGGTTTAGGGCAGTGCCGTGGTGTTCGGGCAGTGTAGGGGGCCGTGCGGGGTGGTGTTTCATGGTTTTGGGAAGTGCCGTGGTGTTCGAGCAGTGTAGGGGTTCGTGCTGATGCTAGTGTTTTAGGGTTTAGGTCAGTGCAGTGGTGTTCGGGCAGTGTAGGGGTTTGTGCTGGGGTAGTGTTTTAGGGTTAAGGGCAGTGCAGTGGTGTTCGGGCAGTATAGACGTTTGTGCTGGGGGTGGTGTTTCAGGGTATAGGGCAGTGCAGTTGTTTTCGAGCAGTGTAGGGGTTCGTGCTGGTGCTAGTGTTTTAGGGTTTAATGCAGAGCAGTGGTGTTCAGACAGTGTACGGGGTCTTGCTGGGGGTGGTGTTTCAGGGTTTAGGGCAGGGGTGTTATGACAGTGTAGGGAGTCGTGCTGGGGTGGTGTTTCACGGTTTAGGGCCGTGCAGTGGTGTTCGGCAGTGTAGGGGGTTGTGCTGGGGTTGGTGTTTCAGGATTTAGGGCAGTGCAGTGGTGTTCGGGCAGTGTAGGGGGTCGTGCTGGTGGTGGTGTTTCAGGGTTTAGGGCAGTGCAGTTGTGTTCGAGCAGTGTAGGGGTTCGTGCTGGTGCTAGTGTTTTAGGGTTTAGGTCAGTGCAGTGGTGTTCGGGCAGTGTAGGGGTTTGTGCTGGGGTAGTGTTTTAGGGTTTAGGGCAGTGCAGTGGTGTTCGGGCAGTGCAGGGGTTTGTGCTGGGGTAGTGTTTTAGGGTTTAGGGCAGTGCAGTGGTGTTCGGGCAGTGTAGGGGTTTGTGCTGGGGGTAGTGTTTTAGGGTTTAGGTCAGTGCAGTGGTGTTCGGGCAGTGTAGGGGGTCATGCGGGGGTGGTCTTTCAGGGTTTAGGGCAGTGCAGTGGTGTTCGGGCAGTGCAGGGTTCATGCAGGGTATGGTGTTTCAGGGTTTAGGGCAGTGCAGTGGTGTTCAGGCTGTGTAGAGGGGTTAGCGGGTGGTGTTTTAGGGTTTAGGGCAGGGAAGTGGTGTTCGGGCAGTGTAGGGGGATGTGCTGGGGGTAGTGTTTTAGGGTTTAGGGCAGAGCAGTAGTGTTCGGGCAGTGTAGGGGTCGTGCTGGGAGTGGTGTTTCAGGGTTTAGGGGAGGGGTGTTATGACAGTGTAGGGAGTCATGCTGGGGGTGGTGTTTTAGGGTTTAGGGCAGTGCAGTGGTGTTCTGGTAGTGTAGGGGGTCGTTCTGGGGGTAGTGTTTCAGGGTTTAGGGCAGTGCAGTGGTGTTCGGGCGCTGTAGGGGGTCATGCTAGGGGTGGTGTTTTATGGTTTAGGGCAGTGCAGTGGTGTTCGCGCAGTGTAGGGGTCGTGGAGGGGTGGTGTTACAGGGTTTAGGGCATTGCAGTTCAGGCAGTGTAGGGGGTCATGCGGGGGTGGTGTTTCAGGGTTTAGGGCAGTGCCGTGGTGTTCGGGCAGTGTAGGGGGCCGTGCGGGGTGGTGTTTCATGGTTTTGGGAAGTGCCGTGGTGTTCGAGCAGTGTAGGGGTTCGTGCTGATGCTAGTGTTTTAGGGTTTAGGTCAGTGCAGTGGTGTTCGGGCAGTGTAGGGGTTTGTGCTGGGGTAGTGTTTTAGGGTTAAGGGCAGTGCAGTGGTGTTCGGGCAGTATAGACGTTTGTGCTGGGGGTGGTGTTTCAGGGTATAGGGCAGTGCAGTTGTTTTCGAGCAGTGTAGGGGTTCGTGCTGGTGCTAGTGTTTTAGGGTTTAATGCAGAGCAGTGGTGTTCAGACAGTGTACGGGGTCTTGCTGGGGGTGGTGTTTCAGGGTTTAGGGCAGGGGTGTTATGACAGTGTAGGGAGTCGTGCTGGGGTGGTGTTTCACGGTTTAGGGCCGTGCAGTGGTGTTCGGCAGTGTAGGGGGTTGTGCTGGGGTTGGTGTTTCAGGATTTAGGGCAGTGCAGTGGTGTTCGGGCAGTGTAGGGGGTCGTGCTGGTGGTGGTGTTTCAGGGTTTAGGGCAGTGCAGTTGTGTTCGAGCAGTGTAGGGGTTCGTGCTGGTGCTAGTGTTTTAGGGTTTAGGTCAGTGCAGTGGTGTTCGGGCAGTGTAGGGGTTTGTGCTGGGGTAGTGTTTTAGGGTTTAGGGCAGTGCAGTGGTGTTCGGGCAGTGCAGGGGTTTGTGCTGGGGTAGTGTTTTAGGGTTTAGGGCAGTGCAGTGGTGTTCGGGCAGTGTAGGGGTTTGTGCTGGGGGTAGTGTTTTAGGGTTTAGGTCAGTGCAGTGGTGTTCGGGCAGTGTAGGGGGTCATGCGGGGGTGGTCTTTCAGGGTTTAGGGCAGTGCAGTGGTGTTCGGGCAGTGCAGGGTTCATGCAGGGTATGGTGTTTCAGGGTTTAGGGCAGTGCAGTGGTGTTCAGGCTGTGTAGAGGGGTTAGCGGGTGGTGTTTTAGGGTTTAGGGCAGGGAAGTGGTGTTCGGGCAGTGTAGGGGGATGTGCTGGGGGTAGTGTTTTAGGGTTTAGGGCAGAGCAGTAGTGTTCGGGCAGTGTAGGGGTCGTGCTGGGAGTGGTGTTTCAGGGTTTAGGGGAGGGGTGTTATGACAGTGTAGGGAGTCATGCTGGGGGTGGTGTTTTAGGGTTTAGGGCAGTGCAGTGGTGTTCTGGTAGTGTAGGGGGTCGTTCTGGGGGTAGTGTTTCAGGGTTTAGGGCAGTGCAGTGGTGTTCGGGCGCTGTAGGGGGTCATGCTAGGGGTGGTGTTTTATGGTTTAGGGCAGTGCAGTGGTGTTCGCGCAGTGTAGGGGTCGTGGAGGGGTGGTGTTACAGGGTTTAGGGCATTGCAGTTCAGGCAGTGTAGGGGGTCATGCGGGGGTGGTGTTTCAGGGTTTAGGGCAGTGCCGTGGTGTTCGGGCAGTGTAGGGGGCCGTGCGGGGTGGTGTTTCATGGTTTTGGGAAGTGCCGTGGTGTTCGAGCAGTGTAGGGGTTCGTGCTGATGCTAGTGTTTTAGGGTTTAGGTCAGTGCAGTGGTGTTCGGGCAGTGTAGGGGTTTGTGCTGGGGTAGTGTTTTAGGGTTAAGGGCAGTGCAGTGGTGTTCGGGCAGTATAGACGTTTGTGCTGGGGGTGGTGTTTCAGGGTATAGGGCAGTGCAGTTGTTTTCGAGCAGTGTAGGGGTTCGTGCTGGTGCTAGTGTTTTAGGGTTTAATGCAGAGCAGTGGTGTTCAGACAGTGTACGGGGTCTTGCTGGGGGTGGTGTTTCAGGGTTTAGGGCAGGGGTGTTATGACAGTGTAGGGAGTCGTGCTGGGGTGGTGTTTCACGGTTTAGGGCCGTGCAGTGGTGTTCACGTAGTGTAGGGGGTCATACTGGGAGTAGTGTTTCAGGGTTTAGGGCAGTGCAGTGGTGTTCGGACACTGTAGGGGGTCATGCTAGGGGTGGTGTTTTATGGTTTAGGGCAGTGCAGTGGTGTTCGGGCAGTGTAGGGGGTCGTGCTGGGGGTGGTTTTTCAGGGTTTAGGGCAGTGCAGTGGTGTTCGGGCAGTGTAGGGGTCGTGGGGGGTGGTATTTCAGGGTTTAGGGCAGTGCAGTTCAAGCAGTGTAGGGGGTTGTGCGGGGGGTGGTGTTTCAGGGTTTAGGACAGTGCCGTGGTGATCGGGCAGTGTAGGGGGTCGTGCGAGGGGTGGTGTTTCAGTGTTTTGGGAAGAGCCGTGGTGTTCGGGCAGTGTAGGGGGTCGTGCGGGTGGTGGTGTTTCAGGGTTAATGTCAGTGCAGTTGTGTTCGGGCAGTGTACGGGGTCGTGCTGGGAGTGGTGTTTCAGGGTTTATGGCAGTGCAGTTGTCTTTGTGCAGTGTAGGGGGTCGTTCAGGGGGGTGGTGTTTCAGGGTTTAGGGTAGTGCAGTGGTGTTCAGGCAGTGTAGGGGGACATGCAGGGGTGGTGTTTTTGGGTCTAGGGCAGTGCAGTGGTGTTCGGGCAGTGTAGGGGGTCGTGCTGGGGGTGGTGTTTCAGGGTTTAGTGCGGTGCAGTGGTGTTCGGCAGTGTAGGGGGTTGTGCTGGGCTTGGTGTTTCAGGGTTTAGGGCAGTGCAGTGGTGTTCAGGCACTGTACGGGGTCTTGCTGGGGGTGGTGTTTCAGGGTTTAGGGCAGGGGTGTTCGGGCAGTGTATTGGGTCTTTCTGGGGCTGGAGTTTCAGGGTTTAAGGCAGTGCAGTGGTGTTCGGACAGTGTAGGGGGTCGTGCTGGGGGTGGTGTTTCAGGGTTTAGGGCAGTGCAGTGGTATTCGGGTTGTGGAGGGGGTCATGCTGGGGGTAGTGTTTCAGGGTTTAGGGCAGTGCAGTGGTGTTCGGGCACTGTAGGGGGTCATGCTGGGGGTGATGTTTCAGGGTTTAGGGCAGTGCAGTGGTGTTCAGGCAGTGTAGGGGGTTGTGCTGGGGGTGGTTTTTCAGGGTTTCAGGCAGTGCAGTGTTGTTCGGGCAGTGTAGGGGTTCGTGCTGGTGCTAGTGTTTTAGGGTTTAGGTCAGTGCAGTGGTGTTCGGGCAGTGTAGGGGTTTGTGCTGGGGTAGTGTTTTAGGGTTTAGGGCAGTGCAGTGGTGTTCGGGCAGTGTAGGGGTTTGTGCTGGGGGTAGTGTTTTAGGGTTTAGGGCAGTGCAGTGGTGTTTGGGCAGTGTAGGGGTTTGTGCTGGGGGTAGTGTTTTAGGGTTCAGGGCAGCGCAGTGGTGTTCAGGCAGTGTAGGGGGTCGTACTGGGGGTAGTGTATTAGGGTTTGGGGCAGTGCAGTAGTGTTCGGGCAGTGTAGGGGGACGTGCTGGGGTAGTGTTTTAGGGTTTAGGGAAGAGCAGTGGTGTTCAGGCAGTGTAGGGGTTCATGCTGGGGGTGGTGTTTTAGGGTTAAATAGAGAGCAGTGGTGTTCAGGCACTGTAGGGGGTCTTGCTGGGGCTGGTGTTTCAGGGTTTACGGCAGTGCAGTGGTGTTCGGACAGTGTAGGGGGTCGTGCTGGGGGTGGTGTTTCAGGGTTTAGGGCAGTGCAGTGGTATTCGGGTTGTGGAGGGGGTTGTGCTGGGGGTAGTGTTTCAGGGTTTAGGGAAGTGCAGTGGTGTTCGGGCACTGTAGGGGGTCATGCTGGGGGTGATGTTTCAGGGTTTAGGGCAGTGCAATGGTGTTCGGGCAGTGTAGGGGGTCGTGCTGGGGGTGGTTTTTCAGGGTTTAGGGCAGTGCAGTGTTGTTCGGGCAGTGTAGGGGTCGTGCGGGTGGTGTTTCAGGGTTTAAGGTAGTGCCGTGGTGTTTGGACAGTGTAGGGGGTCGTGCGGGGGTTGGTTTTTCAGGGTTTAGGGCAGTGCAGTGGTGTTCAGGCAGTGTTGGGGTTCGTGCGGGGGTGGTGTTTCAGGGTTTTTGGCAGTGCAGCGGTGTTTGGGCAGTGTAGGGGGTTGTGTGGGGGTGGTGTTTCAGGGCTTAGGGCAGTTCAGTGGAGTTTGGGCAGTGTAGGGGGACATGCGGTGGTGGTGTTTCAGGGATTAGTGCAGTGCAGTTGTGTTCGGGCAGTGTAGAGGGTTGTGCTGGAAGTGGTGTTTCTCAGTTGAGGGCAGTTCAGTGGTGTTTGGGCAGTGTAGGGGTTTGTGCAGGTGCTAGTGTTTTAGGGTTTAGGGCAATGCATTGGTGTTCGGGCAGTGTAGGGGTTCATGTTTGGGGTAGTGTTTTAGGATTTAGGGCAGTGCAGTGGTGTTCAGGCAGTGTAGGGGGTCGTTCAGGGGGGTGGTGTTTCAGGGTTTACGGCAGTGCAGTGGTGTTCAGGCAGTGTAGGGGGGACATGCAGGGTGGTGTTTCAGGGTTTAGGGCAGTGCAGTGGTGTTTGGGCACTGTAGGGTATCGTGCTGGGGGTGGTGTTTCAGGGTTTAGGGCAGTGCAGTGGAGTTCGGGCAGTGTAGGGGGTCATGCGGGGGTAGTTTTTCAGGGTTTAGGGCAGTGCAGTTGTGTTCGGGCAGTGCAGGGTTCATGCAGGGTTCATGCAGGGTATGGTGTTTCAGGGTTTAGGGCAGTGCAGTGGTGTTCAGGCAGTGTAGAGGGTTGTGCGGGTGGTGTTTTAGGGTTTAGGGCAGGGAAGTCGTGTTCGGGCAGTGTAGGGGGATGTGCTGGGGGTAGTGTTTTAGGATTTAGGGCAGTGCAGTGGTGTTTGGGCAGTGTACGGGGTCTTGCTGGGGGTGGTGTTTCAGGATTTAGGGCAGGGGTGTTATGACAGTGTAGGGAGTCGTGCTGGGGTGGTGTATTAGGGTTTAGGGCAGTGCAGTGGTGTTCTGGTAGTGTAGGGGGTCGTTCTGGGGGTAGTGTTTCAGGCTTTAGGGCAGTGCAGTGGTGTTCGGGCAGTGTAGGGGGTCGTGCTGGGGGTGGTTTTTCAGGGTTTAGGGCAGTGCAGTGTTGTTCGGGCAGTGTAGGGTTCGTGCGAGTGGTGTTTCAGGGTTTAGGGCAGTGCCGTGGTGTTCGGACAGTGTAGGGGGTCGTGCGGGGGTGGTGTTTCAGGGTCTAGGGGTAGTGTTTTAGGGTAGTGCATTGGTGTTCGGGCAGTGTAGGGGGTCGTGCTGGGGGTAGTGTATTAGGGTTTGGGGCAGTGCAGTAGTGTTCGGGCAGTGTAGGGGGACGTGCTGGGGGTAGTGTTTTAGGGTTTAGGGAAGAGCAGTGGTGTTCAGGCAGTGTAGGGGGTCATGCTGGGGGTGGTGTTTTAGGGTTTAATACAGAGCAGTGGTGTTCAGGCACTGTACGGGGTCTTGTTGGGGGTGGTGTTTCAGGGTTTACGGAAGGGGTGTTCGGGCAGTGTATTGGTTCTTTATGGAGCTGGTGTTTCAGGGTTTACGGCAGTGCAGTGGTGTTCGGACAGTGTAGGGAGTCGTGCTGGGGTGGTGTATTAGGGTTTAGGGCAGTGCAGTGGTGTTTTGGTAGTGTAGGGGGTCGTTCTGGGGGTAGTGTTTCAGGGTTTAGGGCAGTGCAGTGGTGTTCGAGCAGTGTGGGGGGTCGTGCTGGGGGTGGTTTTTCAGGGTTTAGGGCAGTGCAGTGTTGTTCGGGAAGTGTAGGGGTCGTGCGAGTGGTGTTTCAGGGTTTAGGGCAGTGCCGTGGTGTTCGGACAGTGTAGGGGGTCGTGCGGGGGTGGTGTTTCAGGGTCTAGGGGTAGTGTTTTAGGGTAGTGCATTGGTGTTCGGGCAGTGTAGGGGGTCGTGCTGGGGGTAGTGTATTAGGGTTTGGGGCAGTGCAGTAGTGTTCGGGCAGTGTAGGGGGACGTGCTGGGGTAGTGTTTTAGGGTTTAGGGAAGAGCAGTGGTGTTCAGGCACAGTAGGGGGTCATGCTGGGGGTGGTGTTTTAGGGTTTAATAGAGAGCAGTGGTGTTCAGGCACTGTACGGGGTCTTGTTGGGGTGGTGTTTCAGGGTTTACGGAAGGGGTGTTCGGGCAGTGTATTGGTTCTTTCTGGGGCTGGTGTTTCAGGGTTTACGGCAGTGCCGTGGTGTTCGGACAGTGTAGGGGGTCGTGCTGGGGGTGGTGTTTCAGGATTTAGGGCAGTGCAGTGGTATTCGGGTTCTGGAGGGGGTCGTACTGGGGGTAGTGTTTCAGGGTTTAGGGAAGTGCAGTGGTGTTCGGGCACTGTAGGGGGTCATGCTGGGGGTGATGTTTCAGGGTTTAGGGCAGTGCAGTGGTGTTCGGGCAGTATAGACGTTTGTGCTGGGGGTGGTGTTTCAGGGTATAGGGCAGTGCAGTTGTTTTCGAGCAGTGTAGGGGTTTGTGCTGGTGCTAGTGTTTTAGGGTTTAATGCAGAGCAGTGGTGTTCAGACAGTGTACGGGGTCTTGCTCGGGGTGGTGTTTCAGGGTTTAGGGCAGGGGTGTTATGACAGTGTAGGGAGTCGTGCTGGGGTGGTGTTTCAGGGTTTAGGGCAGTGCAGTGGTGTTCGGGTAGTTTAGGGGGTCATACTGGGGGTAGTGTTTCAGGGTTTAGGGCAGTGCAGTGGTGTTCGGACACTGTAGGGGGTCATGCTAGGGGTGGTGTTTTATGGTTTACGGCAGTGCAGTGGTGTTCGGGCAGTGTAGGGGGTCGTGCTGGGGTAGTTTTTCAGGGTTTAGGGCAGTGCAGTGGTGTTTCATGGTTTAGGGCAGTGCAGTGGTGTTCGGGCAGTGTAGGGGTCGTGGGGGGGTGGTGTTTCAGGGTTTAGGGCAGTGCCGTGGTGATCGGGCAGTGTAGGGGGTCGTGCGGGTGGTGGTGTTTCAAGGTTTATGTCAGTGCAGTTGTGTTCGGGCAGTGTACGGGGTCGTGCTGGGAGTGGTGTTTCAGGGTTTATGGCAGTGCAGTTGTCTTTGTGCAGTGTAGGGGGTTGTTCAGGGGGGTGGTGTTTCAGGGTTTAGGGCAGGGGTGTTCGGGCAGTGTATTGGGTCTTTCTGGGGCTGGAGTTTCAGGGTTTAAGGCAGTACAGTGGTGTTCGGACAGTGTAGGGGGTCGTGCTGGGGGTGGTGTTTCAGGGTTTAGGGCAGTGCAGTGGTATTCGGGTTGTGGAGGGGGTCGTGCTGGGGGTAGTGTTTCAGGGTTTAGGGCAGTGCAGTGGTGTTCGGGCACTGTAAGGGGTCATGCTGGGGGTGATGTTTCAGGGTTAAGGGCAGTGCAGTTGTGTTCGGGCAGTGTAGGGGGTCGTGCTGGGGGTGGTTTTTCAGGGTTTCGGGCAGTGCAGTGTTGTTCGGGCAGTGTAGGGGTCGTGCGGGTGGTGTTTCAGGGTTTAGGGCAGTGCCGTGGTGTTCGGACAGTGTAGGGGGTCATGCAGGGATGGTGTTTCAGGGTCTAGGGCAGTGTAGGGGGTCGTGTTGGGGGTGGTGTTTCAGGGTTTAGTGCGGTGCAGTGGTGTTCGGCAGTGTAGGGGTTGTGCTGGGGTTGGTGTTTCAGGATTTAGGGCAGTGCAGTGGTGTTCGGGCAGTGTAGGGGGTTGTGCTGGTGGTGGTGTTTCAGTGTTTAGGGCAGTGCAGTTGTGTTCGAGCAGTGTAGGGGTTCGTGCTGGTGCTAGTGTTTTAGGGTTTAGGTCAGTGCAGTGGTGTTCGGGCAGTGTAGGGGTTTATGCTGGGGTAGTGTTTTAGGGTTTAGGGCAGTGCAGTGGTGTTCGGGCAGTGTAGGGGTTTGTGCTGGGGGTAGTGTTTTAGGGTTTAGGGCAGTGCAGTGGTGTTTGGGCAGTGTAGGGGTTTGTGCTGGGGGTAGTGTTTTAGGGTTCAGGGCAGTGCAGTGGTGTTCAGGCAGTGTAGGGGGTCGTACTGGGGGTAGTGTATTAGGGTTTGGGGCAGTGCAGTAGTGTTCAGGCAGTGTAGGGGGACGTGCTGGGGTAGTGTTTTAGGGTTTAGGGAAGAGCAGTGGTGTTCAGGCAGTGTAGGGGTTCATGCTGGGGGTGGTGTTTTAGGGTTAAATAGAGAGCAGTGGTGTTCAGGCACTGTACGGGGTCTTGCTGGGGGTGGTGTTTCAGGGTTTAGGGCTTGGGTGTTCGGGCAGTGTATTGGGTCTTTCTGGGGCTGGTGTTTCAGGGTTTACGGCAGTGCAGTGGTGTTCGGACAGTGTAGGGGTCGTGCTGGGGGTGGTGTTTCAGGGTTTAGGGCAGTGCAGTGGTATTCGGGTTGTGGAGGGGGTTGTGCTGGGGGTAGTGTTTCAGGGTTTAGGGAAGTGCAGTGGTGTTCGGGCACTGTAGGGGGTCATCCTGGGGGTGATGTTTCAGGGTTTAGGGCAGTGCAATGGTGTTCGGGCAGTGTAGGGGGTCGTGCTGGGGGTGGTTTTTCAGGGTTTAGGGCAGTGCAGTGTTGTTCGGGCAGTGTAGGGGTCGTGCGGGTGGTGTTTCAGGGTTTAAGGCAGTGCCGTGGTGTTCGGACAGTGTAGGGGGTCGTGCGGGGGTTGGTTTTTCAGGGTTTAGGGCAGTGCAGTGGTGTTCAGGCAGTGTTGGGTTCGTGCGGGGGTGGTGTTTCAGGGTTTTTGGCAGTGCAGCGGTGTTTGGGCAGTGTAGGGGGTTGTGTGGGGGTGGTGTTTCAGGGCTTAGGGCAGTTCAGTGGAGTTTGGGCAGTGTAGGGGGACATGCGGTGGTGGTGTTTCAGGGATTAGTGCAGTGCAGTTGTGTTCGGGCAGTGTAGAGGGTTGTGCTGGAAGTGGTGTTTCTCAGTTGAGGGCAGTTCATTGGTGTTTGGGCAGTGTAGGGGTTTGTGCAGGTGCTAGTGTTTTAGGGTTTAGGGCAATGCATTGGTGTTCGGGCAGTGTAGGTGTTCATGTTTGGGGTAGTGTTTTAGGATTTAGGGCAGTGCAGTGGTGTTCAGGCAGTGTAGGGGGTCGTTCAGGGGGGTGGTGTTTCAGGGTTTACGGCAGTGCAGTGGTGTTCAGGCAGTGTAGGGGGACATGCAGGGTGGTGTTTCAGGGTTTAGGGCAGTGCAGTGGCGTTTGGGCACTGTAGGGTATCGTGCTGGGGGTGGTGTTTCAGGGTTTAGGGCAGTGCAGTGGAGTTCGGGCAGTGTAGGGGGTCATGCGGGGGTAGTTTTTCAGGGTTTAGGGCAGTGCAGTGGTGTTCGGGGAGTGCAGGGTTCATGCAGGGTTCATGCAGGGTATGGTGTTTCAGGGTTTAGGGCAGTGCAGTGGTGTTCAGGCAGTGTAGAGGGTTGTGCGGGTGGTGTTTTAGGGTTTAGGGCAGGGAAGTCGTGTTCGGGCAGTGTAGGGGGATGTGCTGGGGGTAGTGTTTTAGGATTTAGGGCAGAGCAGTGGTGTTCGGGCAGTGTACGGGGTCTTGCTGGGGGTGGTGTTTCAGGATTTAGGGCAGGGGTGTTATGACAGTGTAGGGAGTCGTGCTGGGGTGGTGTATTAGGGTTTAGGGCAGTGCAGTGGTGTTCTGGTAGTGTAGGGGGTCGTTCTGGGGGTAGTGTTTCAGGCTTTAGGGCAGTGCATTGGTGTTCGGGCAGAGTAGGGGGTCGTGCTGGGGGTGGTTTTTCAGGGTTTAGGGCAGTGCAGTGTTGTTCGGGCAGTGTAGGGTTCGTGCGAGTGGTGTTTCAGGGTTTAGGGCAGTGCCGTGGTGTTCGGACAGTGTAGGGGGTCGTGCGGGGGTGGTGTTTCAGGGTCTAGGGGTAGTGTTTTAGGGTAGTGCATTGGTGTTCGGGCAGTGTAGGGGGTCGTGCTGGGGGTAGTGTATTAGGGTTTGGGGCAGTGCAGTAGTGTTCGGGCAGTGTAGGGGGACGTGCTGGGGGTAGTGTTTTAGGGTTTAGGGAAGAGCCGTGGTGTTCAGGCAGTGTAGGGGGTCATGCTGGGGGTGGTGTTTTAGGGTTTAATACAGAGCAGTGGTGTTCAGGCACTGTACGGGGTCTTGTTGGGGGTGGTGTTTCAGGGTTTACGGAAGGGGTGTTCGGGCAGTGTTTTGTTTCTTTCTGGGGCTGGTGTTTCAGGGTTTACGGCAGTGCAGTGGTGTTCGGACAGTGTAGGGGGTCGTGCTGGGGGTGGTGTTTCAGGATTTAGGGCAGTGCAGTGGTATTCGGGTTCTGGAGGGGGTCGTGCTGGGGGTAGTGTTTCAGGGTTTAGGGAAGTGCAGTGGTGTTCGGGCACTGTAGGGGGTCATGCTGGGGGTGATGTTTCAGGGTTTAGGGCAGTGCAGTGGTGTTCGGGCAGTATAGACGTTTGTGCTGGGGTGGTGTTTCAGGGTATAGGGCAGTGCAGTTGTTTTCGAGCAGTGTAGGGGTTTGTGCTGGTGCTAGTGTTTTAGGGTTTAATGCAGAGCAGTGGTGTTCAGACAGTGTACGGGGTCTTGCTCGGGGTGGTGTTTCAGGGTTTAGGGCAGGGGTGTTATGACAGTGTAGGGAGTCGTGCTGGGGTGGTGTTTCAGGGTTTAGGGCAGTGCAGTGGTGTTCGGGTAGTGTAGGGGGTCATACTGGGGGTAGTGTTTCAGGGTTTAGGGCAGTGCAGTGGTGTTTGGACACTGTAGGGGGTCATGCTAGGGGTGGTGTTTTATGGTTTACGGCAGTGCAGTGGGGTTCGGGCAGTGTAGGGGGTCGTGCTGGGGGTGGTTTTTCAGGGTTTACGGCAGTGCAGTGGTGTTTCATGGTTTAGGGCAGTGCAGTGGTGTTCGGGCAGTGTAGGGGTTGTGGGGGGTGGTGTTTCAGGGTTTAGGGCAGTGCAGTTCAAGCAGTGTAGGGGGTCGTGCGGGGGGTGGTGTTTCAGGGTTTAGGGCAGTGCCGTGGTGATCGGGCAGTGTAAGGGGTCGTGCGGGTGGTGGTGTTTCAGGGTTTATGTCAGTGCAGTTGTGTTCGGGCAGTGTACGGGGTCGTGCTGGGTGTTTCAGGGTTTAGGGCAGGGGTGTTCGGGCAGTGTATTGGGTCTTTCTGGGGCTGGAGTTTCAGGGTTTAAGGCAGTACAGTGGTGTTCGGACAGTGTAGGGGGTCGTGCTGGGGGTGGTGTTTCAGGGTTTAGGGCAGTGCAGTGGTATTCGGGTTGTGGAGGGGGTCGTGCTGGGGGTAGTGTTTCAGGGTTTAGGGCAGTGCAGTGGTGTTCGGGCACTGTAAGGGGTCATGCTGGGGGTGATGTTTCAGGGTTTAGGGCAGTGCAGTGGGTTTCGGACAGTGTAGGGGGTCGTGCGGGGGTGGTGTTTCAGGGTCTAGGGCAGTGCAGTGGTGTTCGGGCAGTGTAGGGGGTCGTGCTGGGGGTGGTGTTTCAGGGTTTAGTGCGGTGCAGTGGTGTTCGGCAGTGTAGGGGGTTGTGCTGGGGTTGGTGTTTCAGGATTTAGGGCAGTGCAGTGGTGTTCGGGCAGTGTAGGGGGTCGTGCTGGTGGTGGTGTTTCAGGGTTTAGGGCGGTGCAGTTGTGTTCGAGCAGTGTAGGGGTTCGTGCTGGTGCTAGTGTTTTAGGGTTTAGGTCAGTGCAGTGGTGTTCGGGCAGTGTAGGGGTCATGCGGGTGGTGTTTCAGGGTTTAGGGCAGTGCCGTGGTGTTCGGACAGTGTAGGGGGTCGTGCGGGGGTGGTGTTTCAGGGTCTAGGGCAGTGCAGTGGTGTTCGGGCAGTGTAGGGGGTCGTGCTGGGGGTGGTGTTTCAGGGTTTAGTGCGGTGCAGTGGTGTTCGGCAGTGTAGGGGGTTGTGCTGGGGTTGGTGTTTCAGGATTTAGGGCAGTGCAGTGGTGTTCGGGCAGTGTAGGGGGTCGTGCTGGTGGTGGTGTTTCAGGGTTTAGGGCAGTGCAGTTGTGTTCGAGCAGTGTAGGGGTTCGTGCTGGTGCTAGTGTTTTAGGGTTTAGGTCAGTGCAGTGGTGTTCAGGCAGTGTAGGGGTTTGTGCTGGGGTAGTGTTTTAGGGTTTAGGGCAGTGCAGTGGTGTTCGGGCAGTGTAGGGGTTTGTGCTGGGGGTAGTGTTTTAGGGTTTAGGGCAGTGCAGTGGTGTTCGGGCAGTGTAGGGGTTTGTGCTGGGGGTAGTGATTTAGGGTTTAGGTCAGTGCAGTGGTGTTCGGGCAGTGTAGGGGGTCATGCGGGCGTGGTCTTTCAGGGTTTAGGGCAGTGCAGTGGTGTTCGGGCAGTGCAGGGTTCATGCAGGGTATGGTGTTTCAGGGTTTAGGGCAGTGCAGTGGTGTTCAGGCAGTGTAGAGGGGTGTGCGGGTGGTGTTTTAGGGTTTAGGGCAGGGAAGTGGTGTTCGGGCAGTGTAGGGGGATGTGCTGGGGGTAGTGTTTTAGGGTTTAGGGCAGAGCAGTGGTGTTCGGGCAGTGTAGGGGTCGTGCTGGGGGTGGTGTTTCAGGGTTTAGGGGAGGGGTGTTATGACAGTGTAGGGAGTCATGCTGGGGGTGGTGTTTTAGGGTTTAGGGCAGTGCAGTGGTGTTCTGGTAGTGTAGGGGGTCGTTCTGGGGGTAGTGTTTCAGGGTTTAGGGCAGTGCAGTGGTGTTCGGGCGCTGTAGGGGGTCATGCTAGGGGTGGTGTTTTATGGTTAAGGGCAGTGCAGTGGTGTTCGGGCAGTGTAGGGGTCGTGGAGGGGTGGTGTTACAGGGTTTAGGGCATTGCAGTTCAGGCAGTGTAGGGGGTCATGCGGGGGGTGGTGTTTCAGGGTTTAGGGCAGTGCCGTGGTGTTCGGGCAGTGTAGGGGGTCGTGCGGGGATGATGTTTCATGGTTTTGGGAAGTGCTGTGGTGTTCGAGCAGTGTAGGGGTTCGTGCTGATGCTAGTGTTTTAGGGTTTAGGTCAGTGCAGTGGTGTTCGGGCAGTGTAGGGGTTTGTGCTGGGGGTGGTGTTTCAGGGTTTAGGGCAGTGCAGTTGTTTTCGAGCAGTGTAGGGGTTCGTGCTGGTGCTAGTGTTTTAGGGTTTAATGCAGAGCAGTGGTGTTCAGACAGTGTACGGGGTCTTGCTGGGGGTGGTGCTTCAGGGTTTAGGGCAGGGGTGTTATGACAGTGTAGGGAGTCGTGCTGGGGTGGTGTTTCAGGGTTTAGGGCAGTGCAGTGGTGTTCGGGTAGTGTAGGGGGTCATACTGGGGGTAGTGTTTCAGGGTTTAGGGCAGTGCAGTGGTGTTCGGACACTGTAGGAGGTCATGCTAGGGGTGGTGTTTTCAGGGTTTAGGGCAGTGCAGTGGTGTTCGGGCAGTTTAGGGTTCGTGCAGGGGGTGGTGTTTCATGGTTTAGGGCAGTGCAGTGGTGTTCGGGCAGTGTAGGGGTCGTGGGGGGTGATGTTTCAGGGTTTAGGGCAGTGCAGTTCAAGCATTGTAGGGGGTCGTGCGGGGGGTGGTGTTTCAGGGTTTAGGGCAGTGCCGTGGTGATCGGGCAGTGTAGGGGGTCATGCGGGGGGTGGTGTTTCAGTGTTTTGGGAAGAGCCGTGGTGTTCGGGCAGTGTAGGGGGTCGTGCGGGTGGTGGTGTTTCAGGGTTTATGTCAGTGCAGTTGTGTTCGGGCAGTGTACGGGGTCGTGCTGGGAGTGGTGTTTCAGGGTTTATGGCAGTGCAGTTGTCTTTGTGCAGTGTAGGGGGTCGTTCAGGGGGTGGTGTTTCAGGGTTTAGGGTAGTGCATTGGTGTTCAGGCAGTGTAGGGGGACATGCAGGGGTGGTGTTTTTGGGTCTAGGGCAGTGCAGTAGTGTTCGGGCAGTGTAGGGGGTCATGCTGGGGGTGGTGTTTCAGGGTTTAGTGCAGTGCAGTGGTGTTCGGCAGTGTAGGGGGTTGTGCTGGGGTTGGTGTTTCAGGGTTTAGGGCAGTGCAGTGGTGTTCAGGCACTGTACGGGGTCTTGCTAGGGGTGGTGTTTCAGGGTTTAGGGCAGGGGTGTTCGGGCAGTGTATTGGGTCTTTCTGGGGCTGGAGTTTCAGGGTTTAAGGCAGTGCAGTGGTGTTCGGACAGTGTAGGGGGTCGTGCTGGGGGTGGTGTTTCAGGGTTTAGGGCAGTGCAGTGGTATTCGGGTTGTGGAGGGGGTCGTGCTGGGGGTAGTGTTTCAGGGTTTAGGGCAGTGCAGTGGTGTTCGGGCACTGTAGGGGGTCATGCTGGGGGTGATGTTTCAGGGTTTAGGGCAGTGCAGTGGTGTTTGGGCAGTGTAGGGGGTCGTGCTGGGGGTGGTTTTTCAGGGTTTCGGGCAGTGCAGTGTTGTTCGGGCAGTGTAGGGGTTCGTGCTGGTGCTAGTGTTTTAGGGTTTAGTTCAGTGCAGTGGTGTTCGGGCAGTGTAGGGGTTTGTGCTGGGGGTAGTGTTTTAGGGTTTAGGGCAGTGCAGTGGTGTTCGGGCAGTGTAGGGGTTTGTGCTGGGGGTAGTGTTTTAGGGTTTAGGGCAGTGCAGTGGTGTTTGGGCAGTGTAGGGGTTTGTGCTGGGGGTAGTGTTTTAGGGTTCAGGGCAGTGCAGTGGTGTTCGGGCAGTGTAGGGGGTCGTACTGGGGGTAGTGTATTAGGGTTTGGGGCAGTGCAGTAGTGTTCGGGCAGTGTAGGGGGACGTGCTGGGGTAGTGTTTTAGGGTTTAGGGAAGAGCAGTGGTGTTCAGGCAGTGTAGGGGTTCATGCTGGGGGTGGTGTTTTAGGGTTAAATAGAGAGCAGTGGTGTTCAGGCACTGTACGGGGTCTTGCTGGGGGTGGTGTTTCAGGGTTTAGGGCTTGGGTGTTCGGGCAGTGTATTGGGTCTTTCTGGGGCTGGTGTTTCAGGGTTTACGGCAGTGCAGTGGTGTTCGGACAGTGTAGGGGGTCGTGCTGGGGGTGGTGTTTCAGGATTTAGGGCAGTGCAGTGGTATTCGGGTTGTGGAGGGGGTTGTGCTGGGGGTAGTGTTTCAGGGTTTAGGGAAGTGCAGTGGTGTTTGGGCACTGTAGGGGGTCATGCTGGGGGTGATGTTTCAGGGTTTAGGGCAGTGCAATGGTGTTCGGGCAGTGTAGGGGGTCGTGCTGGGGGTGGTTTTTCAGGGTTTAGGGCAGTGCAGTGTTGTTCGGGCAGTGTAGGGGTCGTGCGGGTGGTGTTTCAGGGTTTAGGGCAGTGCCGTGGTGTTCGGACAGTGTAGGGGGTCGTGCGGGGGTTGGTTTTTCAGGGTTTAGGGCAGTGCAGTGGTGTTCAGGCAGTGTTGGGGTTCGTGCGGGGGTGGTGTTTCAGGGTTTTTGGCAGTGCAGCGGTGTTTGGGCAGTGTAGGGGGTTGTGTGGGGGTGGTGTTTCAGGGCTTAGGGCAGTTCAGTGGAGTTTGGGCAGTGTAGGGGGTCATGCGGTGGTGGTGTTTCAGGGATTAGTGCAGTGCAGTTGTGTTCGGGCAGTGTAGAGGGTTGTGCTGGAAGTGGTGTTTCTCAGTTGAGGGCAGTTCAGTGGTGTTTGGGCAGTGTAGGGGTTTGTGCAGGTGCTAGTGTTTTAGGGTTTAGGGCAATGCATTGGTGTTCGGGCAGTGTAGGGGTTCATGTTTGGGGTAGTGTTTTAGGATTTAGGGCAGTGCAGTGGTGTTCAGGCAGTGTAGGGGGTCGTTCAGGGGGGTGGTGTTTCAGGGTTTACGGCAGTGCAGTGGTGTTCAGGCAGTGTAGGGGGACATGCAGGGTGGTGTTTCAGGGTTTAGTGCAGTGCCGTGGTGTTCGGACAGTGTAGGGGGTCGTGCGGGGGTGGTGTTTCAGGGTCTAGGGCAGTGCAGTGGTGTTCGGGCAGTGTAGGGGGTCGTGCTGGGGGTGGTGTTTCAGGGTTTAGTGCGGTGCAGTGGTGTTCGGCAGTGTAGGGGGTTGTGCTGGGGTTGGTGTTTCAGGATTTAGGGCAGTGCAGTGGTGTTCGGGCAGTGTAGGGGGTCGTGCTGGTGGTGGTGTTTCAGGGTTTAGGGCAGTGCAGTTGTGTTCGAGCAGTGTAGGGGTTCGTGCTGGTGCTAGTGTTTTAGGGTTTAGGTCAGTGCAGTGGTGTTCGGGCAGTGTAGGGGTTTGTGCTGGGGTAGTGTTTTAGGGTTTAGGGCAGTGCAGTGGTGTTCGGGCAGTGTAGGGGTTTGTGCTGGGGGTAGTGTTTTAAGGTTTAGGGCAGTGCAGTGGTGTTCGGGCAGTGTAGGGGTTTGTGCTGGGGGTAGTGTTTTAGGGTTTAGGTCAGTGCAGTGGTGTTCGGGCAGTGTAGGGGGTCATGCGGGGGTGGTCTTTCAGGGTTTAGGGCAGTGCAGTGGTGTTCGGGCAGTGCAGGGTTCATGCAGGGTATGGTGTTTCAGGGTTTAGGGCAGTGCAGTGGTGTTCAGGCAGGGTAGAGGGGTGTGCGGGTGGTGTTTTAGGGTTTAGGGCAGGGAAGTGGTGTTCGGGCAGTGTAGGGGGATGTGCTGGGGTAGTGTTTTAGGGTTTAGGGCAGAGCGGTGGTGT
The DNA here is from genome assembly GCF_964204655.1 of Triturus cristatus. Lineage (NCBI taxonomy): Eukaryota > Metazoa > Chordata > Amphibia > Caudata > Salamandridae > Triturus > Triturus cristatus. The sequence continues at coordinate 156,552,640 of NC_140579.1, forward strand.
TCGGGCAGTGTCGGGGTCGTGCTGGGAGTGGTGTTTCAGGGTTTAGGGGAGGGGTGTTATGACAGTGTAGGGAGTCATGCTGGGGGTGGTGTTTTAGGGTTTAGGGCAGTGCAGTGGTGTTCTGGTAGTGTAGGGGGTCGTTCTGGGGGTAGTGTTTCAGGGTTTAGGGCAGTGCAGTGGTGTTCGGGCGCTGTAGGTGGTCATGCTAGGGGTGGTGTTTTATGGTTTAGGGCAGTGCAGTGGTGTTCGGGCAGTGTAGGGGTCGTGGAGGGGTGGTGTTACAGGGTTTAGGGCATTGCAGTTCAGGCAGTGTAGGGGGTCATGCGGGGGGTGGTGTTTCAGGGTTTAGGGCAGTGCCGTGGTGTTCGGGCAGTGTAGGGGGTCGTGCGGGGATGGTGTTTCATGGTTTTGGGAAGTGCTGTGGTGTTCGAGCAGTGTAGGGGTTCGTGCTGATGCTAGTGTTTTAGGGTTTAGGTCAGTGCAGTGGTGTTCGGGCAGTGTAGGGGTTTGTGCTGGGGGTGGTGTTTCAGGGTTTAGGGCAGTGCAGTTGTTTTCGAGCAGTGTAGGGGTTCGTGCTGGTGCTAGTGTTTTAGGGTTTAATGCAGAGCAGTGGTGTTCAGACAGTGTACGGGGTCTTGCTGGGGGTGGTGTTTCAGGGTTTAGGGCAGGGGTGTTATGACAGTGTAGGGAGTCGTGCTGGGGTGGTGTTTCAGGGTTTAGGGCAGTGCAGTGGTGTTCGGGTAGTGTAGGGGGTCATACTGGGGGTAGTGTTTCAGGGTTTAGGGCAGTGCAGTGGTGTTCGGACACTGTAGGGGGTCATGCTAGGGGTGGTGTTTTATGGTTTAGGGCAGTGCAGTGGTGTTCGGGCAGTGTAGGGGGTCGTGCTGGGGGTGGTTTTTCAGGGTTTAGGGCAGTGCAGTGGTGTTCGGGCAGTTTAGGGTTCGTGCAGGGGGTGGTGTTTCATGGATTAGGGCAGTGCAGTGGTGTTCGGGCAGTGTAGGGGTCGTGGGGGGTGATGTTTCAGGGTTTAGGGCAGTGCAGTTCAAGCAGTGTAGGGGGTCGTGCGGGGGGTGGTGTTTCAGGGTTTAGGGCAGTGCCGTGGTGATCGGGCAGTGTAGGGGGTCATGCGGGGGGTGGTGTTTCAGTGTTTTGGGAAGAGCCGTGGTGTTCGGGCAGTGTAGGGGGTCATGCGGGTGGTGGTGTTTCAGGGTTTATGTCAGTGCAGTTGTGTTCGGGCAGTGTACGGGGTCGTGCTGGGAGTGGTGTTTCAGGGTTTATGGCAGTGCAGTTGTCTTTGTGCAGTGTAGGGGGTCGTTCAGGGGGGTGGTGTTTCAGGGTTTAGGGTAGTGCATTGGTGTTCAGGCAGTGTAGGGGGACATGCAGGGGTGGTGTTTTTGGGTCTAGGGCAGTGCAGTGGTGTTCGGGCAGTGTAGGGGGTCGTGCTGGGGGTGGTGTTTCAGGGTTTAGTGCAGTGCAGTGGTGTTCGGCAGTGTAGGGGGTTGTGCTGGGGTTGGTGTTTCAGGGTTTAGGGCAGTGCAGTGGTGTTCAGGCACTGTACGGGGTCTTGCTGGGGGTGGTGTTTCAGGGTTTAGGGCAGGGGTGTTCGGGCAGTTTATTGGGTCTTTCTGGGGCTGGAGTTTCAGGGTTTAAGGCAGTGCAGTGGTGTTCGGACAGTGTAGGGGGTCGTGCTGGGGGTGGTGTTTCAGGGTTTAGGGCAGTGCAGTGGTATTCGGGTTGTGGAGGGGGTCATGCTGGGGGTAGTGTTTCAGGGTTTAGGGCAGTGCAGTGGTGTTCGGGCACTGTAGGGGGTCATGCTGGGGGTGATGTTTCAGGGTTTAGGGCAGTGCAGTGGTGTTCGGGCAGTGTAGGGGGTCGTGCTGGGGGTGGTTTTTCAGGGTTTAGGGCAGTTCAGTGGAGTTTGGGCAGTGTAGGGGGACATGCGGTGGTGGTGTTTCAGGGATTAGTGCAGTGCAGTTGTGTTCGGGCAGTGTAGAGGGTTGTGCTGGAAGTGGTGTTTCTCAGTTGAGGGCAGTTCAGTGGTGTTTGGGCAGTGTAGGGGTTTGTGCAGGTGCTAGTGTTTTAGGGTTTAGGGCAATGCATTGGTGTTCGGGCAGTGTAGGGGTTCATGTTTGGGGTAGTGTTTTAGGATTTAGGGCAGTGCAGTGGTGTTCAGGCAGTGTAGGGGGTTGTTCAGGGGGGTGGTGTTTCAGGGTTTACGGCAGTGCAGTGGTGTTCAGGCAGTGTAGGGGGACATGCAGGGTGGTGTTTCAGGGTTTAGGGCAGTGCAGTGGTGTTTGGGCACTGTAGGGTATCGTGCTGGGGGTGGTGTTTCAGGGTTTAGGGCAGTGCAGTGGTGTTCGGGCAGTGTAGGGGGTCATGCGGGGGTGGTTTTTCAGGGTTTAGGTCAGTGCAGTTGTGTTCGGGCAGTGCAGGGTTCATGCAGGGTATGGTGTTTCAGGGTTTAGGGCAGTGCAGTGGTGTTCAGGCAGTGTAGAGGGTTGTGCGGGTGGTGTTTTAGGGTTTAGGGCAGGGAAGTCGTGTTCGGGCAGTGTAGGGGGATGTGCTGGGAGTAGTGTTTTAGGATTTAGGGCAGAGCAGTGGTGTTCGGGCAGTGTACGGGGTCTTGCTGGGGGTGGTGTTTCAGGATTTAGGGCAGGGGTGTTATGACAGTGTAGGGAGTCGTGCTGGGGTGGTGTATTAGGGTTTAGGGCAGTGCAGTGGTGTTCTGGTAGTGTAGGGGGTCGTTCTGGGGGTAGTGTTTCAGGGTTTAGGGCAGTGCAGTGGTGTTCGGGCAGTGAAGGGGGTCGTGCTGGGGGTGGTTTTTCAGGGTTTAGGGCAGTGCAGTGTTGTTCGGGCAGTGTAGGGGTCGTGCGAGTGGTGTTTCAGGGTTTAGGGCAGTGCCGTGGTGTTCGGACAGTGTAGGGGGTCGTGCGGGGGTGGTGTTTCAGGGTCTAGGGGTAGTGTTTTAGGGTAGTGCATTGGTGTTCGGGCAGTGTAGGGGGTCGTGCTGGGGGTAGTGTATTAGGGTTTGGGGCAGTGCAGTAGTGTTCGGGCAGTGTAGGGGGACGTGCTGGGGGTAGTGTTTTAGGGTTTAGGGAAGAGCAGTGGTGTTCAGGCAGTGTAGGGGGTCATGCTGGGGGTGGTGTTTTAGGGTTTAATACAGAGCAGTGGTGTTCAGGCACTGTACGGGGTCTTGTGTGGGGTGGTGTTTCAGGGTTTACGGAAGGGGTGTTCGGGCAGTGTATTGGTTCTTTCTGGGGCTGGTGTTTCAGGGTTTACGGCAGTGCAGTGGTGTTCGGACAGTGTAGGGAGTCGTGCTGGGGTGGTGTATTAGGGTTTAGGGCAGTGCAGTGGTGTTTTGGTAGTGTAGGGGGTCGTTCTGGGGGTAGTGATTCAGGGTTTAGGGCAGTGCAGTGGTGTTCGAGCAGTGTAGGGGGTCGTGCTGGGGGTGGTTTTTCAGGGTTTAGGGCAGTGCAGTGTTGTTCGGGCAGTGTAGGGGTCGTGCGAGTGGTGTTTCAGGGTTTAGGGCAGTGCCGTGGTGTTCGGACAGTGTAGGGGGTCATGCGGGGGTGGTGTTTCAGGGTCTAGGGGTAGTGTTTTAGGGTAGTGCATTGGTGTTCGGGCAGTGTAGGGGGTCGTGCTGGGGGTAGTGTATTAGGGTTTGGGGCAGTGCAGTAGTGTTCGGGCAGTGTAGGGGGACGTGCTGGGGGTAGTGTTTTAGGGTTTAGGGAAGAGCAGTGGTGTTCAGGCAGTGTAGGGGGTCATGCTGGGGGTGGTGTTTTAGGGTTTAATACAGAGCAGTGGTGTTCAGGCACTGTACGGGGTCTTGTTGGGGGTGGTGTTTCAGGGTTTACGGAAGGGGTGTTCGGGCAGTGTATTGGTTCTTTCTGGGGCTGGTGTTTCAGGGTTTACGGCAGTGCAGTGGTGTTCGGACAGTGTAGGGGGTCGTGCTGGGGGTGGTGTTTCAGGATTTAGGGCAGTGCAGTGGTATTCGGGTTCTGGAGGGGGTCGTGCTGGGGATAGTGTTTCAGGTTTTAGGGAAGTGCAGTGGTGTTCGGGCACTGTAGGGGGTCATGCTGGGGGTGATGTTTCAGGGTTTAGGGCAGTGCAGTGGTGTTCGGGCAGTATAGACGTTTGTGCTGGGGGTGGTGTTTCAGGGTATAGGGCAGTGCAGTTGTTTTCGAGCAGTGTAGGGGTTTGTGCTGGTGCTAGTGTTTTAGGGTTTAATGCAGAGCAGTGGTGTTCAGACAGTGTACGGGGTCTTGCTCGGGGTGGTGTTTCAGGGTTTAGGGCAGGGGTGTTATGACAGTGTAGGGAGTCGTGCTGGGGTGGTGTTTCAGGGTTTAGGGCAGTGCAGTGGTGTTCGGGTAGTGTAGGGGGTCATACTGGGGGTAGTGTTTCAGGGTTTAGGGCAGTGCAGTGGTGTTCGGACACTGTAGGGGGTCATGCTAGGGGTGGTGTTTTATGGTTTACGGCAGTGCAGTGGTGTTCGGGCAGTGTAGGGGGTCGTGCTGGGGGTGGTTTTTCAGGGTTTAGGGCAGTGCAGTGGTGTTTCATGGTTTAGGGCAGTGCAGTGGTGTTGGGGCAGTGTAGGGGTCGTGGGGGGGGTGGTGTTTCAGGGTTTAGGGCAGTGCAGTTCAAGCAGTGTAGGGGGTCGTGCGGGGGGTGGTGTTTCAGGGTTTAGGGCAGTGCCGTGGTGATCGGGCAGTGTAGGGGTCGTGCGGGTGGTGGTGTTTCAGGGTTTATGTCAGTGCAGTTGTGTTCGGGCAGTGTACGGGGTCGTGCTGGGAGTGGTGTTTCAGGGTTTATGGCAGTGCAGTTGTCTTTGTGCAGTGTAGGGGGTTGTTCAGGGGGGTGGTGTTTCAGGGTTTAGGGCAGGGGTGTTCGGGCAGTGTATTGGGTCTTTCTGGGGCTGGAGTTTCAGGGTTTAAGGCAGTACAGTGGTGTTCGGACAGTGTAGGGGGTCGTGCTGGGGGTGGTGTTTCAGGGTTTAGGGCAGTGCAGTGGTATTCGGGTTGTGGAGGGGGTCGTGCTGGGGGTAGTGTTTCAGGGTTTAGGGCAGTGCAGTGGTGTTCGGGCACTGTAAGGGGTCATGCTGGGGGTGATGTTTCAGGGTTTAGGGCAGTGCAGTGGTGTTCGGGCAGTGTAGGGGGTCGTGCTGGGGGTGGTTTTTCAGGTTTTCGGGCAGTGCAGTGTTGTTCGGGCAGTGTAGGGGTCGTGCTGGTGGTGTTTCAGGGTTTAGGGCAGTGCCGTGGTGTTCGGACAGTGTAAGGGGTCATGCGGGGGTGGTGTTTCAGGGTCTAGGGCAGTGCAGTGGTGTTCGGGCAGTGTAGGGGGTCGTGCTGGGGGTGGTGTTTCAGGGTTTAGTGCGGTGCAGTGGTGTTCGGCAGTGTAGGGGGTTGTGCTGGGGTTGGTGTTTCAGGATTTAGGGCAGTGCAGTGGTGTTCGGGCAGTGTAGGGGGTCGTGCTGGTGGTGGTGTTTCAGGGTTTAGGGCAGTGCAGTTGTGTTCGAGCAGTGTAGGGGTTCGTGCTGGTGCTAGTGTTTTAGGGTTTAGGTCAGTGCAGTGGTGTTCGGGCAGTGTAGGGGTTTGTGCTGGGGTAGTGTTTTAGGGTTTAGGGCAGTGCAGTGGTGTTCCGTCAGTGTAGGGGTTTGTGCTGGGGGTAGTGTTTTAGGGTTTAGGGCAGTGCAGTGGTGTTCGGGCAGTGTAGGGGTTTGTGCTGGGGGTAGTGTTTTAGGGTTTAGGTCAGTGCAGTGGTGTTTGGGCAGTGTAGGGGGTCATGCGGGGGTGGTCTTTCAGGGTTTAGGGCAGTGCAGTGGTGTTCGGGCAGTGCAGGGTTCATGCAGGGTATGGTGTTTCAGGGTTTAGGGCAGTGCAGTGGTGTTCAGGCAGTGTAGAGGGGTGTGCGGGTGGTGTTTTAGGGTTTAGGGCAGGGAAGTGGTGTTCGGGCAGTGTAGGGGGATGTGCTGGGGGTAGTGTTTTAGGGTTTAGGGCAGAGCAGTGGTGTTCGGGCAGTGTAGGGGTCGTGCTGGGGGTGGTGTTTCAGGGTTTAGGGGAGGGGTGTTATGACAGTGTAGGGAGTCATGCTGGGGGTGGTGTTTTAGGGTTTAGGGCAGTGCAGTGGTGTTCTGGTAGTGTAGGGGGTCGTTCTGGGGGTAGTGTTTCAGGGTTTAGGGCAGTGCAGTGGTGTTCGGGCGCTGTAGGGGGTCATGCTAGGGGTGGTGTTTTATGGTTTAGGGCAGTGCAGTGGTGTTCGGGCAGTGTAGGGGTCGTGGAGGGGTGGTGTTACAGGGTTTAGGGCATTGCAGTTCAGGCAGTGTAGGGGGTCATGCGGGGGGTGGTGTTTCAGGGTTTGGGCAGTGCCGTGGTGTTCGGGCAGTGTAGGGAGTCGTGCGGGGATGGTGTTTCATGGTTTTGGGAAGTGCCGTGGTGTTCGAGCAGTGTAGGGGTTCGTGCTGATGCTAGTGTTTTAGGGTTTAGGTCAGTGCAGTGGTGTTCGGGCAGTGTAGGGGTTTGTGCTGGGGTAGTGTTTTAGGGTTTAGGGCAGTGCAGTGGTGTTCGGGCAGTATAGACGTTTGTGCTGGGGGTGGTGTTTCAGGGTTTAGGGCAGTGCAGTTGTTTTCGAGCAGTGTAGGGGTTCGTGCTGGTGCTAGTGTTTTAGGGTTTAATGCAGAGCAGTGGTGTTCAGACAGTGTATGGGGTCTTGCTGGGGGTGGTGTTTCAGGGTTTAGGGCAGGGGTGTTATGACAGTGTAGGGAGTCGTGCTGGGGTGGTGTTTCAGGGTTTAGGGCAGTGCAGTGGTGTTCGGGTAGTGTAGGGGGTCATACTGGGGGTAGTGTTTCAGGGTTTAGGGCAGTGCAGTGGTGTTCGGACACTGTAGGGGGTCATGCTAGGGGTGGTGTTTTATGGTTTAGGGCAGTGCAGTGGTGTTCGGGCAGTGTAGGGGGTCGTGCTGGGGGTGGTTTTTCAGGGTCTAGGGCAGTGCAGTGGTGTTCGGGCAGTGTAGGGGGTCGTGCTGGGGGTGGTGTTTCAGGGTTCAGTGCGGTGCAGTGGTGTTCGGCAGTGTAGGGGTGTTGTATCTTTCCTTTTCCTCTCCTTGGTACCTTCCATCCACCCCCGCCTCCCCTTTCACCTTGGTATCTCCTGAAGCTCACTATGGAATGTTGACAAACTGCTCGCCAGTGCGAGAGCGGTTGGCCTGAATAAAGAAGTGTTACCTGTACTCGGTTTCAGTCACTTCATTACACTGGCGACGATCCTGTGGAGGGGGCAGATCAGGCCAACTCCCCTTTTTGTGTGCTCTCAGGAACCATTGGAACAGCGGTGCTGTTCTGGTGTGGTTGTACCGGAATAGGTTGAGTCCAGTACTACAGCTTACACGTCTTTCAATCTATTGAGGAAGGTTTACTGATGGATGTGACGTATCTCCGTTAGCGTCTCGTTCTGTTGACACGACGTGCTGGAGTACCTGTTCCTGTCAGATTCTTTCCGGTCCGCAACGCCTCCTCACGCCCACAAGCGGGCGGAGTTAGTTGGGACTGCTGGAGAATCGTCTGCGTTGCTTTTCCACGCCCTTGGGGGCGGAGATGTCGAGGCAGTTCCTGTGTCATCTGAGCTCAAGGTGCGGTTCAGACGAAAAGTGAACGCCTCCTCACGCCCACCTGCGGGCGGAGTTATACGCGGTGCCCTGGAGGATAGTGAAGAGGGCAAGAAGTTGGTGCCTGGTGGTGGTATCCTGCTGCGGGTACCGATAGTGGTCGGCGTTTATCCCTGCTGAGGTGTTCTTACAGCGGGCAGGAACATCGTGCTTCGCTGGGTCCTGGTCGGAGCATTCCTTTTTGGTGCCGGTAGGAATTGTTTTCTGAAAGACGTTAACAGCGTTTCCTTCTCAGCGTTGTGCCGAAGCTTCCTGCTATTGGTTGGGCGTACTGTCTTGCCCTACTAGTATCCTTACTGTGAGGCAGGGATTTCTCTGGCCTGTTACTTTAGTTGGGGTAAAGTTAGCTACCTCACTACCACCAGTGGATTCATGAATTTATTCGTAATTACATATACTGTTGGCATAGACTGCTTTCTTCCCTGAAGTGCATCGTTTTGTGGAAACGTTTTTCTCTGGAGAAGTTTTGGTGATTCCTCAAAGAGAAAAAATAATGAAACTTGTCTGCCAGCAGTGAACAATTTTACGCCATCCATTAGTACTGGTCATTGGAATATACATGCTTGTAATTTAAAAGTGTATGGTGAAAAGTAATTATATGCATTTACTGTGGGGAGTCAAAATTTAAATATTTGCTGGTGTCTGGACTCCTAGTGCCAATTGGTTTATAACGTTTTTGCATTTTATTCCTTCTTTGTAAAACATGGGCACTCCAGGTATTTGCCAACCACCTTCTTTCCTAAATGACTGTGGAGATCCTGAGATTCATTGGAAGGAATGGACTAAGCTTTTTGAATCCTATTTGATTGCCATGGGTGGGGAAAGGTTTTCCGCCTTAAGGAAACAACACCTTCTCTTGCACAATATCGGTGTTCATGGGCGAAAAGTGTATGAAACTCTGCCAGAACCTGAGTTGGAGGAAGAAGATGATTTAGATGTTTATGACATAACTATGTTAAAGTTAGGTAATCATTTTGGGGACAAAATTAATGTGGTCCTAGAACGTCATAAATTTTTCAGTAGGTCCCAAGGAAAAAATGAGTCTGTTAAAAATTATATTGCAGTTTTGAGAGGGCTAACTCAAAGGTGTGATTTTGGGGAACTTAATGATTCTCTCATACGTGACCAGTTGGTCAGGTGCACAAGTAATAGTAGGATTCAAGAGAAGTTGCTATCCAAAAATCCATCCTTGGAAGAAGCTGTTTCTATAGCTCAGTCTATTGAACACACTGCCAAATGTATGAAGGAAATCAAAATACCTGAGGAAGTGGTAGCAGCAGTTCAGGTTGATGTGTCTAACAAGAATTTTTCTAAAGTCAGACAAAAAGGAGAGTCCTCCATAAAATGGCCAAAAGATCAACATGAATTCAAATGTTATAGATGTGGCAGTAGTAATCACCTAGCTAATAATCCGTCGTGCACTGCTCGTAATGCTCATTGCAAAAAGTGTAACAGAAGGGGACATTTAGCTAGAGTGTGCAGGGACAGCGAATCGAGTCAAGTCAAAGTCATCAGTGCACCCAGCGAGGACCAACTTAGTTATGTGTTCCAAGTAAGGAGTTTGGCGGGAAGAAATGCCAATGAATACCCTAAATGTGATGTAGTTATTAATAGCGAATCTTTTGAAATGTTTGCAGACTCCTGCTCTCCTTTTACTTTGTTAAATGTGAATGATTTCAGGAAAATAGGAAAAGAACCTAGTATGGTCATATCTACACCTGACATTTCACCCCATGGTTATACCAGAGATCCTATTCCGTTAGTGGGAATGGTGGAGACACAAATTCATTTTAAAGGGAGGTCCACGATGGGGAAAGTCTATCTGGTTAGCTCAGGATCCAATCTTCTAGGGTGGCGCCACCAGAGGGAACTGGGCATTATCCTTGATCCCAATAGCAAGGAACAGGTTAAATTAATTAATGAAGCCACGGAACAGTCACCCCTCTGTAATGAATTTCCTAATCTTTTCTCCGATAATCTGGGATTGTTGAAACACTATCAGCATAAGATAAAAATTAGACAAGGGGCTAAACCTATGGTGCATAAAACCCGTCAAGTTCCTTTGCTCCTAAGACAACCATTGAAAGAGGAACTCGACAAGTTGTGCCAATTAGGCGTCATCTACCCCATTGATGCATCAGAGTGGTTATCTCCAATTGTTATAGCTTCCAAGGCCAATGGACAGGGAATTCGCCTTTGTATTGATTTACGCAGCCTTAATGAAAACATTTGGGTGGAACGGTTCCCTCTTCCAAACATTAATGAAATGTTTTGTACCATGGGTAAAGCTAAATTTTTTTCAGTCATAGACCTTTCCATGGCGTATTATCAAGTTGATCTCCACCCGGATTCTAGGCCACTAACAGCATTTGCTACGCCTTTTGGCACATACATGTTTGGAAGGATGCCGTTCGGCCTTGCTTCGGCGGCGGCTGTCTTCCAAAAAATGATGCAAAGGGTACTAGAAGGAATTTCGAACAGCATGTGTTTCCAGGATGATGTGTTAGTTTATGGTGCAGATGAAAAAGAACATGACTCCATATTTAGGGAAGTGTGTACCAGACTAACTAAAGCAGGTCTTACTGTAAGAAAAGAAAAATGCAAAATCAAAGTCACGGAAGTAGATTACTTGGGTCACAATCTGTCTTTTGAAGGAATAAAACCTAAACTCAGTCTGGTTCAGGCAGTCGAGAACGCTCCTGTACCAACGAACAAGGAAGAGCTAAAGTCATTTTTAGGTCTGGTGGAGTATATGGCAAAGTTCATTCACAATTTTTCAGAAAAATGTGATTCATTAAGAGATTTGTTAAAAAAAAATTGTGAATTCAAATGGGAAAAAAATCACTCTGTCTCCATAGACAATTTGAGAAAAGAAATTATTAGCTCACGTGCACTGGGCCCTTTTGACCATAGGAAGAAAACCATTTTATGCACGGATGCATCCAACAAAGGTCTTGGGGCCACACTAATACAGAAAGGGGATGGTACAGAAACCATCATAGCCTTTGCTTCCCGCACCTTAAGCCAACCTGAACGGAATTATTCCGTAATTGAGAGGGAAGCTTTGGCATGCTACTGGGCCATTAACCATTTTAAGTTTTTCCTTTGGGGAAGTTCTTTCACGGTCCGTACGGATCACAAACCTCTAACGCACATTTTTTCATCTAAGAAAGTATTTTGTGAGTCCCCCAGGATAGCAAAATGGGTCCTTGGGCTGGAGAAATTTAACTTTCGCATTGAGTATCTCCCTGGTCAGGACAATGTCCTTGCGGACTATTTATCCAGATCTCCCATCACAAGCAACGTTGAGGCAGACCCTTTAGATACTCCAATTCTTTCAATTCTTTTACCCTCTTTTACAGAGGAGGAATGGAATGAGGAAATGGAGAAGGATTCCAGCATGGAGGCACTTAAAGGATACATCATAAATGGGTGGCCGGAAAAATGTGGCGATGGTTTGGAGAGCTTAAAGGGGTTCTGGGAGGTTAGAAATGAGTTGAACATTCATGGTAACAAAATTTATCGCAATTCTAAAATTGTGCCACCAGAAGCCCTCAGAGATAGGATAATAGATCTTGCACATGAAGGCCACTTAGGGAGAAGTTTCACAAAAGGAAAAGTGAGGAACAGTTTCTGGTTCCCAAAGATGGACTCAAGGGTAGAATGGAAGGTCAAGGACTGTTGTAATTGTGCCAAAAGTGACAAGGTAAAATCCACTCATAGGGTTCCCCTTTCCCCTGTGGAGGTACCTACTGTTCCGTGGACAAAATTGGCCGTGGACATAATTGGCCCAATGGATGCTCTAGGTCCTCAAAGGAGATTCATGTTTGTTCTGGTGGACTATACTTCCCACTGGGTTAATATCAAATTCACTCCTTCCACTACGACCAAGAACCTCATTGCCTTCTTAAAGTCAGTGTTTTCTTATGAAGGGGTACCATCCATATTAGTGACCGACAATGGGGTACAATTTACTTCGGAGGAAATGTTAGTCTTTTTGAGGAACCATAACATCAAGCATGAGAAAACGGCACTCTACTGTCCCAAGGCCAATGGGTTAGTGGAGAGGATGAACCGTTTGATCAAAGAACATATCCAACTGGCAATATCTAATGGGTTCAATGTAGACAATTCCCTGAGAGACTGTTTGTGGGCTTACCACACGGCACCCAATTTAGTGACGGGAATCTCTCCTTTTGTGGTGTTGAGAGGGAGAGAACCTGGAACTAAGCTGTTCCCCCTTTGGCTTGAAGGGGGTAAGACTGTTGTCTATGACAGAATAGAAAGTCAGGTAAAAGTGCAGCAACATCAATCCCGCTATAAAGCATGGTATGACAAGAAATATGGTGTGAAGGATTTAACACCAACGATTCTGCAGTGATAAAGAAACCCACCAGGGTACAATTGGGACAGAGTAAATTTTTTCCTCCCCAAAAGATAATGAGCAAAGGGAGAAATGTGGTGGAATTTGAGAATGGTCAGGTATGGAGTGGGGATAGAGTTGCCATGTAAAGTTTCATTGCTCTTGTTCTTTGTTATGTTGGGTAAGGAGATGTGTTGTATCTTTCATTTTCCTCTCCTTGGTACCTTCCATCCACCCCCGCCTCCCCACTCACCTTGGTATCTCCTGAAGCTCACTATGGAATGTTGACAAACTGCTCGCCAGTGCGAGAGCGGTTGGCCTGAATAAAGAAGTGTTACCTGTACTCGGTTTCAGTCACTTCATTACAAGGGGGTTGTGCTGGGGTTGGTGTTTCAGGGTTTAGGGCAGTGCAGTGGTGTTCAGGCACTGTACGGGGTCTTGCTGGGGGTGGTGTTTCAGGGTTTAGGGAAGGGGTGTTCGGGCAGTGTATTGGGTCTTTCTGGGGCTGGAGTTTCAGGGTTTAAGGCAGTGCAGTGGTGTTCGGACAGTGTAGGGGGTCGTGCTGGGGGTGGTGTTGCAGGGTTTAGGGCAGTGCAGTGGTATTCGGGTTGTGGAGGGGGTCGTGCTGGGGGTAGTGTTTCAGGGTTTAGGGCAGTGCAGTGGTGTTCGGGCACTGTAGGGGGTCATGCTGGGGGTGATGTTTCAGGGTTTAGGGCAGTGCAGTGGTGTTCGGGCAGTGTAGGGGGTCGTGCGGGGGTGGTTTTTCAGGGTTTCGGGCAGTGCAGTGTTGTTCAGGCAGTGTAGGGGTTCGTGCTGGTGCTAGTGTTTTAGGGTTTAGGTCAGTGCAGTGGTGTTCGGGCAGTGTAGGGGTTTGTGCTGGGGGTAGTGTTTTAGGGTTTAGGGCAGTGCAGTGGTGTTCGGGCAGTGTAGGGGTTTGTGCTGGGGGTAGTGTTTTAGGGTTTAGGGCAGTGCAGTGGTGTTTGGGCAGTGTAGGGGTTTGTGCTGGGGTAGTGTTTTAGGGTTCAGGGCAGTGCAGTGGTGTTCGGGCAGTGTAGGGGGTCGTACTGGGGGTAGTGTATTAGGGTTTGGGGCAGTGCAGTAGTGTTCGGGCAGTGTAGGGGGACGTGCTGGGGTAGTGTTTTAGGGTTTAGGGAAGAGCAGTGGTGTTCAGGCAGTGTAGGGGTTCATGCTGGGGGTGGTGTTTTAGGGTTAAATAGAGAGCAGTGGTGTTCAGGCACTGTACGGGGTCTTGCTGGGGGTGGTGTTTCAGGGTTTAGGGCTTGGGTGTTCGGGCAGTGTATTGGGTCTTTCTGGGGCTGGTGTTTCAGGGTTTACGGCAGTGCAGTGGTGTTCGGACAGTGTAGGGGGTCGTGCTGGGGGTGGTGTTTCAGGGTTTAGGGCAGTGCAGTGGTATCCGGGTTGTGGAGGGGGTTGTGCTGGGGGTAGTGTTTCAGGGTTTAGGGAAGTGCAGTGGTGTTCGGGTACTGTAGGGGGTCATGCTGGGGGTGATGTTTCAGGGTTTAGGGCAGTGCAGTGTTGTTCGGGCAGTGTAGGGGTCGTGCGGGTGGTGTTTCAGGGTTTAGGGCAGTGCCGTGGTGTTCGGACAGTGTAGGGGGTCGTGCGGGGGTTGGTTTTTCAGGGTTTAGGGCAGTGCAGTGGTGTTCAGGCAGTGTTGGGGTTCGTGCGGGGGTGGTGTTTCAGGGTTTTTGGCAGTGCAGAGGTGTTTGTGCAGTGTAGGGGGTTGTGTGGGGGTGGTGTTTCAGGGCTTAGGGCAGTTCAGTGGAGTTTGGGCAGTGTAGGGGGACATGCGGTGGGGGTGTTTCAAGGATTAGTGCAGTGCAGTTGTGTTCGGGCAGTGTAGAGGGTTGTGCTGGAAGTGGTGTTTCTCAGTTGAGGGCAGTTCAGTGGTGTTTGGGCAGTGTAGGGGTTTGTGCAGGTGCTAGTGTTTTAGGGTTTAGGGCAATGCATTGGTGTTCGGGCAGTGTAGGGGTTCATGTTTGGGGTAGTGTTTCAGGGTTTAGGGCAGTGCAGTTGTGTTCGGGCAGTGCAGGGTTCATGCAGGGTATGGTGTTTCAGGGTTTAGGGCAGTGCAGTGGTGTTCAGGCAGTGTAGAGGGTTGTGCGGGTGGTGTTTTAGGGTTTAGGGCAGGGAAGTCGTGTTCGGGCAGTGTAGGGGGATGTGCTGGGGGTAGTGTTTTAGGATTTAGGGCAGAGCAGTGGTGTTCGGGCAGTGTACGGGGTCTTGCTGGGGGTGGTGTTTCAGGATTTAGGGCAGGGGTGTTATGACAGTGTAGGGAGTCGTGCTGGGTTGGTGTTTCAGGGTTTAGGGCAGTGCAGTGGTGTTCTGGTAGTGTAGGGGGTCGTTCTGGGGGTAGTGTTTCAGGGTTTAGGGCAGTGCAGTGGTGTTCGGGCAGTGTAGGGGGTCGTGTTGGGGGTGGTTTTTCAGGGTTTATGGCAGTGCAGTGTTGTTCGGGCAGTGTAGGGGTCGTGCGGGTGGTGTTTCAGGGTTTAGGGCAGTGCCGTGGTGTTCGGACAGTGTAGGGGGTCGTGCGGGGGTGGTGTTTCAGGGTCTAGGGGTAGTGTTTTAGGGTAGTGCATTGGTGTTCGGCAGTGTAGGGGGTCGTGCTGGGGGTAGTGTATTAGGGTTTGGGGCAGTGCAGTAGTGTTCGGGCAGTGTAGGGGGACGTGCTGGGGGTAGTGTTTTAGGGTTTAGGGAAGAGCAGTGGTGTTCAGGCAGTGTAGGGGGTCATGCTGGGGGTGGTGTTTTAGGGTTTAATACAGAGCAGTGGTGTTCAGGCACTGTACGGGGTCTTGTTGGGGGTGGTGTTTCAGGGTTTACGGAAGGGGTGTTCGGGCAGTGTATTGGTTCTTTCTGGGGCTGGTGTTTCAGGGTTTACGGCAGTGCAGTGATGTTCGGACAGTGTAGGGGTTCGTGCTGGGGGTGGTGTTTCAGGGTTTAGGGCAGTGCAGTGGTATTCGGGTTGTGGAGGGGGTCGTGCTGGGGGTAGTGTTTCAGGGTCTAGGGCAGTGCAGTGGTGTTCGGGCACTGTAAGGGGTCATGCTGGGGGTGATGTTTCAGGGTTTAGGGCAGTGCAGTGGTGTTCGGGCAGTATAGACGTTTGTGCTGGGGTGGTGTTTCAGGGTATAGGGCAGTGCAGTTGTTTTCGAGCAGTGTAGGGGTTTGTGCTGGTGCTAGTGTTTTAGGGTTTAATGCAGAGCAGTGGTGTTCAGACAGTGTACGGGGTCTTGCTCGGGGTGGTGTTTCAGGGTTTAGGGCAGGGGTGTTATGACAGTGTAGGGAGTCGTGCTGGGGTGGTGTTTCAGGGTTTAGGGCAGTGCAGTGGTGTTCGGGTAGTGTAGGGGGTCATACTGGGGGTAGTGTTTCAGGGTTTAGGGCAGTGCAGTGGTGATCGGACACTGTAGGGGGTCATGCTAGGGGTGGTGTTTTATGGTTTACGGCAGTGCAGTGGTGTTCGGGCAGTGTAGGGGGTCGTGCTGGGGGGGGGGGTTTCAGGGTTTAGGGCAGTGCAGTGGTGTTTCATGGTTTAGGGCAGTGCAGTGGTGTTCGGGCAGTGTAGGGGTCGTGGGGGGTGGTGTTTCAGGGTTTAGGGCAGTGCAGTTCAAGCAGTGTAGGGGGTCGTGCGGGGGGTGGTGTTTCAGGGTTTAGGGCAGTGCCGTGGTGATCGGGCAGTGTAGGGGGTCGTGCGGGTGGTGGTGTTTCAGGGTTTATGTCAGTGCAGTTGTGTTCGGGCAGTGTACGGGGTCGTGCTGGGAGTGGTGTTTCAGGGTTTATGGCAGTGCAGTTGTCTTTGTGCAGTGTAGGGGGTCATTCAGGGGGGTGGTGTTTCAGGGTTTAGGGCAGGGGTGTTCGGGC
This sequence comes from Triturus cristatus, assembly GCF_964204655.1. Taxonomy (NCBI): domain Eukaryota; kingdom Metazoa; phylum Chordata; class Amphibia; order Caudata; family Salamandridae; genus Triturus; species Triturus cristatus. The sequence goes on from NC_140579.1 coordinate 156,568,532, forward strand.
AGTGTATTGGGTCTTTCTGGGGCTGGAGTTTCAGGGTTTAAGGCAGTACAGTGGTGTTCGGACAGTGTAGGGGGTCGTGCTGGGGGTGGTGTTTCAGGGTTTAGGGCAGTGCAGTGGTGTTCGGGCAGTGTAGGGGTCGTGCGGGTGGTGTTTCAGGGTTTAGGGCAGTGCCGTGGTGTTCGGACAGTGTAGGGGGTCGTGCTGGGGGTGGTTTTTCAGGGTTTCGGGCAGTGCAGTGTTGTTCGGGCAGTGTAGGGGTTGTGCGGGTGGTGTTTCAGGGTTTAGGGCAGTGCCGTGGTGTTCGGACAGTGTAGGGGGTCATGCGGGGGTGGTGTTTCAGGGTCTAGGGCAGTGCAGTGGTGTTCGGGAAGTGTAGGGGGTCGTGCTGGGGGTGGTGTTTCAGGGTTTAGTGCGGTGCAGTGGTGTTCGGCAGTGTAGGGGGTTGTGCTGGGGTTGGTGTTTCAGGATTTAGGGCAGTGCAGTGGTGTTCGGGCAGTGTAGGGGGTCGTGCTGGTGGTGGTGTTTCAGGGTTTAGGGCAGTGCAGTTGTGTTCGAGCAGTGTAGGGGTTCGTGCTGGTGCTAGTGTTTTAGGGTTTAGGTCAGTGCAGTGGTGTTCGGGCAGTGTAGGGGTTTGTGCTGGGGTAGTGTTTTAGGGTTTAGGGCAGTGCAGTGGTGTTCGGGCAGTGTAGGGGTTTGTGCTGGGGGTAGTGTTTTAGGGTTTAGGGCAGTGCAGTGGTGTTCGGGCAGTGTAGGGGTTTGTGCTGGGGGTAGTGTTTTAGGGTTTAGGTCAGTGCAGTGGTGTTCGGGCAGTGTAGGGGGTCATGCGGGGGTGGTCTTTCAGGGTTTAGGGCAGTGCAGTGGTGTTCGGGCAGTGCAGGGTTCATGCAGGGTATGGTGTTTCAGGGTTTAGGGCAGTGCAGTGGTGTTCAGGCAGTGTAGAGGGGTGTGCGGGTGGTGTTTTAGGGTTTAGGGCAGGGAAGTGGTGTTCGGGCAGTGTAGGGGGATGTGCTGGGGGTAGTGTTTTAGGGTTTAGGGCAGAGCAGTGCTGTTCGGGCAGTGTAGGGGTCGTGCTGGGGGTGGTGTTTCAGGGTTTAGGGGAGGGGTGTTATGACAGTGTAGGGAGTCATGCTGGGGGTGGTATTTGAGGGTTTAGGGCAGTGCAGTGGTGTTCTGGTAGTGTAGGGGGTCGTTCTGGGGGTAGTGTTTCAGGGTTTAGGGCAGTGCAGTGGTGTTCGGGCGCTGTAGGGGGTCATGCTAGGGGTGGTGTTTTATGGTTTAGGGCAGTGCAGTGGTGTTCGGGCAGTGTAGGGGTCGTGGAGGGGTGGTGTTACAGGGTTTAGGGCATTGCAGTTCAGGCAGTGTAGGGGGTCATGTGGGGGGTGGTGTTTTAGGGTTTAGGGCAGTGCCGTGGTGTTCGGGCAGTGTAGGGGGTCGTGCGGGGATGGTGTTTCATGGTTTTGGGAAGTGCTGTGGTGTTCGAGCAGTGTAGGGGTTCGTGCTGATGCTAGTGTTTTAGGGTTTAGGTCAGTGCAGTGGTGTTCGGGCAGTGTAGGGGTTTGTGCTGGGGTAGTGTTTTAGGGTTTAGGGCAGTGCAGTGGTGTTCGGGCAGTATAGACGTTTGTGCTGGGGGTGGTGTTTCAGGGTTTAGGGCAGTGCAGTTGTTTTCGAGCAGTGTAGGGGTTCGTGCTGGTGCTAGTGTTTTAGGGTTTAATGCAGAGCAGTGGTGTTCAGACAGTGTACGGGGTCTTGCTGGGGTGGTGTTTCAGGGTTTAGGGCAGGGGTGTTATGACAGTGTAGGGAGTCGTGCTGGGTTGGTGTTTCAGGGTTTAGGGCAGTGCAGTGGTGTTCGGGAAGTGTAGGGGGTCATACTGGGGATAGTGTTTCAGGGTTTAGGGCAGTGCAGTGGTGTTCGGACACTGTAGGGGGTCATGCTAAGGGTGGTGTTTTATGGTTTAGGGCAGTGCAGTGGTGTTCGGGCAGTAGAGAGGGTCGTGCTGGGGGTGGTTTTTCAGGGTTTAGGGCAGTGCAGTGGTGTTCGGGCAGTTTAGGGTTCGTGCAGGGGGTGGTGTTTCATGGTTTAGGGCAGTGCAGTGGTGTTCGGGCAGTGTAGGGGTCGTGGGGGGTGGTGTTTCAGGGTTTAGGGCAGTGCAGTTCAAGCAGTGTAGGGGGTCGTGCGGGGGGTGGTGTTTCAGGGTTTAGGGCAGTGCCGTGGTGATCGGGCAGTGTAGGGGGTCATGCGGGGGGTGGTGTTTCAGTGTTTTGGGAAGAGCCGTGGTGTTCGGGCAGTGTAGGGGGTCGTGCGGGTGGTGGTGTTTCAGGGTTTATGTCAGTGCAGTTGTGTTCGGGCAGTGTACGGGGTCGTGCTGGGAGTGGTGTTTCAGGGTTTATGGCAGTGCAGTTGTCTTTGTGCAGTGTAGGGGGTCGTTCAGGGGGTGGTGTTTCAGGGTTTAGGGTAGTGCATTGGTGTTCAGGCAGTGTAGGGGGACATGCAGGGGTGGTGTTTTTGGGTCTAGGGCAGTGCAGTGGTGTTCAGGCAGTGTAGGGGGTCGTGCTGGGGGTGGTGTTTCAGGGTTTAGTGCAGTGCAGTGGTGTTCGGCAGTGTAGGGGGTTGTGCTGGGGTTGGTGTTTCAGGGTTTAGGGCAGTGCAGTGGTGTTCAGGCACTGTACGGGGTCTTGCTGGGGGTGGTGTTTCAGGGTTTAGGGCAGGGGTGTTCGGGCAGTGTATTGGGTCTTTCTGGGGCTGGAGTTTCAGGGTTTAAGGCAGTGCAGTGGTGTTCGGACAGTGTAGGGGGTCGTGCTGGGGGTGGTGTTTCAGGGTTTAGGGCAGTGCAGTGGTGTTCGGGTTGTGGAGGTGGTCATGCTGGGGGTGATGTTTCAGGGTTTAGGGCAGTGCAGTGGTGTTCGGGCAGTGTAGGGGGTCGTGCTGGGGGTGGTTTTTCAGGGTTTCGGGCAGTGCAGTGTTGTTCGGGCAGTGTAGGGGTTTGTGCTGGGGGTAGTGTTTTAGGGTTCAGGGCAGTGCAGTGGTGTTCGGGCAGTGTAGGGGGTCCTACTGGGGGTAGTGTTTTAGGGTTTAGGTCAGTGCAGTGGTGTTCGGGCAGTGTAGGGGTTTGTGCTGGGGGTAGTGTTTTAGGTTTAGGGCAGTGCAGTGGTGTTCGGGCAGTGTAGGGGGTCGTACTGGGGGTAGTGTATTAGGGTTTGGGGCAGTGCAGTAGTGTTCGGGCAGTGTAGGGGGACGTGCTGGGGTAGTGTTTTAGGGTTTAGGGAAGAGCAGTGGTGTTCAGGCAGTGTAGGGGTTCATGCTGGGGGTAGTGTTTTAGGGTTAAATACAGAGCAGTGGTGTTCAGGCACTGTACGGGGTCTTGCTGGGGGTGGTGTTTCAGCGTTTAGGGCTTGGGAGTTCGGGCAGTGTATTGGGTCTTTCTGGGGGTGGTGTTTCAGGGTTTACGGCAGTGCAGTGGTGTTCGGACAGTGTAGGGGGTCGTGCTGGGGGTGGTGTTTCAGGGTTTAGGGCAGTGCAGTGGTATTCGGGTTGTGGAGGGGGTTGTGATGGGGGTAGTGTTTCAGGGTTTAGGGAAGTGCAGTGGTGTTCGGGCACTGTAGGGGGTCATGCTGGGGGTGATGTTTCAGGGTTTAGGGCAGTGCAGTGTTGTTCGGGCAGTGTAGGGGTCGTGCGGGTGGTGTTTCAGGGTTTAGGGCAGTGCCGTGGTGTTCGGACAGTGTAGGGGGTCGTGTGGGGGTTGGTTTTTCAGGGTTTAGGGCAGTGCAGTTGTGTTCAGGCAGTGTTGGGGTTCTTGCGGGGGTGGTGTTTCAGGGTTTTTGGCAGTGCAGCGGTGTTTGGGCAGTGTAGGGGGTTGTGTGGGGGTGGTGTTTCAGGGCTTAGGGCAGTTCAGTGGAGTTTGGGCAGTGTAGGGGGACATGCGGTGGTGGTGTTTCAGGGATTAGTGCAGTGCAGTTGTGTTCGGGCAGTGTAGAGGGTTGTGCTGGAAGTGGTGTTTCTCAGTTGAGGGCAGTTCAGTGGTGTTTGGGCAGTGTAGGGGTTTGTGCAGGTGCTAGTGTTTTAGGGTTTAGGGCAATGCATTGGTGTTCGGGCGGTGTAGGGGTTCATGTTTGGGGTAGTGTTTTAGGATTTAGGGCAGTGCAGTGGTGTTCAGGCAGTGTAGGGGGTCGTTCAGGGGGGTGGCGTTTCAGGGTTTACGGCAGTGCAGTGGTGTTCAGGCAGTGTAGGGGGACATGCAGGGTGGTGTTTCAGGGTTTAGGGCAGTGCAGTGGTGTTTGGGCACTGTAGGGTATCGTGCTGGGGTGGTGTTTCAGGGTTTAGGGCAGTGCAGTGGAGTTCGGGCAGTGTAGGGGGTCATGCGGGGGTGGTCTTTCAGGGTTTAGGGCAGTGCAGTGGTGTTCGGGCAGTGCAGGGTTCATGCAGGGTATGGTGTTTCAGGGTTTAGGGCAGTGCAGTGGTGTTCAGGCAGTGTAGAGGGGTGTGCGGGTGGTGGTTTAGGGAAGGGAAGTGGTATTCGGGCAGTGTAGGGAGATGTGCTGGGGGTAGTGTTTTAGGGTTTAGGGCAGAGCAGTGGTGTTCGGGCAGTGTAGGGGTCGTGCTGGGGGGTGGTGTTTCAGGGTTTAGGGTAGTGCATTGGTGTTCAGGCAGTGTAGGGGGACATGCAGGGGTGGTGTTTTTGGGTCTAGGGCAGTGCAGTGGTGTTCAGGCAGTGTAGGAGGTCGTGCTGGGGGTGGTGTTTCAGGGTTTAGTGCAGTGCAGTGGTGTTCGGCAGTGTAGGGGGTTGTGCTGGGGTTGGTGTTTCAGGGTTTAGGGCAGTGCAGTGGTGTTCAGGCACTGTACGGGGTCTTGCTGGGGGTGGTGTTTCAGGGTTTAGGGCAGGGGTGTTCGGGCAGTGTATTGGGTCTTTCTGGGGCTGGAGTTTCAGGGTTTAAGGCAGTGCAGTGGTGTTCGGACAGTGTAGGGGGTCGTGCTGGGGGTGGTGTTTCAGGGTTTAGGGCAGTGCAGTGGTGTTCGGGTTGTGGAGGGGGTCATGCTGGGGGTGATGTTTCAGGGTTTAGGGCAGTGCAGTGGTGTTCGGGCAGTGTAGGGGGTCGTGCTGGGGGTGGTTTTTCAGGGTTTCGTGCAGTGTTGTTCGGGCAGTGTAGGGGTTTGTGCTGGGGGTAGTGTTTTAGGGTTCAGGGCAGTGCAGTGGTGTTCGGACAGTGTAGGGGGTCGTGCTGGGGGTGGTGTTTCAGGGTTTAGGGCAGTGCAGTGGCATTCGGGCTGTGGAGGGGGTTGTGATGGGGGTAGTGTTTCAGGGTTTAGGGAAGTGCAGTGGTGTTCGGGCACTGTAGGGGGTCATGCTGGGGGTGATGTTTCAGGGTTTAGGGCAGTGCAATGGTGTTCGGGCAGTGTAGGGGGTCGTGCTTGGGGTGGTTTTTCAGGGTTTAGGGCAGTGCAGTGTTGTTCGGGCAGTGTAGGGGTCGTGCGGGTGGTGTTTCAGGGTTTAGGGCAGTGCCGTGGTGTTCGGACAGTGTAGGGGGTCGTGCGGGGGTTGGTTTTTCAGGGTTTAGGGCAGTGCAGTTGTGTTCAGGCAGTGTTGGGGTTCTTGCGGGGGTGGTGTTTCAGGGTTTTTGGCAGTGCAGCGGTGTTTGGGCAGTGTAGGGGGTTGTGTGGGGGTGGTGTTTCAGGGCTTAGGGCAGTTCAGTGGAGTTTGGGCAGTGTAGGGGGACATGCGGTGGTGGTGTTTCAGGGATTAGTGCAGTGCAGTTGTGTTCGGGCAGTGTAGAGGGTTGTGCTGGAAGTGGTGTTTCTCAGTTGAGGGCAGTTCAGTGGTGTTTGGGCAGTGTAGGGGTTTGTGCAGGTGCTAGTGTTTTAGGGTTTAGGGCAATGCATTGGTGTTCGGGCGGTGTAGGGGTTCATGTTTGGGGTAGTGTTTTAGGATTTAGGGCAGTGCAGTGGTGTTCAGGCAGTGTAGGGGGTCGTTCAGGGGGGTGGCGTTTCAGGGTTTACGGCAGTGCAGTGGTGTTCAGGCAGTGTAGGGGGACATGCAGGGTGGTGTTTCAGGGTTTAGGGCAGTGCAGTGGTGTTTGGGCACTGTAGGGTATCGTGCTGGGGGTGGTGTTTCAGGCTTTAGGGCAGTGCAGTGGAGTTCGGGCAGTGTAGGGGGTCATGCGGGGGTGGTCTTTCAGGGTTTAGGGCAGTGCAGTGGTGTTCGGGCAGTGCAGGGTTCATGCAGGGTATGGTGTTTCAGGGTTTAGGGCAGTGCAGTGGTGTTCAGGCAGTGTAGAGGGTTGTGCGGGTGGTGTTTTAGGGTTTAGGGCAGGGAAGTGGTGTTCGGGCAGTGTACGGGGTCTTGCTGGGGGTGGTGTTTCAGGATTTAGGGCAGGGGTGTTATGACAGTGTAGGGAGTCGTGCTGGGGTGGTGTATTAGGGTTTAGGGCAGTGCAGTGGTGTTCTGGTAGTGTAGGGGGTCGTTCTGGGGGTAGTGTTTCAGGGTTTAGGGCAGTGCAGTGGTGTTCGGGCAGTGTAGGGGGTCGTGCTGGGGGTGGTTTTTCAGGGTTTAGGGCAGTGCAGTGTTGTTCGGGCAGTGTAGGGGGTCGTGCGGGGGTGGTGTTTCAGGGTCTAGGGGTAGTGTTTTAGGGTAGTGCATTGGTGTTCGGGCAGTGTAGGGGGTCGTGCTGGGGGTAGTGTATTAGGGTTTGGGGCAGTGCAGTAGTGTTCGGGCAGTGTAGGGGGACGTGCTGGGGGTAGTGTTTTAGGGTTTAGGGAAGAGCAGTGGTGTTCGGGCAGTGCAGGGTTCATGCAGGGTATGGTGTTTCAGGGTTTAGGGCAGTGCAGTGGTGTTTGGGCACTGTAGGGTATCGTGCTGGGGGTGGTGTTTCAGGGTTTAGGGCAGTGCAGTGGAGTTCGGGCAGTGTAGGGGGTCATGCGGGGGTGGTCTTTCAGGGTTTAGGGCAGTGCAGTGGTGTTCGGGCAGTGCAGGGTTCATGCAGGGTATGGTGTTTCAGGGTTTAGGGCAGTGCAGTGGTGTTCAGGCAGTGTAGAGGGGTGTGCGGGTGGTGGTTTAGGGAAGGGAAGTGGTATTCGGGCAGTGTAGGGAGATGTGCTGGGGGTAGTGTTTTAGGGTTTAGGGCAGAGCAGTGGTGTTCGGGCAGTGTAGGGGTCGTGCTGGGGGGTGGTGTTTCAGGGTTTAGGGTAGTGCATTGGTGATCAGGCAGTGTAGGGGGACATGCAGGGGTGGTGTTTTTGGGTCTAGGGCAGTGCAATGGTGTTCAGGCAGTGTAGGGGGTCGTGCTGGGGGTGGTGTTTCAGGGTTTAGTGCAGTGCAGTGGTGTTCGGCAGTGTAGGGGGTTGTGCTGGGGTTGGTGTTTCAGGGTTTAGGGCAGTGCAGTGGTGTTCAGGCACTGCACGGGGTCTTGCTGGGGGTGGTGTTTCAGGGTTTAGGGCAGGGGTGTTCGGGCAGTGTATTGGGTCTTTCTGGGGCTGGAGTTTCAGGGTTTAAGGCAGTGCAGTGGTGTTCGGACAGTGTAGGGGGTCGTGCTGGGGGTGGTGTTTCAGGGTTTAGGGCAGTGCAGTGGTGTTCGGGTTGTGGAGGGGGTCATGCTGGGGGTGATGTTTCAGGGTTTAGGGCAGTGCAGTGGTGTTCGGGCAGTGTAGGGGGTCGTGCTGGGGTGGTTTTTCAGGGTTTCGTGCAGTGTTGTTCGGGCAGTGTAGGGGTTTGTGCTGGGGGTAGTGTTTTAGGGTTCAGGGCAGTGCAGTGGTGTTCGGGCAGTGTAGGGGGTCGTACTGGGGGTAGTGTTTTAGGGTTTAGGGCAGTGCAGTGGTGTTCGGGCAGTGTAGGGGTTTGTGCTGGGGGTAGAGTTTTAGGTTTAGGGCAGTGCAGTGGTGTTTGGGCAGTGTAGGGGTTTGTGCTGGGGGTAGTGTTTTAGGGTTCAGGGCAGTGTAGTGGTGTTCGGGCAGTGTAGGGGGTCGTACTGGGGGTAGTGTATTAGGGTTTGGGGCAGTGCAGTAGTGTTCGGGCAGTGTAGGGGGACGTGCTGGGGTAGTGTTTTAGGGTTTAGGGAAGAGCAGTGGTGTTCAGGCAGTGTAGGGGTTCATGCTGGGGGTAGTGTTTTAGGGTTAAATACAGAGCAGTGGTGTTCAGGCACTGTACGGGGTCTTGCTGGGGGTGGTGTTTCAGCGTTTAGGGCTTGGGTGTTCGGGCAGTGTATTGGGTCTTTCTGGGGCTGGTGTTTCAGGGTTTACGGCAGTGCAGTGGTGTTCGGACAGTGTAGGGGGTCGTGCTGGGGGTGGTGTTTCAGGGTTTAGGGCAGTGCAGTGGTATTCGGGTTGTGGAGGGGGTTGTGATGGGGGTAGTGTTTCAGGGTTTAGGGAAGTGCAGTGGTGTTCGGGCACTGTAGGGGGTCATGCTGGGGGTGATGTTTCAGGGTTTAGGGCAGTGCAATGGTGTTCGGGCAGTGTAGGGGGTCGTGCTGGGGGTGGTTTTTCAGGGTTTAGGGCAGTGCAGTGTTGTTCGGGCAGTGTAGGGGTCGTGCGGGTGGTGTTTCAGGGTTTAGGGCAGTGCCGTGGTGTTCGGACAGTGTAGGGGGTCGTGCGGGGGTTGGTTTTTCAGGGTTTAGGGCAGTGCAGTTGTGTTCAGGCAGTGTTGGGGTTCTTGCGGGGGTGGTGTTTCAGGGTTTTTGGCAGTGCAGCGGTGTTTGGGCAGTGTAGGGGGTTGTGTGGGGGTGGTGTTTCAGGGCTTAGGGCAGTTCAGTGGAGTTTGGGCAGTGTAGGGGGACATGCGGTGGTGGTGTTTCAGGGATTAGTGCAGTGCAGTTGTGTTCGGGCAGTGTAGAGGGTTGTGCTGGAAGTGGTGTTTCTCAGTTGAGGGCAGTTCAGTGGTGTTTGGGCAGTGTAGGGGTTTGTGCAGGTGCTAGTGTTTTAGGGTTTAGGGCAATGCATTGGTGTTCGGGCGGTGTAGGGGTTCATGTTTGGGGTAGTGTTTTAGGATTTAGGGCAGTGCAGTGGTGTTCAGGCAGTGTAGGGGGTCGTTCAGGGGGGTGGTGTTTCAGGGTTTACGGCAGTGCAGTGGTGTTCAGGCAGTGTAGGGGGACACGCAGGGTGGTGTTTCAGGGTTTAGGGCAGTGCAGTGGTGTTTGGGCACTGTAGGGTATCGTGCTGGGGGTGGTGTTTCAGGGTTTAGGGCAGTGCAGTGGAGTTCGGGCAGTGTAGGGGGTCATGCGGGGGTAGTTTTTCAGGGTTTAGGGCAGTGCAGTTGTGTTCGGGCAGTGCAGGGTTCATGCAGGGTATGGTGTTTCAGGGTTTAGGGCAGTGCAGTGGTGTTCAGGCAGTGTAGAGGGTTGTGCGGGTGGTGTTTTAGGGTTTAGGGCAGGGAAGTCGTGTTCGGGCAGTGTAGGGGGATGTGCTGGGGGTAGTGTTTTAGGATTTAGGGCAGAGCAGTGGTGTTCGGGCAGTGTACGGGGTCTTGCTGGGGGTGGTGTTTCAGGATTTAGGGCAGGGGTGTTATGACAGTGTAGGGAGTCGTGCTGGGGTGGTGTATTAGGGTTTAGGGCAGTGCAGTGGTGTTCTGGTAGTGTAGGGGGTCGTTCTGGGGGTAGTGTTTCAGGGTTTAGGGCAGTGCAGTGGTGTTCGGGCAGTGTAGGGGGTCGTGCTGGGGGTGGTTTTTCAGGGTTTAGGGCAGTGCAGTGTTGTTCGGGCAGTGTAGGGGTCGTGCGAGTGGTGTTTCAGGGTTTAGGGCAGTGCCGTGGTGTTCGGACAGTGTAGGGGGTCGTGCGGGGGTGGTGTTTCAGGGTCTAGGGGTGTTGGAAAGGCGTTCGCCGGAGAGGGGCTCGATACACGTCTTGCCCACCCCTTTGACCCACCTCTCCCAAGTAGGCCGAACCAGGCGCGCACACCTTGAGCTTACACTACGAACAGAGGGACACCACACGTGTTTCTTCGTAAGACGATAGGTTCTTTTATCGAAGGGTTCAAGGGATCTTTATGATCCAAGTTGCAAGTAGTACATCAGTGCCACAAGAGACTACAAATCGGTGGTAGGGGAATGGGGATAGCGGGACAGTCTTTGAATATAGTGTCTCTGCAAAGTATCCTGCGGACAGCTCACAATCCTCGAGCTGGAGGGTGTTGTTTCTCTTGGCGATCTTTTGCCAATCTTCCTTGAGGGGAGAGCCGCGAGTCACTCAGCAGGCACAGGTAGTTCAGAGTTCGGGAGCCGCGACCTCGTCAGCAGGGCTCAGGTGGTGCAATGGTCGGGGGCCGCGAGTCACTCAGCAGGCACCGGTGGTTCGGAGATCGGGAGCCGCGACCGCGTCAGCAGGGCTCAGATGGTTCAACGGTTGGAGGCCGCGAGTCACTCAGCAGGCCTAGGTGGTTCGGTGTTCGGGAGCCGCGACAGCGTCAGCGGGGCTCCGATGGTTCCAGGTCTTCTCTACCATTCGTCCCTCCGGCACCCCTTATTATACTCCCCCTGCCCTTTGAAGTCCGGAGTCCTCGCAGAGAGGGGTCTTGGTGACTGAGGGGGTTCGGCGGGATTTCCTGCCGCTCGCTCCTTTGGTCTTTCCAGGTGGGTCTGGGAGGGACCCCAGACGCTCGGCAGGCGAGGCGCCTGCGCCACAGGGGCCTGGTGGCCGATCGAGCCCTCCCGGGGGAAGGCGATCCGAGGTGTGACTGGGCTGGCGCCTCTCGGTCTGACTCGGGGGGTTCCCGCTCCCTTGGTCGGGCATGCGTGGTAGGGTGTCGAGTCTGGCGGGGGCTCTGGCCGGCCCTCGGGTCTGTGTGGCTGGGGCGGCCGGAGTCGGAGATGCCGTGTCTTGGGGGTGGTTGCAGGTCGGCTGGATGATCGGGAGGGCCTACGCCGTTAGGCCGGTCTCACACGCGTCCCCCCAGCTGAAAGGCGTGGAGAACTACCCATCCACTGGGGGGTTCTCCTCGCTGAAGCGGAAGAATCGGGACAGGCCGTCGGCGTTGGCATGATCCGCCCCGGGGCGATGCTCGACAGTGAAGTCCATCCCTTGGAGGGAGATTGACCATCGTAATAGCTTGGGGTTCTCTCCTCTCATCTGCATCAGCCACCGCAAGGGCCGGTGGTCCGTCTGCACTCGGAAGTGGGTTCCGAACAAGTAGGGCCGTAGTTTCTTGAGGGCCCAGACTACGGCGAAGGTCTCTCGTTCTATGGTACTCCAATGCTGTTCTCGAGGCAGTAGCCTTCGGCTGATGAAGGCTATAGGCTGATCTATGCCCTTGTCGTTGAACTGCGAGAGGACGGCCCCGATGCCGTGTTCGGATGCTTCGGTCTGGACCACAAACTCTTGGGAGTAGTCGGGGGCCTTGAGTACTGGGACGGTGCACATGGCGGTTTTCAAGGCGTCGAACGCTTGCTGGCACGGGGTGGTCCATTGCACCTTCTTCGGGAGCTTTTTGGAGGTCAACTCCGTGAGGGGCCCTGCGAGGCTACCATAGTTTTTACTGAACCTCCGGTAGTATCCTGTGAGGCCCAGGAAGGCCCGGACTTCCGTCTGAGTGGTGGGGGGCTCCCAGGACTTGATGGCGTCGATCTTTGGTTGGAGGGGGGCGACCTGCCCGCTGCCCACCTGATGCCCCAGATAGACCATGGAGCCTTGCCCGAGCTGACATTTGCTGGCCTTCACGGTTAGGCCGGCTTGGCGCAGGGCCAGCAGTACGTGCCGGAGGTGCTGGAGATGCTCGTGCCATTGAGAGCTGAATACTGCTATGTCGTCAAGGTACGCTGCGCTGAACTCCTCGAGTCCGGCCAAGACTTTGTTTACCAACCGCTGGAAGGTGGCCGGGGCGTTTTTCATTCCGAACGGCATGACCCTGAAGCGGTAGTGTCCATCGGGTGTGGAGAAGGCGGAGCGTTCCTTTGCTCCCTCCGTGAGTGCAATCTGCCAGTACCCGCAGGTCAGGTCGAAGGTGCTGAGGAAACGAGCGGCCCCAAGGCGGTCGATGAGCTCGTCGGTGCGGGGGATAGGATAGGCGTCCGCTCGGGTGACCGCATTGAGCCCCCGGTAGTCCACACAGAATCTTAGTTCGGGGGCGACCCCAGGGGCGGCCGCTTTCGGGACCAGGACTACCGGGCTGGCCCAGGGGCTATCGGAGGGTTCGATCACTCCCAGGGTCAACATCTTCTGTACTTCGGTCTTGATGCAGGTGCGGACCCGGTCAGGCACCCGGTAGGCTCGGTGTCTCACAGGTGGGCTGTCGCCGGTGTCCACGTCGTGGACACACCAGTCGGTGACCCTTGGGATTAGGGAGAAGAGGTCTGCGAATTGTCTGAGCAGCTGGCGACAGTCGTCGGACTGTTGGGGGGTGAGGGTGGTCGACAGTTTCACTCCCTCCATCTATTTCTTTAGCGCACAGGGGGTCGGGCAGGGGTTCAGTGTCTTCTTCCGCCCCATCATCGGTGGCCAGGAGCAAACTCAACTCCGTTCTCACAAAGTGGGGCTTGAGACGGTTCACGTGGAGAACCCGGAGGGGGTTCCGCGGGGACTGCACATCGATCAGGTACGTGACCTGACTCTTCCGCTCGATCACCTTGAAGGGGCCAGTCCATTTGTCTTGTAGGGCGCAGGGTTTCACCGGGGCCATGACCCAAACCTGCTGGCCCGGCTGGAACTCGACCAGAGTTGCGTTCTGGTCATACCAGCGCTTCATTTCTTCTTGACTGGCCTCGAGGTTAGCTTCTGCGAGTTCTCTGAACTTCCGGGTCTGGTTGCGGAGCGCCAGGATGTAGCGGAACACATCCGGGGGGTCCCCCGGGGGCTTGTCTCCCAGCCCTCTTTGACCAGGCTCAGGGGCCCCCGGACGGGGTGTCCGTATAGTAGTTCGAATGGGCTGAACCCCAGGGACTTTTGGGGAACTTCCCGGTACGCAAACAGGAGGCAAGGGAGGAGGACGTCCCATCTTCGGCGCAGGGGCTCCTCGAGGCCCAGGATCATCCCCTTCAGGGTTCTGTTAAAGCGTTCCACCAGGCCGTTGCCCTGGGGGTGGTAGGGGGTCGTGAACTTATATGTTACTCCGCACTGCTGCCACAGGGACTTCATGTAGCGGGATATGAAGTTAGTGCCGCGATCACTCACAACCTCGCGGGGGAATCCTACACGGGAGAAGATCCCCATGAGAGCCCGGCCCACCACTGGAGCCGTCACGGTGCGGAGGGGAATGGCCTCGGGGTAGCGGGTGGCATGGTCCACCAGGACGAGGATAAATCTGTGGCCCTGGGCGGTCTTCGGATCCGGGGGTCCCACGATGTCGATGCCAACCCGCTCAAACGGGGTACTCACAACGGGAAAGGGTTGTAATGGAGCCTTGCGCTTTCCGCCACTTTTCCCACTGCCCTGGCACGTGAGGCAGGATTTACAGTGGACCTCTACATTTGCTCGCATCTTGGGCCAATAGAAGTGGGTAACTAACCGCTGATATGTTTTGTCTTGGCCTAAGTGTCCTGCCAAGGGTACATCATGGGCAAGGCCCAGGAGGAGGCTTCGGAAGCGCAGGGGTACTACCAGTACTCGGGCTGTGCCTAGCTCGGCTGACTTTTGTTCGCTGTATAGGAGGCCATTGTCCCAATATACCCAGTGGGTTCCGGACCGGTCACCGGCGGTCTGGGCTTCGGCTTGCTGTCGGAGTCCCACGAGGGAAGGGCAGGTGGCCTGTTCTTGGCAGAATTCTTCACGAGAGGGACCTCCCTCACAGCGCCACTGGGCCATCTCGGGGAGTTCTCCGAGCTCAGTCAGTGCCTCAGGGGCGGAAGGTTCCGACCCCTCGCCCGGGTTAGTGTCTTCGTCTCCTTCCGGAGGAGGGCTGTCCGTCTCTGGTAGGGTGTCCCGTTTCTCGGGGACAGGGTTCAGTGGGAGAGCCTCGACGCCCTCGGAGAGAGGCAATCGCGCGGTCATGGAGCGCGTGGTGGCGCAGACCCATTCGGGTAGGCCCATCATCTCGAGATGGGCTCTTCGTTCTACTTGCCCCCACGGGGAACTCTCAAGGTCGTTGCCCAGGAGGCAGTCTACGGGCTGGGATGTTCGGACGGCTACCTTCAATTCTCCGGAGACTCCTCCCCACTCGAAAGACACCAGAGCCATCTGGCAGAGGCTCTCGGAATTGTCGGAGGATATGACCGGACAGAGGGCATCGGGTAGGATCTGGTCTTCAGAGATTAGGTTGCGGTGGACCGCAGTGACACTCGCTCCGGTATCGCGGAGGCCCTCGACTCGGTGGCCGTTGATGGTCACCTGCTGTCGGTACTTCTTCGTGTTGGCGGGCAAGGGTGTTCCGGGGACCATTTCTCGATCCCCAAGGGAGACCAGGGCCATGGCAGCTGGTTCCCACTCTTCGGAGTCCTCTATCTCTTCCCCCAGGGCCACAGAGGCCATCTGCCGGGCCGGAGGGTTGGTCGTTGCGGGTCGTTGATACAGGGGACACTGGGGGTCATTGGCGTAGTGTCCGGGCTGTTGGCAGCGGAAGCAGGTGGTCCTGGTTCGGGGCCCCAGCCGCCCCGGGGCTCCGGAGCTGGCTGGGGACGGGGCTGGACCTGCCGCCGGTGGGCTGTTGGGAGGGCTGTGCGGGGGCCCCCCTTGGAAGTCTCTCGGTCGGCCTTGGTTTCCTCCCCCCCTCTGGCGGGGGGGTCCTTGACTGTGGCGACTGTAGTCTCCCACGGGGCCTCGGGTGGCCCGGGTGTTCACCCAACGGTCAGCCTCGGCGGCCAGCTTTCGAGGGTCGGTGAGTTTACTGTCCATGAGATGTTGGCGCAGTTCTACAAAGCAATTGGCCGCTAAATGTTCCCAAGCTATCAGATCAAACAGCTCTTCGAAGGTGGAGACCTTGCTGCCCTTGACCCACCCGTCCAAGGCCCGGCTGTAAAAGTTCACGTATTCTACCCATGTGGTGCCCGGTATCTTTTTGCAATCTCGGAACCGTTGCCGGTACATTTCGGGGGTGAGTCCATATCGGCCCACGAGGGCTTCCTTCATGTGGCTGTAGGAGTTCATGACCGTGGAGGGCAGATCCAGCAGGGTATCTCATCCTTCGCTTAAGAACCGGCCCCATAGCCCAGCCCCCCAATCCTTCTGCGGGACTCGGTGAGAGGTCATGGCGACTTCGTAGGCCTTAAACCACTGCTGGATATCGTCGTTTTTGTAATACTCCTTTACCACATCCTTGGGGATGTGGACTTTGGCTTCCACGGTGGGAGCGGATGGTAGATTCCCGGAGGGTCGTGACTCTTCACTTTTAGCCCTTAACTCGATCTCTTTTAGGCTGCGTTCATGTTCCAGCTGGAGTTTCTTTTCTTCGTGCTCTCTTTGGCGTCTCTTTTCCTCGAGTTCCCCTTGTAGCCGTAACTGCTCGACGGCTAACTTTTTCTCGGCCAGTTTTATTTCTCCCTCGATTTTCAGCTTGGCCAGTTCAAGTTCGTGGTTGCGGCCTCTCTCTCGGTCTGCTAGTTCCTCGGGGGACAGGTTCCCCTCTGGCCCGCTGTTTCTCACCGGGATGCTTCGTGGTTCATGGGCGGAATCTCCTTCTGTTTGGGTCGGGGACGCCCCTGTCTCGACCCAGGTCTTCAATACTTTCTGGAAGTCTTCCTTTGTGCTTAATCCGGTAGTAGCGATTCCAAGGTCTTTGCAAAATTGTTTTAATTCTCTATGCGTATAATAGTCCAATTGATCTTCTCGGAACGTTGAGCTCATTTCGGTACCTGCGGCACCCAGGGAGGTTTCTCCTTCCATCTCTGTTTGGTAGTGCGTCAGTCGTTCACTGCACGCTCTCTTTCGGTGTCGGCTCGGATCCCGTCGTCTGCCACCAAATGTTGGAAAGGCGTTCGCCGGAGAGGGGCTCGATACACGTCTTGCCCACCCCTTTGACCCACCTCTCTCAAGTAGGCCGAACCAGGCGCGCACACCCTGAGCTTACACTACGAACAGAGGGACACCACACGTGTTTCTTCGTAAGACGATAGGTTCTTTTATCGAAGGGTTCAAGGGATCTTTATGATCCAAGTTGCAAGTAGTACATCAGTGCCACAAGAGACTACAAATCGGTGGTAGGGGAATGGGGGTAGCGGGACAGTCTTTGAATATAGTGTCTCTGCAAAGTATCCTGCGGACAGCTCACAATCCTCGAGCTGGAGGGTGTTGTTTCTCTTGGCGATCTTTTGCCAATCTTCCTTGAGGGGAGAGCCGCGAGTCACTCAGCAGGCACAGGTAGTTCAGAGTTCGGGAGCCGCGACCTCGTCAGCAGGGCTCAGGTGGTGCAATGGTCGGGGGCCGCGAGTCACTCAGCAGGCACCGGTGGTTCGGAGATCGGGAGCCGTGACCGCTTCAGCAGGGCTCAGATGGTTCAACGGTTGGAGGCCGCGAGTCACTCAGCAGGCCTAGGTGGTTTGGTGTTCGGGAGCCGCGACAGCGTCAGCGGGGCTCCGATGGTTCCAGGTCTTCTCTACCATTCGTCCCTCCGGCACCCCTTATTATACTCCCCCTGCCCTTTGAAGTCCGGAGTCCTCGCAGAGAGGGGTCTTGGTGACTGAGGGGGTTCGGCGGGATTTCCTGCCGCTCGCTCCTTTGGTCTTTCCAGGTGGGTCTGGGAGGGACCCCAGACGCTCGGCAGGCGAGGCGCCTGCGCCATAGGGGCCTGGTGGCCGATCGAGCCCTCCCGGGGGAAGGCGATCCGAGGTGTGACTGGGCTGGCGCCTCTCGGTCTGACTCGGGGGGTTCCCGCTCCCTTGGTCGGGCATGCGTGGTAGGGTGTCGAGTCTGGCGGGGGCTCTGGCCGGCCCTCGGGTCTGTGTGGCTGGGGCGGCCGGAGTCGGAGATGCCGTGTCTTGGGGGTGGTTGCAGGTCGGCTGGATGATCGGGAGGGCCTACGCCGTGAGGCCGGTCTCACAAGGGGTAGTGTTTTAGGGTAGTGCATTGGTGTTCGGGCAGTTTAGGGGGTCATGCTGGGGGTAGTGTATTAGGGTTTGGGGCAGTGCAGTAGTGTTCGGGCAGTGTAGGGGGACGTGCTGGGGGTAGTGTTTTAGGGTTTAGGGAAGAGCAGTGGTGTTCAGGCAGTGTAGGAGATCATGCTGGGGGTGGTGTTTTAGGGTTTAATACAGAGCAGTGGTGTTCAGGCACTGTACGGGGTGTTGTTGGGGGTGGTGTTTCAGGGTTTACGGAAGGGGTGTTCGGGCAGTGTATTGGTTCTTTCTGGGGCTGGTGTTTCAGGGTTTACGGCAGTGCAGTGGCGTTCGGACAGTGTAGGGAGTCGTGCTGGGGTGGTGTATTAGGGTTTAGGGCAGTGCAGTGGTGTTTTGGTAGTGTAGGGGGTCGTTCTGGGGGTAGTGTTTCAGGGTTTAGGGCAGTGCAGTGGTGTTCGAGCAGTGTAGGGGGTCGTGCGGGGGGTGGTTTTTCAGGGTTTAGGGCAGTGCAGTGTTGTTCGGGCAGTGTAGGGGTCGTGCGAGTGGTGTTTCAGGGTTTAGGACAGTGCCGTGGTGTTCGGACAGTGTAGGGGGTCGTGCGGGGGGAACAACCTTTACAACGCAACTTTTACAACGCACTACCTTTACAACGCATTTTTTACAACGCATAATCCATTACAACGCATGACATTACAACGCATGACACTACAACGCATTTTTAAAAACTACCTTTACAACGCATTCCATTACAACGCATACTACCATTACAACGCATACCATTACAATGCATAATATTACACTACACTATCCAACACTTACCCTACTGTTGCACCCCCTGGAGTTAGAATAGTAATTTTTACCCCTATACTATCCAACACTTACCCTACTGATGCACCCCCTGGAGTTAGAATAGTAATTTTTACCCCTATACTATCCAACACTTACCCTACTGATGCACCCCCTGGAGTTAGAATAGTAATTTTTACCCCTATACTATCCAACACTTACCTACTGTTGCACCCCCTGGAGTTAGAATAGTAATTTTTACCCCTATACTATCCAACACTTACCCTACTGTTGCACCCCCTGGAGTTAGAATAGTAATTTTTACCCCTATACTATCCAACACTTACCCTACTGTTGCACCCCCTGGAGTTAGAATAGTAATTTTTACCCCTATTCTATCCAACACTTACCCTACTGTTGCACCCCCTGGAGTTAGAATAGTAATTGTTACCCCTATACTATCCAACACTTACCCTACTGTTGCACCCCCTGGAGTTAGAATAGTAATTTTTACCCCTATACTATCCAACACTTACCCTACTGTTGCACCCCCTGGAGTTAGAATAGTAATTTTTACCCCTATACTATCCAACACTTACCCTACTGTTGCACCCCCTGGAGTTAGAATAGTAATTTTTACCCCTATACTATCCAACACTTACCCTACTGTTGCACCCCCTGGAGTTAGAATAGTAATTTTTACCCCTATACTATCCAACACTTACCCCACTGTTGCACCCCCTGGAGTTAGAATAGTAATTTTTACCGCTATACTATCCAACACTTACCCTACTGTTGCACCCCCTGGAGTTAGAAAAGTAACTTTTACCCCTATACTATCTAATACTTACCTTAAATGTAATTTAATATTATGCGTTGTAATGGTATGCGTTGTAAAGGTAGTATGCGTTGTAATGGAAATGCGTTGTAAAGGTATTTTTTAAAAATGCGTTGTAGTGTCATGCGTTGTAATGTCATGCGTTGTAATGGATTATGCGTTGTAAAAAATGCGTTGTAAGTGCATGCGTTGTAAAAGTGTGCGTTGTAACGTCATACATCCGTCGTGCGGGGGTGGTGTTTCAGGGTCTAGGGGTAGTGTTTTAGGGTAGTGCATTGGTGTTCGGGCAGTGTAGGGGGTCGTGCTGGGGGTAGTGTATTAGGGTTTGGGGCAGTGCAGTAGTGTTCGGGCAGTGTAGGGGGACGTGCTGGGGGTAGTGTTTTAGGGTTTAGGGAAGAGCAGTGGTGTTCAGGCAGTGTAGGGGGTCATGCTGGGGGTGGTGTTTTAGGGTTTAATACAGAGCAGTGGTGTTCAGGCACTGTACGGGGTCTTGTTGGGGGTGGTGTTTCAGGGTTTACGGAAGGGGTGTTCGGGCAGTGTATTGGTTCTTTCTGGGGCTGGTGTTTCAGGGTTTACGGCAGTGCAGTGGTGTTCGGACAGTGTAGGGGGTCGTGCTGGGGGTGGTGTTTCAGGATTTAGGGCAGTGCAGTGGTATTCGGGTTCTGGAGGGGGTCGTGCTGGGGGTAGTGTTTCAGGGTTTAGGGAAGTGCAGTGGTGTTCGGGCACTGTAGGGGGTCATGCTGGGGGTGATGTTTCAGGGTTTAGGGCAGTGCAGTGGTGTTCGGGCAGTATAGACGTTTGTGCTGGGGGTGGTGTTTCAGGGTATAGGGCAGTGCAGTTGTTTTCGAGCAGTGTAGGGGTTTGTGCTGGTGCTAGTGTTTTAGGGTTTAATGCAGAGCAGTGGTGTTCAGACAGTGTACGGGGTCTTGCTCGGGGTGGTGTTTCAGGGTTTAGGGCAGGGGTGTTATGACAGTGTAGGGAGTCGTGCTGGGGTGGTGTTTCAGGGTTTAGCGCAGTGCAGTGGTGTTCGGGTAGTGTAGGGGGTCATACTGGGGGTAGTGTTTCATGGTTTAGGGCAGTGCAGTGGTGTTCGGACACTGTAGGGGGTCATGCTAGGGGTGGTGTTTTATGGTTTACGGCAGTGCAGTGGTGAACGGGCAGTGTAGGGGGTCGTGCTGGGGTGGTTTTTCAGGTTTTAGGGCAGTGCAGTGGTGTTTCATGGTTTAGGGCAGTGCAGTGGTGTTCGGGCAGTGTAGGGGTCGTGGGGGGTGGTGTTTCAGGGTTTAGGGCAGTGCAGTTCAAGCAGTGTAGGGGGTCGTGCGGGGGGTGGTGTTTCAGGGTTTATGTCAGTGCAGTTGTGTTCGGGCAGTGTACGGGGTCGTGCTGGGAGTGGTGTTTTCAGGGTTTATGGCAGTGCAGTTGTCTTTGTGCAGTGTAGGGGGTCGTTCAGGGGGGTGGTGTTTCAGGGTTTAGGGCAGGGGTGTTCGGGCAGTGTATTGGGTCTTTCTGGGGCTGGAGTTTCAGGGTTTAAGGCAGTACAGTGGTGTTCGGACAGTGTAGGAGGTCGTGCTGGGGGTGGTGTTTCAGGGTTTAGGGCAGTGCAGTGGTATTCGGGCAGTGTAGGGGTTTGTGCTGGGGTAGTGTTTTAGGGTTTAGGGCAGTGCAGTGGTGTTCGGGCAGTATAGACGTTTGTGCTGGGGTGGTGTTTCAGGGTTTAGGGCAGTGCAGTTGTTTTCGAGCAGTGTAGGGGTTCGTGCTGGTGCTAGTGTTTTAGGGTTTAATGCAGAGCAGTGGAGTTCAGACAGTGTACGGGGTCTTGCTGGGGGTGGTGTTTCAGGGTTTAGGGCAGGGGTGTTATGACAGTGTAGGGAGTCGTGCTGGGGTGGTGTTTCAGGGTTTAGGGCAGTGCAGTGGTGTTCGGGTAGTGTAGGGGGTCATACTGGGGGTAGTGTTTCAGGGTTTAGGGCAGTGCAGTGCTGTTTGGACACTGTAGGGGGTCATGCTAGGGGTGGTGTTTTATGGTTTAGGGCAGTGCAGTGGTGTTCGGGCATTGTAGGGGGTCGTGCTGGGGGTGGTTTTTCAGGGTCTAGGGCAGTGCTGTGGTGTTCGGGCAGTGTAGGGGGTTGTGCTGGGGTTGGTGTTTCAGGGTTTAGGGCAGTGCAGTGGTGTTCAGGCACTGTACGGGGTCTTGCTGGGCGTGGTGTTTCAGGGTTTAGGGCAGGGGTGTTCGGGCAGTGTATTGGGTCTTTCTGGGGCTGGAGTTTCAGGGTTTAAGGCAGTGCAGTGGTGTTCGGACAGTGTAGGGGGTCGTGCTGGGGGTGGTGTTTCAGGGTTTAGGGCAGTGCAGTGGTATTCAGGTTGTGGAGGGGGTCGTGCTGGGGGTAGTGTTTCAGGGTTTCGGCAGTGCAGTGGTGTTCGGGCACTGTAGGGGGTCATGCTGGGGGTGATGTTTCAGGGTTTAGGGCAGTGCAGTGGTGTTCGGGCAGTGTAGGGGGTCGTGCTGGGGGTGGTTTTTCAGGGTTTCGGGCAGTGCAGTGTTGTTCGGGCAGTGTAGGGGTTCGTGCTGGTGCTAGTGTTTTAGGGTTTAGGTCAGTGCAGTGGTGTTCGGGCAGTGTAGGGGTTTGTGCTGGGGGTAGTGTTTTAGGGTTTAGGGCAGTGCAGTGGTGTTCGGGCAGTGTAGGGGTTTGTGCTGGGGGTAGTGTTTTAGGGTTTAGGGCAGTGCAGTGGTGTTTGGGCAGTGTAGGGGTTTGTGCTGGGGGTAGTGTTTTAGGGTTCAGCGCAGTGCAGTGGTGTTCGGGCAGTGTAGGGGGTCGTACTGGGGGTAGTGTATTAGGGTTTGGGGCAGTGCAGTAGTGTTCGGGCAGTGTAGGGGGACGTGCTGGGGTAGTGTTTTAGGGTTTAGGGAAGAGCAGTGGTGTTCAGGCAGTGTAGGGGTTCATGCTGGGGGTGGTGTTTTAGGGTTAAATAGAGAGCAGTGGTGTTCAGGCACTGTACGGGGTCTTGCTGGGGGTGGTGTTTCAGGGTTTAGGGCTTGGGTGTTCGGGCAGTGTATTGGGTCTTTCTGGGGCTGGTGTTTCAGGGTTTACGGCAGTGCAGTGGTGTTCGGACAGTGTAGGGGGTCGTGCTGGGGGTGGTGTTTCAGGGTTTAGGGCAGTGCAGTGGTATTCGGGTTGTGGAGGGGGTTGTGCTGGGGGTAGTGTTTCAGGGTTTAGGGAAGTGCAGTGGTGTTCGGGCACTGTAGGGGGTCATGCTGGGGGTGATGTTTCAGGGTTTAGGGCAGTGCAGTGGTGTTCGGGCACTGTAGGGGGTCATGCTGGGGGTGGTGTTTCAGGGTTTAGGGCAGTGAAGTGTGGTTCGGGCAGTGTAGGGGTCGTGCGGGTGGTCTTTCAGGGTTTAGGGCAGTGCAGTGGTGTTCAGGCAGTGTAGAGGGGTGTGCGGGTGGTGTTTTAGGGTTTAGGGCAGGGAAGTGGTGTTCGGGCAGTGTAGGGGGATGTGCTGGGGGTAGTGTTTTAGGGTTTAGGGCAGAGCAGTGGTGTTCGGGCAGTGTAGGGGTCGTGCTGGGGGTGGTGTTTCAGGGTTTAGGGGAGGGGTGTTATGACAGTGTAGGGAGTCATGCTGGGGGTGGTGTTTTAGGGTTTAGGGCAGTGCAGTGGTGTTCTGGTAGTGTAGGGGGTCGTTCTGGGGGTAGTGTTTCAGGGTTTAGGGCAGTGCAGTGGTGTTCGGGCGCTGTAGGGGGTCATGCTAGGGGTGGTGTTTTATGGTTTAGGGCAGTGCAGTGGTGTTCGGGCAGAGTAGGGGTCGTGGAGGGGTGGTGTTACAGGGTTTAGGGCATTGCATTTCAGGCAGTGTAGGGGGTCATGCGGGGGGTGGTGTTTCAGGGTTTGGGCAGTGTCGTGGTGTTCGGGCAGTGTAGGGGGTCGTGCGGGGATGGTGTTTCATGGTTTTGGGAAGTGCGTGGTGGCCGAGCAGTGTAGGGGTTCGTGCTGATGCTAGTGTTTTAGGGTTTAGGTCAGTGCAGTGGTGTTCGGGCAGTGTAGGGGTTTGTGCTGGGGTAGTGTTTTAGGGTTTAGGGCAGTGCAGTGGTGTTCGGGCAGTATAGACGTTTGTGCTGGGGTGGTGTTTCAGGGTTTAGGGCAGTGCAGTTGTTTTCGAGCAGTGTAGGGGTTCGTGCTGGTGCTAGTGTTTTAGGGTTTAATGCAGAGCAGTGGAGTTCAGACAGTGTACGGGGTCTTGCTGGGGGTGGTGTTTCAGGGTTTAGGGCAGGGGTGTTCGGGCAGTGTATTGGGTCTTTCTGGGGCTGGAGTTTCAGGGTTTAAGGCAGTGCAGTGGTGTTCGGACAGTGTAGGGGGTCGTGCTGGGGGTGGTGTTTCAGGGTTTAGGGCAGTGCAGTGGTATTCAGGTTGTGGAGGGGGTCGTGCTGGGGGTAGTGTTTCAGGGTTTCGGCAGTGCAGTGGTGTTCGGGCACTGTAGGGGGTCATGCTGGGGGTGATGTTTCAGGGTTTAGGGCAGTGCAGTGGTGTTCGGGCAGTGTAGGGGGTCGTGCTGGGGGTGGTTTTTCAGGGTTTCGGGCAGTGCAGTGTTGTTCGGGCAGTGTAGGGGTTCGTGCTGGTGCTAGTGTTTTAGGGTTTAATGCAGAGCAGTGGAGTTCAGACAGTGTACGGGGTCTTGCTGGGGGTGGTGTTTCAGGGTTTAGGGCAGGGGTGTTATGACAGTGTAGGGAGTCGTTCTGGGGTGGTGTTTCAGGGTTTAGGGCAGTGCAGTGGTGTTCGGGTAGTGTAGGGGGTCATACTGGGGGTAGTGTTTCAGGGTTTAGGGCAGTGCAGTGGTGTTCGGACACTGTAGGGGGTCATGCTAGGGGTGGTGTTTTATGGTTTAGGGCAGTGCAGTGGTGTTCGGGCATTGTAGGGGGTCGTGCTGGGGGTGGTTTTTCAGGGTCTAGGGCAGTGCTGTGGTGTTCGGGCAGTGTAGGGGGTTGTGCTGGGGTTGGTGTTTCAGGGTTTAGGGCAGTGCAGTGGTGTTCAGGCACTGTACGGGGTCTTGCTGGGGGTGGTGTTTCAGGGTTTAGGGCAGGGGTGTTCGGGCAGTGTATTGGGTCTTTCTGGGGCTGGAGTTTCAGGGTTTAAGGCAGTGCAGTGGTGTTCGGACAGTGTAGGGGGTCGTGCTGGGGGTGGTGTTTCAGGGTTTAGGGCAGTGCAGTGGTATTCAGGTTGTGGAGGGGGTCGTGCTGGGGGTAGTGTTTCAGGGTTTCGGCAGTGCAGTGGTGTTCGGGCACTGTAGGGGGTCATGCTGGGGGTGATGTTTCAGGGTTTAGGGCAGTGCAGTGGTGTTCGGGCAGTGTAGGGGGTCGTGCTGGGGGTGGTTTTTCAGGGTTTCGGGCAGTGCAGTGTTGTTCGGGCAGTGTAGGGGTTCGTGCTGGTGCTAGTGTTTTAGGGTTTAGGTCAGTGCAGTGGTGTTCGGGCAGTGTAGGGGTTTGTGCTGGGGGTAGTGTTTTAGGGTTTAGGGCAGTGCAGTGGTGTTCGGGCAGTGTAGGGGTTTGTGCTGGGGGTAGTGTTTTAGGGTTTAGGGCAGTGCAGTGGTGTTTGGGCAGTGTAGGGGTTTGTGCTGGGGGTAGTGTTTTAGGGTTCAGGGCAGTGCAGTTGTGTTCGGGCAGTGTAGGGGGTCGTACTGGGGGTAGTGTATTAGGGTTTGGGGCAGTGCAGTAGTGTTCGGGCAGTGTAGGGGGACGTGCTGGGGTAGTGTTTTAGGGTTTAGGGAAGAGCAGTGGTGTTCAGGCAGTGTAGGGGTTCATGCTGGGGGTGGTGTTTTAGGGTTAAATAGAGAGCAGTGGTGTTCAGGCACTGTACGGGGTCTTGCTGGGGGTGGTGTTTCAGGGTTTAGGGCTTGGGTGTTCGGGCAGTGTATTGGGTCTTTCTGGGGCTGGTGTTTCAGGGTTTACGGCAGTGCAGTGGTGTTCGGACAGTGTAGGGGGTCGTGCTGGGGGTGGTGTTTCAGGGTTTAGGGCAGTGCAGTGGTATTCGGGTTGTGGAGGGGGTTGTGCTGGGGGTAGTGTTTCAGGGTTTAGGGAAGTGCAGTGGTGTTCGGGCACTGTAGGGGGTCATGCTGGGGGTGATGTTTCAGGGTTTAGGGCAGTGCAGTGGTGTTCGGGCACTGTAGGGGGTCATGCTGGGGGTGGTGTTTCAGGGTTTAGGGCAGTGCAGTGTTGTTCGGGCAGTGTAGGGGTCGTGCGGGTGGTCTTTCAGGGTTTAGGGCAGTGCAGTGGTGTTTGGGCAGTGCAGGGTTCATGCAGGGTATGGTGTTTCAGGGTTTAGGGCAGTGCAGTGGTGTTCAGGCAGTGTAGAGGGGTGTGCGGGTGGTGTTTTAGGGTTTAGGGCAGGGAAGTGGTGTTCGGGCAGTGTAGGGGGATGTGCTGGGGGTAGTGTTTTAGGGTTTAGGGCAGAGCAGTGGTGTTCGGGCAGTGTAGGGGTCGTGCTGGGGGTGGTGTTTCAGTGTTTAGGGGAGGGGTGTTAGGACAGTGTAGGGAGTCATGCTGGGGGTGGTGTTTTAGGGTTTAGGGCAGTGCAGTGGTGTTCTGGTAGTGTAGGGGGTCGTTCTGGGGGTAGTGTTTCAGGGTTTAGGGCAGTGCAGTGGTGTTCGGGCGCTGTAGGGGGTCATGCTAGGGGTGGTGTTTTATGGTTTAGGGCAGTGCAGTGGTGTTCGGGCAGTGTAGGGGTCGTGGAGGGGTGGTGTTACAGGGTTTAGGGCATTGCAGTTCAGGCAGTGTAGGGGGTCATGCGGGGGGTGGTGTTTCAGGGTTTGGGCAGTGCCGTGGTGTTCGGGCAGTGTAGGGGGTCGTGCGGGGATGGTGTTTCATGGTTTTGGGAAGTGCCGTGGTGGCCGAGCAGTGTAGGGGTTCGTGCTGATGCTAGTGTTTTAGGGTTTAGGTCAGTGCAGTGGTGTTCGGGCAGTGTAGGGGTTTGTGCTGGGGTAGTGTTTTAGGGTTTAGGGCAGTGCAGTGGTGTTCGGGCAGTATAGACGTTTGTGCTGGGGTGGTGTTTCAGGGTTTAGGGCAGTGCAGTTGTTTTCGAGCAGTGTAGGGGTTCGTGCTGGTGCTAGTGTTTAGGGTTTAATGCAGAGCAGTGGAGTTCAGACAGTGTACGGGGTCTTGCTGGGGGTGGTGTTTCAGGGTTTAGGGCAGGGGTGTTATGACAGTGTAGGGAGTCGTGCTGGGGTGGTGTTTCAGGGTTTAGGGCAGTGCAGTGGTGTTCGGGTAGTGTAGGGGGTCATACTGGGGGTAGTGTTTCAGGGTTTAGGGCAGTGCAGTGGTGTTCGGACACTGTAGGGGGTCATGCTAGGGGTGGTGTTTTATGGTTTAGGGCAGTGCAGTGGTGTTCGGGCATTGTAGGGGGTCGTGCTGGGGGTGGTTTTTCAGGGTCTAGGGCAGTGCTGTGGTGTTCGGGCAGTGTAGGGGGTTGTGCTGGGGTTGGTGTTTCAGGGTTTAGGGCAGTGCAGTGGTGTTCAGGCACTGTACGGGGTCTTGCTGGGGGTGGTGTTTCAGGGTTTAGGGCAGGGGTGTTCGGGCAGTGTATTGGGTCTTTCTGGGGCTGGAGTTTCAGGGTATAAGGCAGTGCAGTGGTGTTCGGACAGTGTAGGGGGTCGTGCTGGGGGTGGTGTTTCAGGGTTTAGGGCAGTGCAGTGGTATTCAGGTTGTGGAGGGGGTCGTGCTGGGGGTAGTGTTTCAGGGTTTCGGCAGTGCAGTGGTGTTCGGGCACTGTAGGGGGTCATGCTGGGGGTGATGTTTCAGGGTTTAGGGCAGTGCAGTGGTGTTCGGGCAGTGTAGGGGGTCGTGCTGGGGGTGGTTTTTCAGGGTTTCGGGCAGTGCAGTGTTGTTCGGGCAGTGTAGGGGTTCGTGCTGGTGCTAGTGTTTTAGGGTTTAGGTCAGTGCAGTGGTGTTCGGGCAGTGTAGGGGTTTGTGCTGGGGGTAGTGTTTTAGGGTTTAGGGCAGTGCAGTGGTGTTCGGGCAGTGTAGGGGTTTGTGCTGGGGGTAGTGTTTTAGGGTTTAGGGCAGTGCAGTGGTGTTTGGGCAGTGTAGGGGTTTGTGCTGGGGGTAGTGTTTTAGGGTTCAGGGCAGTGCAGTGGTGTTCGGGCAGTGTAGGGGGTCGTACTGGGGGTAGTGTATTAGGGTTTGGGGCAGTGCAGTAGTGTTCGGGCAGTGTAGGGGGACGTGCTGGGGTAGTGTTTTAGGGTTTAGGGAAGAGCAGTGGTGTTCAGGCAGTGTAGGGGTTCATGCTGGGGGTGGTGTTTTAGGGTTAAATAGAGAGCAGTGGTGTTCAGGCACTGTACGGGGTCTTGCTGGGGGTGGTGTTTCAGGGTTTAGGGCTTGGGTGTTCGGGCAGTGTATTGGGTCTTTCTGGGGCTGGTGTTTCAGGGTTTACGGCAGAGCAGTGGTGTTCGGACAGTGTAGGGGGTCGTGCTGGGGGTGGTGTTTCAGGGTTTAGGGCAGGGCAGTGGTATTCGGGTTGTGGAGGGGGTTGTGCTGGGGGTAGTGTTTCAGGGTTTAGGGAAGTGCAGTGGTGTTCGGGCACTGTACGGGGTCTTGTTGGGGGTGGTGTTTCAGGGTTTAGGGCAGTACAATGGTGTTCAGGCAGTGTAGGGGGTCATGCTGGGGGTGGTTTTTCAGGGTTTAGGGCAGTGCAGTGGTGTTCAGGCAGTGTTGGGGTTCGTGCGGGGGTGGTGTTTCAGGGTTTTTGGCAGTGCAGTGGTGTTTGGGCAGTGTAGGGGGTTGTGTGGGGGTGGTGTTTCAGGGCTTAGGGCAGTTCAGTGGAGTTTGGGCAGTGTTGGGGGACATGCGGTGGTGGTGTTTCAGGGATTAGTGCAGTGCAGTTGTGATCGGGCAGTGTAGAGGGTTGTGCTGGAAGTGGTGTTTCTCAGTTGAGGGCAGTTCAGTGGTGTTTGGGCAGTGTAGGGGTTTGTGCAGGTGCTAGTGTTTTAGGGTTTAGGGCAATGCATTGGTGTTCGGGCAGTGTAGGGGTTCATGTTTGGGGTAGTGTTTTAGGATTTAGGGCAGTGCAGTGGTGTTCAGGCAGTGTAGGGGGTTGTTCAGGGGGGTGGTGTTTCAGGGTTTACGGCAATGCAGTGGTGTTCAGGCAGTGTAGGGGGACATGCAGGGTGGTGTTTCAGGGTTTAGGGCAGTGCAGTGGTGTTTGGGCACTGTAGGGTATCGTGCTGGGGGTGGTGTTTCAGGGTTTAGGGCAGTGCAGTGGTGTTCGGGCAGTGTAGGGGGTCATGCGGGGGTGGTTTTTCAGGGTTTAGGTCAGTGCAGTTGTGTTCGGGCAGTGCAGGGTTCATGCAGGGTATGGTGTTTCAGGGTTTAGGGCAGTGCAGTGGTGTTCAGGCAGTGTAGAGGGTTGTGCGGGTGGTGTTTTAGGGTTTAGGGCAGGGAAGTGGTGTTCGGGCAGTGTACGGGGTCTTGCTGGGGGTGGTGTTTCAGGATTTAGGGCAGGGGTGTTATGACAGTGTAGGGAGTCGTGCTGGGGTGGTGTATTAGGGTTTAGGGCAGTGCAGTGGTGTTCTGGTAGTGTAGGGGGTCGTTCTGGGGGTAGTGTTTCAGGGTTTAGGGCAGTGCAGTGGTGTTCGGGCAGTGTAGGGGGTCGTGCTGGGGGTGGTTTTTCAGGGTTTAGGGCAGTGCAGTGTTGTTCGGGCAGTGTAGGGGGTCGTGCGGGGGTGGTGTTTCAGGGTCTAGGGGTAGTGTTTTAGGGTAGTGCATTGGTGTTCGGGCAGTGTAGGGGGTCGTGCTGGGGGTAGTGTATTAGGGTTTGGGGCAGTGCAGTAGTGTTCGGGCAGTGTAGGGGGACGTGCTGGGGGTAGTGTTTTAGGGTTTAGGGAAGAGCAGTGGTGTTCAGGCAGTGTAGGGGGTCATGCTGGGGGTGGTGTTTTAGGGTTTAATACAGAGCAGTGGTGTTCAGGCACTGTACGGGGTCTTGTTGGGGGTGGTGTTTCAGGGTTTAGGGAAGGGGTGTTCGGGCAGTGTATTGGTTCTTTCTGGGGCTGGTGTTTCAGGGTTTACGGCAGTGCAGTGGTGTTCGGACAGTGTAGGGGGTCGTGCTGGGGGTGGTGATTCAGGATTTAGGGCAGTGCAGTGGTATTTGGGTTCTGGAGGGGGTCGTGCTGGGGGTAGTGTTTCAGGGTTTAGGGAAGTGCAGTGGTGTTCGGGCACTGTAGGAGGTCATGCTGGGGGTGATGTTTCAGGGATTAGGGCAGTACAATGGTGTTCAGGCAGTGTAGGGGGTCGTGCTGGGGGTGGTTTTTCAGGGTTTAGGGCAGTGCAGTGTTGTTCGGGCAGTGTAGGGGTTCGTGCGGGGGTAGTGTTTTAGGGTTTAGGGAAGAGCAGTGGTGTTCAGGCACTGTAGGGGGTCATGCTGGGGGTGGTGTTTTAGGGTTTAATACAGAGCAGTGGTGTTCAGGCACTGTACGGGGTCTTGTTGGGGGTGGTGTTTCAGGGTTTAGGGCAGTGCCGTGGTGTTCGGACAGTGTAGGGGGTCGTGCGGGGATTGGTTTTTCAGGGTTTAGGGCAGTGCAGTGGTGTTCGGGCAGTGTTGGGGTTCGTGCGGGGGGTGGTGTTTCAGGGTTTTTGGCAGTGCATTGATGTTTGGGCAGTGTAGGGGGTCGTGTGGGGGTGGTGTTTCAGGGCTTATGGCAGTTCAGTGGAGTTTGGGCAGTGTAGGGGGACATGCAGTGGTGGTGTTTCAGGGTTTAGAGCAGTGCAGTTGTGTTGGGGCAGTGTAGAGGGTTGTGCTGGAAGTGGTGTTTCTCGGTTGAGGGCAGTGCAGTGGTGTTTGGGCAGTGTAGGGGTTTGTGCAGGTGCTAGTGTTTTAGGGTTTAGGGCAATGCATTGGTGTTCGGGCAGTGTAGGGGTTCATGTTTGGGGTAGTGTTTTAGGATTTAGGGCAGTGCAGTGGTGTTCAGGCAGTGTAGGGGGTCGTTCAGGGGGGTGGTGTTTCAGGGTTTACGGCAGTGCAGTGGTGTTCAGGCAGTGTAGGGGGATATGCAGGGTGGTGTTTCAGGGTTTAGGGCAGTGCAGTGGTGTTTGGGCACTGTAGGGTGTCGTGCTGGGGGTGGTGTTTCAGGGTTTAGGTCAGTGCAGTGGTGTTCTGGCAGTGTAGGGGGTCATGCGGGCGTGGTCTTTCAGGGTTTAGGGCAGTGCAGTGGTGTTCGGGCAGTGCAGGGTTCATGCAGGGTATGGTGTTTTAGGGTTTAGGGCAGTGCAGTGGTGTTCAGGCAGTGTAGAGGGGTGTGCGGGTGGTGTTTTAGGGTTTAGGGCATTGCAGTTCAGGCAGTGTAGGGGGTCGTGCGGGGGTGGTGTTTCAGGGTTTTGGGAAGTGCCGTGGTGTTCAGGCAGTGTAGGTGGTCGTGCGGGTGGTGGTGTTTCAGGGTTTATGGCAGTGCAGTTGTGTTCGTGCAGTGTAGGGGGTCGTTCAGGGAGGTGGTGTTTCAGGGTTTAGTGTAGTGCAGTGGTGTTCAGGCAGTGTAGGGGAACATGCGGGATGGTGTTTCAGGGTTTAGGGCAGTGCAGTGGTGTTCGGGTAGTGTTGGGGGTCGTGCTGGGGGTGGTGTTTCAGGGTTTAGTGCAGTGCAGTGGTGTTCGGCAGTGTAGGGGTCGTGCTGGGGTTGGTGTTTCAGGGTTTAGGGCAGTGCAGTGGTGTTCGGGCAGTGTAGGGGGTCATGCTGGGGGTAGTGTTTTAGGGTTTAGGGCAGTGCAGTGGTGTTCGGGCAGTGTAGGCGTTTGTGCTGGGGTAGTGTTTTAGGGTTTAGGGCAGTGCAGTGGTGTTCGGGCAGTGTAGGGGGTCATGCTGGGGGTAGTGTATTAGGGTTTGGGGCTGTGCAGTGGTGTTCGGGCAGTGTAGTGGGACGTGCTGGGGATAGTGTTTTAGGGTTTAGGGAAGAGCAGTGGTGTTCAGGCAGTGTAGGGGGTCATGCTGGGGGTGGTGTTTTAGGGTTTAATACAGAGCAGTGGTGTTCAGGCACTGTACGGGGTCTTGCTGGGGGTGGTGTTTCAGGGTTTAGGGCAGGGGTGTTCGGGCAGTGTATTATGTCTTTCTGGGGCTGGTATTTCAGGGTTTACGACAGTGCAGTGGTGTTCGGACAGTGTAGGGGGTCGTGCTGGGGGTGGTGTTTCAGGGTTTAGGGCAGTGCAGTGGTATTCGGGTTGTGTAGGGGGTCATGCTGGGGGTAGTGTTTCAGGGTTTAGGGCAGTGCAGTGGTGTTCGGGCACTGTAGGGGGTCATGCTGGGGGTGATCTTTCAGGGTTGAGGGCAGTGCAGTGGTGTTCGGGCAGTGTAGGGGTTCGTGCAGGTGCTAGTGTTTTAGGGTTTAGGGCAATGCATTTGCGTTTGGGCAGTGTAGGGGTTCATGCTTGGGGTAGTGTTTTAGGATTTAGGGCAGTGCAGTGGTGTTCAGGCAGTGTAGGGAGTCGTGTTGGGGGTAGTGTTTTAGGGTTTAGGGCAGAGCAGTGGTGTTCGGGCAGTGTAGGGGGTCATGCTGGGGGTGGTGTTTTAGGGTTTAGGGTAGAGCAGTGGTGTTCGGGCAGAGTAGGGGGTCATGCTTGGGGTGTTGTTTAGAGTTTAGGGCAGTGCAGTGGTGTTCGGGCTGTGTAGGGGGTCGTGCTGGTGGTGGTGTTTCGGGGTTTACTGTAGTGCAGTGGTGTCAGGACAGTGTAGGGGGTCGTGCTGGGGGTGGTGTTTCAGGGTTTAGGGCAGTGCTGTGGTGTTCGGGCAGTGTAGGGAGTCTTGCTGGGGGTGGTGTTTCAGGGTTTAGGGCAGTGCAGTAGTGTTAGGGCAGTGTATGGGGTCTTGCTGGGGCTGGTGTTTAAGGGTTTAGGGCAGGGCAGTGGTGTTCGGGCAGTTTAGGGGGTCTTGCTGGGTCTGGTGTTTCAGGGTTTAGGGCAGTGGTGTTCGGGCATTGTAGGGGTCTTCCTGGGGGTGGTGTTTCAGGGTTTAGGGCAGTGCAGTGGTGTTCGTGCAGTGTAGGGGTCGTGCTGGGGGTAGTGTTTTAGGGTTTAGGGCAGAGCAGTGGTGCTTGGACTGTGTAGGGGGTCGTGCTGGGGGTGGTGTTTAGGGTTTATGGCAGTGCGGTGGTGTTCAGGCAGTGTAGGGGGTCGTGCTGGGGTGGTGTTTCAGGATTTAGGGCAGTGCAGTGGTGTTCGGGCAGTGTAGGGGGTCTTGCTGGGGGTGATGTTTCAGGGTTTAGGGCAGTGGTGTTCGGGCAGTGTAGGGGGTCTTGCTGGGGTGGTGTTTCAGGGTTTAGGGCTGTGCAGTGGTGTTCGGGCAGTGTCGGGGGTCTTGCTGGGGCTGGCGTTTCAGGGTTTAGGGCAGTGCAGTGGTGTTTGGGCAGTGTGGGGGGTCTTGCTGGGGCTGGTGTTTCAGGGTTTAGGGCAGTGCAGTGGTGTTCGGGCTGTGTAGGGGGTCTTGCTGGGGTTGGTTTTTCAGGGTTTAGGGCAGTGCAGTGGTGTTCGGGCAGATTAGAGGGTCGTGCTGGGGCTGGTGTTTCAGGGTTTAGGGCAGTGCAGTGGTGTTCGGTCAGTGTAGTGGGTAGTACTGGGGCTGGTGTTTCAGGGTTTAGGGCAGTACAGTGGTGTTCGGGCAGTGTAGGGGGTCATGCTGGGGCTGGTGTTTCAGGGTTTAGGGCAGTGCAGTGCTGTTCGGGCAGTGTAGGGGGTCGTTCTGGGGCTGGTGTTTCAGGGTTTAGGGCAGTGCAGTGGTGTTCGGGTGGTGTAGGGGGTCGTAATGTGGCTGGTGCTTCAGGGTTTAGGACAGTGCAGTGGTGTTGGAAATTGACCTTTTTGCAGGGTCATCCCTAAGCTTTTTGCCTTCCTCCTGGATTTTTCCTAACCTCTTTTTGTTGGCTTTATGACTCTGGGCACTTTACCACTGTGATCAGTGCTAAAGTGCATATGCTCTCCCTATATAAATATGACATGTGAATTGGTATATCCATGAATGGCTTATTTGGTTTGCCTGTTAGTCCCTAGTAGCGTGGCCTGTGTGTGCCCAGGGCTGGTAAACCAAATGCTGCTGGTGGGCCTGCAGTGCTGGTTTGCGCCTCCCACAGAAGCAGCTTGTAAAGTGTACCTCAGACCTGCCACTGCAGTGTCTATGTGCAGTCCAGAACTGCCATCTTGGCTGTGAAGTGCACCCACTTCCCAGCCCCTGAACCTTCCCTTGGCATCATATAAGTCACCCCTAGGGTGCATTTTATGTGTAAGGTAGGACATGCCTTGGTGTGTGTAGCATGTCCTGGTAGTGAATTACACCCAATTTCGTTTTTCACTTCTGTAAGGCTACCTGTTCGCCATAGGCCCGAATGGGCAGTTTGACTATTACATTCTATAGTCCTAACTGACCCAAAGAACATGGTAGAAAAACGAATTTAGTATGCCTGAGCTCAGAATATTAAAATACATCTTTTAGTGAAGTTTATTTTTATATTCTGTGTTTGAAAATACCACTTTTAGAAAGTAGGTATTTTTTTTGCCTAAGCCTTCCAGTGTGCTCTGCTGTTATGTGTATTGGCTGTCTGGTTTTGGAGTGACTGGGCTGGGGAATTCCAGGAGACAGGGTGAGGCGTCCCAGTGGTGAATAGAGGGATCTGCATCTAGATGGGTGGGAGGAGTTGCACCTGGGACCTGAATAGGGCTGTGCATTCCCTCCACAATGCTGGCTCCACCTCCTGTGGTGCGTCTGATGTCTCTGCCCTGCACTCTGAAAGGAAGGATGTAGCCTCGTAAACAAAGTGCTCCAGGACTGGGCAGAACTGGTTCTGGCTGTGTTCAGTGACTTGTAGCTTCTGAGAACAAAGACTTTTGGGGTATAAATATCTGTGCTGAAACCCCTACAATTTGTATTGCTCCTGGACAACAAGAAGAACCTCTGTCCGTGTAACTGAAGGAATCTGCAGGAGAGGACTGTCCTTGTGCTTGTGTGCTGTTTCTTGGACTGGCCTGCAGTGGTTACTACTGGACTTGGAAGAAGAGGAAAAGGACTTTGAAGGAACTTTTATCTTGCTACAGCAATCACCCAAGCGCTAGAAGAGAGCTAGCCTCCTGCTGGAGTCTCAGGCACATCAGACTCCACCACCGGCCTCCTGTTTCCTCCCAGCGAGGATTTCTATCTGCAGGTGAGGCTTCTGTGGGTTCCAGGGCCTCTAGCTCTACTCCAGAGAAAAGAGTGCTGAAAATCATCGCTAACGCCCGTTTGCGAGCCGCCGCAGCTGAAGTGCGTACGAAAAATCATTGCGCTGCTGCTGCGGAGTGCTCGCTAACGGAGATCATTGCATCACATGTTTGCGGGCTGCCAAATGCTCGCTGACCTCAAGATTATCGCATCACCTGTTTGCGGGCTGCCAAAGACTCGCTAACCAGAGATCATCGCATCGACATCGTAGGGTGGACGCCAAGCGTCCGCCATTTCATCGCATCGCATCGGGATCGTCGCTCCCTCGCGGAGCGTCATTTCTTTTCATCGCAACAAGATCGCACACGCAACAGGTTCGGCGCATCATCCTCCCTTCGCGGCAAGGATTTCAACGCATTGCCGGCTTAGAGTGTGGAAGTTTGTCGCTTTGTCCTGCACACAGATCAGCGCATCATCCTCCCTTGCGGCAAGGATTCAACGCATCACTGGTCACGCGTGAGGAAAATCATCGCTACAACTCCTTAGCAACATTTTGGTTGCTTTGCTACAGAATCCAGGTATTTTGTGAGAAAAGGGTCGCAGAGACCACTGCCTTGAACTGAACTCCTCTTTACACACTTTAAACTATTTTAGCAGCCTTTCAAGAGTAACCCTATTTTTCTAGTATTGTGGATTGTTACTGTTATTGGTCTTGTGTTAAGTCTATATATAAAGATACTTATTTTTTATAACGACTTGTGTGGTGTCCCTTTGTAGTGTTCTTCACTGTGTTATTGTGTATGGTCATAAATGCTTCACACACTGCCTCTGAGATAAGCCTAGCTGCTCGTGCTACGTTACCACAGGGTTGAGCAGGGGTTATCAAAGGGTGTAGCCCGCTTACTCTGACTTAGGAAGAAGGGTCCCTAAATGGACAGTGGCCAGTCATTGCCAAATAGAGACCCCCATTTCTAACAAGTGGTGTTCGGGCGGTGTAGGGGGTCGTGCTGGGGCTGGTGTTTCAGGGTTTAGAGCAGTGCAGTGGTGTTCGGGCAGTGTAGGGGGTCATGCTGGGCCTTGTGTTTTAGGGTTTAGGGCAGTGCAGTGGTGTTCGGGTAGTGTAGGGGGTCGTGCTTGGGCTAGTGTTTTAGGCAGAGCAGTGTTGTTCCGGCAGTGTAGGGGGTCGTGCTGGGGTAGTGTTTTAGAGTGTAGGGTAGTGCAGTGGTGTTCGTGCAGTGTAGGGGGTCGTGCTGGGGTTGTGTTTTAGGGTTTAGGGCAGTGCGTGGTGTTTGTGTGGTGCGCAGCGCATGCTAGGCGAGACCTAAAAAGCATTGCACCAAGATGGCTGCCAACACTTCCTGGATTGAAGTGTTGGCAGCCAATTAGAGCGAAGCTCGTTCTTGTGTAGTTAGGTCCCGCCCAGATATATAAAGATTTTTTCCTTTAATATCTTGAAAACTACTGAACGGATTTGCACCATTTAAAAAAAAGGTCGCTTTATGAACCAAGCACTACCTTTTTGCCAAATTTGGTGGAATTCCATTCAGCAGTTTCAGCTCTAACCGTGTCTAAATTTTCCTATGGGAAATTGATTTTTTGACCTCTTTTTTTTTAATTTCTCAGGAACTACTGAACGGATTTACACCATTTAAAACAAAGGTCTCTTTCTGAACCAAGGGCTACCTTTTTGGCAAATTTGGTGTAATTCCGTTCAGCAGTTCGGGCTGTAGTCGTGTCTAAGGTTTCCTACGAGAAATAACATGGAGAAAACACATTTTGGGACCCTCCTTTTTTCTCATCACCCACTTGGTGAATCACCCCGAAACTTTCAGGATAGGAGCTGACCGGAGCGGGCCACAAGTTTTGAAAATTTCGAGAAGATTCGTCAACCGGCATCAAAGTTATTGGGAAAAGAAAAAACCCTTTTCCTATGGAAACTAGGTCTTTACTATAACTATCTACTGGCGACCGCCAGTAGATAAAAAAAAATATATATATATATATGTATATATATATGTATATATATATATATATATATACATATATATATATATATCTCTTCACTGAAAAAACCATAGGTTTCAGGGGTGTTATAGTTAGCTGGACATTTCCCTCATACAAAACCCTAGAAATTCCCCTGTTGTAGTTAGTTCAGCTAACTATAACTCGCGCCCCTGCAATGCACTGCTGATGACGTCACATATTACATCACTCATGACATGGTCAGTGACATCACTCATGACATCACTGATGACATCTCAAATGACATCACTGATGACATCACTCATGACATCATCCATGTGATAAATTACTGCATCTTCTCACACCCTAATTTAACCTTTGTGTTGGACCCGGCATCGTGGCGTGGCCCATCCAGACCCGTAGCGACACCAGACTGACCTCTACACCCCACACGACCCTGATTAACGTAGCCTACCCGACCCAGTCCACACCTGGTCCCCCACAGAACCCGGGGCTACCCACGTCCTTCCCTCCATCTTCCCGACACCGGGCACCCTTCCCCCTCCATCGGCCTTGCGGCCTCCAGTGACCCGGCCCCGCACCCCAGATGGCAGCCCTCAACCCAAGTGCAACCCAGGGCTAGTTGCGCCATGCCGGCTGGGGGGAGAGAGAGCTCCTGGTGAGCAGGAGAGGGAGGAGTAGTTTCACTCACACCTGGCCTCCTCTCAAGAGATAGTTTCGATCGCCCCTCCGGCCACCCTGAGGGCTGGCTCCACGCCTGCTGCGTGTCTGGGATCACTCCCGACCCCGCTTTGAAAGGATCAAAGGGGCCGCGTGGCAGGAACCCCCAACAAACGACCCCCAGGCGCTAAGACCCCTGCCGGTGAGGACTCCGGACATCAAAGAGGAGTCGACCTATAACAAGGGGCGCTCTGGGACCCTCGGCAGTTGAATCCTGGATCGAAACGAGCCCTGCTGACGTGGTCGCGGCTGAAAGAACATCCTCCCAAAATCCGACGGAACTTTTGGAACCTCGGTGAGCCCTGCAGACAGCGTCGCGGCTCCACCTGGCAGAGACGGACTTCTGCCTAAAACATCTGAGCCCTGCTGACGTGGTCGCAGCTCCCCGTGCATCCTTGAGAACACTGAGCCCTGCTGACCGACTCGCGGCTCCTTGAAGATTGTCCGACCTCCAACACCCTTACTCGAGCCCTGCAGACTTGGTCGCAACTCAAGAGACATTCTGGTCCGGCTGGACCCCAAAGATCGTATCGTATCCCCCGGCTCGAGGATTGAGAGCCGTGCGCCGGATACGCACCCGCATTGTCCCAGACCCTAAGACTGTCCCGCTACCCCTACCCCAACCGAGACTTTGTGAGCCCTTGCTCTACTTGTACAGACGCCTCTACGGATCATAAAGGTCCTGATATTTCTAGATAAAAAATACGTACTTCAGAATCTACGGTGTGGTGTCTCTGTGTTGCATGGTGCTAAATCAGCGTGTACAATCTTAGGTACGGGACCCAGCCCTGAGGGGGTCTCCTGCCAGTGCTCGGCTACCTCTCCCGGGAAAGGTGGGTCGCAGGGTGGTCAGGTACATATTCTGTCCTTCCCTGAGGCTGGCCCTTCTAACATTGGTGGCAAGCGACGGGATCCGAGCCCGCAAATCTAGAGATCGTACAGTGAACGGCTGACGCACTACCAAACAAAGACGGCAGAAGAAACCACCATGACACCACTGAAACCGACGCGAGAGCTACGTTTTGTGTACAGCGGTTAGGAGAATACACGCACAAGGAGCTGAAACAATTTTGCAGACAATGGAAGATCGCTACCACTGGTCTGAACACCAAGGAAGACATGCAACAAGCCCTGAAAGCCTGGGTGGAGTCCGGAGCCTCCCTTCCCCGACTGGACGAAGTCGGTGAGGAGACAGAGCGGCCGGACGAGCTCAGGAACTTCCCGAGAACAAGCAATAACCCCCATGCACAAAACAACGCAGCGGATGGGGGCTGGTCCACGGAAGGCGTCACAGACAGGGAAAGGGACCGAAGTCATGAACTGGAAATGGCCAAACTGAAAATAGAAGGCGAGATAAGGCTAGCCGAAAAGAGGCTAGCGGTGGAACAACTCCGAGTACAAGGAGAGCTAGAAGAAAAGAAGTTGCAACGGGAGCACGAGGAAAAAAAACTTCAGCTGGAGCACGAGCGCAGCTTGAAAGAAATAGAATTCAGAGCAAGGAGCGAAGGAGCTCAACCCCCGGGGGGCCAAGAACTCGCACCCCTGGGAGAGCCGAAAGTCCACATCCCCAAAGATGTGGTCAAAGAGTATTATCGAAATGATGACATCCAGCAGTGGTTCAAAGCCTACGAGGTAGCCATGACCTCCCACCGCGTCCCACAGAAGGACTGGGTGGCCGGATTGTGGGGGCGATTCCTGAGCGAAGGACGGGACACCCTCCTCGACCTACCGGCCTCTGTGCAAACATCCTACAGCCACATGAAGGAGGCCCTCCTCACGAAATACGGCCTCACCCCCAAAATGTATCGGCAGCGGTTCCGGGACTGCCGAAAGATCCCAGGCACCACCTGGGTGGAATACGTAAACTTTTACAGCCGAGCGCTGGAAGGGTGGATCAAGGGCAGCAAGGTAACCACCTTCGAAGAACTGACGGACCTCATTGCCTGGGAACACTTGTCCACAAACTGTTTTGTAGAACTGCGCCAGCACCTGCTCGACAGCAAGCTCGCAGACCCGAGGAAGCTGGCCGTCGAAGCAGATCGCTGGGTGAACAACCGGGTCCCCCGGAACCCCGTAGGAGACTACCCCCGCAGCCATCAAGGACCTCCCCGTCAGAGAGGGGGGGGAATCAAGGGAAACAGAGGGAGTTCCCATCCGGGCCCCCACGTAGCCCCCCGAGAAACCCACCCCCGGGGTTCCCAGCTCCTCCGCCAGACAGTACCGCCCCCCCAGGTAGACAAGGACCCCGGGTGAATATCACATGTTTCTGCTGTCAACGGCTAGGGCATTACGCCAGCGACCCTCAGTGCCCCATGGCCCAGAAACCCCCCACGACAGCTCCCCCAGCCTGACACATGGCCACCGTAACCCTAAGGGAGGAGTTTGAGGACCCCGAGGAATGGGAACCCGCAGCCATGGCCCTAGTCTCTTTAGGAGATCGAGATATGATTCCCGGGGCACCCCTACCCGCAAACACCAAGAAGTACCGCCAGCTCGTAAAGGTTAACGGCCACCCGGTGGAGGCCCTTCGTGACACCGGGGCGAGCATCACTGGTGTCCTCAGCCACTTAGTCCAGGCGGACCAGATCATCCCAAATGTCTTTTGCCCTGTGATAGCTTCCTACAACACTGAGAGCTTGTGTAAGGTGGCCTTGGTACCATTCGAATGGGGGGGAGTCACCGGAACATTGAGGGTGGCTGTCCGAACTGCACAACCTGTAGACTGCCTCCTGGGAAACGACTTGGAAATTTCCCCCTGGGGACAGGTCGAGCACAAGACCCACCTCGGGATGATGGGTCTACCAGAATGGGTGTGCGCAACCACCCGATCCATGGCGGCCCGACTACCCCCCCGCGGGGGAGTCGAGGACGAAGCCCCCAGCACCACCTCCGTTGACAAAGCCGGAGACGACCCCGTTGAACCTCACGACCTATCCCCAGGAGGAGGGCCCCTCGCCGACGACGTACCCGTCCATCCCGACCACACGCAGATCACGGAGTTAGGTGATCTGCCCGAGTTGGCCCAGTGGCGCCACGAAGGGGGCCCCTCCCGAGAGGAGTTCTGCCAAGAACAAGCGACCTGTCCTTCCCTGGTCGGACCCCGGCGGCAGGCCGAAGCCCATGCCACTGGCGACCAATCGGGAACCCACTTATTATATTGGGAGAATGACCTCCTGTACAGTGAACAGCGGTCTGCCGAGCTAGGGTCAGCCCGGGTGCTGGTGGTACCCATACGCTTCCGAGACTTCCTCCTGGGCTTGGCCCATGATGTACCGCTGGCCGGCCACTTGGGCCAGGACAAGACCTACCACCGCCTAGTAACGCACTTTTATTGGCCCAAAATGCGAGCCCACGTAGAGGCCCACTGCAAGTCCTGCCCCACGTGCCAGGCCAGTGGTAAAAGTGGAGGGAAGCACAAGGCTCCCCTCCAACCCTTACCAGTCGTCAGTACCCCCTTCGCGCTGGTCGGAATGGACATCGTGGGGCCCCTGGATCCCAAGACCACCCAGGGTCACTGCTTTATCCTTGTCCTATTGGACCATGCCACACGATACCTGGAGGCCATCCCCCTCCGCACCGTCATGGCCCCCGTGGTGGGCCGGGCCTTAATGGGGATCTTCTCCCGGGTAGGGTTCCCCCGAGAAGTCGTGAGCCACCGAGGCACCAATTTTATCTCAAAATATATGAGATCCCTGTGGCAACAATGTGGAATATCTTATAAATTCACTACCCCTTACCATCCCCAAGGCAATGGCCTAGTGGAACGGTTTAACCGGAATCTGAAGGGGATGATGATGGGTCTCGAGGAGTCCCTGCGGCGTAAGTGGGACGTCCTTCTCCCCTGCCTCCTGTTCGCCTACAGGGAAGTCCCCCAGAAGTCCTTGGGGTTCAGCCCGTTTGAATTACTGTATGGGCACCCAGTCAGAGGTCCCCTGAGCCTGGTCAAAGAGGGATGGGAGACGGCACCCCGGGACCCACCGCAGGATGTGTTCTGGTACCTGTTAACTCTCAGAAACCAGACTCGGAAATTTCGAGAGCTGGCCGAGGCCAACCTCGAGGCGAGCCAGGAAGAAATGAAGCGCTGGTACGACCAGAATGCCACTCTGGTCGAGTTTCAGCCCGGCCAGCAGGTCTGGGTGATGGCCCCAGTGAAGCCGTGCGCCCTCCAAGACAAATGGACCGGGCCCTTCCAAGTGGTAGAACGAAAAAGTCAGGTGACATACGTGGTGGACGTCCAGTCCCCTCGGAACCCCCTTCGGGTCCTCCACGTGAACCGCCTCAAGCCTCACTTTGTGCGGACGGAGTTGCGCTTGCTCCTGGCCACAGACGACGGGGCGGAAGAGGAAACGGAGCCTCTCCCTGACCTCCTGCGGGCCAAAAAAAAGGACGGCTCCGTGGAGGGGGTGATCCTCTCCCCCTCCCTCACACCCCAACAACACGAGGACTGCCGCCGGCTCTTGGGCCAGTTCTCCGACCTGTTCTCCCTCGTCCCCAAGGTCACCGACTGGTGCGTCCACGACGTGGACACCGGAGACAGCCCACCGGTACGGCACCGAGCCTACCGCATCCCCGACCGAGTCCGGGCCTGCATCCAGGCGGAGGTCTCGAAGATGTTATCTCTAGGGGTGATCGAGCCCACAGACAGTCCTTGGGCCAGCCCGGTGGTACTAGTCCCGAAAGCAGCTGCCCCTGGTGTTGCCCCCGAACTACGGTTCTGCGTGGACTACCGGGGGCTCAATGCGGTCACCCGAGCCGACGCTCACCCTATCCCCCGCGCAGATGAGCTCATTGACCGCCTTGGGTCTGCTCATTTTCTCAGCACCTTCGATCTGACCTGCGGATACTGGCAAATTGCGCTCACAGAAGGAGTCAAGGAGCGGTCCGCCTTCTCCACCCCGGATGGGCACTATCGCTTCAGAGTGATGCCCTTCGGGATGATAAATGCCCTGGCCACCTTTCAGAGACTGGTGAATAGAGTCCTGGCCGGGCTGGAAGAGTTTAGCGCCGCCTATCTGGACGATATTGCGGTATTCAGTTCCGAATGGGGTGAGCACCTCCGGAGGGTCTTGAGGGCCCTGCGCCAAGCCGGCCTCACCGTGAAAGCCAGCAAATGCCAGATTGGGCAAGGATCGGTGGTCTACCTGGGGCACCAGGTCGGCAGCGGGCAGGTCGCCCCCCTCCAACCTAAGATTGACGCCATCCTGGCCTGGGAACCACCAACCACCCAAACCGAAGTCCGCGCCTTTCTGGGCCTCACTGGTTACTACCGGAGGTTCATCCAAGGTTACGGCAGCCTCGTAGGACCCCTCACGGAGCTCACGTCCAAAAGACAACCTAAAAAGGTGCAGTGGACCCCTGCCTGCCAGGAGGCGTTCGACGCACTGAAACTCGCCATGTGTACAGCCCCTGTGCTCCAAGCCCCCGATTACTCCAAAGAGTTTGTGGTGCAAACGGATGCTTCCGAGCATGGCATTGGAGCCGTCCTATCCCAGCTCAATGAGAAGGGCCTGGATCAGCCCGTGGCCTTCATTAGCCGAAGGTTACTGCCCCGAGAGCAACGATGGAGCACCATTGAACGTGAGGCGTTCGCCGTAGTCTGTGCTCTAAAGAAACTGCGACCCTACCTCTTCGGAACCCACTTCCGAGTCCAGACGGATCATCGACCTTTACGGTGGCTCATGCAGATGAGGGGGGAGAACCCCAAACTGCTACAATGGTCAATCTCCCTTCAGGGGGTGGACTTCACAGTAGAGCATCGCCCTGGCACCGACCACACCAACGCTGACGGCCTCTCCAGATTCTTCCGCCTCAGCGAAGAGAACCCCCAAGAGGATGGGTAGTTCTCTTCGGCCTTCATCTGGGGGGGGACGCATGTTGGACCCGGCCTCGTGGCGTGGCCCATCCAGACCCATAGCGACATCAGACTGACCTCTACCTATACAGTTAAACACACTCAAGTTCACTTACTCATAAAAATAGTACCACATTCTTACGCTCTTATACAATCATTGATACAAGCACACACTCATCCATACAGCCACTCTCACAATCACACACTCTCACATATACCCACTTACACGCATATATACTGCCTTTCACATATGTAGTTAGTCACACATGTTCCACTGGGATATACATTCAATCCCTAACCCACCCATACATACACTCACCCAACCATACAGTTGATCACAGATGCACTCTTAAAACATGCACCCATAGAATCACCCACTCACACATCTATGCATAGAGTCACACACACCCTACCCACACAAATGCTCAGGCACCCATACAGATACTCAGACAACCAATCAATAACCCATATAGACACTCATATAGCTATTCACAAAACCATGCAGCCACTTATACACCTACACACAGACACATACAGACATTCACACAGTTTAGTCACTAGTCCGCAGTAAGATACATTTAATGACTCACTTATAGAGTCAGTTACGCACCTAGAAAATCATCCATTCACACACTTGTACACCCACTCATTCTTCCACAGGCCTTTCACTATAAATATATAAAATATATTTAAACTTTACAGAAACACACAGTCACTGGATGACGTCATCAGTGATGTCATCAGTGATGTCATTTGAGATGTCATCAGTGATGTCATGAGTGATGTCACTGACCATGCCATGAGTGATGTAATATGTGACGTCATCAGCAGTGCATTGCGGGGGCGCGAGTTATAGTTAGCTGAACTAACTATAACAGGGGAATTTCTAGGGTTTTGTACGAGGGAAATGTCCAGCTAACTATAACACCCCTGAAACCTATGGTTTTTTCAGTGAATTTCTAGGGTTTTTTAAATGCCAATTCCTAACTATAACGCCCCTGAAACCTTTGTTTTTTTCAGTGAATTTCAAAGGTTTTTTAAATGCTAATTCCTAACTATATCAGGCCTGAAACCTATGGTTTTTTCAGTGAATTTCAAAGGTTTTTTAAATGCTAATTCCTAACTATATCAGGCCTGAAACCTTTGTTTTTTTCAGTGAATTTAAAAGGTTTTGTAAATGACAATTTTTAATGTATTAATTGTTATACTGATTTTTTTGATACTGATTTACTACATTTTTAAACTATTTATTTTTAGATAATTTTTTTTAATGACATTATAATTACATTATACATTACAATACAAAATAAACTTTCTCAGAATGAATTACTTTAGTTTAAATACTTGGCAAATAGGCAACAGACTTTTAAGTACAGTAGTTACAGTTGTTGCAATGAGCAACACAATTTCAAACACAAAGCAACATTGAGCTCAATGTGAATTTCTAGTGAAATGCAATTAGTAACTTTATGGATTACTTTTCTAACCACAGGACTGGATCCTAGATTCAGTCCTTGGACATCTCCTGTAAACAGTTGAGTAAAAGCGTTTTAGTTACAGTAGTTATTTTTAAGGAATATTATTGTATTTCAAAAATTGACACTTAGAAATTTTTTCACATAGAATCACCAATGTTATCCTATGGCAGAAAATTCCCTTAGCAGGTAAGTAGTGTTATCGTTACTTTTTCTTACTCAGTGGTGGATCCTGGATCCAGCACTGGCCAACCTCCTGTAAACAGTTGAAAGAATGTGTTTAAGTCATACAGACGATTTTTTAGGAATATTTTTTGTTTGTGAAAATAGACACTTAGAAACTTTTCTGCTGAAAACAACACAATGGATTCCTATGGAAGGAAATACAAGTTACTGGTAAGTACGCTTAGAATTACCTTTCATGTTCAGTGCTGGGCTAAAAGATGCAGCCCTGGGTTCTCTCCTGATAACAGGTGAGTAAATCGGAATTCGTAGTTTGGCTGATTTTAGAGGAATATTTGTACGTTTCAAAAATGGACACTTAGAAAATTT
Source organism: Triturus cristatus (assembly GCF_964204655.1). Classification (NCBI taxonomy): domain Eukaryota; kingdom Metazoa; phylum Chordata; class Amphibia; order Caudata; family Salamandridae; genus Triturus; species Triturus cristatus. Next base: position 156,612,766 of record NC_140579.1, read on the forward strand.
TCTGCTGAAAACCACACAATGGATTCCTATGGAAGGAAATACAAGTTACTGGTAAGTACGCTTAGAATTACTTTTCAGAGTCAGTGCTGGGCTAAAAGATGCAGCCCAGGGTTCTCTCCTGATTACAGGTGAGTAAATCGGAATTCGTAGTTCGGCTGATTTTAGAGGAATATTTGTACAATGGTGAAGGAAGGGGCGGGGCCTGAGGTGATATGTGTGCAAACATGCCCTGTGGCGCGTTTTAAGTTGGGGAATTAATTTCTCTTCAATCCTGACGTCCCCTGGGGGCCAACTAGCCCTCCAGGTACCTCCAGTATGCGCCAGGGGGCTGCATTGCAGATAGGTGTTCAGAGGCCACGCCCCTTTTTACAACACTCTGCACCAGGTACCTCCAGTAAGTGCCATGGAGCTGCGTTGCAGAGAGGTGTAAAAAGGGGCGTGGCCTCATTACACCTCTCTGCAATGCAGCCCCCTGGTGCATACTGGAGGTTCCTGGGGGCCAACTAGCCCACCCCCAGGGACCCCCAGTATTGAAGAGGAATTCGTTCCCCCTCTGCAAACGCGCCAGGGGGCGCGTTTGCAGAGTGATGAAAGGAGGGGGCGTGGCCTCCGCCCGATCCCGTTTTCTTTTTGTCTTTTTAAGAAGGAGGGCTGTGTAGCTCCCCTTCTTTTTCTTATTTTTTGGCCCTGGGGACCCCATCCCCCAGGGCCTGCCCCTATTTTATTTTTTTTTTAAACTGTGGAGGGGGGCCGCGTGGCCCCCCTCCCGAGGCCTTAAGTTGCCCCGGGGCCCCCATCCCCCGGGGCATGGCCCTTTTTTGTTTTGTTTTTAATTTTTTGGGAGGGGGGCTGCCTTGCCCCCCTCCTGTGGCCTCTTTTGGCCCCGGGGACCCCACCCCATTTTTATTTGTATTCTTTTTATTTTGGGGAGGGTGGCTGCGTGGCCCCCCTCCCGGGCCACTACTGGCATGGCCCCGCCGGCTCCCCGCCTCCTGCGGGAGCCGGCATTGCTTTTCCACATGGGGAGCAGCTAACATTCTGCTCCCCATGGGAAAAAGCAATCTGCTTTGCTATTTGCTATTTGGAAGAGAGAGCAGGTTTCCCTGCTCTCTCTTCCAAATAGCAAAGCAGTTTGCAATGGCAGGGTGGGAGCCGCGAGGCTCCCGTCCTGCCATTGCAAACAGCAGTGTGGGCACCCCGGGACACTGCAGGAGTCGGCCCTGGGGGGTGGCCACCCCCCAGGGCCACGACAAGGCTCCATGAGGGGGGCCACGCGGCCCCCCTCCCACTTAAGTTAAAGCCCCGGGGGTGGTGGTCCCCGGGGCTTGGGGGTCCGTATCGGACCCCCTACTTTAAATATGTAGTGCCCCGGGGAGGTGGCGGTCGCCGGGGCATGTGGGGGGGCTCGAGCACCCCCACACAGGTTTTTTTTTTATTTTTTAAACAAGCCCCGGGGATGGCAGCCCCCGGGGCTGCGGGGGGGCCATGAGCCCCCTCGCATACATTAAGATAAGCCCCGGGGAGTGGCGGTCCCCGGGGCTGGGGGCCCCTCTGGGCCCCCCATAACTATGAATAATTGCCCCCAGGACTTGGCCCCCCCGGGAGCTAATTGTAAACGAAGCGCGGAAGCCCACGCTTCATTTTTTTTTTCCTCAGCGGGATGCACGGACCCTACGCGCATCCCTCGATTTTATTTAAAAAAAAAAAAATTTGGGGGGGCCTTGGGGGTCCTTGTGGGACCCCCTGAGCAGGCCTAGGGAGTCAGGGTGTTTCTACCCTGCCCCCTTTTCGCGTTTTGCAATGTTTTTTGGGGGGCTTCTTGTGCCTCGGTTCTATCGAGGCACAAGATGGCTGCCAACACTTCCTGATCTGGAGTGTTGACAGCCAATTAGCATTCAGCTCGTGCACGGCAGGGTGCACGCTGGGTGCGGGGAGGGTCCGCGGATCGTCCCCGGCCATAGATATATATGTACTTTTAACTGTAATTTTCTCAGGAACTACTGAACGGATTTACACCATTTAAGCAAAAGGCACGAGTCTGAACTGAGGACTACCTCTTTGCCAAATTTGGTGTAATTCCGTTCAGCAGTTCGGGCTGTAGCTGCGACAACAGATCCTATGGTAAATTGCATGGGGAAAACGCGTTTTGGCACCCCCCTTTTTTCTCAGCCCCCGCTTGACGAGTCACCGCGAAACTTTCAGGGTAGGAGCGGAGCGGAGCTGGCCAAAAGTTTGCAAAATTTCGCGAAGAGTCGTCAATCGACGCCAGACTTATTGGGAATAGAATGTTGCGGATTTCCTATGGAAAATACGTCCTAACTATAACTATCTACTGGGGACCGCCAGTAGAATGAATATATATATATATATCCAGTTTTGCTGCTTACTTCGCTCCCCAATCTCCGAGATACAAAAGCAGGCACGGACCACGATTCTGTGCAGATTAATTTATTTTTGCTAGTCGGCCATGACGCGTTTCGGTCCCTCCTGGACCTTGATCACATGACAACGCTTCTTGGCTTCAGCCGCCATTTTATAGTTTCAAAAGTGCAAAGTGCATAGTACAAAAAAACGGAATAGAAAGCAATGAAATACTACTGATTTATACATGATATATAAGTGTGTATCTATGCTTTGTTTTTCACTGGACATAGTGCAAATCATTCTAGTTCCAGATTTAGATATTATTAAAAACAGAAATGTCTAATATCATTCCATTTAAAAGCGTTAAAAACACATTAATAAATAATTGCACAAAGGTGCATAAAGTTCAAATGTGCTCAATATAGCTCTAAAATTTCATGTTAAAACAAAGCTCTATTATACCAATCTCAAGTTTACGTTTCAAGGTTAATCCTGTCAAATTAAAACATGATTGCATAAATGCGTATTGACATTGTTATAAGTTAAAATAACTTGTGGAATACCAGAAACGTTATACAGACAGATATTGCTTTACCTTCCGTTAAATGCTGATATATAAAGTGTAATGTTACACACGTGCTGGGTAAATGTACTAAAATTGACAATGTATAGACCTTATTTGTGATAATATTAAAAAAGTAAGTGTAGCCTGTTTAGCTAATCATTCTCTTATTCGTGAGGTATATGCTAAGTTTAAAAAAACTATATAAAATTGATCATTGGGCATCAAGCGACAGCCGATGGTTAAACCTGTCAGAATATCATATGTGTTGCTGATTCAATCTGGCTAAAAAATATATATGTATGTATATATATATATATATATACGAGGGGAGCTAAAAATATTTTAGGTTGGATTTTATAGCTTGTTGGTTTTTTAGCAAAGTGTTTTGCACTTAGCTAGTACTTGAAGAGTTATTGACATGTTAGATACAGGTGTAAAGGTCCTCGGTGGCATTGAGACCTCCCGGTCTCTTACTATGTAGATTTAAAATGTACCGGGTTTCAAGTTTACGTAATGTACCTTCTCTATCTCCTCCCCTTCTATTTTTTGGTACTTCATCAATAAGATAATATGACAGGTATTTAGGATCACTGTTGTGGATTTCCTGAAAATGTCTGGCGACTGGATAAGAGGGGTCCTTATTAATGATGGCAAGGTGTTGTAGGATTCTTTTATTAGCCGGGAGTTTTGTGCTACCTACATATTTAAGATTGCAGGTGCACTCTAAAACATACACGGCATAATCCGATTTGCAGTGTACGGCTTGCTTTATTTCTACCTCTTTCTCACTGAATGGAGTTTTGTAGGTCTTCCTGCTTGTACCAGGAATGCATGCTTTACAATTGTTACAGGCCATAAATCCTTTTCTTTGACAGAGCCAATTTAAAGGTTCTGTTACCTCAGGGCTGCTTGTAACTAGACTGTTACTCACTGATGGGGCTCTTCTGAAGGTTAAACCCAAGCTTTTTGGCAGTAGTGATCCCATTATTGGATCATCTAACACTATTGGCCAGTTGCGCTGCATTATATTTCAGATGGTTTTATGCTGTAGATTATAGGTGGTATTTAGTCGCAATTCATAAGTGGAATCCATTTTGGGTTTGGTGACCAGAAGTGGCTCTCTTTCCAGTTTCATCGTTTTAGCGATGGCCAAATCTAGGGTTTTTGTATTGTAGCCTCTGTCAAGAAATCTTTTTTTGCAATCTGATTGTGCCTTTTGTAAATCAGACATGCAGCTGCATATACGTTTGATTCTTAGCATTTCCCCATAAGGGATGCTATTGATCAAATGTCGTGGATGGAAACTCGACGAGTGTAACAGTGAATTCCCTGCCGTCAATTTTCTGAAAAGTTTTGTTTCCAGTTTGCCATTTTTCACATAGACCTCCACATCTAAAAAATTAATGTTGTGTTTGTCGATTGTTGCCGTAAAGCTTAAATTAATTTCATTATTGTTCAGGCTAATAACAAAATCATGAGCATCCTGTAACGGTCCATCCCAAACAAGAAAAATGTCATCTATGTATCTGTATAACAGTTTGACATGTTTTTCTACCACCAGCCTGTGCGTCACACAGAGGACCAGCTCCTCCCACCAGTCCATGTGTAAACAAGCATAGCTGGGAGAGAAGCTGGCCCCCATCGCAACGCCACGTGTCTGCTGGTAGACAGTTTTACCAAATAGAAAGACATTATTGTGCAAACAAAACTGTGTCAAATCACTTAGCATCATACTATGTGCAGACAGTCTTGGTTTTCCTTTGCCTAGGAAATGCTCCAATGCTCTTATGCCATCCCTATGTCTTATGCTCGTATATAAGGATACTATGTCCAGAGTCATTAATAGATAACTATTCTGCCATTCAAAATTGTTGATTTTTTGCAGGAAGTTGCTGGTGTCTCTTATATAAGTGGGTAATGCCTGTACTAGTTCCTGAAGAAAGAAGTCTATATATTGGCTGGCATTCTCCAATAGACTATTTTGGGCCGAGATAATAGGTCGACCCGGGGGGTTCTTGGCATCTTTGTGTATTTTAGGGATGAAATAGATATTGGGTATCGTAGGATTGTCTTTATGGATGAATTTGTATTCATCCATAGTTAAAGTTCCTGCGCATTTCCAAGCCAATAATTTGCTATAAAAATCATTTTGAATTGTTTTCAGTGCGCCCCAATTGCTGGTTTTGTAGCAGGTTCTATCATTTAGATGGGATAATGCCTCTTTCATATATTGAGTTCTATCCCATAAGACAATATTGCCTCCTTTATCCGCACTTCTGACAATCACATTTTTGTTACTTTGTAATTTTGACAATAATTGTTTGAGCTGCCTATCTTTGGGATGCCATTTCGATTTGCTTTGCATGATCTTGTAATTTAGTTTTTTGATTTCATTGATTACTTGATCATTAAAAATATATATATGTATATGTATATTCTAATACAACTTAGGTTACAGGTAACATTGCCCGGCGCCACCAATCTCAGATACTGGTCCCCACCAGTGCAATTATATATTCAACACAAACAAATCTGAGATAGTTTCATCTTACAAGCAAAGAAACAATATATGAGTCTTCTTATGTATTCATCTTCTGATGTTTATTCTTATTTTCTTTGTAGAGATTTACATATAAGAATCACAGTGATGCCTTCTTTTTCCTTTATGTTCAGATTTACATACAAGTATCACAGTAAAGCCAACACGTGTTTCGCGCACACTGCGCTTCTTCAGGGCTGTCATACAAACAACATAAAATTATTATTATTTTATTTTTATTTTAAACAGAAAAGGAGAACAACTTACAATAAAGCACGTTCCTGATACATTAATATACAAATTAACACTTATTTAAAATTAGAACATAATTATTAATTTATAAACTCAAAAGCAGTATCTAAAGTATAACCGATTGTTCAATCAGTCAAACGTGTACAGAAATTCGTGTTGTCATAATAATATACACATTTTCTATGGTAAGTATACCCATTCTAATGATCCATAGTGGTGTATCAATTTTTTAAAAAAATGTTATCCTCCCAGTTCTTATAATGGCTGGAGCATTTCTTTACCTCAGTTAAGTAGCTAATCTCACTTCTTGCATTGTATTTTGGAAAAAGTTATCCCATTAGTAGAGTCTCCGTTTTCTAAGTATAGGTTCCTAAAATAATATATATTGATGTTACCTTATTGCTTTGTTTATTTACAAATAATCATTATTAATATTGAAACTTAATTCTCACCTTAATTATTCATGTATACTTGTTGCACAGCTAAAATATATCTTCATAATCAGAGTGTATTCTTTATCAGTCCTCAGTCTACTGATCCTTGATAAGATCTGTAATAGTCCAAAAAAACAAACATATACCTTACACAGTGTCACCTAGTCTAAAGAAGAAAATTATTTTAAATATTAAAGAGTTTATTTTAATTAATTATTTGTTGAACCTTATACCAGGATCGAACCCGTGAAGTTAATTTTTTGTTGATACCTAGATCTAATGCGCTACGCTATCCTCCTTGTCAAAGCGAATCCAGTTTGAACTAGCTATCTGTTTGGTTTTTTAGATTAATTGTATGTTCAGAAAGGCTTCTGATGAATTATACCCAAAATTAAAGAACACTTACTAATATTACACATTTGAATCTACACTATAGGTACACTCTACTCTTCATGCTGACTAAAAAGCTTCATTCTGTCAATATCAGTAAAAAAAATATATCTATGACAATTGACTCTGAGAATAGCTGTGAAAAGTATTTACGAACTAGGACAGGACCTGTCAGTATTGTAAAGTCAAATTGACAGAGGAATGACTACACTTTATGTCTAAGTTCAACAAAATTAGAGTCCCAATGCTAGAGAATTCTTCTTACCTCTCAACCTTTCGACAATCGTCTAACCTTTTCCTCAGCCCGTACCGCAGACAAAACATTAGTGTCAACTGCCACTTTATATACTCCCCCTTAGTCAATCAATTAGCGTAATTTGGTGGGAAAGTTTGTTTAAATGTTAGCAGACTCAAGATGCGTCGTTGCCAGATCAACATGAGTTCTCCTCCTTAATAATGTTCAACATTTATTTAGAACAAAATCTGATTTTATATTAAAATAAAAAATAAAAATAGAGTACTACATGTAGCAAAATTAAGGGATTTATAAAAGGAAAAAATATTTAGTTGAATTCTTTTCTATTGAGATTCCGTGTTTTACTGCTCTGAGCTATCTTGTAAGTCAGTGCGGTCAGTCTTTTAATAGATATCTGTTTCTACCCTAGAACTAGTATCATAATAATGGTGATAAATTAGAAATATATATAGTTCAACATAAAAAGGTTACAATAAATAAAGCCTAAGGCATAAATACATGGTATCTTGATAATTATCCACACCCATGCATCTTCTAAGTATCTCAGCCAAGAATCGAACCCTGGATAGCTAGCATTGGAACTTGATTGTTCTTATGTGTTGTGCTATCTAGAACTATATAAAAGTTGCATCTTATAATAGTTTTCCTACCACACAATTCTATAATATTACGCAATTTATTCATAAGTCCTTAGTCATAATCTAATATTTAGGACAACAAAAATTAACCAAAGTAAAAAACAAATATGCATACAATCTATTATAAAAAACCTCTTGAACAACTAGTATTAAATCTATTAGGTAAGTAATTTATTAAATTTGTTAATTCCTCCTCCATCTAATTGAAACCCAAAATGTATTATTTACTCAGACCATTTTAATGAAAGAACGTACCCAAAATTAGAATGCTCAATAATTGTTGTTTATTAGAATCAACATCAGAGCTGCCTGCTCAGGTCACTGTACCTATTCTCAACTTCTTAATTGTATTGTAGCAGGAGGTCGTGATCTATGGGAAGTAACTTAGAGTCCCAATTATGATCATCTTAAATATCAATAAGTATACATTACATATGTATTTCTCTTATTCATTCCTACATGTGACATACAGAGTCGCAAAGAAGATTTAATTAAGATATTGAGATATTAGCTACATGCTCTATATATATCCTACTTATTAAGGACCGAGTTAACTTAATAATGTATATATTTCACGATCCATATTCAACCCATATTGTACTGCTCGTAATTTATTAATCCAATAGGTTTCTCTCGATCTTAATTTTGCTTCTAAGTCTCCACCTCTTCTATCAATATTAACTTGTTCAATACCCATGAATTGGATATCTTTTAATTCAGTCAGTTTATGTTTATCTTTGAAATGTACTGCCATTGGATATTTAGGATCGCAGTTTTAGATGGCTCTAAGATGTTCCATCCATCTAATCTTCAGTTTTCTCATAGATGAACCCACATATATTTTTTTACAAATACAAGTCATTGTGTATATACAGTGGCTCGTATTGCAATTAATGAAAGAGTTGATTCTGTATGTGTTCTTATATGTGTGATCACAAAAAGTTTCAGTTTTATCTACAACATATTTACAACAAATACATTGATTACATCTATAACATCCAGGTGTTAAGATAGTTTTTGTTAATAGTTGTTGTTCATTCTGCACTTCATATTGACATGTATCACTGGGACTCAGAAGATTTCTAAGTGTTGGTGCTTTTTTATACACCATTTTAGGCTTGTTGTCTAGAAATTGGGCAATTTCTTTATCTAAAGTCAATATGTCCCAATATTTACTAAGTGAATGGAAGACCCTATCGTTTCCTTCACTGTACGTAGTGATCTATCTAATCACATCTTTTTTATTCTCTCTGGGTCGTGGTCTGTCATTCAAAAGTTCATCTCTTGTCACTTTCTGTGCTCTGAGTCTAGCTTTTTCTACAGTTCTGCTGTCATAACCTCTTCTCAAAAATCTTTCAGTTATATCTTTCGTTACAGTTTTGTATTCCATATCCTCACTACAGTTTCTTTTAGCTCTAAGAAATTCCCCGTATGGAATGTTATCAATCTGCATTCTTAGATGTCCTGATTTAGCATGTAATATTGAATTCGTTGATGTTAATTTCCGAAGAAGTCTCGACTCTATGTGTCCATGTGAAACGTACATTTCTACATCTAAAAAAACAATGCTTTCTAGACTATATTCAAGGGAAAGAGTTATATTATAGTTGTTAGTATTTAAATAATTGTGAAATAATTTTAGCTTTACTTCACTACCTTTCCAAATCATAAACACATCATCTATAAATCTACCCCAGTAGATAATAATTTCCTCAAATTCACTTCGCCTCCAAGCATGTTCTCTTTCATATATATTTGTATATTACCTACTGGCAGTCGCCAGTAGGTAGTTATAGTTAGGACCTATTTTCCAAAGGAAATCCGCAACATTCTATTTGAAATAACGTTGGCGCCGATTGACGAATCTTCGTGAAATTTTCCAAACTTTTGGCCAGCTCCGGTCCGCTCCTATCCTGAAAATTCCACGGTGATTCGTCAAGCTGGGACCGAGAAAAAAGGGGGTTCCAAAAACGCGTTTTCCCCAAGCATTTTCCCATAGGACCTGTTGACGCAGCTACAGCCCGAACTGCTCAGCGGAATTACACCAAGTTTGGCAAAGAGGTAGTCCTCAGTTCAGACTCGTGCCTTTTGCTTAAATGGTGTAAATCTGTTCAGTAGTTCCTGAGAAAATCAAAATCACATATATCTCTGGGCGGAGCCTAACCACACATCTCCTCGTGAGATCTGATTGGCTGTCAGTACTTCATCCAAGAAGTGTTGGCAGCCATCTTGGGACCAATATACATGATAGCACCTCATTAAAAAGCATTGCAGTTAATAGAAGGTTTTAAGACTTTAGTTACATTATAAATCATTTGTTGATGGTACCATACTAATTTTAGGAATTGTGGTATGTTCTAAGGTGATTTTACCATGTGAAAAAGCCTTCTGCTGGGATATCATGAATCATGTTTGAGAGAAAACTATTTTCACATGCTTTTCCCACACAGGTTTGGAAGGTGATCTATAAGCTAAACTGAGAGCATATTTTCTGTAAATTCACATTATCTTTCTCAGTCATGTGAGAATGAAGTCTGACATTCTCACTAAAACATGTACATCCAACAAGGGCAGAGACTGTCAGTTGATTCCTTTGTGTTCTACTGCAGCTTCCCAGAGTGTTCTAAAGAACAACTAGAGCGCTAACAGTCCTACTTATGACAAACGTATTGCACACCTGAAGCCATCTTGATTGGAATAAAGTGGTAACTCTTAAAACATTTAATTTAAAAAGGAACAAAATGAGGGGGTTCATTTTGCCATAGAAAGTATGATTAGTGCTGCAAAAAGAAAATTAGGGCACATTTTGTGTGACTTCTCAAATCCTCTTCTATTTCATTAAAAAATTGTGACATGCAGACTGAAACATGCACTTTCAATACCAGCAGCAGACTTCCCTGGTGAGCAGTAGCTTTACTACAGTGATCTAAAAAGCAACTAGAGTGCTAACATTCTGAATTTATGGCAAATGTGTGACACATTTGAATGCCTTCTTGATGGAATCAAAGTAAAAAACTGAAAGTATTTCCTACTGAGGAGACTGTAGTAAATGAGGAAATTAGGAAACTTCATAACAAATACGTCTCCCAAAATGGCCACCAGAGACCAAAGAGCCCAAATGTAGCCCAAATATCACCCAGTTGTAGCCCAACTATAGCCCAATGACAGAATGTCACAGAGTGTTCTAACGAACAACTAGAGCGCTAACAGTCTTACTTATGACAAAAGTATGGCACACCTGAAGCCATCTTGATTGGAATAAAGTGGTAACACTTAAAACATTTACTTTACAACGGAACAAAATGAGGGGGTTCATTTTGCCATAGAAATTATGATTAGTGCTGCAGAAAGAAAAATTAGGGCACATTTTGACTTCTCAAATCCTCTTCTATTTCATAAAAAAATTCTGACATGCAGACTGAAACATGCACTTTGAATACCAGCAGAAGACTACCCTGGTGAGCAGTAGCTTTACTACAGTGATCTAATGAGCAACTAGAGTGCTAACATTCAGAATTTATGGCAAATGTGTGATACATCTGAATGCCTTCTTGATGGAACCAAAGTAAAAAACTGAAAGTATTTCCTACTGAGGAGACTGAGTAAATGAGGAAATTAGGAAACTTCATAACAAATAAATCTCCCAAGATTGCCACCAGAGACAAAAGAGCCCAAATGTAGCCCAAATATCACCCAGATGTAGCCCAAGTATAGCCCAATGACAGAATGTCCCAGAGTGTTCTAACGAACAACTAGAGCGCTAACAGTCTTACTTATGACAAAAGTATGGAACACCTGAAGCCATATTGATTGGAATAAAGTGGTAACACTTAAAACATTTAGTTTACAAAGGAACAAAATGAGGGGGTTCATTTTGCCATAGAAATTATGGTTAGTGCTGCAGAAAGAAAAATTAGGACACATTTTGACTTCTCAAATCCTCTTCTATTTCATAAAACATTCTGACATGCAGACTGAAACATGCACTTTGAATACCAGCAGCAGACTTCCCTGGTGAGCAGTAGCTTTACTACAGTGATCAAATGAGCAACTAGAGTGCTAACATTCAGAATTTATGGCAAATGTGTGACACATCTGAATGCCTTCTTGATGGAGCCAAAGTAAAACCCTGAAAGTATTTCCTACTGAGGAGACTGCAGTAAATGAGGAAATTAGAAAACTTCATAACAAATAAATCTCCCAAGATGGCCACCAGAGACAAAAGAGCCCAAATGCAGCACAAATATCACCCAGATGTAGCCCACATGTAGCCCAATGACAGAAGTGTGCAAAACACTTATTTTTTGTGTATTTGCAGTTTTATGTAGTGCAGACTTGTCAGGTATTGGAGTGCTTTACATGAGCATTGGTTACATCACACAAGACCATATTCATTTTGGTTGTTGACATGGGGAGATTAAGTGATTTGACCAGAATCACAGAATGTTGAGCTGAAGCAGAAACTCCAACCTGGTTCCCCAGTTGCAAAGTCTGCAGCTCTGGAAGTAACACCACATCCTCTCCCCTAAGTGCAACATTTAATCAAGTGGTCAACTGGAGAAAAAAACATAAAGATTACAAATAATTTAAAAGTTCTTTGTCGCTATTTGAAAACTCAGAAAATATGTCCTCATTTTAGTTTTTTAGAGCACTAACCATAATTTTGATGCAAATAAGACCCTCTCATATATGTAATTTCTAAAGGAAATGCCCTAGGTATTACAGTTTTGATTACATCAAGATGATGTCAGGCGTTCCACACTTTTGTAATAAATATAGAATGTTAGCAATCTAGTTGTTCATTGGGATACTGTTGAGAGGCAGAGGCCAGGGGCACGGACTCTGAAAATTGAAGCCAGGTAGGAGAGTGCAGAGGCAACAATTTGACCACACTGGGCAGGCAGGAAGGGCAGTGGCAGCACAACAGACTATGGAGGGCAGTGAAAAGGGGGGCAGGGGCAACAAACCAACAATACAGGACTGGCAAGAGAGGCTGTGGCAATATAATAGACCATTGTGGGCAGAAGGAAGAGGCAGTGGTAGTACACCCATACATGCCAACAGACCCGTTTCAGCCAGGAAACGTCCAATGTTTTTAAGCTCAAATGGGCTTTATTTGATCTGTCTCCTGTCTACAATCTCCTCTTTTTCAATATAACTCAAAGGGGAAAATCAATACCCCAGTTTTTTTTCAAAATCTCCCTCTTCCCAAGTTCAAAGTATTCACAAGTATGGTACATTGGATCATGGTAGGCAGGAGGAATTGGGGTATGGACATGGACTCAGATAACAGAGGACAGGTGGGACATGGAGAGGTGCACCAAACTGACCCTACAGGGCAGGCATCAGGGTTTTCAGCAGCACAATACACCACACAGGGCATGCGGGATGGGAGTGCAGCACAACAATCCATAGAAAGCAATATGGAGGGGACTGGACCATGCACATGGACAACAGAGAACAGAGGGGAAAGAGGCAATGGAAGCTAGCTGACCATAATGGACAGACATGAGAGACAGCTGCAGCATAACAGACCATAAAGGACAGAAGGCACGGATCAGGGGCATTACAATGGAACAGACAAGCCAGGAGGGAGGGAATAGGGGTCTGCACATGGAAACAGAGGGCTGGGGGCAAGAGGGAAGGAGCAGCAAGATGACCATGGAGGTCAGGCAGGATGGGCACTAGAAACAAGACACACCAACAGTGAGACTATGATGGCATACACACAGACCATGGAGGGAAGGTGGGAGGGGGTCAGGGGCAGCTAGCTGACCACACAGGGAAGGTGGGAGGGGCCATGGCAGCACAGAAGACCATGCATGGCAAGCAGGAGGGTTAGTGGCAGCACAATGGCTATGATGGGCATGAAGGAGGGTGCAGGGGCATGCACAAAGGACCATGGAGGATAGAAGGGAGGGTCAGTACCTGGGCACAGACAAGAGAGTTCAGGGGAAGGAGCCTCACAACAGACCGCGTGGGGCAGGCAAGAGGAGCAGTTGCAGCACAACAGACCAGGGAGGGCAGAAGGGTGTGGCAGTAAAATGGACCATGGAAGACAGGAGGAAGGGTATAGGGTCATGGCATGTGGACAGGCAGGGTGGAGGTGGCAGGGACAGGTTACAGTCATCTGACAATGCTAGGCAGGTGGGAGGGGAGTGGCAGCTCAACAGAACACTCAGAGTAGATAGGAGTGGCAGGTCCATGGAACATGGTGGGCAAAAAGGATGGAGCAGGGGCATGCACAAAGACATCGGAGAGCAGGAGGAAGGAGACTAGGGGCAGCAAGCTAAGCACGGAGGCTAAGCAGGAGGTCAATGATGGGCCATAGAATTGGGCAATGGAGGACAGGAGGAGTGGACTGGTACATCATGCTAAATGGAGGGCAGTGGCAGCACATCAGACCATGCATGGCAGGAGGGATGAGGCTAGTCCATGGATTTAGACAACAGAGGATAGAGAGGAGGTGGAAGGGGCAGCAAGCTAACTGTTCAGAGAAGGAGGGTATTAGAAACTTTATTGTTTTTAAAATGTGTGTCTGTGCGAACTACTTAAAATATGAGCAAGTATGCAGCATAATCTCACTTTTATTGAGGAAGAAGAGGAAGTTTGTGACTGTGACTCCGGGCTCACTTGGCAGAAACACCCCCTGACCCTCCACCCCCCATCGCAAAATATAATGCCCGTGAAAAGGGTAGGTGGACGCAGTGTTATATAGAACATAGTCCTGAGAGCACGATTCAAAATGGAAACTAGATATAGTATATGGTAAAAACTATGCACCAAAAAGTGTGATATAAGATGAACCGTGGCGTGAAATATAATATGCAATACATTGTGCGCAATGACAGATTCATTGGCGATCGCGAGATAGCACAGGCACTAGCGCGTGCTATGCGATATGCGCCTTGGAGTGTAATATGCACAGGGCAGTGTTGTGTAACCTAACGAGTATCTAAAGTTCTAATATAAAATATGTGCTGGGGAGTGTAACGTTGCATATGCACTGTGACAAAGATATGGATCCCAGATTGTAATATGTATGGCATAGCGCAGTGCGTTATAACATAGGCATCGAGGAAGGCACGTTAGATGGGGCAATATAACCCGTGCGAAGGCAAGTGTGGCATGACATATTCACGGGGTGGTGTTACAGTGCACATGGGCTAGAGAGTGTCATAGCATACGCACTAGCTGGTGAAATGCAATACAGAGGTGTGTGGCACTCGGCGGGCACTGGTGGGTGTAACACAGCATTGGGCTCAGCCAGGAGCACGCTGTGACTCTCAAGTGAGGTTCGTCTCCTTTCCAGAGAGTAAAATAAAAAGTATTACACATCCGGTGGTGGATGTGTGTTTTATTAACCGTGAGGGGGGTTTCTTGCATAGTTGGGTCGAATTTTTGTCGAATCTCCTTTGAATGGCTTGGTGTGCATTAAATGTGCCCGTCAATAGCTACCCATGTTTGTATAAATAAACAACAAGGGTGTCTACTTGGAGAGTACCCACCGGCGGGGGCGCCGGGATTAGGCACGGTAGGGCGTCAGACACATCAGAGCTTCATTAGCGGTGTAAGTACATTCCACGTGGATTGATTGTATGCATAGTCACCTTTTAATGAATATCACGCAAATCGTCATGGTGATAGGTACATATGGTTTGTCCAGCATGTCCTAGGTGTTTCTATAAATATATATTTTTTTTAAATAATAAAAAACAAAGGCCGGCTCCGGGGGATGGGGTCCCCGGGGCTATAAGTGGCCTGAGGAGGGGGGCAACGCAGCCACCCTCCTAAAGAATTGTTTTTTAAAAAAGGCCATGACCCGGGGGTTGGGGACCCCGGGGCCGATTAAGGCCTTGGGAGGGGGGCCACGCGGCCCCCTTCCAAATTAATTTTTTTCACAAAAACAATTCCCCAGGGCCAATAAATTAGAAAAAGAAGGGGGGCCACACAGCCCTCCTTCTTATAAAAATAAAAGACCGGCATCGCGCCGGAGGCCACGCCCCCTCCTTGCAGCACTCTGCAAAAGCGCCCCCTGGCCAGTTGTAAGTTGGGGAATTAATTCCCCTTCAATACTGAGGGTACCTGAGGGCCAACTAGCCCAACAGGTATCTCCAGTATGCGCCAGGGAGCTGCGTTGCAGACAGGTGTTCTGATGCCACGCCCCTTTTTAAACCTCTATGCAACGCAGCTCTGTGGCACTTACTGGAGGTATTTAGTGGGCTAGTTTGACCCTAGGGACCCTCAGGATTCAAGCGGACTTAATCTCCCAACTTAAAACGGCCACAGGGCGTGTTTACACAGTGGGGAAGGGAGGGGACGGGGCCTGAGTTGACGTGTGCAAACACGCCCTATGGCGAGTTTTAAGTTGGGGAAATAATTCCCCTTCAATCCTGAAGGCCCCTGGGGGCTAACTAGCCCACAAGGTGCTTCCAGTAAGCGCCACTGAGCTGCGTTGCAGAGAGGTGGTCCAGGCCTTGCCACTTTTTACACCTCTCTGCAACGCAGCTCTGTGGCGCTTACTGGAGGTACCTAGTGGGCTAGTTGGACCCTAGGGACCCTCTGGATTCAAGGGGACTTAATCTCCCAACTTAATACGGCCACAGTGCGTGTTTACACAGTGGGGAAGGGAGGGGACGGGGCCTGAGGTGACGTGTGCAAACACACCCTGTGGCGCGTTTTAAGTTGGAGAAATAATTCCCCTTCAATCCTGAGGGACCCTGGGGGCCAACTAGCCCACCAGGTGCTTCCAGTAAGCGCCACTGTGCTGCGTTGCAGAGAGGTGGTCTAGGCCGTGCCCCTTTTTACATCTCTCTGCAATGCAGCTCTGTGGCGCTTACTGGAGGTACCTAGTGGTCTAGTTGGACCCTAGGGACCCTCAGGATTCAAGGGGACTTAATCTCCCAACTTAAAACGGCCACAGGGCGTGTTTACAGAGTGGGGAAGGGAGGGGACGGGGCCTGAGGTGACGTGTGCAAACACGCCCTGTGGCGCGTTTTAAGAGGTAGTTTTAATCCCCTGCCCTGTTATATACTAGGGGCTTACAGAGGAGGTCATGCTAATCACAGGGGGACCCCAACGCATAGTGTTCCCTAGTGTATGTAGGTGTTTTCACTGTATTCTGGCCTGTCCAGGTCGGGAGGATAGCACCGCTGTGGTATGAATGCAGATTGCCGACTTCAGATTCACTGACTTCGTTATGGCAGAGGAGCAGGTTTGCAACTAAATATCACTGGCAGTATCCCCGGAGGCCCACTGGGGTTTGAAATTTATCAAATGTGATGTATTAAGGCAGAACTAATTATGGACTAAATAAGGGTATGGACTACAAGTCCCAAGAGGCAATTGGCGATAACCCATTAGAGGGAGTTACAAATAATGAATCACGTGCCTTGCCCGTTGACTGCCGATTAACATGGACAGCCCGTGAACAAGGAGTAATCCGAAACGCGTAGGGCTACGCATGTATCTGGGGATGTTTGCCGGTTTGAGCTGAATAAAGGAGCCTGCCGGAAACTGCAGGATTCAACCTGCTCCTGTGTGCATCTTCAATTTTGGGCGAACTTTGGATGATATATATATATATATATATAAGCAAAACCACTGATTAAATAATCGCTCAGGCTCAAGGCTACGGTCGAAACACATTGGTGATGACCGACTTGTTCATAATAAACACTATGCATTTTTTGATCCAGGAGAGTCGAGTGATTTGCTGTTGATTTGCTGTTGTTTCACATATTAGGCTTCTGGAGCCCGACTCGCCACATTTGGAGCCACCTGCTCTTTGAACTTGATATATATACATATGTATACACATATATATATTTGCAATTTTAATAATAAAAAACATCCACAAAATCTGAACCTTTCGCAGAAGCCAAAAGGCGTGTGATGGTTGTGGCTGTTCCACTCCAAGGCTGACCTGATCTGTATGTTTCGCGTGAAATCTGATGCCATGTGTTGTCTGGAGGTGCATGTTGCAGCATCTCTATGTGATTGTCATATATATATTGTGTGTGTGTGTGTGTGTGGGAGAGCCAACAAATTAGCAGGGAGAGCCAAGCCCGAGCCAAGGGAGGTCGTGCAAAAGCCGAGCCCTGAAAATGTTTGCTATGTAAAAGGTGCAACAAAAATCACGTAAAATATGATAAAGTCTCTTCAAAATTCAAAAAAGTTTATTTCTTTAGCATATGGAAGCTTTAACATTAATACCTCACAAAGCACCACACTAAGAAGTACTTTATTAAAAGTGATCATTTTTAAACATGAACCATTGGTGAACTAAGAGGCAAGACAACTGCCATATTGTAAACCCTGTACGTGTCCCAAATTATTAGAGCAACATTGGAGTCTATTGAATCAAGCACATTAGGTTTTGGTACAGTTGGTATTCTGCACTCACATATTTGAATGTGCTTTAATACGCGATAATGAAAGAAAAGTTTTGGTGAATTAAAATATTTGCCTAAGATCACGCAATTTAAGCGGGGGAAGATGTGACTTATTCAGGTTTTCTGGTTTCACTTTCTACAGATCAGCTAGTAAAAGAGTATCTCTTTGTCTTTCCTTATATTAAGGGTTTGTTTTTATCTCTTTGTGCACTTTATTGCCGTTTTTATATAGCGTGAACTCGACCTGAAGGTATTGGAGGCTTGACATAAGCACCTGTTACATTACACAAGGTCACTTTTCATTGTTTATAGGGACGAGGAGATTAAGTGATTCGCCCAGAATCATGTCAGGATCAGGGTGTTGAGCCGACACCAAGACTCAAACCTGGTTCCCGAGGTCCAAAATCAACAGGTCTGGCGCTAAAGTCACAACCAGTGTACAGAGAGGAGGCAGGCAGAAGCCACATGGAAGCTCGGCTCGTTATTGGCTCAAGTTCCAGCCGGACCTCGAACTGGGCCAGAGAAAGTCTTCATCTTTCAGTGGCTCGCTCACCTCTAAAACAAACAAACCCACACATGCGCACGCATACACACACGCGTATGAAGTGGCTCAGCTTATACTCGTTCTCCAATTCTTCCATCTCTTTCCAGGAACAGATAGAGGCCTTCCAGGATGAGGCTAAGCAGACGGGTAAAGAGCGGCTTCTGCTGAGTGCAGCAGTGTCTGCTGGGAAAGGAACTATTGATACAGGATATGAAATCAATCGCATCTCCAGGTAAGTGCTCGCGGCCCAAGAAGGTGGTCATTCTTAAGGCTGTTTTGAACCTACTAGATTCAGGGTGGATAGAGGGAAGCCCAGAGATATCTAAACACCATAAAACTTAAAAAGACCAGCTGATTTGTTATGTAGCCCTACCAGCTATTCACAGTTAACCTGTTGTATTGACCTGCAGGTCCTTGGACTTCATCAGTGTTATGACCTACGATGCATGGGTCCTGGGAAACTGTCACAGGCGAAAACAGTCCCCTGTACAAGGTGTTGAAAGACACTGGCGTTGATGTGTACCTAAATGTAGTAAGTCGAGGTATCGTAACCAGCATAGACCTCAGTGTAATAACACTTAGGGACTGATTAAGTTGTGGTGCTATTTATCGCACCTGATAAATAATGGTACCACAGGATATGTTATTTATTGGGTGTGATAAATAATACCTTTTATGAGTTATTGGGGAATAACATGAGGATTTTGGTGTTCAACGCACCAAAATCCGCATGATATGGTAAATACTGTGTGCTTTCTCCCTGTTCAATTTTGGCAGGTTTGACCTGCGAAATTTAACAAAGGTTGAGTTATTTAACACATCCCATAGTTATCGCATGCTTTACAGTACTTCAAACTCGTAATTCTGACCCATGTGTAAAGAAGGGTTTACTCACAGGTCGGATTTAACCGACCCTCTCGTAATCAGGCCCCGTCTTTTCACAACAGTGACCTCAGGCATGTCAATGGAGTCTCACTCATGCCCTACCGCAGGTCTCATACACATCAACGGAGTTACAGTTAACCCCCACAACACTGATCTATTGTACTTAAATGAAATATGAGGACAGGGATGTGGAGAATAAGAGAGACTTCACTGAAAAGTATGAGGTCGGGATGGAGGCATGCATGAAATTCATGGAAGTATCACTCATTACTTACATCTTAAGCTTCATACACTTCAATGGAGTCTCACTGGCTACCCAGTCACTGTATCATACATTTTAATGGAGTCACTCTCATTCCCACATTCTCTGGCCGCATGCTAGCCTGTGAGGTCTCTTGTGTTCCCCATCACTGCCTCATGCACTTCTCTTATTCATTCGTCATACTGCCAGCCTCACTGATTTCAAAGGGTCTCAGCCATTCCTTGCTCCAAAGCCCTCATACGCTTGAATGAAGTTTCACTTATTCTTGAAGTTACTAGATGAATTTCTGCCGTCAGAGACGCACTCTTTCTATTTATGGTTGTTTGTTTAAATGCCCAGTGCACTCTGGGAGATGAGTTTACCACAGCTGAAAAATTTTGACTACAGTTCGAGATTACAGTGGAGTGCAAAAGGAAAAACAGGTCTGGAATTTGATTCGCCTAGACACATGGATTCATCTGATAACCCTCTCATTTTATTTTCTCCATCAAAGCCCTACTCTGCTTCGTTGACTCATTCATCCCTGCCACACTGGTCTTATTTGCATCCTAAAATGTCTGTTTCCTTGAACAGGACTTTGCTATGAAGTACTGGAGAGACAACGTGGCAACAACTTCAAGCTGCGGCCACCGCTGGTAAGAGCAGTGGGGCGATGGGGCCAGGCGACGGGGATTTTGAGAGACAATAAGGGAAAAATCATTATTTATTCAATTCTTCCTCGTGGTCGTCTCTCGAAGTCCCCCTTCACCTGGCCCACCGCCCCACCGCTCTTACCTGCAGCGGCCGTGGCTGCGGCGAGAGGTGAACTTCTTACATGCATCAGAAGAATTGTAGGTCAAAGAAACCACAAACTAGACTTACCTTCACCGTTTGAGCGTATCTGGCCCTCTAGAAGAATTTAACATCTATCCTGAACAATGTTTATATTTTTTTGGTATATTTCCATAGCTCACACCTGGTCCCAGAGGGCTGCAAAATGCTGTACATGGTAACAGAAGCATGAGACACAGGGAAGGTAGCAGAAGCCTTAAGGCCTTTACATACAGAGGCCCAAATATTACATAGTTAGGGAGAGAAGAGGAATGTAAGTGGTGTGGAGGAATGAGGCAGATTATCACATGGGTGAGAGGAACAAAGCAAAAATGTAAAGCTTGAGATTTAAGGTGGTGAAAAGAATAACCTCATGATCCTTACTGATGCAGTGTAAGTGATGCAGATTGGGGTGTACAAAATCTCCCTACTTCCACAGATAGAGTAATTTCACAGTTACACGCACATACACTCACCATACACTAGGGCCCATTTCACTAACATACACTCAAATACTCTACCAGCACTGAACCTGTGGAAAGAAAACTCCTAAACCCCACAACTACACCGAGGTCGATAAGACCTAGTTATTGCAATTGTCATAATCTAAACAATCTATACAACAATAATCAAAATAGAGTACTCAATAATTGACAAGAAATAATCACCAACACCATATTTAAAATTATGATTCTTTATCTAAAATTAGTCAAAAGAAATTAATCAGAATAAATCATTTTCTCATAATTACCTATTCTAGCTAAATGTCAGAATGGGTCATCAGGACAAGTCTCTCAGTAGAAATCTCCCAAGTCACCGTCCTCTCAGCATCGATCTTCACCAACGAAGGTTTGGGAAGCAAAATCTCGAATGCAATGACACGGACCCTCTCTAGTCTAGTATATTTATAATGAAACTTGCAATATTAAAGAAACATTAAATGTTTTACACGTCCGCCGAACCGCTGAGCAGAGCGAGCAGGAAAGAATGTAGCATCGCTACATTTGGAAAATCTCCGCTCAGGAAATCACAAAAATAAAAAGACAGAACAGGAACCAAAAATAAAAAGTATCCTTTAGCAACCACATTTCCTCAGCGATGACACAATGCTCAGAGTTCTTTCTTAACAGCTCCTTTGTCCTCCAAGGCTGTCCAATACATCTGGAAACCTGCCCAGAACTGCTGCTGTCCTCACGGAAAGTTTTAACCAGGCAAGGACTGTGATCAAATGTCTCGTCATATTCAGCAAGGCCTTCTCATCACAAATTCTCACTCGAGGCCAGGCTGCAAACGGCGGACATGTTTGGTTAGGCCAAAATGGACCATCTTAATTAAAAGAGACAAAAACAACGTTACCACAGCATAGTGATTAAACAGTGTTAACCCCACTAATACCCTTATGTGTATGTAATTATCTAGCTTTAGCAACACAGAAAAGCATTAATTCAAAAGCGTTTCGTGCTTAAAATAAACAGCACTCAGCAACGTTTATTTAATAAAACATGCACATTGTTAATAGGCAACACATACGCGTTCCCACGTGTAGTTCTCTCTTGTTAATACATACATGTTGATAAGTAAAAACACTTACACAAAACAAATAATTAGTAATTAATAATTAATATTGTTAACTTATGACAAATAGACAAACCAGAGCTTAAAAACCCTATAGATTTTTATTAGAAAATCCTGCTCCAGCAATCCCCCCTTTGGTGATTTTATCACAAAATAACCCAAAAAAAAAAAAAAAATTTGTGAAATTTAGTCCCATTTTAGGAGAAATTGGAAATGTCTTTTTCCTCCTTACACAACACTACACACCAGACACTCTTTCATCATCCCTCTTTGTTTCTAAGTAGACACTCTCCCTTAATTCTTCTAATTCAATTTCTTGTGGTTCTCTTTTCAACCTTTTATTTCTCTTTTCATTATTTCTTTTAATTAATTTCTTTTTCCCTCCCCTGTTTTTACAACACAAACACACCAATCTCAATATCAATAAAGCAACAATTATACAAGTTAAAGGAAACAATATCTTACCTATAATAGTACTACCTATTTTTGCAATAAAACTCTTAACAGCTATCACCTTATTAGCTATTTTAGTCCAGATACTTTCAGCTTCAAGTGGTACTAATTCTTCATGCAAATCAGTAATATTTTTGATATAGACCTTCAGGTCTTTGCTTTCGTCTGGAATGTAAGTACAACAATGTTGAACTTTCAGCATTCCACAAACTCCACCCTCCTTAGCCAATAAAATATCAAGAGCAAGTCTATTTTGCATAGACATGGCACGTACAGCAATTAATTCCGTATTCACCAAAAGAAACCCTCCAGCGGTATTTGTCGATAAGCGATCCACCACTGTTGACAGTTTCCGAATCCCATAAGCATTTGAAGAAATTCCCACTGCTGGAATTAAAGCTCCAAAAATGTCACCCACAATTTCAGACCAAGTTTCCCTCTTGAAGCGCATTAGTAAATTAATATGTTCTACATCTTCTATTCTATCTATATGAAAAATCTTTGGAAAAACCAGGCCCACATAACACGTGCCATACCAATGGTCAGGCAACTTGTAATAAGCCTTGTTCCCACAAACATAATACACTCCTGGAAAAATTGTATCTTCTCCACCTCTGAAACCCCATCCTGTTGCAATGAAGTATGTATCATGACATTCACTAGTCCCAACAAAATATGTATCATATTGGGATTTCCCTCTTGTAATGCACAGCTTACCCTTCTGTGGTGCATCTAAAGCTAAAGTTGGACTAGCTCCATTTCTCAATTCTTTTCCCATCTCAATGTCCCAAATTGTCTCACTCACTTTATATTTCCCTGCCTTTTCATGCATACTCAATCTCCTTTCCTCCACCATGTTCAGGAAAGCTTTCTCCTCTTCTTCCAAACTACAAGTTAAATTATTCTTAAAAATGTAATCTAATGTTAATTCTTCTTTCTCAATAAAAATCTCACCAAAAATGTTAGCTTCTTTAGCTGGATTCAGCTCTTTGTTCATTGGCAAGTGCCCAAAAATACTATCTTTGTTAGACATCAATTCAATTCAATTCAGCTTTATTCGGAGCAAGTTAATGTCCATAAAAGCAATCACAGTCACATTCACAAATACAAAACATGAACACTTATAGCAGACATAATCACATTTCATATACAGTATTAATCATTAAAAAACATAATACACCTTAAAATTACATATCTACATCTAAAAAACACATACTTTTCCTCAGGTTGATGCATTTGTTTAAAAAAGAAGCGGTATAAAAACAAATATCAGCAGATTGTAAGTTAAAAATCAATTTCATAGCCTGCTCAACCGTCCGTGTACCATATTTAACAAACATGGGCTTTAGCAGAATAACACGGAAGTTAGAGTACAGTTTACAAAATAATATAAAGTGCATTGTGCTCTGCTTGGAAAAACCGTCACATCTACAAGGGCCTATAGGGTATTTTCTCATTACAGGATGTGCCACCAGATGATGCACTATTCCAAATCTCAATCTGGTTAGTACAAATTTGTGTGTTGGTCTGGTGACAAGAGTTAGACAGACGGGAAATCCATCCATGGACAGATATCTGTTGTAAAACATAACAGTGGACAAAGAACCTGCAATTACTATTCTTTTCCTCTCGACAAAGGCTAGAAAAACCCTTTTCAGCTCAGTCTTGGGGATTGATAAAACAGCATTTGGATCAGTTACGATATTCAGGTTGAAAATATCCGAAAAGCACATAATTTCAACCGTAGCCCCTACCTCTTCATCATTCTCCTCCCACAAAGTCATGGGCACAATAATACAATTGTGATCGCTGGTATCCATTATTTCAATTTCAAGTGGGCCAAAACAATCGGCAATACTGGAGGATACCAACACATGGTCAATTACAGAATTGGCACGCCAATTCCTAAATGTGGGGATAGGTGAACCATTACTATCCCTGCAACAGTCCAAAATTTCCAGGTCAAGGCACCCCATTAATGCATTCACTTTTTCCCCATACTTATCATGCCCAAAATGTGGGGTCTCCCATCCAGCATTATTTGTAACCCCACAAGCTTTAGTGGATAGTAATTCGCATAATGAGACATTGAAATCCCCACACCAAATGATATCAAATACTTCATGAGAAATCGAACTTAGGTCCTCAATAGCATTGGTCAAATCGGTGACAATTCTGCCCCTGGTACTATCAAAAATGTTATTATAATAATTGATCAGAAGGATATTACGACTTTTGCCTTCTTGGATCCAAATCATCTGTATTAGGTCACCTACCGGCACATATTTTATCACCGTCATCTGTCGGTGGACCGATACAAGGGTGAGTAAACCCCCCTTAGCTCTACCCGGTCCCTCTCCATATGCTGGCAGGTTATATGAAACGAACCCCTCATAATCAATATTATCTTTGCACCAGGTTTCCTGAAAGCATAGGATATCATACCTGTTAATAAAGGAGTTCCAACCCGGGTCCCTACTTTTAGATTTCAGACCAGCTACGTTCCAGCACACCAACCTGGAACATATACCTGCTCTGATCGTACTTCCACTAGGAGTACCTCGGGTATCTCCCTCCGTAATGCCAACCTCAGTAATTTTGCCCAAATCACCAGAATTCATACGACCATCTGGTATGGTCTCAGCCTCATCCTGTTCAGGCACCAATCTGGGGGTCAAAGTTGTTATACCAGAAATTACGGATATACAATCATCTCTATGATCCTCCAAATTCAGTTCCTCTTCCCTTCCCGCACATATCTCCGTCTCCTTTATACGTCAATCATTAGAGTCCAGAGTACTAAGTGCAAGAAATCTGTTCTGAGTAGGGATATCAAAATGAGGTTTGCAAATAGGTGGATAAGTAGAATTTCTATTGTTAACCCTCCCTTTGTCATTAAGGTGGTTATAAAAGTATCCCAGTGCTCGAGCACATACATTACCATCTAAGATTGGGAGAGATGCCGCTCTTAGGAGGACGGTAGAAACATGCTGCGGGTATCTGAAGTTAATAATTACACAGTCCCCTTTTAGTCTTTTCCTATCACTCCCAATCCAGTTGGCTCTTCTGGTTGTCAAGATATTGTCAGAAAAATTCAATGGGAAACCACATTGTCTGTTTAACCACGACAAACATTTGTTTTTTAAGGAATCATGAGTTTCTTGGGGAACCTTGTTGTCTAACGGTGGCACATTTGTGAGAACCACCACATAGGGAGCACACTCAGGTGGTAGGTTAACAGCACCCTTCATTTTGCTTCCCTCCCAACTGTTTATATTATCTATAACAGGCAAATTACTGCCTGATGGATCGGTGCTTATTTGTGGTATTGCCAGAGTAGCACTATCGTTCCCTTTGTTCCCTGTGGCTTTCTTAGCAGGGTCTCCCT
Source organism: Triturus cristatus (assembly GCF_964204655.1). Lineage (NCBI taxonomy): Eukaryota > Metazoa > Chordata > Amphibia > Caudata > Salamandridae > Triturus > Triturus cristatus. Next base: position 156,638,515 of record NC_140579.1, read on the forward strand.
GTCCTTGAATCTTACTTTGGGTGTTAGTAGTGTCGGTTACCACCTCTATAACAGGAGTAGCAGCAGACATTTCTCCCAATTTGCCTAAGGCCTTGTTTAGCAAGCCGCCCAATCTGACAACTTCTTCCGTTAACTCCTCTATTTTTAAAACCAGTGGATCTATTATATCCTTGATCTTGGTACCAATAATCTCCTCAATGTTACTAACAATACTATCCTCTATTCCCACCTTCTTAACTAAGCTCAAGGCAATATTCCCGATGTCTTTATCTGGTTGGTCTGCAGATTTCTTTCCATTACATAATGGCCCCTTTTTAGACTGGAATTTCCTGCATGTTCTTACTGATCGTTTTTTTGGGGGAGGCGAACATTGTTCCACCCTGTCATGGCAGTCATCTATTATTAACTCCTTGGGGCTAATGTGTACAGAATCAGGTTGCCCCAGCTCAATTAACTCAACCACCTCCGGGGTAGTAGAATCAAAGTGATTGTTTGCATCCTCCATACCGGAGGTTGATAAACCTCCTAAAGGGCTCTCTCGAGGTGGGGTACTAGCTTTCCCCAATGACTGTCGTCTTTCAGAATTTATCTTACTAACCCTCTGAACCAAATAGTTATCCATTGTACGTGGCCCCGAAGAGGCTTTAGATCTAGACATATTGTGAACAGTCACACCCTCGTCACAAGCCTGCTGAATTGATAGAACGTTATGTCCGTTAATAATTACTTAAATAACAGTTTTAAAACACTGACAATTATTAGCAAATACTCAATATCACCCCTGCTGCTTATTACAGATCTTGTGACCAGGACCAGCGTCTCTGGCCCAGTCCAGTCCAGTCTCCTCAGGCCTCTGAGGGCCACAGAGGGCCCGCCCTTTGCCCGGGCTTAGCCCGGCGCCGCCCGCGCGCGTCCCGCGACGCGGAGGGAGCCTCGCAGTTATAAGCGCCTCAGGGCGCGCAGGGAAGCGGAAGCGGAAGATACCGCTAGGGACTCTGGGGGCTGTAGTCCCTTTCGCGGCGTCCAGCGCGGTCTCAGCGCGGTCTCACAACCTCCGACCCCCGGGCAATGCAGAGTGCGCAGCGGAGCGTCCTTCCACCAGGTAGGTTTGTTAGCAATGTCCCCCGCTCCACCGAGGGAGCCTCGCAGTTATAAGCGCCTCAGGGCGCGCAGGGAAGCGGAAGCGGAAGATACCGCTAGGGACTCTGGGGGCTGTAGTCCCTTTCGCGGCGTCCAGCGCGGTCTCAGCGCGGTCTCACAACCTCCGACCCCCGGGCAATGCAGAGTGCGCAGCGGAGCGTCCTTCCACCAGGTAGGTTTGTTAGCAATGTCCCCCGCTCCACCGAGGGAGCCTCGCAGTTATAAGCGCCTCAGGGCGCGCAGGGAAGCGGAAGCGGAAGATACCGCTAGGGACTCTGGGGGCTGTAGTCCCTTTCGCGGCGTCCAGCGCGGTCTCAGCGCGGTCTCACAACCTCCGACCCCCGGGCAATGCAGAGTGCGCAGCGGAGCGTCCTTCCACCAGGTAGGTTTGTTAGCAATGTCCCCCGCTCCACCGAGGGAGCCTCGCAGTTATAAGCGCCTCAGGGCGCGCAGGGAAGCGGAAGCGGAAGATACCGCTAGGGACTCTGGGGGCTGTAGTCCCTTTCGCGGCGTCCAGCGCGGTCTCAGCGCGGTCTCACAACCTCCGACCCCCGGGCAATGCAGAGTGCGCAGCGGAGCGTCCTTCCACCAGGTAGGTTTGTTAGCAATGTCCCCCGCTCCACCGAGGGAGCCTCGCAGTTATAAGCGCCTCAGGGCGCGCAGGGAAGCGGAAGCGGAAGATACCGCTAGGGACTCTGGGGGCTGTAGTCCCTTTCGCGGCGTCCAGCGCGGTCTCAGCGCGGTCTCACAACCTCCGACCCCCGGGCAATGCAGAGTGCGCAGCGGAGCGTCCTTCCACCAGGTAGGTTTGTTAGCAATGTCCCCCGCTCCACCGAGGGAGCCTCGCAGTTATAAGTGCCTCAGGGCGCGCAGGGAAGCGGAAGCGGAAGATACCGCTAGGGACTCTGGGGGCTGTAGTCCCTTTCGCGGCGTCCAGCGCGGTCTCAGCGCGGTCTCACAACCTCCGACCCCCGGGCAATGCAGAGTGCGCAGCGGAGCGTCCTTCCACCAGGTAGGTTTGTTAGCAATGTTTGTTAGACATCTTATAATCTATTTTCCCTAACAAATAAAAAACACTACTTAATACACTACAAGAAATTCCATACGTAGCTGGTAAATGATGATAAGTAACACCCTCTGAAACGGATACAGGTAATTGCATACAAACGTAGCAATCCCTTACTTCCATTGTTTTCACATATTCGTATAACAACTTTGAAAAAACATTACTAGAAAAATCATTAATTGACCTATCTTTATGCATGTAAGTATTACTAATTCTAGTTGGAACTACTTTTTGCAAATTCTTTTCTACATTTGTCTCATTCTCAGTATGTATTTCAAATGTACCTATTGAAACTCTAAATGTAACTAATAAAGCTAAAATACCACATAGTAGCATTAATAATCCAGTACAGCAGCAGCACATTCTACACCATCTTTTTAAGAAGGCACATCTACTTTGATTATTCTCTATGTTAGCCATTTTACTACTTTGACCTTGTCTTTTGACTTAGCCTCTACTACTCCACTACTGTAATTTTTCAAACTTTGGATTACTTCAGACAGCTGAATTTCAGACTTTCTCCTTTTCACTTTCTCCAAGTGATTTCTTCAGTTCACTCAATTTGGATATTCATCACGTTTCACTCCTCCTTCTTCAGCAACATCAAATTGTATCAGATCATCAACAACATCCTGAGCATCTGACTCTTCTCCAATGTCAGTCAGGATAACTTTTAAGATTCCAACAGATTTTTCCTTTTCCTCAACCACTTTTCTCACGATCCCCTCCGGATTATCTTGAGTCACTGTTTCTTCTTCTCCTTCCTCAGACAGTGCCACATAAGACCATTCCGGTGATCTGTACTTTTGGTTGGGTCTTCTAATTCTTTTTATTTCCTCAGGTTCTCTTGACTCCTTTTGTTCCTTTCTTTTTACTTCGTTTTGACTCGACACTTCATTCACTTGTTCAGCTTTCGATATATTCCCTCTTATCAGTCTGTATCTCAGCCTCTTTACTCTGTTGTTAGGCCAAAAATCTCCTCTTACAACCTTTTTCGGTCTTGTTTCTGTATTATTTCTTTCTCCAATCCAAGTTCTCTTTCTCAGAACTCGACCCTCTGATTTTCCATTCTCACTTTCATCCGATTCTGTTTCAAATGCCTCTTGTTCTTCAGCAGTTTTCTTTCGCTCCACAGTCTTTTTCACCACTATTTGAGACTTCCCTACTTCTTTCCCTCCTCGGGTCTCCGACACGCAATCTTCTTGCTGTCTACTTGTCCCTTCACCTAGCTTATTAGAAGTGTTCCCTACACCTCCTCGGGGGTCTTCCGCAATCTGTCCCTCTCTATCTTCTTCTGACCCTACTTCTTCAGATATAATCTCAAGTGGTTCTTCAATCTCCTCCTCTTCTGATTCAGGAGTAATTTCTGTGGAACTGCTCTTTTCTTTTCTTTTTCCTCCACTGCTTTTTGGAACTTCAGGCTCTCTTTCAGAATCTGATCTCCTTTCTGAGATTCTCAATGGTTCTCTTGAAGCCTTTTCTGCTTCTTTTCCTGAACCTTGATTTTTTTCTCACTGGTTCTGGGTCTTCATCATCACTGGAATCTGACTCTTCAAAATACTCTCTAGCAGTCCCATCCTTTGGGTTTGGAACTCTCAGAGTATGACTCGCATGCACCCAGTTTTTCACACCAGCACACTTCACTGCAGTCGTTGTAGTTAGAATGACTTGTCTTGGTCTTCCCCACCTTGGAACCAAGCAATTTCTTCTTCTGTGAACTTTAATCCTCACCCAGTCTCCTGGACTCAGATCATGAGCTTGCTTCTTCTCAAGTGTAGTAGCTTCTTCTCCAATCTGGTGAAACACAGAATGAACTGCGTCAGCCAGGCCTTTACAGTAATCCAAAATCATGTCATCAGTTATTGTCATCAACTTATTGACAGGTACATATGCATGTCGCATTGCACGTCCCATTATTATTTCGTGCGGACTTAAACCAGTAGTTCTATCTGGAGTAGATCTAATAGTCATTAGTACTAGAGGCAAGACATCCGGCCATTTCATGCCAGTGGCTAAGCACATCTTACCAATCCTGTTCTTGATTGTGCCATTTATCTGCTCAACCACACCAGAAGCCTCTGGTCTGTATGCACAATGTAGCTTCTGCTGTATGCTTAATGCTTCACAAATCAAACTCATGAGTTCATTATAGAAGTGTCCACCTCTATCAGACTCAATCGTTACCGGAAATCCGTACCTAGGAATCAACTCTCTTAACAGTAACTTTGCCACTGTTACTCCATCATTTCTCCTAGTCGGATAGGCCTCAACCCATCTTGAAAACAAACAGACTACCACTAGTACATATCTCAGTCTGTTCACTTGGGGCATTTCAATGAAATCAATCTGCATTCTTGTAAAAGGACCTCCTTCTCTGCCTATTGTTCCCAGACTCACCACTGTCTTCTTCCCAGTGTTAAATTGCTGGCAAATCAAACATCTTTGACAGATACTTTCTGCAATTGTCCTGTACTTTGCATTATACCAGGTTTGCTTAAAATACCTAATCATTGAATCCCTTCCCAAATGTCCCTGGCCATGATACATCCTTGCCATTGCTGACAGCATGGAATTCGGCATTTCTGGTCTGCCATCTCTATAGACCCAAACATGGTCTGTCTCTCTCGGGGCACAACCTGCCTTAATCCAATCTTTCTTTTCTTCCTCCTCTGCCTCATCCTGCAACTGTTTCACTTCATCCCATGTCTCTAAGACATTAGTAAACATCACAGAACAAAAAGACATTTCTCCTTCTCGTTCCCGATTAATGGACTGGTTATTTTTGGCACAATATTGAGCAATGTCATTTGCATAACGGTTGCCCACTGTCACAAAATCATCTCCTTGTCCATGAGCAGCACATTTTACAACTGCTAATTCTTTAGGCAGCTGTATCGCCTCAAGTAATTTCCCAATCACTTCAGCATTCTTTATTGGAGTCCCACTCGACGTCAAGAAACCTCTTTGTAGCCAAAGTTGGCCAAAGTCATGCACAACTCCAAATCCATACTGACTATCAGTCATCACAGTCGTTCTCAAATCTTTCCCAATTTCACAAGCTTTTGTCAATGCAACTAATTCAGCAACTTGCGCAGATTTCACTCCTTTCAATGATGATGCTTCCATTACTTCTGAAACCTTACACACTGCATATGCTGCACATAGCACACCCTCATCATTCCTCAGGCATGATCCATCCACAAACAACACATGATCACTCTCATGCAAGGGAAGATCCCTTATGTCTGGTCTCGGTTTTGTACAGTAATCAAGCACATCCAAACAATTGTGATCATCTTCTGTTTTCACACCCACATTTTCAATATCCGGCAACAATGTCGCTGGATTCACATTCACACATCTCTCAAGAGTCACATTTGATGCTCCCAGAATGACTTTCTCATATTTAGTCAACCGACTATGTGACATGTACTGAGTTCTGCTTCTCGTCAAAAGAATTGCCACATTATGAGGTACGAATACCCTTACAGGATATCCCATTATGATTCCCTCACTCTGTTCTAGGCTTCTGCATGTTGCAGCCACAGATTTCAGACAACCTGGTAAACCCACAGCTACAGGGTCAAGTGTCGATGAGAAGTACGCAATAGGCCTTCTCAGTAATCCATGCTTCTGAATTAACACTGAAAGTGCACATCCATTTCTCTCACTGCAGTACAATTCAAATTCTTTTTCATAATCTTGCATACCCAAAGCAGGGGCTTCACACATTCTGCTTTTCAACTCTTCAAATGCTGCCATTTGTTCCCCATCTAATTCCAATGGGTCTGTCATCTCACTTTTAGTCAGCTTAATCAGTGGCTTTGCTATCAGCGAAAAATTAATTATCCACTGACGACAATAACCCACCATTCCCAGGAACATTCTCACTTCCCTCTGGGTCTTTGGGGCCTTCATTTCCCTGATAATTTTGATCCTGTCATCAGTCACTTTTCTCAGACCTTTCTCAATATTGTGTCCAAGATAATGCACCTCTTTCTTGCAGAATTGCAATTTGGCTGGAGATACTTTTAACCCTCCATCTGCCAGATGATTCAGTAAAGCTATAGTATCTACTTCACAAGCTTCACGTGTCTTTGATGCCACAAGTAGGTCATCAATATACTGCACTAATACTGAGTTTTCAGGCATGATCAAACTCTCCAATGACTTTTTCAATAACTGATTGAATATTGAAGGACTCTCCGTATACCCCTGTGGGATACGACACCATGCTAAAATACGCTGGCCAAATCTAAATGCAAAAATCGGCTGGCTGTCATGATGCAATGGAATTGAAAAGAAAGCATGACACAAATCAATCACTGTATACCACTCAGCATCATGTGGAATCTGATACAAAATCACTGATGGATTTGGCACAATAGGACAACATGCTACCACAATTTGATTAACTTTTCTCAAATCCTGTACAATCCTGAACTTCCCATTAGGCTTCTTTAGCCCCATTATCGGTGAATTACACGGACTACTCAGTAGTTCTCTCAGAACTCATTTTCTCAATTATAGGAGTTATTCCCTCAATTATTTCTGGTGTCATTTTGTACTGAGGAATGTTAGGATAAGTAATTCCCTCTTTCACTGAAATTTTCACAGGATCTACATTATTCATCAATCCCACATCCTCTCCAGTAAAATCCCAAACTGTCCTTTTCACTGTGTCTCTCAGCTCTTGAGGCAAATCCTCCGGATCAAACACAGCATATGCACCAATTAACTCACTCTCTCTATTTTCTAGAGTCATTCGGTACAAAACATCCTCATCTGGTGTTTCAAAAGCTATTCCATCTGGTGTACAAAAAATTGTACAATTCATTTTACAGAGTAGATCCCTACCTAACAGGTTCACTGGACTTGTGTCACAGACGATAAATCTGTGCATGTCTGAAAATTTCCCTATTTGTACTCTTACTGGTTCAGTAAGACGTGTTCTGATTTGTGTATTGGCTACACCAACTACTTGGATTGCTTCATCCGAGAGAGGAAGATTTCTAATATCTGTTGACCTGACAGTTGATCTTGTTGCACCTGTGTCTACTAAAAAAGTAACACCTTCTTCATTTATTTTTCCATCCACAAATGGTCCTGCCTGGTCTATTTCTAGAGTTGCACCAAGTATGCACTCTTCCTCCTCTCTTCGGCACCGTCAATAATCACCCTCCGATTCACTCCCTTCATTCTTTAACAAGTACTGTTGTACCTGGTTAGAACGCCTTGGTTTGTTTACCTGCTCATCATTGTAGAATCCCGAATCCAGATTATACTTTTGTGCTCCTCTATTCTGCGGCAAGGGCGGTTTTGGCTCTTGACTCTGCTGTCTCACAACTTTCTGCTGTTGCTGCTGTTGATTATTCCCCTCGTTCTGCACCTGTTGATTTAAGGATTTTCCCTCATTATTCACTAATGGTGGATTAGTACACTCAGATCTCCAATGTCCCAGTTGGCCACAGTTGTGACATGGGAACTTCTTTTTAGCTTCCTCAAGATTCCCCTTTCCTTTCCCTGCATACCTAGGTCTATTCCCTGCATTATTTCCTGCATTATTCGCCTGTTCCACCAACTGTGCTTCCTGTCTTTCCGCAACTTTCACTTGTGCCCACATTGCTTTCTCTTTCAGCTTTCTCTGTTTTGCTTCAATCTCATCACTGAAGTATTTTGCATGTCTCAGAATCTCATCTATTTTCTTACTCTGCCAATCCACAGTATGCTCACGAATTCTTTCACTAATCTCAGGTCTCAGGCCATATACAAATCTGTATACAAAATGACTCAAATCCTTGTCACCCAGGTGTTCATCTCCACTGAATTGTTTAAATGCCAGTATCAGCCTCTCGTAAAAAGCATGAACTGATTCTTTTGCTTCCTGATGTGTTCGATCTATTTTAACCCAGTCTGTTTCTTTTGGAGGTACTTTATTTTTCAGATATACAATCACCTGCTCATACTTTCTCATTACTTCTGGATCTGGTGCTCCTGTTCTCTGATCCCTTGGATATTCCTCAGTAGGCCAACTCACAACTATTTTACACTCAGCCCACAAGTCTGCTGGAACAATTATATCAAACAGACTATTCAGGTCAATCCACAGCACTTTTGACAATTTCACAAACCTGTCTACCTGCCTATACCACTCGACGGGCTTTTCTCTCAATCGAGGGAAATCATTCGTAAATGATAAAATATCCTGTCTGGTCCATGGAACATGTACATATCCTCCTCCAGGTATTTCTCTCATAGGATAAGTATCCACTGTTTTTTCCTTTTCTCTCACAGGAAATGCTGAATAAGTCCTATCCCCTGATTCTTCTCTCTTTTTGTACCATCTATCCTTCCACTTCTCAACATCACCCCATTTTCGCAATAAAGCGATCATCTCTTTAATCTGTCCTGTTCTACCAGTACCATTCAAATTTTCAATATCTTTATCTGTGAAATCCATCCTGTAAGACTTCTGCAAAACTTTCACTTTATCAATGTCAACTCCATAGTCATTTGCTATTGCTCTTAATCTGTCATGTGTATTTCTCGCTCTCCAGGTGATATTCTTGCACATAAACAATAATTCACCATCATGATGATTTTTTAGAATTTCTGTTGGAACTGTCCCTGCAACAAGCTCTTCTAATTCTACACGTAACCTAGCAACATCAATTGCTTGTGAATCTTTATCCCTCTTTTGAAGAACTTTCATCCATTCATTCAAATCTTCAGCTGTTATTTCAGTAGATTTTCTCACTGGAACCACTTTCTTCTGCGGTTCTAAAATTGGCATCCCTGAACAACTAGCTTCACCAGCATCCAGTCCTGAATTAGACTCCTCTAATCCTTCATTACATGTGTCATGTCTGAATTTTCCTGCCCTTTTTTCTGAATCTCCTGAAGGACCAGCCAAACTTGTCAATCTATTCCCAACATATGGAATAACCAAACCATTCTCACCCGTCCTCTGCTTATCAAAAACAGGCATAACCGGACCTATGGTTACGGGTACCGTAACAGCGTCTAGATTCTTTGTCAGCTCCTTGATCTTTTCAGTCAACTCCGATGTAGTTCTAGTTAGTTCTCTCGTATTTTCGCCACTGCTTCTATTCTCTCTTTCCCTGAAAGGATTACCACTTCTTAACTCAGGTGTCACATTTTCTGTCTCAATGATACGCACTGTATCTCTTATCGGAGAAACAACTGGTGTACTCTCTTCTGGTTCCGGTCTATATGGAGGTGGTCTTTTGTAAATCATGTCATTTAAAACCTCATCCTCATATTCATTAACTCCATATCTTCTCACTTCTGCCTCAGGAACCCTTTCTGCTCCCTCTTCAACTGTTCTCACAGGATATAATCCCTCTGACATACTAGCATCTCGCCATCTCGTCATTCGATCATGATGAGATTCACGAGGAAGTTCATTTCACAGCCTCAGAGCAGATGAAGAGATTTTTTGCAACGTGTTCTTTGGGGGATATTTGGGCTTCAAGCCTGACCATCCCAGGCCTGCTGACTACATTCTTGACTCTGGAAATTGTAAGTTCATTTGGTAGGCAGCCCAGTTTATTTGGGTGGGGATCTTTAACATTTAAATAGCAGGCTTTACAGCAGATGCATACAACTGAGAGCCAGGATTGTTGATTTAAAGCAGCAGTCCAATTTGAAACCAAACTGTCTAAACCTAATCCTAATCCATGAAAGAAAGGTTGAAACCCGTGCAAAAATTCAGGAATGTTGTGCAGGCTAAGAAGGAGTGGTGTAGCCCCCCACCTCAATATTTGTGCTGGTTAACTGTGTATTGTCTTCATTTCGAAGAAATGTAATCCCAGGGCAATGCATCTGCTCCATCAGAGGAGCTGCATAGATTTGAAATAGGCTTCAGTGTCAGCAATTTAGTTGACTGGTGTTGTGCTACCCCCAAATTATTGGAGTCACATTTGGTAGATTTATTTGACCCCAAAAGGAAATTGCAACAATGTTGGAGAAAGAGAAAACTGCCAGGTGACTCTATGCACTTCCCTCTGAGTTGTCCTCAATGGACAGGAGTGTCGGGAGCTAGACAAACCTTATTAAATCATTTCTTATCTGCAAATGAGAGTATAGAGCCCTGCCCCAATCCCCAAAATCAGTTAAAGAAAGACCTCACAAATATTGGTATTTTATACTGTATGGATGCTGGATTTGTAATTGATAGTTATAGTGTGTCAAATGCCAAAATGTGAGTATTATGGAGGAATTGCACTGTGCTATTGTTACATGTTTAACTCTCTTACATCTTAATATGCAGCTGTCTCTTCAGTTAGCTATTTTGTGAAATAGATTTTTTTAACACTGTTAATGGGTAGATATTTGATTCCAGGTCTTTTGCGATCTACTTCATGACGCTGCCAGATGTTCATCGTGCGTTTGGCAGGAGGCCCTAAAAATGAATTCATCGTTGTGAATTAGATACTTGTGCATTTTCCTAATATTCGAGCAAAGTGCGGGCACCTCCTAAACTGCTGCATTAAATCAGGCCCTGTGCATACGGTGACTGTGCCCATCTCACAGCATTCCAGCTGGCACTTTAGATGGGTAGATGGATTGGAAGATAAAGTGAAGCACATGTAAACAAACTCAAGTGTTCCTACTCACAGTATGGAAGAGTCTCTTACCCAGCAAAGCCTTGTTACAACAGGGACTTTCACGCGCTCAGATACTGTAGTGCAACAGTTTCTGGATGTAATCCTGCGCATCTCTCCGCTATGGGTCAAGGCACCGCGAGACCTGGTCAACGTCTGCCCTTGCTGCTCTGAAATGTTTGACCTTTTACAGGTACAGCACCTGAAGACCAACGGGTTTGGTGGTGCCATGGTGTGGGCTCTGGACCTCGATGACTTGACTGGCACCTACTGTGGGCAGGGAAAGTTCCCTCTGCTCCAAGCGCTAAAGACAGAGCTGAACCGAGGTGAGAGGTCATATCTTACAGGGGGCGGGGGGAGGGATTTAAAGGATGTCTGTAATATGTACTCCCTACTGACAATTACACAACCAAGGGTGACGTTTTATTTTCTTTAAATCGTTTGTTTTTAAAGTGTTGAAATCGCGTCCATTCAGACCTAAAGCTTTTTATTTTATTGTGAATCGTTGCCCCACAGCAGCCACTTTGGCTATTGCAGTCAATCCATCGTATGGCTGTTGCGCCATAATAATAGGTGCTTGCCACCCAAAGGCCTCACTCCCTGTTTTATGCTCACATTTCGACAGCGCTAGCCTGTGTGAGGCTAGGGTCTGAACTACAACTTTGTGTTTTGCTAACTATAAAACTATGCTCTTTGGTTAGCATCAGACCTGCCCGTGCACTACTACGTGGAGAATTCGGAACGATATTGTACATGGTCTAATGAAGAATGAGGAGACAGTCATGCAAACCGCCGGGCTTCCTGCCTCAGCAATTTGTTTTTAATGTCCCAAAATGCAGGTTGTTTCAACACAGCCAACCTACCTCTTATTAAAGGCAATGAGGCCTAGATTTACCAAAGGCTTGCTCTACCCATGTGTCATGCAAAGTGATGCAAGCGTAACTCAAGCCCCTCAAGCCCTTAAGTGAGATCTACTATGCCACGCAGAGCCTTCTTGCATGGATACCAATAGCAAACCTGGAGTAAAGCAAGACAGTGCAAGTTGCTGCCTTGAGTTACTCTGCCTGGGAAGTTCTCACACATCTACTCATGGGTTTTGGCTCATTTCCAGATGTATTAACAATAGTAAACCTGGGAATGCGTCAAAATGCCTTGCCTTTCCAGGCAAGGTGTAACGAGGAGACGTATGTTTATTTCTCCTTATTTTTTCTTCTCTCTACATTTAAGGTTTTTTCATAACACACATAACAAAATTTAAATGTCTGTAAATAAACTGGGCAGATATTTCAGAATATATCATAATTAGGGAAGCATGGGTGTTTTGTAAATCTGAAGTGTGTAGGAAACAAATATTTTAATATGATCAAAACAAATCAATACACTGGGTGATGACATTTACACATATTATTTTTTCTCCGCTATATACTTTTATCAGTAAAACTGTAAGTCTCTGCAAAGGTTATAGTCATTTCAATTGACAATGCGCGCTATTACACCATGTATACTCCACACTATGCCACTCCATTCTACACCACTCCACTCTACAACACTCAACTTCACTCTATGTACCTCCACTCTATGCTGCTCTACAACACACCAATACATTCTATGACACTCCACTCTATGACATGCCACTCCACTTCACATAACGATACACAACCCCACTCTATGACATGCCACTCCATTCTACGACATTCTACTTCACTCTACTCGGACTCTCTATGACACACCACTCCTCTCTACGATATGCCACAACACTTTATGCCACTCTAATCTATAACACCCCACTCCTCACCCTTCACTCTATGCCACTTTATACACCCCTCCACTCTAGACATGACACACTACTCTACGATACTCCACTCTACGCCACTCCACTCTATGACACTTTATTACTTTAGTCCACTCTGTGATATGCCACTCCACGACACTGTACTCCACTCTACGCCATGCCACTCTACACTCCTCCAGTCTATGCACCTCCATTCTATGACACAACACTCTATGATACAACACACTACAAGACTCTACCACCTGACACTCTACAGCAAAACACCCTACACTACACCACTCTACTCTACTCCACTTTACACCACTTCACTCCTTTTTATTCTACTCCACTCCACGCTCCTCTACCCTAAGTCCCTATAATCTATGACAATCTGCTCCAATCTATGCCACTCCACTCTACAACACTCTATGCCACTCTACCCAACTCTCTCTATGCCACTTCACGCCACTTTACTCAACTCTAGTCTATGACACACTACTTCAGTCTACGCCACTTCACTCTACGACACTCTGCTCCACTCTATGCAACTCTCTATATGCCACTTCATGCCACTTTACTCAACTCTAGTCTATCACACACTTTCACTCTACATCACTCCACTGTATGACACTTTACTCTATAACACTCTGCTCCACTCTATGCCTCTCCCCTCTATGGCAATCTACTCCACTCCACACCACTCTACTCTACGCAACTCCTTCTATGCCACTCCATGCCATTTTACTCCACTCCACCCCACTTTACTCCAATCCATGCCACTTTACTGCACTCCATTCTACTGTACTCTACGACACTCCAAAACACAAAGGCCCCTTGGAAGACAGAGCCTGACGCTTGACCTTTGTCTTTGAACGCACAGCAAATGTGACAAGGTAAGAACAAGATATAAAGGCCTGTTTACAGAATGCGAACACTGGTGGAAGAATACATTAAATAGGCTGTGCTCCACAGGAGGGATGAAGTCAGGCAGGACAGTCTAAAACAAATTAAGGGACGAAATAGAAAGCAAGCAAATGTGAGTTACAAAACACAAAGCCATTGTTAAGCAATGGGCGGAATGCATTCCCTGGAAAGCTTTTAGAATGTCACCAAGATAGGCTTTGACCTAAAAATAAAAAAAAGCATGCCCTCCAGCATGTGGTCAGAGAGGGATGAAGAATTAACATAAAATCATGACATAGAATTAATATTATCAATAAGAAATCCCTGTATACTTTCTATTTCTTTGATTGTTTCCTAGCATCTTTCATTCTTTTCAGTAGAGCGGGCTTCTGCTCTTCGAGGAGCTGTTCTTGAAAGTGACGATGGGTTCTAACTTTGCATCTCTGTTCAATTAGCATGCATTCTAAACCTATCAAGGCAAATAGGAATTTCTGATGATTATTGAGGCATGTCTCTGTCTCCTTATTTCATTTCAATGTAATTTAACAGAAGGGCCAGTTTAAGTTATTTCGAGATCTTATTGGAGCAAATGTTTTTACTGATGGAAGAAGGAAAACATACATTTGATCCACAAAAGGATGGTCAGACTTAGGACACTTTCGCAAACTTCTCATATGGAAGTGTTATTTTGGTAGAAACATAATATACTACTCATTTTCTTAAACACATGTGCATTGACAGTTTGAACCAGCTTATATTTCTTCATTCTTACACACCAAGCATTCCCGCTTTTTGACATGCTGAAGAACATGATAAAACACATGTTGCTGTTACAGAGCATTCACATCTTTTATTCAATCATGTTGAATTCTTTTAACACAGTTTACCTCCATCACTGTTGCCTGTCGTATTACACGCGCCTGGAGGCACCTTAAATCCCAGTGCAGCCCCGGTGGAGCGGGCGCCGTAATTCCAGTCAGTGACTCTGTGACCCTCGTTGGTGGGACCTTGCACTTACCCAGTACTTTCCTGTGCCTGCTGTGACCGTCTGTCTCCCTCCCGCCGCCGCAATTGCTAACACCGCAGCCGCTGTGAGGAGGGGGACTACATTTCCCAGCCTCCTGAGCGACGAGGCCGGAAGCCGGCGTCGTATTAAACGCGCCTGGAGGCGCCTTAAATCCCAGTGCAGCCCCGGTGGAGCGGGCGCCGTAATTCCAGTCAGTGACTCTGTGACCCTCGTTGGTGGGACCTTGCACTTACCCAGTACTTTCCTGTGCCTGCTGTGACCGTCTGTCTCCCTCCCGCCGCCGCACTTGCTAACACCGTGGCCGCTGTGAGGAGGGGGACTACATTTCCCAGCCTCCTGAGCGACGAGGCCGGAAGTCGGCGTCGTATTACACGCGCCTGGAGGCGCCTTAATTCCCAGTGCAGCCCCGGTGGAGCGGGCGCCGTAATTCCAGTCAGTGACTCTGTGACCCTCGTTGGTGGGACCTTGCACTTATCCAGTACTTTCCTGTGCCTGCTGTGACCGTCTGTCTCCGTCCCGCCGCCGCACTTGATAACACCGCGGCCGCTGTGAGGAGGGGTCTACATTTCCCAGCCTCCTGAGCGACGAGGCCGGAAGTCGGCGTCGTATTACACGCGCCTGGAGGCGCCTTAAATCCCAGTGCAGCCCCGGTGGAGCGGGCGCCGTAATTCCAGTCAGTGACTCTGTGACCCTCGTTGGTGGGACCTTGCACTTATCCAGTACTTTCCTGTGCCTGCTGTGACCGTCTGTCTCCGTCCCGCCGCCGCACTTGATAACACCGCGGCCGCTGTGAGGAGGGGTCTACATTTCCCAGCCTCCTGAGCGACGAGGCCGGAAGTCGGCGTCGTATTACACGCGCCTGGAGGCGCCTTAAATCCCAGTGCAGCCCCGGTGGAGCGGGCGCCGTAATTCCAGTCAGTGACTCTGTGACCCTCGTTGGTGGGACCTTGCACTTACCCAGTACTTTCCTGTGCCTGCTGTGACCGTCTGTCTCCCTCCCGCCGCCGCACTTGCTAACACCGCGGCCGCTGTAAGGAGGGGTCTACATTTCCCAGCCTCCTGAGCGATGAGGCCTGGAAGCCGCTGTCGTATTACACGCGCCTGGAGGCGCCTTAAATCCCAGTGCAGCCCCGGTGGAGCGGGCGCCGTAATTCCAGTCAGTGACTCTATGACCCTCGTTGGTGGAACCTTGCACTTACCCAGTACTTTCCTGTGCCTGCTGTGACCGTCTGTCTCCCTCCCGCCGCCGCACTTGCTAATACCGCGGCCGCTGTGAGGAGGGGGACTACATTTCCCAGCCTCCTGAGCGACGAGGCCGGAAGCCGGCGTCGTATTTCACGCGCCTGGAGGCGCCTTAAATCCCAGTGCAGCCCCGGTGGAGCGGGCGCCGTAATTCCAGTCAGTGACTCTGTGACCCTTGTTGGTGGGACCTTGCACTTACCCAGTACTTTCCTGTGCCTGCTGTGACCGTCTGTCTCCCTCCCGCCGCCGCACTTGCTAACACCGCGTCCGCTGTTCGGAGGGGGACTACATTTCCCAGCCTCCTGAGCGACGAGGCCGGAAGTTGGCGTCGTATTACACGCGCCTGGAGGCGCCTTAAATCCCAGTGCAGCCCCCGCGTCGCGGGACAGCGCGCGGGCAGCGCCGGGCTAAGCCCGGGCAAAGGGCGGGCCGTCTGTGGCCGTCCGGGGCCAGAGGAGGCCGGGCCAGGACACCCCCCTTGGATTTGCTGATTTCGACGACCTACGTGTCCAGGTGACATCCAATCCCCAGACTGCGTGATTTGTTGGAACTGCCGTGTACTCTTGCTTGTGGGGGTGTTTTAAATAGCGCAATATGAATTGACGTAAGGGCGCGGTGGGGACTCTTGATGCTTTTATGATTAGGGCAGAGAGCTTACTGACACATGAGATTGAGCTAACCGAGCGGCGCCTATCTCTAGATTTAATAACGGCTCAGCGACGCTCTTCTCTTGAAGCTCTGACACAGGGAGACATTTTACACCATCGCCTCTCTGTATCACCTACTTTACCTCTAATGTCTGTGACACCTTCTCCCCAACCCTCCCCATTAGTTATTTCAGACTTACCTGTAGGTACTTTTTCTAGTGGTCAAAAAACCCGCACTAGATCACGTACCTCTAAACTAATTGTGGAGGCTAAAACTAGTGGCCCGCCGGCTAAACGGAAAAGGGGCCCTAACAATAAACCCAATTCTCATCGCTGCCCCGAAAACCGTAATAATGTTTTATTAAAAACAATTGTTGCTCCTAATACTGTGTCGGTTGGTACCCAAACTGATGATATTATTATTTCTCAAAGTAAGGATGATATTATGTTAGCCCTGGAGTCGGGCTTGAAAGAAAAAAAAATTTGCATCCTTACAGGAAAGACTTATACGTATGGAGCAACTGTTAATTCGGGAGTCAGCTTCTGCTCCATTGGCTGTTAATCGTAGCTCTCTAACCACATCGACTCGTTTGACAGGGGACTTTGTCAACCTAGGCCCTGGGATGGCCAATGCTAACAATAGAACCCAGTGCCCACCTAGTAGTTTATCACAACATCCCCCGGTGATTGTTCCTCCCCAAATACCGGACCATGAAGTGAGATCATTGCCCACAGCTCCAATTCCACCAAAGACTTTCCCTAATACTGAGACTTTGAATCTCCCCCCTGCATCACACCCTTACGTAATAATTTTGGCTGGAGTTCCCTGTCTATCTGATACAAAGAAGGAGTCATGGGTGGACCTTCACAATAAATGTGTGGACTGGTTGAGGAAACACAAGGGTTTCGACCTGGCCAGATTACATGAAATGTTAATGGTGCGGAGAGTGGGATGGGTGGGTGCATCTGTTAAAAACATCACTGGGGATTGTATTGTTATAAATTTCTGCAGGCCTCATACTGGTCAGTCTTTAATGCGTACCCGTGAGTTATTGCCGGGTTTTAAGAAAAATATATGTATGTTTACTCTTGGTTATTTTTACAAACCCATTACTAACAATAGCGAGCCCACGCCTACGGCCCTTCCTTTGGCGAATCGCTTCTTGGCTTTGTCTGATTTAGACGTCCCTGACTGACAACCAAGAACGAGTGCTGAATTTCCAGTCTTGTTACAGAATGAGGCCCCTGCTCTCCCTCTAGTATTTGTACCTGTCACTCCCAATAGTTTAGACAATCAATTAGAGAGCGTAGTATCAAGAGCAGGCACCTTGAATGTTTTAAGCTGGAATGTAGCAGGCCTCCAACAAAGGCTTTGTGACCCTGGGTGGGTTAGTTTTATCCAGAGTCAGGATATAATCATGTTACAGGAGACGTGGGCCACCGCAGATTTACATGTTAATGGGTTTCAGTGTCATAACACTCTTGCAACTAAATCCAGAATGGGCCGTCCCTCGGGAGGCTTATCTATCTGGATTAATATTTCTGTTGGAGGCACTACCAGGGTTATACCAACGAATAATCAGAATTTCCAGGCTATATTATTTAATCAGAAAATACGTTTTTTCCTGGTTAATTTTTATAATAATGATTTTAGCTCATTACTAAATATACATTTTAGAAATCTCTTTAATTTTATCACCACTCTGGAGTCTCGGCCCGATTTTGATGACACCAGTGGCCTTGTGCTGGGAGGTGATTTTAATGCAAGACGTAATGCTGACTGCTCAACCATGAAGGACTGTAATCCGGCACCTGGGTGTCAAAGGGGTGTGGAATTAACTTCCTTTTTGAGCACACATAATCTGGAGAATGCCATGGACATAATGGTTAACTGTTTCTCAACAGCTTCCCTAGTGCCCACATTTAGAGGTAGAGATTGCTCATCAATAATTGACTATATCTTTATTTCCCCTGGGCTGGCCGATCGCATCAGTAAGGCTATAGTAATTACTATGCCTCAAGGGGATCACAACCCCATTAAGATCTGCCTAAAAGCAAACCACCGCCCAGTATATAACAAGGAATGTGGTGCTAGGAATCTCTCCATTAGTTCAAATAACCTTAGATTAAAATGGAGGGGTATTAATGTTACGGCGACTTTCCAGACTCTGGTCAGAGATAACCTACCCCTTTTTTTCTCATGTCTGTCTGATCTAAACCCGAATCCTGGGGCAGTTGAGGATTTCGTTATGATTTGCTCGGCTCTTCGAGCCCAGCTTATGACCCCGCCGCGTGTAATCACGGTTGACCAGGGATGGTTTGATCATGAGTGTTCTCTGGCCAACCGTGATTTGCGGCGTGTCTTATCTTCCTGCCCGAGGAACTTGACCGACGTGAAAAATGCTAGGATTCGATATAAACTGGCCATTAGTAGAAGGAAGGAGGAGATCCTCGAGGAGCGCTGGGAGGTGTTAGCGCAAACCGCTGCCCGTGGAAGGGGGGATATCTTTTGGGCTGCGGTTAAAGATCTGCGCTGCTCAGGTCAGCTCTCGACCCCAATGGATTGTACCATTCCCAGAGCTGCCTGGGTGGACCATTTTTCTAAGATTTATGCGGTCCCATCCTCATCGACGGCTACTCCAATATTTAACCACTCTCCATGGGTAGACATATCATTATCTGAGGTGGAAGAGGCCATCGCACAGAGCGCAGGGAATAAAGCCCCAGGCTCAGACGGCCTTCCCATTGACATTATTAAAGCCTACCCTGATTTATGGGCCCCTCTCTTGTTGAACGTTTTTAAAAATTTAACTTTCACCTCTCCACCACCACTAACTTGGTCATCGAGTATAATAGTGCCTATTTTTAAGAAGGGCGATCGGTCCCAACCATCATGTTATAGGCCAATCTCCCTTATCGATATTACCTTAAAAATTTTAGGCAGAGTATTGTATAATAAAATCCTAACATGGGCCGAGGATAACTACATTTTGGAGACTTGCCAGCTGGGTTTTTGTAATAAGGTTGGCACTGCAGAGCAGTGCCTCAATCTCAACCTTATTTTGGGCAAATACACCGTTGCACGTAAATGCCAAATTTACCTTGCTTTTATGGATTTATCTACTGCCTTCAACCTTGTCAACAGGTTGCTGCTTTGGAGGGCCTTATTGAAATATGGTCTGGACGAATCCATGGTTCAATTCCTGGCCTATTTGCATAGAGATTTGAAGGCTTGCGTCAGGATTGGCCATGGGGGTGAGGTAACTGAGATGGTAAGAGTTAATAGAGGGGTTAGACAGGGCTGTGTTCTAGCCCCTCTCTTATTTATCATTTATATCAATGGCCTACACAAACATTTAGTCTCCCTAACTGGCGATGTCCCGATAATAAATGGTAACCATCTCCCCGCCCTGCTATATGCAGATGATGCGGTCCTTATGGGCCGCACCCCTAACGCACTACGCACTTTAGTGAATGGCTTTGTCGACCATATGGACTCCCTAGACCTAAAGACTAATTTAAAAAATCATTTGTAATGTCATGTGGCCCAAAGAAACGACATATTGGTAGCATTGTTGTGGGGTCAGAGAGACTAGGGTCAACTAGCAGCTTCCCGTATTTGGTAGTGGTCTTTGCTGCGAACAACTCCTGGAGTGGGCATATTGCCCACTCCAGGGGTAAGTTCTCAAAGGCCATTAACTCAATCCTGAGCCTCCCCCGCCCCAAGAAGACCGGTGCGCTGGCTGCTATCTTAAAAATATACAAAGCCCAATGCTTCCCGTTTGCCACATACGGTGCTGAGGTTTGGGGAACTGCTAGATGTTCTCATATAATTGCCGAGGAAAACAGATTCTGCAGGAAGCTCCTCTGTGCCCCCATTTCCTCCCCACACTATATATGCCATAAGGAATTGGGGTTGCATTTTATAGGGGATTTCATTCGTGCCCGCCCTGCCCTTTTTTGGCTGGCGATTTGGAAAAATCCTGCCGCCAAATTGACCAGGGACATTATTGAGGATTGTTTACGTTGTGATAAGGGCATGGCTATCCCCTGGCTTTCAGGGGTGCTGAGTGCACTTCACAGCGTGACCTCCCAAAATGTTTTCTTAAAACCCACCATCACTACGCTTCCATCTAAATGTGAACTTAAAAAAGCACTTTATATGCTGTTCAGTGCCGAAAGGGCAGCGAGGGAGTCTTTGAAACCTAGCGTTTCTAGATATCTAGCTCGCAATCTTTTAACTTACCCTACACCCAGTTATTTAACTCTCCCAATGAGCCACTGGGAGCGTGGCCTTATATTCCGTCTTAGGGCAGGTACCATTAAATATGCTCTTAGTTTTCCCTTATGGAATTATAATGATCAATGTGTTGAGCCATGCCCTTGTGACTGTCGGAGCAAGCAAACAATTTTACACTTTTTATTTTTCTGTAAATTTTATATCAAGTATATTAAATGGTTTTTAACCCCGTATTTTAAAAAATTAAAACCAATTAGCCTGGAACTTGCATTTTCGATGATTTTGACCCTGGACGACCATGAACTTGTCTTTCGTGTGAGCTCTTTCTTAAAAACTGGTTCGTGCTCGATTAACAATGTCTTAAAATTTGTATGGTCTGTTGTTTTTACTTGTAAATAGCATCATACTGTGTATTTTGCAACGCTTATTTGATTTACTGTGCTTTTATGGATTATTATTGATCCGAATAAAGTTTCATTGACTTGACTTGACTAGTCAGTTTATGGTGACTACAAGTCCTATTTGGGAATCTGCTCATCCCATGTTTGTGTCCCACAACGGTCCCAGCTGTCTTACTTATAGAGCTAATCACACTAATTTCAGCCTCCACCCATCACCTTGATTCTGCTAGTCAACTCTCCAGTCTTGCCGTCCAGTATACATAACATGGAGTGGCATATATCAGGTCTGCCCCTCACCTCAACTAGAAGTGTCATAACCCCTCTCCAAAAACCTTCTAGTAACTCTAAATGACCATACCATATCATAAAAGTGCTCTTCTGTCTCACATATGGGGCCGTTTCAGGGCATCTCAGGCTTAAGATGACGTGGCCTCATGGGGGTCAAATATGTATAGTGAAGGTAGTTGAATTGAATGTACTTGAATCCGGTGTCCTAGATACCTTCTTTAGGAAACACTTGATCCTATCCCGTTCCTCATCAGCAAATGCTTTACCCATCACCTCTTATCATTTGTGTTGGGCATGCCAGCTTTCAGTTACAACTTTCCATCTAAGCTCCCATAAATGTTGTCACCACTTTTGCGCCCTTACCAACATGAGCAATAACTGTGGCCCCTATCCAAGGGACCTTCTCATTCATCACCCCACACACATGTTGCAAGGCATAGGTGAATATATTATATGAAATAAATTGTCTCGCAGACAGGTGAGAGGTCTCCAGTTCTTTAAAATGTTTAAATAACCCAAATGAAAAACATATCTCCGGTTGTAGTTATTCCTCCTTTTTCCAGACTTGACTCTTATAATCCACTTAAGGATCTGCCCAAAACTTCCAACACTACGCAGGGGAATGTTTGGTGCACAAGACATTGGTATTTTCCCTTTTCCAGAATACATAGGCCCACATTTTCTTGCAGTTTTGACCAGCATGGGCAGTTTCTTTCTCCTACTTGATGCCCCAAAAGAGCCAAAATAAAATAAGCGAGGTCGGTACTAGGGTCTTTTCAAAGAAGGAGGCCTCTAGTGCCTTTAGTTCCATGCCCCAGTGTACCACCCACATGGGTTGGGTTGCAGGTAATATGATTCCAGGTCGGGAACCCCCTGCTTCCTACATTTGTAGCTTAAGTTGATCTAAGGCTGCCGTCTTTCTATCTTTAACCGAAAATTATCTCTATGACAGAGGTGTTCGGATATTGAAAGAATTTTCGAGGGAGTACTATAGGTATAGTGGCAAAGTAATACAGTAGCCTCAGGAGTACCACCATCATTGTCAGGGCCAAATTACAATATTGGGAGGTGGCACCAGATAGTCGACTGATCATGCAGCACTGAAAAAGCCCATTTATAGGTCTTTTACTCCTCCTCCCCACCTCCAAGTTCACTATTAAGCTGTAGAAAAAGTTAAGGAGTCTTAACCTTTCTGTAACCTCAACAACTTTGTAAGTTTACAGTCTGTATCAAATGTCCTCTAGCCCTACACATAAAGGGTGCATCTTGGCCCTAATTATTACAACCACCTTGTCCATCAAATACCTCTGACCCCCCCACCCCAATGCATTAAAATATATGATAAAATTAGAAACCGACCTCTGAAAACGTCATAATCCAATATACAAATTCTTCTGCTCCCAAAAGTTCATCAAACTTTCAACCAACATAAACTCTGCAATGAGCACATGCAATTTAGCAGTACAATAATATGTAAACACTATAGCTCCCCTGAATTGAAAATAGTTCAAGCCCCGATCCAGTCAGCCATGGTTCATTGATTTGCTCTTCAGACAAATACAAGTTTTTCGGACTTGTGAAAAGACCCTCAAAATTCCCCATCATAAAAAGCAAAGCAAACTTAAAATCACAATGCATCAATATGCAGATGATACACAACTTTATCTAAAAACAACATCTACACACTATATCATTTGTCTGCGCTCTAGCTTTAAATCAAATCAGTGCTGAAAATTAGACAACCTCCTCATGCTCAATCCACAGAAAACAGGGAATATGAGTAAGAGCTCTAAGTCTCAAAACAGATTCAACCACGTCCTACTGATTCAACCTAAACCTGATATCTTCCTCGCAACTTCTGTCTCTGGCAGTAATCTCAATAGGCTACACCTTAGACAGCTCTGTAATGATGCCTGCTCCTTCCCATTCAACGTACTCTAAATAAGGAGGCCACACGTGGTTCTGAGGGAACGCGCGTTTATTAATTAATTATGTACATCTGACGGGAGCGCCGACAAGGAGCTCCGATCGTGTCGGAATCGCCGCGCTAATGCGACCAAAAATGGCCGCTCCCGGAAGTCCGCTGACGTCACACGTAGTGTGCGTCGCAGACTAGACCGCTACACCACATTTCCCTCCTTCACAAAAGTATGAATACAGTACTCAACTACAACTAAGAACAGTCTTACTTGTTGTCCATGCTGAACTCCTCGAACCTCCTTGGTAGTATTATTCTCCTACCACAACGTGTCCTTCCTCTTCCTTCTCCTGTGGTAGGGGTGGTGTCGACCCCATCTGGGTAGGAAGTTTCCCTCTCTTCTCTGAGTTCTGTCCCGCTCCTTCCTGTCTCCTCAGGCGTCTCCTGGGTGTTCTGTCCTTGCTCCGTGCTTTCTCCTCTTCCTCTGCTCCATGTCCCTGACTGGGAACCACCTTCTTCTCCGCCGGACCTCTTCCCTGCCGCTCTCGCATCCGGCGTGTCTCTGGCATGCCCCGTGTCGTTCGGCTCCCTGGTGGGTTCCGCCCCATTGGTCCTGGCGCATCTCGCCATGCGATCGTGGGCCCATACTTTCCCGTCACTCAGCAGGGCAGACCTCGAGTATGGCTCTACGACTTGGAACGGGGGTGTGAACTTGCTGTCTCCTTTCTTTCCAGGTGCTGGTACTTTCACTCTCACCCATTCCCCTCTCTCAAGTGCTACCTCCTTGGTGTTGTGCCTTGTGTCGTAATAGTCTGTGTACACTGCTTGTGCCCTCTCCAGGTTCCGGCGTACTACTGCTGGAGACCAGTGACTTTGTACCGTGAGCTTTTTCCAAGCCACGTTGTCCTTAGTGAAGGGCTCTCTCCCTCTCAGTACTCGGAACGGACTGTACCCCGTGGAAGCAGGAGTTATCCGGTACGCCCATAACAGCCGCTTCAGCTCCTTTTCCCAATTGCTCCCTTGGCTGATTGCTGCTTGTACTGACCCCATAATTACCCTGTTGAATCTTTCCGCGGCTCCGTTTCCCGCAGGGTGATACACCGGCGTGTGTCGGGCCGTGATTCCATTCCTGTCCATGAAAGTTTTCCACTTGGCCGAGGTGAACTGCGGGCCATTGTCACTTAGGATCCCTTTGGGGATGCCTTCCCTTATGAATACCTCGGTGAGGAAATCCAGTATTGTGTCCGTCTCCGCGTTCTCATCCACTTGGACTTCAGGCCATTTGGAGTAGCGATCGATGACTACCGTAAGGTACTTTTGGACTCCATTGGCGTCTTGTATGGGACCCAGGACATCAATCGAAATTTCTTCCCATGGATTCTCTGGACACTCAAAGCGCCCCAGGGGTGGACGTAGCACTCTTTGGGTCTTGTCCGCATTGCTGCATTGTTCGCACGCCCTCACGTGGCGCTCCACTGCGAGGTCCATTCCCGGCCACCAGTAGTCTTCCTTCGCTCTTCCCTTCGTTTTCATTATCCCCAAGTGGCCTTCATGTGCGATGGCCACAATGCGTGCCCTTAGTGTGTTAGGGGGGACTACTTTGCTGCCACGTAGTAATAAACACGGGTTGTCCCCTACCGACAGTTCCTCTCGGACCTCCCAATACTGTTTTAGTTCCTCCTCTAGCAGTCTCTTGTCTGGCCATCCCTTGGTTACATACGCTTTGACTGCTCTCATTTTCTCGTCTCTATCGTATTCCGTTTCCCATTCTTGCCCACTTATTGCTTTCTCGTGGTCGCCGGTGAATGCCACCGCATACTCTTCCCAACCGCCTTCTTCCTGGACATCTGAGACCTCCTTGGACGCAGCTCTGCTCAGGTAGTCCGCTACCTTGTTCTTGTGTCCAGGTAGGTACTCTACATCGTAGACGTAGTCTAAGAGTCTCAGCGTCATCTTGGCTATTCTCGGTGTGGCATGTTCATGTCCACTGGACCTGAGGACCTTTATCAGCGGCTTGTGATCCGTGTGCAAAAGGAATCTTCCTCCCCACAGAAATTGCCTGAACCTCTCCTTCGCCCACACAACTGCTAGCATTTCTTTTTCGATGACACTGAATTTGCTTTCATTGGGGGCCAGCGTGCGAGACGCAAAGCTGATCGTGGCGGTCCTCCCTTCCGTGGATCTTTGGGTGAGGACTGCGCCGAGTCCCCTGTCGCTGGCATCCGTGGTTAGTACAGTGAGCGCTGTCGGGTCAAACCCTTGAATGGGCACCGCCTCACAGATATCGTTCTTCATCTCTTCGAATTCCCGCTGTTGTTATTCCGCCCACCGGAATGCCGCTTTGTCCTTCAGGAGCGATCTCATGTGGTGGGTCTTGGAGGCAAAATGTGGTACAAATTTGCTGTAAAATTCAGCCATGCCCAGGAACGTCCGGACATCTTCCTTACTTGAGGGCGTAGGTGCATCTTTAATTGCTGCCACATTGGCTGACTTGGGTTTTATGCCCTCTTGGCTGATCTCGTGTCCTCGGTACGTGACCTTGTTCATTCCAAACTTGCATTTGTCCCATTGGGCTGTGAGTCCGTTCTGCCTTAGCACTGTTAGCACTTCTCCCAACTTCCTGTTGTGGTCCGTCATGGATGCGCCCATCACCAAAATGTCGTCCTGGAAGAATTGGATGCCCTCCTTCTTGTGGAACAGCCGGTACATTAGCTTTTGGAAGACGGCTGCTGCTGAGGCTAATCCAAACAGCCTGGTGGTAGGCCGACGTCAAGTCTATTGTGGAGAACCACCTTGCCCCTTGGGTCTTGGCCAACATCTCATTGATTCTGGGAAGGGGGAACTGGTCCGGAATGGGATGTTTCGCACTCGGTGGGACACCGGTCGGGCTCCTTCCTTCAGATTTATCTTGTGTGTAAATTTCGCTAAACGGCCGATGGAGTCTTTGAAGACTTCCGGGAATTCTTCTTTCCATTGTTGCGCCTCCAGACCCGGCTCCTCCTCGGTCAAGAGCACTTGCGTGCGTCCTCCAGGGTTCAATTTGATCCCTAGCACGCCCTGGTCCTTCCAGCCCAGTACCGATGGTCCTTTCTCCGCCACGTATAATTTCCCTTCGCACCTTCTGCCTTTGAACTCGAAGGTTAGGGGGCAATATCCTACCATGGGTATGGGTTCCCCTGTGAATGTCACGGGGTGGATGTCCGTGGGCCTCAGCCAGTACTCTGTTCCCGGTGCGAAATCTTCCTCCCATATCTTCCTCCTGATGATCGTGTAGGGCGACCCTGAATCCGCGACCATTGTGGTTCTCACTCCCCCTATGCTCACCTCGCACTTCGGCTTCTTGTCCACCGAGCCCTCTATGCCCAGTATCTGTTCTTCTACGATCAGGATCTCGTCGTCCTCCTCCTGGTTCTCGTCTTCTTCCTCCTTGCCTGTTTCTTGCGCCACGTATTTCACCTGTTGCCTCGGTGATTTCCTTCGGCATACCCTCTCGTAATGTCCCAGCAGCCTGCAGTATGCGCACTTGGCTCGGAACGCCGGGCATCCCTTGTCGTTGGCGGCATGGCTGCCACTGCCGCATCTGTAGCATGCATTCGTGCTCCCTTGCCTCTGTCCTTGCGATTTCGTGTTGCGGGCGTTGTACCTTCTGCAGTTCCGCATGCCTTGTTGTCCTGCTGGCGCATTTCCATCATTGCCCTTCCGATCTTCTATCTTGCACACCGCTTGTTCTGGTAGACGTTCCCGTTTGGCCGCTTCCGCGCACCTCCTGGTCAATTCCGCTTTCTTCACCATGGATACTACGGTCTTTAGTGGTGCGTCGCCATTTGCCCATAACTTCTCTTGGATGGAGGTGTTTACTGTGTGCATGATGATCTGGTCTCTGATCAGCTCCTCTTGTAGGGTCCCAAACTTGCACGTCAGGGCCAGCTTCTGTAGTGCCGCTACATACTCATCAACCGTTTCCCCTTTATGCTGTGCCATCTGGTAGAAGTTGTACCTGTCGATGGCTGTGCACACAGCCGGGCGATAATGGGCATCTAGGTCTTCTATAGCGTGCTGGAACACGTTGTCGTCCGCCGCTTGCCTCACCTCCTTCACCAGGTCTTCGTACACCCTCTGCCCTGCAGGACCTAGATGATGAAGGAGTATCTTCTTCCTCCGCGAGCTCGTGAATTCTGTCTCGCCCTCTTCCTCCAACGCCGGCAGGTAGTTTAGGAAGTACCTTTTCCAAACCTCCCATGGCATCTCCGGCTCTCCGACTTTGGTTAGGAAAGGCACGGGATTTGTCAAGGAGAACGTCTGGGAACTCATCTTCCTCCTGGTTTTCCCTCATCGTGCTCCAGAAGTGGAGGTGCTAGGTTCACTGGTTACTCGGGTTCTTCTGCCCCTTGGTCCGTCTTCCGGGCTGGACTCTCCACTCTCCGCGTGGTCCTCGCCGTCCCCCTTTATTAGACAGTTGCTGCAGTCGTAGAGTTTGTGCCTGAGAGATGTAATATTTGTGCCCACTACCCCATCCTCTCCTCCAACGCTTTCCAACCAATTCACAAAATATAAATTTGAGCACCTTCAGTTGTTTTATTTTTTCTTCCTTAACACATACCACCCAAAGCATAACAATCAGTCAATCAATCAGGTTACTTGTAAAGCGCGACTACTCAACCACAAGGCTCTCAAGGTGCTGGGGGGAGGAGGGGACAGCTGGTCCTCTGGAGGTGCTGTGGTTCAGCCGAAGAGCCAGGTCTTAAGGTCCTTCCTAAATTGAGGCAGTGACGGTGATTGCCTGAGGTGGAGAGGGAAAGTGTTCCAGGGCTGGTTGGGCGGAGTGGAGGTCTCTGCTAGGTGCGTCAAATACGAGGTCGTGGTTAAGCTAAGCAGGTTCCACGTTTTGTAGAGCTTTGTAGGCGGGTGTGAAGAGCTTAAAGGTGATTCTTTTGTTGACTGGGAGCCAGTGGAGGTCTCAGGTGGCTGGTGATGTACCTGTGGCGGGGGATGTTGAGTATGAGTCTGGCAAAGGTGTTCTGAATGTCCTGTAGTTTCTTGAGAAGTGTCTGGGTGATGCCGGCGTAGAGTGCATTGACGTAGTCGATTCTGCTGCTGATGAGTTCGTGGGTGGCTGTCTTTCTGGACTCAGTGGGGATCCACTTGTAGATCTTTTGGAGCAGGCATAGCGTATGGAAGCAGGATAATGAGACAGCATTGATCTGGCGGTTCATGGTGAGCGAGGAGTCCAGAATGATGCCTATGTATTGTGCGTGGTCTGTGGGGTGTTCCAAGTGCTGCGGGCCACCAGGAGTCGTTCAGGCAGTGGGGTTGGAGCCCATGATGAGGACTTTGGTCTTCTCTGAGTTGAGCTTGAGGCAGCTGTTCAACATTCAGGTGGTGACAGCCTTCACCCTGTCGTGGAAGTTGATCTTGGCGACTGTGAGTTTGTTGGTGAGAGAGAGAATCAACTGGGTGTCATTGGCGTAGGAGACGATGTCAAGTCTGTCGTTCCTGACGATGGCTGCGAGTGGAGCCATGTAGATCTTGAAGAGAGCTGTGTTCAGGGAGATGTCCTGAGGCACTCTGCAGCTGATTTCTGTGGATTCAGAGAGGAATGATGGTAGTCTGACTCTCTGTGTTTGACCGGTGAGGAAGGAGCAAATCCATTGCAGGGCTTTGTCGCGAATGCTGGCGTTGTGGATTCTTGCGCATAGGTGAGAGATAATATCGAAGGCGGCCGAGAGGACCAGGAGAATGAGGGCTGCAGTTTCGCCTCGGTCAAGGAGGGTGCGAACATCATCTGTGGCGGCATGGAGGGCAGTCTCGGTGCTGTAGAGAGAGCAGACGGAAACCATGCCCTATGTGGGAAGAGTTGCACTTGAATTATTACGTTTTAACTGTGAAACTTGGAAACCAGAGTTACAATCCCGGGTTCCACTCGAAGACATTGCGTGATCCTGGGCAAGTTACTTTATCTGCTTTTGCTCCCCAGCCTTCTCCCCACATCCAGTTCTTTGATATACCTAAATAATTATGATAAACATACACAAATCCTGAGTTACAATAGCATTCTATGACCAATTTCTAAGAATGGGTAGAACAGTATACCAGTGGGCACATCACTCCATTGTAGTGTGGTCTCAAAGGTGTTGTCTCCTGTCTTGACTTGCTTTATGTGCCTTAGTACCACATACCTTGTTAATAGTTTGGGGACCATGCTTCTCTAACCACCATACCTATTTTTAGGTGGAAGCCTACCAGACACGTCAGCTG
The DNA here is from genome assembly GCF_964204655.1 of Triturus cristatus. NCBI lineage: Eukaryota > Metazoa > Chordata > Amphibia > Caudata > Salamandridae > Triturus > Triturus cristatus. Next base: position 156,668,040 of record NC_140579.1, read on the forward strand.
TCTGGTTGCAAAATACTTTTTGGGTTAATTCTAAAAACCTCCATGGGAATGCATTCTACCCATTTTTTACCATTGACATGGTAGTTTGTAACTCTCAGTTGCTTGCTTTCTGTTTGCTGGCTTTATTTGTTTTAGGCTGACCGCATGTCTTTGTCCCTCCCATGGAGCATAGCTTATAATGTGCTGCTTAACTAAACACTTATAATGTCCCAAAGGTGAGACCTATTGGCAATGCCAATGCTTGTTTGTAATGGCCATTTCCCAAGGTACGCATTTTAGTATATGTGTTAAATATGTCCCTCTTAATAATATATTGTTGTGTTAAAGGTTTGTTTTATTTTGTATACTGAAGCCTGTTGCTAGGATGAGCATGCCCCTATCCAGGCAGGTGACCAGTCCATGTTAGTCCCCATGTTCTCTAAGAAATTCATCAGCCAGCCCTTTCCTCTAAGCATGACCCCAGTTGTAAGCAGTGGTGCATCAATCTTTTCCTCATTTTCGCAATGTAAACCTAAATATCGATCAGACACAACAGTTGTCATTGTTTATTCTTCAATGTCATTTGTCTCCTTCAGGTGATTTCTCATCAGATGGCAGCTCCGCCCCTTCCGCTACTGATAGCCCAAGAGATCCCAAAGATGGCACCACAGCAGAGCACCTCACCCCAGAGCCAGCAACAAAGCTTTGTCTCCACAAACCCGATGGCAGTATGAATGCCGACCCAAAGCATCCCAGCATATTCTACACATGCGTCCTTGGTCAGATGTTTGTCTTTAAATGCCCAATGGGGCTGGTATTTAAAGATGGCTGCAAATGCTGCGATTGGGTATGAGTGTTATGCTGCAGCTTTTCTGGCCTGCTGTGGGGTGCCTGGTTCAGCACCCTGCACCATTCATGCACTGTAACGTTTTAAGCTTTGATGAGAGTCTTGAGCCACACAAAGTCAATCATCATAGGTTTATTTTTCAAAACATAGAAAAAATCCATAAATCCAAATGTATAGTACAAACTTCACAATATAGAGGTAATTTACAAGATAATTATTTACAATATTCAAATGGGTAAAATAATATTGGATTCTCGTTATTAGATAAGGAGCAGAGATTAAACATATCCCTATCAGTAGTTTTTTACTTTTAAGCATTTAAATAAGTTACCATGTGGGCTTTAAAAGGTTAATACTTTTTTATATTTCTGCAATTGGGTGTTTGCTAATTATTCACAAGTCCAGGCATCTAAAAACAAAATGGAGCAGGGGACTGAACGAAGGAACCTTTTTTTCCTGTCGTCCCTTTCGATAGTGTGGTTGCAAAGTGGGAACCACAGTACTGAAAGACCTGATTGGCTGCAGCAAGAAAAAATGTTCTCTTGTGCCAGCCATTTTAGGATTCAGAGCACTGTCCCCATGTCCTAAACATTAAAGAAAAAAGGAAAAATGTATAGGGGTATTTCAATGACGTCTATATTGAAAGAGGTGTAATTAGTAGAATAGAGCTAGAGGGAAGAGGATGAGTCCGGAGTCCAATGTGGCAGGAAACCAGAATAAACCATAACAAACATCAGGATGACCTGCCCTTACTCATAGCTGACAAGTTTCCCAGGTTCAGGGGTAATGAGCTGTACCAGACTTGTTTTTTTCCTCTGAATCCTGGGACTTGTCCTGTTTTATAATTGGAATTAACAAGACTATAAGTTCCAGAATTCAAAGAAAAACATAGACTGGAGCAGCAGATCACGCACAGACATGGGAAACTTGGCAGGGCTGCTTGCTATGAAACGTTTTTGAAATGCAAGACCATAGAGTCACCCATTTGAAGCAGTTTTCTTTATATTGCCTTCAGCTGCTCCTACTGCCTTCCATCTGTCCTAAGAATACAATACAGAATGGATGCACTGCGACACCACTTAAGCATCTGTAGGCCTTTCTGTTTTCAGTTTCTATATTGGGTTAACTTCAGTGGGAGTTGAACAGTGTTTTCAAAAATATTGAAAATCAATGGTAATCAGTATTTACTAAATACAAAATCATGTGGACATTGTTCTCCTGTGATTATAGTAAAGTGCAATTGTATTACTCTTTGCTTACTGTACTAACATTGTAGTTTTTATGTCGGGTTAATTTTAGCGGGATTTAACAGTGTTTTCAAAAATAGTGAAAATCAATGGTAATCAGTGTTTACTAAATCCAAAATCATGTGGACATTGTTTTCCTGTGATTATATGAAGGTGTAATTGTATTACTGTTTGCTTACTGTATTGACATTGTGGTATGACATAAAATGTATATGTAGTTGTGATGCAAGTACATTTGAAGTCTGCATTGTATTATAGTAGGAAAGCATATGGCAGGCGACTGTCCCAATAAAGAATGCTGTGGGGAGCACAGTGGTGGGCAATTGTATGATATGTGTGTGCAGTATTCGGTGTGTGAATACCGTGTTGTTACTCATGTGCTGCTGGGTGTAATGAAAGTGATATTATCAGCACAGTGATATCCACCTCTATGCTATATTTTTGCTGAGGTGGTTGTGAGTGCAATGTTGAGTCCAACCTGTCCTGTTGGATATTTGAATAAAGTCCAAACGGTCGACTTATGCCTTATGACTTTATAATTCTGACCACACATAAAGTGTCAGTAAGGAGAAATGTCATAGAACAGCTGGTCTGTCTTACTTAATTGATCACAAATTAACGGTGAAGTACAATAGGTTAGAGTGTCTGAGCATCTGCAGTAGGAATCTATGCATATACACGACGTTTCAAGGTTTAAAATTGGTAAGATAACTTGGGTGGTTAATGCACTTGCTCAGGAGATCTATGTGTAATCTCTAGTTACAGTTTCAAAGCATCATAAGATAACGCAGCTGGTGCTGTGCGGCATTGCATATAATAAGGGGCTGTAGATTTGTATTCTATGTAAGTAGGGTGACCAACCATCCGTAAATTTCAAGACTGTCCGTAATTTGGACCTCACATCCGTTGTCCGCGAGGATCCCTTTTACGGACGCCTTATGTCCGTAATTTTGGGCATTGCAAGGAACAGCACTGTTCCCTGCATGAAGCCTCCGCTCGCTGATGGGGCCGTCTCGCACTCCTCCTAGGAGCACAAGAGCTGCCCCACCCTGCCCATTGTCATTCTGTCTGCGGCTGATTGCCACATACAGAATGACAATGGGTCGGTTTGGGCTGCAAAGCATGAGGTGGGCCTCCCCCAGCCTCCGTCTAGGGCAGGGCACTCTGTCAGATGGAGAAAATGTGCAAAAACGCCAATGCTGCTATGTGAGAATACCATTCAAGAAAAGAAGCTGGTGAAAGAAGTTAAAAATAGGCGATAGAGTTCTTTCACAGTTTCGCCATTTTAGAACTGATACATTTTCAATATTATATCCAAGGAAGCTATGATTGCTGCTTTTTTATTTTATGCAACTAACAACCATTGACAAAGCCAATAATTCTGGCTTGTTGCAGGTGTAACGTTACGTGTTGTGTTATATATCTGGATACAATGACAGAAGAGGCAAAATACCAGTCAGGCGGTACACTATACCAAGCACAGATGTTTAGCTTAGGTGTTTTAAGCCATGCCCATAATTACATCAGACACCCCCCCCCCCCACCCCCTCAGTTTTTTCATCCCACTTAAAGCCCTGGAAACAACACCATGTCACAGTCACCTCATGGCCTGGCACTGTGCACCATGCATGACTCAGATTGCCTATGTGCAAGGGCATAGTGAACCCTGCACCCACGCCACCCCTTGCTTTAGGGACTACAGCAAGGGTGAAATTCTTGATGGGCCTCTTCTGTCTGCAACTCTGCCGACAAAGGCTCAGCTCATAATTAATATGAAAAGGTGGGTGGGTGAGTAAGTGAAGGGATAGGTAGGTGGCTGGATAGATTAGTGAAAGGGTGAATGGATGGATAATGAGAGATAGGATGGATGAGTGAGTGGAAGGATGGATGAGAGAAAAGGCAAAAAGATGCATGTATGAGTGGAAGGGTAGATGGATGGGTAAAAGGGTGGATGGATGAGTTAAAGGATGGATGGATGAGTGAAAGGATGGATAGATGAGTGAAATGGTGGATGATGGGCGAGTGAATGGGTGGATGGATGAGTGAAATGATAGATGGATTGATGAATTGATAAGTGAAAGGTTGACTGGATGGGCGTGTGAGTGAAAGGGTGGATGTAAGGATGGATGAGTGAGTGAAAGGGAAGGTAGATGGACAAAAGAATGGATGGATGAGTGGATGAGTGAAGGAGTGAAAGGGTGGATGGATGAGTGATAGGGTCAATGGATGGATTCATGAGTGGATGAGTAGATGGATGGGTGGAAGGAAGGGTGGCTAAGTGATCGATGGAGAGAGAAAGAGAGGATGGATGACTTAAAGGGTGAATGGGCGGAAGGATGAGTGACTGGGTGGAAGGATGAGTGACTAGATGGATGGATGAGTAAGTGAAAGGATGGCTGGATGGGTCAAAGGCTAAAAGGCTAGATAGGTGAGTAAATGAATGGATGGGTGGAAGAGTGGATGGATGAGTGTACCGATGAATAGGGTGAAAGGGTGGATGGATGGATAATGGATGGATGAATGAAAGGGTGGATGGAGGGATGGATGAGTGAGTGAAATGATGGATGGAAGGATACATGATGGATAGGTATGCAAATTGTTGAATATGTTTGGATATGGATGGGCTTAATTATATACTTTTGTGTGACCTCTGATGTATCTGTAAAATTTACCTTTTGTGCCGAAGTTTTGTCCTGAATTTTGACCTCCTGTCCTGAATTTTTGTCCTGAATTTTGACCCTTTGTCTTGAATTTTTACACTTACCGTCCTGAATTTGCACCCATGCCAGCTGGTCCCCTTATATGTAAGATAGGTCAGTGGTTAATGCTTTTGTTGCAGAGATCCTTGTGGTTGCCAGTTACAGCCCACTGTGATATGTGCCCACAAGCAATCGCGTGCAATCTGCAATGCTTTTTTTTCAATGTTTGCAAGTTCTAACTCAGGTTTTAGTTCTCCTACAATCGCTAAAATAGACTGCTTTTGGTAGGAATAAACTCTTCTCTCTACTGATGTCCAGACTGAGGGTTCCATCCAGGCAGGCAGCCATTGACAAAGGACTTCAGCGCGCAAACTGAATCCGCACCGATTCAAAAAAGGGCAAAGAAAGTGGTACTCAACATGGTCCTGCAGCTGAAATGACAACATGAAAGATTGGAAACGGAGAACGTTCTATCGATCAGATTATCGAGGTCTTCACCGATTAAACAAATATCACCATCAGAGCAATTGCTGGTTGTAGTAACCACGACAGACAGCAGCTCACTGTCTGCGTCATCAGGACATCCTGAAGGGACACATTTGGTCATCTAGGGCTGTGGCTGCAGCGTTGTGGGATGTTCAAAAGGGACAAACAGTGCAATATAAGGTCAAGCACTGTGTGTTAATTACCGCGTTCCATAGCTGCAGCCGAAGAGGGTCAAAAGCAGGAAATGGAAACAGGTTAAATTGCTGAACTTTCGAGAACAAGGGACAAGACTGAAGCGTTTAAAACAATATTTTTCAAGCATTGAAAGCCTGCCTGTAGGTCTTGCTTCAGGGGCGTGTTTGCTTTGCCAATGCATTTTGGTGACGCTGTTTGGCACTGACTAGATACTGTAGAGTGTGTTGGAAAGTACATTTTAAAAAGCGAAAAAATACAGAAGGAGATGGCTGCAGCAACTACATCATGTTGTAGGCACCCCATGTATGATGACGTTCACTTGGGCATGCATCATTCATTGTACATCATTACCTACAAAATAAGTCAGGCATCATATTCTTCAATTTACCAATTAAGATGGATCGGTAAATAAAAAACAATGGGAAAAAAGTAGCGTAAAATCGCTTTCTGTGAGCTGGAGGGGCCAATTTGCTGTGAGTTCATCTTACAAAAAAGTAAAATACGAATACTTAAAAAAAAAAAAGATAAAGTTGCTGTGGGGGTGAGGGGGGCAACAGAGAAGAGAAGCAGTTGGGGGAGGTAATGGAGCAATATAGGGAGAAAGTAGCACACGAGGGAGAGCAACAGAGGGGCAGAGGAGAAGCTCAGGTGTAGTAAAGCAACATGGAACCAGGGGAAGCTGAGAACTTGGCAGGGGAGAAGCATAAGAGAGAGAGAGCTTGCAGCATACTAGAGACAGCTTGCAACATGCGAGACAGCAACGCAGAACATGGTATGGTGGGTATTTGATGGGGCTTAGAGAAGCACATGAGTGAGACAGATGGGGAACACATGCAACAAAAAAGTAGTTTCCTAAAAGTGAGCAGTGGAAGGGTAGAAGGCAGCCAATTAGAGGGATGGCTAAGAGGCTATGCTTCAGGGGAGGGGTAAATACAAGATGGAAAAGCTGGGACAAGGAAAGCCTTTGAATAAGAAGCAAGTAAATGATAGTGACAATAAAGCAAACTGATGGGAAGCAATGGCCAGGCTGTAAGCCCTTTAAGTACCTGGCAGCCCACAGTAGATCTTTTGCAACCAGAAAGATTGTCTGATAGGCTCAACCTAAAAATAAATCTGTGTCCAATGCCCTCCATTCAGCTTCACTATCGTATTTGGCACTGCTACGCAAGGATTCACAAAGTTTCAGTTTCTGTTATGTGCATTCTCATTTCAAGTGATTTAGGAAGTAAACGTATAAAAAGTAACGCAAAACAGGGAGCGGTTAGAATTATATGATCACTACAATAGAAGGGACATGCTGTTGCATCGTTTAGCAATATTGCACTTTGCTTGTTTTGCAGTATAAACCTGTGCACACTTCAATATGATTAACAGTGTTTTGTCTCATCTCCAGCAATGTCTCATACTATAGCCCTCATTCAAGAGTTGCAAAGTGGCAAGAAGTTTTAACGTCTTTGGTTTACCAACAATAAAATAAATGGATCAATGAACAAATGTCATGAAGCTGCTGAACATTACACTCATGAGTGTGTGATTGTGCATGACAATGACACCTAGAATCAAATAAAGGCGCATACCATGACAATGTGACAGGTTTACAAACATATCTTGCTTAGGTTAAGCTAAAATATATATATATATATATATATATATATATATATATATATATATATATATATATATATATATATATATATATATATATATATATATATATATATATATATATATATATATATATATATATATATATATATATATATATTACCTACCGGCAGTCGCCAGTAGGTAGTTATAGTTAGGACCTATTTTCCATAGGGAATCCGCAACATTCTGTTTGGAATAACGTTGGCGCCGATTGCGAATCTTAGCAAAATTTTCCAAACATTTGGCCAGCTCCGGTCCGCTCCTATCCTGAAAATTTCACGGTGATTCGTCAAGCGGGGGCCGAGAAAAAAGGGGGGTCCCAAAACACGTTTTCCCCATGCATTTTCCCATAGGACATGTTGACTCAGCTACAGCCCGAACTGCTGAACGGAATTACACCAAATTTGGCAAAGAGGTAGTCCTCAGTTCGGACTCGTGCCTTTTTCTTAAATGGTGTAAATCCGTTGAGTAGTTCCTGAGAAAATTAGAGTTAAAAAGATAGATATATCTGGGCGGAGCCTAACCACACATCTCATCGTGAGATCCGATTGGCTGTCAGTACTTCATCCAAGAAGTGTTGGCAGCCATCTTGGGACCAATATACATGATAGCACCTCATTAAAAAGCATTGCAGTTAATAGAAGGTTTTAAGACTTTAGTTACATTATAAATCATTTGTTGATGGTACCAGACTCATTTTAGGAATTGTGGTGTGGTCTAAGGTGATTTTACCATGTGAAAAAGCCTTCTGCTGTGATATCATGAATCATGTTTGAGAGAAAACTATTTTCTCATGCTTTTCCCACAGAGGTTTGGAAGGTGATCTATAAGCTAAACTGAGAGCATATTTTCTGTAAATTCACATTATCTTTCTCAGTCATGTGAGAAAGAAGTCTGACATTCTCAGTAAAACATGTACATCCAACAAGGGCAGAGACTGTCAGTTGATTCCTTTGTGTTCTACTGCAGCTTCCCAGAGTGTTCTAAAGAACAACTAGAGCGCTAACAGTCCTACTTATGACAAACGTATTGCGCACCTGAAGCCATCTTGATTGGAATAAAGTGGTAACTCTTAAAACATTTAATTTAAAAGGAACAAAATGAGGGGGTTCATTTTGCCATAGAAAGTATGATTAGTGCTGCAGAAAGAAAAATTAGGGCACATTTTGAGTGACTTCTCAAATCCTCTTCTATTTCATTAAAAAATTCTGACATGCAGACTGAAACATGCACTTTCAATACCAGCAGCAGACTTCCCTGGTGGGCAGTAGCTTTACTACAGTGATCTAATGAGCAACTAGAGTGCTAACATTCAGAATTTATGGCAAATGTGTGACATATCTGAATACCTTCTTGATGGAATCAAAGTAAAAAACTGAAAGCATTTCCTACTGAGGAGACTGCAGTAAATGAGGAAATTAGGAAACTTCATATCAAATAAATCTCCCAAGATGGCCACCAGAGACAAAAGAGCCCAAATGCAGCACAAATATCACCCAGATGTAGCCTACATGTAGCCCAATGACAGAAGTGTGCAAAACACTTATTTTTTTGTGTATTTGCAGTTTTATATAGTGCAGACTTGTCAGGTATTGGAGTGCTTTACATGAGCATTGGTTACATCACACAGGATCAAATTCATTTTGGTTGTAGACATGGGGAGATTAAGTGATTTGAACAGAATCACAGAATGTTGAGCTGAAGTAGAAACTCCAACCTGGTTCCCCAGTTGCAAAGTCTGCAGCTCTGGAAGTAACACCACACCCTCTCCCCTAGATGCAACATTTAATCAAGTGGTCAACTGGATAAAAAACATAAAGATTACAAATAATTTAAAGTTCTTTGTCGCTATTTGAAAACTCAGAAAATATGGCCTCATTTTAGTTTTTTAGAGCACTAACCACCATTTTGATGCAAATAAGACCCTCTCATATATGTAATTTCTAAAGGAAATGCTCTAGGTATTACAGTTTTGATTACATCAAGATGACGTCAGGCGTTCCACACTTTTGTAATAAATATAGAATGTTAGCAATCTAGTTGTCCATTGATACTGTTGAGAGGCAGAGGCCAGGGGCACGGACTCTGAAAATTGAAGGCAGGTAGGAGAGTGCTGAGGCAACAATTTGACCACACTGGGCAGGCAGGAAGGGCAGTGGCAGCACAACAGACTATGGAGGGCAGTGGAAAGGGGGGCAGGGGCAACAAACCAACAATACAGGACTGGCAAGAGAGGCTGTGGCAATATAATAGACCATTGTGGGAAGAAGGAAGAGGCAGTGGTAGTACAACCATACATGCCAACAGACCCGTTTCAGCCAGGAAACGTCCAATGTTTTTAAGCTCAAATGGGCTTTTTTTTTATCTGTCTCCTGTCTACAATCTCCTCTTTTTCAATGTACCTCAAAGGGGAATACCCCAGTTTTTTTTCAAAATCTCCCTCTTATAAAGTTCAAAATGTTCGCAAGTATGGTACATTGGATCATGGTAGGCAAGAGGAATTGGGGTAGGGACATATACTCGGATAACAGAGGACAGGAGGGACATGGAGAGGTGCACCAAACTGACCCTACAGGGCAGGTATCAGGGTTTGCAGCAGCACAATACACCACACAGGGCATGCGGGACGGGAGTGCAGCACAACAATCCATAGAAAGCAATAGGGAGGGGACAGGACCATGCACATGGACAACAGAGAACAGAGGGGAAAGAGGCAATGGTAGCTAGCTGACCATAATGGACAGACAGGAGAGAAAGCTGCAGCATAACAGACCATAAAGGGCAGAAGGGACGGATCGGGGGCATTACAATGGAACAGACAAGCCAGGAGGGAGGGAATAGGAGTCTACACATGGAAACAGAGGGCTGGGGGCAAGGGGGCAGGGCAGGAGCAGCAAGATGACCATGGAGGTCAGGCAGGATGGGCACTAGAAACAAGACACGCCATGGAGAGCAACAGTGAGACTATGATGGCATACACACAGACCATGGAGGGAAGGTGGGAGGGGGTCAGGGGCAGCTAGCTGACCACACAGGGAAGGTGGGAGGGGCCATGGCAGCACAGAAGACCATGCATGGCAAGCGGGAGGGTTAGTGGCAGCACAATGGCTATGATGGGCAAGAAGGAGGGTGCAGGGGCATGCGCAAAGGACCATGGAGGATAGAAGGGAGGGTCAGGACCTGGGCACAGACAATAGAGTTCAGGGGAAGGGGCCTCACAACAGACCGCGTGGGGCAGGCAGGAGGAGCAGTTGCAGCACAACAGACCAGGGAGGGCAGAAGGGTGTGGCAGTAAAATGGACCATGGAGGACAGGAGGAAGGGGATAGGGGCATGGCATGTGGACAGGCAGGGTGGAGGTGGCAGGGACAGGTTACAGTCATCTGACAATGCTAGGCAGGTGGGAGGGGAGTGGCAGCTCAACAGAACACTCAGAGTAGATAGGAGTGGCAGGTCCATGGAACATGGTGGGCAAAAAGGATGGAGCAGGGGCATGCACAAAGACATCGGAGGGCAGGGGGAAGGAGAATAGGGGCAGCAAGCTAAGCACAGAGGCTAAGCAGGAGGTCAATGATGGGCCATAGAATTGGGCAATGGAGGGCAGGAGGAGTGGACTGGTACATCATGCTAAATGGAGGGCAGTGGCAGCACATCAGACCATGCATGGCAGGAGGGAGGAGGCTAGTCCATGGATTCAGACAACAGAGGATAGGGGGGAGGTGGATGGGGCAGAAAGCTAACTGTTCAGAGAAGGTGGGTATTAGGAACTTTATTGTTTTTAAAATGTGTGTCTGTGCGAACTACTTAAAATATGAACAAGTATGCAGCATAATCTCACTTTTATTCAGGAAGAAGAGGACGTTTGTGACTGTGACTCCGGGCTCACTTGGTAGAAACACCCCCTGACCCTCCACCCCCCATCGCAAAATGTAATGCCTGTGAAAAGGGTAGGTGGACGCAGTGTTATATAGCACATAGTCCTGAGAGCACGATTGAAAATGAAAACTAGATATAGTATATTGTATAAACTATGCACCAAAAAGTGTGATGTAAGATGAACCGGGGCGTGAAATATAATATGCAATTGTGCGCAATGACAGATTCACTGGAGAGCGCGAGATAGCACAGGCACTAGCGCGTGCTATGCGATATGCGCCTTGATGTGTAATATGCACAGGGCAGTGTTGTGTAACCTAACTAGTCTCTAAAGTTGTAATATAAAATATGTGCTGGGGAGTGTAACGTTGCATATGCACTGTGACAAAGATATGGATCCCATATTGTAATATGTATGGCATAGCGCTGTGCGTTATAAGATAGGCATCGAGGAAGACACGTTAGATGGGGCAATATAACCCGTGAAAAGGCAAGTGTGGCATGACATATTCACGGGGTGGTGTTTCAGTGCACATGGGCTAGACAGTGTCATAGCATACGCACTAGCTGGTGGAATACAACACAGAGGTGTGTGGCACTCGACGGGCACTGGTGGGTGTAACACAGCATTGGGCTCAACCAGGAGCACGCTGTGACTTTCAAGTGAGGTTTGTCTCCTTTCCAGAGAGTAAAATAAAAAGTATTACACATGCGGCGGTGGATGTGTGCTTTATTAACCGAGAGGGGGGTTTCTTGCATAGTTTGGTCGAATTTTTGTCGAATCCCCTTTGAATTGCTTGGTGTGCGTGCGTATTAAATGTGCACGTCAATAGCTACCCATGTTTGTATAAATAAATGACAAGGGTGTCTACTTGGAGAGTACCCACCGGCGGGGGTGCCGGGATTAGGCACGGTAGGGCGTCAGACACGTCAGAGCTTCACTAGCGGTGTAAATACATTCCATGTGGATTCATTGTATGCAGAGTCGCCTTTTAATGAATATCACGCAAATCGTCATGGTGATAGGTACATACGGTTTGTCCAGCATGTCCTAGGTGTTTCTATAAATATATATTTTTTAAAAATAATAAAAAACAAAGGCCGGCCCCGGGGGATGGGGTCGCCGGGGCCATAAGTGGCCTGAGGAGCGGGGCAACGCAGCCCCCCTGCTAAAGAATTTTTTTTAAAAAGGCCATGAACCGGGGGTTGGGGTCCCCGGGGCCGATTAAGGCCTTGGGAGGGCAACATTTATTTTTTTCAACCCAAAAAATTAGGATGCAGGCCCTGGGGGATGGGGTCCGCAGGGCCAATAAATTAGAAAAAGAAGGGGGGCCACACAGCCCTCCTTCTTAAAAAAATAAAATAAATAAAAGACCGGCATCGCGCCGGAGGCCACGCTCCCTCCTTGCAGCACTCTGCAAACTCGCCCCCTGGCCAGTTGTAAGTTGGGGAATTAATTCCCCTTCAATACTGAGGGTCCCTGAGGGTCAACTAGCCCAACCGGTATCTCCAGTATGCGCCAGGGAGCTGCGTTGCAGACAGGTGTTCTGAGGCCACGCCCCTTTTTACACCTCTATGCAACGCAGCTCTGTGGCACTTACTGGAGGTACCTAGTGGGCTAGTTTGACCCTAGGGACCCTTAGGATTCAAGGGGACTTAATCTCTCAACTCAGAACGGTCACAGAGCGCGTTTACACAGTGGTGAAGGGAGGGGACGGGGCCTGAGGTGACATGTGTAAACACGCCCTGTGGCGCGTTTTAAGTTGGGGAAATAATTCCCTTTCAATCCTGAGGGACCCTGGGGGCCAACTAGCCCACCAGGTGCTTCCAGTAAGCGCCACTGCTCTTCGTTGCAGAGAGGTGGTGCAGGCCGTGCCCCTTTTTACACCTCTCTGCAATGGCGCTTACTGGACGTACCTAGTGGGCTATTTTGCCCCTAGGGACCCTCAGGATTCAAGATTCAAGGGGACTTAATCTCCCAACTTAAAAAACGGCCACAGGGCGTGTTTACACAGTGGGGAGGGGACGGGGCCTGAGGTGACGTGTGCAAACACGCCCTATGGCAAGTTTTAAGTTGGGGAAATGATTCCCCTTCAATCCTGAGGGCCCCTGGGGGCTAACTAACCCACCAGGTGCTTCCAGTAAGCGCCACTGAGCTGTGTTGTAGAGAGGTGGTCCAGGCCGTGCCACTTTTTACACCTCTCTGCAACGCAGCTCTGTGGCGCTTACTGGAGGTACCTAGTGGGCTAGTTGCACCCTCAGGATTCAAATGAACTTAATCTCCCAACTAAAAACGGCCACAGGACGTGTTTACACAGTGGTGAAGGGAGGGGACGGGGCCTGAGTTAACGTGTGCAAACAAGCCCTGTGGCGCGTTTTAAGTTGGGGAAATAATTCCCCTTCAATCCTGAGGGACCCTGGGGGCCAACTAGCTCACCAGGTGCTTCCAGTAAGCGCCACTGCGCTGCGTTGCAGAGAGGTGGTCTAGGCCGTGCCCCTTTTTACATCTCTCTGCATTGCAGCTCTGTGGCGCTTACTGGAGGTACCTAGTGGTCTAGTTGGACCCTAGGGACCCTCAGGATTCAAGGGGACTTAATCTCCCAACTTAAAACGGCCACAGGGCGTGTTTACATAGTGGGGAAGGGAGGGGATGGGGCCTGAGGTGACGTGTGCAAACACGCCCTGTGGCACATTTTAAGAGGAAGTTTTAATCCCCTGCCCTATTATATACTAGGGGCTTACAGAGGAGGTCATGCTAATCACAGGGGGACCCCAACGCATAGTGTTCCCTAGTGTAGGTGTTTTCACTGTATTCTGAGTGTCTTTTAACATAGCACTGGCTCTAGGACTGGTTAGTCAGACTCAGTTACCACCAGTATCCGTCTGAAAAAGTTGAGGGTACAGGATGATTTTGCAACAAGGCTTCTTTCTGCTCTTCTGTTTGTTCTTTCTGCACGTTATCCTTCTTCCTGCACTTTTCTTCATCTTTGAGGACTTCTGTTGCTTCTTTCTGCATTTCTTTTTTTTCTTTCTGTGCGTTTTTTCTTCTTTCTTCACATGTCCTATCTCTGTAAGCATAGTTAGAAATTACCATTTAAAAAACCTTTGAAATTCACTGAAAAAACCATAGGTTTCAGGCACGTTATAGTTAGGAATTAGCATTTAAAAAACCTTAGAAATTCACTGAAAAAACCATAGGTTTCAGGGGCGTTATAGTTAGCTGGACTTTTCACTCGTACAAAACCATTGAAATTCCCCCGTTATAGTTAGTTCAGCTAACTATAACTCGCGTGCCCGCAATGCACTGCTGATGACGTCACATATTACATCACTCATGACATGGTCAGTGACATCACTCATGACATCACTGATGACATATCAAATGACATCACTGATGACATCATCCTTGTGATAGAGTGGCAGACCTCCTCTCCCCCTAATATAACTTTTGAAACACACATTCAAAAATAGAAACTAACATTTTCAAAACAATGGACATACCAATACCAGTTACAACAACCTATTCAGTAATTCTAAGATCCACATACACATCCACTCATTCACCAACAGTCCTATATAGTCACTCATACATGTACTCACTCATCATATGTACTCATACACCTATACATCCTGTTACACAACGCCACTCATCCATAGAGTTACTCACACACAGTCACTCATGCTAATAAAGAATCAAACATCCATTTACTTGCATATACAGTTATACACACACCACCACACTTACTTCTACAGAAACTTACACATACTGAGGGCCATATGTAGGTAAGTTAAATTTACCGATTCCTAAATACCGAATCAGTATTTAGAAATCGGTATTTCGTATGTAACAAATTTTTCGGTAAATTCGGAAAATGGTTACCGATTCCACAATACCGACCGGTATTCCAGAATCGGTATTTACCGAATCGGTATATATTCGGAATTTACCGAATCGGAATTTCAAAAACACATCAATTGAGGAATCAGCCAATCATGTGCAACCCCCACCTCTCCCAACCAGGAAGTGGCCACACCCATGCAGGTGCACACAATCAGAACCCTCTGAAGAGGCTGGGAGTGCAACAGAGCCAGTGCCTGAACATTGTCAACTGATCCTGCACAATGGCCACCCAGCACACAGATGGAGGTGAAAGGAAGAGGAAAATGAAATTCAGCCTGAAGGAACTGCAGGTACTTGTGGAGGAGGTGGTGAAGCAGCATAATAAGCTTTTTGGAAAGCAGTCCCTGCAAGTTGCAGAATCGGAAAAAAGAAGGATCTGGTAAATGCTATTGGAGTGACCCCCCCGGGACATTGATGTGCTCAAGAAGCGGTGGTATGACATCCGGATCATCACCAAGAGGAAGATGGCTGATCTGAAAACAGGCCAGCCAGACAGGAGGAGGAAGGAACAGTGCACCTGCCCTGACTGAACTTGAGCAGCTCGTGGAGTCCACGATAGAGCCTGAAAGTGTCGTTGGGATTGGGGATGCAGACAGCTCTGCCAGAGCTGCTACCAAAAAAGGTAAGAAGCATGCGCAGCATTGTGCCCCCCCTTCCCCTGTCCCAAATCCCCAATTGGGCTATGTGATTCCCACTCCAGTACAGGTTTTTGTTCAGACCAGCAATGCATTATGGGTGATGTAGTCAGTGAAACCCCTATCATGACAGGAATCGCACCGTACAACAAGGCATGTGACACACATCTGCGATAATCAGGCAGAGGACAGTGAGATAGTGTTGCAGAAATGTATTATGATATGAGCAATGCAGGGCTGCAGGTACACTGAGCTAATGTAAAGTTTCTGTCCACAGGCGAGACATCGCGCAGGACTGCTCAGGAGAAGGGAGAGAGGGCACCCCAGAAGCACATCACCGAGAAGGCCACCACGAGTGCAGGGCACACAACACCACCACAGCCAGCCTCACCACCACAGCCAGCCTCACCACCACAGCCAGGCTCGCCAACACAGCCAGGCTCGCCAACACAGCCAGCCACGCCACCACAGCCAGCATCGCCACCACAGCCAGCATCGCCACTACTGCTAGCCTCACCAGCATCAACACCACCTGCAGTGGTGAGACCTAGGAGGCGTGCTGTTGCCAGACTGCATGTGTCCGAGTCCTCCTCAGAAGACTCGAGGGGGGATGAATCAACCACTGTGCCACTGGATGATAGCAATGCTGGTGTGCTGTCCACCATTGAGGGAGCACACACAGGTGCCAGACGCCGCCGCAGGGCTCGTGTGAGCAGTCCACCTTCACAGGGTGAGAGCCATGGTGTCTTCGGAGGGCTGGAGGCAACCATGGTGAAGGTGCAGTGCCTACAAGGCAAGGCAATACAGTCGGTACAACGACAAATGAAGTGCCTCAATGATAAAATGAGCAACATTGACAGGGGCATTTAATCAATGGCTGAGGGCATGAGGGAGATGGCTGCGGGCATGCGGGACATGTCCGAGTCTGTGATGCTGCTGTGCAGTAAAATGGATGAGGACAGAGCAACACGGCGAAGGGAGAGGCAGAAAATGGAGCACCATACGAGGGCAGTGAACCGACTAGCTACTGCCACTTCTCTGCTCTGCAGGTGCTCCGTGGCCATGCAGGAGGGGCTTGCGCACTGCAGCACTGATGTTTCTAGGGGGCTGCTATTGAGGTGCTGCTGACGAGCCAGTCTGCCAATACTGGTGCTGTGGATGTTGAGGACACGACCAGTCGGAGCAGCATTACCCCCCCTGTCACAGACACACGGAGGAGCAGCAGACGGCATGGGGCTGCCACTGGTCCCACAGCCTGTGAGGACAGTCAGTCACTGGCATCCCGCACTGTAGTGCGTGGCCGCAGACGGTGATGCAGCACACACTTCCAGGACAGAGTTGGGTGAAGTAACCCATATCTTCCTACAATGGATGTCACCAATTTGATAGCCCATTTTGGCCGTTTGTGTTGTGGCGTAGTGCCCACAAATTAAAACTACGTCATTGCATCCAACAACTGGCTGTGTCTCCTTACTTACTTAGAAATAGTTGCATGTGATCTCTGCCCGTCTCTCTCTCCCATCTGTTGCTGCTGGCACTCCTGCTGCGTTGGGCTCTGGCTGTGCAAAATCATCATCATTCTCCTCAAAATCTGTTATTTCCACTTCTGTACCTTTCTTTGTGGCAAGGTTGTGCAGCATTGCACAAGTAGCAATGATCTTGCAGCAGATGATGGGTGTGTACTGGCGTGCGCCTCCGCTCTTGTGGAGGCAGCCGAACCTGCTTTTCAATAGTCCAAACGTGTGCTCCACCACGTTGCGTGTTGATTTGTGTGCCACATTGTATCGTCTCTCACTCAGGGTTGATGGGTGTAGGTAGGGAGTGAGGATAAATGACCGCACGGCATATGCACTATCGCCTAGGTGAGAAAGAGGGTGCCATTAGTCACATACACCAATACACATTCATCTGCGGTAAGTATAAGGGAGTGTCACAGTGATTTACCTAGCAGGTATCCTTCTCCAAATTCTCCCGCAACCAGGCGTGTGTAGATCCCACTGTTTTGGAAGATGTAGGAGTCGTGGGTGCTCCCAGGAAATTTGGCTACGATGTCAGTAATTATGTTGGCAGCATCGCAGATTACCTGCACATTTATGGAGTGGGTGGACTTTCTGTTCCTGTAGATATACTCAGTGGCTGCTGGTGGGCAGATTGGAATGTGTGTGCCATCGATACAGCCTATGACATGCGGGAACTGTGCCATCTGGTAGAAGTCTGTCTTGGTTTTCAGCAGTTCAGCCTGTGTGTTTGGGAAGCTAATGTAGTGTTGCATTCTCTGCATCATGGCATCCAGGAACTTCCTGAAGAAACGGGACAGGCAACTCTGGGATACCCCGCCTACCGCAGCTATCACCCCCTGGTAACTGCCAGATGCGAGTAGATGGAGGCTACACAGCACCTGCACATGTGGTGGTATGGCGTGCGCCCTTGTTGTTGGATGGTCCAGGAGTGGGTGCAAGTACCTTATCAGGTCCATGATGGTTTGGGGGTGTAGCCTGTACCTTTCATGTATCTCAGCCTCAGTCTGTTGGAAGAGTGTGATGCGCTGTCTGTAAATGCGCTCCTCCCGTCTCCAAATCCTCACACCTGCTGCCTGTAGACGTAGGCGCCTTGCAATCACATAGAGAGCCGCCATGGTGATCACGCTGTTGTATTTTGGGATTGCTTATATGCACTGTAGCTGATTACCACCTGCTTTCACTCAGTGTTAATTACCGACTCTTAAATACCGAATTTCATGAAATTCGGTAATACCGAATTTACCTACATCTCTTTTCTCGTTTTACCATTTCCTATTTACCGATTCGGTAAATAAGAATTCTGTAATTCCGATTCGGTAATTTAGAATTCGGTAAAGATGAATCGGTATTTACCGATTCATAATTACCGAATCCTTCTTTTTGGCCTCCTACATATCATTCGCCTAATTACCGGTCGGTAACGTGATATTTACCGAATTTCGGCCGTTACCGACCGGTATTTAGCTACCTACATATGGCCATTAGTCTTTTAAACAATCACTTATAGAAACACATACTTATTCATACAGGAACTCTTTCAATCTCTCACTCTCACATATACTCACTTATATATACCAATAGTCACATATACTAGTTTAAAACATATGTAGTTACTCATAAAGACACTATTGAGACAGTCATTCACTCACTAACACACCCATGCACACACTCATCCACCCATACAGTCCTGCACACATGCTGTCTTCAACACATACAAACAGTGAGTCACTCATTCATGCACCTATGCACTACGTAATACCCCCCACCGAACCATACAGCCACTCAGACACTCATACTGATACTCAAAAAACCAACTAATAACCTATATAGACACTCATGTAGCTACTCACCAACCCATGCAGCCACTTATACACAAAGTGAGAGACTGATACAGATATTCACATATTTAAACATTACTCACTATACCACGTATTCACTAAGATACACTTAATCAGTCAGTTATACAATACATTTTTCAAAAACAAATCATCCATTTAGACACATATACCCATTTATTCTTCCATCGACCTTGAGATATACATATATAAAATATATGTAATTTTCAGAAAAACACACATTCACTGGATGATGTCATTTGAGATGTCATCTGTGATGTTATGAGTGATGTCACTGACCATGTCATGAGTGATGTAATATGTGACGTCATCAGCAGTGCATTGCAGGCGCTCGAGTTATAGTTAGCTGAACTAACTATAACAGGGGATTTTCAATGGTTTTGTACGAGTGAAAAGTCCAGCTAACTAGAACGCCCCTGAAACCTATGGTTTTTTCAGTGAATTTCTAAGGTTTTTTAAATTCTAATTCCTAACTATAACGTGCCTGAAACCTATGGTTTTTTCAGTGAATATATATATACATATATATTCACTGAAAAAAACATAGGTTTCAGGGGCGTTATAGTTAGCTGGACATTTCCCTCGTACAAAACCCTAGAAATTCCCCCGTTACAGTTAGTTCAGCTAACTATAACTCGCGCCCCCGCAATGCACTGCTGATGACTTCACATATTACATCACTCATGACATGGTCAGTGACATCACTGATGACTTCTGAAATTACATCACTGATGACATCACTGATGACGTCATCCATGTGATAAATTAGTGCATCTTCTCACACCCTTTGATATACTCAATCAAAATTTCAGACGTCCATTCTCAAAACCATAGATACTCCAATACCAATAACTACATACCCACTCATTGACTCTTAGATCTACACACACATCCACTCACTCACCTGTACAGTCACTCATACTTACAGTCACTCAGTACAGGACTATCATATGCATTTATACACCTACATATACACTCACACACCACCAATCATCCATAGAGGTACTCTCACACCCAGTCAGTCATGCAAATAATTAATCACACTCCCATTTACTCACCTATGCAGTTATACACACACAAGTTCACTTACTCATAAAAATAGTACCACATTCTTACGCTCTTATACAATCACTGATACAAGCACACACTCATCCATACAGCCACTCTAACAATCACACACTCTCACATATACCCACTTATATACTCTTACACACATATATACTGCCTTTCACATATGTAGTTACTCACACATGTACCACTGAGATATACATTCAATCACTAACACACCCATACATACACTCACCCAACCATACACTCCATCACAGATGCACTCTTAAAACCATGCACCCATAGAATCACCCAATCACACATGTATGCACAGAGTCACACACACCCCACCCACACAAATACTCAGGCACCCAAACAGATACTCAGACAACCAATCAATAACCCATAGAAACTCTCATATAGCTATTCACAAAACCATGCAGCCGCTTATACACCAACAGACAGACATTCACACAGTTTAGTCACTAGTCTGGAGTAAGATACGTTTATTGACTCACTTATAGAGTCAGTCACGCACCTACTAAATCATCCATTCACACACTTATACACCCACTCAATCAATCAATCAAAAATCTTAATTCCGCATCTAAAAAACACCATAAAAGCACATAACAATAAAAAGATTAAAAATTACATTAAAATCCATGCTGATATACATCAAATACAGTACTAATGTTTGCTTCAGCAAACCCCTCTTGTTTTCCTTATTTTTAAGGCCATCTTCAAGAAATTCACCACACAAAACAGAGTCCGAGTCATTTACCATTTGTAGGTGTAGCAAGGCAACCCTGGCCTCCTTGAATTTAGCCTGTTTTAAAATACCAACTAAAAATTGACGTCTCAGCACTGAATAAAATGGGCATAACAGTACAAAGTGAAGGGTATCCTGAGGAGATCGTAGATCGCAGCCAAAGGGACCCTTTTGCTCAACCAAAACAGTAAAACCATGAGGCACAGATAACAAGTGATGTAAAAGATTGAGCCTAAAACGGGTGATTAAAAACCTATCCTGAGCATTACACATAATACGGTTCCATCCCCACCACCGTTTTCATCATATTGTAAGCTATAACAGAGTTCTTGCCCCCTTCTTTTGTTTCTCTCTGCAATTGGACCTAGTTAAAATATCTTTTCATCACCAGTTTCCTGTCCAAACGGGTAATTACCATGGGTGTACTAAAAAGCTTTTTACATCCAATAGACTCAAGAGAGGACTTTACATATCTCAGCCAAGGAATGGACAACCCTTTATCTCTACTGATGCTGTCCATAATTATTTGCCTGTTTAGTTCAGCCTCTGGGTTCGCCCATATCCTAATCCAGGCCATATTCGGCTTCAAATGAACCACATCCTCTATATAAGCCAATCCTAGTTCCTCATGAGTAACATAAGACAAGGTACTTTGGGGAATGTTAAGTAGGGATCTCAGGTATTTATTCTCCTCTGTCTGAAGCTGATGGACTTCTCTACAGCCCCAAAGTTCGGCTCCATATAACACCTTTGCGCAGCAAATTGAGGTGTACAATCTTGCTATCTGCTCTGGGGACCACCGTCCCAGCCTATGTCCATAATTCATAATGGAACCTGTGGCCGAGACTAACTTTGTACATCGTTCCTCCAGTAAAATTTTACAATGTAAACGCCCATCAAATAAAATGCCTAGATATGAAAAATTTTGTACTTTCCCTATGCTATTGTCACCCATTTTATAACTAAATTTCTTAAAGGGTTTGCGTCCGACCTCCATGACATAGGATTTAGAGAGATTGCCCGACAGATCCAGCGTGTCTATGAAATTAACAAAACCGTCTATCAGACGCTGCAAGCCCCTGGGTGTGCGCGCTAGAAGTACCACGTCATCTGCATAAAGCAGAACCGGAATTGGCATAGATCCTACCCTGGGGAAACCACCTTTAGATCAAGTAGTGCTTGCTCCAATCCATTAATATATAGGGAGAACAAAAAGGGGGCCAAAATGCACCCTTGTCTAACCCCACTGGTGCATGAGAACGGTGCTGATAGGTTCCCCTCATGATTATATCGGACTCTAGCAGATGTGTTACAGTGTAGGTCCCTAAGTATATTTATAAGTCCCCCATCCACCACCAACCTACTTAAAAGGGCCCATAATTTCTCCCTATTTACAAGGTCAAATGCGACCCCTCACTTGCTAGTGTATATTTAGCCACTAGTAAATATAAATTTATACACTGGTTGGATTTTGATTTCCCCGGTCTAAAACCATATTGAACATCAGTAATGACCCGATTTCCCTCCGACCAATCCATCAATCGTGCTAAGATCACACGTCCCATAACTTTCGCTGTGACGTCGATCAAAGAGATCGGGCGATAACACTGAGGATTGTCCCTATTCCCTTTTTTGAATATAGGGACAATTATCGTTGTGGACCACGATCTGGGACAGCCAAACGTTACCGCAGCATTGATCACTCTTGTCAGTATGGGCGCCCCCAACTCAATACTACTTAGAAAAAGATCCGGGGGAATACCATCTGGTCCTGGCGCTTTATTAGGGGATAGACCCTGTATTTTCCCAATGACCTCCTCCAACGTGAACATAATTGCAGGTACCTCCCCTGCCTCCACCTCAGAGGGAATTGTACTATCCGCTACATAATTATAAAGGCCTTTGAAATGAGCTACCCAATCTTCCAGCAAGATATTAGTGCAGAGTGCGGGAACACTGGCATCCTGGAAACATGGATTATTAATTATTTTCCAGAAAGCAGATGTGTCCCTCCTTAAGGCAGCCTCCCTTAGGTCTTCCCAGGCCTGTGTTTGAATGGCTCTTTTCCTGCATTTAACGGCCTGCTTATATGTCAGCCTTGACTCTTTTACTTTCAACCGATCCCTTGGTAAGATTTTTAAACAACTTTTTTAATTTTTTAGGGCTAAGGTGCAGGATTTGTCAAACCATCTTGGATTACCCATAACTGGACCATGGTGGGTGGAGCACAACAACTTGTCCACTAAATGGGCAACTGCCTCAAAGCATTTAACTACTTCTGGTCCCTCGACCACGGCGTCCAGGCACCTTTCTAGTTCTCTCTTACCTTCTCTTATGAGCTTTTTATAAAAAGTACTTCCATCCACTTTGGCCCATTTTAATCTTCTCCCCTGGTCTGTTATTTTCTCTATGCTACCACCCCTTCCCTTCCTCTTAGATTTTCTAGTGACCACACCTTCAACCACCAGTGTTAGAGGGTTGTGGTCACTAAAAGCACTTAGATCAATATCAGCCCCACTTACCCAATCTTTTAAAAATGTAGAGACCACTATGAAGTCAATGAAAGAGGAGCACCCCCTCCCCTTAAAAGTGGGATTAATCTCTGTCTCCCTTTCTTTGGTTATCAAATCCACAGTATGCTCAAGGGCGTGTTTACTAAACACCCTTCCCAACTCATTGCCCTCAATTGAGTGCTCAAAGTGTGGTCCGATCCTAACCAGGCATGAAGACCAATTTCCTTGGGCCGGTCTCAAATCAGGACAAAGATGACAATTAAAATCACCCACAACGGTTACCACCGGGGCCACCGCCCCCTTGTAAGCCCAATTCCCTGCAGTGAGCCTAGCATCTAACTCTTCCACACCAGACCCTGTCTTGTTTTGTGACGTTGGGTTATAAAAATTAATCAAGAGAATGCAGGCCCCATAATTAGAAAACCTATGGGGCCTGCATACAAGCAGAGGACCAATTTAGATCGGTCCAAGTGCTCCCCAATTGTAGGTCCACAAAAATACACAGTCCCCCCATGGCTCTCCCTGAGCAGGACTTTCGGGCCGGGACAGCGAAGCGCTTGTAACCTACTAAGTGAATATTACTACAATCTATTATCCAGGTTTTCCTGTAAACATATAATCTGGAAACCCTGAATATATTGCAGCCAATCAGGGTCCTCTAATTTGGACGCAAGCCCTGCAATATTCCAAGATGTTATTTTTATTATATCAGAATTTTTAACCTTGTGTACTTCCAACTGTGACGAGTTTACGGGGTCCTGTACTACTTTTTCTGGTGTGATGCCCTCTTCCAGTGCTACCATGGTGGCATTCCTCCCTGCCATCCCTACATTTTCCATTAACAGGTCCATGTTATCCCCGCACCCCGTATCAACACCCTGTGAGTCCCTAACTGGTTCCTTTATTTGGTCTAGCTGCTGTGCCCTTACATTTTTCGCCCACCGTCAATCCACCTCACTTAAAACTCTCCCTCTAAGCAGCGGGTCGAACCTGTTACGTAAAGGGATATCTCTCACTCCCCCTACTCCATGTGCACATTCTAATAATCCCTCTCCTTAATTACTAACCTCCAATGCTGATCTCGCCAGCTTTCTATAAAAAAATTCCAGGGGCAACAAGCCTATCGCCAATCGTTGCTCCCACGCTCGGTCTCTGAAGCAGCGAAGTGCTTTGTCCACCAGGTTAGGGTGCCTGATGGTTACTACAACACAGTCCCCTGGGTATACTTTTTTAGACTTCCCTACCCATGCTACTCGCCTCGCCATTAAAATATGCCTAAGGTCTGTACCATTAAACCTCGCATTCTGACTTAGCCAGTGTGTCGTCTTATACACCCTCTCATTCTTCCATAGGTTTTTCCCTATATATATATTAAACATATTTAAAATTTACAGAAACACACACTCACTGGATGGCGTCATCAGAGATGTCATCAGTGATGTCATGAGTGATGTCACTGACCATTTCATGAGTGATGTAATATGTGATGTCATCAGCAGTGCATTGCGGGGGCGCGAGTTATAGTTAGCTGAACTAACTATAACGGGGGAATTTCTAGGGTTTTGTACGAGGGAAATGTCCAGCGAACTATAACGCCCCTGAAACCTATGGTTTTTTCAGTGAATTTCTAAGGTTTTTTAAATGCCAATTCCTAACTATAACGTCCCTGAAACCTATGGTTCTTTCAGTGAATTTCAAAGGTTTTTTTAAATGCTAATTCCTAACTATATCAGGCCTGAAACCTATGGTTTTTTCAGTGAATTTAAAAGGTTTTGTAAATGACAATTTTTAATGTATTAATTGTTATACTGATTTTTTTGATACTGATTTACTATATTTTTTAAACTATTTATTTTTAGATATATTTTTTTTGATTACATTATAATTACATTATACATTACAATACAAAATATACTTTCTCAGAATGAATTACTTTAGTTTAAATACTTGGCAAATAGGCAACAGACGTTTAAGTACAGTAGTTACAGTTGTTGCAATGAGCACCACAATTTCAAACACAAAGCAACATTGAGCTCAATGTGAATTTCTAGTGAAATGCAATTAGTTACTTTATGGATTACTTTTCTAACCACAGGACTGGATCCTAGATTCAGTCCTTGGACATCTCCTGTAAACAGTTGAGTAAAAGTGCTTTGGTTACATTAGTTATTTTTAAGGAATATTATTGTATTTTAAAAGTTGACACTTAGAACATTTTTCACATAGAATCACCAATGTTATCCTATTGCAGAAAATTCCCTTAGCAGGTAAGTAGTGTTATCATTACTTTTTCTTACTCAGTGCTGGATCCTGGATCCAGCACTGGCCAACCTCCTGTAAACAGTTGAAAGAATGTGTTTAAGTCATACAGACGATTTTTTAGGAATATTTTTAGTTTGTGAAAATAGACAAACTTTTCTGGTGAAAACCACACAATGGATTCCTATGGAAGGAAATACAAGTTACTGGTAAGTACGCTTTGAATTAGTCTTACGGGTCAGTGCTGGGCTAAAAGATGCAGCCCTGGGTTCTCTCCTGATAACAGGTGAGTAGATCGGAATTCGTAGTTCGGCTGATTTTAGAGGAATATTTGTACGTTTCAAAAATGGACACTTAGAAAATTTTCTGCTGAAAACCACACAATGGATTCCTATGGAAGGAAATACAAGTTACTGGTAAGTATGCTTAGAATTACTTTTCAGGGTCAGTGCTGGGCTAAAAGATGCAGCACTGGGTTCTCTCCTGATTACAGGTGAGTAAATCGGAATTCGTAGTTCGGCTGATTTTAGAGGAATATTTGTACAATGGTAAAGGAAGAGGGCGGGGCCTGAGGTGACATGTGCAAACACGCCCTGTGGCGCGTTTAAAGTTGGGGAATTAATTCCTCTTCAATCCTGCGGTCCCCTGGGGGCCAACTAGCAATACCTCCAGTATGCGTCAGGGAGCTGCGTTGCAGAGCGGTGTTCAGAGGCCACGCCCCTTTTTACAACACTCTGCAACGCAGCTCCGTGGCGCTTCCTGGAGGTACCTGGTTGGCTAGTTGGCCCCTAGGGGACCTCTGGATTGAAGAGGAATTAATTCCCTAAATTAAAACGCGCCACAGGGCGTGTTTGCACACATATCACCTCAAGCCCCGCCCCCTACCTTCACCACTGTGCAAACGCGCCCTGAGGCGTGTTTTAAGTTGGGGGATTAAGTCCCGTTGAATCCTGAGGTCCCCTGGCGGCCAACTTGCCCACCAGGTACCTCCAGTATGCTCCAGGGAGCTGCATTGCAGAGAGGTGTTCAGAGGCCACGCCCCTTTTTACAACACTCTGCAACGCAGCTCCGTGGCGCTTACTGGAGGTACCTGGTGGGCTAGTTGACCCCTAGGGGACCTCTCGATTGAAGAGGAATGAATTCCCCAACTTAAAACGCGCCACAGGGCGTGTTTGCACAGTATCACCTCAGGCCCCACCCCCTACCTTCACCACTGTGCAAACGCACCCCGTGGCGCATTTTAAGTTGGGGGATTAAGTCCCCTTGAATCCTGAGGTCCACTAGCGGCCAACTAGGCCACCAGGTACCTCCAGTAAGCGCCACGGAGCTGCGTTGCAGAGAGGTGTAAAAAGGGGTGTGACTTCATTACACCTCTCTGCAACGCAGCCCCCTGGCGCATACTGGAGGTTCCTGGTGGGCTAGTTGGCCCCCAGGGACCCCCAGTATTCAAGGGCAATTAGTTCCCCCTCTGCAAACGCGCCAGGGGGCGCGTTTGCTGAGTGGTGTAAGGAGGGGGTGTGGCCTCCGGCCCGATCCGATCTTTTCTGCCGGCATTGCTTTTCGACATGGGGAGCAGCTAACATGCTAGCATGATATTTCTCCTTGTTACACCTAGTTCAGAGAGGCGTAGGGAAGGGGGGTGTGGTGGGCGCGGGCCACCCCGGGTGTCATCCCTAAGGGGGGTGACAAAATGGCAAAAATATGTACGTATTGAAACTTTTTAGTTCAGTCAACAAACGCAACAAAACGCGGCTGAACTCGACACGCGGGGGTGACAAGAAATTTTCCGCCCTGGGTGTCACCTGACCTTGCTACGCCACTGGGAGTGCTCTCTGCACATCGGCACATAAGGAAGGTAGCCACTGGGATTTTTAGGTCGAGCCTAGTGCAGCACATATGCGCTGCTCTAGGAAAACGACTTCTTGGAATTGCTCTGGGCTTTCCACATGCTTGTGCGTGTGTTTTTTTTTTATTGGTCTTTGCGTGTGTCTTTCTAAAAAAGACATCACGCAATTGGTCAAAGGAGTCTTCATGTATCCGCCCACGACCTATGCTTGCGGTTACGAGCAGGCGCGTGCTGTGTGCCATCTGTTCGGTATTGGATTTCAAAGGCTTTCACTTTTGCCGCCATGCGCCAGTGCCCCATACATTCCAAAACACACTCCTGAGTTTACAGTGCTCTTTATAGTCATTGTGCAGGCACACCTACAAGTGTCTTTTAGCCTCCCACAAGGAACTGAGCCCAACAAGTGCACGGCGCCATTCAGGCCAGCACCCGTGTGCATCCCAGTAGACTCCTCGCTGTCCCGTCTGTCGCATGCTCCTCGCCACCACCAATATCCTGCACCATTCTTCAGAGTACTCACAGGTCGAGTCTAATGTCGAATTCATCCACAGAATTTACACTCCACCAGTGCATTATGCATTGCATTTCAGAACATAGTGTGTACATGGCTTATTTATTTACACTCAGGACCCATCCCCTTCAACAGTATCCGCTGAACTCCTCTCAGCTACGCTTGAGTATGCAACAGCTATCCACAGAATCCTTTACCCTTCTCGCAGTACTGCCACACTGTACCTTAAGAGTCCCATCTCCCCCAGCTCACAACCCAGTATGTACCTGCGTAGAAGCGGATGAGGCAGGCGATGTCGAGCTTCAGTCCCTCGTCCTGCAACCAGTTGCACATACAGGGGGGGGCGTCTCTCCTCTGGGGGCGAATTACGGGCACAGCTCTTCGGAGGACGAGAAGGCGCTGCCCCCGCCGGTGCCCGGCACACGCAGGGCTCCGTCTCGGGGTTCTACGTTTGCGTTCCCGGCATCTTCGCCCTTTGCTCGCCCCAAGGCCACTACAGCAGCTGTTTCCAGCGCCATCCACGCACAGCTCCTCACCCTCCCTGCCGCGCGACGGTCTCATGAATATTTAATCAAGGGAATAAAAAAATAAACAAATAGCACATGTCACACGAGTGCACGCGTGTTAGACCTGGCACCTTGGCGTGAGTCTCCCTTTCACTTTTTGTCGCTGTGCCTCATGTGTTTTGCTGGTGTTGGCTGCTCAGAGCACTGTGCCACTGCCAACCAGTGCCACAGTGCAAGTGCTCCCTATTTAAAATGTATATGTTGTTTGGATTCCATGATTGGCCTATTTGGTTTACTGTCAGACCCCAGTAAAGTGCACCAGGAGTGCCCAGGGCTTGTAAATACAAATGCCGCTGTTGGGCTCGCAGCACTGGTTGTGCCACCCACAGACGCGGCCTGGTAAAATTTGTCTAAGGTCTGCCATTGCAGAACCTGCGTGCAGTCTGGTACTGTCATGCTGACTGGCAAGTGCACCCCCTTGCCAGTCCTTAAACCTTCCCTTAACTTCATGTTAGTCACCCCTATGGTAGGCCCAAGGGCAGGGTGCATTGTAAGCATAAGGTGGACAAGCCCTGATGTGTGTGGCATGTCCTAATAGTGAATTACAGCCATTTTCGTTTTTCACTATTGTAAGGCTACCCTGTTCTCATAGGCCAGAATGGGCTGTTAAGATTACTACATCCTATGATCCTAATAGGCCCAGGGAACATGGTAGAAAATCGAGTTTAGTATGCCTGAACTCAGAATAATAAGGTACATCTTTTAGTAAGGTTTATTTTAATATTCTGCGTTTGCAAATACCACTTTTAGAAAGTTGGCATTTGCTTGCCTAACCATTTCAGCCCGCCTCTGCGCTGATGTGTATCTGCTGTCTGGCTTGCGTGAGTGACAGGGCTGGGGAATCCCAGAGGGGCAGGGCTAGGTAGCCTGGTGGTGAATAGAAAGATTGACCTATAGATGGGTGGGAGGAGTACACCTGGACTCTGAATAGGGCTGTGCTCTGCCACCACAATGCTGGCTCCACCCCCTGTGGAGCGTCTGATGACTCTGCCCTGCACCCTGAAAGAAGAAGCCTGCATCGCGTCAACAAAGTGCTCCAGAACTGGACTGAACTAGGCAAGGGCCCCCCTGGCCTGGGAGAACAAAAGATTTGTGGTATAAATGTAGGAGCCTTGCTCCTAAGAAATCAGATCCTATCATGCCAAGAAGAAACCTCTGTCCGACGAGGAGGAATCGGGAAAGCTGCATGGAGGAGTACTGTC
This sequence comes from Triturus cristatus, assembly GCF_964204655.1. NCBI lineage: Eukaryota > Metazoa > Chordata > Amphibia > Caudata > Salamandridae > Triturus > Triturus cristatus. The sequence continues at coordinate 156,697,643 of NC_140579.1, forward strand.
CCTGACCTGGGGGATTGGCCTGCAGTGGTTGCCTTGCTGCTGAAGAAGAGGAAGAAAAGACCCAATAAACTTTTATTTGACTTGTGCTAAAAGATCTCCAAGGGCTTGTGAGCGAGCTTGCCCCCTGAACGAAGTCCCAGGACCAGTGGACTTCACCGCCGTGAGAGAGCGCTGGAAAACGGACCGTTGTCCCTGTGATCTTGAAGAGAACTGCTGTCTACGCCTCGCCGATCGAAGCGTAATCCCCCTGGAAGCCTGCACCCCCTGTCCGGCCCGAACAAAGTGACTAAGGCCCTACGAGCCGTAGCTCGCACCGCAAAGGAAGGTACCATCCGGCCTGAGCAACGTAACTATCTGGCCCCCTACGAGCCGTAGCTCGCACCGTAACGGAAGGACTGCAACCTGTATTGCTTCTATCCCCCTACGAACCGTACTGCCAGCGTACGCTCCTTCCCCAGCTTTCGGGAAGGTTGCGGTGCGTGTGGTGGTCGCGTACGTCTCCCCTGTTCAGAGCGAACGGTTGTTTGTATCCAGCGCTTCGACCCAAGATTGCCGATCTCACGGTACGGCACGAACACCGCGACGAGCTGTAAGCACCGTATCTACGCACCGTTCCCTGAGCCCTGTACACCCAAGGTCTAACGTACCGTAGTACGCAACGCCCAGGAGGACAACGCAACGTACATCGCGCTTGATGCCAGCGCAACCTTCGTGACGACCTCACCCAAGACAAAGGTACTGTGCCTGTTCGCACCGTAGGGTGTATGCTCCAGTCCGGAGCGCCTACAGTGCGTGTAAGACCCGTTCCCCAAGCCTCCTTTTAACGCGTGTGAAGCACACCGAGGGAACGAAGCGCACAGAACCCTGATGCTACGCTAAAATAAAGAACTCTTTTGCTACCAAGTATTGGGGGCCAGTTAAACGCTATCTGGGCTTGTGCTAAACCTGAATCTATATATATAGTACTATTTTTGCATATATCCCAGTGTGGAGTCCATTTGTGGGGTTGTCGCTGACTTACTGTGTTGTGTTCACAAATGCTCAACCATTACGCCTGAGATAACGCCTTGTCTGCTCGCGCCAAGCTACCTAGAGGGTGAGCAGGGGTTATTGTTAGAGTGTACACCCCCTTACCCTGACTAGAGGAAAGGTTCCCTGCTTGACACAAGCACCTACCTGTGGCAACCAGAGAACCCGGATTCTAACTGCGCGCACCACTCGCGAAACGCTGCAGCTGCTTTCACTTTTGCAGCCACAAGCCCGCGCTTGTTTTCGTCTGGTCACAAGTGATTTCATTCAATGGCTTTTATTCTATGTGGCTTGATGTAAATATGGACCTCTTCAGAAGCAATAATTTTCACAGAGTAAACATGCACTTGTAAGACAATAGAAATTAACTTTGATCATCTAGTGAGGACACAGCAAACCTCATAAACTGCCAACATGTTCAAGAATTTCTAACACATAACCCTATTTGAACACACGTCTGAAGACATTTTATGGGCTGTGAGTCAGAGTCCACATCACAGCCATCGGTTGGGTTAATGAGATGTTGTCCCACATGGTGTGTGCATGTAATATTTAGCTGTGATAGATCAGTACATGAGGTATTCACCCATGAACCCAAAGCAGACCACCGATGCGTGTGTGGCAGCTTCAGCAACACCTGCCTTAAACATATGTATGTCTAGTGTTGTTCCATGTACAGGCTCTGGTTCCCCGGAGTTGTGTGCGCCATGGAAGAATGAATGAATGAATACATAGTTATGATACACGCATGCATGTGAGTGCTGCATGCTGCTCTGCGCAGATGCACGTATCCTCATGTGTCCACCGCCATACATAACAAGCATTGGCATAGCCAATAGGTCTCGCCTTTGGGACATTATAAGTGCTTAGCCATGCAACAGTTGATGTTGTTGCACCAAGGATATTGTACTGCATAACTAAATACTTATAAGGTCCCAAAAGCGAGACCCTATTGGCTATGCCAATGTTTGTTATTATTTGAGCCCTGTTTACCCATCACTTTGACACTTACTATGAGTTTGCTGAATGCTGGAGTGGTGTTATTAGGGGACTCGATCTTTGATTTCAACTGGTTTCCATGCACCAAAATATGACAATTAGGAGTTATGTTCACTCGGGTCCATTTCCCTCTTTTTACTCTGAATCCTGGGTAAATCCTCGCAGGGTTCTGGTGGGCGAACCATTGTCTGGTCCCCTGTGTGGCGTCACTGAAGCCATCGGGGACCGGGCTGTGTTCCTGTCCGAGGCCCTGCCCCTGCAGCAGTTTAACTATGTGCGGAACCACACACGGTAAAACCAGGTCCAGTTCCTCCAGACCGGGAATCATAGAGTATGTAAACAACAGGTTGCCTTTAGTGGTAGCCCCTTACATACAGGTTAGAAGGAAATGTAGCTTGCCTAAGTTCACACCAAGAACCGAGGGGTCAGTGAATCACCCCCTTCAACACCACGTCAGAGGGGCTGTGGGATATTCAGGAATATATATTTCCCCACATTGAAGGGTTAAGTTTGAAAAGATAAAAATGTGTCCGCACAGACAAGCATGCATACTCGGCGCTGATTTCTGTAAGTGGACAATGGTTGGCAAATAAGAAACTTTGCATAAAATAGGGGTTTCCTCCGACCCGTGACCCTTTCAAAGCGGGAGGTTGGCTGGTGCTCCCCACTAAGGAGGATGCAGGTTACTCGCTCAATGATGAAAAGTTGGACTCTCAATATAACGGATCAAGTTTGCGCTATGTAAATACAAGGAAAAAACAATAAGCATTTAATGTGTCAGCCCAACCATTTTCGATAGACCATAGCCGCCAAGGCACCACACCCTATTTGAAGCCAGCAGAGAATATGGGTGAAGGAAGGTTGACCGTCTGCTCTATCATGACGTCTTATAGGGCACCTCCTAGTGTGGCTATGGCAGACTTTTGGTAGGTAAAGGAATGAAGCAGTGGAATTCTCCCAAACAAGAGTTTAGTTGTGCAAAATCCTGCACTCCATTATGTTCACTATGGGAGGGATCTTTCTCGAACACACCTGCGCTCTTAAGTGGATAGACCTCTGTGGGTTTCTTACTGGTACCCGCTGTGAAACAGTCCCCAAGTTCCAGCCTGGCACCAGGTACGATATTGGTATTTGAACACAACAACATCCAATGGACACAAACTGTTTTCAAACTAAAACAAAAAATGCTGTTTAGAGGATTATATGCCCTTGCGGTAAACTGTACATCGGTAAAACAAGCCAAGAGATTAGAACACGAATAGTGCAACATCGTTCTAGAATCCGCACAAAGGTCACAAATGTACCAATGGTTAGCTGTTTCATTCAAGCCAACCATAATGAATTGGCCATAAAATGGACAGTCCTCTGCAATCATTGCCAAAAAGTGGGGATATCGACCAGATGTTGCTACAAAAAGAGGCCTATCTTATACTAAGGTTTAACAGCACACTATCGGAATTGAATGACATGTCTGGAATCTCACGAATTTAATTTTTGGACACTGTAATATGTCGGCACTGAATAAGAAGACTTGGAAACCAAGAAGAATAGGTAGTTCCAAATTTGCGTGGAATTACCATTTTTTGGCCGTAAACTGTACAGGACATTTATACCACTCGTATCCAATGACTTTAGCAAAACAGAGACATGCTCGGAAAAGTAAGAACAACTACAAGTACCGGCATGCTCCATTCAGTAGCGCACCACGAACGGAGCATGAACAGGACAGGAAGTTTACTTAAAACGGAAGAAGTGCTGATGAGCTCGTCACGCCAAACAAACCGAAATGAAGTTAGAGCCCCTACCCCGTGCACTGCAAATGCGAGTGAGTAATGAGCATAAATAACTGCAAAAGAGGTCACACAGGGTGTACATGGAAATATGCTATCGTAAAAGTTCCTGATTACGTTTTGTATCCCTTAGAGTACTTAAACTGGAGGCATCTGAATGCGATAGAACCGCTGATGCAGCGGAGTTTACCAGCTCTACACATTCATACACATGACACTCATTTTGGGCCCATATACATTCATACACGCAATGAGCTGGCAAATATCCACTGGTCATCAATTTTATTTTACCCTAGGAAACCTTTACACCAGTATTCTTACCATTCCTGTCTCCTGAGTAAATGAACGTTTGATAAGATCTAGTAGTAGATTAGAATAGGGAGGAAATACGATAAAGCATTTAACTTTTGTTTAAAGAACCACAGACTCAGAAAGAGTTTTAAAAGTTTATCTGAATTAATAATTTTGTGAGTCAAATCAAAATACACATGAATACACCAGAAATCTCCATCAGGAAAATTGTACAGTTAGCTTATAATCAGTTTGCATTAATAAATTCTTGCAATGACAGCACCTGAGGAGAGAAAGGACAGAGAGCAAGTACGGAGCATTTACCCTAAAGATATATTTACCTAGAATGGTGCGAGGACCCCGACATCAGAGAGTCAAGGATTCAGGACAGGTTCGGGACAGGGAAAGGTGACCTCTTCTAGTGTAACGCCAGCATTACACCCCTCTCTGGTGCTACTCTCTCTGGCTCGGGCTCGTCCGGACCCCTTCCTAGATGTGCCTCCTAGGTTGTTCCGCGAATTTCCCTAGTGTTGGATTCTTCAGTCAGATTGCAGCAAAATCGGGCAGCATCTCAGCACAGCATCAGCATCTCAGCATCAAGTGAGTCTAACTATCTATAACTTACCTCTGTTATACCAAATTCAAGTGTATGATCCACCCCCAAATGTTTCAATTCCATGTTCACCCACAATTTGATTGGGCCAAGCAGTGGGGTGAGGACATCACACCATACCAAGTGCAATATTTTTCTTTAGTCTGTTGTCTAACTCCCTGCCCCTTAATTTTAATACCCACAAGCTTTATTCCCACAAGCATTTCATATTATGATCGATACATTTGTAGTAGAATGTTTCTTTGACTTCCTCTCATAGGGTTAAGAAGTTTGTTTTCCCATGTCCTTGCTAGGCTTAGGGTTTGGCAGTCGTCCCATGACTTCATGGACTTGAGAGCAGAGAGGTAAGACGCATGCATGGTTGCCACACAGGATAAGGACATCAGTCACCTTCCAAGGCCCAAATGCGAACTATTAATAGAGTCAGAGAGAAACATGTTAGAATAGAAAATTAAATGAATTCACTGTATACCACTTACTTCTACTCTAACCCCATTTACTTAATAAATCTTTTGCATTAATAGCTTAGTAGAGCTTGCATGGGTTATTTTCAGCTCAGCATGTGCGTTTGTGCATTACTTTATAGCAGCCATTTTAGAAGCTACTACATAGATGTAGTAGACGCATGCGCAGAAGAGTTCCCACGTTTTCAGCGACCATTTTAGGACACTCTGGTTAGTCATTAGTATGGCACATAGAAAAGCGTCCCCTAGATACAATAATGTTGAATGTGGTGCATTTTTAGTACTCACGGACAAATTGATTATAGTATTACAAGTTATTTGAGAGGATTGCATACGAGCAAGTTTCCTTTTATGCAAAACCTTGCTCCATCACCGCCCTTACAGTCTTCAAAAATCGGAACCAATACAGAATGGTTCCCTAAACAAAAGTAAGATCTGAAGCCTAAAACGACATCACTGTGAGCCTGCAGCTGGTGTGTAAATATTGGTTGGCCCTGAAACTTACACGTATTTTTGCCTCCAGGCTTGAAAGGAATTCAATCGACAAAACGGTTAGCTGAAGTTGACGTCGAGGCCACTGACTTCTGGCAGAAGTAAGTGCCTTTGCTTGTCTGACAAATGAACCATGTAAAAAAACACAACAGAATAGATAGCAAGGAGCGACATCAGTGACAAATGGTAACAAAGAGACAGATTAAAAAAAGCAGCAATGAAAACAAGTGGTAGGGTTGGGGGGAGTGTGGCCGAGAGCAGCGACGCGTAGCGTTTACCTTGAGGGAGCGAGCGCGATACTTGCTAACAGATGGCGCCGCTCGCTCCCGCAAGGGAATCGCCGAACGTGCATACATTGCCATTGAATGAAATGCAAAGCGTGCATGTTTTTGGCAAAAAAGCGAATCGATTTCAAGAGGTCCCCTCCTATGCAACGCATGCGCGCTGCGTATGCGAGACCTAAAAAGCAATCTGTACTGTAAGGTGGATGCATGGGATTAAACACAGCGTGACAAGTGCAAAGTGACTTAAGACAAACACGGTGCCATGTGAGCAGCACTTTAGTGCAGGCTGGTGCTTCCCTGGAGTCTGAGGCAAGGAAGCGTGTGTTCTACAAGGGTGAAGGGTCGAGTTACTCTCGAACACCTCGCCCACCCTGGGGCTTTACCGAATGGAGCCGGCGATGCCCAATCGTGCATGGGATGTTTATACAGGATTACATGGGTCGGGACCTGTCAAATATACCTGGGTGCAATGATGCCTACAAAACACAAACACACACACACCCCTACCTACCTACCTACCTACCTCATATGTATGTGTAAGCAGGGCGCCGGTGGGTCAGCAGCAGTTGGGAGGAAGCAGCTTTAATAGGCCACGGGGATGTCCACACTACAGCGGCTACGTGAACCCACCGCCTACATTTGTGACACACTGTCTGCCTCTCGATTTATTATGCCCGCTTCCGGTGCACACGTAGTGCGTGCACGACAGATGTGAAACCAATATCTAGCATAAGTAAAAGTCACGTAAAGTTGAGCACTGGGCAGACATATCAGAATTAAATATTACAATTTAACAATGCTGGAGTGGGGTTTTCTTTAAAAATTATATACCCTCTCCATTTTGCATGTTTAGATTAAAATGAATAATTAATTAATAGTAATTATACTAATGCGAGTGGAACAATAACCTCCTTGAAACAGGTTATTAGAAGGATGCATGTTGGTGTTATGGGCCCCACCAGCGAATGTAGTGATTGTGTGTGATCTATGATCTGTGACGAAGGGAGGGATTTTGCATTCCGTGCTGCATCAAAACAACACATGTAACATGCATCTACAAAGGGCCACAGCAATAAAAAACAAGCATTGGCATAGCCAAAAGTTCTCGCTTTTGGGACATTATAAGTGTTTAGCCATGCAACAGTTGATGTTGCACCAAGTATATTGTGCTGTATAATTCAATACTTGTAAGGTCTCAAAGGCCAGACCTATTGGCTATGCCAATGCTTGTTAACTTTACTGCTATAATTTATACTGCGCTGTGGACATCGACAGGCAGTGACCGGAGAACAAAGCAGTCAAGCTTTCACTGCTTTACACACAGATAAGCCACATGTTAAAATAATTGTCAAGGCCTTAAGATGCAACATGAAAGGTACGCTTCTGTGCCAATTAGCTGTGCAACGAAAACATGGAGATCTGGATTATTTTCGCTCCACTCATTTGCAGTTAATGACTCAGGCTACAGAGCTGATTAGTGCGTCTTCTCTTTCTCTTGTTCTGTAATGCACTTGCGCTCCACGCCTCTGTGGTTTGTGCATGAAGTATCGCACAGATTATCATCATTAAAGCGTACTGCCTGTCTTACTTTCTGACTTTCGAATTAAAACTAAATTGGTTCCATTTTTCTCTCGCGTGGCCCTGCAGCGTCACCTGCTGATCAGTTGGTAGCGTTGGCCTTGGTAGCATTATTTCCAGATATCCTTCTCTACATCAGTCTTTACAACTATCCTCATGCATCTGCCTTTTGGCCATAGTTTTCGGCAGTCTTTCCATTAATTTACTTTCTTTCATTACTGAACACTCTACTTAAGCCAACTTGTGCTTACAGTCTCTGCTCAGCTACAGTCCATCCATCCACTCTTTCAGACCACTGCATTATCAGTCAGTCAGTCAAAGGCTTTATTTCGATAAAAACATATCATAAAAGCGTAACAGTTAAAAATGGAATAAGTTAATTTCATTTAAAAAAGAAGAAACCTATTTTTACAATAAAGTGCAAAAACAGATCATAAATAATTATTTAATTATCTGCTTACTTCAGGTTTTAACACTAACAACTTAATTATCATCCACCCCATCGCTTCCAACAATATCACTTCCTAACCGCATAACTTCTTTCGTTCGCGGATGCAAAATGCCAGTTCCAATGAGTTATTCAACCTTTTCTCTGAAACGAAACGGGATTGTGTACGTTTCATGGGCTGCCTGGCTCTTGCCTCACACATTGTAGCTAACCCCCGCCTTAGTTCCTCTCATGGGTGAGTTTCATTATAGTGATTAACACCCTCAATTCCTTAACGATCTTTGCTAGTTTTCTCTGCTGTTTTATACAGAGCAAACTTGGCCCGAAGATATGAGAGCGCTTTGCCTTTAGAGGACATCATTAGAGGGGCCAGTCAGACCAGGTTCCGATCGACTTTGCGGTGTATAAAACAGCAAACAAAAGAAAAGCCCCCCCTCCGCTGGTTTGCAATTGTTTTATATTGCTTATTGTGAGCGATGCACTGAGATCTAGTTTTTCTTACGTTTAACAGGGTCGAACGAGAGGAAACATTCTTTATCTTTATACACATGTGAAATGGACAGAGGATACAGCCATGTAGAAAATGATAAAAACATTAACTTATTTATACTTCTCAATCTGTGATGATCATGTGATTCTTTTTTTTTTTTTAAATTTTTTTATTGGAATTGTTTGGTGTCATACATAGTTATTGATCAAAAGTACATACAACAAACAAAAAATGCGAACAGCGAATCTCGTACAGAAAACCCTGCTTTCAGCAACTAATATCAACATATGGATAATTTACAGGTTTCCAAAGTCGAGAGCAAAAAGGTAATTAATTATTCAGCAACAATTTCCCCAGATCTTTTCAAATTTTCTCCCCCCCCCCCCCCAATTCTCAAGGCATACCTTTTTTTGCTCACTTATCTTAACTCTACGCATTTTGATTAACCAATCATGCATAGATGGAGTCTGATTTGTACGCCAGTTCTGAAGAAGCAGCGATCTGGCTACTGCCATACAGATATACACCAGTTTTGCAAATGGTACAGAAAAATTTAGATAAGGATCAAAACCATAAAGCATCAGTTTAACATTTGGAAATAACTGAATATGAAAATTTAAACATAGAAAGGCAAAGATATCCTCCCAAAAGGCTTTCACCATGCTGCAGTCAATTATAACATGAGTCCAATTAGCTGGGCCAAAGTTCAGGCATCTGAAACAATTAGGTATAAAATTACTGTACATTTTAGCAATTACCGCCGGGGTGCGATATAGAAGCCACTTACCAAAAAATAACATTCTGCGCCAATTAGCTCCCCTTAAAGTAGAAAAATTGAACTTATTAATAGTCCGCCAAGCAGTCAAACATAAAACATGATTTTCTTGTTCCCACCATTTTTTGACAGCTTTGGAACCCAGATCCCCTTGTCTAGATTGAGCTAGAATACGTTTCCACTCACCGGGTTTCCTTATCAGAGTATTATTGAAGAAAAGATCATTATTTAATGAGGAGATCTGAGAAAATAAACTGGGAGTATACTGTAGCAAGGATTGATACATTTTTTTATAAGACCCGATTAACAAAAAATTTCCTAAAAGTAGTACTCGCATCTCGGACAGGGTTATCCAGCTTGACTGTTGTAGAAAATCACCCACTTTGCTGAAACCAGCTTTAGCCCAATAGGCCATTAATTCAGAGCCTGGACTCGTCCCACTAAATGAAAGTAAGGAAACAAGAGAAGAGGAGGAATTAAAAAGAGAAAGAGAATATCTTTTAAGCATAACGGTGCGCTTCCTAAAAAGCCATGCAATTATTTTATACCTAACCAATTTGGGGGATTTAGGTACCAAAAGAGGGGAGGGTTTTTGACTTTCCGAAAAAATTAAGTAAAAAAAAAAGCTGATGTATAAATTTGGATTTAAAGTTGGAATTTTAAATCGAGAAAGATATTGGGCAAAATAGGCGCTATAATAATCTCTAATATTTGGAAGTGCAAGGCCTCCATTATCTGAATCCTCAAAAAAAAGTACTAATCGCAATACGAGGTGTTTTATGTGTCCACAGAAAACAAGAAAATAAAGATTCAATTTTAGTAAAGAAAGTGCCTGAGAGAAAGCAAGGGATTGTTGAAAACAGAAAATTAAACAACGGTAAAATAGACATTTTTATCAAAGCGACTCTGCCCAAGATTGAAAGCGGTAATTTATTCCAGCGCGATAACATTGAGCGATTCTTCTGAAGAAGGGGATCAAAATTCAAACGGTAGAGATCTTTAACTGAAGATGAAAAAAAAAAAACATGATATCTCTTAGGTTTATTAGTAATACTGCCCCGTAGATCCGGATGTAATTCAGGACTGTGATTACCACAGACCAATATTTCTGTCTTCTTTTTATTAATCCGATAGACCCCGAAAGTCTCGAATTCCTCCAAAAGTTGGAATGTGGAAACTTGAGACTGTAAATCGGATTTAATAAGTAACATAATGTCGTCGGCGTAAAGTTTTATCTTGGACATAAAAGGAAGCGGAGGTAAGATCTCAGTACACTTACGAATTGCAATTGCGAGAGGTTCAATGAAAAAAGCAAAAAGAATTGGTGAAAGGGGGCAGCCCTGCCGTGTACCACGATTAACAGAGACTGACCCGACCATTTGTGAAGTAATAATAATGTTTGCTTTTGCACCCGTGTAGAGATTTCGAATTAAGTTAATGATATTTGGCGGAATATTAAAGTGTGACAAAATAATAAAAAGTGTCTCCCAAACCACCAGATCAAAGGCTTTTTCCGCATCCAATAAAAGAATAAGTGCTGGAATCCTCTGTGTCTCAAAATAATCCAAAGCTTCCGACAGGTAATGAGTATTGGTCAGCAGCTGTCTACCGGCAATGAAGCCATTTTGATCTTCGTGAATCAAATCCGTGGAAATCTGATTAAATCGAATAGCCAATAATTTAGTAACGATCTTATAATCAGAATTTAGGAGGGTAATTGGACGGTATGAATTAGGATCTCTAGCATCTTTCCCCTTCTTCAAAAAGCTAACCACAGTACCCTCACGAAATGAGTCTGGAATAAGAGCTCCTGCCAGCATTGAATTGAGAAGGTCAAGAAAAAAATTTGAGAAGGCAGGAAAAAATACTTTCAAAAATTCGGCGGGTAACCCATCTGGGCCAGAGGCTTTCCCCAGAGGAAGTTCTTTCACTAAGAGCTCTACCTCTTCCAAAGAGAATCCACCCATCATATTTAATTGTTCAATTTGGGAAAGAGAAGGAATCGCGGCCTTCCTCAAAAAGGCGTTCAATTTAGACTGGTCAATTTTATGCTGATGGCTATATATTTTTTGATAATGACAATGCATTATCTTGCCTATCTCATCCGGGGATCATGTGATTATTTGATGGTGATGTGGTTCTCTGGTGGTAAAGGTTTTGTGTTACTAAATTAGAGCCTACGTCTACGATTGAGCCCATGTTTCCAACATCTGCGTGTCAGGAAACCTAATTGACTGCCAAGAAAAAAGACTGGTCATTCAGGGGTGCTGGAAATGAACCTTGATGCTTTCCAGGCGACGAAAATTCTCTGTAGGCCTGCCTGGTAGGGGTGGGGGAGAAGACCTTGTTCGGTTTCGCCTGCCCAGTGTATTCTGAACACCTTTGTACCCTGCCCCGATGACAGGCACTGTGAGATATTTGCACTGCCTTTTATCCTCTGCTAGTGAGCTTTCAAACCTGCTGCGTTATAAACAGGCTGCGTTATAAACAACCACACACAAAATGAACTTGCGCAGACACTTACAGGTGAGCCACTTCATTGTAAAAATATTGTATATTTTATATTCATAACTCTTTCTTCCAGTTCTCTTCTTAATGTGGGGTGAGAGCATTTCACAGCTCTTTGCAAGTTTAGTTCATGAGCTTGATCGAGTATGGCATGCATATCAAACGTGCTTGGCCGCTACATGTTTTATTTCCTTAGTCCTCCACCATTTACTTAATCTCTCCACATTATAGTAACACCAGTTACTGCACAATATATTGGCTTTCTCAATAAACAAGTAATAACACTTTTATGGAGTTTCAGTAACTTATATTGCACAACTGCTTACCAAGCTAAATCTTGCAACAACAACAAAATATTAATCACATAGGCGAAATCTAATGCATTTACCAATGCTTGTTTTGTTTATTGCAGGGTCGGAGGCCAAATGGGAGGGAAGGAGGGTGTGTAAGGTAGCAACAACATGGGCAGCAAAAGAAGGACAGCAAATGGGTCGTATCATGCAACATAATCAGCAACAACGGAAGAAAGGAGGATGGGTGGGATAAGCAACAAGGATGAGGGAGAGAGGGTGGGTGGGAGAGGTACATTAGGGAGATAGCTGAAATATAGGCACTCTGGTAGAGTGCTTCAACACAAAGAAAACAATTTTTGAGAAAGTCGAGAAGTCTCACCTACGAGCAAGCTATTTGCTTGGCAATCAGGTGGGGGTGGTGAATGGGAGGGTAGGTGGGTGTGAAGAACAGGAGGGCAGGTCGGGGTGGAGAGCAGGTTGGTTAAAGAGCTATGGAGCAGCTAGTGCTGGCTGTTTCATAGAACTTTTTTTGTTTGGTCTGTTAGGGATCAAAACAGGGTATGGTGGCAGGTGAGGGGGAGAGATGAAACAGGGATAGGTCAGTGGGGGAAAAGAAATGGGGGCAGGTGGAATGAGAAGAGGAAAAAGGGACGGGGAGGGGTGGGGCGGGATAAGCAACATGGGTGGGAGGAAAGAGATGCAGTATGGATGGGGGTAGGTAGGAGCAAAAAGAAACAGCATGGCTGGAGCGGCTGTGAGGGAAAAGAAGCAGCATGGACGGGGCGGGTGGGAGGGAAAAGAAGCAGCATGGACGGGGCGGGTGGGAGGGAAAAGAAGCAGCATGGACGGGGCGGGTGGGAGGGAAAAGAAGCAGCATGGACGGGGCGGGTGGGAGGGAAAAGAAGCAGCATGGACGGGGCGGGTGGGAGGGAAAAGAAGCAGCATGGACGGGGCAAGCATGACAAAAAGAAGCAACATGGACGGGGCGGATGGGAGGGAAAAGAAGCAGCATGGACGGGGCGGGTGGGAGGGAAAAGAAACAGCATGGACGGTGCTAGTGGGACGTACTGGTGGGAGGGAAAAGAAGCAGCATGGACGGTGCTGGTGGGAGGGCAAAGAAGCAGCATGGACGGGGCGGGCGGGAGGAAAAGAAGCAGCATGGACGGGCGGGTGGGAGGGATAAGAAACAGCATGGACGGTGCTGGTGGGACGGTGCTGGTGGGAGGGAAAAGAAGCAGTATGGATGGTGCTGGTGGGAGGGAAAAGAAGCAGCATGGACGGGGCAATAGAAGGGAAAAGAAGCAGCATGGACAGGGCTGGTGGGAGGGAAACGAAGCAGCATGGATGGAGCGGGTGGGAGGGAAAAGAAGCAGCATGGACGGGGCAGGTGGGAGAGAAAAGGAGCATCATGGACGGGGTGGGTGGGAAACAAAAGAAGCAGTATGGACGGGGTGGGTGGGAGACAAAAGAAGCAGCATGGACAGGGCAGGTGGGAGGGAAAAGAAGCAGCATGGACGGGGCGGGTGAGAGGTAAAAGAAGCAGCATGGACAGAGTGGGCGGGAGGGAAAAGAAGCAGCATGGACAGGGCAGGTTGGAGGGAGAAGAAGCAGAATGAACAGTGGTGGGTTAGAGGAAAAAGAAGCAGCATGGGCAGAGGGGCGGCTGGGTGGGAAAATAAAGAAACAAAAAAAAAGTACCTCAATCACCACAACAAAAGCAGAAGGACCTTAATAAATTTGAAAGAATCAGGACTTGGTCCATGCTAGAGCAGAACGAAAAGGAAGTGAAGACAGCTCACAGTCTCCAATTTTCAGAGCAGTGCTACCAGTGCAACTACACTAGGCGCTGAGTTCAGGTGGCGCTGTGTTTAGAAAAAACTTATGAGTTTAAAAGCACCTGTCTCAGAGTTCCTTGTGTGTGCAGCAGTTTTCAGGCAACAATAAAAATGTCAAAATACCTCATCATACAGTAGCGCAGAGGGTTTATATGACCGCTACAAAGAACATCTACCATGCAGATCACAGAACTATATTTTATGTGGATAGCTCAGTGTGTTATTGGTTTTGTCACAGAGATTTCTTTGTTACTTGCAGTTCGTAAATTACAATCCCAAATAGCACAGTGGCCTCTGAATTGTCATAAAAGAGCTACACGCAAACCAAAGTGCAAGACATAGGTTACAACGTTATGTTTTTCTCCAGTACTTTATTATCCTAATGCTAAAAAGAGTGTGGGTAGAACAACATTCTTATTGATAAAGCCAACCCCAACCACCAGTGGTGGCTGCAGCATAGTTCATTGGGAGGGGGTGGTGGGAATTAGGGGAATAATAAATAATGTTAACAATTACCTGTCCATGCCAGCCGCCTTGGTGCCCTTCTCCGGCTCTCCTCCTGGCAGTCACTGGGGCACAGGCTCCCTACCCAATCCAAGCACTGCTCTCATGCTATACATAGCATGAGACCAGTGCCAAGATTGGTCTGAGCAGTCTGGTGTGCCACTCAGATAGTGCCTGGGAGTCTATGCTGTTTCTCCAACCCAGCTGTGCAACACAGCTGGGTTAGAGAAATCTAAGTGCCCATCACTCTTGCGCCTGCCATGGTCCAGCCCTGCCCGCCCTACACTGGCATCGGGTCAGTAAGTCAGCAGACAATAAAATGGTACTATTATTTTATTGTCATTTTATTTTTCGCTGACTGACCTTGACAAGTCAGGTGACACTCCTCCATCATTACTGAGGAGCCGCCCCTGCCAACCACTGTGGTACATCACAAATCCTGCGTTGGTGCTTCTCCAGAACAAACACTCTTAAAACATACCGCCTAACACCATGGATGACATGTGTTTCCTACACCTTGTAATCCCCATTGTCTTACCCAACATTTCCTATAGAGTGATTAACACACGAATAACAACTCATTGTCTCTGTATAATGTGTGTGTGATGCAAAGTGAACTGTATGTGAGAGAGGGGCTATGGAGAGATGAGGGGCTCTGTTGGAGGGTGGTAGTAAGGGAATCCATGGAGAAGGGGCTCATGAGAGGGGTGCCAAAACGTTTGGTGCACAGGGTGTCACCAGCACTAAAGCGGGCCTTGTAAATCAGAGTGACAATGAAGCCCAAAATTGCTAAGCAATGGGCAAGCTCCAATCCCCCTATTCAAGACAAAATCTCTCACAAGTGAGAGCACATATGCTCACGTAGGTGGGACTTAAAACATAGAGACACTCATGCCCTGACGTTTCAAGCAGACGAACAGTAAAACGAGGTGCACCTTAAACAATGAGAAGCATGTACAATGCGCTTCAGCGCCTCATCAGGGGTTAGTACTGTAAGGGCTATATGAATTCAATTGCAGTACAGCAAAATACATACACCAGTATGCAAATTAAACCGATTGCACCGGACATTAGGAAAATGACAAAGCAAGATTAAATTTTAAAAAATTCATTGTACACAAACACAGCGTAATACTATTTTTTTAAACTAAACTCTTGCCTCCTTGACACAGGTTTCGTTGAGGCACTTAATATGAAGTGGGTAGCTGAACGGAAACATGAACGAGGGAGGGTGTTGGTATAAGGATGAACTTGTCCAGAAGGACAAGGTTATTTTGCAGTACTGTTCGAGATTAAACTCTGAGCAAGTGGGCGTGATCAAGAGTAAAGATATAGAACAAACATGCAGCTCTTTGTAAGAACCTTTCACAGATTTGGGGTTTACAAAAATCATGTCCCGCATCGCTCACTAAATGCCATGTCTATGTTATGAGCAGTACTGTTTATACCTCTTACGAAGTGTATTTCTCTTGATAAAAAAAGTGCTACAATCTAATCGACATCAATACAAACACTTCTACTATTACTAGCACCTACCATCACTCTGCAAATAAAATTCCTTCTGTTTAGTCTGAAAACAACCCTGCTAGCATCCCTCTAATATAATGAATGCCTCTTTAGGTCAAAGTCTACCTTACTGCACAGCTGTCTGGTTTGCTAGACATCTTAGGAACATTCAGAAAGCTTCCCTGGAAATGCATTCCACCCATTGCTTACCATTACCTTTGTGGTTTGTAACTCACATTTGCTTGCTTTTAAATTACTGGCTCTATTTGTTTTAGGCTGTCCGGCTTGAGTGGTCTCTTGCCTTGACCAAACCCTATTTACTATATTCTTTCACCAGTACTGAATTTCTGTGAACAGGATTTAAAATCTTATTCTTATCTTGACTCATTTGCTGTGTGTTCAATGACAAAGGTCAAATGTCAGGCTCTGTCTTCCAGGGAGCTTGGTGTTTACTTTTCTTTCTCTGACTTCAAAGTGAGAGGATTTATGTGACAATCATGCTGGCTACTGGAGGAGTGCTTTAGGAAATGTGTGTAAATGAACCATGCAGACATTTCAGAATTAGAAAAGCACACATGAGGCACATTTTGGGGCTATTTTGAAGTTTAGTGGAAACAAATAATGTAATAGGATCAAAACAAATCAATACACTAGGTGATGACATTTCCACACATTATTGTTTGTGCGCTGCATACTTTTATCAGTAAAACTGTATGTCTTTGCAAATGTAATGGTCATTTCAGAGATAAGAGGTCTGGTTATCCAAGGATGTGCCTCCACCAACCTAAGAGAAGCCATAATCCTGGAGTTCGGAAAATTGCTTCAAGACATTCGTACACTAGGAAGATTAAAGGAGCTCTTAAAATCTTGTTGAAGACACCCTCCACCGGACAATTAAAGCATAACTTGTTAATGAGATCCAACCATGATGCTGCACCAAGCCCCTGAAAAGACCTCCGGAGACAAAGGAGACATGCAGATATTGCAGGGGACAACCGCACAGACTGAAGCACTGTCCCACCAAATGCTGAAAATGCACAACCTGTGGCAAGTACGATCATTTTGCCGAGGTCTGCAGATCAACAAAACTCAAACACCATTGTGGAAACATTGAGCGGGCCAGAAGACATGGATGACGATGATGGCGCTGAATACATGGTACACACTATTTTCACGGTGGGGCCCGCCCACTCCACATGCCACCCACTCCCGCACTGCACACTGCAGGTGGGCCAACACACCATCACCACGACAATCGACACTGGAGCATCCATCGACCACAGGTTGGCGGACACCTATCACATACTGCTAAACACCTCCAACACTTGCGAAGGCCAGGGTCAGGGTTTTTGCAAATGACCAAGCACAACCACTGTACATTCTGGGAAGTTTCAGGTCGTTCATATCCCACGGAGAAGCAAGTGTGGATACCACCATCTATGTGGCAAAGGGAAAACATGGCATGCTAGTAAGAAACTTTGGACTTGATCTCCTTTGCATTTGGTTTGCAAATCAAGGAGTGGCTGAACATACTGGCGGAGTTTGGGTGTGTGTTGCAAGGGATTGGCTGCCTGGAAGACAAAATACTGTTGATGCACATTTACCAATCCATACAGCCAGTAGTGCTGCGTCCACCTAAGACCCAAGGTGGAAGAAGAGTTGTCCAAATTAGAACAAGTAGGGATCATTGAGAAAGTCAATGGCCTCACACCATGGGTATCCCCAATAGTCATAGCAAAGAGACAAAAGCAACCTGGAGAAGTCCACATTTGCCTGGCTATGTGGCTCCCAAACATCGCGATCAAGCAAGAACACCATCCGACTCCCACGGATAACAACATCAGGGAGCTTAATGGGGCAAAATGGTTTTCCAAAGTTGACCTACGCTCTGGGTACCACCAGCTGCCTTTGCATCCCAACTCAAGGTATATAAACTGATGGTTTAACTTCATAATATCAAGCGCAGCCGAGGTATTCCAAAAAACCATCCAAGAAATGCTTATAGTATTGCTGGATGTCATCAATGTCACGATGACATCCTGATCTTTGCCAAGTGCATGAGGGAACACCAAAAATGCCTTTGAGGGGTCCTCCAGAGAATTCCCGACTCGAGACTAACGCTTCACAGACAGAAGTGCCAATTTCTAAAGGAACAAATCAGCAATTTTGGGTGCACCTTATTGGCCGTAGTGGTAGCTACAGAACCGGAGAAGGTGCGTGATGTCTAGAAAGCCCTGGCCCTGACCAGTGTGTCTGAAGTAAGAAGTTTTCTGGGGATGGTGAACTATTGTGGACGGTTCATACCTGATCTCACAGGCCTTACCCAGCCCCTCTGAGGACTCATGAAGACCACAACCCCATGGACATGGGGTGTGGTGCAAGAAGAAGCCTAACAACGGACAAAGAGTGCCCTCTCAACAGACACCACACTTCGATACTTTGAGCCAATGAAACAAACAACCATCGCAGTTAACACCAGCCCAAAGGGCTAGACGCTGTCCTCACCCAAGAACAGCATCAAACAGCATGGACATCTGTGGGATTCGCTCGCTCACTGCCATGGAACAGAGGTATTCACAGATTGAAAGGGAGGCCATCGCCATACCCTGGGACTGCAGACATTTTCATTTTTAGGTCTCGCCTAGCGTTGGAGCGCGCATTCGCTTCTTGCTCTGCAAGGCGTCTTGTAATCGATAAGATTTCTGAAGGGGACTTGAAGCCCCACCCATCATTTTGATTGGCTGGCGTCATCATTTATGCTAAACGCTGGCCTCCGATTGAAAATGAGGCTTCTTTGTTACCGCCCCGTCTCCTTTTGGCCCCGCCCATCAGGACTGGATCGTTTCCTTGCGGCGTTACACGGTCTCCTTGAATTAGTGGGTGGGCACTTTTTTTCTCATTTGCGCAATGGTGACAGCTTGTTATTACTTGTATGTTCATGCTGAGCGCAGCTCCCCTTTGGGGAACAGTGCTCCGTTTATTTATTTGCTTTTACTTTAATTCGGAGTTCGGCGCCCGTTTTAGGGACACCGCGCTCCGTGTTTTTTTTTATTTTTACTTTAATTCGGAGCGTGGCGCCCTCTTTAGGGACACCGCGCGCCGTTTATTTATTTTTTCTTGTAATGATGTGGCGCAGCGTCGCAAACATACCGTGGCACCCTGGACTGAACCAGTTGTTGTTTTTATTTTCAATGACCTTTTCTGGCATCGTGTATCCCCCACGGTCTCCTCACTCCCTCTACGCACCCCCCCATCCACACACACAATTGTCAGTCCGCAACTTCCGCCCGAAGGCTGGTGTCCTATTACTGCTCTCGGTGTCCTTATTCCCCACCTTAGAATTCCTCACTGTGAGTGAGGGGTGCCCTAGGATTATGAGCCCCACAACCCCCTAGCGCCCCCCCATTCGTCACCAAGAGCTGGAACTTCTGTGGTGTTATATTACCTGCCTCCCTAGACCCAGAATTCCTCCCAGAGAGCGGTGGGTGTCCTGCCATTTGAGATTTTGAGCTGTGCAGCGTGGATACAAAGCGTTGAATAGGCAGGACAGAACCTGAGTCCTGTTTCAGTTGGAGCCCCCACCGCCAGAGCGAGGGCTAGGGCAAGCTGTCTAGGACCCCCTTGCCTTCAGATGCAACACCCTCCCTCCTCTTTCTTTGCGGCAGCGGGTGGGGGAGGGGCAGTTCTATAACTTCTCTTTATGGATTCAGTTCAAGGGTCAGTGCAGGGCTTGACTCGGAGATTTACATGCTGATTTGTTTGGGTTAAAAACTGACAGAGGCAGCTGAGCATCAACGTCACAACCCCAGCAGCCCCCTCCATGTTTAACAAGCATTTGCAATGCAATAGGTCTCGTCTTTACGCGAGTTTAAGCTATTGGCATTGTAAATCACAATGCCTTTTATTTATGTTTTAAAAACGAAAACAAAAATAAAAGGCATTGGCATTTGCAATGTCAATTGCTCCAACTCGCATAAATTCGAGACCTATTGCATGGGAAATGCTTGTTATATCTACTGTCACCCCTTTGTGGTCACCACTGACCACAAACCCCAAAAACCCTATTCCAGGGCTCGGCTTCCAAACCTCCCCCCACATTGAAAAGTGGATGCTCCAATTGCAGGTGTATGACTGACGGGTGGCGTATCGACCAGGTGCCAACAACCCAGCAGACTGCCTGTCCCCACCCAAAAGGAAGGAACTGAAGAGTATGTTAGCTACATCATAGAAAAATTCAGGCTGCTTACCTTCTCACTTGATGCCATTCGAACTGCCAAAGAAGCAGGCGAGTGCCTGCATCTGGCCATTGCAGCAATCCAGTCAGGAAGGTGGCACTCACACTAGGAACACCTGTCCCATAGAATCCGGAGGCAAAGAGCATTCTAGAATCCTTATTCAATGTAGGTCATGAATTCATGAGCGATGACACTGGATGTTTGCTACTAGGACCCCATCTAGTGATCCCAACCAGCCTGACAGAGCAAGCCATACAGCTCCGCCCAACACAGCCATCAAGGCATGGTGAAAACAAAGAAGCGACTCAGGATAAAAGTCTGTTTTCCGTTGTGGAACGAGATGGTCAAAACTACAGTGAGATCCTGTCAATGGTGCCAAGTTTTAGGCCCCCCCGGAAGCACCAACACCTGTACTTACTGAACCTGGCCCCCAGAATCCCTGGGAGTGTACCAGGCTACACTACGGGTGTCTCCCTGATGAGTGCTGCACCCTTGTCTTAAAAGATGACTATGCTAAATACCCAGAGATAGAGCTGGTGGGGTCTCAATCTGCCACTAAGGTCATCCCAAAGATTGAGAAGATGATAGCCACCCACAAGTCTCATGAAAGAACTCAAAACTGACAATGGGCCACTATTTCAGAGCCAAGAGTTTACAGATTACCTACAATCCTGGGGCACCACAAAGTCACTTCCCGACAGCCCCAAGCCAAGGGAGAGGTGAAGCGTTTTATGTGCTCCCTACACAAAGTAATATGCATCGGCCACTCCAATCATCAATCTATAGATCATACAGTCTATGCATTCCTTACGGAATATCGACAGACTCCCCATTCTGCCACAGGCCAAGCTTAACAGCATGCCAGTATGGGACAAGTGGTCACCAGCATTATCCCACATCACCCAAAGTGGATGCCGGACCCTATTGATTATGCCAAAACTCTTCAGAAGAGGCAAAGGACCGATCATCTAGAAAGTACCACTCAAAGGGCTTGTCAGTCCAATATCCGCCCTGGTGACAGAGTGTTTGTAAGAGACCAGCATCCTGAAAGCAAATTTAGACTGCTATTTGAGCACCATTCCTGGGTTGTCATATGACCAAAGGGGCATTGTGATCACTGCCCAGAGACAGGACGAGGAAGTCACTTGCAACATCTCATTAGGTCGAGCATTCGAGACCTATTGTAATTTCTTATGTTGGGTTAAAGCCATCCCTCAGCTTTTGATTGGTTTGTTTCAGTGTCCTTCAAAAATCCTTGCTTGCCAGTGGTCAGTCCTGCATCTTTGTCCCTCCTTTCTCTTTTCCGTTCCTGCCATGCAGCAGGGACTAAGTACTGTCTCATCACACTACAGTTCTTTGTCTGATCTCTGGGGGACTACTTTATTTATTTGTTTCCTGCTCTGTTTCTGTTTGCCTGTGTGTAGTTTCGGCACCATAGCTGATTACATTTAAATATAGTTTTCTTCCCTCCCACCTCCTCCTAATTCCACAGTTGTATTTGGGGTACTTTTTTCGCCATGCCTCCCTCTTCGTGGTTATATTTGTAATTAGGCATTTTGCAGTTTTCGATCTCCACTGTCATTTGGGATATTTGCTTGGTTGGGGCATTCTTTGAAGGAGGATTGGGCTTGTTATTTTTAGGTATGGCCCTGCAAAGGGTTTGCATCCCGCATCTTTTCTATCTTTTCATTGGGAAGCACTCGGCTATTAATGTCACTTAGAAAAAAACCTTTATGTGTCTGTGCAGTGCAGGAATAATGGCCTAATGCATTCTACATACTAATATAACTACACCGTGTACTACACAACTATAGGAGGAAACTGCAAGCGCTGCCAACTTCGGAACTAGGGAACCGTCCGTTCAATATCCTGTGATTCTCGGCAATCTGCCCGTGCCTTAAAAAATGAATCTGTCCTTGTTTTTAATTTTAACCCCTCTTTCATGCCTTCTCCTTAGAAACATCACGTCTCTGTGAAAAATAGGTTCTTAGTTAGATATGCGTTGCAGGGCTGGAGTTTATGCCTTAGAAAGGTTATATTTTTGTCCACAACCCTCCTACCCACCGCTCTGTTACCAATTCGCAAAATATAAGTTCAAGCACGTTCCCTTACTGTCTTATTTTGTCTTCCTTCACAATTACCACCCAAAGTATAACAGTAAAGAAAGAGCAGATGGAAACCATGGCTTATGTGTGAGGACTCGGAGATGGCATCAATGATTAAGTTGTTTACTGTAAAACATGGAACCCAGAGTATAGTCACATTGTTCCCTCTTTACTCCTCCGTTGACATTTTGGGGCCGATTCCGATCCTGGAAAAATTTCCCCCGTCCGAATTGAATCCGGATTTTTTTCCGTACGAATCGTACAAGTAGCGTACAAACTGCCAAGTACGATTCGCATGGGAAAAACTCCATACGAATCACATCGGGAAAATTTCCCCACACGTCCTCGGGTCGGAAATTGTGTCCGACACATACCCGGACGATTTACCGTACGAATCGGAAAAATTAAGTCCGACCGCGCAAGTACGATCACTCCCGTCCTTTCGATTTCACAACTGTATGGAAAAAACACCGTACGGACCGAACTCCCATAGCAACCATGGAGACATGTGCCCGCATACGCGCCGAACACCCCACCACAGACCCCGCATGTACGCGCAAAACGTCCCCCGGCCGCGGATGTACACGCCGAACCCCCACCAGTGTGTGCATGGAGCGTACCCCCACCCATGTATGCATGGAGCGTACCAACTCCCCACCCGTGTATGTACGGACCATACCCACACCCCACCCATGTATGTACGGACCGTACCCCCACCCCACCCGTGTATGTACGGACCGTACCCACACCCCACCCGTGTTTGTACGGACCGTACCCACACCCCACCCGTGTATGTACGGACCGTACCCCCACCCCACCAGTGTATGTACGGACCGTACCCACACCCCACCCGTGTATGTACGGACCGTACCCCCACCCGTGTATGCATGGAGCGTACCAACTCCCCACCCGTGTATGTACGGACCGTACCCCCACCCGTGTATGTACGGACCGTACCCCCACCCGTGTATGCATGGAGCGTACCAACTCCCCACCCGTGTATGTACGGACCGTACCCCCACCCCACCAGTGTATGTACAGACCGTACCCCCACCCCACCAGTGTATGTACAGACCGTACCCACACCCCACCCGTGTATGTACAGACCGTACCCACACCCCACCCGTGTATGTACAGACCGTACCCACACCCCACCCGTGTATGTACAGACCGTACCCACACCCCACCCGTGTATGTACGGACCGTACCCACACCCGTGTATGCATGGAGCGTACCAACTCCCCACCCGTGTATGTATGGACCCTACACCCAGCCCCCCCTGTATGTACGGTGCGAAACACCACCACCGATGGACGGTGCGGACCAACACCCTGCCCGTGTTCGTATGCACCCTACCCCAGGCCCACACACCAGCACCCTCACCCAACATCGCGCATGTACGAGTCGTACTAAGCCATAGCAAAGGACAGCACTGTACAACAACATGGCCCATGTACGCACCGTACAGACGCAAAAAACACTCGTACTGAACCAGGACAAACCAAAAAAACACAAGGAGAGTCAATTCGAGGCACACAACACCACAAAACATATCCAACAAGGCCAAATACATCCTATACACTGACCTGCAATTGACAAACAGCTAAACAGAGGCCCAAACCACTACCACTCCTTATAACACACCCACCCAAAGTTCAAACACAGCCACACCCACAAATGGACCAATAAAAAGGCCCAGCACACACAAACCATGATCCTTTCCAACAGATCCCCTACTGCCAGACCACAGAGACAACGCACTGCACCATACTACATACATCAATACACCTTACACTTGCACTCCTTCACACAACCACCATCACAAACACACCCTCATCACATTCACACACACACACACCTGCACAACCACACTCACACACCCACAACCATCCACACCCACACCCGCACAACCATCCACACCCACACCCCACACCATGCCCACTAACAAGAATCCAAACTTCACAAAGGAGGAGCTGGAGGTCCTTGTCGACGAAATCGTCAGAGTCGAGCCACAGCTCTTTGGAACATTGGTCAGACGGACCAGCATAGCCAAAAAATCTGCCATGTGGGAGAGGATAGTCAATTCCGTGAATGCTGTTGGGGCCACCAGAAGGACCAGGCATGAGTGCCAAGCCAGGTGGTACGATCTGCGGAGGACGGTCCGCGGCAAAATGACGGACGACCACAACCAGGCCAACATCACTGGAGGAGGTCCGTCCCGCAGACCGGTACACTACCATCCCTGGGAGGAGAAGGTGATGGCCACGCTACCGCCGGTGGGAGTAGACGGACTAGAAGGAGTCCGAGAGCCTGGTGAGTACACAAACAATTCACCTCACATGGGGAGAACGCCATATACAACCCAAATACCAATAATGCACGCAACCCCACCAAAGCCAGCACCGTACACAACCACACTCCAAAAACACACACATGCCACTAGCGCCTCCATGCCCCATGCCCCAAGCAAGGCCATGCCAAGTCACAGGCCACACAAAACACCAACACAAGACAGGATGTCCCCGATGCCGGGAGGGTGGGCCTCAAAACTAACATAGAGCAACTCTGAAGCACACAACAATGCCCTCAGCCCATATGGCTTAGGGCACAGCCATACAAACAGTGTGTCCCCACACAGTACTGTTTTGTCTGCTAATGGTGGCCGCGTTGCAGGACGACATGGGTATGAAGGCACAATTTACACATAACAGCAGCTAATGAAGACGCATCACACTGAAAGTGTCAGCACACACCGCCACAGCAGCAGCGCAGACTCAGACACTCCGCCCAATGGGTGCAGGCAGAGAAGAAACAAACCCACATGAACAAGCCAATCGCCTTTGAAAGACCTGCAAACTGCGTGTGCCCAGGAAGCTGGGCTGAGGTGACAGAGGGTGACACACCGAGGGAGGGAGAGGGGCAGAGAGAGGGACAGAGACAGAGGTGGACACAGGGAGACAGACAGAGGGAGGGAGGAGGCTGACAGAGGGAGGGAGAAGAGGAGACGGACAGAGGGAGGAGGCTGACAGAGGGAGGGAGAAAGGGAGACGGACAGAGGGAGGAGGCTGACAGAGGGAGGGAGAAAGTGAGACGGACAGAGGGAGGAGGCTGACAGAGGGAGGGAGAAAGGGAGACGGACAGAGGGAGGAGGCTGACAGAGGGAGGGAGAAAGGGAGATGGACAGAGGGAGGAGGCTGACAGAGGGAGGGAGAAAGGGAGACGGACAGAGGGAGGAGGCTGACAGAGGGAGGGAGAAAGGGAGACGGACAGAGGGAGGAGGCTGACAGAGGGAGGGAGAAAGGGAGACGGACAGAGGGAGGAGGCTGACAGAGGGAGGGAGAAAGGGAGACGGACAGAGGGAGGAGGCTGACAGAGGGAGGGAGAAAGGGAGACAGAGGAAGACCAAATCACCCTTGGGTGGTGTGGCCATGTCCGCTCGTCAGCAGGTGGACTGTGTGCATGTAGACAAGGTTTGGCACTGCGTGAACCCCCCCTTCAACCTTTGATAAACACTGGGCCATGTGTCAATCTGTGCACGAGTACATCCGTGCTGCAGGCACAAACACAACCTTACACCCAGTATACCCACCCACTGTGTTCGTCAGAACCCTGTCACAAATTGTTAAGTTACCTACCTGCATTCTCAAATAGCATGGAAAAAACACCATTTGGCCACGTACAGTGCAACACGTAAGGCGGCTCTGCATGGCTTGCTACGCCCGCTCACTACACTGCTGACTGCGTTCCCAAAAGATGCATCAACTAAGATTGTGTCACACATAGGTAAAGTGTCGAAAGCTGTGGCCAAGGGACATACCCATGCACAAGTGCACTGTGAGAGGAATGCTAGCCAAATCCAACCACCCAGAGCAACTGTGCCAACTCAAAAATGAATGAAACATGGATGTCGCATGTAACACAATTAACACTGTCTCTCTCACACACAGGTCAACGTCGTCGATCTCCCCCCAACACTGGGGAGGAAGACTCACATGACCAGGCTCTGCGTGAAGAGGACCCCACCGGCAGCGACGACTCTCACACTCCGTGGATGACCCAGACCAACCTGGCCCCTCTGGTGTCCAACCACCTGCAGCACCTGCGTCAGGTACAACTGTGCCAACCACCACCCCCATTCCTGCCACATCCCAGGAGACACCCAGGAGCCCTGCCCGCACACAACAACACAGCCAGTCTGTCCAGGAGGGACAAGGTTCTCCGGGCACCCAGGAGGAGGCAGGCGACACCGCAAATGCCATCCCTCAGGGGTCCCGGAGACCTGAAGTGCCCACAACGGCAGGCCAGGCGCAAGTGGGCAGGGGTGGTGGGAGTGGAGGACGGCGGAGGCGCGAACCTGACCAATTGGCTCAGGAACCGGTAATGTCACACGTCAGAAACATCCTGGACGCATACCGGCGTGACTCCAGAGGCATCGACCAGGTAGTGGAGACCCTCAATGAGATGAAGACCCTGCAGGTCGAGCATCATGCCAGTCATCTGCAACACCATGGACGGATGGAGGCAAGACTGGCTGAGCTCCTGGCGGTGCACAGGGACGTGAGCCAATCACTCCGTCAGATCGCCCAAAGCCTGGCAAACCCTCCCTGTGCCACCAGGCGTAGACCAGCACCAGAAACAGGGAGGGAGGAGGAGGAGGATTCATCTGACGGAGCGTCCCTAGCATCGTCAAGGCCTGCTTCTGAGGGTCCCCGCAGGAAGGTGGGTCGTCCACGCAAAAGACCGTGAGAGTCAGCGGAACATCACCATCTCCCAGGTCACCTGGCCTGGCACCTGGCCCTCTGGCCCAACAGCAGCGCAGCAGCAACTGACATTCTCTGCCACATGGCCTTGCTGGTCACTGTCTGACCAATGTTGACAAAGACTGTGGCACAGACTCTGATGACTTTCAATGGCAGGATACCAACTCCCCCTGTGAACTTTGGATTCTACACTCCCGCCAAGCACCTCTTGTCAGCCCCCAAACACGTACCCCAGCACCAATAAAAATCATCACAATCACAAGATGATGCCGCCAGTTTGCATTATTCCACTACATGTGTGTGTTGTAAAGTCAAACCATGCCTGATTTCAGAAGTAACTCCAAACATCCATACCCTGGGGTCTGAGTCTGGCACAGGACACACATGGGTCACAATGTACCATCCAAGACAGACATGGAGTACCATACTCACCCGTGATGGGCCCAACCAGCTGAGGGGGTGCCCGCACAACTGTGCCTACAGACCTATTTAGAAGAGCAACAGTCATGCGCAGAGGTCAGGGATCATGTGGAGTGTCGTGGGGTGGGAGTCCCAGGTATGTGTAGACACGTGGCAGAACCATGTCCTGCATGCTTGAGTCAGGTGGATGTGGAGAATGGTGGGTCAGCCAAGGTTGGATGCATGGAGATGGCACAATTGGGTGTTGGATCACAGTGCCTCAAGGTTGTGTTGTGGTTGTGGGCTGCATCCTGAGTGTGTGCGTGGATTGAGAAGGTCATCCTGCAGCTAGCAGTGATCCGCTCCCCCCATCTCTGTTGGACGTTGATGTGGCCTGGTCGCCGGATGTAGTAGCAGAGCTGTGCAGATGCACCCTGGATGTGGACAAGTATCATGGGATTTCTAACGCACATGTCCGTAGAGTGCAGGGTATGATTAGACACGTATGTCGTAGTTGACCTGGGGGATGGTCTCCCTCTTGCCTTGAGGTTGATGGAACTGGGGATCTTGTGCATAATGCAGAGTGTGCTGCCGCATGAGGCACAGATGCTGCTGATCAGCATAGCACATGTCAGCAAGCAATCCATGATGAACACCAGCTCGTTTGCGTGGACACTGGGTGCCCTTGCTGCAGGGCCTGCAGCAGCATGCGCCATGTCAAGAAAACAATGCCACAAGTAGCACACAAAGACAAGGATCTCAGGAAGGAACTATGCAAAAGGTGTATGTCAAGGAAGGAATGTCTGGTTCACCATGGCACACACACACACAATGGATTCACATGCAGCACAGTGGCCGTCGTGGAGACTGACATGCCACAATACCTACACAGCTATGGACATCATGCACAATACAGAATCTAATCCCTGACAAACAGCTTGCATCTTGCTACTCTACACATAGACTCATATGCACCATCTCTGAGAACAATGCCAGACATGCCGCATGCACAGTGGCAACAGACCACCATTGACAGAGATGAGGCACCTTGGAGGCAGAGGGACACCTTTATTACTCATGTGTGTCGGAATGCTAATGCAACTCTGATAACACATACACAGGTCATGTGGATGAACACGTGGGACCAACACTGGCACCCCCCTTACCACCACAGATGCTGGAAATCCATGGCACTGGCACACAAGTGACGGGTTACAGCTAAACACCCCCTGCTGCTCACGGAGAGGCTGCTATACACGATTGAGCCCCTAATAGGGAATTCACACACAATGTCAACCCGGTGCAACCCGTATGTTTCCGAGGGCAGTGTTACACACATTGATGGCTCCATCACAATCCACAATCCCATTACAGATGAGTGTCACCAAGTCTGACCATCAATTCAGGTGAATTCAGCTCCATGTCATGTGCCCCATGGTGATTCTACATGTATGTAAAGTATCCAAACATGAACAGGAGCAGTGCACACACATTCAAAACAAATACCACTCCCAAAAAGCCGTGCTGCATCCCTTACCTGAAGGAGATTTTCGAACTTGCCCGTGCATGTAACGCTGATTCAGCACATGTTGCTGTGTTCATGAGGAATAGCAGGAGCACAAAAATGCCACCAGCAGACAGCATGCGCAAGTACCTGTGGATGGGAGACACACCAGAAGTCAGCCAAAAGAAGCACATCCGCATGCATGTGCATGTACTCGACACGCATAAGGTTGTCCACATGATAGGTGACAATGATGACTCTGGAAAAACATTCTTCTATTGCACCATCACTCGAGTGACACATTCAAACACACCTCTGACTCACTTGGCAGACATGCAGATGGACACACACATTGCAACAGTTGCCACACACGGCCCAATGCGTGCACACTCAGACAGTGGAACTCACCACTAAGCAAAGAAGTTGCGTATGAGCCGACTCCGCATGTCCTCTACCGCCTCCTCCTCCTCCACATCACTTGCCTCGTGACCAAGCCCTTCATCCTCCACGGGTGGATGGTCCTGCTCATCTGGATCCAGGATGAGTGGCACAGCTTTCTCCACTGCCATGTTGTGCAGCATGCAGCACACGAGGAATATCTTGCAGACCTTCACCGGTGCATATGGGAGTGCGCCACCGGTCTTGTGGAGGCAACGGAATCGGCTCTTCAGGAGGCCAAACGTCCTCTCTATCACTCGCCTGGTCCGCCCATGGGCGTTGTTGTAGTGGTGATCGGCAGCCGTGCTGGGGTTGCGGAGAGGCGTGATCAGCCATGGCATGTTGGGATAGCCAGCGTCCCCTACATGGAAACATCATGGACAAGAGTGGGTCAGGAGAAGCAGTAAGACAGGAAGATGAAGTTAAATACAGGACTGCCAGATTATACCCACCAACAATACATGCTCGCTTGTTGCGCAGCTGCAGCATCATTTCAGGCACCCTGCTACGCCTCATGATGTAGGCATCGTGTGCTGATCCTGGAAAACGAGCACAGACATGTGAAATCACCATGTTGGCAAGACACACCGCAAGGGCATTAATGGAGTGGTAATGCTTGCGGTTCCTATACGCTACCTCCTGTGCCTGTGGTGGTACCAAAGCCACATGTGTTCCATCTATGGACCCAATGACATGGGGCATCCCTCCCAGGGCATAGAACTCACGCTTGACACCTGTCAACTGCTCAGGAGTTGGGAATTTAATGAACTCATCCAGGTGCTCCAACATGGCCTCTAAAAAATCATGCAGAACACGGCTGAACATGGTTTGGGACATGCCACCGACATGGGCAATGGTATGTTGAAAGGTACCCGTGGCCAAGAAATGTAGGGCTGCCATCACCTTCATCTTGGGTGTCAGTGCAGTAGGATACCTGTGTAGCGGTTGGAGGTGTGGTGCCAGCCGTGTCGTCAAGTCCTCAATCAAACATTGGGGGAAGCGGTAGCGGCGTATACAGTCATGTTCCCTCAGGTCAGCCAAGTCCGGAATTGCCCGAGGGAGAGGCGGAGCCCTGCAGTGAATTAGAAGGGACAACGAAGAGTGAGTACAGTACACCACCAATGTCAATGTACTGAGCACATGCTCAACAGGCAATACACATATGCTACATACAGAGTCAGGTCTGTGCAATATGCCCTGGACACATATGCCAGGCATGTGACACTCCTACCAAGAGCCAGCTACAAACTTTGATTCTCAACCTCAATATGCCATGCCATGAAACTAGCTGTGGGCCAGTGTAAGTGAGCAGGCAGACGCATTACAGGAGTTACAGACATCCAAATATGTGCAGAAGAAGGATGTTTATTGTACAGACAGGTTGCTGAACACTAGAGGCACAGCTCACATGTCATAGAATAAGGACAGACCACAAACCTTGCCATGAAGGATTACATGTCAAGACTGATCACACATACATTGAGAGTATGCAGATATGTCCTTGTTTTGGAACTCCGTGTCGATGCATACATACACACCTTACGTCCGATTACACATGTGTGCTGGTGTGATTAACAGTGTGCCATGCCCATCTACACACAGACACATGTTGGTTGCAGCAACTGCAGATGCATTTGACCAAACACCTACAGCAAACCTATGGGAACACATGACACACACATGACATAGCTACAGCGTGCAACGCGGGCATTCACTTGTCAGGGGTAACATTCCGTGTACCTGGCATCAGGGGACATTTGCGGGTGTCGGTGACTGTGCCATGCCAGTGACGCATGGCCCACCAAGTCTGTACTACATGCACACATGTCAAAGGAGTGAAGGGGATGTGTGGCACATAGGGCACCATCACACCTGACATGTGTACACAGCTCATCATACTTTAATTAGCTTCACACCTCAGGAGTATGGTGCCACATCACAGCCTGACAGAGCTGTGCCCGACACATGTAGTACTGCACAGACAATGCCTTGATGTCCAGCCTTGGCCAAGTATGACAGCTCAATTCCTTCCTGTGTGCTGCCTGTCACCACTGTCAGGTGTGAAACGCACCGTACATACGCTCTGAGGGCGTGTGTACGGTCCCTATCACTATGGGGGTGCTCGTGTACGCCATAGTAGTTTGGACCGTACACACGTGTGTGTACGGTCCCTATCACTATGGTGGTGCTCGCGTACGTGTACGCCATAGTGGTTCGAACCGTACACACGCGTGTGTATGGTCCCTATCACTATGGGGGTGCTCGCGTACGTGTACGCCATAGTAGTTCGGACCGTACACACGCGTGTGTACGGTCCCTATCACTATGGGGGTGCTCGCGTACATGTACGTCATAGTAGTTCGGACCATACACACGCGTGTGTACGGTCCCTATCACTATGGGGGTGCTCGCGTACGTGTACGCCATAGTAGTTCGGACCGTACACACGCGTGTGTACGGTCCCTATCACTATGGGGGTGCTCGCGTACGTGTACGCCATAGTAGTTCAGACCGTACACACGCGTGTGTACGGTCCCTATCACTATGGTGGTGCTCGCGTACGTGTAGGCCATAGTGGTTCGAACCGTACACACGCGTGTGTACGGTCCCTATCATATGGTGGTGCTCGCGTACGTGTACGCCATAGTAGTTCGGACCGTACACACACGTGTGTGCGGTCCCTATCACTATGGGGGTGCTCGCGTACGTGTACGCCATAGTAGTTCGGACCGTACACACGCGTGTGTAGGGTCGGTCCGTATCACTATGGCGTACGCATACGCCAGCACTCCCATAGTGATAGGGTTCCTACACACGCGTGTACGGTCCGTATCACTGTGGCGTACGCATACGCGAGCACTCCCATAGTGATGGGGACCGTACACACGCGTGTACGGTCCGTTGCTATGCATTTGGGGTGCCCTAGGGCTGTGGAACGCACCGTACCTGTGTTGTAACATAAGATTGACATAGGGGACACATGAGGGACAAGTATAGGGGCCTAAATGCATGCTGGTTGTCATGGAGACCGAGTTTCATGTTTGAATTTTGCATCATGTGGCCAGCAGAAGTCGGTTGGAGACAATATACTTTGTTGCAATGTGGTTGTTGACATTACATCATGCTCAATTTTTAAACCATGCAAAGCCTGTCACTGGGGTAGTTTTAAAGTGATTGGAGGACACGTAGGATGCAAATGTGACTGAGCCAATCACTCTGTACTCCTGTAAATGAAACAGGCCAGCAAGGAAGATATAAGGCAGCCAGGTCCCTTGAGAGAGCACTTGCCTGTATATCCTTTCATTCCACAACACTGCTGCTGCTTGTGATTCCTCTGGCACCATGTTCAGGTCTGTGGAGAGGGCCCAGCCATTCACCATGGAGGAGAATATGGCGTTGGTGGATGTGATCCTCCCACAGTACACCATGCTGTATGGTCGACCAGGGGAGCAGGTGAGTGCAGACTCCACTAGCTTAAACTGGGCCCCTTTTTGTGACAGTGACTTCTGGCATTGTGTCCAGGTGTGACAGACATGCAGGGTTCTTCATAGTGGGTCCCGGGGGGGGGGGGGGGGGGAGGATGAGGGCTCATGTCTCCCATGCAGAGCATGCTGTAGTTCCTGTGTGCACAACGCACTTGCATAGTGCTTACTGTGACGATCACTGCATGGTGCATGCCGCTTTCGGACTGCCTAATCCTCCTGGAAATGTTGTTTCTACAGTCCTGATGTGAGTCTGTGCTCCCCCCAGGGTGACAGGTGCCAGTACCCACAGATGTGTGTCTGTTCAGTGTACCTGTGGTTAGAGTGTCCAAATGATGTGGTCGTCCCCTGGACATTGGTGTGTGTGTGTGTGTGTGAGTCCCCTGTCATGTGGGTGTGTGCATATGTGGAGTGTTGCACCCAAGCTGCATGTGGGATGGATATACCCTGCCCATCTGATGTGAGCAGGGAGCTGTGCTAGATGTCTGCCGTGCTGAGACAGCCCCACATCTGTGACACCCCCAGTTTAGTGGCACATTTGCAGAGTGAGGTTTGTAGCGGCAGTTGCCAATGCCAGGTGATTGTTCAGTGCCTGTGTGTGTCTGTGTACTCTGCTGAGGTAGCGTAAGTGGGCTGGGGCATGTGACTGCTTAGGGGTACTGTTCAGATTCCTGGTGTAGCTTGGGATGCACAGTGTGAGCCTGCATCATTGATTGTGTTGCACCCCTCATGCCACCTGTGTACTTTCAATGGCACCTACTGCATTTGCCCATTCCCAGGAGGATGATGTCACTATGACAAAGGTGCAATGAGTTGGCTGCATACTATGGCCAGTTCAAACATGTATACTTTGTAATATGTGTGTCTCTGTATCATTGATAAGGTGGATTGATGTATTGTCACTTTTGCATCCTCACAGGTAGGCGTCTGTGCCAAGGGGGAGATCTGGAAGCAAGCCGTCAGTGCCGTGAGGAGGACGGAGGGTCGGAAGCGGCGCCTAGCCCAGGTGAGGAAACGCTGGCAGGATATCCGGTGCTGGACGCGGAGGATCGCACGGGTCCTGCTGGGGGACTCACCTGAGAGCCATAAAAACCGTGGGCGACGGCGTCTGACCCACATCCATAAGCGTGTGCTGGCGGTGGTCTTCCCCGACTTGGACAGGCGCTTACTGGAGAAGCAGCAGCAGGAAGGGGGTAGGTACATGTGTGTTTGTTGTGTGTGACCAGCTTTTGGAAGTGCGCAGTTGCATGGATACACTGCCAGGGTTTAAATGTGCAGTGCATATCCTGTTCCCCAAAGTAAAGCGGTGCTGTTCTTCCTCCCTTCCCCTCCTTGCCATGTGTTCCCTGGTCTGTGTGTAGTCACTCTTGCACAAGGTTATCTAGGCTGGCAGTTAATCCAAGTGCCCAATGCTTGCAGCATCATGTGTGGGGGTGGTGTGTAACAGGTTTTTGAACGTTGCCTGTGCCCTGGCCAGTTCTGTCATTGTGGGGTCCATGGTAGTTGGCACTGATGCTGAGTCCCGACATGGGAGTGTGTGTTTCATGTGTACTGCCTTACTGCCTGCATGTCGAATGTTGTGCCCTCTGACATGATGTGCTTGAGTGTGAGATATGCATAGTGCAGGGATGGTGGCTTGTGTTCCAGTCATATCCATCCAGGGCCATGGAGTAGTGTGGCCACTACAGTACCCTGGGGCACCTTTTCCTAGGTATCATGTGTGTCATCAGACAATGTGGACATTCTCTGTGTCTTCAGCATAGTTTGGGCACTGTGGCATAGTACCCTGGCCTCATTTGTATTCACGTATACTGTGCTACATGTGTCCACTGTACAGGGTGACCTAATTTAGCTGGTGCATACTCACAGGGGCCAGTGCCTGTGTGTCTTGGTACAACTATCTGATGATGGTTGTTTGTCAGTGATATATGTGGACAGGCGCACCAGGGGGAGTTTGTGTACGATCAGGATTTATTGCAGGCCATGTGTTTTCATCCCAGACTAAGAGGTGTAAGTACTTCCTCTGTCTCAATCACATTGTCTCAGGTGGGGGGGGGGGTTGGTGCGGGCAAGGCCTACATGTCCAAACCTGAAGTCTCCTTGCTCGGTCTGGCCAGTGTGTGATGTTTGTGTGGACAAACACTCAAGGTGCAGTGACCCAGTCATGTTGGCCATGGTTTTCAGTATTACCTTTGCAGCATGTCCGAAGAGTTGATAGACATGGTTCCTGCTCATCCCTTTCTTGGCTACGCTGTGTGTCGCAGATGCTGTGCTAGATTGTCCCCAGAGCCTGGCTCCTCTTTACAATTTGATGTCAAGTTATTTGCTATTGTGTCATGCTCTCCATATTTTAACAGTGGCATGGTGGGTCAACAAACTGTGTGTTGCAGGGACTACATATGTACCTTGTATTGTAGATGTTACTCTTGTTGCTTTTCAGGTTATGCACTTTGACCTATGTAGAGTTGACTCATGTGACATATGTATACAGGTGTCTGATTTCTCCTGTCTCTTCACCTTGCCCACAGCATCGTCGGGGGACTACGAGGGAGACACTGGCACGGACCGTGAGGAGGGAGAGAGCACCAGTGCCAGCAGTGCTGAGTTGGCTGGCACATCGAGTGGCACGGAGGCCGACGGGAGTGCAGCGGAGGACCTGTCCAGTCAAACCACCACGGACTATGACGCTGACGGGTCCGAGGCTGAGCTCTCCGAGGGGGCACTCCATCACTACCCGCCCCCTCCATTCCGATCACCGGCCTCTCACTTGCTCGTGTCCCTTCCTGCCGTGCTAGGTCACCACGTGTCTCCTTCTTGCCAGGCACCGCACCCCCTGCCCCTGTTTCCACTGCTGCCACCAATGCCGAGTCTGTGGACATCCTGCGGCAGTTGCAGGTTGGTCAGACTGCGATGCTTAATGTCCTCCATGGCCACAGCCGAGTGCTCAACCAGATGGAGGCATACATGGAGGGCATTTCAGCTGCGCAGTCTGACCAACGCAACTTGCTGAGGTCCATAGACTTGACACTGACTGCAGCAGTGGGTCTCCTGCAGCGCTACGTCCCCCCCTACCCCTGAACCATCCACACTTCCCACTCCCATGCCTGTCCAAAGCACACCCAGACGTCCCCATGCACGCACCCCACCAGACACAGGCACCACACCACCAGGGAAGGCAAAGCGCACACCTCCTGGCACGCACACACAGGGTGAAGTAGGCACACCCACTGGGTCGGGGGGGAAACGGAAGACACGCAGCCAGAGTGGGAGTCCACATTCCTCACGACCACCACCCTCCAAATCCACTCCCCTCAGCTCTCCTGCCCAAGAGTCGAACACAGGGTCAGTCCTGCCCAGTGTGTCCATCAGCCCCAGTGTGGCACCACCCCGCAAGCGGTGGAGGCAGGACACCGGCAGGGGAGTTGAGTCCCCCCCCCCCGTCCACACCCTCCACCAGTAGCGCTGCGACCCCCCCCTCTGATCCCCCCCCCTCCTTGGGGCCTGTGGTTCCTTCGGGTGCAGGGGAGACGCTGGGCGACCTGGCAGTAGTGTGCAGCGCCGTGCTCAAATCCACCTTTGGCGCTGCCCCACCCCCTGTGTTGGAGTCATCTGTCCCTGCATCCACAACACCTACCCTTGCCCCTCCTGTCCCTGCGGTGCCTGGTCCTCCCCCCCACATGATGCCCCCCCCTGTGGATGACAAGGTAGTCTGAACTGTGCAGGCAAGCTAGGGGACACGCATCCCAATGTGTCCCCCACCTGGATTGGAACTATGGACTGCCCTATGGGCCTTGTGCATATGGAACTTTTCATACAATACATTTTAGAACATTGCTGAATAAAGCTATTTTATTTTCCTTGGCACACTACTGCTTTTCTGGCATTGCTGTTGGTGGTGCTGCTCCATGATTTGGGGTGGCGATAATGTGTTAGGTGTCTGGGATATGTTGTAGTGTGCTGGTCGAGGGGTGGACCCTGTTATCTGTGTGCCATCACACGGTATTTGCTATCAAACTTTGCTCATGTAAGCTGTTACTGCATGGTGACATTGTCCCAAGGTGTGTACCTTCCTCTGTGGACCCCGACATCTTCCCTGCAGGGTGTTGTGAAGACATTTGTGCAGTGCTGTGTCTACATTTGCTGGGTGTGTGACGGACCCCTTCAACTTTGGCCATGCATGCTGGGCAAGGTCTCCACCTGCATCATTTGTGGCGTCCTTGGGGGTCACTGTACTTGTGACTGGAGTAAACTGACATGACTTCATGTGTACATGTTACCTTTTCCGCACTATGCATGTGTGTACTCCCAGCCTCGCACACATGTGTTTCGTGTTCTGCTGGGTCTTTTAGCACCTGACTGACAATTGTGGGCATTGTATCTGTGGGTACTCCAGCCCCTTTCTTTCCATGGGCACAGCTGGGAGGACTCTGCACCCACCCCTCCTATGTCTGGGCACTGCTAGGAGGACTCTCACCCACCCCTCCTTTGTCTGGGCACTGCTGGGAGTGATAGGCACCCACCCCTCCTATGTCTGGGCACTGCTGGGGGGACTCTGCACCCACCCCTCCTCTGTCTGGGCTCTGCTAGGAGGACTCTCACCCACCCCTCCTGTGTCTGGGCACTGCTGGGAGTGATAGGCACCCACCCCTCCTATGTCTGGGCACTGCTGGGGGGACTCTGCACCCACCCCTCCTGTGTCTGGGCACTGCTGGGGGGACTTTGCACCCACCCCTCCTATGTCTGGGCACTGCTGGGAGTGATAGGCACCCACCCCTCCTATGTCTGGGCACTGCTGGGAGTGATAGGCACCCACCCTCCTATGTCTGGGCACAGCTGGGAGGACTCTGCACCCACCCCTCCTATGTCTGGGCACTGCTGGGAGGACTCTGCACCCACCCCCCCTATGTCTGGGCACTGCTGGGAGTGATAGGCACCCACCCCTCCTGTGTCTGGGCACTGCTGGGAGTGATAGCCAACCACCCCTCCTATGTCTGGCCATGTACGCTCCATGCATACACGGGTGGGGGTACGCTCCGGACATACACTGGTGGGGTGGCAGTACGCTCCATTCATACACGTGTGGGGGTACGCTTCGTACATACCCGTTCCCACGCTCTGCGGGCCTGGGTACGGGCCGTACCCATGCCTTTGGAACATGGGTACGGTGCGGGCCCCCAATGTTGGCGTGCCGTAGGGGTCCGCGCCGTACCCAGCACTTCAGAGCGTGGGTACGGGCCGTACCACGCACACACCTACGTCACCCCAACAATGGCGGTATGACCCGTACCCACATTCGGAAGGCCTGGGTACGGGCCGTACCAGCATTGTTGGGGTGATGTAGGGGTACGCGTGGTCCGACCCGTGCCCACGCTCTGAAGGCCTGGGTACGGTGCGGACCCCTACGGCACCCCAACATTGGGGGTCTGCATCGTACCCACGCTCTTCAAGCATGGGTACGGTGCGGACCCCTACGACACCCCAACATTGGGGGTCCGCACCGTACCCACGCTCTTAAAGCATGGGTACGGTGCGGACCCCCAATGGGGTGCCGTAGGGGGTGCGCACTGTACCCAGGCCTTCTGGGCGTGGGTACGGGTCGGACCACGCGTACCCCTACATCACCCCAACAATGCTGGTACGGCCCGTACCCAGGCCTTTCGAACGTGGGTATGGGTCGTACCGCCATTGTTGGGGTGATGTAGGTGTGTGGGTGGTACGGCCCGTACCCACGCTCTTAAGGCGTGTGTACGTACGTAACGGATTTGTTGTGTTGGCGGTTCGCGTCATCACCCACTTCCATTGTGGCGGACGCTGGCGTTGCTGGACACGCCCCCACCCCCTCGAGGTGACCAGGCCCTGGAGGTCAGGTATGTGCAGGGCATGTATGACTTGTGACATGGGTGGGGGTTTGGTTTCCTGCCCCTGCCCCCCCCCCCCTTTGCCCCTGGGTGTGGTTCTGACCTTCTGCGGCGTCTGCGTCGGTACCTGTAGAGCAGGTGGACTGCTATGAGGGCCGGGATGACACGTAGGTTCGGGTCCATGGCTGTCCGTCGC
This sequence comes from Triturus cristatus, assembly GCF_964204655.1. Taxonomy (NCBI): domain Eukaryota; kingdom Metazoa; phylum Chordata; class Amphibia; order Caudata; family Salamandridae; genus Triturus; species Triturus cristatus. Next base: position 156,736,519 of record NC_140579.1, read on the forward strand.
GTACAGGCGCTCCTTGTGCGCGTCGTCCTGATTTCCCGGCAGTTTTTGGCAGCCGGAAAATATAATCCGTGCGGGGTGACGTCGGTGCGGATCGTACTTCCTGGTTCGTGGACCGCAGGCTGAATGCGTCCCGACGTCACGTCGGCGCTGTCTCGGATCACATTGTATGTATTTTTTCGGCGGTCGGTGTTTTTTACGATTCGGACGGGAATGGTGTGTCCGTGCGAATCGTACTTGCATGTTTGTAATGTTTTTTAACCGGGTACGAATCGGACGGAGAAAATGCTCCGTCCGACGGTTCGTACCCGGTTTCTCCAGGATCGGAATCGGCACCTTTATGTGGAATATTTGTATTTCTTCGTTGTCTTTGGAATGGCCCCTGTCCCTCTACATCTTTATTCTTCTCTGTGCTATCCATTTTCACTTCCTGCTCTCTGCACGGTGCTCAAGGGCAAATTCCCAATTAAATCATCCAGATAAATATAGCTTTACGGCCCTTCATTGTGCACATATGGTTAGTACAATGCACTGATTTTAAAGCTGTAAATATTGTGCATTTGGGATAGCCCAACAACCCCTCATACTTGACTTAACCCTTTCAATGCACTGCTCACACTTACTCTGCCAAACATTACTTAACGGGTTACCTTGGTGACTGCGCGCACTTACTCTTTCATTACCTTACGGGTTATCTCCCACACGCTTACAAAACCCCAGTGTCCAAACATTACCTTTAATCAGTCAAGATATTGGTTAAGACTTTACTGCTGTAAGGTGAACATTAACCCCTTCGATGCTCATGACGGAATGGTTCCGTCATGAGCATCGGTGCCCCTGTGCTCAGGCGGAACCATTCCGTCATGAGGATAGGGGCAGGAAATCCCTCTGCTGCAGACAGCAGAGGGATTTCCTTCTCTTCCCCAAAGCCTCAGGAGCTGGGGAAGAGCTTCCCCAGCCCCCCAGGCCCCCTCCCTTGTTTCTGTGCAATGAGGAACAGCGCGCACGTCACGCTGTCGTCATTGCACTGAAACCGAAACTGAAATGATCCTATAGGCTTATTTCAGTTTCACTTTCTATGTGCTCATAGGGCTATCTCAGCCCCCCGGGCACGTAGAAAGACGGGAGAGGTATCATTGGAAAGGGGAGAATCTCCCCTGTCAGAAGAGTGGTGAACACCACCGACTGATGCCCTCTGCCCACCGGCAGTCCAGGAGGACTGCGGCAAATCAGGGACATCAGGGCTGAAAACCATGAAAACCTAGAGTAGAGAAGACAGCAGAGTGTTAAGACTGACGGCCGCTACATGAGTGGCAGAAACTCAGTGGGAATATCAAACTTAGTTTTTCCAGCTTCACATGTGAAAAGGATAAAGTCACCATTAGAAAAACCCAAATAACAAAGCCCCAAGGCCTTATTTTCGCCCATCTCTCCACAGAGGGTGAGAAAATGAACTCATTAGGGTTCAGAACCTTGTTTTTCAGGTTTCATAGGAAGTGTATGGGAAAACTTTATTTTGCAAAAAAGGTCTATCAGTTTAACGCTGGCATGATAAAGGTGAACTGCAGACAGTTGTCTACCTCCCCTTTTCCAGCCTGACCTTTTCTGCGTGCCCTGAAGTACTTTCCCCCTTGCTTGGGGATTGCCCCAGGAGGGCGATCCCCAAGCAGGGATCCCCCCACTAGACACAAGGGAGGGGGGAGCGGCCCCTTGGACAAATGCTTTAGCTCCCCCAAAGATATTTGGTGTGATTTAGTCTTTTTGCCCCCCCTGAGGGGGCATATGGGGGCATGAGCCACCAATCTGACCCCCTGGGGGGGGGGGGGGCAAAAAGCCCACTATACGCCAGGGATTTAAAAGAAACTTATAATTTGTGGTGGGAGCTGCCCAATATGGGCATGCCCATGCCCCCCGCCCCCCATGCAAACATGACAGCCTTTCTGCCTCCCCCCGGGGGGGGCAAAAAGCCCAGTAGACACCAGGGAATTTTTGGGCAAATTTTAATTAGGGTGGGGGCATTGGCATGCCTGTTTTGGGCAGCACCCGCCCTAATTAAAATTTGCCCAAAAAACTCCCTGGCATCTAGTGGACTTTCTGCCCCCCCTGGGGGGCAGATGGAGGCATTAGCCCCCAATCTGCCATGCCGGGGGTGGATTAGGGTCGGGGCTCCCAAAACGGGCATGCTCATGCCCCCAACCCCTCCCCCACAAATGGGGCAGTAGCCCCCAATCTGGCCCCCCCAGGGGGGCAAAAAGCCCACTAGACCCCAGGGATTTTTTGGAGCAAATTTTAATTAGGGTGGGGGAATTGGCATGCCCGTTTTGAGCAGCCCCCACCCTATTTAACATTTGCCAAAAAAATCCCTGGTGTCTAGCAGGCTTTCTGCCCCCCTGGGGGGCAGATGTGGTCAAATGCCCCCAATCTGCACCCCCAGGGGTGGATTAGGGTGGGGGCTGCCCAAAATGGGCATGCCCATGCCCCCACCCCCTCCCCGCAAAAATTACAGCCTTCCTGCCCCCCCTGGGGGGCAGATGGGGCAGAAGCCCACAATCTGCCCCCCGGGGGGCAAAAAGCCCACTAGACACCAGGGATTTTATTGGGCAAATTTTAATTAGGGTGGGGGCATTGGCATGCCCGTTTTGGGCAACCCGCACCCTAATCAAAATTTCCCACCCGCAACAATTGCAGCCTTTCTGCCCCCCCTGGGGGGAAGATGGGGCAGTAGCCCCCAATCTGCCCCACGGGGGCAAAAAGCCCACTAGACGCCAACGATTAAGCTGGCTTTTTATGCGTGGGGGTGCGGATAGTCCAGAATGGGCCTACCAATGCCCCCAACCCCCCCAAAAATAGCCACAGTGTTTCTGCCCTCCTTGGGGGCATGTCGGGGCAACCCCCCTCCGATATGCCCCCCAGGGCAGCAGAAAGCCAACTAGGCACGGAGTTGTTTTTAGCAATATGCCTACCTGTGGATTTTGGGCCCTAGCGTAGCCGGCACATAGGGAAACCTACCAAACCTGTACATTTTTTAAAACTAGACACCCAGGGGAATCCATGATGGGGTGACTTGACTGGCTCTCAGCAGGTTCTGTTACCCATAATCCCTTGCAAACCTAAACATTTGTTTAAAAAAAAAGACATTTTCCTCACATTTCTGTGGTGGAACGTTCTGGAAATCTGCAAGGATCCACAAAATTCCACCCACCCTGTGTTCTCCAAAGTCTTCAGAGAAAAATGGTACCTCACTTGCTTGGGTAGGCCTAGAGCCCGCGACAGGAAACAGCCCAAAACGCAACGTGGACACACCACATTTTCACTGTAGATTTTGAACCCTAGCTCTGCCAGCACCTAGGGAAACCTAGCAAACCTATACATTTTTGAAAAGTAGTCACCCAGGGGAATCCAGGATGGGTTGACTTGACTGGCTCTCACCAGGTTCTGTTACCCAGAAATCCTTGCAAACCTAAACATTTATCAAAAAACCCACATTTTCCTCACATTTCTGTGGTGGAAAGTTCTGGAATATGCGTGGGTCCACAAAACTCCAACCACCCCGCGTTCCCCAAAGTCTTCTGAGAAAAATGGTACCTCACTTGCGTGGGTAGGCTTAGGTCCCGAGACAGGCAAGGGCCCAAAACCTATTGAGGCGACATCAAAATTACCTATCACAAAACAACCTTGTTTTGCAAGGGGGTTCCCATGAGTTTTTGGCCCTGGGCTTGGCAGCCATCTTGGGAAACCTACCAAACCCACACATTTCTGAAAACTAGACACCCAGGGGAGTCCAGCGAGGTATGGCTTGCGTGGGTCCCCCAATGTTTTCCTACCCAGAATACCCTGCAAATCTCAAATTTAGTTGAAAGAAATCACTTTCTACTCAAATTTCTGTGTGTGAAGGTTCTGGAATCTACGTGGATCTACAAATTTCCTCCCATCCAGTGTTCCCCCAGGTCTCCCGATGAAAATGATACCTCACTCACATGGACACCACTATTGACTGTACCTGGGTTGGGTACGAAGATTTTTGGGGCAACAGGTGCTTCTGGGGCGGTCAGTATGAGGTGGGGGAGCTGGGAGGTATGGGGTAAGTTCAAAGATGTTTGTTCTAAGAAGCAATACCATCCACGTGACCAGTCCGTTCCTTCCAGCTAACCATGAAATGTTTTGTTATGTTGTAGCATTTGTAGCGCGCACAGCTACTCAGAGTGTCTCGGCGTGAACCTAGTGAGGAGTGGAGAATAAAGGAAAGACTATTTAATTTAAAATAAAAGTCTCAAGTCTCTTCCTAAAGTTTTTTGGCTCCTGCAGGCAGCGAAGATCAAACAGTAGTTGGTTCCAGGCCATCAGCACTGAGGAGGAGCGAAGTTGCCTGGTAGGTGCATAGAACTGAAAAGGTTTCCTAACGTACACCGGGCCTAGCCCGTACAGGGCAGCATGAGTCGTCACCAAAGCCTTCAATTTCACCCTTGCGTTCACCAATAACCAGTGCAGGTAAAAGCTTGGAAGCTGTGTCACCAAGGATTAAGTAATGGGTGGTGAATCTTCAAGAATATAAGTTTAGCATGAAGTACTCTCTGGGCGGTCGGGAATAGGGCAGCTGATTGCTTAGCCAGAATAAATGATGCTAACATAGAAGAAGAAAGCTCAATATTTGTTTGTGGTTTTTAACACAGGTTTATTTTCCCTATTTCCACATGGGATCTCCTGCCTTGGGTGGAGAAGGTTAACTGTGGGACCATCTGCTGTAAGTTTGAAACCAAAGTGTTCTTGGTCACATGACCCTGTGAAGACCAACAGGGAGAAAGGAAAAGAAACTTACTTGAAAGAAACGGCGGCAATCCCTCAGCACCGTTCCTACCACCCTGAAGTGACCGAAAATACAAGAATGACAAGAGAAAAAGGCAGCCGGAGGAAAGGGAGTGGGAGCAAAACACAGAAAGACGAGAAAACAGAGAAATGATTCCTTTTGGTTGGAAACAGGAGGAAGTATGAGTAGGAAGTGACATGGGGGAGAATGACAAGTGAAATAAAGAGATCTGAAGTCAAGCGAGGGAAAGAGGAAGTAGGGGAAAAAGGAGTCCCAAGACGCCAACCTAAGGCTGGGAAGTGCAGCACAAGAGCACCAGACAACTACACCGAAGGCGAGATGCCTGGTCAGAAGAGTGGTGAACACCACCGACTGATGCCCTCTGCCCACCGGCAGTCCAGGAGGACTGCGGCAAATCAGGGACATCAGGGCTGAAAACCATGAAAACCTAGAGTAGAGAAGACAGCAGAGTGTTAAGACTGACGGCCGCTACATGAGTGGCAGAAACTCAGTGGGAATATCAGACTTAGTTTTTCCAGCTTCACATGTGAAAAGGATAAAGTCACCATTAGAAAAACCCAAATAACAAAGCCCCAAGGCCTTATTTTCGCCCATCTCTCCACAGAGGGTGAGAAAATGAACTCATTAGGGTTCAGAACCTTGTTTTTCAGGTTTAATAGGAAGTGTATGGGAAAACTTTATTTTGCAAAAAAGGTCTATCAGTTTAACGCTGGCATGATAAAGGTGAACTGCAGACAGTTGTCTACCTCCCCTTTTCCAGCCTGACCTTTTCTGCGTGCCCTGAAGTACTTTCCCCCTTGCCTGTTTTTTCTATGTTATGCTATGCTTCAGTAACTCTTGTAACTTTTTTTATACTGTCTACCTTTCTATGTTATGCAACGCTCCAGAAACTGATGTAACTATGTAACAATGTTCTGAAACAATGTCCTGCCTCATGTAAAGCGCTCGGATACCTCCGGGTCTAGCCAGCGCTATATAAAACATTTCAAATGGGTGGGTCAAGTACCCATGACAGGCAAGAGCCCAAAACCTGTTGAGGCGACATCAACATTTTCTATCACAAAACAACCTGGTTTTGCAAGGGGGGGTCCCATGAGTTTTTGGCCACGTGCTCGGCGGCCATCTAGGGAAACCTACCAAACCCACACATTTCTGAACAACAGACACCCTGGGGAGTCCAGCGAGGTATGGCTTGCATAGGTCCCCTAACGTTTTCCTACCCACAATCCCCTACAAACCTCAAATTTAGCTGAAAAACTTACTTTTTTCTCAAATTTCTGTGTTGGAAAGTTCTGGAATCTACATGGATCCACAAATTTCCTCACACCCAGCATTTCCCCAGGTCTCCCAATAAAAATGATCCCTCACCCGCGTGGGTGGGTCAAGTAGCTGCGAAAGGCAAGGGCCCAAAACCTATTGAGGCAACATCAAAATGACCTATCACAAAACAAACTGGTTTTGCAAGGGGGGTCACCTGGGTTTTTGTTCCCGGGCTCGGCGGCCATCTTGGAAAACTACCAAACCCAAACATTTCTGAAAACTAGACTCCTGGGGGAGTCAGGCGAGGTATGGCTTGCGTGGGTACCCCAATGTTTTCCTACCCAGAATCCCCTGCAAACCTCAAATTGTGCTGTAAAAATCACTTTTTCCATACAGTTTTGCGTGGGATCACAGTGCCGGCACAAATGTCCTACCATCCAGCGTTCCCCTGGTTCTCCCGAGTATAATGATACCTCACTTGTGTGGATGGGCCAAAGCCTGTGGATAGGAAGAGCCCAAAACATAGGGATTTAGAGTAGTTTCCAGAAACGTGTGGATTTGGTAGGTTCTCCTAGATGACGGCGAACCCGGGGCCAAAAAACCAGGGCCCCCCCCAAAACCAGGTAGTTTTGTTATAGGTAATTTTGAAGTCTCCTCAAAACGATTTGGGCCATATCCTGTTTCAGCCACTTTGCCTACCCACACAAGTGAGATGCCAGGTTTATCTGGAGACTGGGGGGGGGGGGGGACGCTGGGTGGATCCACGGAGGTTCCAGAACTTTCCCACACAGAAATTTGAGAAAAAAATGATTTTTTCAGCTAAATTTTAGGTTTGCAGGGGATTCTGGGTAGGAAAATGTTGGGGGACCCACGCAAGCCATACCTTGCTCGACTCCCCCGGGTGTCTACTTTTCAGAAATGTGAGGGTTTGGAAGTTTCCCAAGATAGCCACCGAGCCTGGGGCCAAAAACCAAGGTGACCCTCCTTGTAAATCAAGGTTGTTTTGTGATAGGTAATTTTGATGTCTCCTCAATACGTTTTGGGCCCCTGCCTGTCACGGGTATCTAGTTTTCAGAAATGTGTGGGTTTGGTAGGTTTCCCTAGATGGCCGCCGACCCCGGGGCAAAAACTCATGGGACCCCCCTTGAAAAACCAGGTTGTTTTGTGATAGGTTATTTGGATGTCGCCTCAATAGGTTTTGGCCGCCGAGCCCGGGGACCAAAAATTCATGGGACACCCCTTGCAAAACCAGGTTGTTTTGTGATAGGTAATTTGGATGTCGCCTCAATAGGTTTTGGCCCCTTGCCTGTTGCGGGTACTTGACCAACCAACGCAAGTGAGGTATCATTTTTATCGGGAGACCTGGGGGAACACTGGGTGGGAGGAAATTTGTGGATCCACGTAGATTCCAGAACTTTTCACCACAGAAATGTGAGGAAAATGTGGTTTTATTTTTACAATTTTTTATGTTTGCAAGGGATTCTGGGTAACAGAACCTGGTGAGAGGCAGTAAAGTCACCCCATCCTGTATTCACCTGGGTGTCTAGTTTAAAAAAATTTATAGGTTTGCTAGGTTTCCCTAGGTGCCGGCAGAGCTAGCGTTGAAAAACTACAGCTAGGCACTTTGTTGAAAAAGGGTCATTTTTCACTGTGAAACTGTGGTGTGTCCATGTTGCGTTTTGCGCCGTTTCTTGTCGCGGTCACTTGGCCTACCCACACAAGTGAGGAACCGTTTTTGTTGGAAGATTTTAGGGAACGCGGGGTGAGTGGAAATTTGTGGATCCACGCAGATTCCAGAACTTTCCACCACAGAAATGTGAGGAAAATGTGTATTTTTTGACAATTCTTTAGGTTTGCAAGGGATTCTGGGTAACATACCCTGGTGAGAGGCAGTCAAGTCACCCCATCCTGGATTTTCCTGGGTGTCTAGTTTTAAAAAATGTATAGGTTTGCTAGGTTTCTCTAAGTGCCGGCAGAGCTAGGGTTAAAAAACTACAGCTAGGCACTTTGCCAAAAAAGGGTCATTTTTCACTGTGAAATTGTGGTGTGTCCACATTGCGTTTTGCGCCATTTCCTGTCGCGGGCACTAGGCCTACCCACACAAGTGAGGTACCATTTTTCACGAAAGACTTTGGGGAACGCGGGGTGGGTGGAAATTTGTGGATCCACGCAGAGCCCAGAATTTTCTACCACAGAAATATGAGGAAAATGTGGGTTTTTTGACAATTATTTAGGTTTGCAAGGGATTCTGGGTAATAGAACCTGGTGTGAGCTAGTCAAGTCAACCCATCCTGGACTCCCCTGTGTGTCTAGTTTTCAAAAATGTATAGGTTTGCTAGGTTTCCCTAGGTGCCGGCAGAGCTAGGGTTCAAAAACTACAGCTAGGGAGGGAGGAGCCTAGCGCTTGACCAAGATGGCCGCGTGAGCTTAGAGCTCCCGAGACCCTCGCGCCCTCCGTCGACTATCCTGTCTCTAATCCTGATTGTATGCATGGCATCGTGTCGCTGAGTTGCCAGGGAGGCGATTGATGCTGCCTGCGGTCGGATCGTCCATCGGGAACCGGACTTATGACTGGCGAAAGATTGCGGCCTAACTCCCGGAGATGCCAGGGGCTAGAGTTGGCAGGATGCCCGACTCCTAGTTGATCAACAACGGCCTGGTGAGGTGTGAACTGTCGGACGGAGGCCCTCGCTCTTTCACTTTCGGTTTCGTTCCCTTTGTCTGCCCGGACACTGTAGTGCTCTGGGTGGCTTTATAACCCCGGGGACGCTCGGCGAGCTACTTTGGAAGAACAAGGCGGACCTTCTCACTCTTTATACCTCTCTCTGAGAGGGGACGGTCTTCACTGCATTGGACTGCCTGGAGTCCATCATGTCGGGCAAGGCAGAAGGAGATCGGCTGAAGACTAAGTCCACCAGGCGGGGAACGTATTCCCAAGTCAACAGTATGGACCGATACGCCCTCCTGAAGACATCGCCGAGTGGATCGAGCCAGGCGCCGGATGCCCAGAAGGAGGACTCGCCTGGGACACCGGAGCTCTCCCTGCAGGATGTCATGGGCGCGCTTGATGGGATGCAGACCTCGATGGGGCGGCAATTCGAGGCCCTGGCACATAAGGTGGATGCCATCCTGGTGGATGTCAACTTGATCCGCTCGGACCTGGGCAAGACAAACGAACGCGTTAAGGACCTGGACCACAAGACCACGGGCCTCACTGATGAGGTTGCGGATCTGCAGAACGAGGTCCGGAAGCTGAGGGCCGAGAGTGACCTCGCCGCCCGCCGGCTGGAGGACTTCGAGAGCCGGTCCAGGCGCAACAACGTGCGCGTCATCGGGGTCCCGGAGTCCTCAGATGAGGCTTCGGTGGACCTGCTTGTGGAAGATTTGGTCCTCAATCATCTGAAGCCTAAGGGCCTTGGAAAGTTTTTTGCGGTGGAAAGGGCCCATAGAGTGCCGGGCGGACGGCCCAAGGCGGGTGCCCCGCCGCGGCCGATTGTCGCCCGGCTCTTTCATTTCCGAGATCGGGACGCTATCCTGCAAGCTTCGAGGGTGACGGGCCCAGTCCCCTTCCAGAATGCGTCGGTGAATTTTTATCCGGACTTCACCCAGCAGGTGCAGAGACAGAGACAGAGCTTCCTGGGGGTGAAGCGAAGACTTCGGGAACGGGACCTAAAATATGCCATGCTTTTCCCCGCCAGACTACGGGTGGTGCATGAAGATCGGACATTCTTTTTTGACTCTCCTGTTATGGCCGACGAATGGTTGGACGCTTTGCCCCGGCGACGGACCGGGGACGACACAGCTGAGCATGGAGATAGTGGCCGGGATGGACAGGGCTGATACCTCAAAGCCGGCCTGACTTGATTTGACCATATTTGAAGATTTGAACAGAGTGCAGTAACTGTGGAGGGTTGCGGGAGGACGAGGGGTGCTCTTTTCCTCCCTTGGGGTACTTTTTGTAGATTTTTGTTTTTGTAGGGCGACAGGCACACTGCAAGTTGGGGGGGCTTTTTAAGCTGCAGCAGGGGTGCAGGGTGGGGGGAGTTATGGGGAGTTTGAATTTGTTGTTGGGGGGTTTATTTCTGCAAGGCATGATGATTATCCTCAGGGTTGTTCCATGGTGGCGCCTCGGGTGTGGGGTGGGCCTCTTTCCGTTTGAGGATGGGGGGTAGAGGCCTAAGTGTTATAAGCTGGAATGTTAATGGTTTGGGGGATCGCATTAAGAGGGGGATTGTTTTGCAATTTCTGAAACGCTCAATGCCAGACGTTGTACTGCTGCAGGAGACGCATCTCATAGGCAATACGTGCTATGCCCTGAATAGGAAGGGGTATAAATTCATTGCACACTCGGGATTTTCTTCTGGGTCCAGGGGTGTGGGCATCCTTGTTAGAGCATCGCTGCCCTTTGAGGTGGACTCCACCATTGTTGACGATAGGGGGAGGTTTGTGGCGGTGGCGGGGCGGTGGGAAGGAAGGACTTTGGTTTTGGTTTCGGTTTATGTCCCGCCGGCCCTGCAGGCCGCCACATTTGCTGAATTGGGCAGGGCTTTGCTGACTCTCCCGGGGGGCATGCTGGTAGTGGGAGGGGATTTCAACGCTGTGGGCTCCGGACTGCTGGATAGATACCCGCCCAGGGACACAGGGGGGGCTCAGAAATGGCTTCCAGACCTCCTGGACACATTTGGCCTGATAGACTGCTGGAGGCTCCGGCACCCCACACAGAGTCAATACACGTTTCACTCCGGGGCGCATGGTAGCCTCTCCAGGATTGACTACCTGCTCACTCTGGCCGCACATGCCTCGTTGATATCCGAGGCGAGGCACATGGCACGTGGTATCTCTGATCACTCGCCAGTGTGGATCCGGCTGGATCTCGGTCGGGAGGGAGGAGGGAGGGTGGCCCCCATTAACCCATGGTATTTCCGAGACCCCAAGATGCGCAGCGCCCTGGTAAAGAAGGTAGATAATTACTTTAAGGACAATCTGGGAACCGTGGACTCGGCGATCTCGCTGTGGGAAGCTTTTAAGACCGTGCTTCGGGGGGAGGCCCTCTCCCTGGTGGTGACTGCCAAGAATCGGAGGGATTGCGAAGTGCGGCAAGTGGAGGAGGAGATTGCGGCCCTTGAGGGGGATATGGAGGAGGAGGTCACAGAGTCCTCATTGCATGAGCTTTGCTTGAAGCAGGCGGAGTATAGGGACCTGGTGACAGAAGCCGCCAAGACCCTTAGCAGGGAACAACAGGGCCGTCTGTATGATGTTGGAGATAAGGCAGGGAAACTCCTGGCGTGGCTGGACAGGAAGGAACGGGTCAATAGAGTGGTGCCAGAGTTGATTGGAGAGGGGGGAGAGGCGATTGTGGAACCTGAGGGGATTGTGGAGTGTTTTGCGGAGTATTTTCATAGGGTTTATTCCTCTGTGTCGGACAGGCCGCCCGAAGACTCGACTGATCTCCTCCGTGATATCGAGTTGCCCTGCCTCTCTGACATAGATAGGGACGATTTGGATGGCGACATCACGGTTGATGAGGTGGCGGGGGCGATTCGCGCGTTGAATTCGGGTAAGGCCTCTGGACCGAACGGACTGCCGATCGATCTGTACAAACTGTTCCCGGATAGGGTCGCCCCTCACCTGCGCGCCATGTACTTGGAGGCGCGGGGGGATGGGATCCTTCCGTTGGATCAGCGGCTGGCGTCGATCGTGGTCATACATAAAGAGGGTAAACCCCGAGATAGATGCGCCTCCTATCGGCCCATTTCACTCCTCAACGCTGAGCCGAAAATTCTGGCCAAACTCCTGGCTACCCGTCTGATTAGGGTACTTGGCGATCTGGTCCACCCGGATCAATCTGGCTTTATCCCGCACCGAAACACAGCATTGAACCTTAGGCGTCTTCATGGCGTCATCGCCAGGGCGGGCACGCTGCGTGAACCGGCTGTTGTGGCATCTCTTGATGCCACGATGGCCTTTGACACGGTGGAGTGGGCATACTTATGGGCCGTGCTGGCCAAGTTTGGTTTCGGTCGCGGGTTTGTGAGTTGGGTCCGGTTGCTGTACGAGGGGCCACTAGCGAATGTTGTGGTGAATGGTCGGGCATCTACTCCGTTTCAGCTTGGTAGGGGTACTCGGCAGGGCTGCCCCCTGTCGCCTCTGTTGTTCGCCCTCGCCCTTGAACCGTTGGCTGCGTGGATACGTTGGCACCCGGATATACGGGGCCTTCGGTGGTCGCCTGATCACGAGGACCGTATTTCGCTCTATGCCGATGATATCCTGTTGTATCTTGCCTCACCGAAGAAGTCACTTATAGTGGTCTGTGACGTACTCGCATCGTTCGGTAGGAACTCGGGGCTTGTGATTAATTGGGGCAAATCGTATTTGTACGTTCTTAGTGGCGAGGTCCCACCGATCCCTAGAACATGTTCGATACAGGTTGCCCAGCAAGGTTTTGTGTATTTGGGGATTTTTATATCCATGGATCCTGTTGTGCGCTATGAGAGGAACCTGCTCCCCCCCTTGGCACGCTTGAGGCGAGATGTTGAAGGTTGGCGGAGGCTGCCGCTCTCCCTTGTTGGGCGTGCGGCCCTGTTCAAAATGATGTCCCTTCCCCGCTTCCTCTACGCCCTCCAGAACACCTTGGACTGGGTACCGGCCAAATACTTTCGGGAGGTCGAAGGCCTCCAAAGGACGTTGCTGTGGGATGGGCGGCCGCGAATAGCTATTTCAAAGTTGACGCTCCCATGGTACGATGGGGGCATTGCGCTCCCAGACATCCGACGGTACTATTGGGCCACGCAGCTGAGCGCGATCAACCATGGGTTTTACGGCCCTGCCCTTAGCCCTGGGTATGCCATGGATAGGTGGCTGCTGCGCGGAGGCAACTACTACAGGGCGTTGTATTCGCGGTCCCTAGACTCGTCCCTCACGGGGCCCACAGGTGTGGCGGTGCGCGTATGGAAGATGGCGACCGACTCGCTGGGCTGGAAGGATAGGCTCACCCTCGCTACCCCATTGTTTGAATCGGAACGGTTGGGAAGACTCTGGCACACGAAGGGCTTTGATAAGTGGGACCTGATAGGTATATCCAAGGTGGGAGATGTGCTGCATAAGGGGAGGGTAAAGTCCTTCGAGGAGTTGCAGACTGAGTTTGAGCTAGGGCCTTCAGAGTATTTTAGGTATATCCAGCTGCGTCACGCCCTCCGATCAGTCCTTGTGGAGGGTGAGAAGGTGCCGGAGTCCTCTCCCCTTGAGGACCGAGTCCTTGATGGTCATATGCCCGAGAGCACGATTTCGCTCATATATAAGAAGTTGATAAACGTCCGGGCAGACTTGCTATTGGGGCTGAGAGAACAGTGGACCAGGGATGGCCTCGAGTTGGATAATGAGGACTGGCAGTCAGCGGTCTCTTCGCCTAAGGAGGTTGCGATCCCGTCGCGTCTGAGGCTGGTGCAGCTTAAAATACTGCACCGGGTGTATGTTACGGGGCCAAGGCTGGTCCACATGGGATTCTCGGAGGACGGCCTGTGCAGAAGGGGATGTGGTATGGTGGGTACTTTCCTGCACATCATCTGGGAATGTGGTGTCTTTGTGGAGTTCTGGAGGAGAGTCCATGCAGTTATGGGGGAGGTGACGGGCATTGTGGTACAGCCGGAGGCGCGGTGCTGCCTCCTGAACGTCTGGGGCCCCACTGATCTCGATGAGGCGCAGACCCAATGGGTGACTCTGGGTAACATGGTAGCTAAAAGGGATATCGCGCGATTATGGGGCTCCTCAGGAACCCCTACACTGACCGCGTGGAAGGAGAACATGGATTGGAGCATGTTTAGGGAGAAGACGGTCTACTGCTCTAGAGGTCGCCCCCGGAAGTGGCATGCCATCTGGGGGCGGTGGAACCAATACAGGGGGGGAATATGTCTTGCCCCGGACCTGGAACCTCCCGAGGAACAGCTTTCCCCCTGACCTGCCTTCCAGCACAGTTTGGTTTTGGTAACCGTTCTGGGCCTCTGCTGTTCCCCTTCTTCCTCCGCACACAGTCTTATACTTAGTAGATGAGTGGGGTCCTGCCTCCCCTGGGGGCTTTCGCCATGGGATTTCAATGTTTCTGCCTTGCTGGGGTTTGTTGTGTGTTTTTTCTGTGTTTATTTAAAATTGGACCTTTGCATTACTCATCGTACTGTATCTGGGACACATTACTGTATCTAACTTGCAATGCTGCCGAACCCTCGGGCTGTCGGCTGAATAGCTGTGTCCTGAATTTCGAAATAAAGGTTTTCAAAAAAAAAAAAAAAAAAAAAAAAAAAAAAACTACAGCTAGGTACTTTGCCAAAAAAGAGTCCTTTTTCGCTGTGAAATTGTGGTGTGTCCACGTTCCGTTTTGCGCAGTTTCCTGTCGCGGGCACTAGGCCTACCCAAGCAAGTGAGATACCATTTTTCTCAGAACACTTTGGAGAACACGGGGTGGGTGGTTTTTTGTGGATCCACGCAGATTCCAGAACTTTCCACCACAGAAATGTGAGGAAAATGTCTTTTTTTAAACAAATATTTAGGTTTGCATGGGATTGTGGGTAACAGAACCTGATGAGAGCTAGTCAAGTCACCCCATCCTGGATTCCCCTGGTTGTCTAGTTTGCAAAAATGTATAGGTTTGCTAGGTTTCCCTAGGTGCCGGCAGAGCTAGGGTTAAAAAACTACAGCTTGGTATTTTGCCAAAAAAGGGTCATTTTTCGCTGTGAAATTGTGGTGTGTCCACGTTGCGTTTTGCGCCGTTTTCTGTTGTGGGCACTAGGCCTATCAACACAAGTTAGGTACCATTTTTCTCGGAAGACTTTGGGGAACGTGTGGCAGGTGGAAATTTGTGGATCCACGCAGATTCCAGAACTTTCCACCACAAAAATGTGAGAAAAAAGTTGTTTCTTTGACAATTTTTTAGGTTTGCAAGGGATTCTGAGTAGCAGAACCTGGTGAGAGGCAGTCAAGTCACCCCTTCCTGGATTTCCATGGGTGTCTAGTTTTCAAAAATGTATAAGTTTGCTAGGTTTCCCTAGGTGCCGGCAGAGCTAGGGTTAAAAAACTACAGCTAGGCACTTTGCAAAAAAAGGGTAATTTTTAATTGTGAAAATGTGGTGTGTTCACGTTCCTGTCGTGGGCACTAAGCCTACCCACACAAGTGAGGTACCATTTTTATCGGGAGACTTAGGGTAATTCAGATCTGTAAAACAACTGTTATTACCTATTGAAAGACAATGGAAAAACAAGAAAAATGATCGATAATTCTCATGCTAGCAGGAGTATTCCCAATTTCAGAAATGTGCAAAGATCTACTGTTTCTAAACTCTATATTTTGTTCCCATTTCAGAAATACATAGGTGTCTTTCATACCGATTTTCCATGTATACATTTTCCCAGAATAATTGCTATGTACCCTGTACATAATAAAAACCATTGCAAGTCGCTGCTCAGTTTTTGGCTATGGGTTCGTCGGGTTCTTGGTGAACCAACAAGTCCTATATATCCCCACAACCAGTAACGTCCAGCAGATGAAGCGGTATATTGCTTTCAAAGAGTTGTCGTAATTTGAAGAAGTTACATGTGAAAACATTGACACAAAAGGCTGTTTTTTTCAACTAATTTAAAATTTTTCCTGTATTTAACTGCTAGTTTCTATAAAGAAACCTTGAAGGATCTACACTAATGACCCTTTGCTGAATTCAGAATTGTGCCTACTTTGTCAAAATGTATAGCTTTCCTGGATCCATTATTGCTTTCATACCCATGTCTACCATTAACTTGTGGCAACTCACCACAGAGAGAGTGCAGGCTATTGTCCGAATCCCTCAGCCTAAAACACTGAAGGAAGTCTGGGGCATTATAGGTCTAACATCATACTGGCAATGGATCCCACAATATGCACACATAGCCAAGCCCCTTATTCAGCTAACGACCCAAGCTGCGACATCCACTGACACCTTGCCCTGGACCTCCGAACACACAGAAGCTTTTGAGGCGTTAAAGCAAGCACTCTGTGAAGCCCCAGTCTTAGCTACCCCCGATTACGACAAACCATTTACATTGTTCGTTACAGAACGAAACGGTACAGCACTCTCAGTCCTCACACAGGAGCAGGCAGGAAAGAATAGGCCCTGTGCATACTTTTCCAGTACGCTTGATCCAGTAGCCCAGGCCTTACCCGCATGCTTAAAATCAGTGGCAGCAACAGCTTTGGCGATAAGACAATCGGACAGTATAGTATTAGGCCATCCCCTCATTGTTCAAGTTCCCCATTCAGTAGAGGTTCTGTTGAATAGAACACAGAGACAACATCTGACCATAGCACGACTGACAGGATACAAACTCACGTTGTTTCAGCCTCACATAACTATAAAACTATGTAACGTGTTGAACCCTGCCACCCTCCTACCTGAGACAGTACAGAGTAAGGCCAGCCATGATTGTGCTCAGACAGTGGAGGTCGTGACCAAACCCTGTCAAGATCTGACAGACGTACCACTCCCCATAGTTGATAACACTCTCTATGTGGACGGCTCATGCTTAAGGACAGACAAGGGACAGTTAGCTGCTGCTTATGCCATAACTACTGAGACCAAAGTGGTAGAATCACACAAGATAGAAATACTGTCTGCACAAGCGGCAGAATTGGTTGCCCTAATACGTGCCTGTGAATGGGCAAAAGGCCTGAAGGTGAACATCTATACAGACTCACAATACGCCTTTGGCGTGGTCCACAATTTCGGGGTTCTCTGGAAAGAAAGGGGATTCCTGACTTCTCACGGCACCAAAATCCAGCATGCAGCCCTGATACATAAATTACTAGATGTCATACACCTCCCAGACCAGGTGGCTATAATGAAATGCAAAGCACACACTAAAGTGACAGATTCCATCACAAAAGTGAATGACCTGGCTGACAAAACTGCTAAAGAAACGGCATTACAGGCCATCTCAAAATTAAGACTACAACTCCCAGTGTTCCAAGGCCCTGCCCGTACGGTAAAGGATCCTACTCAAGATGTTATAGACATACAGACTCATGCCACCGCTACTGAACTGGAACACTGGAGAATGTCCGGAGGGGTAGAAACAGAACAGGGATGGATGACAAAAGACAGGGCCCTCTGGTTTTTACCGGACTCTATGGTCCCCGTTATAATTGACACCGCACATAGTCCCGCACACTTGGGAGAAAAAGCCATGCTGGACAGCCTAATCAACATATGGTATAACAAACATATGCGTGCTGCGGCCAAAAACAAAGTGAAAACATGTATGATCTGTTACCAATTTAATCCTGGGAAAGGCACAGTCACAGAGGGAGGAGGATTCCACCCCCCTGATCATCCTTTTGAAGTCCTACAGATGGATTACATCCAGATGGAAAGATGCAGGGGGTACAAATATGTCCTAGTTGTAGTATGTGCATTGACCCGATGGACAGAGGCCTACCCGGTCCCTGACTATACAGCAGTGACAACAGCTAGACAATTAGTGAGAGAATTTTTTCCAAGATACGGGTTGCCACGTGTCATTTACTCTGACAAAGGCCAGCCTTTCTCCTCTGAACTGATGAAGCATGTCTCCCTTTTGTTAGGGTACACCTGGAAGTTCCACTGTGTCAGACACCCCCAGGCAGCAGGCCTGGTGGAAAGACATAACCAGACATTAAAAACAAAGCTGGCAAAAGTATGTGCAGAAAAAGGTACTGACTGGATTACAGCTCTTCCCGTTGCCCTGTTTTACATGAGAATGGTAGCGCATTCAAGGTCAGGCCTGTCTCCCTACGAAGTCGTGTTCGGGAGACCCCCAAACATGTGGGGAACGCCTATGCCGAAGAAGATAACTGATGTTGACAGTACTATGCTTGCAGATTATTTGGCTTCCTTGATGTCTGCACTCCTCTCTTGTCGTTCACAGGTTGCAGCAGCTTTCCCAGACAAAACCAAGCCCGAGGACCACGCCATAACTCCAGGAGACTGGGTCCTCGTTCGGAATTTTGACAGATCAACACCCCTCGAGCCCAGGTGGAGGGAGCCAAAATTGGTCCTACTGACCACCAGGACAGCCGTCATGGTTGAAGGTCGAAAAGGATGGCTGCATGCAAGTCACTGTAAGAAATTCTTTGGGGATGGAAAGTGCTGACCGTACTTGGGCTAGTCCTTGCTCTCCTAATATCATGTTGCCTTTGTGTCCAATGCTGGCCCGCCTTATGCGGTCTCTGTGCTACATGTCTCGTCACAAAACCAATTAATAGAGCAAGAGAAAATGAGAAAATGATGCTGCAAGCCCATGTGGACGGTCTCATGGCCATAGAAATGGCCTAAAAATGAATTTAAGTCGCGCTTGGGGACAAGGATGGAATGAGGAAATAAAATAATAAAAAGATCACTTCCTGGTTCTGTGCCCTCGCACACTTCCTTTTTCTTTCTCTTCTAAAAACAATTCTATACAGCATCCATTTTAGAATTCATTTCAGCTTGCCCAGGGTTAGCCAGTTCACGGATTTCAAGCTGTATCTAGTTTGTTTAGTCAGCTACATCCACGTTCTTAACACATAAATTCCTTTCTCATGGTGAGGCCAACAGCTCGAGATTATCAGAACTCCAGGCCTTGGGAGGTGAATAGACAGACACTCGAGCTAAAGAGACAGGAACTATTTCCAGACATGTTGCATACAGATAAGGGTCCCCTGACCTTGCTCCGGCTCAGGAAACTGCCAAGGAAACAGAAACCAGACATGTTTGTTTTAGATAAGGTTGCTTTCTGCCCTCGCGCAAGAATGTGCTGTTAATCTTGTCTCTTCAGCAATGAAGGATCCTACGCTATGTGTTTTTTTGGCTTGGGTCGTTAGCTGAATAAGGGGCTTGGCTATGTGTGCATATTGTGGGATCCATTGCCTACATTATGATGTTAGACCTATAATGCCCCGGACTTCCTTCACTGGTTTAGGCTGAGGGATTCGGACAATAGCCTGCACTCTCTCTGTGGTGAGTTGCCTACTCTCCTTGGACAGCAAGTGTCCCAAGTAAACCACTTGCTGTGCACAGAACTGTAACTTGGAAAGTGATACCTTGTGTCCGTTATTTGCCAGAAAACCCAACAGCAGAAGGGAGGCCGGTTCACACAGTGCTTCTGACCTTGCTGTGATCAGGATGTCATCGACGTACTGCAATAGGGCTGTATGTTGAGGCATGGTGATGGTATCTAGCTGTCTTTTTAATGCTTGACTATATATACTAGGACTTTCAGTATACCCCTGTGGAGCTCTAGTCAGTTTGAAGCTACGGCCTTTTAAAGTGAAGCCAAATAAGTACTGACTGTCTTCATGGATAGGGACACTGAAAAATGCATTCTTTAAATCGATGACAGTGAAATGTGTAGCTTGGTGATCAATAGCAGTCAATAATGATGAAATGTCAGGTACGACAGGGTATTGGGGAATCACACATTTGTTCAGTTCTCTCAAATCCACCACTAATCTGTACACTGGGGGTGCTGTTGGGTCCGTTCTTTTAAGAACAGGAAGCACGGGGCTGTTACAGATGTTAGAACCTGCTTCCTTCACCACACCCTTGTCCATCAGATCCTGTATTATCTCAATCAACCCTTGTTCCGCTGCCGGTGGAATTTTATACTGACGCAACCTAGGTAATTGCGCTCCTGCCTTCAGCGTCACTTTATATGGTGCTATTTCCATGTAACCTACATCCGCTGGTCCCTTTGCCCAGAGGTGTTCTGGTAAGTGCAGTAGGCGCTCGTCCAATGCTTTTGCCACAAAGTGACCCTTAAAATCTCGTAGAAATAAATGAACACCCTCGGGGGAGCAGCAGATAACCGCTCCCAATCCTTTTAATGTCTGTATTCCTAACAAGTTTTCGGGGCACGTGTCAGTGAGAACTAACTTCGTTGTTCGTGTAAGCGGTCCCACTGTCAATTGTTGGGGTTTTGATTCTTTACTTATTACTGGTTGGCCTGAGAATCCCAGAGATATGCTATGTGACCCAGAGAAAGGCACCTCCGGGACCTCGTGATGTTTTATTGTTTTTTTTACTTGCCCCCGTATCTAGGAGAAATTTCTTGTCTTGTCCTAGAACAATTGCTTTAACATACGGACCCTTTTGATCCACTGGTACTGGAATTAGGGGCAAGTCATATTCTCTCTCTAGGCAGCTTCATGTAAATGCGGGAAATTGAGGGTACTGGTCCTGGTCTTGCTGGTTCATTTGAGTCGGCAGCGGGGGCAAGTCTTTTGGTGGGTATTGTCGTGGCTGTGTTGTCCCTGTTGCAATATTATGTTTTAAGACAGGACATTCACGGACAAAATTACCTTCTTTCTTACAGTAGTTACAGACACCCTTTGCAGTACCCGTTTTTCTATCTGGGTGCTCACAGCCGTGGACTGTGCAACTAATATTTTCATTTTAGTATCTTTCATACGTTTCTTCTCATTGTCTTGTTCATCGCGTATTCTGTTGTGATGGTACTGGAGCATCTGTAATACCTGACTCGGAGTACCTGCCTGCCACGTACTCTCTACTTTTAATACTCTATTTTTAAGAGCCGGCAGGGCGTTCTCTATTAATTTTGTCACCAGAAGGTGGGGGTATGCTTCACTTGTCGCGGAGAGACCGCTATTTACTGAGAAGCATTGTTCCAAACGAGCATAATAATCACTAGGATCCTCGTCTGGTTTCTGTTTGCATGCCGAGATCGTTCCCCAATCCTCCTTTTTAGTGGCCAACAGACGGGGTAGGACTGCTATGAGTAGGGACGGTAAGTCTTTTTCCTTATCCGTAAGGCCTCCCCCCACCGGGCGGTTACTCTCTTCTGCTTCTACCTCCGCCCACCGTAGATGTTTTGTACCTACTTCCCAATCCTGTGCTTTTAATTTCTCAAGACACTATGTCAAATAAACAAGACCCCCTTGGGTATCTTATGTAGCATACATCCGTTCTTTCACATTCACTCACAAGAGTCAGGTATTAGCACCAATAGGAGTCCAGAAAGGTAGTGTATATAGAATAATAAGTATATTTATTATGTATCATAAAAACCGTTAAAAAAACATTAAAAACATTTTATCACAAAATCAATGAGGGAGACAAAAAGACTTAAAGGGAAGTACAAAAGATACCCAAGGGGGTCTTGTTTATTTGACATAGTGTCTTGATTTGGTGTCCTGTTCCCCTTGGTGTAGTGGGACCCCTCTCTTTTGTTTTTTGACAATTAAGCACAGTCCGTGTGACTGGAGAGTCAGGGACTTTGTCCCTTGTACAGTATTTTTCAATACACTGTTGTGTTCTTCGGATCCTAATTAGCTTTGACAAATGGATCCATTTAAAACCTTTGGGTTTAGTGAGGACCAATACAATAGAATCATAAATAGCAATAAGAGCAATAAAATCACAGTGGTTACTGGTAATGGTGAAAAATGGGGCTCCTTACTCAATTTAAAAAAGAAGATGGTAAGAACAGAAGCCCATGCGGAATTTTTAATTGAATATGTCAAATCTGGTGTCATACCGATTGGCCTCCAGATTCGCAATGAACCGGGTTTATTCATTGAGAATAAAAAATTTTTAGAAACTTGGACTCAAATATCCAATCGCTGTAGTCGCGATTGGATGCTTCTCATTATAGAAACTGCCCAGGAAATAATCATAATAGAAAGAGAAGCTATTGACAAATTAGAACAGGAATTGTCTGAAAAAACAGCGCTGGGTGACGCTAAATCCAAATTGGAGGAGATCAACAAGGATGTAGATGGGTATAGAGATTACCTTACCAACAAAAAGACCAACAAACTGAAAAAAGACATAAACAGATTTAGTCAGGAACTTGCATACCCTTTCCTTAAAGAAAATTATTATGATCAGAAAATTGAACCAGGATGGGATAGAAATTACTCTAGAAGACCTAGATATACACGTAATAACAGAAAACAAATTACATTCTCTGATACCACGGGATCAAGCAGTGATGAGGAATACACACACAGGGAAGATAGCGCACGAGGACCCATTGAACAACAGGGCACTTTTTTAGAACAACGAAACAGAAGAGGCAGGTACAATGGGAACCAAGCAGGGGGTCAACCAGTTCGGAACCAACCTCAACAGGAGTATATGCAAACCAGGCGCCAGAGATATTGGCGGTAGACAAAATGCCCATAATTAATCTATCTAACAGGGCACTTAATAAGAACGAAATAGACATATTGAGTAGGGGGTTTAGTTTTGTCCCCACACCAACAACGAATAGATTTCAATTGGAAAGGGACTTACGATCATTCTTTAGAAAAATTAGGCTAAGAAGGTTCTTTGAAAATAAACCCATTAGTGAGTCTAACAACGTCACAGGATTCAAACCTAAATCTACATTTACGCCCACCTTAGGCTCAGTGGGGCACAATATAGAAACCTTTGAGAGAGTTGTGGAGATTGAGGTCCAAAACATCCTTAAAAATGAATTCACTCAAACACACAATCTAGATAGAGCTCAGCGAATAGCTATCAGCACTCTCAAGGAAGATCATTCCATCACGATCAAACCCGCGGATAAAGGGGGTGGGGTCGTGGGTGGGGTCGTGGTACATATTTCATAAATGTGTCACGTTTCTTTTACAATTATATCCCAAGATATTATCTGTGCCTTTGTGGACCTAATGCTTTCTCGGTGTCCAGAAGCGTTGTGCAAGTCCTTCCCATAAAATCTGTACAAAAAAGCGACGCGTTTCGGTGGTATCTTATGATTCCCCACCTTCTTCAGGCTAGCACAAATGCTTGTAACACAACTCCCACAAAAGATAATATCTAGAAAGTCAAAAAAATATAAAATACATATTTTATATATATATACACACACATTTCTCAAATAGCTTGTATTTCATGGTGATAACATTTCTTAATAAGTTTTGCATGTTTATGTGATGGGGCAACAAACACCCTAACTCCAATACGCAGACACCATCATTAAAAACGGTGATTCTAAATACCCCACTCTCGTCCTCCACATTGATGCCATACCTATGCACTCTACAGCACTCATACAGTTCCAAGAAACACTAATATAATCCATACAAATCTCATACATCCGATATTTAGAGAGAGTTACCCACCTAATCGGGGGTGTGCTCGTGACTTTAGATTGTCACTTCTTCATTAGTGACATCTTTCAACCGCAGAATTTGTTATAGAATTCAGCTTACAATAAAAGGGGGTAATCACCTCCCTGGGGAAATATATAAAAAGTATACATTTGTATTGTTTCATCGTATAAAATTATCTGTCGGGACCCATCCTGCCCTCTTTCAACTCAATACCTTGTGTGTTCCTTCAAGGTGGCACCAGTGTTACACTCTGGATAAAGTTGTAAAAACGTGCCTTCCGCAATGATTTCTCTAACAAATAAAAGAAAGGGAGAACCCTAGTTAATTATCTAAATAATGTGCGCTAGGGTGAGATTAGACAACCCCTCTAATATAGATAAGGGAAGTACCTTATTGCTAGGTTCCAGGTTGTATGCCCCACAGAGGCTATGGGACTCCTTTGTTCCCCGGCTTGCGTCCAAAGAAAACACCGTAATTGCTTAATGTTCTTCTTGGAATGCTGGTTGTCTAAGGGGAAAGAGGATGTGCTCTATTGGTTGCCATAGGATACGAGCTAGATTTATTAATTGAAAAACGCTCTAAATATCTTTATAATTCAAAGCCCAGTCTTGTGAGTGGTGAACCCACTCCCCGTCGTCTGGTGAAAGGTGTATAATCCCAGACGTTCGCCGTTAGATGGCAAAAACAAAAAATAGTTTGTATATGGTCACACTATCACGTTCAGTATTAATTATTGAACCTAAAGGTTAAAGGTTCAGCCAGGGCTGACCGAGCCTTCCCCACTGCCTCAATTATTCATAAGATGCTGCGAAGGCTCAGGCACTCTAACAATATTAATAATACACCCCGATGCTATAGAAACTGAGTCCGTTTACAAAGAAAAATAATTCTAATCCACACGAAGTATAAACTCGAATTTCAACTCACTAAACAATCCGACCGGCTGAAGTTTATCTATATTATCAGTACCCTGCGCCTACATGGACCAGCGAGCCGAGTGGTAGAGCAGACTTACCGGGACTAAAAAGCCTCACGACTTGCCTCTGATCTCCGTCCGATACTTCCGTAGATCAAGCCTCACCCTGGAGCCGTTTATAAAGCCGTAATTGGTTCCACTTGTGAATTGAGTCATGAAAATTGAAATAGGGCTATTGAAATAGAAGTCGAGCTCATCCCTTTGCAACTGGCCGCCATCTTGGAGTGGGTCCAAGTTGAATGAGCGTGATGTTAACAAACGCATACTCGTAATGGCGAAAGGCGACGCCATCGAGGAGCGATAATCGATACGTAGCGAACATCATACTAAAAGCTAATTGAAGATTAATGTCCCAACAGATATATACCTTTAGTTAAAATTATATCTGTGATACCACTATGGGTTATATGGGTTATGTTTAGGACGTCATCGTTTGTGTTGACGATAAAGCACTACATTCATCGGGGCAACAACTGCTTCATCTTATCTTATCTTAAATCGTCTCAGAGGGATCATACTCCCTACCATCAGTCTTGTTATTAGAGTCAAACGAACTCATATATGAGTGTGCTACATAACGAATAGTCCAGAGTAGGTGACATGAAGAAAACAAAATAACAAAATGAATTGTCCTAGTGTGTAGTTGTTCTAAGTGGGACCTGATGCTTTAAGTTAGGGCCTAAAACCCACCTGGTGTGGGCAGTGAAGTTAAAAGCTAATATCTAATGTGTAAATGCACCCTTCCAGCCTATACTTGTTATGTGTAGGAGCCCTTAGTGTCCTACATGCAAGAGAAATAGTAACGGGACAAATTCAAGATATCTCAAGATGGTTGTAAGATAGCAAATCCATCAAGATGAGCCAGGCGAAAGACACAAGATATGAGTGGGCCATATTTCTTTTATAAGATCTTTATCTTAAAAGTTTTTCCCATTCCTCACGTGAGTTGAGGCCCTGTCTTATCGTGTTGAATATGCAAATGTACCATTGTTCTCTTGCTTTTCTCTTCTCATCCATGTTACCCCCTCTTTTGTTTAGTGTGATTTTTTCTAAGATGAACCAAGAGAGGTCGTTTTCACGGTGTCCCTTTTCCAGAAAATGCGTAACAAGGGGGGCATTCATTTTCTTAGTCCTAATAGCTGATTTGTGCTCTAGGAGGCGAACACGTAGTTCTCGGCTTGTTTCACCAATGTATGCGTGTCCGCACGGACATTTTAGGAAATAGATGATGTTTTTACTACGGCAATTGTTGAGAGTGTGTGTCACAATCGTTCTGCCGTTGTGTTGTATCTCTTTGGCCACGATGCACTGGGCACACACTGAACAGTTGCCGCATCTTACATTACCTGTTGGTTTTGAGTTGTCGATCGTTTTCTGTTTTTGATTGCTAACCTCTCTATACGTGTGGACCAATTGATTGCGTAAGTTGGTGTTACGTTTGTACGCAAAAATCGGTCTCTCTAGTGTCACGGTCTCCTCATTGTTCAATATAGTCCAATGTCTATTGATGACATTTTTGATCTTATTGCTGATTCCATAAAACTGACTAACAAAGACTATCTTGGTCATCTTATCTTCTTTCTTTTTAGGTTGCTCAAACATGGCCTCTCTGTTGTAGAAGCGCGCTCTTTTGAAAGAATGGGATATCAGCTTTTTGGGATAGCCTCTATCACCTAGTTTCTTCTTGAGGACCTGTGAGTGTTTGTAGAAATCATCTAGCTCTGTACAGTTTCTCCTTAGCCTGAGAAACTGGCTGAAGGGAATATTATCCTTCTGAGATCTAGGGTGGTAGCTGGAGTAGTGAAGAAGAGTGTTTTTATCCATAGGTTTGGTATATAGTTCTACTTCCAATCTACCACCCCTTGCTCCAATCGTGATATCTAGATAGTCGACACTAACCTTGCTGTAATGTCCTGTGAACTTTAAGTTGGTATCCCCTAGGTTCAACCAACTCAGGAACTCTTCTAACTGTTCAATGGGGCCAGTCCAAATAAAGAATACATCATCGATAAAACGATGCCACTCGCTGATGTTTTCATAAAATGGTGCCAGTTGGTTGTAAATGTGCCGATTTTCAAAATGTCCCACATAAAGACATGCTAGACTGGGCGCACAGGTTGCGCCCATGCTGGTCCCCTTCTTCTGGCGAAAGAGTTGGTCTCTGAATAGAAAAATGTTATTTTTCAATACTAAGTTGGTGCATTCAATAATGAACTCTTTGTTAACTCCCTCAAGTGTTGTGTCATTGAGAATCTCTTCAATGACCTGGACAGTGGATTGTTGCGGTATGTTCGTGTAAAGAGCTTCAATGTCAAGGGTGACAAGACATTGAGTCTCCTCACAGAACATTTTATTCTCAACCAGACCTATAATGTGGGTGGTGTCTTTAACATAGGATTTGAGTTGGCTAACCATGGGCTTAAGAAAAAAATCAATATATTTGCTAAAGGGTTCTAGAATAGAACCCAAACAGCTGACAATGGGTCTCATGGGGGGATTTTGGGGGTCCTTGTGGATCTTCGGAAGACCGTATATGGCCGGGATTTTAGGATTGGTGTTATGTAGGAACTTATATTCTTGTTCACAGATCCAGTTTTCTTCTCTCGCCACTTTTAAGAGATCACTACATTTTTTGGAGAGAGCACTAATCTCCTTTTCATGAATTCTTTCATAATGTTCCTCAACATTCAGTAAACTTAACATTCTATTGTCATAATCATGTGTGTCAAACACCACGACCCCACCCCCTTTATCCGCGGGTTTGATCGTGATGGAATGATCTTCCTTGAGAGTGCTGATAGCTATTCGCTGAGCTCTATCTAGATTGTGTGTTTGAGTGAATTCATTTTTAAGGATGTTTTGGACCTCAATCTCCACAACTCTCTCAAAGGTTTCTATATTGTGCCCCACTGAGCCTAAGGTGGGCGTAAATGTAGATTTAGGTTTGAATCCTGTGACGTTGTTAGACTCACTAATGGGTTTATTTTCAAAGAACCTTCTTAGCCTAATTTTTCTAAAGAATGATCGTAAGTCCCTTTCCAATTGAAATCTATTCGTTGTTGGTGTGGGGACAAAACTAAACCCCCTACTCAATATGTCTATTTCGTTCTTATTAAGTGCCCTGTTAGATAGATTAATTATGGGCATTTTGTCTACCGCCAATATCTCTGGCGCCTGGTTTGCATATACTCCTGTTGAGGTTGGTTCCGAACTGGTTGACCCCCTGCTTGGTTCCCATTGTACCTGCCTCTTCTGTTTCGTTGTTCTAAAAAAGTGCCCTGTTGTTCAATGGGTCCTCGTGCGCTATCTTCCCTGTGTGTGTATTCCTCATCACTGCTTGATCCCGTGGTATCAGAGAATGTAATTTGTTTTCTGTTATTACGTGTATATCTAGGTCTTCTAGAGTAATTTCTATCCCATCCTGGTTCAATTTTCTGATCATAATAATTTTCTTTAAGGAAAGGGTATGCAAGTTCCTGACTAAATCTGTTTATGTCTTTTTTCAGTTTGTTGGTCTTTTTGTTGGTAAGGTAATCTCTATACCCATCTACATCCTTGTTGATCTCCTCCAATTTGGATTTAGCGTCACCCAGCGCTGTTTTTTCAGACAATTCCTGTTCTAATTTGTCAATAGCTTCTCTTTCTATTATGATTATTTCCTGGGCAGTTTCTATAATGAGAAGCATCCAATCGCGACTACAGCGATTGGATATTTGAGTCCAAGTTTCTAAAAATTTTTTATTCTCAATGAATAAACCCGGTTCATTGCGAATCTGGAGGCCAATCGGTATGACACCAGATTTGACATATTCAATTAAAAATTCCGCATGGGCTTCTGTTCTTACCATCTTCTTTTTTAAATTGAGTAAGGAGCCCCATTTTTCACCATTACCAGTAACCACTGTGATTTTATTGCTCTTATTGCTATTTATGATTCTATTGTATTGGTCCTCACTAAACCCAAAGGTTTTAAATGGATCCATTTGTCAAAGCTAATTAGGATCCGAAGAACACAACAGTGTATTGAAAAATACTGTACAAGGGACAAAGTCCCTGACTCTCCAGTCACACGGACTGTGCTTAATTGTCAAAAAACAAAAGAGAGGGGTCCCACTACACCAAGGGGAACAGGACACCAAATCAAGACACTATGTCAAATAAACAAGACCCCCTTGGGTATCTTATGTAGCATACATCCGTTCTTTCACATTCACTCACAAGAGTCAGGTATTAGCACCAATAGGAGTCCAGAAAGGTAGTGTATATAGAATAATAAGTATATTTATTATGTATCATAAAAACCGTTAAAAAAACATTAAAAACATTTTATCACAAAATCAATGAGGGAGACAAAAAGACTTAAAGGGAAGTACACAAGCAGCGATGTCTTATAATGTCTTATAATGTAAATCTAATGGGCACTTGAAGATACATAAATCAAAGACTGACAAGTTCATCCCTTTGCAACTGGCCGCCATCTTGGAGTGGGTCCAAGTTGAATGAGCGTGATGTTAACAAACGCATACTCGTAATGGCGAAAGGCGACGCCATCGAGGAGCGATAATCGATACGTAGCGAACATCATACTAAAAGCTAATTGAAGATTAATGTCCCAACAGATATATACCTTTAGTTAAAATTATATCTGTGATACCACTATGGGTTATATGGGTTATGTTTAGGACGTCATCGTTTGTGTCGCTTTTTTGTACAGATTTTATGGGAAGGACTTACACAACGCTTCTGGACACCGAGAAAGCATTAGGTCCACAAAGGCACAGATAATATCTTGGGATATAATTGTAAAAGAAACGTGACACATTTATGAAATATGTACTTATGAACTTGTCAGTCTTTGATTTATGTATCTTCAAGTGCCCATTAGATTTACATTATAAGACATCGCTGCTTGTGTACTTCCCTTTAAGTCTTTTTGTCTCCCTCATTGATTTTGTGATAAAATGTTTTTAATGTTTTTTTAACGGTTTTTATGATACATAATAAATATACTTATTATTCTATATACACTACCTTTCTGGACTCCTATTGGTGCTAATACCTGACTCTTGTGAGTGAATGTGAAAGAACGGATGTATGCTACATAAGATACCCAAGGGGGTCTTGTTTATTTGACATAGTGTCTTGATTTGGTGTCCTGTTCCCCTTGGTGTAGTGGGACCCCTATCTTTTGTTTTTTGACTTTTAATTTCTCAAACAACCCTTGTGGCAGTATCATACGCAGCAGTGTTTGTACGTCGCTACACGTGTAATTTCCCATCGCCAGGATATCTCTTAGTTCCCTATGGAAACCAACTGGGTCCTTTTCATGGGGAGGGACCATTTTCTTTAACTGTATCAGGTCAATCTTCGACAGGGGTTGGTACACATGGACCCTGTGGATGGCCTCCCCGTGGGTGTACTTCCCGCATTGGGTATGTTCCACGGTCAAAAACAAGTGGTTCAGCAATACCGGCAACGTACATATGATATCTATGTCTGAGATCCAGAAATATGTTGAGGAACTCGTCAGGTCTAGACATGAACCTACGGCTCACGCAGTCGTCTAAAAATTCATGTAACCTATCCTGAGGGCAGCCTCTGTATTCGTACAACGTAGCCAGATGTTGAACCATATAAATACTGGCCAGTCGTTGCTGGAGCGGGGCTAGACTCGAGTACAATTGTGCTATTATGTCTGGACCGTATACTTTAATCTGGGCCACCCATTGCGTGGCTGACCGTGCTATCTCCTGTTCCTCATTGGTGAGCGGTGGCTCTGTGTCCAGCCACTCATCCAATGCCATGACCGTTGCTTGGTACAGTTCCTCAGGTGATGACTCTACTTTTTCTGTTCTTACGGATCTATACTGTCTACCCTTTTTGTCTGTGCATGTGCCTTTATAGACCGGTCGAACGGTGAAACCAGTATTCACATTATTTTCGGCCTCCTCTTCTTTTAGTAACTTGTTCAGTTCGGTATGAAAAGCCGCTATTTCCTTTTCCAATTTCTTTGTGCACTGTACCTGTTTCTGTCTCTTCTTGTAATCCCCAGCCACAATAGCGCGGTGCAAGTCCCATTGTTCCTGTGTTATTTCCATATTCTCGTCATCTGTCAACATGCGTAACAGTAGACATGACGTAAATATATGGATATTCTGTTGGTGATCAATGCTCCTATTGTGCATAGCATTTTGTATCGCATTCGTGTTGTCACCTGTACGGACGTATTCATAAATATTGTCCAACAGTTTCTTTTTGCTCACTATGTCTCTTAGTTCATGTTCTGCCTGAGCCAATTGTCGTGAAACGTCCGCCATTGGACCGGTGCCAGGACCAGCTTCGTAGGTGCATGTGTTAAGTTGCGTAGGTAACGTGAGGTGCCCCCCTACTGCCCCTGGTAGGTCAGGTGACGGTGGTAACTGATCTTGTTGATTAAGTTGTGGCACTTGATGTATTGTAGCTGGGGGAGCGGAAGTCTGATCAAGTTGTGGCACTTGGTGTATCATAGCTGGGGGAACGGGAGTTTCTACATACGGGGGGGCGAGGCCATTAAATAGTTTTCGATGAAACTATCAACCGGGGCAGAGGGCACAATAATTTCTCTTACAGTCTTTATTGGAGGGTTGGTAAAATCCCTCTCCGTGGGTAAGTCTGTTAGCATGGGATAAATTCCCGTGATAAGAGCATTCTCGTGTCTGTCTTGTTGTTCTTTTTGGACCGTGGCCCCTACATCCTGCAATTTCTTTTCTCTTGCCTCTTCTGACATTTTTCTACCTTTCTCCAGTTTACCAATTTCTTTTTGCTTCCGCCTATGCGCTTCTTTGCGCCACATTTCTATAGACTCCTCTTGAGCCGGTCTCACTTTCCTTTTCCATAGTTGCTCCTCTAATTTCATTATACATTCCATGTCAAACGTACCAGTTTCAGGCCACCTATATTTGTTCTCTAACCCTTGGTATAATCAACCCATAATTCTATAAACAATATTGCACTAATTCCATGTTTTGTATACATGAAATGTCCGGGCGTGTCTCGAGGGGGAAGTGGGACTGAGTGTTCCAACAACCCCTTTTTGGTGCCTAATTTACGTAAGCGTGAAAACAACGGCATGTCTATAAAACAATACTTAACAGTGCACTCAATCAAAATACACTCGATATGTTTTTACACCGAAAACGGTGCAACTGTATTAAAACTAGACTGGTCTCTACCGTGATCGTTTATAGAGCCCGTCTTTATGCATTCCCAGATGTACTCACCGAGAAGCAGGACTTGAAAACCTGGTCGTCAGGTTCTTGACGCTACGCAGTAAGGATGGGACTCCGAAAGCCTCGGACTCGACGATCTCACTGGTCGGGCTCTCTGGCTCTGGGTCGGGACACTCCGCCAACTTCTTCACCGCCTCGTGTGGATGTCCGGCCGCGGACTGTCTCCTCCCCCCTCAGCCGAGGGAGTTAGCGGGAACACCCCGCTCTCGTGCACGTGAAGTCCGTCGGGAGGGTCAGGAAGGGACAAAGACCGGGCTTACATCGCCGGCGCGTGGGGAAGGGGGAGTGTACCTATTCAGGCGCCAGTAAATGTGGTAAATAAATCTATATTTACGCCAGGCAGAATTTCTATAATGATCAAATAATGAGTCGGGGAGTCCGTGGCGTTCGAGTTAAAACAAGGACTTTAATACAATAACTCGAGTCAAGGGAGAACAAACTCCATCACCGTGCAAGGTTCAGGAGTGGTCTGATTCTTTATTCACAGAGTACAATATATATACATTTTCTGCACACACTCTGGGTGGGCCCCTCCTTTACAGAGTTAAAAAAAAACATAGCGTAGGATCCTTCGTTGCTGAAGAGACAAGATTAACAGCACATTCTTGTGCGAGGGCAGAAAGCAACCTTATCTAAAACAAACATATCTGGTTTCTGTTTCCTTGGCAGTTTCCTGAGCCGTAGCAAGGTCAGGGGACCCTTATCTGTATGCAACATGTCTGGAAATAGTTCCTGTCTCTTTAGCTCGAGTGTCTGTCTATTCACCTCCCAAGGCCTGGAGTTCTGATAATCTCGAGCTGTTGGCCTCACCATGAGAAAGGAATTTATGTGTTAAGAACGTGGATGTAGCTGACTAAACAAACTAGATGCAGCTTGAAATCCGTGAACTGGCCAACCCTGGGCAAGCTGAAATGAATTCTAAAATGGATGCTGTATAGAATTGTTTTTAGAAGAGAAAGAAAAGGGAAGTGTGCGAGGGGACAGAACCGGGAAGTGATCTTTTTATTATTTTATTTCCTCAAACTGGAAGGAGGTTGAAAGCACAAAAAATTGCAAAAATAGGCAATGTCCTAGAAAAATGCCAAAACTGTGTAAAGAAGTTTGGTTTTCTGATAAAAGTCTGCTTGTCCCTGAAAGCTGGGAAGATGTTGATTTCAGCACCACCCCCTTTTTTGATACCATTTGTACCATTTCATCTGTAGCCCTTTTTTTGCATTTTTCCCCCAAAAAACGAAATGTAGCTGTATTTTGGCTAATTTCTGGGTCCCCTCCAGGGGAATACACAAACCATGGATACCTTTAGAATCCCCATGATGTTGGAAAAAAAGGACGCAAATTTGGCATGGATACCTTATGTGGTCAAAAAGTTACAGGGGCCTAAGCGCGAACTACCCCAAATAGCCCCAAAAAAGGCTTAGCACAGGGGGGGAAAGGCCTAGCAGCGAAGGGATTCATTATTTATACCCACATCATGGATTTTTCTTACGTCGAAGCACCCTCCCTGGCAGGCTTAGGTTCGAATGTGCCTCCTTCTGCTGGGCCTCAGCACACACGAAGCCCTTCACATCGGTCATTCCCTGAGCAGTCACGGTCTCTCTGGCAAATAGAGATGGTAAGCCTATCGGTTGGAAGATTAAAACCAACCAGTGCAAATAGTGACCCGGCCACGTGCAGGGTACTGGTTTCAGCATAAATATAATGTCGTAATAAGGTCACACTGCAAACTTCTATCTGGTATGATAGGTCAGTCAGCGGGTGTGCCTGCTGTGCAGATGAGGTGGTTATGCGGGCTAAATATTTGAAGCATTTGTTATTGTGTTGCGGATTGCATGCTTTTCTCGATGGGGAGACGATGTAACATTGTGACCTGAGCTGCCAACTTTGGAGTTGGGTAAACATCCTGTAATTTTGGCCAAATCACTTACATCACTTAATCTCCTAGTGCCCCATTATTACTGTCTCTGTGGGTTTAGAAAAAGCGATACACAAACAGTTTCAATAACAAAAATATTCATACAGTAATTATGCAGTTACGGCACAAATTTAGTCATATGGAATTTGTCAAGTTCTGACCGAACGTCCAATAACGTATTACCATTTATTTTTATGAATATTTTGCCTATATATCCATTTTACTGTTTCCATACCAACCATCTGTAACTATCCTACCCATACTTCACCTACCATCTTTTCATTCATCTAATCACCCAGACATCCATCCATGTACTCATACAGGTATCCATCCATCCATTCAAGCATTCAATGAAACATCTATCATTCCACCAACCCAGCCATCCTCATCTACACCTCTGTTTTTTAAATGCTCACATTATCTGGATGGGAACCACATAAATTTCACTACGCACCATATACATCCACTGCACTCCATAACACACATATACAAAATATTTACATTTACAACGCCGATAGCTCGATCTTTCAGAAATGCGAGACCCTTTGCATTGCAAATGCTTGTTTTTTCAAGCGGGCTAGAGGAAACATTATTAAATGCCCTTGCCCTGAGAGTGATGCCCCCTGCTCTTATCGCCTAACAACCCTGCCCAGGCAGAGAACTGAGGAAATATGAATTTTGTGATCAGTTATGTCCCCTATCGTAGACCCCAACGGCTCCATGTGCATGGTATAAGTACATGTATGTTCCCTCCTGCTCCAGTTCTGAAGACGCAAATATATGTGCGTCCACCGTCAACATGTCCTCTTTCAAATCCGCCATGAATGGGTCAGATATTCCATTCCTAAGTATGAAAGGCCACCGACTTTATGTGGTTCACTTTCCACATCTCACAGATTCAGGCGAGTAGGCCCGAATTCTGTCATCAAGCCTTTTCCTGCCTTCTGCCTCTGAAAGCTCCAGTCTGAGCCCGCATCTGTGACCATGAACTTTGTCCTACTCCCTGCGCGGCTAACGGTGCCTGATCCAGCCTGTCGCCTGCCAAAAAACTGTATTTCACCTTCGAGATTATCTCCTTCGCTCCTCATCCGATGCATTCCTGTCTAGTAGTTTAGGTAAACATTCTTCCAGCTCCCGTGCAAAGGGCCAGGCTTCGCTGCCCTCATGCAAGTCATTCATAGCCCCGTTACCATGGAATATTCCTACCCCCTCGCATCTAGTGTAGACACTTAGACGCTTGTACACGCACTAACAGTCAGTATAGTCAGTATAGAATAAGATTCTATCCTAAGAGACCTCTCTTTTTGGATAACACAGTTCTTTAAACATAGGATATTAGATATGATTCGGGATTAGGTTGACATAACCCCAGACTTCTGTCTCCACATGTAGAGCTAAATGTCAAGTCCCCTTCACCCTCTAGTTGCACGTCAATCACACGTCATGCGGCTGCGCGCGCATCTCTGCCAACTATTTCTGCTGACATTGCAGGATTCTCTTATGGATCCACCCACTTATGACATCATGTATGATGATGTTTATTAAATTACGCCCTCTATTAGCTACGTATGCACCTTTTATCAGCTGTTACGCCTCTTGCATCTGTTTTACTGTAATGTATTTTCTATAAAACTGCCTATCTGTCAATAATATATGTTCCTTCCTTCCTGAACTTTCGTGGTGATGGAATAGAAGGCCCACAATTCGAATTGTCTCCCTTTTTATAGGAATAAAGCCTTTTAAACCCTCTAATACCACGGATTCTGCCTCTCATTTTACTGAGTTATTCTTAGATAGACTTTACCGCATAAAAAATAGTACCGGTAACGAAATATTTACCACATAAATTGGCGCCCAAACAGGGACACTTTCTCATCTCACGCGCCGGCGGTGCGTTGCAGGCCCGGTCTCCTGCCACAGCTGAACGGACAACAAAAACGCGTATCTGCAGGATTTCCTGTGTCTCCTTCCGGCCAAACGGGGACGACTGAGGCTGCGATCAACACCCAGACGAGGCGGTGAGAAGTGCGAAGTATCCCGACCAGAGCCTAGCTGAAAGAGCAAGATCCGAGGTATACAGAGACCCGCCAGGTTCCGAAGTTCCGAGTCCAGTCGAGTCGAATCCAGTCCGGTCCAGTTTCAAGTTCCGTTCCGAGGCCTTCCGTTCCGAGCTACCCGGTGAGTACCATTACCGGGGAGGCATTTAACGTGCACATAGTCTGTGCCGGTCAAGACGGGTTTGGGTACACAAATCCGGTCTGCACTGTTTTAGCAGTGTATCTGTACTGTTTAGCAGTATATATAGTATGTTGTGCATATAAATAAATATTATCCAGTGTCAGTATAATGTCAGTAACTAGTTTCTTATTAGTTATCATTGTTCGTAAAACTGTTAAGCGTTAAATGTTTTAAATACGTTCTATATATTGTGGTATGAATGACTGTTCATTATTGTGTTTTCTCGTATAAAGTATGTTCTAGAAACAAGATCTAAAAATGCCGCTCTTTTCGAAACTAAGACAGATCAAAACTAGAAAAGGTGTACTCGAAGAAGCTGTTCCCATTCCACCTAGGGATACTCCAGGATACTTTATGTATCATAAGCATGGCCTAGATGCCGTATTATTTCTTGATTTATGGGTAGATTACACCAAAGCATTACCAGAGAGTCAGAGATGGCCCGCAGCGGGGACCTGGGATGCAGATTGCATCATGAGAGTAGAAGAAGAATTATGGAAAAAGAAAGCCAGACAGTCACAGAAAGATGCCATTGAATTATGGCGTAAAGAATCATATAGACGTACAGAAAAAGCACACCGACAGGAAGAGAAAGGTAAGGAGAATTCAAATAAAGTCCGAGAAAATCTATTACTTGAGGAAGGTACCCGAGTAAAATCAGAACAAGTAGATAGACAAAGAAACGCCCTTATGAATGGTATGTATCCACTTCTGGCCGAAGGGTTACCTAAGGCTACTCCGGAAATACCAAAAGACTTGCCAACTCCATTGTTTCCGATAAAAGCACATCCCAAGGGGCATCCCAGAACCGCAGAAGATGTTTTCCTTTCCCGCTATTTAGATGACGCAGCTCCCGAGTATGCTAATACCGCACCACATAGACTGCTTGCCGACGATGCTCGCCGACGATGCTCATCGCCAAGAACATTCGTCTGTACCTCCGCAACAACACGCTTCGACACACGTTCCGACAAGCACATCTGTTTCTACAGTTTTTCCCGCAACGACGGTTGCTGTCTCACCCTCAACAAATCCTTTCACGTCCAGCACCCCAGACGGTGCTACAGGAGGTACGACAGACATTTTTTCTACGCCACCCAGAGGAAATAAATTTTCCCTTAGAGATTTAGCACACCAACGTACGCCCAAACTAGCCACTCCCGACATGCTTAAGGAACTTCTAGTAGATTGTAGATATGATCCTGTGCCCGGTAAACGGGACGAAATGCTGCTGTCATCATTACGTATTAGACGAGCTGCAATATATTTAACGAAGTTACCAGGAATGGATACACATTTAGAAAAAATATATCACTTTGTCCAGTCAGGGCGAGGTCCTGAAAGTATTAGCAGAGCCATGGAGTACCAGAAAGCGGAGGTACAGGGACAACTGTTACGTTTCCTCATAAACTGTGTAATTAGAAATCAAGACCGGCCTGGGGTAAATCCGGAAGAAATGCAAACACTTGTCACTTGGGGCCGGAATATATCAGAAGGAAGACATGATAAACAGTTATGTATAGTAGCCATGTACCGAAAGATCCGCAAAGAGGTAGAACGAATACACGAAGAAAGATTAGAGGTAGACGCCGCTGACCTAAACAGAGAGGAGGAGGAGCAAGAATCAGAGCAAGTAGACACGATAGCTTATGTAAGTAAAGGAAGACCCCATAATAATACCAGAGGTTTTAACGACCCAATACGTCCAATACGTCCAGAATATAATAGACATTTTCCAAACCCTATGCTAAATACAAAATCCCCTGAACATTTATTCCAAGCCGCTGATAAATTACTCCGAGATCGAAGGGGATACCACGTGCTTGATTCCATGGACGAACAAGAATTAGCCAGGTCAGCAGTACAATGGGCTGACAGTCCCGGCGAATACAATGATGATGTACTTGCACACACGTTTCTGAATTTAGACCCATATGAACAGCGTTTAGCTAGTATATACATGATTCAACACCTCCTTATATTATATAAAGGCCAACACTCCGATCCAGGACCCTTACCTGACATATTGACAGAACTACTCACGAACATATGGAGAGGGTCAGGTACTGATTTGATTAAGGAAATACTAGAATCCCGAAACCAATATTTAAATTTCGTATGCCCAGAACACGTCTCAGTTCCCATAATGGGAAGAAAAATGTATCACATAGATAGACAGAACCCGTTACGCGAAGTGCACCCGATCAGGGGTGCCGACGATAATTTCACACGCGTGTTTGTGTACACGCCTATAACTAAACTGGAATTATTAGAAATGAAGAAAATAGTACCCAGCCATGACAAAGATCCAGCAGGTTTCCACCGTGAGATAAAAGACATGTTACTCATGG
This sequence comes from Triturus cristatus, assembly GCF_964204655.1. Lineage (NCBI taxonomy): Eukaryota > Metazoa > Chordata > Amphibia > Caudata > Salamandridae > Triturus > Triturus cristatus. Next base: position 156,774,459 of record NC_140579.1, read on the forward strand.
GAGAGTATACCTACCCCGATATTATGAAAATATTAAAAGTCCTATTACCCGCAGGTGTTTATGAAAAACTCAAAGAAAAAGAATGGGAGGTAGGAGACCAAAAGATAGATTGGACAGCATTAGAAAACGAAGAAAAGGCCCGAGCTGCAGGAGCAGGGCTTGGGGATAAGACTACAGCACTAGCAGGATTACTAATACAGGTATTGCCACGTTTATTAACTACGAAAAAGGAAGACTGGGGTGCAATCTCAGCCTGTAAACAAAAACCAGATGAAGACACTAGTGATTTCTATTCCCGATTTGAAAAATGTTTTAGTATAAATAGTGGCATAAAAGCCAGTAGTGAGTCATATCCACATCTGTTTGTGACAAAATTAGTTGAAAATTCTCTGCTACAAGTCAAGAATAGAGTATTGAAATTCGAAAGTACCTGGCAAGGTAATACCCCATCGCAGATGCTACAGATGTTACAATATCATCACAATAGAATTAGAGAAGAACAAGAACACGAACAAAGACGTATGAAAGATACAAAAATGAAAATGCTTGTTGCACAGTCAGTTCCAGCTGATAGTCATCAAAAGGGTGATTCCACAGGTCCTGCAAAAGGGACATGCAACTATTGTAAACAACCAGGTCATTATATACACGATTGTCCAGTCCTGAAACATAATATAGCCACAGGTAGAACACATGAGAGACCACGTCCACCCAGACAGGATCAGAATCAACAACAGACGCCTCAGCAGGCACAACCTAGGTCAGCTCCGCAACAATTAGCTCCGCAACAGGCAGCTCCACAACAGATTGTAGTACCACCACAAGCGCAGCCTATTGCTGCAACACAAGCAACGACACAACAGATGTATCAGTATGCACAAGCAGATTATCCCGATTATCAGCGATACACATGAAATAGCCTAGAGAGGGAAGTTGGCTTACCCCTTATTGAGGTTCCTGTAGACCAAGAGGGACCTTATGTACATAGTGAACTATTAGGGGAAGACAGAAAGTTTTTACTTGATACAGGGGCAAGCATAACAACTATAAGACGTAGTGAAGTTCCAGGGGCACCCCTCTCAGGCTCACAGAATATTTCCCTTGGATTCTCAGGAAAACCTATAATTAATGATGTAACACAACCCCTTCCACTTACGATTGGTCCATTGACACGTACTACAGATTTATTGCTTACTAAATCATGTCCAGAAAACTTGTTAGGTATAAAAACATTGAAAGCTCTAGGAGCCATAATATGTTGTTCTCCGGAAGGAGTACGACTATTTTTACGTGACTTTAAAGGTCACTACGTATCCAGAGACATGGATCACCGACTGCAGAATTTACCTACACATTTATGGGCACAAGGCCCCACTGATGTTGGTTGCATGAACATTACACCATATCGAGTTACACTGAAACCAGGAATAGTACTACCACGAATGCGACAATACAAGTTACCACCAGATGCTGTAGTGGCTTTACTGCAAATCATTGACGAGCTCATTACACAAGGAGTGGTTGTCGAAACTGACTCCAATGTATGTAATTCTCCGATAATTCCGATTCTTAAAAGAACGGATCCAAAAGCTCCACCAGTATATCGATTAGTTATTGATCTGCGCGAATTAAATAAATGCATTGTACCACAATACCCTGTGGTCCCAGATATCTCTTCATTACTCACAGCTATTGACTCAGAAGCAACGTTTTTCACTGTAATTGATCTCAAGAATGCTTTCTTTAGTGTCCCAATTGATCCAGAAAGTCAATATTTATTCGGTTTTAGTTTAAATGGACGAAGTTTTAAATTCACACGCGCACCTCAAGGATTTACAGAAAGCCCCAGCATCTATAGCCAAGCACTGAAACGAGAACTTGACAGTATCCACATGCCAGTTAACACTGCCTTACTTCAGTATGTCGATGATCTGCTGATCACCGCCCGAAGCGAACCTGAATGTGAAACAGCGTCACTGACGGTTTTGAAATTTCTGGCTGAAAAGGGGCACAAGGTGTCCCCTTCTAAGCTGCAATTCTGTGTCCAGCGAGTGGTTTACCTTGGGCACTCGCTGTCCAAGGAGGGAAGGCAGCTTACATCCGACCGCATCCAGTTAATTGCTAACATGCCACCACCCAAGACACAAAAGGAGGTGCGGGCTTTTATAGGCCTCACTTCATACTGTAGGCAGTGGATCCCTCAATATGCATTTCTAGCAAAACCACTCATCCAGTTGACAACACAGGAGGCAGCCACATCGACTGTCCTCCCTTGGACTCCAGAACATACACACGCCTTTGAAAGCTTAAAGAAAGCTTTATGCCAAGCACCTGTCCTAGCAACACCATGTTACAGTAAACAGTTTACACTCTTTGTTACAGAACGCGAAGGTACTGCTTTGTCAGTACTCACTCAGGAACAAGCAAGATCGCACAAACCATGTGCTTATTTCTCTAGTACATTAGATCCAGTAGCTCAGGCACTTCCAGCGTGCCTGAAATCAGTGGCAGCAACAGCTTTAGCAATCAGACAAAGCGATGCCATAGTGTTAGGACACCAACTGACAGTACAAGTACCACACGCACTAGAGGTTCTCTTGAACCGTACGCAAACACAACACTTGACTATAGCGAGACTCACTGGTTACGAATTAACATTGTTTCAGCCACATATAGAAATCAGACGTTGTAATACGTTAAATCCTGCCACACTGTTACCAGTGAGCGGAACAGATCCATTGGCACATGATTGTGTCGAAGTCATTACTATCACGACGAAACCCAGACAAGACTTGACAGACATCCCTTTGTCAGATCCAGACTTGACATTATATGTAGATGGGTCATGTATGAGAGCAAGTACAGGAGAGCTAGTGGCCGCTTACGCAGTCACAACAGACACTGAAGTCATTGAAACAAATTGTATTAACACTTTGTCAGCTCAAGCAGCAGAGCTCACCGCTCTGACACAAGCCTGTATTCAAGCCACAAATAAAAAAGTCAACATATACACAGATTCACGTTATGCATTCGGAGTCGTCCATGACTTCGGCGTACTGTGGCGAGAGAGAGGTTATTTAACTTCTCACGGTGCCCACATTCAACACGGACCCCTCATTCAAGCCCTATTAGATGCGATTCATCTACCTACTACAATATCGATTATGAAATGCAAAGCCCACACAAAAGTTACCGATATCATTTCTCAGGGTAATGACCTAGCTGACAGAACAGCTAAACAGACTGCTCAGAATCAGACTCTCACAACTGACATGACAAAGACAATAGTTCCGACACCAACACATTGCATGACAGTTAAGGATCCCGCCCTTGATGTAATTGACATACAGACACACGCTACACCAGAAGAAATAAAGAAATGGACTGAATTAGGAGGGATCCAAACAGATCAAGGATGGATGACGAAGGAAAAATCTATATGGTTTCTTCCCGACTCAGTGGTTCAAGTCATCATTAACACTATACATAGTCCAGCGCACCTAGGAGAAAAAGCTATGCTAGACAGCATTCAACACATTTGGTTCAACAAACATTTACGAGCCGCAGCTAAACAAAAGGTTCGTACCTGTATGATATGTTGTCAGTTTAATCCAGGTAAAAGCATCCCCGTAGAACAGGGTGGATTCCAAACTCCCGATCATGCTTTTGAAGTCCTCCAGATGGATTATATCCAGATGGAACGATGTCGAGGATTCAAATATGTTCTCGTAGTTGTCTGTGCTCTTTCCCGTTGGACAGAAGCATACCCGGTTTCAGATTACACTGCCCCGACTACTGCCAAACAGTTAGTTCGAGAATTCTTCCCACGGTACGGTTTACCACGTGTTGTCTACTCAGATAACGGCCAGCCGTTCTCATCCGAACTAATGAAACACGTTTCCCTTCTATTAGGCTATAAATGGAAATTTCACTGTGTCCGACATCCCGAGGCAGCAGGTCTCGTAGAACGCCATAATCAAACTTTGAAAATTAGATTGTCCAAAATATGTAGAGAAAAAGGAGTCGATTGGATAGTAGCCTTACCAGTTGCGCTCTTTTACATGAGAATGGTAGCACATTCTCGAACAGGGCTATCCCCGTATGAGGTGATCTTCGGTAGACCACCAAATATGTGGGGGACGCCTATACCTCGTAAAATGACTGACGTTGACTGTAATATGCTGACAGATTACCTGGCTTCCTTGATGTCTGCACTACAATCTTGTCGTTCACAGGTATCCGCAGCTTTTCCCGATAATACTGAGGTGAAGTACCATGACGTAGTTCCTGGGGATCTGGTGCTGGTCAGGAACTTTGACCGGAAGACCCAACTGGATCCTAGGTGGAAGTCACCGAAGTTAGTTTTACTTACCACAAGGACAGCCGTGAAAATCGAGGGAAGAAAAGGATGGTTGCACTCGAGTCATATCAAGAAATTTTATGGACTACCATCCAATATAGAGACTAAACCCTGTATTTCCTCAAAGACAGACTCAAAGCTCCCCTTGGTTGAGCAATCGAACTCAGAAATCTATAAACTAAAATTGAGGTCTAATAAGTCAGACAATTTGATTGTTTAAGTCCTCTCCAAGGTGAATCGGTTGAATTTGTCTCTGACATGTATCCTCTGGACCGGAATAGAGAAAGAAATAATCAAATGCTGCTCAAGAAGCAAGCGTATTGTAAATCATTTCGTAGTCATTGTACAGTAACATTATTAATTTTGTTTTTTCTAAGTCTTTTGATCATCATTGTCAGCATCCTATTGCACATGTATTACCCTATTCCTAAGCATGCTTATAATATAACTGCAGAACATTCTTTTAGCGAATTTCCTCCGCATGAGTTGTCCTATAGATTTGCGCTGCGCAACAACACTTTTATTAGTATGTTACATCATTCCCATCAAACTAGCAATGCCACAAATTGTTGGATATGTGGCCGACTCCCTCCCTATCAGAACTATAAGGGAGTCTTGCCCCTCTTTCCCTATCCGTTCACACACAATGGCTCCTGTGGAGCATGGTTTAGTTTGATTAATACCCTAGATTCAAATTCCGCAGTTTATCAAGACAACTGGGTATGGGGAAACCTGAACCTAGCTTTACTTAAAGTCTGCTACCCTAACAAGGAGGGACTTCCCAAAAGAACAGGAACTGATCTAGAAAATGAAGTATATGGATTAGGTAATTTTACACTTAACCTCATGATCCTGAACGTTGAATCTGAAGCTACTCCAATCTTGCCCGCCATGTCAGTATTCCCAGTAAAAGGGGAATTATGTATAAGAAAGAATGGTTCCATACATATGGGCCATAGTAAATGCACCACTGTAATAAAATTCAGTGATCAAGGCAAGTCTACATTTAGAGCTTCCCATCATTCCTACTTCATATGTGGCCAGACCGCATATATATGTCTACCTTTAGATTGGGATGGTACCTGTTACATAGCATTCCTTCTGCCACCTGTTTTCCTAGCTCCTCCTGATTATCACAGAAATACCCATTTAGTACACAATAGACGGCAGAGAGATCTCCCAATTGTCGATTACACTGAAACAGCATGGGAGAAATACACAGATTTCAATAAAGGTTTCTTTCCCTATATAGGTACAGTCACTAATAGTAAGCTGATACGTAGATTAACCAGAACCCTTGAAGCAGTAGTGAACGAAACTATTTCCGCCTTAGGCAATTTAACAGAAGAACAGTCTGCTATGCGGATTGTTGTGCTTCAAAATCGTCTTGTCCTTGACGTCATCCTGGCCGATAGGGGCAGAGCTTGTAGGGTCATCGGATCAAGTTGTTGCATTTTCATACCAGAAAATTCACCGTCAGTATATAAAGCCATAACCCGCCTTCATAAGATTGTAAGCCAGATACACCAGAGTCCAGGCACCTGGACTTGGTCCGGTTGGTTCTGGGGCGTGTTGTCAGCCTGGGGATGGAGAATACTATCCTTCCTAGGTATTGGCTTTCTCATACTATTCAGTTGCTGCTTATGTCTACAATGTGGGCCAGCGATTTGTGGTCTGTGTGCCACCTCGTGTATCCCACATCCAAGTATTCGCTCGAGATCCCGGAAGAAGAAAGAAGAACAAATGATGCTATATGAACAGATCGATGGATTGATGAAGATCGATATCTCCTAAGGGTCCGAAGGGGACAAGGAGGGAATGAGGAAATATGAATTTTGTGATCAGTTATGTCCCCTATCGTAGACCCCAACGGCTCCATGTGCATGGTATAAGTACATGTATGTTCCCTCCTGCTCCAGTTCTGAAGACGCAAATATATGTGCGTCCACCGTCAACATGTCCTCTTTCAAATCCGCCATGAATGGGTCAGATATTCCATTCCTAAGTATGAAAGGCCACCGACTTTATGTGGTTCACTTTCCACATCTCACAGATTCAGGCGAGTAGGCCCGAATTCTGTCATCAAGCCTTTTCCTGCCTTCTGCCTCTGAAAGCTCCAGTCTGAGCCCGCATCTGTGACCATGAACTTTGTCCTACTCCCTGCGCGGCTAACGGTGCCTGATCCAGCCTGTCGCCTGCCAAAAAACTGTATTTCACCTTCGAGATTATCTCCTTCGCTCCTCATCCGATGCATTCCTGTCTAGTAGTTTAGGTAAACATTCTTCCAGCTCCCGTGCAAAGGGCCAGGCTTCGCTGCCCTCATGCAAGTCATTCATAGCCCCGTTACCATGGAATATTCCTACCCCCTCGCATCTAGTGTAGACACTTAGACGCTTGTACACGCACTAACAGTCAGTATAGTCAGTATAGAATAAGATTCTATCCTAAGAGACCTCTCTTTTTGGATAACACAGTTCTTTAAACATAGGATATTAGATATGATTCGGGATTAGGTTGACATAACCCCAGACTTCTGTCTCCACATGTAGAGCTAAATGTCAAGTCCCCTTCACCCTCTAGTTGCACGTCAATCACACGTCATGCGGCTGCGCGCGCATCTCTGCCAACTATTTCTGCTGACATTGCAGGATTCTCTTATGGATCCACCCACTTATGACATCATGTATGATGATGTTTATTAAATTACGCCCTCTATTAGCTACGTATGCACCTTTTATCAGCTGTTACGCCTCTTGCATCTGTTTTACTGTAATGTATTTTCTATAAAACTGCCTATCTGTCAATAATATATGTTCCTTCCTTCCTGAACTTTCGTGGTGATGGAATAGAAGGCCCACAATTCGAATTGTCTCCCTTTTTATAGGAATAAAGCCTTTTAAACCCTCTAATACCACGGATTCTGCCTCTCATTTTACTGAGTTATTCTTAGATAGACTTTACCGCATAAAAAATAGTACCGGTAACGAAATATTTACCACAGAACCCTGATTGTCACGACTATCACTCACCTGAACTCCTGAACCTTCTCTTGAGAGATGAACGAGCCCTATTCCCCTCAAGAACCGGTCCAACAACCGAACTTAATTAATTCAGCTGTGTGAAAAGGTTCCCAAAGGGAAAGGGGAAGTGGAATGACAAAGAGACAAGAGGAAACTTGAGCACACGTCGCTCCCTTGCACTTCTTATGGCGCTTTTTCTGTCTGACTTAACTTCTTATGACACTCTTCAGTCTGGCAACATATAATCATGCAAATCTACAATATAACAAATGATAATGGTTAGACAATTATAATGTGCCAATATGCAAATATACAAATCTAATCACAACTCTTCTAACAGCAGGTTTACCTAGTGCATTATTAAGACAGCAGCTATATAAATACTCTCTTCTCTGTGCAAGTTCTTCTTGCCCTGTAAAGAAATACAATACATTAACTCTTAAACACAATGTCCTTGGAAAGAGGTTGGTAGCTTGAAGTCCAAATGTTCCGATGATTACCTTTGTTTCGTGGTAATTGCTTCTTACCACTTGTCTTGTTTACTAAAGTAATTCTGCAATCCTTGTATTGCTATGTCTTTAAAGGTCCAACTCATTTAACAAGTCTTTTACTGTTTTCAAAGTCTTTTTCATTGAACAAACATGAATGTTCTCTAAAATATGACTCACCGGTGCGTCGTTGTTTTCAATGTTGTTTTAATTTTACTTATCTGAACCTTCATCTGTTTTTGCAGAGATCGAGATGTGAAGCGCATTCTTCCATAGACCGAGAGCGCCACCTCATGGACTGGAACGGAGGAGAAAACAGAAGCCGAGTCTCGCTTCGAAAATCTTCAAGAAGTCGTCAGCAGGAGTGCAGGTAAGGAAGTCTAATGATGAGACTAAGCATTAGGGTACTTGCGCGAGCGATTTAAATACCTTTGAGACCCGCGTGAGGAAGATTCTAGTTCAGGCACGTGTAAATGCAGAAGGCAGACCTGATAGTTCACGTGAGCCGCGTGAGCTTGTTTCCAGCTTGTTGCGTGTACAGTTCTGTGATGCCATCTGTCTTCCTAAGCACGTGACAAGGAACTACAATGTTATGTTGAACGGAACATGCATTCAGCGTGCAATGATTAACTCTACGATTGGCTTTTCAAATAAATAATTTAAGAATACAAGTAGGCATGATTAGTCTTTGCACATAATAATACAATTCAACATAATTATCTTTGCACATAAACCTAACACATGGTACAGGTTAAGAACATTGAACGTGGCACAAATTAAGAACATTTGGCTAGGTTGAGCTTCTGCGTAACCGTGACACTGATGCCCCCAGTCTAGCAGAAACTTCCCCTATAGTCTCATGCAGAGCCTCCGACAGATGGGCTGGTTGCACTAGATACAGTTTATAAAGCAACCCTGCGCCATCGACCTACTTAAAGAACTATCTCGTCTAAAGTTCCCATTTGGGCTATAGGACATCAGCATAATCGTGTTGCACTCTTGAAGTATTTATGATTTTTGTGTAATGAGTTTTTGTTCAACTAAAGTTAAGGAGAAATGTAACATTGTTCATCTGTGCGTCGGTGAACAATGTTACATTTCTCCTTAACTTTAAGTGAAATGTAACACTGTTCATTTGCATGTCGTTGCAGGAGTGAACTGCGGACTTCCCTGTCGACGTGCTAATAGTTTAGTTGTGCACACTACGGCACCATTGAAAACAAGCATTGGAAATGCTATAGGTCTCGCGTTTGTTTGAATTAGGGATATTAGGATTGTAAATGGCAATGTCTTTAACCACTGACTGGACTCCCATTGATATACGAGCCTTTGCAACAACTGTGTCTAATTGTGTGTCATTTACAATTTTCATTTACAGCCCCTGTTATTACGTTTACCACTAGAGTCATTCTTATCCTGGATTTCGATAGATCCCCTGTAATTAATTCTACTACTAGAGTCATTCTTGTCATCTTTGTGCCCGGTCAACCGCTGCAGTCATTCTTATCCTGTATTGTGCTACAGCTCCTATCATTTGGTCTACCACTAGTACCATTCTTGTACTGTTTATCGGTGTAGTCGCTGTCATCAGCCCAACCACTAGAGTCATTGTTGTGGTTCCTACTGGAGTAACTGTCATCGTGACACCTGGCACAGACAGTGCTTTCAGGCCTTCTGCATAAGACATTGCAGTCCGGCCTTTCGATACAGTCAGCGGCGTTAGTTCACAATGTAAGTCTCATTTGTAAAGAGGCACATGGAAATTAAGGCATTTACCCCCCAAAAAATCACAAGCTGGGAAACCAAGGGTCGACTCCACATCCTGTGATTCTGGGCAAATCACGTAATCTCCCCGTGCCTACCAAAAAAAAAAAAAAAATGAATGTGTCCTTGTGTAACGTAACTGGTGCTCATGTAAAGCGCTCCAATACCTTCGGGTCGAGTTCCCACTATATAAATCTGCACAAAAAAAAAAATTGTCGGCAACTCTAGCCACTGAGCCACATCTTGTGCATGCCAACATGTAGGACCTTGAGAGAGAAGCCCTGAGGCAGCGGTCAGTACCTCTAATGGACACGAGGTGGTATTGGGTGAGGACACTAAAATCACTGGCTAGGGACAGTACACAGAGTGTCATTGCATAGTGATGACACCAGACCTGTCAAACGTGCCTTTGCGGCATTTGAAGGGCCAAAGGGACAGAGAGGACTGTCAGGACAGGAGTGTCTCAAAAGGAAGGCCACTCGGGGTACAGAGCATAGGCAGACCATAGAGACACAAAGGAGAGAAGGCACTGAAACTGGCTAGTAGGGTACACGTAATACTACAATACCGAAAAAAGGCGAGCCGTAGCGTGTGTACCAACAGCCAGACAACACAGTATCGACACCAAGACGCAAAATAGTCATAATTAGCGGGAGCAGTATTTATTCATACAAGGCAGGCATCCATGTGTTTCCCCCTCCACGGCTGGAGACTGGAGTATCGATTTGAGGGGTTCAATTCCAGCAGCAGTTGGCCAATGACCCTGGGCAGGGCTGGTCTGGCTCAGAGGCCCAGAGATAGAGACCAGCTATGCCTGCCCATTACAGCCTTGAGTCAAAAGCTCACGTCGAACAGGGCTGCGTGCCGTAGGTAGTGGAGGGCGAAGGGCGAGGTAGGTATGTGTACTCAGAAATGGCAAGTACGCTAGAAGGAGAAGTTTGCAAGCCTCTAGTATACCACGCAGCTAAGCAGAGGAGAGCAGGGAGGGGCGAAAGGAGGAAGCGAGGGGTTCGTGGAGGTTCCTGGCATCGATGAGGCTCTTCTGAAACTGCCCCCCTGCCGACGCCACTCAAGGGTGCACAGTGCTCTGAAGGTGTCATGTTCAGGGTCACATGGAGCGACGCTAGCAGTAATGCAATACATAAGTAGTAAAGAGCCAAAAGATCACCTCCCCATTCCACCCCTATCGACACACTTCTTAAGCGTGCATTCCCAAAAACCAACACAAAGCTGACCAGTGGAAAGAGTCATGAAAGGGTTATTAACAAGCTCGGGAGTGGTGCGTGCGCTCGCTGCAAGTAATTTAAAGAATGCAGTTGGCACCCTGCAGGCCACTGCTCGCTCCCGAGACCCCTAGGCCATGGGAGTGAAAGTTTTGAGGAAAGGCAGGACATGCACCCGTCTTTGGCCATTTGTGTGATTTCATTATTGAAAGCCACACACAAAGGCCAATGGGATGTGTGAGAGGAGGCAGTCCCACACGGAGAAGTCTCTTAGAAGTCTCAAGTGATTCCAAGAGGCCCTCTCCTAGAGTAGCGAATGCTCCTTGCGCTAGGCGAGACCTAAAAACAGACGCACACGTGCAAAAGAGAGCAGCAGGGTCATGTGTCGCGGGCACAGAAGCATGCAGGGAGTAACATGGAAGGTTGCACAGCAGCACACTTTGCTTGAGAGTGACATGGGTGTGGTGCCTAAAGAAGCATACAACTGAGTCAGCTAGATAAAACATGCACTCTCATGGGGAAAAAAGAGTGCCCGAAAATTAAGCTCACAAAGAAGAACTGAAGGAGCAAACCAGAGAGGTTGTAAAGAGGCTATGCTCCACGGGAGGGGCAAAGACATACTGCGTGGGCGAGAACAAATAGAGCCAGCGAACAGAAAACAAGCACCTGTGAGTGACAAACCACAAAATAAATGGCAAGAAGTGGGCAGAATCATTCCTGGATAAACGATCAGCAGGTCCCCAGTATTTGTTTTCAACTGGTAGGCTATGACATAATAACCATCCTCCAGTGGCTCCAGCCCATGAGGGGAGTGCCGAGTGGTTAAAAATGGGCAGCCTGGAGACAGCACCAAGGTGTGCCGCGTGTTCTGAGTAGCTTTTTCTTATCACTTTTTCCCAAACAATGCGTTGCTTCCTGCTTCCGCCGCACTCCTTTGTCTCCGTATCACCAATGGATAACAGTAATGCGCACTCAAGTAGAAGGGTTTAGGGGTAAGCTGACACAAGGACACATGGTTGATGGTGTGATACAGAGGCCAAAGGGCATGGAAGTGAGCTGGCAGCCCTTGAATGATCCCTGAGCTGGCCTATACCATCAATTTTGGCCGGCAAAGGGAGCATTCTGTGTGACTGCCCAGCTCCCAAGATTCCATTCTCAGTTTTAATATGCATTATTCACGAAACAAAAACTTGGAACTCCATTAGTTCATTTTGATGTATAAAAAGCTATATCATGTGCAGTTTTGTTGCAGCGGCACTTAAATAGTGCTCACGTCTGAGAAATTGCCACTTATCAAGCAAAACTGTTAGGAATGGAAATGATGGGAGCAAACATAACCACAGAGAATCCTCCGGTGGACCATTCTTTGCCATCATTTTTCAGATCATCTGTGCCATTACAGAAGAGTACCTCTACTTCAGAAATTAGTCTTGGCTCTGGCCAAAAAAGATGTCCACCCAGCACTGCCAAGTCTTACTTATTGGTATGTGAAGACATGCAGTCGCACACCACAGTTGGTAGGGTGCATCCTGGCCCTCGAGGGCACAACCAGCTCTAAACCCACTGTTGAACATATTACAACTCAGGGTGACTCTCTTAAACAACAAGCATTGGTAAAGCCAATAGTTATAAGTTTTTTGTAATTATTTGTATCGCATGTGTTAGAGTCCGGGTTCTCTGGTTGGCACAGGTAGGTACTTGTGTGAAGCAGGGAACCTTTCCTCTAGTCAGGGTAAGGGGTTACACTCCAACAATAACCCCTGCTCTCCCTCTAGGTAGCTTGGCGCGAGCAGACAAGGCCTATCTCAGAGCGTTTAGGTTAAGCATTTGTGAACACACACACAGTAACTCATTGACAACCCCACAAATGGACTCCACACTGGGATATATAAACAAATAGTACTATATATATATAGATTAGGCTTAGCACAAGACCAGATAACGTTTAAACGGCCCACAATACTTATTAGAAAAAGAGTTCTTGGGTTTAGCGTAGTTTTAAAGTTCTGTGCGCTTCGTTCCTTTTCGTACGCTTCGTACGCGGTAAGAAACTGCTTGGGAACGGGTCTCACACGCACTGTAGGCGCTTCGGGATGAAGCGTACACCCTACGGTGCGAACAGGCACAGTATAAGCGCGATGTACGGTGCGTTGTCCTCTTGGTGCAGTGCGTACTACGGTACGTTGGACCTTGGGTTTGCAGGGCTCCAGGGGAAGGTGCGTAGGTACGGTGCTTTCAATGTTTGTCGCGGCGTTCGCGCCGTACCATGAGATCGGCAATCTTGATTTGAAGTGCTGGACACAAGCGAACAGTACGCTCCGCTCAGGGGAGACGTACGAGACTACCGTACGCACCGCAGCCTTCCCAAAGTAGGGGAAAGGAGCGTACGCTGGGCAGTACGGTTCGTAGGGGATGGAAGCAAGAATGGATCGCAGTCCTTCCATTACGGTGCTCGTAGGGGCCTGTTAGTCGCGTTGCTCAGGCCGGACGATACCTTCCTTTGCGGTGCGAGCTATGGCTCGTAGAGGGGCCTTAGTCACTTTGTTCGGGTCGGACAGCTTGGTGCAGGCTTCCAGGGGGGTTACGCTTCGATCGTCGAGGCGTACACAGCAGTTCGCTTCAGGATTACGGGGAAAACTGTCTGTTTTCCGGTGCGCTCTCACGGGGCTGAAGTCCACTGGTCCTGGAACTTCGTTCAGGGGGCAAGCTCACTCACAAGCCCTTGGAGATCTTCAGCACAAGTCAAATAAAAGTTTCTTTGGTCTTTTCTTCCTCTTCTTCAGCAGCAAGGCAACCACTGCAGGCCAATCCCCCAGGTCAGGGACAGGACTCCTCCATAAGCTTTCCCGGTTCCTTCTCGTCGGACAGAGGTTTCAATGTTGGTCGCGGCGTTCGCGCCGTTCGCGCCGTACCATGAGATCGGCAATCTTGATTTGAAGTGCTGGACACAAGCGAACAGTACGCTCCGCTCAGGGGAGACGTACGCGACTACCGTACGCACCGCAGCCTTCCCAAAGCAGGGGAAAGGAGCGTACGCTGAGCAGTACGGTTCGTAGGGGATGGAAGCAAGTACGGATCGCAGTCCTTCCATTACGGTGCGAGCTATGGCTCGTAGGGGCCTGTTAGTCGCGTTGCTCAGGCCGGACGATACCTTCCTTTGCAGTGCGAGCTATGGCTCGTAGAGGGGCCTTAGTCACTTTGTTCGGGCCGGACAGCTTGGTGCAGGCTTCCAGGGGGGGTACGCTTCGATCGTCGAGGCGTACACAGCAGTTCGCTTCAGGATTACGGGGAAAACGGTCTGTTTTCCGGTGCGCTCTCACGGCGCTGAAGTCCACTGGTCCTGGGACTTCGTTCAGGGGGCAAGCTCACTCACAAGCCCTTGGAGATCTTCAGCACAAGTCAAATAAAAGTTTCTTTGGTCTTTTCTTCCTCTTCTTCAGCAGCAAGGCAACCACTGCAGGCCAATCCCCCAGGTCAGGGACAGTACTCCTCCATAAGCTTTCCCGGTTCCTTCTCGTCGGACAGAGGTTTCTTCTTGGCAGGACAGGATCTGATTTCTTAGGAGCAGGGCTCCAACATTTATACGCCATTTCTTTTGTTCTTGCAGGCCAGGGGGGCCTTTGCCTAGTTCGGTCCGGTTTCTGAGCACTTTGTTGACAGGATGCAGGCATCTTCTTTCAGTGTGCAGGGCAGAGTCATCAGACGCTCCACAGGGGGTGGAGCCAGCATTGTGGTGGCAGAGCACCGCCCTATTCAGAGTCCAGGTGTACTCCTCCCACCCATCTATATGTCAATCTCTCTATTCACCACCAGGCTACCTATCCCTGCCCCTCTGGGATTCCCCAGCCCTGTCACTCACACAAGCCAGACAGCAGATACACATCAGCGCAGAGGCGGGCTGAAATGGTTAGGCAAGGAAAGGCCATATTTCTAAAAGTGGCGTTTGCAAACACAGAACATTAAAATAAACCTTGCTAACAGATGTATTTTATTATTCTGAGGTCAGGCATACTAAACTCGATCTCGATTTTCTACCATGTTCCCTGGGTCTGTTAGGATCATAGGAGGTAACAATTCTAACAGCACATTCTGGCCTATGAGAACAGGGTAGCCTTACAATAGTGAAAAACGAAAATGGCTGTAATTCACTATTAGGACATGCCACACACATCAGGGCTTGTCCTACCTTATGCTTACAATTCACCCTGCCCTTGGGCCTACCATAGGGGTGACTAACATGAAGTTAAGGGAAGGTTTAGGGACTGGCAAGTGGGTGCACTTGCCAGTCAGCATGACAGTACCAGACTGCACGCAGGTTCTGCAATGGCAGACCTAGACACATTTTACCAGGCCACTTCTGTGGGTGGCACAACTAGTGCTGCAAGCCCACCAGCAGCATTTGTATTTACACGCCCTGGGCACACCTGGTGCACTTTACTGGGGTCTGACAGTAACCCAAATAAGCCAATCATGGAATCCAACCAACATATACATTTTATATAGGGAGCACTTGCACAGTGGCACTGGTTGACAGTGGCACAGTGCTCTGAGCAGCTAACACCAGCAAAACACATGAGGCACAGCGATAAAAAGTGAAGGGAGACTCACACCAAGGTGCCAGGTCTAGCACATGTCCCCTCCAGCTGAAATGTAGGGAGAACTACCCTACCCCAGGGAGTTCCTCATCACTAAGGCGGAAAAATCTGGACAGACCGTCAGCATTGGCGTGATCTGTACCAGGGCGATGTTCCCCTGTAGGGAAATGGACCACCTCAACAGCTTAGGATTCTCACCCCTCATATGCATCAACCATCTGAGGGGCCTGTGGTCTGTCTGAACCCGGAAGTGAGACCCAAACAGGTAGGGTCTTAGCTTCTTCAGTGCCCAGACCACAGCAAATGCCTCACGCTCAATAGCACTCCATCTCTGTTCCCGTGGAAGTAACCTCCTGCTAAGTAAGGTTACAGGTTGATCTAGGCCCTCTTCATTAATCTGTGAAAGAACAGCCCCCACACCATGCTCTGAAGCGTCTGTCTGAACGATAAACTCTTTGGAGAAGTTGGGAGCCAAGAGCTTGGGTGCCGTTCACATAGCAGCTTTCAGGGCCTCAAAAGCTTTCTGACAGGTGTCAGTCCAAATCACTTTCCTGGGCTGCTTCCTAGAAGTCAGCGCTGTCAAGGGGGCAACAATGTTGCCATACCCCTTGACAAACCTCCTGTAGTACCCGGTGAGACCTAGGAAGGCTCTCACCTCTGTCTGGGATTTGGGCGACTCCCAATTCAGGATGGTTTCTATCTTGGGTTGAAGGGGCGCCACCTGGCCGCTCCCAACCAGGAGCCCCAAGTACACCACGGAACCCTGCCCGATCTGGCACTTACTCGCCCTGATCGTGAGGCCTGCCCTCCGCAGCGCCATTAACACTTCCCAGAGGTGGCGCAGGTGTTCTTCCCAAGTGGAGCTGAACACCGCGATGTCATCCAGGTAGGCAGCACTGAACGAATCCAGTCCAGCCAACACCTGGTTGACCAACCTCTGGAAGGTGGCAGGGGCATTCTTCATCCCAAAGGGCATAACCCGGAACTGGTAGTGCCCATCTGGGGTGGAAAATGCTGACCTCTCTTTGGCCCCATCGGTCAAGGCGATCTGCCAGTACCCAGATGTTAAATCAAACGTGCTGAGGTAGTTGGCAGCCCCTAGCCGATCTATGAGCTCATCAGCTCTGGGGATGGGGTGTGCGTCAGTCCTGGTGACTAAATTGAGTCCTCTGTAGTCCACTCAGAACCGGAGTTCGGGTATGGCTCCTGGCGCTGCAGCCTTTGGGACCAAGACCACTGGGCTGGCCCAAGGACTGCTGGAGGACTCAATGACCCAGAGTGCAAACATCTTGGAGACCTCCTCCTTGATGCATGCCCTCACCCTGTCAGTCACCCTGTAGGCTTTGTGCCTCATAGGTGTACTATCCCCAGTGTCCACATCATGGACGCACCAATCAGTGACACCGGGAACCAGGGAAAACAGATCAGAAAATTGTCCCAGCAGCTGGCGACAATCATTCTGTTGCTCAGGGGTCAGGGCGGAAGAGAGGATGACACCAACCACTGACCCATCTTGCTCCTGGGCTGACCGGAGGTCAGGAAGAGGCTCGGTCTCCTCTTCCATCCCAGAATCTGTTGCCAAGAGCATGCCCACTTGGGACCTCTCCAAGTGGGGCTTGAGGCGGTTGACATGAAGGACCCTTAAGGGGTTCCTTGGAGACCGCAAGTCCACAAAATAGGTAACAGGACTCTTGCGCTCCACAACCTCAAAGGGACTGGTCCACTTATCCTGGAGCGCACAAGGCTCCACGGGAGCCAAGACCCACACCTTCTGTCCATGCTGAAGCTCTACCAGAGTGGCATTCTGGTCGTACCACCGCTTCATCTCCTCCTGGCTGGCTTCCAGATTTGCCTCAGCAAGTTGCCTGAATCGCCTAGTCTGATTTCTGAAGGCCAGCATGTAGCTATATACATTCTGGGGAGATTGCTCCCAGCCTTCCTTGACCAGACTTAGAGGTCCTCTCACTGGGTGGCCATACAGGAGCTCAAAGGGGCTTAACCCAAGAGACTTCTGTGGCAACTCACGGTACGCAAAGAGAAGGCATGGCAAGAGGACGTCCCACTTACGCCTCATGGGTTCTTCCTGACCCATTATCATGCCCTTGAGCGTCCGGTTGAATCTCTCAACCAACCCGTTTCCTTGGGGGTGGTAAGGTGTGGTGAACTTGTAGGTTACACCACACTCTTGCCAAAGGGATTTCATATACTTGGATATGAAATTGGTACCCCGGTCAGACACCACCTCTAGAGGGAATCCCACTCTGGAGAAAATTCCCATCAGTGCACGTCCCACCACGGGGGCCGTCACTGTCCTCAGAGGGATGGCTTCCGGGTACCGGGTGGCATGGTCCACCAGGACCAGGATAAACCTGTTGCCCATGGCTGTCCTGGGGTCCAGTGGCCCCACAATGTCAATCCCCACTCGCTGGAATGGGGTTCCGAACACAGGAAATGGCTGGAGAGGAGCCTTCTGCTTCCTCCCACTCTTTCCACTTGCCTGGCAAGTCTGACAGGTCCTGCAGTGAGTATCTGAACTCCTGTGCAATTGGAGCCAATAAAAGTGGGTGACAAGCCTTTCAAAGGTCTTGTCCTGCCCCAAATGTCCTGCCAATGGCACATCGTGAGCCAGCCCCAGTAGGAAGGCTGTGAAGTCCTGGGGTACCACCAGCACACGGGCTGACCCAGGCACAGCAACCTTAGGCTCTGTACATAGGAGGTCGTTCTCCCAGTAAATGAAATGTGACCCAGACTGATCACCTGCGGCCTGGTCTGCAGCCTGCTGCCGCATACACACGAGAGAAGGGCATTCTTTCTGTGCCTTACAAAAGTCCTCCCTGGAGGGGCCTCCTTCCTGCTGCCAATGGGTCAGCTCAGGCAGGTCCCCCAGTTCAGCTATCTGCTCCCCGGTAGGCTCCAGGGCATCCCCCTCAAGGTCTGCTTCCTCCTGGGCCGTGGGAACTTCAGGGGCCGGTTTCCCGCGCCCCCTGCCTCTTCTCTCTAAGGCCGGTTCCTGGGCCTCCCTCTCAGGCTCCAGGACCTATTGAGCACCTCTACTTGCTGCCATGGACCGTGTGGTGACACACGCCCAATCTGGCATACCCAACATCTCCAGGTGAGCACTCTGCTCCACCTTAGCCCAAGGTGAGCTCTCCAAATCGTTCCCTAACAGACAGTCTACAGGCATGGCGGGCCTCACAGCTACCTGAAGAGTACCAGAGACCGCCCCCCCCACTCTAAGGGAACCTGAGCCACCTTGCAGTGACTCTCTGTGTTGTCAGCGGCAACAACTGGATAGAATGCTCCTGGGACAACCTGCTCTTGAGACACCAGGTGACACTTGACAGCTGTCACACTGGCTTTTGTATCTCTTAGAGATTCCACCCTACGGCCATTAATGGTCACCCACTGCCTGTATTTCTTAGTGTTATCAGGCAGTTGTGTTTGGGGGACCATCTCACAGTCTCCTAATGAGACAAGGGACATCTCTGCGGGACCCCACCCACCTTGGACTGCCATCTCCTCCCCCAAGGCTACACTAGCCATCTGCCGGGGTGGAGCACCAGGAGGTGCTGGTTTACCATACAAAGGACACTTTAAATCAGAGGCAAAATGCCCAATGGTACCACACTTGTAACATTTTATGGGCCCCTTTTGAACAGGTGGACCTGTCGGGGCCATGGTCGGTTTCTGGGGTGGGGGAGGCTGAGAACCTTTCCCTTGGTTCCCTTGGGGATTACTTTGGGGCCTTTTTGGGAACTTCCTCTGGTTACCCCTGTCCCCTCCACTCTTCTGCTAGGGACCCTGCCCAACTTTGGCGGAATCTCCCACGTGACCCATATGGACCCTGGTACTGACCCAGCGGTCCGCCTCCTCAGCAAGCTTTCTAGGGTTCGTCAGCCTACTATCAATCAGGTGCTGGCGTAGCTCAGGAAAACAATTACTAGACAAGTGCTCCCATGCCATTAAATCAAGAAGCCCTTGAAAATCATCAACCTTGCTAC
The DNA here is from genome assembly GCF_964204655.1 of Triturus cristatus. Taxonomy (NCBI): domain Eukaryota; kingdom Metazoa; phylum Chordata; class Amphibia; order Caudata; family Salamandridae; genus Triturus; species Triturus cristatus. The sequence goes on from NC_140579.1 coordinate 156,793,910, forward strand.
CCTTCACCCAACCATCCAGTGCTCTGCAAAAAAAAGTTACATACTCAACATACGTACTGTTTGGAATCTTTGTGCAACCCCTGAACCTTTGCCTATACAACTCAGGGGGTCAACCCATACCTAGTCATCAAAGCTGCCTTCATATGTGGATAAGAATTATAATCATCAGAAGGCAAATCTAGCAGTGTGTCCCACCCCTCACTAAGGAACCGTCCCCACAACCCCGCTTCCCAATCCTTCTCAGGGACCCGGTGGGAAGACATGGCTACCTCATAGGCTTTGAACCACTGCCCTATGTCATCATTTAAAAAAAATTATTTTACTACATCTTTTGGTATGTACACCCTTGATTCCACCTGCACTGATGGTGTGCTGCCACCAGAGGGAGTAGACTCCAAACTCTTAGCCTTGAGATCTAATTCCCTCAACTTTATTTCATGCTCCATTTGGATTCTTCTCTCTTCCAGGGCCAGCTTTTTCCTTTCCAGCTCCAGTTGCCCATTCAATTTAAGTTTTGCCATCTCCATTTCATGCATCCTGGTTTCTTTCCTGTCTGCCAACTCCTCTGGCGACAGGCCTCTGCCAAAACTATGGACGCTTCCTGCTGGTTCAATTATTTCTGCCTCCTCATGCGATCTTGACTCAATCCAGGCCCTCAGCGCCTTGAGTAGATCTGCTTTGAGCTTACATCCAACAATGGGGACTTTGAACTTTTTACAGAAGCCCTTCAGCTGGGCCTTGGTGTAGCTCTCTAGTCTCTCCTCTTCCCATTCAACATCTTCAATTTCAGAGACTACAGATGCTGCTCTCTCCACAATGACTGAACCAGGCATGATTTCTTAGAAAATTGTGATTTCCAGCAAAACGAAAATTAAAAAAGTATGTGGCTGCGCTATTGGTCTGCCTTCACTATGTGGCGTTCACCAATCACTGTATATGTATCACAAATGCAAATTCAGAATCCTCACCGCTGACCACCAATGTTAGAATCCGGGTTCTCTGGTTGGCACATGTAGGTACTTGTGTCAAGCAGGGAACCTTTCCTCTAGTCAGGGTAAGGGGGTACACTCCAACAATAACCCCTGCTCTCCCTCTAGGTAGCTTGGCGCGAGCAGACAAGGCCTATCTCAGAGCGTTTAGGTTAAGCATTTGTGAACACACACACAGTAACTCAGTGACAACCCCACAAATGGACTCCACACTGGGATATATAAAAAAATAGTACTTTATACATATAGATTAGGCTTAGCACAAGACCAGATGACGTTTAAACGGCCCACAATACTTATTAGAAAAAGAGTTCTTGGGTTTAGCGTAGTTTTAAAGTTCTGTGCGCTTCGTTCCTTTTCGTACGCTTCGTACGTGGTCAAAAACTGCTTGGGAACGGGTCTCACACGCACTGTAGGCGCTTTGGGATGAAGCGTACACCCTACGGTGCGAACAGGCACAGTACCTTTATATTTTGGTGAGTTCGTCACGGGTGCTGCGCTGACATCAAGCGCGATGTACGGTGCGTTGTCCTCTTGGTGCGGTGCGTACTACGGTACGTTGGACCTTGGGTTTGCAGGGCTCCAGGGGACGGTGCGTAGGTACGGTGCTTTCAATGTTTGTCACGGCGTTCGCGCCTTACCATGAGATCGGCAATCTTGATTCGAAGTGCTGGACACAAGCGAACAGTACGCTCCGCTCAGGGGAGACGTACGCGACTACCGTAAGCACCGCAGCCTTACCAAAGCAGGGGAAAGGAGCGTACGCTGGGCATTACGGTTCTTAGGGGATGGAAGCAAGTACGGATCGCAGTCCTTCCGTTACGGTGCGAGCTACGGCTCGTAGGGGCCTGTTAGTCGCGTTGCTCAGGCCGGACGATACCTTCCTTTGCGGTGCAAGCTACGGCTCGTAGAGGGGCCTTAGTCACTTTGTTTGGGCCGGACAGCTTGGTGCAGGCTTCCAGGGGGGGTACGCTTCGATCGTCGAGGCGTACACAGCAGTTCGCTTCAGGATTGCGGGGAAAACGGTCCGTTTTCCGGTGCGCTCTCTGGCGATGAAGTCCACTGGTCCTGGGACTTCGTTCAGGGGGCAAGCTCACTCACAAGCCCTTGGAGATCTTCAGCACAAGTCAAATAAAAGTTTCTTTGGTCTTTTCTTCCTCTTCTTCAGCAGCAAGGCAACCACTGCAGGCCAATTCCCCAGGTCAGGGACAGTACTCCTCCATAAGCTTTCCCGGTTCCTTCTCGTCGGACAGAGGTTTCTTCTTGGCAGGACAGGATCTGATTTCTTAGGAGCAGGGCTCCAACATTTATACGCCATTTCTTTTGTTCTTGCAGGCCAGGGGGGCCTTTGCCTAGTTCGGTCCGGTTTCTGAGCACTTTGTTGACAGGATGCAGGCATCTTCTTTCAGTGTGCAGGGCAGAGTCATCAGACGCTCCACAGGGGGTGGAGCCAGCATTGTGGTGGCAGAGCACCGCCCTATTCAGAGTCCAGGTGTACTCCTCCCACCCATCTATATGTCAATCTCTCTATTCACCACCGGGCTACCTAGCCCTGCCCCTCTGGGATTCCCCAGCCCTGTCACTCACACAAGCCAGACAGCAGATACACATCAGCGCAGAGGCGGGCTGAAATGGTTAGGCAAGCAAAGGCCATATTTCTAAAAGTGGCGTTTGCAAACACAGAACATTAAAATAAACCTTGCTAACAGATGTATTTTATTATTCTGAGGTCAGGCATACTAAACTCGATCTCGATTTTCTACCATGTTCCCTGGGTCTGTTAGGATCATAGGAGGTAACAATTCTAACAGCCCATTCTGGCCTATGAGAACAGGGTAGCCTTACAATAGTGAAAAACGAAAATGGCTGTAATTCACTATTAGGACATGCCACACACATCAGGGCTTGTCCTACCTTATGCTTACAATTCACCCTGCCCTTGGGCCTACCATAGGGGTGACTAATATGAAGTTAAGGGAAGGTTTAGGGACTGGCAAGTGGGTGCACTTGCCAGTCAGCATGACAGTACCAGACTGCACGCAGGTTCTGCAATGGCAGACCTAGACACATTTTACCAGGCCACTTCTGTGGGTGGCACAACTAGTGCTGCAAGCCCACCAGCAGCATTTGTATTTACACGCCCTGGGCACACCTGGTGCACTTTACTGGGGTCTGACAGTAACCCAAATAAGCCAATCATGGAATCCAACCAACATATACATTTTATATAGGGAGCACTTGCACAGTGGCACTGGTTGACAGTGGCACAGTGCTCTGAGCAGCTAACACCAGCAAAACACATGAGGCACAGCGATAAAAAGTGAAGGGAGACTCACACCAAGGTGCCAGGTCTAACACATGTCCCCTCCAGCTGAATGTAGGGAGAACTACCCTACCCCAGGGAGTTCCTCATCACTAAGGCGGAAAAATCTGGACAGACCGTCAGCATTGGCGTGATCTGTACCAGGGCGATGTTCCCCTGTAGGGAAATGGACCACCTCAACAGCTTAGGATTCTCACCCCTCATATGCATCAACCATCTGAGGGGCCTGTGGTCTGTCTGAACCCGGAAGTGAGACCCAAACAGGTAGGGTCTTAGCTTCTTCAGTGCCCAGACCACAGCAAATGCCTCACGCTCAATAGCACTCCATCTCTGTTCCCGTGGAAGTAACCTCCTGCTAAGTAAGGTTACAGGTTGATCTAGGCCCTCTTCATTAATCTGTGAAAGAACAGCCCCCACACCATGCTCTGAAGCGTCTGTCTGAACGATAAACTCTTTGGAGAAGTTGGGAGCCAAGAGCTTGGGTGCCGTTCACATAGCAGCTTTCAGGGCCTCAAAAGCTTTCTGACAGGTGTCAGTCCAAATCACTTTCCTGGGCTGCTTCCTAGAAGTCAGCGCTGTCAAGGGGGCAACAATGTTGCCATACCCCTTGACAAACCTCCTGTAGTACCCGGTGAGACCTAGGAAGGCTCTCACCTCTGTCTGGGTTTTGGGCGACTCCCAATTCAGGATGGTTTCTATCTTGGGTTGAAGGGGCGCCACCTGGCCGCTCCCAACCAGGTGCCCAAAGTACACCACGGAACCCTGCCCGATCTGGCACTTACTCGCCTTGATCGTGAGGCCTGCCCTCCGCAGCGCCATTAACACTTCCCAGAGGTGGCGCAGGTGTTCTTCCCAAGTGGAGCTGAACACCGCAATGTCATCCAGGTAGGCAGCACTGAACGAATCCAGTCCAGCCAACACCTGGTTGACCAACCTCTGGAAGGTGGCAGGGGCATTCTTCATCCCAAAGGGCATAACCCGGAACTGGTAGTGCCCATCTGGGGTGGAAAATGCTGACCTCTCTTTGGCCCCATCGGTCAAGGCGATCTGCCAGTACTCAGACGTTAAATCAAACGTGCTGAGGTAGTTGGCAGCCCCTAGCCGATCTATGAGCTCATCAGCTCTGGGGATGGGGTGTGCGTCAGTCCTGGTGACTAAATTGAGTCCTCTGTAGTCCACTCAGAACCGGAGTTCGGGTATGGCTCCTGGCGCTGCAGCCTTTGGGACCAAGACCACTGGGCTGGCCCAAGGACTGCTGGAGGACTCAATGACCCAGAGTGCAAACATCTTGGAGACCTCCTCCTTGATGCATGCCCTCACCCTGTCAGTCACCCTGTAGGCTTTGTGCCTCATAGGTGTACTATCCCCAGTGTCCACATCATGGACGCACCAATCAGTGACACCGGGAACCAGGGAAAACAGATCAGAAAATTGTCACAGCAGCTGGCGACAATCATTCTGTTGCTCAGGGGTCAGGGCGGAAGAGAGGATGACACCAACCACTGACCCATCTTGCTCCTGGGCTGACAGGAGGTCAGGAAGAGGCTCGGTCTCCTCTTCCATCCCAGAATCTGTTGCCAAGAGCATGCCCACTTGGGACCTCTCCAAGTGGGGCTTGAGGCGGTTGACATGAAGGACCCTTAAGGGGTTCCTTGGAGACCGCAAGTCCACCAAATAGGTAACAGGACTCTTGCGCTCCACAACCTCAAAGGGACTGGTCCACTTATCCTGGAGCGCACAAGGCTCCACGGGAGCCAAGACCCACACCTTCTGTCCAGGCTGAAGCTCTACCAGAGTGGCATTCTGGTCGTACCACCGCTTCATCTCCTCCTGGCTGGCTTCCAGATTTGCCTCAGCAAGTTGCCTGAATCGCCTAGTCTGATTTCTGAAGGCCAGCATGTAGCTATATACATTCTGGGGAGATTGCTCCCAGCCTTCCTTGACCAGACTTAGAGGTCCTCTCACTGGGTGGCCATACAGGAGCTCAAAGGGGCTTAACCCAAGAGACTTCCGTGGCAACTCACGGTACGCAAAGAGAAGGCATGGCAAGAGGACGTCCCACTTACGCCTCATGGGTTCTTCCTGACCCATTATCATGCCCTTGAGCGTCCGGTTGAATCTCTCAACCAACCAGTTTCCTTGGGGGTGGTAAGGTGTGGTAAACTTGTAGGTTACACCACACTCTTGCCAAAGGGATTTCATATACTTGGATATGAAATTGGTACCCCGGTCAGACACCACCTCTAGAGGGAATCCCAGTCTGGAGAAAATTCCCATCAGTGCACGTCCCACCACGGGGGCCGTCACTGTCCTCAGAGGCATGGCTTCCGGGTACCGGGTGGCATGGTCCACCAGGACCAGGATAAACCTGTTGCCCATGGCTGTCCTGGGGTCCAGTGGCCCCACAATGTCAATCCCCACTCGCTGGAATGGGGTTCCGAACACAGGAAATGGCTGGAGAGGAGCCTTCTGCTTCCTCCCACTCTTTCCACTTGCCTGGCAAGTCTGACAGGTCCTGCAGTGAGTATCTGAACTCCTGTGCAATTGGAGCCAATAAAAGTGGGTGACAAGCCTTTCAAAGGTCTTGTCCTGCCCCAAATGTCCTGCCAATGGCACATCGTGAGCCAGCCCCAGTAGGAAGGCTCTGAAGTCCTGGGGTACCACCAGCACACGGGCTGACCCAGGCACAGCAACCTTAGGCTCTGTACATAGGAGGTCGTTCTCCCAGTAAATGAAATGTGACCCAGACTGATCACCTGCGGCCTGGTCTGCAGCCTGCTGCCGCATACCCACGAGAGAAGGGCATTCTTTCTGTGCCTTACAAAAGTCCTCCCTGGAGGGGCCTCCTTCCTGCTGCCAATGGGTCAGCTCAGGCAGGTCCCCCAGTTCAGCTATCTGCTCCCCGGTAGGCTCCAGGGCATCCCCCTCAAGGTCTGCTTCCTCCTGGGCCGTGGGAACTTCAGGGGCCGGTTTCCCGCGCCCCCTGCCTCTTCTCTCTAAGGCCGGTTCCTGGGCCTCCCTCTCAGGCTCCAGGACCTATTGAGCACCTCTACTTGCTGCCATGGACCGTGTGGTGACACACGCCCAATCTGGCATACCCAACATCTCCAGGTGAGCACTCTGCTCCACCTTAGCCCAAGGTGAGCTCTCCAAATCGTTCCCTAACAGACAGTCTACAGGCATGGCGGGCCTCACAGCTACCTGAAGAGTACCAGAGACCGCCCCCCCCCACTCTAAGGGAACCTGAGCCACCTTGCAGTGACTCTCTGTGTTGTCAGCGGCAACAACTGGATAGAATGCTCCTGGGACAACCTGCTCTTGAGACACCAGGTGACACTTGACAGCTGTCACACTGGCTTTTGTATCTCTTAGAGATTCCACCCTACGGCCATTAATGGTCACCCACTGCCTGTATTTCTTAGTGTTATCAGGCAGTTGTGTTTGGGGGACCATCTCACAGTCTCCTAATGAGACAAGGGACATCTCTGCGGGACCCCACACACCTTGGACTGCCATCTCCTCCCCCAAGGCTACACTAGCCATCTGCCGGGGTGGAGCACCAGGAGGTGCTGGTTTACCATACAAAGGACACTTTAAATCAGAGGCAAAATGCCCTATGGTACCACACTTGTAACATTTTATGGGCCCCTTTTGAACAGGTGGACCTGTCGGGGGCCATGGTCGGTTTCTGGGGTGGGGGAGGCTGAGAACCTTTCCCTTGGGGATTACTTTGGGGCCTTTTTGGGAACTTCCTCTGGTTACCCCTGTCCCCTCCACTCTTCTGCTAGGGACCCTGCCCAACTTTGGCGGAATCTCCCACGTGACCCATATGGACCCTGGTACTGACCCAGCGGTCCGCCTCCTCAGCAAGCTTTCTAGGGTTCGTCAGCCTACTATCAATCAGGTGCTGGCGTAGCTCAGGAAAACAATTACTAGACAAGTGCTCCCATGCCATTAAATCAAGAAGCCCTTGAAAATCATCAACCTTGCTACCCTTCACCCAACCATCCAGTGCTCTGCAAAACAAAGTTACATACTCAACATACGTACTGTTTGGAATCTTTGTGCAACCCCTGAACCTTTGCCTATACAACTCAGGGGGTCAACCCATACCTAGTCATCAAAGCTGCCTTCATATGTGGATAAGAATTATAATCATCAGAAGGCAAATCTAGCAGTGTGTCCCACCCCTCACTAAGGAACCGTCCCCACAACCCCGCTCCCCAATCCTTCTCAGGGACCCGGTGGGAAGACATGGCTACCTCATAGGCTTTGAACCACTGCCCTATGTCATCATTTAAAAAAAAATATTTTACTACATCTTTTGGTATGTACACCATTGATTCCACCTGCACTGATGGTGTGATTGTAGGTAGAAACACCAACCTATGGTCTCCCAAGTGGTGGCCTCAGACCCTTGGCCCTACTCCTACCCCGAGGGAGCAAGTGAAGAATCTGGGTATCTGGTTGGTCCCTAAACTGTCGTTTGACCATCAATCTAGGACAGTGGCTGGTAGGTGCTTCGGCATTATGAAGAGCCTCCGGAAAGTCCTGGATGTGCTCCCTGTAGCGGCCAGGAAAACCTTAGTCCACGCACTTGTCACCTCACGCCTGGTCTATGGGAATGTCCTCTACTTGGGTGCCAACAAAAAGAGCACGCAAAGGCTGCAATATATCCAGAACGCTGCGGCTCGATTGGTCCTAATGCTGCCTAGGAGGGCTTCAACAAAATATGCCCTGTCCACTTTACACTGGTTGCCAGTAAAAGAACGAGTCTCCTTTAAGGCCCTTTGCATATGCCACCGAATTCTCCATGGTAGAGCTCCGTCCTATCTCAGGGACTTGTGGTCTCCCTATTTTCCCTCCAGGACCCTGCGGTCCTCGGGTACAGGACGCGTTCTCATTCCTGTCGTAAAAAAAGCAAGAATGGGGGGGTCGCTCCTTCCGTTACCTAGCGGCCAAACAGTGGAACGAACTCCCTGTGGAACTGCGTCTGGAGCAGTCTGAAAGCATATTTCGGAAGAACTTGAAAACCTGGCTGTTCAGGATAGAGTAGATGATCTCTCTCTTTCTCTCCGGTTTAGAATGACTAATTGCCCTATACGATCTGTCCATTTGCACTGCAGCGCGGGGACATACTAGTTAGTATAACCGAGCGCTATATAAACATCTTTATTATTAAACTAAATGAAAAGTAGCTTTCTTTCACTGCATAGTTATAATAGCTGCATTTGCCACTTAATCCTTCATCTGGTGCCGCATAATCTGCAGATTTTAACAAAAAATGTGTTTCTAGCTCAAACGTATCAAAAGTTACTAAAACGTGGTGATGTGTTCTTACCTAGTGCAAGACACTTCACAAAGGTTATCTGGCTGTGGATGGACGGGTTGTCGGACGGACTGGTTCCTGCATGTGAAGGTTGAGGGGTGATGTCATCTGTGAGAGGACCGTCTGTTTGGTTGACTAAATTGTTATATTTTTATTTTCACCACCTGATAAAGCATTGACAGGCATTACCTAATTTTTGGGCCATTTTTGGGCGAAGAACAAGAGGCCCCAACCTCCTTTGCTGCTCTTTCATCCTGGCTACAACCCAGCAAACACCAGTGTTAAAGGTTAGGAAGTTGATGCTAGATTTTTTTTACATTGGAGTTAGGGCTATGTATGTGGTCATTCTACATGGTGGTTGGGGTGGGTGCACATTTTGAACAGTGTACCCTCAGTGGATGGAATTCACTAATAGCCTTAGCCCTGTGCTTTGGGCAATAACGGTTGTTAAAAGCACTATCTATCCCTTGCCTTGTTAAAGGTCCTCAAGCAGTGTCTGTTTCAGTGCCTTCAGCAACCAGTATGGCACACAGAGGCAGCAAGCAGTAAGGATGTATTTTTAGCAGTCATGTTGTGCAAAGGGGAGCGGTTGGAGATCTATTGCGATAATGCACAAGATATATGTATTTATACTGAAATTTGATGTAATTGCACCAAACCTTATACGTTGCACTTTGATTATTGACAGGTTTCTTTAATATTGGTAAGGCCAGCATCAGCATGAATACAGTAGAACAGCTACTTGCAAGGTTATTCTTTGGACGGACACGTAAAGAGAAACTACATATTAAGCAATTAGGACCTGATCGGCCTTACCTGAAACTACAACAAAGTACCCAGGACAGAGGAAAGACTTACAAACGTACATTGTCAAACACCTTGTACACAAAAGTTGATTGGCTTACAGGGTGCCCGTCAAAAAATTATCTGTTTTGCTTCTCCTGCATGCTGTTTGGTGGTGAACTGCCTTGGACAAAACAAGAAGTAACAGACTTGAAGCATCTGTCTGACAAAATCAAGAAGCATGCACACACAAGAATCCATATGGAAAACGTGACAAGACTGGGAATGTTGGGAGACACACTGACTGAACACCACATAAACAACGCATACCAGAAAACAATACAGAAACACAATGAAGCAGTTGATAGGAATACTTTGCAAAATATGATCAATCCTTTCCCTGAGCAAGCTCTGTGTTGGACTTGGCCCTTCTGGCAGGTTCACCCCTGAACTTTTTTGCCTTAAGCTCGGACATATTGGTAATGGCCTTTAGCACTGTGTCCCAGTGTAAAGTGTGTGCGCTCTGTGTTACATGTAGTGAGACTGGCCTGCCCTTCCATAGGAATGCATGGGGGATATGTGTGTCCAAGGTAGTTCCTGATGTGAGAGGAGTGCATGGGCGAGTTTGGTATGTGCAAACTCGTGAGAATAAATGCTGCGCAATGGTGTGCGCAGATTTATGGTGACTGGTGGAGAAGTGCCACTTCTAGAAGTTGACATGTCTGTGTGCTGTGTGATGTGAATTGCCTGTCTGGCTTGTGATTGACAGGAGCTGAGAGGGCTGGGGAATTCCAGGAGCCAGGGTGAGTCTGCCCGGTGGTGAATGGAGAGATCTGCATGTAGATGGGAGGGAGGAGTTGCACCTGGGATCTGAATAGGGCTGGGCCTTCCCTTCACAATGCTGGCTCCACCTCCAGTGGTGCGTCTGATGTCCCTGGCCTGTCCTGTGAATAGAGAGGGGAGCTGGGAATAACAAAGTGCTCCTGAACCAGTTGTATCTGGTTCTCCCCTTGCCCTACAGTTGTTGAGACAAAGGAAAATGTAGTATAAAATAGGGGGCTGTGACCCCATGAAAATGTTCTTGTCCTGGACTTGAATCTACCAGGGGCGTGCTGCTGCTGGGGCTCAGGGGAAGGCTTGCCTCCCTGGGCCCGGCCCTGCCCCTGAATGCCTGAATCTCTCCTGGACTGTTGCTGAGAGCTGTTTTGCTCCATCTTTGATGCCCAGGACTGCGGGGACCTGTTGCTCTGTGTTTTTGCTTTGGCCAAGGTTTGCTGTAACCTTCCATCGCCTGGGAGCGCTTTGTCGTGAACTTTTCCCTAGGAAGAAGAAAGTCTGGAGGCTGAGCAATTTGCTTTAAAGGGCCCCTGGGGGGGAACCAAGGGCCCGTGTTGCCCCATATTGGGTATGACGATTTGCAGAGTCTGTGCGTGGCTCCATCGGGGGCCTGTTTATTTAAGGATCCGGCGCGCTCAAACAGGGACCCAATCGTTTAGGGGCCCCTGAGGGCCAACGCTATGGGGGGCATTAATTATCTACAGAGCTCCAACGTTTGGGGACATATTGACTTTGGGGGGCATATCTCATTTTTAAAAGTACCAGTGCACCCCACCGTGCTTGGGGGTATGTTTATCTTCAGAGCCAGATGGCTCCACCGGTGGGCACACTTGTTTGAAGGGCCACTGAGAGCCCGTGCCTCATTTTAATATTCCCAGCTGCCCAGCAAGTAGTGGGCAGCTGCATCGTTTAGGCGCAACGTTCTTTTGGGGTCTTGTGAAGTCAGGAGTCAGATGCGCTCCTTTGTCCCACACTTTCCCAGCAAGTAGTGGGCAGCTGCCACGTTTAGGTTGGCGCAGTGGCGCACCCTTGACTTTCGCTGCCTAGGCAGCAACCCTGACTCTTGGGATCTAGGGCATTTGAGCCCTGTTGGAGATGGCCAGTTGGCCAGGGGGGGATTGTTAGAGTTATAGGGCGCCAGGCCCTACTGTGATTCTTGGGTGCTAGGAAATGTAATGTATGTAGAATGATTTACGCACCTGTGTTGATAACTCTAAATGTGCGTTATGATTATGGGGTTGGTTCGCTTATAATGGTTTATGCTAGTGAGAGTTATTCCCTAAGATGAGTTATGCTTAGGAGGTTAGGGTCTAATGTGTTTAGACTTGTGAGAGAATTGTATAATGTGGTTATGCTGATGAGGTTGGCGTACACTGCGTTTGGCGCCTGATGTAAGACTGAGCCTAATGTAGTTGATGTTACTGGCGGATGCTAAGTGCAGTGATTACCAGTAGTACTGGTTGTGTTCTATGTTTATGCTAAATTCTACCTTTACTAAGTTCACTTTGTGATGGTTCTGACAGTGGTCCATGTGGCCCGGTCATGTGTACATAATCATGTGTAGATATTGCCCAGTGCCAGTTGGCACCGTGTATGATATGTATGTACTATTCTAATGTGTTATGATAATACAAAGGCTATTTTTATATAACCTTGTGTGGAGTTTCTTTTGTGGTAGGCCTGGGATGCTGTCGCTGGGTGCGTGCGCAAATGCTTTACATATTGCCTCCGGGATAAGCCTGTCTGCTCGTGCCACGCTACCAAGGGGGTGAGCAGGGGTTATCTTTGGCGTGTAACTTCCTTGCCCTGACTAGAGTGGTGGTTTCTGCCTGGCTTTGGCGCAAGCCTTAGCTAACCAGGAATCCCATTTCTAACACTCTGAATGATGCTGTGGAAGCTTATCCTTTGCTCAACAAAGAGGACCTGAAAACTGAGTTTACTGTACTGTACAGAATGAGTGTATACTGGAAGGCCACTGGTGCCATTTCTTTGCTGGATTTAATACAGAAACCTAATATGGAAAAGTCACTTACAGAGACAGTGGCTTTACTAAAAATTGTCATTACCAATCCTATGACAACTGCAGAGTCGGAACGATGTTTTTCCACCTTAAAAAGAATTAAGACATTCCTGAGGAACACAATGATTCAGGAAAGACTGAATGCTTTAGCAATGCTCTCTATAGAGTGCGACCTAGTTAAAAGAATCCCAGACTTTAACGTTCAAGTTATTGAAAAGTTTGCTTCTCTTAAAGACAGGCGTGCTGATTTTAGCTACAAAAAGTGAACAATGTTGAATCTCTAAGTCTGTTATGAAGCTCTGTGGTTATACTGAGCAAGCAGCTACCTATGTTATATGACATCTCTTCATTACTGTAATAACTGCACTTTCACAATTGCTTTATTAACCTTCCTGCTTTCTCAAATTTGCTTGAAAATGCACCATTTCTCCACTCATTTTTCAAAGTTGTCCCCCCTTAGGTTGTTCGGGCTCGCTCGCTACGCTCGCTCGCTACGGTGCAGTATGAAAATCATTTTACATTTCACCACTTTCAAATGTCACCAGCCGCCACTGCGTGAACACCTGCACTACTCTTCCCCGGTCAGATGGAAGGAATGCTTTTAGTGCAAGACGGATCGCACCAAAGCTCCATAAGGTTGATGTGGAGCCCGGACTCAGCCAGAGTCCAGAGGCCTCTGATCTCTGCCTCCCCCATGTGGCCGCCCCATCCCAGAAGTGATTCATCGGGCACCACTGTGAACTCTGGTTGGGGAAGGGAGAGGGATCTGCCGCTGACCCAATCCTGGTTCGTTAGCCACCACTGCAGTTGGTGTGCAGTGCCCTCTGAGATCTGGACACAATCAAACAGGTTCCCCTGATGTTGTGCCCACTGGAAGGAGTAGTTTCTTTTCTGTAACTCCAGTTCTGTAGTAGGGGTATCTCTGTTATAGTCATAATCTAGTGAATAGTCCCGCCCATGTGCGTGGACCCCGGAGCAATAAAAAATAATCTCTAAAAGGTGACAAATCATGCAGACCTGCATACACCTTTAAGAGAGAATTTAATTTAAAGACAGATAATGCAGCCTATACCCACAGGCTACACTGTCCAGTACTTCAACTAGAATTCCACCAACATCCACAAACAGCCCTGCCTGTCTAGTTTTTCTCCACAAAGGAAAAAACCCTGCCTCTACCAGCAAAAGCCTCTGGAATGATAGAGAGGAAGGAGAGGACAGACAAGCCCCATAGGCTGCCATTATGTGGCTTGGAACAGGATACTGTGCCTTTAAGAAAACTTTCCAGTTTTCCAGAACTTTCCCCAGTATCCCAGAATGCCCAGCAGGTCCCATTTACTTTCAGTTCTTTTTGAAGGCGTAGCACGCCAGACCTGTAGCATTCTACATATGAATAAGTATCTCTCCACCGGGGAGGAGGGCGGGCGCTTATGACTATAACAGAGATACCCCTACTACAGAACTGGAGTTACAGAAAAGAAACTACTCCTTCTGTAGTAGGGGATCTCTGTGTATAGTCATAATCTAGTGAATAGAATGGCAAGCCCATCCCCACACAACAAAAGCGGTGGAGAACCCAAGACACTACCACTACTGTGCGAACAGATTTCGCAGCGAAGCCTGCCCAACCTGAGCATCTGCCCTGGCATCCGTATCCAGACAGTAATGCGCAGCAAAGGTATGGACCGACTTCCAAGTGGCCGCCTTGCAGATTTCCGCAATCGGAACATTACGCAGCAAAGCCGTCGTGGCAGCTTTGCCCCTGGTGGAATGAGCCTTAGGTTTACCCCCTAAGGTCTTATTAGCCTTTTGATAACACAATTGAATGCAGGACACAATCCACCGAGAAATGGACTGCTTAGAGGTCGCAAGACCCGTCCTGACTGAGCCATAGTTAACAAACAATTGGTCAGACCTACGAATATCCTTGGTCTTATCCAGATAAAATTTCAACACCCTCCGAACATCCAGGGAATGGAGAGACCTTTCCGCTGGCGACGAGGGATTCTGAAAGAACGTAGGTAAAGTTATGGTCTGGTTGACATGAAAATCAGAGATAACCTTAGGAAGAAATTTAGGGTGAGTACGCATCACAACCTTAGCAGCATGAAATACAGTATAAGGTTCTTGACAACATAATGCCTGAAGTTCACTCACCCTGCCGGCCGATGTAATGGCCACTAGGAACGCCGCCTTCCAGGATAGGTGCTGCAATGAAGCCTTGTGAATGGGTTCAAAAGGCTCCTTCATCAGTCTGGACAGCACCACATTCAAGTCCCAGGAAGGCGAGGGAAGTCTGACGGGAGGAAACACTTTCTTCAAGCCTTCCAAAAAATCCTTGACCACAGGGATCTGAAAGAAGGAAGTCTGTGAAGGGCATTTCCTGTAAGCAGTCAAAGCAGCCAGATGAACCTTAATGGAATGGAAATTAAGGCCAGACTGCGCCAGATGTAAAAGGTATGGAAGGATGACATCTTCCTTACATGTCGTCGGATCAAAGTTCTTGGACTTACACCAGATACACAACCTCTTCCACTTGTAAGCATAGGATGTTCTAGTGGAAGGTCGCTTAGACTCCTTCAGAATGTCCATACAATCGTCTGGTAGATTCAGATGGCCATATTGCACTATTTCAGGAGCCATGCCGCCAAACTCAAAGACGAGAGGTTGGGGTGCACCATCCGCCCCCCGAACTTCGTGAGAAGGTCCGGCCTGCACGGCAACCGCATGTGAGGAAGGAGAGACCGGTGAAGAAGGTCCGTGAACCACCACTGCCTGGGTCACTCCGGGGCGATCAGGATCATCCGCGCCCTGGACTGGGACAACTTGATGAGCACCGCCGGAATCAGGGGAATGGGTGGAAAAGCGTACAGAAAGCTGTTCGACCAATCGATCCATAGCGCATTCCCCAGCGTCCCCCGCTGGTAGTACCTGGATGCGAAGTCTCTGCATTTGCTGTTTTCGGCGGTGGCGAACAGATCTACGTCTGGAGTCCCCCACCTTGCGAAGACTTCTCCTAGTACTTCGTCGTTTATGACCCATTCGTGGTTTTCCTGAATCAGCCTGCTCAAGGCGTCCGCCTGAGCATTCTGCACCCCTGGCAGATGCGTGGCCGTAATCGTCAGTCCTCTGGCCAGCAGCCAGCGCCAGATCGCCTGCGCCTCCTGCGACAGAGTGCGCGATCTCGACCCCCCCTGCTTGTTGAGATAATACATCGTGGTTGTATTGTCCGTCTGTATCAGCAGCGAGTTGGTCTTGAAGGACGGAAGGAAGGCCTTCAGTGCCAGGAAGACAGATCTGAGTTCCAGGAAATTGATGTGGTACGTCGCTTCCAAAGCAGACCACTTCCCCTGAATCTGCAAGTCCCTCGTCGTGGGAATGTCCTTGTGGAAGGGAACCCCCTTGAGGAGGTTTTCCGCCGAACACCACCACTTCAGAGACTGAAGAGCATGCAGCGACAGGCGTATCTTGTCGTCCCAAGAGCCTGTCCTCTGATCCCACTGATCCTCCAAACACTCCTGCAGTGGTCTCATGTGCAGCCGAGCGTGAGGCGTGAGGAAGATACAGGAGGCCATCGATCCCAGTAGAGACGACACCTTCCGCACTGTTGTCGATGGAGCAGTCCTGAGGTCCTGAGCCTTCCGAAGGAGTGATAACCGTCTCTCCTCCGAAGGAGACACGCTTGCTGACCGCGTATCGATGGAGGCCCCCAGGTACTGTATGCACTGGACCGGAGTCGTGACCAACTTGGACATGTTGACGTGTAACCCCAGCTTGTGCAAGAGCTCGCACGTCCATCGGAAGTGTTCTTGCGCTTCCGCGAAGGATGATGCCTTGATCAGCCAATCGTCCAGATACGGGTAGACAAACACCTTGTTCTTCCGCAGGTGTGCCGCCACCACCGCCATGCACTTCGAAAAAGTCCTGGGCGCAGATTTTAGCCCGAATGGCAGTACTGTGTATTGATAGTGATTGGCGCCGACTTGGAATCGCAGGAACTTCCTGTGCTTCCTCGCTATGGGCACATGGAAGTACGCATCCTGTAGATCTATGGCACAGAGCCAGTCTCCCCGTTGCAGCTGAGGGTAAATCTGGTGCAGCGAAAGCATACGGAACTTCTCTCTGCGAATCCATTTGTTTGCCTGCCTCAAATCCAGAATGGGCCTGAACTCGTTCTTGTCCTTCTTGCGAACGAGGAAGAACCGAGAGTACAGACCTCTTCCCCTTTGAGACAGAGGTACCTCTTCTACCGCCTTTTTTCTCAACAAGATGTCTGCCTCCGCCTGGAGCTCTCTCAGCTGGAATCGAGAGCTGACCGGCGGAATCGCTGGAGGCGGGCTGATAAACCGAAGACTGTATCCATTGCAAACAATATTCAGCACCCACTTGTCCTGAGTAATTTTTCTCCACTCTGCCGGAAAAAATTGAATGCTTCCCCCCACTGGAGTGGGTAACGGTTGAGGGGGAAGTAACCGCTCAGGGCCGAGACCCGGCCGGGCCCTTGGTTGTGGTAGTAGCCTGCTGGCCTCCTCTACCCCTCTGGCGTTTCTGGAAGGGCTTGCGGAACTGCTGCTGTTGTGGCTGCTGCTGTCCCGAGCCCTGCCCTCGCCCTCTGCCCGACGATCCGAACCTCCTTTGGAACGGGCGCTTCTTTTTCTCGGCCTTCTCCAACCCGACGGCCGTCAGGGTTTCCGCTTCAGCCTTCATGCGGGCCATCTCATCGTCCGCATGCTTCCCGAACAGGGTTTCCCCCGAGAAGGGCAGGTTGGCCACTCTTTGCTGCGCCTCTGGCTTGAGGGACGTCAGGCGCAACCACGAATGACGCCGCTGGTGGACGCCGTGACAGTAGGCGTGGGCGGCCAATAAAGCTACGTCCGCCGCTGCGCTGATCGTTTGATTCGACACCAGCATGCCTTCGCGCACCGTCTCCAAGAAGTCCTCCTTCTTGTCCCGTGGCAGGAGGTCTGCATATTGCTGCAGGGACTCCCACAGGGCCCAGTCGTAACGGCCCAACAAAGCCCCTGCACTCGCCGCCTTCATGGTGGTGGCGGCGGTGCCACACACCTTCCTGCCCGCAGAATCCAGCCAGCGGCTTTCTTTGTCGGGTGGAACCGTGGAGGCCGGGGCGGTCGCATGTTGTTTTCTTGCCGCCGTCACGATCACCGAATCCGGCTTCGGGTCCACTCTCAGAAATGGCGGATCCGACTCCGGGGCCCTGTACTTTTTCATGAGCCTGGAAGGAGCGGCCTTCGTCGTCGCGGGAGTAAGGAACAGCTCCAAGGCGGGTTCCACCAGTCCTGGTACCAAAGGCAGTAGGGGGCGAGACAGGTGTTTTTTATGAAGCGTCTCGAATATCACGGACGTCGTGGGTGTTGGAACCGTCACCGTGATACCCAACTTTGCAGCCCCTCGCAACAGCACCTCTTGGAAAGACACCAGGTCGTCCACCGGAGACACCCTCGTCCCCGGGGAGTCCGACAGCGTCGGGGAAAGGCCTCTGTCCGAGGAGCGCGTGCGCGACCTGGACCTATACCTCCTACGGCGTCGTCTTGAGTCCGACGAAGACCGTCCATGGCTCCCTGATCTTCTCCTCCTGTGAGAGCGGGAGCGCGACCTCTTCGGCTTCGGCCTGTCCACCGGCCTCGCTGGTCCAGGCGACCGTGGGCGTCGTGGTTTCGGGGTCCCCTGCGGCGGAGTCGGGTACCGTCGAAGGGAAACCGACCGCGGAGGAACCGGCGGCGGCCCCACAGGGGTGCGTGGCAGCGACAGAGGCTGGGGCGGCGGAGGCAGCGCCCGCGGCCGAGGTGGCGGTGGTGAAGGTGGCGGCGGTGGAGGTGTTTGTGGAGGTGGCGGCGGCGGTGGAGGTGGAGGTGGTGGTGGTGGCGGCGGCGTCGGCGGGAGAGGAGGAGGCGACGGAGGTATCCGCGGCGGCGTATACACCACCGAGTACACCGATCCCGGTGACTCTCTCTTCCTCGACGTCGATCTACTCCTCGACGTCGATCTTCTCCTCGACGTCGATCGTCGCCTCGACGCCGACCTGCGCCTCGACGCCGACCTGCGCCTCGACGGCGATCTGCGCATCGACGGCGATCTGCGCCTCGACGGCGACCTGTGCCTCGACGCCGATCTTCTCCTCGGCGTCGATCTTCGCCTCGACGGCGACCTTCGCCTCGACGGCGACCTTCGCCTCGACGGCGACCTCAAGCGTCTCGACGTCGATCTCCTTCTCCTCTTCATCGACGGCGAGCTGCGATCCCTCGACGGCGAATGCCGACGCCGGGTCCCATCTCGACGACGACCGCTGGACGGGGCCGACGACGGCGTCGTCGCCGACGACGCCGATGTAGTCGACGGCGGCCTATTCAAGTCCCTCGACGGCGATCGTCGACGCCGCTTCTCCCCAGAGCCCTGGGGGGACGGCGAACAGATGGTGGTCATCCTCCTCGACGTCGCCGTCGACGCCCTCGACGTCGACGGGGAGTGGGAGCGCTTACTGGTCTTCCTGCCCCTGGGGAGCCCCCCAGAGGCCTCAGTATGGGCCAAATCAGCCCCTCCAGACCCACCTGGTGCCTTCAGTCTTCGTTCCTCCAGAACTTGAAGCCTGATCTTCATTCTGTCCCTCAGGGTCCTTGCAGAGAATGAGTGGCAGATGGTACAGCTTTCAGGCACGTGGGACTGGGGAAGGCAACCTATGCACACCTCGTGTGGATCAGTTTTAGCCTTCTTTCGACCACATTCCGGGCACTTGTCGAACAAGCCAGGCATGTTGACAGTACCAGCTACTAAACACAAGAAAAGATGACAAAAATTGCCAAAATCTCAATTAAACCCTTGAAAGGGGAGAGCTCAATGCTCCAGGGTCCTGCTAGCAGGAGCCGGAAAAAAGAACTGAAAGTAAATGGGACCTGCTGGGCATTCTGGGATACTGGGGAAAGTTCTGGAAAACTGGAAAGTTTTCTTAAAGGCACAGTATCCTGTTCCAAGCCACATAATGGCAGCCTATGGGGCTTGTCTGTCCTCTCCTTCCTCTCTATCATTCCAGAGGCTTTTGCTGGTAGAGGCAGGGTTTTTTCCTTTGTGGAGAAAAACTAGACAGGCAGGGCTGTTTGTGGATGTTGGTGGAATTCTAGTTGAAGTACTGGACAGTGTAGCCTGTGGGTATAGGCTGCATTATCTGTCTTTAAATTAAATTCTCTCTTAAAGGTGTATGCAGGTCTGCATGATTTGTCACCTTTTAGAGATTATTTTTTATTGCTCCGGGGTCCACGCACATGGGCGGGACTATTCACTAGATTATGACTATACACAGAGATCCCCTACTACAGAACTTCAGGTTCCACTTTAGAGCCCGCAGATAGCATGGTCCACCAGCAGGATGCAGGAGGCCATCAGGGCCAGGAGCCTGAGGGTCATCCTGACCGAAACCCGGGATAGAGGCTGAAATATCGTAATCACAGCCCGAATATCCCCGACTTGCTATTCGGGAGGATAGACCCAAAATGGCGTCATGTCCAGAACCACTCTGATGAAGAGGAGCTTCTGAGAGGGAGTCAGGTGTGACTTCGGCAAGTAGATGGAGAACCCCAGCGAATGCAGGAGGTTGGCCGTAGTCTGGAGGTGGGAGACGACGGCCTGGGGCAAGCCCGCCTTCAACAGCCAGCCGTCACGATAGGGGAAGACTGGAACCCCTGATGTGCGCAGATGAGCTGCGACCACCGCCATCACTTTCGTGAACACCGAAGGGGCGCTGGTAAGGCCAAAGGGGAGCACAGTAAACTGACAGTGCTCGTGGCCTGCCGCGAACCACAGGTAACGCTGGTGGGCCGGCAGGACGGGGATGTGAAAATAAGCATCCTGCAAGTCCAACACTATCATCCAGTCTCCAGGGTGGAGGGCAGACAACACCTGAGCTAGCATCAACATTTTGAACTCCTCCTTCCGGAGGAAGCGGTTGACGTTCCTGAGATCCAAGATAGGACGCAGACCTTTGCCCTTCTTGGGCACTAGAAAGTAGTGGGAATAGCAACCACGACCTACTTCTGGGACAGGAATTCGCTCAATGGCTTCCTGGGCCAAGAGTGCCGAAACATCCTGTTGGAGAAGGGCCAGATGATTCTCCGACATGCAATGGTACTTAGGTGGCATGGATTTATTTATTTGAAAAGTTTTATATAGCGCTGGCTAGACCCGGAGGTATCAGAGCGCTTTAAATGAGGTAGGACATTGTTTCAGAACATTGTTACATAGTTACATCAGTTTCTGGAGCGTCGCATAACATAGAAAGGGAGACAGTATAACAAAAGTTACAAGAGTTACTGAAGCATAGCATAACATAGAAAAAACAGGCAAGGGGGAAAGTACTTCAGGGGACGCAGAAAAGGTCAGGCTGGAAAAGGGGAGGTAGACAACTGTCTGCAGTTCACCTTTATCATGCCAGCGTTAAACTGATAGACCTTTTTTGCAATATAAAGTTTTCCCATACACTTCATATTAAACCTGAAAAACAAGGTTCTGAACCCTAATGAGTTCATTTTCTCACCCTCTGTGGAGAGATGGGCGAAAATAAGGCCTTAGGGCTTTGTTATTTGGGTTTTTCTAATGGTGACTTTATCCTTTTCACATGTGAAGCTGGAAAAACTAAGTCTGATATTCCCACTGAGTTTCTGCCACTCATGTAGCGGCCGTCAGTCTTAACACTCTGTTGTCTTCTCTACTCTAGGTTTTCATGGTTTTCATGGTTTTCAGCCCTGATGTCCCTGGTTTGCGGCAGTCCTCCTGGACTGCCGGTGGGCAGAGGGCGTCAGTCGGTGGTGTTCACCACTCTTCTGACCAGGCATCTCGCCTTCGGTGTAGTTGTCTGGTGCTCTTGTGCTGCACTTCCCAGCCTTAGGTTGGCGTCTTGGGACTCCTTTTTCCCCTACTTCCTCTTTCCCTCGCTTGACTTCAGATCTCTTTGTTTCACTTCTCCTTCTCCTCCGTGTTACTTCCTACTCATACTTCCTCTGGTTTCCAACCAAAACGAATCATTTCTCAGTTTTCTTGTCTTTCTGTGTTTTGCTCCCACTCCCTTTCCTCCAGCTGCCTTTTTCTCTTGTCATTCTTGTATTTTCGGTCACTTCAGGGTGGTAGGAATGGTGCTGAGGGACTGCCGCCGTTTCTTTCAAGTAAGTTTCTTTTCCTTTCTCCCTGTTGGTCTTCACAGGGTCATGTGACCAAGAACACTTTGGGACCACCTGCTGTAAGTCTGAAACCAAAGTTAACCTTCTCCACCCAAGGTAGGAGATCCCATGTGGAAATAGGGAAAATAAACCTGTGTTAAAAACCACAAACAAATATTGAGCTTTCTTCTTCTATGTTAGCATCATTTATTCTGGATATGCAATCAGCTGCCCTATTGCCGACCCCCCAGAGAGTACTTCATGCTAAACTTATATTCTTGAAGATTCACCACCCATTACTTAATCCTTGTTGACACAGCTTCCAAACTTTTACCTGCACTGGTTATCAGTGAACGCACGGGTGAAATTTAAGGCTTTGGTGACGACTCATGCTGCCCTGTACGGGCTAGTCCCGGTGTACATTAGGAAACCTTTTCAGTTCTATGCACCTACCAGGCAACTTCGCTTCTCCTCAGTGCTGATGGCCTGCACCCCCAGGTTCCACCGTAAAGAGTAGGCGGCAGCTCCCTTGCTTATATGGCAAAGATGGCCTGGAACCAACTACTGTTTGATCTTCGCTGCCTGCAGGAGCCAAAAACCTTTAGGAAGAGACTTAAGACTTTTATTTTTAATTAAAGTCATTCCTTTATTCTCCACTCCTCACTAGGTTCACGCCGAGACACTCTTTGAGTAGCTGTGCGCGCTACAAATGCTACAACATAATAACATAACATTTCATGGTAAGCTGGAGGGAACTGGCTGGTCACGTGGATGGTATGGCTTCTTAGAACAAACAACTTTGAACTTACCCCCATACCTCCCAGCTCCCCCACCTCATACTGACCCCCCAGAAGCATCTGTTGCCTCCAAAAATCTTCGTACCCAACCCAGGTACACTCAATAGTGGTGTCCAGTGGCCCTTCTGAGAAATTTTGTGTATGCAGAGTCCCAGCCACAAAGCAGAGGGACTGCTAGACCATTACGTCTCCCCACAGGAATAACTGCCGGGGCCTGGCTGTAGGCGTAGTCTCGAAGGGAAGGGAGTAGCCCCTCCGGACTATTTGCAAAATCCACCTGTCCGACATGATGGTGCAGCAGTGGGTGAGGTTATGGCGAATCCTGCAGCCCACTGGCGATTGGTGGCCCTGAAAGGTCGGACTAGGAGGGTTTGGAGGCTGCTGCAGGGGGGGCAATGGTGGACTGGCCCGCCCGCTGGCCCCCAGAACCACGGCGATGGTTCCCACGTCCCCGGCCGCGTAGGGGCTGAACAACTTGCGCTGGCCTGTGGCTCTGGGCAGGATGTGGCAGGGCGCACCTTCCGTAGCAACGAAAAGGGCGAAAAGCAGACTGAGCAGGGCGGGTGGTGGAGAAGCCCAAGGACCTGGCCGTAGCCCGAGAGTCCTTAAACACTCCAGCGCATTGTCTGCCTTGTCGCCGAATAGGCGATGACCATCAAAGGGCATGTCCATAAAAGTGGATTGGACATCCCCAGAAGAAACTGTCTACCTCAACCAGGTGTAGCGTCAAAGGGCTACCGACATGGAAATCGTCCTGCCTAGTGAGTCGGTGGTATCCAGCCCACAGTGGATGGTAAACTTTGCTGCATCACTTCCTTTGGCAACTGCACAGGAGAGTACGGCCGGGCCTCCTCCGTGCACGGGAGCAGCACTTGCGCCACCGTATCCCACACAGAGTGGGGGTAACAGCCCAACAGACATGCGGTGTTTACCGACCGCAGTTCTAAGCTGGAGGAAGAAAACATCTTTTCAAGATGGTCCAGCTTTTTGGGTTCCCTATCAGGTGGTGTGTTAGGGAATGCACCTTTGGAGGAGGAGGCTTGGACCACCAAGCTCTCAGGGGTGGGTTGTTGGGAGAGGAAAGTAGGTTCGCCCAGAGCCAGGCGGTGGCGCCGGGCAATCAACCTATCCACAGGAGCCCCTGCGTTGGGCCTGGACCAGGTGCCCAAAAGGATGTCCGTAGGGCTTCATTAAACGGCAGCAGGTGCCCCGAAGAGCTCGCTGCCGGTTGCAGCACCTCTGTCAGGAGGTTAGTCTGGACCGCCACCATAGGTAGCTCGAGGCTGAGAGCCTTGGTTGCCCTGCGCAACACCACTGCGTAAGACGCTCCCTCCTGCGTAGCCACGGTAGGAGGAGACAACATGCCAAGGTCTGCTGAGGTATCCAGACCACCGGCTTCCCCCAGTTCCTCTCTCCATAGTCCAACAGGTCAGTTAAAGGGTCTCCAGACCCCTTCCAGTACTCCTCACCCTCCTCTGACTGCTAATCTGGTTAAAAGAGCCAGGGTAGAACAAGGGCACAAACGTACCCGTCGGCACCAGATCAGACGTCGGTCGATGCCGTTCCGGCTCCGTGTCTACATCGGGATGGAGGCCGGGGTCAACACCGGCTGGGGACACAATTGGCATCAGCTGCGGACGTGCTGCCAGTGGAATCAGATCCAGGCCTGGATCCAAAGGGAACCTGCGGTGCCGGGGCTGGAGCCGCCAGTGTCGAAGGCCTAGGGCACCCAGCCGAGTAGTCGGGCTGCCCAAAGATGGCATACAACGCTTCCTAAAATTGGCAAAGCTGGGTAGGGGTCGCTCCGGGTCCCGGAAAGGGAGGGAAACCCGGAATCGACCCTTCGGGCTCTGCATGCAGAGCAGCGGGAGGGGCACCACCCACATACCTCATCGCGTCGGCCGACGATAAGGGAGAAGTCAAAGAGTGACGTTGCTTCTTCGACTTCTTCTTGTGCTTCAACTTACCTGACCCAGAGTGCAAAGACTTGCAAGAAGAATGATGATAACCCTGCGACCGGTCCCTCGACCTCCCTGTGACCGGGACCTCGAACGGCACGGAGCCGACTGCAGGGCCTCAAGAAGCTTTCAGGACCACTCCCGCAAAGACTTCGGGTTCATGGTCCTGCAGTCGGAGCACGACTTGGGGTCGTGGTCGCGCTCCAAGCAACACAGGCACACGTGGTGCGGATCCGTCACCAACATCAGTCGGCTACAGGAACCACAAGCCTTGAAGCCGGGCACCCCTGATGTGCACCAGGAGTCGAAGACTCGAAAACGGTGTCGACAAAAATAGTCAAAATGTCAGTCAAAAAGTGACTGGAGGTACCGTGCTCTCCTGATCTGCGCTGGCTGGCGTGGAAAAAGAAAACTGACGTCAGTGCGCGAGGGCGGCGTCTACGTAGATACCACAACATCATCCCGGAGACCATGACGCCAACGACGAACGCGGAGCTGACCAACGCCACCTTTCGACATGCAGGGGTACTGCTGACAAATAAATTCTCCAGATCCAGTCTGATGCCTCGGGGTAATTCTAAGGTACGGGATCTATAACTAACTGTTTCTTTCAGATTTTGGCATATTGTGGGCATCTATAGTGCCTTGCACAACCCTGCTAAAATTCTGGCCCTGACATAATGGTGCAAATTCTGGGTTAATTGGGGCATCAATGACATTTAAGTGTTGACTGTTTGGATAATGCCGGACATGTAATAGTGTTCTTAATTTTTGGAATAGTGGGGGTATCCATGACTTGACAGTGCTCACCCGTGACACTGCTCACCATGGCATGCTGATGATAATTCTTAGCTTGTTTAGGGACATCTTTTGCATGAGCGTACAAGGTTTGTTTGATTAATGTTAGTAATTTGTGGCATTATCTGGACATCAGTGGCGACTGATGATCTTGGAAAGTGTTAGAGCACCAACAGCTGCCTTTATTTGCAGCAAGCAAATGCACTTCTTCTGAGTGTCCCTTTGCGCTGCTACAACCTGCATTGCCCTTTATAGAAGGAAAACCAATGGTCTTCAGCCATACTACCTTTGGTGTTTTTTAGATTTTGTGTGGTTTGCTGGGAAGAGCTATGTAACTATAAGATCTGGATGTGTGGTGGGGTTGTTAGGAGCAGGAGCATCTCCTCCATTAGGGCGGAGGAGCATCGTCCCACTACTTTCTCGCAGTGCGTGAAGCAGAAACATAAAATGGCATTTTAAATACCATTTTATGTTTCTGCTTCTCGCACTGTGAGAAAGCAGAACGGTATGCCTGGTTGGGGTCAGGCAGGCAGGTGGGCGGGCGGGTCGGGGAGGAGTGACTTGCCCAATGCTGTTGGCCCTGACTCTTTGGTCAGCCCTATGGGGCCGACCAAACCACTCATGCACACTCTGTCTTTACTCTATGTAAGCTGCATGCAGACTACATAGAAAAAATGGCCTCCCCATAGGCGCCTGGCTGGACACCGTCCCCACCAGTCACAACACTGCCATTGCAGAGTTGTGATTAGCTAAGGGGAGGGGAGGGAGGCTGCCTGGGGCGGCTTCATGTTCAGCAGGGGAGCAGCAGGAAAACGCGGGTCCCGGCCAGGAGCTGAGGCGGCAAGGGACCTGGTAAGGTACGTTTTTAAAATTTTTAATGAACCCCCCCGTGAACCTGCACGACCCCACCTCTCTGCCCCACCCGCTAGTCATGCTGGCCGTGACTGGTTAGGAGTGCTCATGTGGTATAAAAAAATATGTGATGACATTGTGTGGTGTGCTGGTAAGTGGCATGTTGTTCCGCCCTTCGATGTGGTAGTCATGCAAAGCAGGTTGATACCAAGTTTTGTAAAGAGAAAACGGTCCACCGTCGTGTGGTTATTCACTGCTTGGTTGGGTGGCCATAAATGGTATCTCGGAGTGATGTATTTAGTCAATAAGGGTGAAAAACATGTTATCATGAGCTTTTAGACAGCTGGGAGTTCTTGTGCCAAAGCAGACGTGTGCTTGGAGGAAGTGCCATAGGTCTGCCACGATGACTGTGAAATTGTGCTGTTCCTGAATGCTATTTGCTGAAGGAAGGCTGTGAGACAGGTATGCCTATGATGCAGGTGGGTGGTAAATGCAAACTGTCCAGTAGGACTACCAGTGCCCTTCCTGTGGTTAATGAGATGTGGGATGCATATTCTTTTTTTGTAGATCTTTTTATTAACATATATCAGCTTGTTAGTTTCAACACAGAGGAAGTGATAACATCTGGCATCTTGGAGACAATAGGTAAAATCAGTCATTACAATATATCACCTGGAAAATCTTGGGGAAGGGGGGTCATCATACCCGATAGCGCAGGGCGGTTGGCAGATATCCCCACAGTAGGAGTTCCACAAACCCCATTTGCGGGTCCACTTCTTAGGACAACCCCGAGCCACATATGCTGTCTTATCTCTATGAATGGACCAGTCTAGGTCTTTTTTCCAGTTTTCCACTGTAGGAGGATGCGATGCTCCCCATAACTGTGCAATGTTTCTCTTAGCGAGCATTAGCCCCAGGGTGACCCACTGCGTCAGGGAAACATTCAAATCTGTCGGCTCCCATATATTCAATAGACATCTACACGCTTCGGGACCGAGCTGTGTGGACAGCACTGTGTTGATGGTGTCATGTATCTTACGCCAGTAGGGTTGAATAATGTTGCACTCCCAAATGAGCATAAAAGTACCCACTTGGCCACATCCTCGTCTACACTCCCCCTGTCAGCTTTTCCCATCCGCACCAGCTGGGGTCCCGTCATGTATACCCTATGGAGGATTTCAAGTTGTACAAATCTGAGTCGCGCTGGTATAGCCACAACTCTTGGTGAGGAAACTGCCTCTTGCCATTCTTCGTCATCCATCTCAATACCATCTCCTGACCATTTTTCCCGTAATGAGTGAAGGGGGTCTGGCATATTATTTATCAATTTTTTATATATCAGAGAGATCGTTTTATCGGGGAGGTGTCCATCCAGTACCCTATCTTCCAGCTGGGAAGACTCGGGAAGGGTGGTACCTCACGGCAAAAGGGAGCGCAAAGCGTGTTGGATCTGCATGTAGCGAAAGTATTCTGTGTCAGCTAGATCGAATTGTTGCATGGCGATGAACGGTCTAACATCTGACTTTTCCCAGAGGTCACCTACGTGCGAGATTCCAATAAGGTTCCACTTGTCAAATCCCTTGGATTTCCATAGGCTACCCAGCTGCTCTGAATCCCATAATGGAGTCGCTAGTGTCAGTCTGCGATCCCAGCCAAGGCATTTAGTGGCAGTATGCCAAACATGTACCGAATGTTTGGTAGGGCCCGTTAGTTTAGAGTGTTGAGGTTTGGAGTAAAGAGCTCTTATGTAGTTCCCTCCTGAGAGAAGCCACCTGTCCTTGGTATAGTCTGGATCGCCCGGTCAGGCGTAGGTGCCATGGTTGATGGCAGCTAGATGGGCTGCCCAGTGATATTTTTTAATATCTGGGAGGCTAATGCCTCCATCGTACCAGTTCAGGGTGAGCTTATTTAGAGCAATACGCAGCTTCCCATCCCACAGCAGGTCCTGTTGAAGGCTCTCTACCTCTTTGAAATAAGACAACGGAACAGGATCTAAGGAATTCTGCAGGGCGTACAAAAACCGGGGCAAGGACATCATTTTAAAAAGAGCCGCTTTGCCCAGCAGGGAAACGGGAAGAGACTTCCAATTAGGGATGCATATTCTTGAACCTTGTACATCGGTTTATCTGTAGCTAGTGGAAGAGCAGGACATATATGTTTTGTCACATGAGGTGCAGGGCCTGACTGGGAACCCGAAGCAGCCCTGGCAAATTTTGTCAGCCCAGCCCCTGTAAGGTGCGTAGCAAGTGAGTGTAGCGAGCGAACCTGATCACTACGAAGAACATTTGGAAAAAACTGGCAAAATGGTACATTCTACAACACATTTTTCATGATATATTCAATTGAATTCGCTTTAAAAGCATAGTAAATGATGACCTTACAGTGCACCAGGATACAACAATCTTTGTTCAATGATTCTTTCACTATCACCCTTCATCAGTGCACCTCATCTCTTCATAGCCCCTCTCTCACGTGTTCCATTTGTTTTATAGTGCCTCTCATATCTGTGTATGGTGTCAGAGCATTTTACATCACACACATACAGAGAGAATGAATCACACGTGTGTAAATTAGTTGATAGAAAATGTTACATAAAATAAAAAGGGATACAAGGTGTAGGAGTCACGTGCCATTCATACAAGTAGGCATTTTTTTTTAAAGTGCTAAGTCTGGAGGAGGACAGATTCGGGATTCAAAATGTAGCGCAGTGGTTGGGGTTGGCTTTACAAATAATAATGTATTTCTACCCAAACCCTTTCTAGCAACATCATGATGATGAAAGACTGAGAAAACATTACTTTCAAACCTGTACTATGCAGTTTGCATGTAGCTCTTTATTTATTTGAAAAGTTTTATATAGCGCTGGCTAGACCCAGAGGTATCCGAGCGCTTTACATGATGTAGGACATTGTTTCAGAACACTGGTACATAGTTACATCAGTTTCTGGAGCGTCACATAACATAGAAAGGGGGGAGACAGTGTAACAAAAGTTACAAGAGTTACTGAAGCATAGCATAACATAGAAAAAACAGGCAAGGGGGAAAATACTTCAGGGGACGCAGAAAAGTTCACGCTGGAAAAGGGGAGGTAGACAACTGTCTGCAGTTCACCTTTATCATGCCAGCGTTAAACTGATAGACCTTTTTTGCAATATTGATGACAGTTCATAGCTCGCTGTGCTAGATTACGGTTGTAAGTTATGAACTGCAAATAACAAAAGGATCTCTGTTACAAAAGCAGTAACCCACTGAGCTACGCACATAAAATACAGTTCTGTGATCTGAATAACGTGTTCTTTGCAGCAGGCATACTAGCGCTCTGCACTACGTTAGATGGGTCAAAACTGCCAATAGACAAAATAATCCAGCAGAAAGATGAACCCCCAGCAATATCAATCCTGACACTTTTATTGTTGCCTGAAAACTTCTGGATATACAAGGAACTCTGCAGTGAGAGTGAGAAGTGGGAGATTATAATGGCCAGGCCTGCTGATTTTGTTACGATGCGCGCTGATATTGCGGCACATCTGCAAAACCGCCCCCAGTAACAAAACCGGCCCTACACGCCTCCAGCCTCCCAGGGAAACGTCCAGTGCCTCGTTTGGCAAGTCCTGCCTTGATGAGGGGGCATTTAAGACTATGTGTAGGAGAGTAGGGTCTGCTTTCTATGTTCACCCCCACTTTTTGATTTTGCTTTACTGGTTTTCGACTTAGATGTGGCTGTGGGCCTGCTAATCAGACCCAGAGCCCTGCTGTTCTCTCTCTAAATTAATACTATGTACTTTAGGTGCATAACCCATTTGGATAGGATCACCTTATTGGCCCCTGTACAGTGTACCTTAGGTACCCAGGGCATAGGTGTACCCTAGGCCTACCAGGGGCTGCAGCATGTATTATGCCACCCCTGGCCTGGCCTTCCATTATGACACAACTGGCTGATCACTCAGCTGGGGCAAGGTTAGGTGTAGTATTCCTATACCTATCTTATATCTTATATATAGACACATGTGTATCTATCAGCCACTCCTAAGGCAGGCCTTAACAATCCTGGAGGCAGAGTGCTTGGTAACATGTGAGATGGTGCTCTAGCATGAGCTGAGCCTGTCTGCAGCTTTCGGAACCATGTCCTTATAGCTGTTCTATGATATAGCCTACCATATACTCTTAAAGTGCCTTATAATCTTAAACGGTTATGGTAACTATGGTTTGGCTTTATCAAAACATGTCGTGTAAGGTGTCTAACACTCGGGAATAATACCCCCATGCCATTTCTGGACATGAGAATATTATTCCCCCCTTCTAGAGGGAAAGACATGTTAAAATCATACTTCAACTGTTAGCCTCTGACCAAAGCCTCAGCATCACAAAATGGATGCTGCTGCCACGACACAAGTCTGACCTCCTGCAGCTGGGAGTGATCCCAGCCAGGGAGGCCTGGACAATAGGTTTCCTGCTTGGGGAGGTGCTAGCACCTCCCCAGACAGCCTTTAGTGTATTGGGGCAGGGTGGGCTGAAAGGAATGAGACATGCCTGGGGCACACAAGGTGTTCCTTGCATAGTCCAGTTCAAACCGGCGCTGGGGCACTCCAGCCCCAGCTCTGGCGCGAAACTGGACAAAGGGAAGTGGGTGTAACCACCCCCTCCCAGGTCCCACCCATAAGGCGTGACCTAGCAGGTATCCCAGCCCCCCAGATTAGTATAAGAGTGGGAGTTGGGCCTCAAGACTTTAGATTATCCTGAACCTGCAAAACTGAACAGAAACTCTGGACCTTCGACATTCGACGAAAGAAGAAGACTGAAGAATCTCCCTTGTAGCCAAGGAGTGGCTACCCTGTGCAAACAGGCACCATCAAGAGACTACCCTTTGCTTTGTGAAACGTTCGACGAGGAACCGACTGCAGAGCCCGACCAGAGCCTTGATTTCCAGACTTCTCCGACCCTCATCCACATCTGCAGCAGAGCTGAGACCCGTGGAGGCGACGAGCGACGTGGGACTGGCTACCTGGGAAAAGTGGCTAGTATCTTACAGCGCAGCTTCTGAGGTACCCTCGAAGTTGTGCACCGGGGATTGAGAAGCCCCAACCCCAAGCACCAACTGCACCGAAGATCAGCCCCCCACACTCCACGAGTCCTGCGTGGGGCCCTTCAGCATTTTCCTGCTTGCCGCGTCTGTCCGGTTGCTTGCCTGCTGGCTAGTAGCCTCTGTGACGACGCTCCCTGAAATCTTCTGCGCTGGTTTGGCTCCTCCAGACTGGCTCCCGCTTCTCTGCAAAGAAGAAGCACCCCAGACCTTCCTGGTCTGCACCAGAAGCAAGTCCTTTGTTCTTCGTGGGTTCCGCTTGCCAAGGCTTGGTGAGTCCTAGTCCAACTTCGACGCCGCCGACAGCAAGAGCCTTCGTGGGACAGCTCGCCTCCTGGTCCTGGTCGTCCTCGACGCTTCCTGGTCCTCCTGGCTGCAGCGACAAGCTTCACCTTCACCTGCAACTCTTCACGACATCGCCTGGTTCCTTCCTGGTTCCACGTGGTCACTGGCTAGTGACCTTGACTCTGTCCCTTCTGCTTGCAGGTTTCTTCTCTTCTTGATCCCAGCCTTGGGATCCACCGGACACTCTCCCCTGACTGCCTGTCAGCATCTTTCTTCAGGCATCCATAGGAGTCGACGACGAAAACGACGCATCTTCACCCCTATGCACCCGCAGCCTGTGGGCTAGGTAACTTGGGTACTCCGGTGCTCATCAGGATAGTGACTATCCTAGTGTCTAGTTTTCAAGTCTCAACTTCCTAGCTACTCCGGAAGTGTCCTAAATCTATCTATTTCTAAACTGTAACATTGCTATTGACTTTTACTCATTACGCGTGAGTGTTTCCACTCTGCACACGAATCCCGTGGGCCTCCCACTTCCTAACTAACGCTAGTGTAGTGTAGCCCCAGCGATTCCCTAGGCCTAGGCCTATTCTATTTCCGTGACAGTGGTTCTTATACCACTTATTTAGTATATGGTTTGCGTGGCCCCTAGGGCCTAACTGTATTACTTACCTGTGTGACTTACTGTATGCATTAATAAGACTGTGTTGTACTTACCTCTAAACTCATAAAGAGTGCTGAGGGTTTGCTTAGAATAAATACACTTTATTTTATATATATATCTGTTGTGGTGTCCTTTCATTTGGTATTCAAGGGATTATATATGGTATCACAGCTGGCTTCACATGCCATTCAGAGTTTAGCCTAAGACTGCTCTTGTCCATGCTACCACTAGGATAGCTGGTCTATAAGGTTGACTTTACAACCAATCACCATAAGGGTATTTGGACTGATATAAGGTGTACACTATAACTAGTGACATCATACATCAGGCCAACTTCTCACAGTACCCTCGAAGTTGTGCACCGGGGATTGAGAAGCCCCAACCCCAAGCACCCTCTGCACCAAAGATCAGCCCCCCCACACTCCACGAGTCCTGCGTGGGGCCCTTCTGCATTTTCCTGCTTGCCGCGTCTGTCCGGTTGCTTACCCGTTGGCTAGCGGCCTTTGCGACGACACACCTTTAAATCTTCACTGCTGGTTTGGCTCCTTCAGACTGGCTCCCGCTTCCTTGCAAAAGAGAAGCACCCCAGACCTTCCTGGTCTGCAGCAAGTCCTTCGTTCTTCGTGGGTCCCGCTTGCCAAGGCTTGGTGAGTCCTAGTTCAACTTCGACGCCGCCGACAGCAAGAGTCTTCGTGGGACAGCTCGCCTCCTGGTCCTGGTCGTCCTCGACGTCTCCTGGCACCCGTGGCTGCTGCGACAAGCTTCACCCTTCACCTGCAATCTTCACGACATCGCCTGGTTCCTTCCTGGTTCCACGTGGTCACTGGCTAGTGACCTTGACTCTGTCCCTTCTGCTTGCAGGTACTCTTCCTTCTTGATCCCGGCCTTGGGATCCACCGGACACTCTGCACTGACTGCCTGTCAGCAACTTTCCTTCAGGCATCCATAGAAGTCCACGACGAAACCCGACGCAAGTTCACACCTATGCACCCGCAGCCTGTGGGCTAGGTAACTTGGGTACTTCGGTTCTCACAAGGGTAGTGACGATCCTAGGGACTAGTTTCTGAGTCTCGACTTTCTAGCTTTACCAGAAGCGTCCTAAAACTGCTTATTTCAAAACAGTACTATTTCTATCGATTATACGCATTACGCGTGAGTGTTTCCACTCTGCACCTGAATCCCGTGGGCCTCCCACTTCCTAACTGTTGGTAGTGTAGTGTAGCCCCAGCGATTCCCTAGGCCTATCCTATTTCCGTGACAGTGGTCCTTATACCACTTCTTTAGTATATGGTTTGCGTGGCCCCTAGGGCCTAACTGTATTACTTACCTGTGTGACTTAATGTATGCTTAAATAAGACTGTGTTGTACTTACCTCGAATCTCATAAAGAGTGCTGAGGGTTTGACTAGAATAAATACACTTTATTTTATATATATATCTGTTGTGGTGTCCTTTCATTTGGTATTCAAGGGATTATATATGGTATCACAGCTGGCTTCACATGCCATTCAGAGTTTAGCCTAAGACTGCTCTTGTCCATGCTACCACTAGGATAGCTGGTCTATAAGGTGGACTTTACAACCAATCACCATAAGGGTTGCTTGGACTGATATAAGGTGTACACTAGAAAGAACTAGTGACATCATACATCAGGCCAACTTCTCACACTATGCAGGCTTGGTATTCGGCGCACTGACTTTGAAAAGCGCCAGCAGCAGGCTTCTGAGCAAATGTTTGTGCCCTGGCTCTTATTCTTTTACAAATTTAGCACTGCTTTAACCTGAATAAATAGGGGTTGGATTCCATTCAATATACATATTTCATACATTTGTAATCGTTGAAACCTTTTATGAGTTGGGATTCATCTCTTACAGGATTTTATGTTAGGTTAACCTAAATGCAAAACAAAGTAATAATCAAAATTAGATATGAAGTGTATACAAAAATATCTCATGCCACCCTGAATTGTTTAAAAGTCAAATATTGACCTATTGCCTGTGCATGTAATTCTAACAGATCTTTGCTCCAGGACAATGTTTACATGAAAGGCTTTCATTCAAAGTTTCCCTCTTGTCAGACAATTGTTTGTCAACGTTTAACATGAGTTGAAAAATAAATGGTGCTTCGATAAAAACTTCTTCACAGTGTTGATTAAGCACGGGGCAAATGCCTCTAAATAATTTGAGTTCTTTAGTGTGCTGCTTTCTTTAAATGTCCATGTTAGGAAACAGGCTTTTTGCAGGCCCCACTCCCACTTTTTGCCCATATTTGGGCTACTAACTGCTGCTTTTTCAACTCTGAGAGTGTACTGAGACCTGCTAACAGACCTCCGTGCCAGTGTTCCAACCACTTAAAAATATATGTTGAATTGGCTAGCCTAAATGTCCCTAGTAGATGGTACCAAGGATACCCAGGCATGTAAGTTTGAGTGTTCCCCCAGGGCTGCAGCACTGATTGTGCCATCCTGAATGTGACAAAGTACAAAATTGGTCCCAGCCTTCCACTGCAGCATGGAAGAGAAGTTTTAAAACTGCTAGTTCGACTTTGCCAATTAAACTAATGGCAAAGTCCCCACTTCCCTTAACAATATATACAAGTCTCCCCTAAGGAAGGCCTGTGGAGCCCTAAGCCAGAGAGCTGTATATTAATACGTAGGACATATTCCTTCAACATGTCCAAGGAGCAAAACTTCCGAATTGTTGTTTTTGCTATGGCTAACATAGCGCTACAGGCTGACCTCTCAGCCTGGCTAACTTCTGAATGGGACAACTTGAATATGTACTTCAAGGTATCAAATTAATCATGGCAGTAAACCAGACTTGATGCCCAAGTCATATTTAATGTCACTTTAACGGAAAGGCAACTTTTGGATAGTATCCTCTCTGTTGCACAGTTCGCCCAGTCTCATAGTCACTGGCCACCAGACAGCCTTCTGTCGTCCTGGGGAATAGTGTGAATGACTCCCAGGCTCAAACAATAGTGGCTTGTTACAGAGGTAGGTCTTACCTTCCTTGCAGGAAGCTACTCAGGGTGTTGGCTCCTAAGGCAAGCTTCAAAGGTGAAGCCGCCTTTGGTGGGCAAATGGCAATCACATTCCTTAGGGGCCGCCCTTCGTTCAAGTATCACAGGGCAAGAGGGATCCCGGTAGCCCATTAGTTAGTGAGCGCATCATCCCCTGATGGCCCTTTATGGGCATAAATATGGCACACCTGGCACCCTGAGCCTCAGATCATGCTGGAACTGGAGAAAGGACAGAATAAGGACTGTCCTGCTGATCCCAGGACCTCGCAAAAGAGGCTGCACCGTCTGCTGGACTGCACCTGCTGCACCTTGGGTTATCAAAGAGAGGACTGTGCCTGTGACTTCTGGTTAATGGAAAAGTGAATCCTGAGCCCCAGAACAAAGAAGTGACTCCAAGGGTAAGTCAGCTGATCCCCTAGAACCATAGCCAGGGCCATCAGAGCTGAAGTAGCCCATTCTGGCAAGTCAGCAACCACATTCTCCAAATCACCGCTGACAGCCGCTGGGCAACCCAAGAGACAGATCCTGGATGCCAAAATTTCCACCTGAGTCTGCTGGACCCGGGAGTGTCATCTGATTCCAGATTGGTACATTCTTCACCAAAGGATACCGCTGGACCCGCTGTGGATGGAGCTCAGTAGCCCAGCTGTAGCTGGTCTTCTTCTGGCTCAAAGAGGACTTCGAGGGACACCACCTCTGTTGCCAAAGTTGCCCCACCTCATCTGAGGACCAAAGGGTAACAGCAAGGACACCCCCGTCGACCGTACAGCACCCAGCGCATCTTTCAGCATTCTCAGCATCCTGTTTCTCTAGCATAAGAACCACTCCATTGAAGTATACAGTGGTCTTTATGTAAAGTGTGGAACTGGACTTTAGACTTCATTGGTGACCAGGTAAATGTCCAAATGCTCCTTAGTGACCCTCCCTGACCATCTCTCTGTCAGATTTGGCTGTCGCACTCAGGCCAGAGTAGCTGAAAACTTTTCAAAAGTTTCTAAATTTTTCAGTAACCAATGCTTGCTTGCATTTTGGAATTAAAAAGCTGAGATTTACGCTTTACTTAAAAATCTATATTGCCGGAACCCTCTCTGGATTTAGCTTATCTTTCTGTCGAAAAATTCACAAATATATTATCTATTTTTATAAATTGTTTTCCGATTTCTTTCATGTTGCAGGACTTTCTCATTTCGTTTTTTTGTGCTTCTAAATGCTTTCTACTAGCTTCTTTGTTTAAGCCTTGCTGCTCGAAGCCAAAGCTACCCAGGGTCGAGCTAAAGGTTTTACAAATGACCCTGACTGGCCCCAAGACACTTTTGCAAGTGTATTACATGGTAAGGTTGCACAACCATACCATACAATACACCACAAACCTCACAGTCCAGAAGAAATATCACTTTAAAATAATTAATTTAATTACAGTCCATTTCTAAAAAAAATAAAAGGTCTTTTCATTTCATAAAAAATACTTGTTTTTTGCATGCACACAAGTGGTTAATTTTATAAGGTGAAAGAAACTAACCTCGAATGCTTGGTGAAGGTACATCCACTAAAAGCTTTTGTTGATGAACAAAATAATCAAATCAAGACATCTCTTAATAACATGGAAAGGTTTGTTTCAGTCTCTACGAACAAAGCACAATTAATTAACTAGGCCTGTCATTGCTGATTTACGGCGAAAACTTGGCCAATTAAAAGTAATAAATAAATACATGTCATTAAGCAAGTAAAACAAATAAACTAAAACGTAATATTCACCCTGTGTTTTAGAACTTAATTAACAGATCGTGATACAGTCAAAGACTGTATCACGCCACACCATTTTGGACAGTGTGTGTAGTGTGACCAGACGGCTCTGTCTCTGGGAGATCACTTTTCCATTCCTGGACTTTACTTTCACATGTCAGTGCATTTGGGGATTGAAAGCATCGCCCTGCATCGCAAAGACAGTCTGGGGCGTTGGGTCTCTGCAAAACTCAAATAGCTGGGATGTCGTATTGCATGACTTTCAAAACAGCTGGCATACAGACGAGGAGCTCTAGGCTTCAACAGATGGCACTGACAGAGTAGCAGCGGTGGGGACACTAGGTGGCTAGGCTACCAATCTGCTCTCCTTTCCCCCCTCACGTGTAATCCAGAAGCATGACTTTCATTATGCATCAAGTGGCATACACAGGCGGAGGGGAAGCGACGAGGAGCGGCAGAGAACTGAGTTGGGCAGAGGTTCACGTTATTTTTTCTTTAAACCCAGTTTCCCGCCCTCCCCCGCATGCTATACTCACCCATGCATACCACTGCAGCCAGCTACAACAACCTACTTCAATACACCACGAGTCACGTACCAATAGGCGTTCCTGCAGCGCTCGCTGCGAGATGCACTAGAGGCCACGAACTGCACTGTTGCTTCAACTATTGTAACTTGTGATGTCTGTGTCATAGTAACTAAGCTGAGCTAATGCATGTTTCTGTACTACACTTCATGCTTAAAAACTAATAAAGAGATTTTTAAAAAATCAGTGCATTTTGGGAGTCAACCAATCAATTACTCAATCAATCAGGGGTTTGTATAATGCGGCTATTCACCTGTGAGGAGAGTCTCAAGACACTAGGGGGGCTGCTGATCGTTCTGGATGTGGAGGTTCAGTCAAAGAGCCAGGTCTTGTGGTCCTTCCTGAATTGAGTCAACAACGCTGATTGCCTGAGGTGGAGGGGCAGGCTGTTCCAGGTCTTGGCAGCAAGGTAAGAGAAGGATTTTCCTCCGCTTCTTGTCTTGTGGATCTGAGGGACGGAGGTCAGGGCGACTTGAACGGAGGGAGTTGTCTGGCAGGTGTGTGAAATGTGAGGCAGTGGTTTAGATATTCTGGCCCTACATCGTGGAGAGCTTTGTAGGCATGTGTGAGGAGCTTGAAGGTGATTCTCTTGTTGATTGGGAGCCAGTGGAGTTGTCAGAGGTGTTGTGCTATGTGGCTACGGCAGGGGATGTCGAGGACCAGTCTGGCTGGGGTGTTCTGGATGTTCTGTAGTTTCCTAAACTGTTTCTGGGTGATGCCAACGTAGCGTGCATAGCGTAGTCGAGTCTGCTGGCGAGGAGTTCATGGGTGACCGTCTTTATGGATTCTGTGGGGATCCTTTTGAATGTCTTTCGAAGCAGGTGGAGCGTGTGGAAGCAGGATGAGAATACTGCGTTGAGTTGGCGGTTCATTGAGAGAGAGGAGTCCAGTATGATGCAGCGGCTGCTTGCGTGGCCCATAAGGGTGGGAGGGGTCCATAGCATGGCAGACCACCATGAGTCATCCCAGGCTGAGGGAGAAGGTCCCAGGATGAGTACTTTGGTCTTGTCTGAGTTGAGCTTGAGGCAGCTGTCTTTCACCCAGCTAGCAACAGCCTTCATTCCGCTGTGAAAGTCGATTCTGGCGGCTGTGGGTTCGTTGGTGAGAGAGAGGATCAGCTGGGTGTCATCCACGTGGGAGACAATGTTGAGTCTGAGGCTTCTGGCGATGGCGGCAAGGGGGGCATGTAGATGTTTAAGAGAGTGGGGTCAGGGAGGAGCTCTGGGGCCCTCCGCAGCTGAACTCTGTAGCTTCTGAGAGGAATGGGGGGGGAAGTCTGACTCACTGTGTTCAGCCGGTAAGGTAGGAGTGGATCCAGTCCAGTACTTTGTCGTGGATGCCGGCATCATGGAGTCTCTTCATTAGAGTGTGGCGGGTGACGGTGTCGAATGAGGCCAAGAGGCCCAGTAGGATGAAGGCTGTGGTTTCGCCCTGGTCGAGGAGGGAGCGGATGTCGTCAGTGGCAGTGAGGAGTGCAGTCTCGGAGCTGTGGTTGCACCGGAAGCCTGATTGGGAGATGTGCATGCCATGGTTTTCTTCGATGAACACGGAGAGTTGGATGTTGATGGTCTTCTCAATGACTTTGGCTGGGAAGGGGAGAAAGGTGATGCGTCTGCAGTTCTTGATGTCTGTTGGGTCAGCGGGTGGCTTCTTCAGCAGGGGGTTGATCTCAGCGTGTTTCCAGTAGTCAGGGAAGGTGGCAGCTTCGATGGAGCAGTTGATGGTGCTGCGAAGCTGGGAGGCGGCTGCTCTATGGAAGATGTGGTACAGGCAAGGATCCGATGGGGCTCCTGAGTGGATGCTCTTCATGGTCTTAAGTGTGTCATCTGTGGTGAGCTGAGTCCAGTTGAGCACGATCTGTTGGGATGCGGCGTGGTTCCATGCGGTGGTGGCGGGCCTAGTGGTAGGGTCTTGGGTGTCGAGGCTGTCGTAGATCTGCCTGATCTTGTGGTGGAAGAAGGGGCTGAGTTTATTGCAGAGGTCTTGGGAGGGTGAGATGTCTATGGTCTCGCTTTTGGGCCTGGCAAACTCCTTGATGCTGGCACAGAGTTTTATGCTGTTGTGTGCGTTGCAATTGATTCTGTCATGAAAGGTCGTTTTCTTTGTGTTTTTGAGGAGAAGCTGGTGCGCATTGACGGTCGATTTGACTGTTGCGTGGGTGTTTGGGTTTTTGATTTTCCTCCATCTCTTTTTGAGTCGTCTGCAGGTGCGAGTGAACTCATGGAGGGTGGGAGTGAACCAGCAGGCTTTCTTGGAGTGTTGCATGTCTGGTATCTTCTTGAGGGGTGCCAGAGTGTCGGCAAAGTCGGAGATCCATCGGTGAAGGCTGCGCACTGCGGTGTTGGCATCTGTTGGAGTAGGCGGAGTGGTCGTGCTGAGGAAGTCATCGGGGAAGTTCTTTGGTTGCCCTGTTCCAGCTACGACAGTGGGGAGCGAGGGTGATGAGGGCGGTAGTGTACGGTGGGCATGGCGAAGGCGAGATGCATACAGTCGTGGTCGGTCCAGAGGAGTTCGGTGGTGTGGCAGTATATGATGTTCCCTTCCCGCTAGTGGAGAAAATAGGGTCGAGTGTGTGTCTGGCTGTGTGGGTTGGTGCGGTGACTTGCTGCTAGAGTCCGATGTTGGCGAGGTTCTCCAGTAGGAAGGCAGTGTTCTGGTCACTGGGATTGTCCAGGTGGAAGTTGAGGTCTCAGAGTATGATGTGATTGGTGGATGCGAGAGCCTGGGGTGCAAGGAGGTCTGTGATGCTGTTAATGAAGGGCGGGGGACCTGTAGATGAGGGGGCTGCAGAGGGTGGTGTTGGTTTGGATCTGAAAGTTGAGGTGTTCCATGGTTGTCATTGGGTCCTTTGCGTGCGTGGTCAGTCGGAGGGTGTTCTTGTGCATGGTGACGATGCCTACTCCTGGTCGGTTGGTGCGGTCCTTGCGGGTCATTATGTAGCCATCGGGAATGGTGATGGTGATGTCCGGTCCAGAACAGGGGTTGGTCCAGATTTTCGTGAAGTAGGCGATGTTGGGAGAGGTGGCATCAGGAAGGTCCCAGATTTCTGTGAAGCGTTTGTGGGGGGATTGCACCTTGAGGCGGATGCAGTTCAGTAGGTCAGTGCGGTTGGTCGGCTGAGCGGCGAGAGGGGCAGATTTGTTGGAGTGGGTGAAGGTGTGGCTGCAGTTCCGGCAAGCGAAGGGTCCATGGGTCTCCTTTGTAGATGCGAGGTGGCGTGGTGTCCTGAGGGTAAGGAGAGTGCTGGCGTCATAATGGTGGAATGTCCGAGAACTAGGGTCCATGGCGCTGGGCGCGGTCCAGGCGTGGACGAGGCAGACTGGCTTGCCTGTGGTGCGCAGGCGGCCTCCATTATGTTGTGCTGCGGGGTTGCTGGACAGCTGAGAGGCGGGAAATGCAGGAAGGGTCACTGGAGGGGGGTGAGCCACGGTAGATTTCAGGGGTGGCAGTGAAAAAAAGGCAAGAAAAAGCAGAGTAAAACAGAAATTAAGGCAGAAACCGAAAGAAGAGCTGAAATAGGGAAAAAGCAAAAAAGAGAGACAGTGACGCTCTGCCACTAGACCACCAAGTATGAGGCGCAGGCAGGAGCATGCGGGTGGAGGAAGGTCTCGAACTCCTGACCAGTGGGCCACCAGCAGCAACGGGGCAGCAGCAGCTACCAGGCAGAACTGCACCGTGAAAGGAGCAAGTCCACTAGAAGGTCCGTGGAGTTGTAGTCTAGGTTCATTTTAATTGAGGCCATTGGACCAACACACCTCATAATTATGATATGTAAAATCAAATTCTAGGACTGAAAAAGTGGTTTCCCGGTCACATGGATCCATTTGGTCAACCTAAGTGTGACAGTACCCAGTGCTGGGTGGTTTCGGCAGATGGGGTGAGCTTCGGGTGATGAAAGGGCTCTATGTCACTGGGACAACCCTTTTCTATTCCTGGACTTTTCTTATACATATTGTTATCATGTGTGCTGGTCCCAGAATGCACTACTGCAGTGCTTTCCAAACATTTTAGAACCACAAACAGATTTTTATAACCGGAATCTTTTGCGACCCACCTAGCTTTGATAGACCTCAGAGAGGGGCGATTTCTAACCGCAGTTCTTTGTAAATTTCACGGCCTTGACCATGTCTTTATGGGACTGTGGCCAAGATATTGAGCTGCCCATAAAAGTGGAAGATGGTGAATTGCACTTGAGCTGGATCACTTTTCTGAGTGGGATCCTGGCCTGGGCCATCTGTTCACTAAAATCACAAGGCTTGGGGGGCGTGGCTTAGCAAGCCAGCATGGCGGACGGCTTCTAATTAGGCTCCGTCCAGCCCTTCAGTTATCCTGCTCCTCTGGCCACGATACCCCCCGCCTGCCATGCCTGGAGGTTGGGAGCCGCGGCGCCGCTGGTTGGTGTAGTTTGGGAACCGGAGCGGCATCCTGCAGCGGCGACGGGATCGGGTCGGCGGTGAGGCCTGTGGGCGGCACTGAAGCCGCGGCCTCGGGTGCGGCCCGGCTGGCGGATCCTGTGGCGGCGGAGCGGCTGTGGAGAGGTGGCCCCCCCGCCGGAGGCACAGAGTTTGTTCTCCTGCTAGCGGGGGGGTTTTCATGAGTGGCGCCAATCCGCCCCCCCCCCCCCCCCCTCCCCCCCAGTGATCGACGGTCGGTCGGACCGAGGGGGAGAGAGTTGGCGAACGGGGAGGTGCTCGCTGCAGAGGATGCCATTTTGGTCCCCCGGCCGGGGAGCTCCCGGGGCCCGTGCATGGTCCGGTGGTGTTGGCGATCGGCGGAGGATCGCCCTTCCTGGTGCATCGCAGGTCTGGCCATTGTGGAGTCGGGGCCTGGTGCATGGCCCCCGAGCTGCGGAGGCGGGCCCGGCCGTTGTGGCTCGTGGATGGACTTTCGCCCCTCCGCTCTAGGCCTCCGGAACACCCCGGCTATTGCGGAGGATTGCACCTAGCTGTCGGCAGTCGGATCGGGCTGCGGGGAGGAGCCGGGCGTCACGGGGTGAGTAGGCCTGCTCTCTGCGGTTGGGCTTGGGTCCCTGCCCCCCCCTCCAATCCAGGTCCGCGTGGGGGTTCGGCGGTGCTGTCGGACCCCGTGGGGGTGCAAGGGGGTGACCGCGGCCTGTAGAGCCTACAGCGTTTCTTGGATGGCCCTGAGGCGCATCCTGTCTGTTCCCCGGGGCCTGCCTGTCACCCGTGGAGGCACCATTGAGGACACAGGCTCTGGGGCATACAGAGATATTGGTGGCC
Source organism: Triturus cristatus (assembly GCF_964204655.1). Lineage (NCBI taxonomy): Eukaryota > Metazoa > Chordata > Amphibia > Caudata > Salamandridae > Triturus > Triturus cristatus. The sequence continues at coordinate 156,836,370 of NC_140579.1, forward strand.
TATACAGCGATTCTGGGGCGCCCTGGCAGAACTCTCATCCCCCGCAGGGTCGTTGAGTGGCATTGACATCCGTCCGTTGGGTGGTGTGGAGCGGTGCCACCTGACACACGAGGGTTAGGGACAATCGGCAACGGCACCCCGACGTCCGCATCGGCAGTTGGATCGAGCTGAGCGGACCGCTGCCGGACAGTAGTGTCGTCCTGAGCTACTTACGATACCCTATCGGGGTACACGGTGACAGCGCCTGCCCGAGGGAAGGGGGATCACGAGGGTCTACCCGACTCACCATGACAAGGGATAAAACCAGTGGAGGGTCCTCCAAGCAAAGCACGCTGGACAAGTTTGCTGGCCCTGGGGGCTCCGCCGGGGCAGTGGGTGGGGCCCAGGGTGCTGTACCGGACAATGCTGCCCTCCTGGCAGCTATTACCCAGTCCAGGGACGCCCTGGATGCCAAAATAGGGGTAGTGGGCTCAGATGTAATGTTGCTGCGCCAGGACCTGCGTAATGCGGTGGCACGCATCACTGAGACTGAAACACGGATCTCGGGGGTAGAGGATGTGGTGACTACCCTGCAGCAACGAGTGGCGTCTCTGGAGACTACCCAGCGGGGCTTGGCATCTAGGGTGGAAGATGCGGAGGGCAGGGCCCGGCATAACAACCTCCGCTTTGTTTGTTTTCCAGAAGGATGTGAGTCTGGAAATATGGAGAGGTTTCTCACCCAGTGGCTGGAGAGCTGGCTACCAATCGACTCCCTTTCGAAATGCTTTGTGGTGGAGCGGGCACATAGAGCCCTGATGCAGAAGCCTCCCCCCGGGGCCCGGCAGAGGCCAGTGATTGCGAAACTACTTAATTATCATGATCGGGATGTGATCCTTAACCCCTTCAGTGCCCATGACGAGCTGGACTCGTCATGGGCTGCGGTGGCGCTGTGCCCATAACGAGTCCAGCTCGTCATGAACTCCGCCCGCTAATGCAAGGCGCGGCACTGGGCGGGGAAAGGGGCGGGCATGCAAGGGGTTAAGCAAGCCAGGGCCCACGAACCTTTGCAGTTTAACAATGCCCATATCCTTATATTCCTGGACTATAATAAACAGACTCAGCAACAGCGGCAATCATTTCTTGCGGCTAAAGCCCGCCTGCAGGAACTCAGGCTTCCATATGCGTTGCTCTACCCGGCCTGGCTGCGGGTTGTCTACCACTCCCGCACGTACTTATTTGACTCTCCGGAGGAGGTTTTCCGTTGGACGGATGAGACGGTGCGGCTGCGCCCTCACTCCCCGCCAGGGAAGGAATCCGACTCATCCTCGAGCGGGGTGGCCCGGAGCGTGCCTGGTGGCCGGGTGAAGGGGTCTCGCCGCTCCAGGTCCAGGAGGCGATCCAGCGTTGGATCAAACAGCACCAGCTGACTGATTTATCCTTGTACATGCGCATTTATGATTCTTGGATATGTTTATGGTGTTCAGGGGAGTTCTATGAAGGCCGACATCCCTGTTGGTTATACCAGAAGGGGATGGGGGCTAGGGGATGATGGGCTGTACATTGGCGGGTGTGGGGTGGTACCCCCTGTTGGGGTCTACCGGCTCTGCCTGCCGCGACAGGTACTTCACTGTTTGAGGTATGGGGTGGGGGTAGGGGGTTGGTTGGGTTGTTTTGGAAGCTGTTGTTGTTTTCTTATCGCGCTGTCCAATTGCAGGTCAGGGTTGCGCTGTGTGACATGTCCTGGGTTACCGGGACTCTTCCTGTTTCTGATGTTTTGGCATGGCCGCCACTACGGGTACATCGCTGGATTCCTTGGGGTCCCTGCGCATTTTGAGCTCGAATATCAGAGGGGCGCTAGATAAGATCAAGCGTGGTGCTATCCTTAAGCAGGCTAAACGCGCCGGCATCTTGATTCTACAAGAGACACACCTTATGGGGACGAAAGCACTGTGCTTTCAGCGTTTTGGATATATCCAGGTGTTCCATGCGGGCTTTGTGCGAGGTTCAAGGGGAGTGGCAGTCTTGATCCATAGACGAGTTCCTTACATCCACGTTAGAGCATGGGGTGATAAGCAGGGCAGATATCTTTTCCTACAGGGTACGTTGTGGGGTGAGTCCGTGATTTTTGGAAGCGTGTAAGCCCCACCGCCGCTGTCCTGGGGTTTCTAGAGAAAATTGTGACTGTGTGGGCAGACATCCCAAAGGGACTGGCAGTGGTTGGTGGGGACTGGAACGATGTGCTGGATCTTGCTCTTGACAGGCGGAGGACCGACGGGGCCCGATGGGTTGCAATTCCACCAAGCTTCATTCCCTCGTGATGGGCCAGGAGTGGGATGACCCATGGCGTCGGTTGCATGGCAGGGCTCCGGGGTTCACCTATCTCTCGGCGGTCCACGACTCCTTCTATCGTTTTGATTATATCTTTGTGTCTCTGGGTGATGCTGGCAGGGTGGTGGAGGCTGATATTCTCCCTCGGGGGCTATCTGATCACTCGCCGGTGGCCATTACGCTGCGTGCTGGCTCTGCGCGAGGACCATTCCGCTGGCGTCCTTCCGTGTGGAACCTCCAACAGGCGTAATATAGGGAACACATGGGGGACGCCATAGATCATTATTTGCTGCAAAATGTGGGAACGGTGTCGGCAGTGGCGTCCCTGTGGGAGGCGATGAAGGCCACACTCCGTGGGGTTGATATCTCCAGGGAATCTCTTGTTCGGGCAGAGGCGCGAAGATCTTAGATCTAGAAACGCGCAGTGTAGATGGGGGGGGGCGGGTCCGCCGCCAATTGTTGCTCTCTTCCCTTTTGCTGGACGAAGCCCGCCAGGCGTGGTTGGCAACCCGCAGCAGGATACATCAGTGGGGGGACAAATCGAGCAAACTCTTACAAAGGTTGTGCCAAGGGGCGACAGGCTCCCTTGTTCTCCCGGGTGTAGTTGGACCCGTTGGAGCACCAATCTCGGATCCGTCGGCCATCGCAGAACGCTTCGCGGCCTATTACGCGGACCTCTATGCTCCCCGAGAATGTTTGCCGGCAGAGGTTATTGCCCGATTTTTAGATGATCTTCCGCCCAGAACTCTGACCGACGAGGTAAGAGCGGACCTTGATCGCCCATTCTCGGTAGATGAACTGAACTCTGCTCTTCAGGAGCTGCAGCCTGGTAAGGCGCCCGGTCCTAATGGATTCCCGAACGAATTCTTTAAACGATACTCCCAGCAGCTCGGTCCTCATTATTGTAGGGTGGTGGAGGAGGCTAGGGAGGCTGGTCGTTTGCCCAGAGACTGGCGGCATGCTGAGGTGGTGGTATTCCACAAACCCGGCTGGCCTCCTGAACACCATGCATCCTATCGTCCTATCTCCCTTCTTAATGTAGAGGCTAAGGTTTTGGCCAAGGCGCTTGCTAATCGTCTCCGTCCCCACGTCTCGTCTATTGTTCATCCAGACCAGGCCGGGTTTATGCCTCAGCGGGCGACCCGTCATAACATACGCAGAGCTCATACAGCAATTGCGGCAGTAGAGAGCTTGGGGGTACACGCGGCCCTATTGCTTGCGGCTATGGATCGAGCTTTTGATTCATTGAGCTGGGAATATTTATTCGCCCTCCTACGCAGATTGAATTTAGGACCTCGCTTTCTCTCCTATCTGACTTTACTTTACACAGACATAACAGCGTCTGTGCGTGTGGCTGGCTCTGTCTCGTCGGTCTTTTCCATTGGTCGAGGCACCAGGCAGGGGTCTGTTCGCCCTGGCAATGGAGCCCCTAGCTGCTTGGGTGCGTGTCGATGCGCAGGTGTCAGGGCTCAAATGGGCCAATGGCTTGTCGGATCGTATCGCTTTATATGTGAACGACGTGCTATTCTTTCTTACACAACTGGATAGGACGGGCCCGCGGTTGTTGCGTATCATGCAGGTGTTTGGGGAGACTACCGGCTTGTATATGAATGAGCGTAAGTCTACCCTTTGGGTCCTGGGGGGAGGGGCTGACCCTGGTGCCTGGGCCTCCGCGGTGCAGGTGGCGCGTGGCGGGCTGAAATATTTGGGTGTGTTCCTCTCGGACGCTCGGTCGACTTCCTGGGAAAAGAACTTGGTGCCGGTATGGAACAAGGTGCGTGAAGATCTCAGAGTCTGGTCCCACATGCCCCTATCTATATATGGCCGCTCGGCCATTTTCAAGATGGTTGCTCTTCCTCGATTGCTGTATCATTTGCAAAACCATCCATATCCTATATCCTCTGGTTGGTTCCGCCAGGTGAAAGCGACTCTGGGACAGTTTCTCTGGGGCGGGGGGGGGGGGGTTGTGAGGGTGGCTCTCCGTACTTGCTTTAAATCCACGTATTGCGGGGGACTCGCTACTTCCGACATTCTCTCGTACTATATGGCCTCCCCCCTGCTGGTCCTTAATGAATGGTGGTATGGCGACAGGTCGGATCCAGCGTATATCCTGGAGCGCCGCTTAATGGGAGATCATTCACTGCATACACTCCTTTATTCTGCGCCCTTGCGGCGCTCTTTGCCGAGTGTGACACGACTGGTGTTTCAGGTTTGGAGACAGGCGTTGTGGAGGATGGGTTGGTGGAATCGCCTAACTAGAGAGACGCCGCTTTGGCGAAATGGAGGCCTGCAGCAGTTGGCGACCTTGCCCGGCTTCCAGGACTGGGATGCGATTGGGATCTCCACTTGGGGGATGTCATGAGGGGTCCTGTCCTGAAATCCTTCCAAGATTTGCAGAACGACTTTCAAATGGCGCGCACTCAATTTTTTAAATATCTGCAGTTCCGGCATGCTCTCTCTCCCAGCTTGGCGGGTCTGGAGGAGATGGACGATTTCAGTCCAATAGAGGCGAAAGTTTTCATGGGGGACTTGCTGGACCATAAGATATCGAAAATATACCAGTCCCTTGTGACACACTGCTCCACATCTCTGCAGCGTCTCCGTGGGGTATGGGAGGAGGATATGGGCCCACTTGAGGAGGAGGAATGGACGGAGGCCCTGGCCTCCCCACGTGGGGCGGCCATTGCCATGAGCCTTCGACTCATCCAGTTTAAATACCTCCATAGAGTGTATTTTACTAGAGTTAGACTGTACAGGGCTGGTCTGGTGGCATCCCGAATTGCCTTCGCTGCTTGCATGAAGAAGGGACGCTGCTACATACTATATGGGATTGTTCTGCGCTAACTAGGTTCTGGCGGGGTGTACTGGCATGCCTCTCAGAGGTTCTGGGTTGGGACCTCCCTCGGTCTCCTAAACTAGTGCTCCTGCAGGTTATGGATGATATAGGGGCCAATGTCTACAAGGGTCACCTGATGCTCCTCGGCTTTACCCTTGCCAAGCGCGACATTGCGAGGGCTTGGAAGGCGACGGCCGCACCCTCCGTGTCAGTGTGGAAGGCAGGGCTGGATTTCTGCATGGGCCTGGAGGCCCCCATTTTTGTGGCACGAGGCTGCCCGCGTAAACATTATAAAATCTGGAAACGGTGGGCAGATTACAGGGGATTGGAATTGGAACCCACTCCAGCGTAGTAATTGTGTGGGTGGTATTCTTTCTCTCCTTTGTTTTGGGGGGGCATGTAACATATGTGTATTGGGCGAAGTGGTGTCTTACGGACATGTTCCATAGCGAGGGTAGAACTGTAGCTCCGAACATACTTGCTGATTTTGCTGGGTTGGCGGTGCGATGGGGTGGGGGGTGTTCTTTGCTCGTTTGTTTAATGGGGTTGCATTTTATATGCATGCCCCCTATGTATTTCTCTTTTGTTATTTCATGAGAAAACCGTCAAAGACAGGATTTTGTTCATTGATGCTACGGAAGCCTCTGGGTTACAGAGCTCCGCTAAATGTGTATTTGACAAATAAAATTTGTTTACAAAAAAAAAAAAAATCACAAGGCTTCTAAAAAATCTTGTTGTCGATACCAGTGATTTTAGCAAACTTGAAAAAACAACTTCTGCAGCAGAGTATGGGGTAAGGCCTCATATCCGTGTTCGTGTTAAAGCAAGGCCCAGTAGCGCATTTTTAACTCCATATATGTATTCCAGTTTTAAATAATGCAAACACTGACCAAGTGCATTTTAACATTTTACATGAGCACCAGATTACGTTACATATGGTCAGACTCATTTTATTTCAAGTATAGGTGATTCACTGATTTGCCCAGAGCCAATGCCAGAAACCTGGTTTCCAACATTCAAATTCAGCAGCTCTGGCTGGCAGGTCACATCCATACTTCTCCATTTAATAAATAAACAAATGGGATGATTGTGTATGAACAATTGTTACTTACCTGTAAACAGGTGGTTCTCCAGTATTGGTGTCTTTCATAGATTCACATGCTTGAATATTCCCCGTCGTCGGAGTGGGAGTCCCACGGTAAATAATATAGCAATATATACAGCCATAATATATATATATTACCTACTGGCGGTCGCCAGTAGGTAGTTATAGTTAGGACCACGTTTCCATAGGAAAACCTCAACATTCTATTTGGAATAACTTTGGCGCCGGTCGACGAATCCTCGCGAATTTCTCAAAATAGGTGGGGCGCTACGCTCCGCTCCTACCCTGAAAGTCTCGGGGGGATTCGTCAAGCGGGGGCTGAGATAAAAGGGGGGTCCCAAAACGCGTTTTTCCCATGCATTTTTCCATAGGACCTTTAGAACGAGCTACAGCCCGAACGGCTGAACAGAATTACTAGAAATTTGGCAGAGAGGTAGTCCCTAGGTCAAGGAAGTGCCTTTTGTAGGTTTGGTGTAAATCTGTTCAGTAGATTCTGAGAAAATAGCCTTTAAATCAATATATATATCTGAGCCCGCTTACGGTACGCTTACCGTACGCTTACCGTACGCTTACCGTAAGCTTACGGTGGCGTGCGCGAGCGCGATTCTGATTGGCTCTTAGATCTTAGTAAACATTCGAATCGGCCGAAACCAGGAAGCGGCGTCCGCCATTTTGTCTCTCGCACTGAGTGTTGTTTATCAAACATGATGGCCAAAAACATGTTACGGGGCTGTTTTGACAACTCCCTCCCACATAGTCATGTTGAGGGAGTCCCCAAACATCCCCCAAGAGCAAAAACGGTTTTATTTTTTTTTCGGCAATTTCGCGGGGTACGCTTACCGTACGCTTACCGTACGCTTACCGTAAGCTTACCGTACGCTTACGGTAAAAAAATAAAAATAAAAAAAACACTATCCACACTTACCCCACCCCCTGTGCTTTTGGTGGCCGCAGGCCACCAAATGTGCAGGGCTTATTAATAGAGAAAAAAAACGTAATTTTGGCAACATGAAATTATAAAATCGAAATAAAAAAAACACTATCCACATTGACCTCACCCCCTGTGCTTTTGGTGGCCGAAGGCCACCAAATGTACAGGGCTTATTAAAGTTGATAAAAACCGTGCACGGAACGAACTGCGTTAAGTGGGCGCGCACGCCACAAATGGCGTAAAGTAACTTAGCATTTAAAAAACCGTACAAATTCACTGAAAAAACCATAGGTTTCACACACGTTATAGTTAGGAAATAGCATTTAAAAAACCTTGCTAATTCACTGAAAAAACCATAGGTTTCACACATGTTATAGTTAGCTGGACATTTTACTGATAAAAAACCAATGAAATTCCCCCGTTATAGTTACTGTAGGCAACTATAACTCACGCGACCGTAATCCTCTGCTGATGACATATGTGTCTTTATGAAAAAAAAATATTTGTAATATATGTATAGCTAAAATTTAATGGAAGAAGATATGGGCAAATAAGTGTCTAAATACAGTATTAGCATCAGCAGAGGATTGCGGTCGCGTGAGTTATAGTTGCCTACAGTAACTATAACGGGGGAATTTCATTGGTTTTTTATCAGTAAAATGTCCAGCTAACTATAACATGTGTGAAACCTATGGTTTTTTCAGTGAATATATATATATATATATACACATATACATAAGTAATCATATAAAAACAGAGATATAAGTAAGTGATAACGTCAAGAATGTCCCTATATGAAATCTCCATAGAGATGCATGGAAAGAGAAAAAAGACATTCGCAGTCTATCTCTGTCATTATGTTAGTCCAAACTACGGCCAATCAGGCGCCAGCTCCTCTCTAGAACCTTCTCCTCAGAGCTCCTCACCTCAGATTTTCGTAGCACCAAAGTGACTTTTAGAGTGTATGAGGAGAAGAGAGCCTCTGAAGGGAGGAGGGAGGGTCGCATGTGAATCTATGAAAGACACCAATACTGGAGAACCACCTGTTTACAGGTAAGTAACAATTGTTCTTCTCCAGTATTGGGGTGTCTTTCATAGATTCACATGCTTGAATATAGAATAGCTAGCAGTAACAATCATCATTGTTTCCATGATCACACAGCTTCGAAATTGTAATGACAATCAATCTTCTTATGCATATGACAGTACTGAATAACTGTAACAGTATAAATGCATCATTATGTCAATTATAAATGGAAACAATATGGAGGAGGGAAGGAAGAGGCTCATCTTATTTAAAAAGATTGCGAAGCACTGCCTGCCCAACTGCAGCATACTCCTCCTTTAAAGATTGTCAAGCAATAGTGTCTTGTAAACGTGTGTCTGCTCGACCACGTAGCTGCTCTGCAGATCTGATGCAAAGGCACTCCAGCAAATAAAACAGTTGAGGAAGACATTGCTCTGGTGGAGTGAGCCCTCACTGGTGACTGCAATGGCTTGTTTGCCTTTTTATGGCAGAAGACGATGGCAGCTGAAACTCAACGTGCAATAGTTGGTTTCGTCACTGGACGACCCTTGTGAAAGCGTCCAAACGCTATGAATAGTTGATCAGTCTTTCGTAAAGCAGCCGTTCTGCTGATGTAGAATGTTAAACATCGTTACACATCCAGGGAATGTAATCTCTGCTCCGCAGGAGTTTGCGGATTAGCAAAGAAAGTTCTTAAAATCACTGGTTCATTAATATGAAAGTCTGAAGGCACCTTCGGCAAGAAAGTTGGATTTGTACGCAATACTACAGAATCTGGTTTGAACTGTAGGAAAAAGGTGGATTTACTGTAAATGCATGAATGTCACGGACGCGACGTGAAGACGTTAGCGCCCGAAGAAGAGCCACCTTCCATGTTAGATACTTCAACTCGACCTTGTGAATCGGTTCGTACGGTGGTCTCATTAGTTGAGCCAATACGATGTTCAGATGCCACAATGGAGGAGGGCGTCTAACAGGAGGAAATTTGCAAAATAACCCCTAGAAGAATTGATGGATAATCCTTGAAGAACAAAGGGAAGTTGAACCATCCTGACGGAAACGGGAAATTGCCGCCAGAAAAAACCCCTAAAGGTTGCATGAGAGAATCCGGAGTTAGCAAAATGCAAGAAAAAACGGTAACAATTGTTCTGGATTGGAGTGAAAACGGGTGCGCCCCATTAGATGCACACCAATGGAGAACCTTTTCCACTTTAATTTGTACGTTTTCACCGTAGAAAGAGCCCTCGCCTGAGCCAAAATGTCTCTACAGTCCTGTGGAATGTCTAAATGGGCAAATTCACAGTGCTCAGGTTCCAAGCTGATAAGCTCAGTGAGGAGGGATTCGGATGACAAATCTTTTTTTTTTTTTTTTTTTTTCTTGTCCATCGTCAGAGATCTGCACGAGGATGTAGAAGGATTGGTTCGCATTGAGACAGTAGGAGTAGTTCTGAGAACCATGCCTGTCGAGGCCAACGGGGGGCTATAGAAGTAGATGGCAAGGTTGCCTCCGCATCTTCCACAGAAACTCGAGGTATGAGTGGGATTGGGGGAAGAACAAACGTAGTCAAACAGATTGTACCAGTTCATCAAAAAGGCATTGCCCAGAGATCCTTTGTGGGGATGCCAGCTTGCGTAATCTCGGCATTTCCGGTTCTCTAGTGTGGCAAAGAGATCCAGCTGTGGGCGACCCTATCGTTGAAATATCCTCTCTAGAGTTGGTTGATGCAACTCCCATTCGTGGGTCGAAGAGGAGGAACTGCTCAGGGAATCCGCCAGGATATTGGATACCCCCGGTCGATGAACTGTTGCAATCATGATGCGATGGTTGACAGACCAATCCCAAATCGACTGAGCTAGTCGAGACAGTTTTGGAGATTTTGTTCCGCCCTGCTTGTTTATATAGTGCATGCAGGTTGTATTGTCTGTCTGTATCAGGACTGATTCTCCTTGGATTAAAGGATGAAAAGCTTTGAGAGCCAGAAATATATAGCCATGAGTTCCAACCTGTTGGCGTGGCAGGTTTTTATTTATTTATTATTATTATTATTTTTATTTATTTTTTATTTTTTTTGACATAGACCATTTTCCTTTTATTGATAAATCCTCCAAATGAGCACCCCATCCTTCCAGAGAGGCGTCTGTTATTGTCATGTCTGGTATCATTGTCAGAAAAGAAATGCCTTCCGTTTGATTTAACGGTTGTGTCCACCACTTTAGCGCCAACCTCATCCGATCTGTGACGTTTACAACATTGTTTACAGAACCTGTAACCTGGCGTTTTTGGACATCCAGTTCTCCTTGGATGGGGCGTGTCTGTAATCTGTAATGAGGGATCAATGCAATGCATGATGACGCCATTTTCAGAAATGACTTCAATATTCTTACAGAAACGGATCTTTTTGATCCGATAAGGGTTACCAGTCGGAGAATTTTTTTTTTTGAAGACGGTCTTGGGAGAGAAGTGCCCTTGCTGACACTGTGTCTAAAGTTGCTCCCAGAAAATCCGTGCGATGAGAAGGCTGTAGATGGGACTTTGTGGTATTTATGGAGAGCCCTGAGGCGCGAAAACACCTCCTGGCAAAGATGTGTGTGTTGTAGAAGTTGAACTTTTGATCGTGATCTTAGGAGATAGTCGTCCAGATATAGAAAGATCTGAACACCCTGGAAACGTAGGACGCTACCACAGGGGCTAGCACCCTTGTAAACACTCGAGGGGCCGAGCGTAGTCCAATTGGTTATACTTTGAACTGGAAAATCCTCTCGACCCACTCAAACACGAAGAAATTTCCGATGTTGTCGTAGTGTGGAGATATGCAAATATGCATCTTGGAGGTCGATTGTTTCCATGAAATCTCCTTGTGAAAATAATCGCAAGATCTCTACAAGCGTACGCCTATGAAAAAAAAATTGTTTCTTTAGATACCTGCTGAGAGCCCTCAGATCTAGAATGGGCTTCCATTCCCCCTTCCTCTTGGTGATAAGGAAGAATCAGGAATAAATCCTTTCCCTCTTTTGAGATCTTGGTACTATTCCTATGGCTCCCTTGTGTTATAGAAGTTGAACTTGTTGTAACAGTTCTTTGATATGAGCCGGTGGTAGTCCGGTAGGTGGTATGGGTGGAGGGAATTCGATGAACTCCAAAGTGTGACCTCTTTCTATAATTTCCAAAACCCACCGGTTCCTTGTATGGAGGACCATTGAAAATAGTACCGATAGATTCGACCTCCAATTTTCTGGGACTGATACAAGTCATGTCTCTTAGGAGTGGAACCCTTGTAAGAGGATTTTCCTGTGTAAATCTTGGAAGACTGCTGTCGAGAAGTTTGCTGTTGGTTAGAGGAATATTGGTTTGAACCCTGGTTATAAGGTCGATATTGATTGTTTCCTCTTCGAAAATTAGAGGAGGTGCCGCGTCCGCGTGCACCCCGAAAGGGCTGTTTTCGAAATTGCAATGTGCCCAGAGAGCGAGCAGTGTCTGTATCTTTCTTTATCGATTGGAGAGCTTCATCCACATGATCTCCGAGTAAAGCCTCTTCGTCATATGCCATGGTCTTTGACGGTTCCGGCAGTTGCTCAACTAGTGTTGACATATCCGCCCATACTTGACGGTCCTAACGACCCAGGACGGCTAAAGCGTTAGCCGCTCTCACCATGGTGGAAGCCATCGAAGAGAATTTTCACCCTATGGCATCCAAACGACATCCACCACGATCAGGTGGTGCAGTGATCGTAGATGCAGGGTTTCTAGCCCGGCGTTGCGCTGCCTGTGTGACTACAGAATCTGGCTTCACTTGACCAGTGAGGCACGCTGGTGCTCCTAATGGTGATTTGTACTTTTTCTCCAATATAGGCATCCGTGCTGGAAAACTATTTTAGGCCTTCATAATCTTTTTGCCTTCCTCCCAAATAAATTCGATTATAGGGATTGTATGTGTTTAACAGGCTGATCTTTGAAATCGTACAGGAAATATTCCTTCGTTAATTTGAACCTTTGTGCTGTCCTATCCCTTAACTGGTGGAACTTGCATATCAACAGGTGGTGAGTCACCAGGTAGCACCGGAGAGGGAGATGGTGTTTGGGCATGATAGTTATCCCACTCCGCCATACCATCATCATCATCATCAGCATCGCCACCATCATCGAGAATCTCACCATCCTCCCTGTCCTGAGGAATTTCTTCTTCTTCTTCAGTATCATGAGGAGGTACTGTCCGAGTTGAAGAATGTCTCAGCGGTACTGTAGGTATTACCACAGAAAGTATTGGAGCCGGTACCGGTTCCGATATAGTTGTTGGCACCACTGGAATAAGCGGAACCACAGACACTTGTGGTGATAAAGGAAAAAAACGCCGATTATAGTCGTCCAACATGAGTTGCAGATTAATTATCAGTGACAATGGTCGCGTCGCAGTTTGTCTTCCCTAGGAATTCTTTCCTGATAAAATTGTTCCTCATCATCACTATTATCTTCCTGGCATCTTATTACTAAATTTAAGGGACTGTGTGCCGTCCCAACCGATTCAGCTAAACCTTATTCTGAATCTTGATCTGAGTCAGTGGTAAAACAATGGTGAAGGAAGGCGGGAATCCTCCACCGATAAAACCTCACCTGACATATCTTGTCAAGTACTCGGTGGTAATGGTAATAAAGGAACAGCAGCAAAGGACGAAGTAGTCGCTGTATATGTGGAAGAGATTTGGATTTTTAATGACCTCTGTGCAGAAGTCGTCTTTTTTAAACTTTTTTCTTTTTTTTTTTTTTTCACCGATGAGACTGCAGTCGACGGGCTCTGAGGCATAGAAGGCTATTGAAGACATCTTCGTAGACGGAATCGTCGACGGAACCATCGTCGGCGGAACCATCGTCGGCGGAACCATCGTCGACGGAACCATCGTCGACGGAACCATCGTCGACGGAACCATCGTCGACGGAACCATCGTCGACGGAACCATCGTCGACGGAACCATCGTCGACAGAGTCATCGTCGACAGAGTCATCGTCGACAGAGTCATCGTCGACAGAGTCATCGTCGACAGAGTCATCGTCGACGGAATCATCGTCGACGGAATCTTCGTCGACGGAATCTTCGTCGACGGAATCATCGTCGACGGAATCATCGTCGACGGAGCCATCGTCGACGGAGCCATCGTCGACGGAGCCATCGTCGACGGAGCCATCGTCGACGGAGCCATCGTCGACGGAGCCATCGTCGACGGAGCCATCGTAGACGGCGGAAACTTTTTTAAACTGGAAAGTTGAAAACCTCACTAGCCTGAGAACTAAGTCTCGTGGGCGACACAGCAGTATTCAATGAAGAAGAAGTGGCAGATGTCATAGTCAGAGACATTTTCTTCTTTTTAATGAAAGGAGCAGGTAACTCCTGTACACTAGTGCGTTTTGAGGCTGTGAGGGAACGGCCAGAAGTAAAGATTTCTACCTCAGAAAATTACTTCATCTTTATCCTTAAGTCTCTGGAGCCACAACAAGAGACGGCCTTCCCTGTCTTTCAGAGTTTTTGTAGAAAATTCTACAGAATTTACATTCACCCACTTCATGGTTAGGGTAAAGACAGTAAATACACTTACTGTGTGGATCTTCTGAGAATAACGTAGCTTTCCACAAAAGAACAAGGTCTAAACAAAGACTTCTTACTTGAAGTCATCCTGAAGAGAAAAAACTGAGCAGAGCTCAGGGAGACTCCCTTTCACACGACGTGCGGTAGAAAATCTGAGGTGAGGAGCTCTGAGGAGAAGGTTCTAGAGAGGAGCTGGCGCCTGATTGGCCGTAGTTTGGACTAACATAATGACAGAGATAGACTGCGAATGTCGTTTTTCTCTTTCCATGCATCTCTATGGAGATTTCATATAGGGACATTCTTGATGTTATCACTTACTTATATCTCTGTTTTTATATGATTACTTATGTATATGTATATATATATATATATATATTATGGCTGTATATATTGCTATATTAGTTACCGTGGGACTCCCACTCCGACGACGGGGAATATTCAAGCATGTGAATCTATGAAAGACACCCCAATACTGGAGAAGATCATGTATAGTGAGCAGATCCTCTGTGTATATAGTTTTGCGAAGTAAAAAAAGGGCTGGAAAAATACCGGAGTCTTGCTTGGGAATACTAGCAAGGGTTTATTTTAAAACTGGACTTAGGGATGTAGTTCAGTATCTTTGCACGAGTGGTGCTGGGACAATTTTCAGAGTATGTAACATCACAGAAGTCATAGTGACTGTGAATAATCCTAGCTTCACAAAAAGTGTAGCAAATGTTTTGAGAGGAAGAGTTGTAAGGGTCTAATATGTAGGCCTGGGCGGTAAATTCCGTTCCGCTTGTGGAATTTGCGGAATTTGGGCAATTCCGCGTTCCGCAGAGAATGTGGAATTGCCAAGAATTCCGTGATCTGCGGCGGCGTGGAATTTTTCCCTTGTTGGCGCTTTCAAAATGCATGTTCGGGTGCGCGGGAACGACTTACCGGGATCCCTGCATTTGCCGACGAGTTTTCCTATCTGTTCGTGTGCGCCACAAGATTTTGGTAGCCGGCCACGCGATCCCGCGAAAGTGTGCGATCGCGAACACATCATTCTTACGCGCCGGCGTTCGCAAACAGGAAACACGCATCGCGGGCGGGACAAGTGAAAGAAGATGGCCGCGTCAATTGGCGACCGCATTGGCAAGTTCGCAAGATATTTCCCCCCCCCCCCGAGCACGAAAACAGCGTTCGCGAACAGGAAAGACACATCGCAAACAGGCGGAACACGCAATTCCGTGTCTTCGCGGAACTCTGCGTGCTTGCGGAGATTTTTTACCATTTCATGGAGTTTTGCGTAGCGCGACCACACAAATTCCACCCACCCTTACTAATATGTAGCTGGAGGAGCATTTTGGAGCACACTGTCGGAAATATATTATTTAAGCAATGTGCAACAGCACACTGTCTTTTACAGATAGCATATTTTCCATTGAAATGGTCCCTACATTTGCAAACAGTTTTAGTTATAACACAATATAGCAGACAAATTATAGGTGGAAATAGAGTATCAGTGAATATTTATCATTTGAGCAGCATCAAGTAAAAGTGTATTTGATTTGTTTTGATTCTATTAAAATCTTTGTTTCCATCACACTACAAAAAATAATGTGGGCCATTTTTGTTTTCCTAACAACTGATATATTCTGAAATATGTGTAAAATTAATTTACAGTTATCTATATTCTGTTGTTTGTTACAAAATAATTACATCCTACAGCCTTTCCTTTCACACCCCCAGTACCAAGAGTGCCACATAGTTCACTCTAAAAACTGTAGCAGTCAGAGAAAGAAAAGTAAACACCAATCCCCAGGATGAAAGAATAAGCAGCAATTTGTCAGATGCTATAGCCTGACATTTGACCTCTGTTTCTGAAGCGCAGCAAATGTGACAAAATAAATACAAAATGTAATGGCATCTTTATTTATTGCTCTTTCACGAACCACCAGAAATCAGCTAAAGCCCACCAGGGGGTCGTGACCCACAGTTTGGGAAGCACTGTACTAATATGTCAAATCAAACCCGAGAACCGGAAAAGTTGTCTCCTGTTGACATGGAGTTATCTGCTCACCCTACAGAGGATGGCGTTTTGGTGCCTGTATGTGAAAGGTTTTGCCTTGTACGATTGAATTTATGGAGGACACTGGCCAACAAGACCTGTATTTTTACCCAATTCCCCCATTAACTCTCACCACCTTAGTTGCTTTTCTTTTATCATAACAATCATTCCATCCTACCACACACTGATGTTCCTTTCTTCACATTGATCCTATACAGATTCTTTGCACTCTACCTTTGTACCATAATATTCAACCTGGAGAGAGATTTGTGTTGGCGTTACTATCTTTACATAGCTTAAAAGGAGTCCAACCCAGTGGCGTATCGCAAACTGATGAGGGCCTCCACCACAGAATGTTACAAGGGGCCCCATGTTTTCCATATCTCACAGATAGTAATTGGCCTTGGGATCAATGGGGACCTTGCTGGAATATCGAGGGTGTCCCTGGAGGGTTGGGGGCCCTGTGCACCACAGGGGCTACAGGAACCTGTGCTATGCCTCTGGTCCTACCCATAGTTAAATTAGGAGTCATTTGTCTTTAACTGCTCTTTGCAAGGCAATCCGTTTACTCTGGCCACCTGAAAGCACTCTAAAACCTCTCCACTATTCCATTCATTCCGAGATGATATAAAGTGCTATTTATGTGATCATTTCCAAACCCCTTCCGAAAATCCCCTCCTTGGAGCAGAACTGCGAGCCATTATCAGTCAAGTTCAAATAAAGGGGACCCCTCTCTCTGGAAAAAAAACTAGATATTGGATGATCCTTCTTGAACTTATGTCACTAACCCATGATACCTCAGGCCATCTTGAAAATAAATCAATCAAAACAAAAAAATGACTTCCCCTGCTAACCCCTCAACAGTCACACAAAATCGAGGACCACTTCTTCCCATGCCATGTTTGCTAATGTACAACTCTGCATCGATGAGGTATGTGTCCTAAAACTGTATTATTATTACAACACTTGGCACACTCACCGACGAGTCATTTCACTTCCAGTTCTAAATCTGGCCATTAAAAGTCGAGACAATTTTTTACGTAACAACTATATGCCCCACATGTGCAAACTGCATCAACTTCTTCTGCAAAATAATAGACAGTATTAACACTATCAGTGACAGCACAGACACACTCCATTACACAATCCTCACATTCTGCGTTTGTTTAGTTCAGAAATATTTTTGTTTAGACCTTAGCCTATGGTTTATTCCAGTGCAAAATTTAAAAATCTCCTATTTCAAACTGAAATGTGAGCGGTAGGTCTGAAATATATGGGAACATTTGATCTTCAAACCAATAAGGCCAGATCAATCCTACTGGCTATATTTTAAATCTTAAAGCCAGATTGGGAGTTTAGTGGGCGGATTACTCTGTATAATCCCTCACAATGTGCCGTTTAGCCCATCTGTCTTATTACAAGTGCCAGAGGATATACTGCACTGACAAGTTTGTGACTGAGTAACACGCCTGCTAACCTCTAAACCAGGCTCTACATTTTTAGGATCATGTTGCTGAGAGACCTATATGGTGAGAATCTTTAATTCTTTGTAGGGAGATTCGATGAAGCCACTAATTATCTATGTCCAGAATATAGCACCTTCTCGCCACAACTGTTTCCTTATATCCTGTGCCCATTTTAGTTTGCTATTTAACAATTGTTCTCAACATAATGTGATATTTTATTATAAAGGGGTGCAAAATTCTTATACCATAGTCTTAACATCTGTATTGTCGCTATGTTGGGCCGCAGGGTTAGTTTTAACTTAATTTGTATTGATTGCACCACAGCGGAAGATGGCAACAATAATAAGAATTTGAGGCATCGCCTTTTCTAATTGGTCTCACAAGTCCCTGTCTGCAAAACATAACATTTGAGACCTATATAAAATCTGGAGCTCAACCATAGCTTTGAAGACTTACAGCAGCAAGATGATGTGATAAACCGTCAAAGTCTCTACCAAAATGGATACCTCTTCCTATGCCCCCTATTTCAAATACTTATGAAAAATCATTCCTTAACACTTAGACATGTCCAGTAGCTCAACTCTGGTATCACCCAAGAGCCACGGCATAAACCTTGAACCAAAAAAGACAACCTTGTCCTTTTTTATGTTTACTTTTGGTCTATTTTCTTAACAGTATTAATGGAGACAATTTAATATCTAGTGTAGGCTAATCTGGGTGATAGAAAAAGTAACAAGAACAGAGAGCGAGAAAAGGGCTTGCTCACTTTCCCTTTTTCAATGCAACTATGAATGAAAAACAAGCTCACTACCATGATCCATAAACTATTTTAGATGCCCTTCTCACATCTGTGTGTGGAGAAAAATCTTAGTTTTTTAAAAAAGAACCCTCATCCACTAATGCTAGATAGTGGCATGTTTCATCACCCAAGACACCTAGTGCATCTGGGTGTGCTGCAACACCTGATCACAGCGGAGCAGGTTTTGTTTGGCGAGTCTCAATTGAGGTGGAAAAGTGTTTTTAAAATTGTCTCTAGGTTAAATGAAGGTCATTTTAATGATGGTAACCTAGAGCAAGGTATAAAAACGATGGAATATGTTTTCTGAGACGGTGATGATCTCTCACATCCCCGGTCTACATGTTTCAGCCATTTTAGTTTCAATGCCTGTAGGTCATGTATATCTTTCTTCAGGACCAGTGCTGCATGCACGCTTAGGCATGGGGTATTTATATGACGGATTGTAACTTATGATTGTTGTGCCACTTTTGAGTTTCTATGGTAAACATAAATAAAAAAGATGTCATAGTTATATGGTACTAAGTCGGTATGTAGAACATGGCCCATGCACTATTAGTGCGCTTAAACTGTGCCCTGTGATCCCAACATGCTGGAACATCTTCTTTACTTTGAGAAAGATCTCCTTGACTTTCTCATTTCCCCACCACAATGAATTTCATATAGTGAGTTCAATTATATTATACTGACAATACTGGAATGCAGGTGTCTTCCCGCATTAAGTCAATATATTAATTCTTCTTCGTAGAGTGATGTGTGAAACATGCATCGTGTGAAAATGTTCAGGCTTAAATTGTACATAAATAGATCTGCAAAACTTGTGGTGTGGAGAAATGTAGCATTAACATAGCGTTACGAGTGCATTCAGAATAGTGAATGTCTTGAAGTATATACTTGTTGTGCGGTACTCCCTCACAACACGGAAGCCCCGAGGGGCGACCCTTGTAGTCACACACTGTTGGGGCACAAGCATACACAGACAAAGCCCTAATCTCTCCGGGCATCAAAGCTGCTGTGGACGGGGGAGGCATTCCACAACAGCTTTGATTCCCGGAGGGACTAGGACTTTGCCTGATTATGCTTGTGCCCTCCATCAGCTTTAAGCCTGAACCTTTTCACTTGATGCATGTTTCGCACATCATGGAACCAATAAGAATGTGTATATTGAATTAATGCGGGCAAAATCCTCCATTCCGCATTGTCAATATAATAGAATTGAACTCACCACATGAAATTTATTGTGGTGGGGAAGTGAGATAGTCAATGAGATCTTTCCATCGAAGGAATGCGGAGGTTCCAGCATGTTGGGAAAACCGTGTATGGTTTAAACGCGCTGATAGTGTCACTGGGCCTGACCTATTGGCATTCAAGCTAAAATGGCTGAAACATGTAGACCTAGGATTTGAGAGATCATCACCGCCTCAGAGAACATCCACTGCTGTTTTTATACCTTGTCCTAGCTTACCATCATTAAAATTACCTTCATTGGTGGGTAACCTAGAGGCAATTTTATAAGCACTTTTCCACCTCAATCGAGACTCATCAAACAAAATCTGCTCCACTGTAATCAGGCATCGTAGCACACCCAGATGCACTAACCATCTCGGGTGGGGACCCTATGATGAAGCATGCCACTAACTAGGGTTAGTGGGTAAGAGTTCTTTTAAAAAACCTAAGTGCTTTTTCCACACACAAATATGAGAAGGGCATCTAAAATAGGTCATGGATCATGGTAGTGAGCGCGTTTGTCATGGATTGTTGCATTTAATAAGGGAAAGTGAGGGAGTGCTTTTCTCACTCGCTATTCTTGTTACTTTTCTGATTAAGCAGAGACCCGATGTGAGAGTAGATACACTTATACCAGGTATATAGAATCGTTTGTAACCTACTAAAAACAATAGAATCGGTGGAACAAAATTTTCCCACCAAACAAATATCGCAGAAAACCAAGGTTTAACATTCACCAAAGAGGTTGTTTAATCAAATCCTTTCAGTTCCACCTTTACTACCAGACCTTAATATGGCACAGATGATTGCACAAACAAAAGACTGGGATTAACTCACAGAGCAAAATTGGAACAGAATTAGAACTATACTCCATGGAGTATTAATGGCGGAGTACTTAAGATCAAACTCTGCCCCACAAGAATTAATAGTGACCACCTCACACAGGATCTTCTTGAAAGATCCTCCTTTGAGAAGAGAATGGGTCCAAATAGCGTGCCACTGCACCCGAGATTGGTCAGTCCATAGCATAAATACAGCCAAATACCTCTCCTGGGCTATGCTAGTGGAGATACAAGTCACTGAGAGTCAGTTCAATACCACAAAAAAGTCTTACAAGAAAAAACTAGACGAGATAAACAGAGAGGACTCAATACAAGGACTACCTAACACAGTCCAAAATTCAAAAGTTTCAAAAAAAAGATCTAAAAGAATTCTCATATATAAACATACCCCTGCTCCGCTCCAGATTAAACTAGCAGTGAGAGACAAAATGACACCACAGACACTAACTCTTCTGATGAGAGATCTTCAGACCCAGAGAGCTGGTGCAGTGGAGAGGACAATGGAGGAAAGCAGAGGGGGAGTGTTGGAAACCCACTCCCACACTAGAAGGGGTGGTGGTGGTCTTCCGGACACACTGTGGTAGCTTGGCTCGAGTGGTCAGGAATCAGGCTCCGTGCTAAGCATACAACATACCCAAACAATAACCATGCGTGCATCCGTTCCAAAAACGACTCTACACCGTAAAAATTATGAAAATAACTTTCTTGATCTGCTTTTCCTCTTAGATGCTGATTGGAGAAAATAAATAACAATCACAATATACAAACTTTTTAGAAAGTGCAGGACAAATAAATACTGGCTTAATGATTCAATAAATAGGGGTGATCATAAATACTGAAGGCATAAATAAAAGTGCAATACAGACAGGCAATTAAATATTCTGAGGCAATAAATACTGTAACCAATAAATATTGTGCATCAATAAGTACTGTGGACCAATAAATACAGTGGAACAATAAATAGGTTAAATACAATAAATACAGTGCCCCTAATAAATACTTAAAAGCTGACAGTGACACTCATGGAATCAGATCACTTTTGATTCCTAAGGGCTGATTTGGCCCAGGCACAGCTTGCGGGGATGTGGAAGGCTTGGGGGTGTCTACTCCCTGGCTTGGTCAAGGCTGAGGCCTAAACTGAGGTAGATATAGGGGGAAAATACCAGAGACCTGGCTCTCTCTCTCCACACAACCTCTCTAGATTAGTCCCAGTTCACCCCTGGCACAGTCAGGTTGGTTCCAGCACCTCCCTAGCCCCTTAGAGCAGTCTCTCAGGTCTCCACAGGGCCTTAGGCGCCCTCTACTCCACTTACTGCCCTTTTTCTGATGCTCCGACGCCGCTGGAGTCGGGTCGATGCCGTGAGGCGGTTCCAGCTCGATGTCGGCAGCCTCGGCACAATGTCAGTTCTTTGACGACGCCGGCAGGCGGTTCCGGTCTCGATGTCAGCGGCCTCGGTTCGATCTCGACCTCCGATTCGATGGCGTCGGGCAGTCTTACTCGATGTCGACTTCGGGCGGCTCCGGTCCGATGGCGACCTCGGCTTCGATGACGTCGGCCGGCCTTGCCTCGATGTCGACTTCCGGCGGCTCCGGAGTGCGATCCTCACTCCCGACCTCCGGTGCTCCTCACAGGTTTCCGGCGACTCCGGAGTGCGACCTCCACTCCCGACCTCCGGCCCGATTCTCACAGGTTCCGGCGACTCCGGAGTGCGATCCTCACTCCCGACCTCCGTTACCCTTCACCTCGGTCTCCGACGACTCCGGAGGGCGGACTTCACTCCTCCGATGACGCCGCTCACTCGACCTCGGTGACTTCCTCCTCGACCTCTGGTATTCCTCACGACCTCTGACGGCGCCCTCTCTCGACCTCTGGCGGCTCCGGGTACGACGTCTGCTTTTCCAGTCAGCGCCGCTTCTCCACCTCGGGCTCCAGGTCTAAGGCTACTCGACGTCGGACTTCAGGGAAACCAGCTTCCAGGTCAGGATCTTGCTGTTCTCTTGTTTCTAAGGCCTGTTCCTGCTGTCCAGGTCCTCAGGATGGTTTTTCTGACTTCTTCCCACACAGGGCTCTAGGCTGGGCTCCGTCAGTAGGGACTAGTATCAAGGGTGGGTTTATGGACCCCACTCCAGGCACAAGTTTCCACCCCTGCTGCTTCACTCCTTCCTCCTTCACGTTTTTGCTGCTCACTCCTCACCAGTCAGGTGCCAACTGCCAGCTCCAACTGCCAACTCTCTCTCCTAGCTTCCCAACATTCTAAACCGCCTCCAACTGTCACAGGGTTCTGGAATGTTCTGGAAGGTGCTGGCATGGTTCCAGTGGATGCTGGTGATGTCACAGGTGGCCACCATTTTGTGCTCCAGGCCCTCAGACAGAAGTTTCAGGGGTAGCTAAAATGGCTCCCTGAATCTGCAGCAACACGAAAAAGTCTGATGGTTCCCAAAAAGGAAAAATTCAAACAGGGTTTGAGGCAAAAGTGGGACAAAAGAAATAATGATGAGGAGGGACCACCCAAAGGGCTGACAGGTCTAACACGCGTCCCCCCCAGCTGAAAGTGGGGAGAGCTACCCAACCCCTTGGGAGTTCTCATCACTAAGGCGGAAATACCTTGAGAGACCGTCTGCATTGGCGTGGTCCACTCCAGGCCGATGTTCCACCTGAAAGTCCATCCCCTGTAGGGAAATAGACCACCTCAACAACTTGGGATTCTCCCCCTTCATTTGCATCAGCCAACGAAGGGGTCTGTGGTCGGTCTGAACTAGGAAGTGCGAGCCAAACAGGTATGGCCGCAACTTCTTCAGAGCCCATACCACTGCAAAGGCTTCACGCTCTATTGCACTCCACTTCTGTTCCCTGGGAAGTAGTCTCCGGGATAGGAAGACCACGGGTTGATCCAGACCCTCTTCGTTGAGCTGCGATAACACTGCCCCAATGCCATGTTCTGATGCATCTGTCTGGACAATGAACTCCTTGGAAAAGTCTGGGGCCCTTAAGACCGGGGCCTCGCACATGGCTTTCTTCAATTTCTCAAAGGCTTGCTGACAAGCCTCCGTCCAGACTACCCGTCGAGGTTGTTTCTTGGACGTGAGCTCCGTGAGGGGGGCTACGATGGTACCGTATCCCTTCACGAAGCGGCGGTAGTATCCCGTGAGGCCCAAAAATGCTCGGACCTCAGTCTGAGTCTTGGGGGGTTCCCAGGCCATGATGGCCTCGATCTTCGCCTGGAGGGGTTGCACCGCTCCCCTACCCACCAAGTGTCCAAGGTACACTACCGACCCCTGCCCGATCTGGCACTTGCTGGCCTTGATCGTCAATCCAGCTTGTCTCAGGGCCTGGAGAACAGCTTGCAGGTGACGCAAGTGATCCTCCCAGCTGTTACTGAAGACGGCTATGTCATCCAGATAAGCAGCAGAGAAACTCTCCATTCCGGTGAGGATCTGGTTTACCAGGCGCTGAAACGTGGCAGGTGCGTTCTTGAGCCCAAAGGGCATCACACAGAACTGGTAGTGGCCATTGGGCGTGGAGAAGGCTGACCTTTCCCTTGCTCCATCAGTCAAAGAGATCTGCCAGTACCCTGAAGTAAGGTCAAAGGTACTTAGATATTGGGCAGCTCCCAGCCGGTCAATCAATTCATCCGCCCTAGGGATCGGATGAGCATCAGTTTTGGTCACTGAATTCAGTCCCCGATAGTCCACACAGAACCTCAGTTCTGGTTGGGCACCCGGTGGTGCAGCTTTTGGTACTAACACCACCGGACTAGACCAGGGGCTGCTAGAAGGTTCGATCACTCCTAGCTCCAGCATCTTAGTGACTTCACTATGAATGCTGGCCTTCACCTTGTCTGACATCCGGTAGATCTTGGACTTCACAGGTGGGCTGTCTCCTGTGTCCACGTCATGGACGCACAGGTGAGTCCTACCCGGGACAAGGGAGAACAACGAAGAGTACTGCCCCAGGACCTGGCGACAGTCCTCCTGCTGTTCAGGAGTTAGAGATGGGGAGAGAATCACTCCCTCCACCGACCCATCCTTCTCTTGAGACGCAAACAGATCAGGGAGAGGCTCGCTTTCCACGTCCTCTCCTCCGTCAGTCACCATCATCAAGATGACTTCGGGCCTCTCGTGGTGGGGTTTGAGGCGGTTGGCATGCAGCACCCGCAGGGGCTGACGAGGGGTCTTCAGGTCCACCAAGTAGGTAGCCTTACCCTTCTTCTCCAACACCTCAAAGGGTCCTGACCAGCGATCCTGGAGGGCACTAAGCTCTCCCGGTTCGATCACCCACACCTTCTGGCCAGGCTCCAACTCCACCGGGTGAGCGTTGTGGTCATACCACGCCTTCATCACTGCTTGGCTGGCTTCCAAGTTGTCAGAAGCTTGCTTCCACAACTTAGCCATTTGGCTCCGGAAGGTCAGCATGTAGCTCACCACATCCTGGGGAAGCTTTCTGGGAGTTCTTTCCCATCCGTCTCTCACCAGGTTGAGAGGTCCACGTACAGGGTGCCCATACAGAAGCTCGAAGGGGCTGAAGCCCACTCCCTTCTGTGGCACTTCCCTGTAGGAAAAAAGTAAACAGGGTAGGAGGACGTCCCATTTCCTCCGCAGGCTTTCAGGCAGACTTCTGATCATGCCCTTCAAGGTTTTGTTAAACCTCTCCACCAGACCATTTGTCTGGGGGTGGTAAGGAGTGGTGAACCGGTATGTCACTCCACACTCCTTCCACATGGCCCGCATGTACGCTGACATGAAGTTGGTCCCCCTGTCGGACACAACTTCCTTGGGAAAACCCACTCGGGTAAAGATTCCCATCAGGGCCCTAGCCACAACAGGTGCTGTTATGGTCCTCAGAGGTATTGCCTCTGGGTACCGTGTGGCATGATCCACCAGAACCAGGATAAACCTGTGACCAGCTGTAGTCGGTGGATCTAACGGACCCACAATGTCGATGCCCACCCTTTCAAAGGGGGTGCTAACGACAGGAAGTGGTTCCAGGGGAGCTTTCAGCTTCACCCCTGTTTTCCCACTGGCTTGGCAAGACACACATGTCCGGCAGTAGGTATCGGACGACACTTTCATCTGAGGCCAATAAAAGTGTGGGACAAGACGGGCGAAGGTCTTGTCTTGCCCCAGGTGTCCTGCCAATGGTATCTCGTGAGCCAACTCCAGAAGGAAGGCTCGATAACGTTGAGGAACTACCAAGGCTCGTGACGATCCATGTAGGGGTGCCTTGGGTTCACTGTAGAGGAGGCCATCCTCCCAGTAAACACTGTAGTTCCCTTCAACGTTCCCTGCTGCCTGGGCTTCGGCCTGTCGCCTCAGCCCCTCAAGGGTAGGGCACTCCCTCTGGCCCTGGCAGAATTCCTCCCTGGACGGGCCTCCCTCCACGTGCCACTCGGCCGGGATGGGTAGGTCCTCCAGGTTGGTAACGTCCCCCACCGCAGACTCCTGGTCCACCACCTCCGGTGGCCTATCCGTCCTACGGGGTGGGGACGCCGAGGCAGGCTCCTCCTGTCCTCGGTTCTTCCCTTGACTGGCAGCTGGCTGGGCCTTTGTTCCAGGCTCCAGCCGAAATGAACTCCCTCTTCGGGTAGTTGCGGACCTTGTGCTAACACAGGCCCAGTCAGGTGTACCCAGCATCTCGGTGTGAGTCCGGTATTCCACCTCCTTCCAAGCGTTGTGCTCCATGTCATTCCCCAGCAGACAATCGACTGGCACGGCAGGGCTTACGGCAACTCGAAGTGAACCTGCAACCCCCCCCCATTCAAAGGGAACCTCGGCCACTGGATAGTGGCCTGTTCTGCCGTCAGCCATCGCGGCTGGGTGGAGTACATCGGGAATTACCTGCTCTGGAGACACCAGTTGGCTACGCACCATAGTCATACTGGCTCCTGTGTCTCTCAGAGCCTCCCCTCTTTGGCCGTTGATGGTGACCCACTGCCCATACTTTGCGGTATTCGCGGGCACCTGGATCTTGGGAACCATCTCTCGTTCTCCCAGGGACACTAAAGTGACACCCGCCCACTCCCTTCCCTTAGTTAAGGGCATCTCCTCCCCGAGCACTACACTAGCTACTCCGGGGGTCTTTCCTCCAGTGGGAGGGGGTGGTCGTTTCAAGCACTTCGGATCTCCTTTATAGTGTCCAACGCCACCGCACTCATAGCAATGGACAACCCTTGGCTGCTGACTCTGGCCAGGATTAGGGTTTCTGGGCGGGTTAGCCTTAGGGGTGAATCCTGTTCCCTTCCCTTGGAAGTTATTTTGGGGGCCTTTGGAGAACTCCTTTTTCTTTTCCCCTCCCTCTTTCTTCTGGGGGGCGCCCTGTCCGGCCTTTTGAGTATCCCCTCCAGTCCCCCTTGTGGACACCCGGGTACTAGCCCAAATGTCCGCCTCCTCAGCAAGCTTCCGGGGACTGGTCAGCTTGCTATCCACCAGGTGTTGCCGCAGTTCAGGGAAACATTTCTCGAGCAGGTGTTCCTTCAGTACCAGGTCAAACAACCCCTCGTAGTTCCTCACTTCACTGCCCTGAATCCAACCTTCCAGTGCCTTCTTTGCATAGTCCAGGAAGTCCACCCAATTCTGCGTGCCCAGTTTGTGACTACCCCTGAACTTCTGTCTGTACTTTTCAGGTGTTAGTCTAAACTTTCTGATGAGCGCCAGTTTCATGGTGGGGTAGTGGGTCTGCTCATCCTCTTCGAGGGCCAATAAAGCATCCCTACCAGCTGGAGGCATGTACTTGTACAATCCCCCTCCCCAGTACTTCTCTGGAACCCCATGGGCCCTCAACGAGACCTCATAGGCCGCTAGCCACTTGGCGATATCGTCGCCCACTCCATAGCTAGCTACTATGTCCTTTGGCAGGTATGGTTTAGGTTCCCTGGTGATCTCTTGGGTTTGGCTGCCACCATTAGGAACAGGTTGTGCCCCGATTCTCAAGATCTGAAGATCTATTTCTTTCAGTCGTAATTCATGGGCCATCCTCTGCTCCTCCTTCTCCTTTTCCAGCCTTGCTAAGTCCCATGTGAGCTGTCTTTTCTCCCTCCGGTCTGTTAGCTCCACTTCAGACAAGCCACCGCTAGAGGCACTGCTGCCCTTCCTAGAAATGGTTCTGGGCCCTGCTGACAGGTTCCCCACCTCAGGTTGGTACATCTCAGCCCCCTCGGGGTCAGGCTCTCCATCCCTGTCTTCCTCCTCAGCCTTGCTTTCTCGGCGTGCCTCCCCCCAAGCCCTTAAGCTGGTTTGGAGTGCACCCTTCTTCGCTCCTGGGGGACAGTACACCCCCTCCCGCTGGCAAAACTCCCTGAGTTGGGCCACAGTGTACGTTTCTAGATTTTCTAGTACAAATTCCATCTCGCCCACTCAGGTTAGAGGACAGGTTTTGTGCAGTAACTATGCAGGGGGGTACCTTTAATAATACCTCCTCCCACCACCAGAGTAAATTTGGAAAAAACAAAAACCCACAATTAGGAAGACCGCTCTTGAGAAAACTCCCGGTGTAGGCCTATGGACTACCCACAGTTATTGTTGAGTATACGTAGGCACAGCTCTATCCCACCACTGAACACCAATTTATGTTGGAAACCCACTCCCACACTAGAAGGGGTGGTGGTGGTCTTCCGGACACACTGTGGTAGCTTGGCTCGAGTGGTCAGGAATCAGGCTCCGTGCTAAGCATACAACATACCCAAACAATAACCATGCGTGCATCCGTTCCAAAAACGACTCTACACCGTAAAAATTATGAAAATAACTTTCTTTATCTGCTTTTCCTCTTAGATGCTGATTGGAGAAAATAAATAACAATCACAATATACAAACTTTTTAGAAAGTGCAGGACAAATAAATACTGGCTTAATGATTCAATAAATAGGGGTGATCATAAATACTGAAGGCATAAATAAAAGTGCAATACAGACAGGCAATTAAATATTCTGAGGCAATAAATACTGTAACCAATAAATATTGTGCATCAATAAGTACTGTGGACCAATAAATACAGTGGAACAATAAATAGGTTAAATACAATAAATACAGTGCCCCTAATAAATACTTAAAAGCTGACAGTGACACTCATGGAATCAGATCACTTTTGATTCCTAAGGGCTGATTTGGCCCAGGCACAGCTTGCGGGGATGTGGAAGGCTTGGGGGTGTCTACTCCCTGGCTTGGTCAAGGCTGAGGCCTAAACTGAGGTAGATATAGGGGGAAAATACCAGAGACCTGGCTCTCTCTCTCCACACAACCTCTCTAGATTAGTCCCAGTTCACCCCTGGCACAGTCAGGTTGGTTCCAGCACCTCCCTAGCCCCTTAGAGCAGTCTCTCAGGTCTCCACAGGGCCTTAGGCGCCCTCTACTCCACTTACTGCCCTTTTTCTGATGCTCCGACGCCGCTGGAGTCGGGTCGATGCCGTGAGGCGGTTCCAGCTCGATGTCGGCGGCCTCGGCACAATGTCAGTTCTTTGACGACGCCGGCAGGCGGTTCCGGTCTCGATGTCAGCGGCCTCGGTTCGATCTCGAACTCCGATTCGATGGCGTCGGGCAGTCTTACTCGATGTCGACTTCGGGCGGCTCCGGTCCGATGGCGACCTCGGCTTCGATGACGTCGGCCGGCCTTGCCTCGATGTCGACTTCCGGCGGCTCCGGAGTGCGATCCTCACTCCCGACCTCCGGTGCTCCTCACAGGTTTCCGGCGACTCCGGAGTGCGACCTCCACTCCCGACCTCCGGCCCGATTCTCACAGGTTCCGGCGACTCCGGAGTGCGATCCTCACTCCCGACCTCCGTTACCCTTCACCTCGGTCTCCGACGACTCCGGAGGGCGGACTTCACTCCTCCGATGACGCCGCTCACTCGACCTCGGTGACTTCCTCCTCGACCTCTGGTATTCCTCACGACCTCTGACGGCGCCCTCTCTCGACCTCTGGCGGCTCCGGGTACGACGTCTGCTTTTCCAGTCAGCGCCGCTTCTCCACCTCGGGCTCCAGGTCTTAGGCTACTCGACGTCGGACTTCAGGGAAACCAGCTTCCAGGTCAGGATCTTGCTGTTCTCTTGTTTCTAAGGCCTGTTCCTGCTGTCCAGGTCCTCAGGATGGTTTTTCTGACTTCTTCCCACACAGGGCTCTAGGCTGGGCTCCGTCAGTAGGGACTAGTATCAAGGGTGGGTTTATGGACCCCACTCCAGGCACAAGTTTCCACCCCTGCTGCTTCACTCCTTCCTCCTTCACGTTTTTGCTGCTCACTCCTCACCAGTCAGGTGCCAACTGCCAGCTCCAACTGCCAACTCTCTCTCCTAGCTTCCCAACATTCTAAACCGCCTCCAACTGTCACAGGGTTCTGGAATGTTCTGGAAGGTGCTGGCAGGTTCCAGTGGATGCTGGTGATGTCACAGGTGGCCACCATTTTGTGCTCCAGGCCCTCAGACAGAAGTTTCAGGGGTAGCTAAAATGGCTCCCTGAATCTGCAGCAACACGAAAAAGTCTGATGGTTCCCAAAAAGGAAAAATTCAAACAGGGTTTGAGGCAAAAGTGGGACAAAAGAAATAATGATGAGGAGGGACCACCCAAAGGGCTGACAGGTCTAACAGGGAGGAACAGAAATAGTCCATAGAAGCAAAACTGGCAAGGTTTTAACCCCTATCAGAACCTCATGGGGATACCCTAACATTTCTACCCTCCCGCACAACCCCATCAGTTTTTCAGGTGACAAAATCCATTTCAACAAGGCCCCTCACCATGATTTCCCCCAAAATCGGAGATTCTCTTTTTTATTGAGGGTAGGAAGGGAAAGGGGAAGAAAAAGGAAAGACAGCCAGGTACTCTGGGAGGACCAGGCACCAGCGGTACACACCAGGAGTATGTCGAAAGAAACACTGCCAGGGACAAGCAGGAGCTCGACAGTGACCAACCTATACACAATGACACTGACAGAAACACAAATGAGAGTACTTAATAAAGGACTTGGGTTTGTACCTATGGCCCTCCTGGACAAGTTTCGCTTACATTGTGAGCTAGCTGAGTTTTTTTTTAGAAACTCAAGCTGAAAGCTTTCTTTGAGAAAACAGAACCTATTGTAAACACAGAAACGGGTAACACAGGCCTAAGAATAAAATCCATACGTTGTCCCCATGCTACCACTAACGTTTGAACAAACTGTATTGAATGAGATAGAACTACTACAGGAGGGAGACAGAGATATCTTCCATAATATGAGCAACGAAAAATCAATGGCACCTAATGATTTGAGAACAGAAAAAAAGAACATCATAGAACCAGCAGAAAAAGTGGGAGGGGTTGTCATTCAAAACAAACAGGGCTATAAAACCGAATGCATCAGTCTCTTAGGAGACAGGAAAAACTACAGGATCCTCACAACCGATCCCACACAACGACTGAGAGATTAGATTATGAACCTTATAGAGATGGCAGAAGCGGACAGGCATCTCTAAAACGGAGGCAGCATTCCTCGTGGCAATCAACCCTAAAATAATATACTTCTACACACTCCTGAAAATCCATAAGAACAGGACCCCGCCGCCCCTCCCCGGTCATCCAATAGTGTCAGGGATAAGCTTTCTATTGAAGCCATTATCCTGCTTTTGCAAATTATATCTCAGATCTTTATCACAGGGGACATCCACATACCTAAAAGACACAAAAGAGATGTTGTGTCTTCTAAGGGATATCTATTATGACCCAGAGAAGAACACACTATTCAGTCTGAATGTGAAGAGCCTTTAAACAAGCCTCCCACAGGAGGACACTCTAATTGTCATCAATGAAGCCCTAGAAAAAGGAGAACGACAATACAATACACCCAAGGGGTTTATCCTTGAATGTGCCCGCTTGCAATTGACTAAAAACGTTTGAGTATGAAGACACACTGTGCCTACAAATGTTTGGCACTTCGATGGGCTGCACGTTCACCCCAAGTGTGGCAGGATTGTATGTGTACAATTTTGAAAGCAAATACATCTTACATGACAACAACCCAGAACATATTACTCTGGAGGCGATTCATAGATGATATTCGTATGATCTGGGAAGAGGATAATACCTTGGTCCCCCCTTTCCTGGCATGGATCAATGACAGTAAAAGGAACCTAAAGTTCACCCACACTCTGGACAGAACATTCAACACTTTTTGGGATATAACAATTTTTGCAGAATAAGGAAAGCTGTAAACAAAAATGTTTAAAAAACCAACAGACCGGAATACGTTAAGGTTTGACAGCTTCCACCCCCGTCCTCTGAGGGAAAACCTGTCCTACGAGCAATTCCTCAGTGTGACGGGAGGGGTTCACCTGGGAACGTGTCAGAAGAAAATACGACGTCGGAATGACTTAGACTGGGCTTTATTTTACTGTATATGTGTCTTTTAGTCTTAGCCAGCATAAGCAAACAAAAGAACGTATTTGAAATTGGGTTACACCAAACAGAAAGTTCTGGGGGGGGAATTGCTGGCTAGTCTGCCTCTCTTTCCAGTGAAGTTCGGGGACACTGTGTCAACTCCGGAAGCACTGCTTCAGTGATCTGGTCCCCGGGCGCTGACTCCTGGGGTAGACTTGTAAGTTCAGTCGAGAGGAGGGGGGTATGCAACACAAAAGAAAAGAAAAGACAGGAGTCAGGTTGTTTACTCATCCTTACAGCTTTGAGTAGGAAGGGGTTGTGAGGGTACACCAGTGTACGAGCCTAGTCTGGTCTGCGGAAGGGAGTGCTCATGGGAAGGGGGGGGGGGCGGAACCCGGGATGGTGTTTTTTATTTTTTTTGAGCTCTGAATCTTGACACACGGGGTTTGCACTCTTTCCCCCCCTTGCTCCTATGTCCTCACAACCCAGCCCGCCACTCGGCTCCGTACCTGTGAGAGCCACACCCCTCCTGAGGTGTGGCTGGGCGAAGAACGGGGACGATGGCCTCCGGGCTCTCCTTCTCTCTCACGATCTCTGCTACACCGCTCAGCACTCCTCGCGTCCTTGGCTCTGCTTCCCTCGAGTCATCTTCTCTCGCTGGCGCTCTCTCCCTCGACTTCTGCGTTCGCCGCGCTTCCTTCTTCCTCCCTGCCTCTTCTGTCTGGGCCTCGTGGGTTGATTGGTTCCAACCAGTTGACGTCTCCTCTGGGGGCGTGGCTTGCCGAGGATTCCCACCAGTTAAAGGTACAGGATGCTGGATCGGGGGTTTCCTCCATCCATACGGTGTTGTCGTCGTAGTCCTCGTTCTTGGGCTGCAAAGTAAACATATCATGGCAGTCAGGGGGAGGGATCCACCACTCTTCTTGTGCCCTGCAATCCATCGGAGGCATGACTGGGAAGGCGGCGCAGTGAGAGAACCGCCCCCAGACCGTGCACGACCCACTACACTTCACAAGGACCACTGCACTACCCTAAACCCTAAAACACTACCACCAGCACGACTCCCTACACTACCCAAACACCACTGCACTACCCTAAACCCTAAATCTTCCCCAGAACAACCCCCTACACTACACAAACATCACTGCACTACCCTAAAACACTACCCCCAGCATGACCCTCTACACTACACAAACACCACTGCCCTGCCTTAAACCCTAAAACACTGTCCCCAGCATGACCCCCTACACTACACAAACACCACTGCACAACCCTAAAACACTACCCGCTACACTACACAAACACCACTGCACTACCCTAAACGCTAAAACACTACCACCAGCACGACCCATCGGTCTGTAGAATAAATGGTCGTGAGAAGTCAGGACGGGGGAGGAGGTGATGGTGTCCTTTAAAGAGCGGAAGGCTTTTTCTGCTGTAACCGAGGGGTGTGTCAGAGCTCTGTTCGGTGTCCCTTTTTTTAGGAGATCGGTTAGAGGAGCGGCTATCTCTGAGAAATGGGGTATGAATCTATGATAATAGCCCAATAGTCCCAAGAACGCACGCACCTCCCGTTTGTTTGAGGGAAAAGGGGTGTCTCTTATTGCCTTCACCTTTTCTTCTTGTGGTTCTATCAAACCGTGTCCCAGCATATAGCCCAAGTATTTCACTTTCTCAAAACCTACTCTTGATTTCTTGGAGTTTATGTGTAGACCAGCTTTGGAGAGGCTCGTCAGGACCTCTCGGAGGTCGTTTAAGTGTTGGTTCCAGGTGGGGCTGTATACCACAATATCATCCAAGTATGCAGCGGAACAGGTTTGATTGTTACGGAGCACCATGTTCATAAGTCTTTGAAAGGTAGCCGGTGCTCCGTGAAGACCAAACGGTAGGACGGTAAATTCGTACAGGCCGCCTGGGGTGATAAAAGCTGTTTTCTCCCTATCGGCCTCACGAATAGGAACCTGCCAATAGCCTTTAGTGAGGTCGAGGGTGGTTATGTACTGGGCTTCTCCTAACCTTTCAATCATCTCATCTACCCGTGGGATTGGGTAGGAGTAAAATTTAGATATAGCATTGAGGGCGCGGAAGTCCATGCAAAACCGCGAGGAGCCATCTGGTTTGGGGACCATGACAATGGGGGAGGACCATTCGCTTTTGGATGTTTGTATGACCCCCATCTGCTACATGTCATGTACCTCCTTCCGTATGGCTTCTCTTCGGGCCGCAGGTATGCGATAAGGACGCGGTTTTACCACCTGACCTGGTACAGTTTCTATGGTATGCTCTATCAAGGTCGTCCTCCCTGGGAGGTCTGAAAAGGTGGACTGAAAAGAGTTCAAGAGCGTTCCCAAGGACTGCCTCTCTGTGGAACCGAGGCTTGGATTGATGACTAGGAGTTCTGTAGTACAGACTGAGGCAAGGGTGGAGTTAGTGAACCGAACTGGGGCGGGCAGCGGTCCTAACCATTTCTTCAAAAGGTTGATATGAAACAATTGTGTTTTACCTGGTTTCATTTGCAGTCTGTAGGTAGTTCTACCGACTGCTCCAATGACCTTATATGATCCTAACCACCCTGCTTTCAGTTTGCTAGTGGAAGATGGCAGGAGTACCAGAACCCATTCACCTGGGTTGAGTTTTCGCCATTTCTTTCCCTTGTCATAGAAAAACCTTTGTTTTTCCTGCTGTTTTTCTAAGTGGGAGTAAGCCAGATCCCCAAGCTTTCCTAGCTTAGACTTGAGATTCTGGGTATAGTCTAGGAAATGACGGGTCTCCTCCTCTTCCTGTCTCTCCCATGCCTCCTTTGTCATATCCAAGAGAGACCTGGGTTGTCTTCCATAAGAGCATCTCAAAGGAGGAACATCCCAAGCTACTCTGCACCTGACATCTGAGCACATCGAGAGCCAGAGGGAGGAGTTGATCCCATTCCTTTCCTTCTATGGTCAACATATTTTTTAAGATTCTTTTGATGGAGCCATTATATCTCTCTACCAGACCATCTGTCTGGGGGTGATATACTGAGGTTTTTATGTGTTGCAGGTTGAGCGTTTTACAAACCTCCCTCATCAGCTTGGAGACAAAAGGGGTCCCTTGATCGGTCAGTATCTCTCTAGGGAAGCCGACTCGTGAGAACAACTCAATCAGGCGGTCGGCTATAGCGGGTGACGTGGGGGTTCTCAATGGGAAGGCCTCTGGATATCGGGTCGCGTAGTCTACGACGACCAGTGCGTATAGATGCCCCTTGCGTGTTTTGGGGAGGGGCCCTATGAGGTCCATCCCTATCCGGGAGAAGGGGGTTCCGATCACCGGAAGGGGTTGTAATGGGACGGCTGGCGGTTTATAGGGGCTTAGTTTTTGACAGGTCTCGCATTCCTGACAGTATTTTTTTAATGTCCCTAAAAATCCCTGGCCAATAAAAATGCTGCAGGATGTTTTGTGTTGTCTTTTCTACGCCTATGTGTCCGGTGGTAAGGTGTGAGTGGGAAAAGAACAGGATTTGGTCCCTAAATTCGGAGGGGACTAGCAGTTGTGGGGCGCTATTCATGTCCTTTACCCGGTACAACAGTCCTTCTTGTACTTTAAAGAAGGGGAGGTGTCGGGGGGGTTCCTGACCCTCCTTCACGGAGGTCTGCCAGGCATATCGAAGGGAATCATCATTTGTTTGAGCGAAACGGAAACTCCTATCTAGGAGCCATGGCTCCGGGGTGATCAGGGCTGGTAGGGGCGTCTTGAAACTGGTGTGTGTGTCTCTGTTTGGCTTTTCTCCGTGCGCTACGGCGTTAAACAGGGTCAAGAAATGGAGGTTGTTGGTCCCTATGATTAGGTCCTCTGGCAGGTTCGGCATAACCCCTACCTTGATCGTATAGGGAGCGCCGTCCGTCATACTTAGGTCGATTGTGGCCAGGGGCTAGGTTTTTACATCCCCATACACACACTGGATATGTACCTGTGCTTCCGGTACAATGTCTCGTGCACGTATGAGGTCCTTTCGTATAACGGACTGCTTACAACCTGAGTCCAATAATGCCTGGATCACATGATGATTTACCCTCACACTTACGTAAAATGCCGGCCCCATCTCAGCCGTGTACAGGACCGCTCTCGGGATATACCCTATGTCCATTGGTTCTTCTCCGGATCTCTTTTTTGGACATGCTCTAGCTATATGTCCCCAGTCTACGCAGTCGAAACATTGGGGTCCTCTCGTTGTCATCGCCTCATGTGGTTTGGACCGAATCCTAATGGTCTCAGGTGGATTTTTAGGGGAGGGTCTCACATATTTTCCAGGGAGAGGCCGGAAGGATCGTTCTACTTCCCCACTCCCATAACGAGGCTGGGCTCTAGCAAGACTTGGCTGCCATTTCCATTGCTTCTTTGGTGGTGAGGTTAGCGTGCTGTCGCAGCCAGCGCTGAGTGCTATAGGGCAGGGCCTCAAGGAACTGCTCTAGGTAGATCTTGTCTAGTATCTCTTCTTTGGTGTTCTCCTCAGGTCTTAGCTGTTTGTCTGCTGCAAATTTTAAACGATAGAAGAATGTCTTCTGGTTTTCACCAGGGTGTCCTTTGTCTTTACGGAAGCTGACTCGATAGGCTTCGTCGTCTAACCCAAGGTGGTCCAGGATCACCCTCTTGATTTCTCCATATGGCCACCTGGTAGGCAGCCTGTGCCTCGCCTGTCAGCAGGGGGGCTAAGAAAAATGGCCATTTTTCTACTGGCCAGTTACAGGCTCTGGCCGCCCGTTCAAAGTTCAGAATATAGGCGTCGGGGTCTTCCTCTGGCACGTATTTCTGTAGGGTTACCCCTGCTGGTCCATGACTCGGGGCACGCGAAACGGAATGGGGACTGGCTGTTTGTTCAGTCGCTATCTTCTGTAGTCCTTCCATCTGTGCCGCCATGGTGTTCTTAAAGACATCTCGGTCGGCCTGGGCGGAAGACATCTGCCTCTCCACGGCTCATCCTAGCTTGTCCTGGGCTTTTACAATATGTTGAATAAGGGCGTCCATTATGTCCAATGGACAGCTGCCCGCATTCTCCACCAAGTGTGACGGAGGGGTTCACCTGGGAGCGTGTCAGAAGAAAATACGACGTCAGAATGACTTAGACTGGACTTTATATTACTGTATATGGGTCTTTTAGTCTTAGCCAGCATAAGCAAACAAAAGAACGGATTTGAAATAGGGTTACACCAAACAGAAAGTTCTGGGGGGAGGGAGGGGGGGTTGCTGGCTAGTCTGCCTTTCTTTCCAGTGAAGTTCGGGGACTCTGTGTTGACTCCGGAAGCACTGCTTCAGTGATCTGGTCCTAGGGCGCTGACTCCTGGGGTAGACTTGTAAGTTCAGTCGAGAGCAGGGCGGTATGCAACACAAAAGAAAAGCAAAGACAGGAGTCAGGTCGTTTACTCGTCCTTAGGGCTTTGAGTAGGAAGGGGTTGTGAGGGTACACCAGTGTACGAGCCTAGTCTGGTCTGCGGAAGGGAGTGCTCGTGAGGGGGGGGGCGGAACCCGGGATGGTTTTTTTTTTTTAGCTCTGAATCTTGACACACAGGGTTTGCACTCTTTCCCCCCCTTCCTCCTATGTCCTCCCGACCCAGCCCACCACTTGGCTCCGTACCTGTGAGAGCCACACCCCTCCTGAGGTGTGGCTGGGCGAAGAACCGGATCGATGGCCTCCGGGCTCTCCTTCTCTCTCACGATCTCCGCTACACCGCTCAGCACTCCTCACGTCCTCGGCTCTGCTTCCCTCGAGTCATCTTCTCTCGCTGGCACTCTCTCCCTCGACTTCCGCGTTCGCCACGCTTCCTTCTTCCTCCCCGCCTCTTCTGTCTGGGCCTCGCGGGGTGATTGGTTCCAACAAGTTGACGTCTCCTCTGGGGGCGTGGCTTGCCGAGGATTCCCACCAGTTAAAGGTACAGGATGCTGGATCGGGGGTTTCCTCCATCCATACGGTGTTGTCGTCGTAGTCCTCGTTCTTGGGCTGCAAAGTAAACATATCATGGCAGTCAGGGGGAGGGGGACACCACTCTTCTTGTGCCCTGCAATCCATCGGAGGCACGACTGGGAAGGCGGCGCCCGCCCGGTGACACTCAGATTAAGGAGAAATTGCAATAAGACGTCAGAATTAAATCTCCAAGCAGAAGTAGTGACAAAAAAGTTACAGGACTGCAACGTTTTCTGAAAGGGTGATAAAAAAAAACGCACGAAAATGTGCAAAAAATCAAAACAGAGAGGCGCTCTTGGAGAATCATACTCATGATAACACCTCACGTGTGTTACAACCTACAACACAATATCCAACCAAGTGATAAACACTGGGGAATACTGCCAACAGGGAAACTGAGATGGGGAAAAAACATTGTTTTCCTTCAATAGGGAAAGAAGTCTGAAGAACCACCCGTCCTAAAATAAGTATGGGAACCAGAAAAACTGCTCTCACGCCGCCAAGAGCAACTTCCACAACAGGATGAAGGCAGTCACCACCTGGATGAAGGACAGCTACCTCAAGCTTAACTCAGACATGACCAAAGTCCTCTTCCTGGGCTCCTCCCCCTCTGCCTGGGCTGACTCTTGGTGGCATGCAGCACTGGGAATCCACCCCCGTTACACCCACGGACCATGCACAAAACCTAGGAATGACCCTGGACTCCTTGCTCTCTATGAACCATCAAATCAACATTGTCTCGTCCTCCTGCTTCCACATGCACCGCCTCCTTCATAAGATCTTCAAGTGGATCCCCACCGAGTCCAGGTAAACAGTCACCCATGCGCTTGTCAGCAACAGACTCTGCTACGGCAACACTTTCTATGCAGGTACCACCCAGAAACTCCTAAAGAGACTGCAGACCGCCCAGCATGCCTCAGCCAGACTCATCCTGAACATCCCAGTAACAGTTCCCCTAAAACAACGCTAGTTGGGCCAAAAGCAGTTCAGCCAGGCGAGTAGTTATATGCCTGGGAAATTCCAAAGCAAGTAGGAGAACTTCATCACTTTGATTTGCTGTATTCAGTTTAAGAGACCGGTGGATGGGCCACTGATCACTACCTTCATGACAATTCATGCTTAAATTTGAAACCATATGAAACAAACCAGGCCAGGATAAAGATGTAATCTATGGGACATTCCTGTTTACCATAACAGTATTTTGAGCTGCTGGGATATCTGATGGAAAGCAGCCATTTAAACTTACCATCCTACAGGCCGAAATAATTTTAAATACATCTTTAGAAGATTTTGAAGACTTGGCGTTGGGAAAAATAACAGCTGGAAATGTATAAGTTGTTAAAAGAACATCATTCATTAAATTCCAATATGCTGGGTTTAACTGAATATTGAAATCCCCAAGTGTGAGAATCATGAAGCTTAGATAATCATTTGTTAAGAAATTTAAATCCTGTTCAAATGTACCCAATTGACAAACATTATAAGAATAATCAGATTTTAAAATATACATGTTCATTTCATTAAGATGAACTGATCCACCATTACTGCATTAGCGGTCATGGCCAATTTTACACACCGTGAGCTAAATCACAGCTTGTAATTATCTTCGTTACCTTTGTTTGCTACTGTAGATGAAATTCTGTGTAACAGTCGTCCCAAAGCACGGCCCACAGTATTCTTTGAGTCTGGTTCAATTTGGACAAAGCCCTTTTGTTAGAAATCCTCCACTCCCACACCGGTAAGGGTTGGTGGTAACGGAGTATTTCCAGGGACACACAGTGTGGTAGCTTGGCTCGAGTGGTCAGGAATCAGGCACCGTGCTAAGCATACGACATACCCATACAATAACCATGCGTGCATCCGTTCCAAAAACGACTCTACACCGAAAAAAAATTATGAAAATATCTTTCTTTATCTTCTTTTTCTCTTAGTTGCTGATTAGATAAATAATAACACAATCACAATATACAAACTTTTTAAATAGTGCAGGTCAAATAAATACTGGCTTAATGATTCAATAAATAGGGGTGATCATAAATATTAAAGGCATAAATATAAGTGCAATTCATACGGGCAATTAAATATTCTGAGGCAATAAATACTGTAAACCAATAAATATTGTGCATCAATAAATACTGTGGACCAATAAATACAGTGAAGCAATAAATAGGTTAAATACAATAAATACAGTGCCTCCAATAAATAATTAAAAGCTGACAGTGACACTCATAGAATCAAATCACATTTGAGATTACTATGGGCTAATTTGGCCCAGGCACAGCTTGTGGGGATGTGGAAGGCTTGAGGGTGTCTACTCCCTGGCTTGGACAAGGCTGAGGCCTAAACTGAGGTAGATCCAGGGGGAAATACCAGAGACCTGGCTCTCTCACTCTACACAACCCCTCTAGATTAGTCCCAGCTCACCCCTGGCACAGTCCAGCTGGTTCCAGCACCTCTCTAACCCCTAGAGTAGTCTCTTAGGATCCCACAGGGCCTTTGGCGCCCTCTATTCCACTTACTGCCCTTTTTCTGATGCTCCAACGCCGCTGGAGTCGTGTCGACGCCGTGAGGCGGATCCGGTTCGATGTCGGCGGCCTCGGCACAATGTCAATTCCTGACGACGCCGGTAGGCGGCTCCGGTTCGATGTCGGCGGCCTCGGCTCGATCTCGACCTCCGATTCGATGGCGTCGGGCAGTCTTGACTCGATGTCGACTTCGGGCGGCTCCGGTCCGATGGCGACCTCAGCTTCGATGACGTCGGCCGGCCTTGGCTCGATGTCGACTTCCGGCGACTCCGGAGTGCGATCCTCACTCCCGACCTCCGGTGCTCCTCTCCTCAGGTTTCCGGCGACTCCGGAGTGCGACCTCCACTCCCGAACTCCGGCACGATTCTCTCAGGTTCCGGCGACTCCGGAGTGCGATCTCCACTCCCGACCTCCGGCACACTTCACCTCGGTCTCCGGTGACTCCGGAGGGCGGACTTCACTCCCCCGTCGACACCGCTCACTCGACCTTGGTTAACTTCCTCCTCGACCTCTGGTACACCTCACGTCCTCCGTCGGCGCCCTCTCACGATCTCTGGCGGCTCTGGGCACAACGTCTGCTCTTCCAGTCAGCGCCGCTTCTCCACCTCAGGCTCCAGGTCTCCAGGCTACTCGACGTCCGGCTCCAGGGAAACCAGTATCCAGGTCAGGATCTTGCTGTTCTTGGTTCCTAAGGCCTGTTCCTGCTGTCCAGGTCCTTAAGATGGTTTTTCTTACTTCTTCCCACACAGGGCTCCAGGCCGGGCTCAGTCAGTAGGGACTAGTATCAAGGGTGGGTTTATGGACCCCACTCCAGGCACAAGTTTCCACCCCTGCTGCCTCACTCCTTCCTCCTTCAGGTTTCTGCTGCTCTCTCTTCACCAGTCAGGTGCCAACTGCCAGCTCCAACTGCCAACTCTCTGTCTTAGCTTCCCAACATTCTAAACCGCCTCCAACGGTCACAGGGTTCTGGAATGTTCTGGAAGATGCTGGTAGGTTCCAGTGGATGCTGGTGATGTCACAGGTGGCCACCATTTTGTGCTCCAGGCCCTCAGACAGAAGTTTCAGGGGTAGCTAAAATGGCTCCCCGAATCTGCAGCAACACCAAAAAGTCTGGTGGTTCCCAAAAAGGAAAAATTCAAATAGGGTTTGAGGCAAAAGTGGGACAAAATAAATAATGATGAGGAGGGACCACCCAAAGGGCTGACAGGTCTAACACGCGTCCCCCCCAGCTGAAAGTGGGGAGAGCTACCCAACCCCTTGGGAGTTCTCATCACTAAGGCGGAAATACCTTGAGAGACCGTCTGCATTGGCGTGGTCCACTCCAGGCCGATGTTCCACCTGAAAGTCCATTCCCTGTAGGGAAATAGACCACCTCAACAACTTGGGATTCTCCCCCTTCATTTGCATCAGCCAACGAAGGGGTCTGTGGTCGGTCTGAACCAGGAAGTGCGAGCCAAACAGGTATGGCCGCAACTTCTTCAGAGCCCATACCACTGCAAAGGCTTCACGCTCTATTGCACTCCACTTCTGTTCCCTGGGAAGTAGTCTCCGGGAATGGAAGACCACGGGTTGATCCAGACCCTCTTCGTTGAGTTGCGATAACACTGCCCCAATGCCATGTTCTGATGCATCTGTCTGGACAATGAACTCCTTGGAAAAGTCTGGGGCCCTTAAGACCGGGGCCTCGCACATGGCTTTCTTCAATCTCACAAAGGCTTGCTGACAAGCCTCCGTCCAGACTACCCGTCGAGGTTGTTTCTTGGACGTGAGCTCCGTGAGGGGGGTTACGATGGTACCGTACCCCTTCACGAAGCGGCGGTAGTATCCCGTGAGGCCCAGAAAAGCGCGGACCTCAGTCTGTGTCTTGGGGGGTTCCCAGGCCATGATGGCCTCTATCTTCGCCTGGAGGGGTTGCACCGCTCCCCTACCCACCAAGTGTCCAAGGTACACTACCGACCCCTGCCCGATCTGGCACTTGCTGGCCTTGATCGTCAATCCAGCTTGTCTCAGGGCCTGGAGAACAGCTTGCAGGTGACGCAAGTGATCCTCCCAGCTGTTACTGAAGACGGCTATGTCATCCAGATAAGCAGCAGAGAAACTCTCCATTCCGGTGAGGATCTGGTTTA
Organism: Triturus cristatus; assembly: GCF_964204655.1. Classification (NCBI taxonomy): domain Eukaryota; kingdom Metazoa; phylum Chordata; class Amphibia; order Caudata; family Salamandridae; genus Triturus; species Triturus cristatus. The sequence continues at coordinate 156,878,436 of NC_140579.1, forward strand.
CCAGGCGCTGAAACGTGGCAGGTGCGTTCTTGAGCCCAAAGGGCATCACACAGAACTGGTAGTGGCCATTGGGCGTGGAGAAGGCTGACCTTTCCCTTGCTCCATCAGTCAAAGAGATCTGCCAGTACCCAGAAGTAAGGTCAAAGGTACTTAGATATTGGGCAGCTCCCAGCCGGTCAATCAATTCATCCGCCCTAGGGATCGGATGAGCATCAGTTTTGGTCACTGAATTCAGTCCCCGATAGTCCACACAGAACCTCAGTTCTGGTTGGGCACCCGGTGGTGCAGCTTTTGGTACTAACACCACCGGACTGGACCAGGGGCTGCTAGAAGGTTCGATCACTCCTAGCTCCAGCATCTTAGTGACTTCACTATGAATGCTGGCCTTCACCTTGTCTGACATCCGGTAGATCTTGGACTTCACAGGTGGGCTGTCTCCTGTGTCCACGTCATGGACGCACAGGTGAGTCCTACCCGGGACAAGGGAGAACAACGAAGAGTACTGCCCCAGGACCTGGCGACAGTCCTCCTGCTGTTCAGGAGTTAGAGATGGGGAGAGAATCACTCCCTCCACCGACCCATCCTTTTCTTGAGACGCAAACAGATCAGGGAGAGGCTCGCTTTCCACGTCCTCTCCTCCGTCAGTCACCATCATCAAGATGACTTCGGGCCTCTCGTGGTGGGGTTTGAGGCGGTTGGCATGCAGCACCCGCAGGGGCTGACGAGGGGTCTTCAGGTCCACCAAGTAGGTAGCCTTACCCTTCTTCTCCAACACCTCAAAGGGTCCTGACCAGCGATCCTGGAGGGCACTAAGCTCTCCTGGTTCGATCACCCACACCTTCTGGCCAGGCTCCAACTCCACCGGGTGAGCATTGTGGTCATACCACGCCTTCATCACTGCTTGGCTGGCTTCCAAGTTGTCAGAAGCTTGCTTCCACAACTTAGCCATTTGGCTCCGGAAGGCCAGCATGTAGCTCACCACATCCTGAGGAAGCTTTCTGGGAGTTCTTTCCCATCCGTCTCTCACCAGGTTGAGAGGTCCACGTACAGGGTGCCCATACAGAAGCTCGAAGGGGCTGAAGCCCACTCCCTTCTGTGGCACTTCCCTGTAAGAAAAGAGTAAACAGGGTAGGAGGACGTCCCATTTCCTCCGCAGGCTTTCAGGCAGACTTCTGATCATGCCTTTCAAGGTTTTGTTAAACCTCTCCACCAGACCATTTGTCTGGGGGTGGTAAGGAGTGGTGAACCGGTATGTCACTCCACACTCCTTCCACATCGCCCGCATGTACGCTGACATGAAGTTGGTCCCCCTGTCGGACACAACTTCCTTGGGAAAACCCACTCGGGTAAAGATTCCCATCAGGGCCCTAGCCACAACAGGTGCTGTTATGGTCCTCAGAGGTATTGCCTCTGGGTATCGTGTGGCATGATCCACCAGAACCAGGATAAACCTGTGACCAGCTGTTGTCGGCGGATCTAATGGACCCACAATGTCGATGCCCACCCTTTCAAAGGGGGTGCTAACGACAGGAAGTGATTCCAGCGGAGCTTTCAGCTTCACCCCTGTTTTCCCACTGGCTTGGCAAGACACACATGTCCGGCAGTAGGTATCGGACGACACTTTCATCTGAGGCCAATAAAAGTGTGGGACAAGACGGGCGAAGGTCTTGTCTTGCCCCAGGTGTCCTGCCAATGGTATCTCGTGAGCCAACTCCAGAAGGAAGGCTCGATAACGTTGAGGGACTACCAAGGCTCGTGACGATCCGTGTAGGGGTGCCTTGGGTTCACTGTAGAGGAGGCCATCCTCCCAGTAAACACTGTAGTTCCCTTCAACGTTCTCTGCTGCCTGGGCTTCGGCCTGTCGCCTCAGCCCCTCAAGGGTAGGGCACTCTCTCTGGCCCTGGCAGAATTCCTCCCTGGACGGGCCTCCCTCCACGTGCCACTCGGCCGGGATGGGTAGGTCCTCCAGGTTGGTAACGTCCCCCACTGCAGACTCCTGGTCCACCACCTCCGGTGGCCTATCCGTCCTACGGGGTGGGGACGCCGAGGCAGGCTCCTCCTGTCCTCGGTTCTTCCCTTGACTGGCAGCTGGCTGGGCCTTTGTTCCAGGCTCCAGCCGAAATGAACTCCCTCTTCGGGTAGTCGCGGACCTTGTGCTAACACAGGCCCAGTCAGGTGTACCCAGCATCTCAGTGTGAGTCCGGTATTCCACCTCCTTCCACGCATTGTGCTCCATGTCATTCCCCAGTAGACAATCGACTGGCACGGCAGGGCTTACGGCAACTCGAAGTGAACCTGCAACCCCCCCCCATTCAAAGGGAACCTCGGCCACTGGATAGTGGCCTGTTCTGCCGTCAGCCATCGCGGCTGGGTGGAGTACATCGGGAATTACCTGCTCTGGAGACACCAGTTGACTACGTACCATAGTCATACTGGCTCCTGTGTCTCTCAGAGCCTTCCCTCTTTGGCCGTTGATGGTGACCCACTGCCCATACTTTACGGTATTTGCGGGCACCTGGATCTTAGGAACCATCTCCGGTTCTCCCAGGGACACTAAAGTGACACCCGCCCACTCCCTTCCCTTAGTTAAGGGCATCTCCTCCCCGAGCACTACACTAGCTACTCCGGGGGTCTTTCCTCCAATGGGAGGGGGTGGTCGTTTCAGGCACTTCGGATCTCCTTTATAGTGTCCAACGCCACCGCACTCGTAGCAATGGACAACCCTTGGCTGCTGACTCTGGCCAGGATTAGGGTTTCTGGGTGGGTTAGCCCTAGGGGTGAATCCTGTTCCCTTCCCTTGGAAGTTATTTTGGGGGCCTTTGGAGAACTCCTTTTTCTTTTCCCCTCCCTCTTTCTTCTGGGGGGCGCCCTGTCCGGCCTTTTGAGTATCCCCTCCAGTCCCCCTGGTGGACACCCGGGTACTAGCCCAAATGTCCGCCTCCTCAGCAAGCTTCCGGGGACTGGTCAGCTTGCTATCCACCAGGTGTTGCCGCAGTTCAGGGAAACATTTCTCGAGCAGGTGTTCCTTCAGTACTAGGTCAAACAACCCCTCGTAGTTCCTCACTTCACTGCCCTGAATCCAACCCTCTAGTGCCTTCTTTGCATAGTCCAGGAAGTCCACCCAATTCTGTGTGCCCAGTTTGTGACTACCCCTGAACTTCTGTCTGTACTTTTCGGGTGTTAGTCCAAACTTCCTTATGAGCGCCAGTTTCATGGTGGGGTAGTGGGTCTGCTCATCCTCTTCGAGGGCCAATAAAGCATCCCTACCAGCTGGAGGCATGTACTTGTACAATCCCCCTCCCCAGTACTTCTCTGGAACCCCATGGGCCCTTAACGAGACCTCATAGGCCGCTAGCCACTTGGCGATATCGTCACCCACCCCATAGCTAGCTACTATGTCCTTTGGCAGGTAGGGTTTGGGTTCCCTGGTGTACTCTCGTTCTTCGCTGCCACCGTTAGGTACAGGGTGTGCCCCGATTCTCAGGATCTGAAGATCTATCTCTTTCAGCCTTATCTCATGAGCCATCCTCTGTTCCTCTTTCTCCTTCTCCAGCCTTGCCAAGTCCCATGTGAGCTGTCTTTTCTCTCTCCGGTCTGTTAACTCCACTTCAGACAAGCCACCGCTAGAGGCACTGCTGCCCTTCCTGGAAAGTGTCCTGGGCCCCGCTGACAGGTTCCCCACCTCCGGTTGGTACAAACCAGCTCCCTCACTGTCGGGCTCTCTATCCCTGTCCTCCTCCTCAGCCTTGCTTTCTCGGCGTGCCTCCCCCCAAGCCCTTAAGCTGGTTTGGAGTGCACCCTTCTTTGCTCCTGGGGGACAATACACCCCCTCCCGCTGGCAAAACTCCCTGAGTTGGGCCACAGTGTACGTTTCTAAATTCTCCAGTACAAACTCCATCTCGCCCACTCAGGTCAGAGGACAGTTATTTGCAGTAACAATGCAGGGGGGTACCTTTAATAATACCTCCTCCCACCACCAGAGTAAATTTGGAAAAAACAAAAACCCACAATTAGGAAGGCCGCTTTGAGAAAACTCCCGGTGTAGGCCTATGGACTACCCACAGTTATTGTTGAGTATACGTATGCACAGCTCTATCCCACCACTGAACACCAATTATGTTAGAAATCCTCCACTCCCACACCGGTAAGGGTTGGTGGTAACGGAGTATTTCCAGGGACACACAGTGTGGTAGCTTGGCTCGAGTGGTCAGGAATCAGGCACCGTGCTAAGCATACGACATACCCATACAATAACCATGCGTGCATCCGTTCCAAAAACGACTCTACACCGTAAAAATTATGAAAATATCTTTCTTTATCTTCTTTTTCTCTTAGTTGCTGATTAGATAAATAATAACACAATCACAATATACAAACTTTTTAAATAGTGCAGGTCAAATAAATACTGGCTTAATGATTCAATAAATAGGGGTGATCATAAATATTAAAGGCATAAATATAAGTGCAATTCATACAGGCAATTAAATATTCTGAGGCAATAAATACTGTAAACCAATAAATATTGTGCATCAATAAATACTGTGGACCAATAAATACAGTGAAGCAATAAATAGGTTAAATACAATAAATACAGTGCCTCCAATAAATAATTAAAAGCTGACAGTGACACTCATAGAATCAAATCACATTTGAGATTACTATGGGCTAATTTGGCCCAGGCACAGCTTGTGGGGATGTGGAAGGCTTGAGGGTGTCTACTCCCTGGCTTGGACAAGGCTGAGGCCTAAACTGAGGTAGATCCAGGGGGAAATACCAGAGACCTGGCTCTCTCACTCTACACAACCCCTCTAGATTAGTCCCAGCTCACCCCTGGCACAGTCCAGCTGGTTCCAGCACCTCTCTAACCCCTAGAGTAGTCTCTTAGGATCCCACAGGGCCTTTGGCGCCCTCTATTCCACTTACTGCCCTTTTTCTGATGCTCCGACGCCGCTGGAGTCGTGTCGACGCCGTGAGGCGGATCCGGTTCGATGTCGGCGGCCTCGGCACAATGTCAATTCCTGACGACGCCGGTAGGCGGCTCCGGTTCGATGTCGGCGGCCTCGGCTCGATCTCGACCTCCGATTCGATGGCATCGGGCAGTCTTGACTCGATGTCGACTTCGGGCGGCTCCGGTCCGATGGCGACCTCAGCTTCGATGACGTCGGCCGGCCTTGGCTCGATGTCGACTTCCGGCGACTCCGGAGTGCGATCCTCACTCCCGACCTCCGGTGCTCCTCTCCTCAGGTTTCCGGCGACTCCGGAGTGCGACCTCCACTCCCGACCTCCGGCACGATTCTCTCAGGTTCCGGCGACTCCGGAGTGCGATCTCCACTCCCGACCTCCGGCACACTTCACCTCGGTCTCCGGCGACTCCGGAGGGCGGACTTCACTCCCCCGTCGACACCGCTCACTCGACCTTGGTTAACTTCCTCCTCGACCTCTGGTACACCTCACGTCCTCCGTCGGCGCCCTCTCACGATCTCTGGCGGCTCTGGGCACGACGTCTGCTCTTCCAGTCAGCGCCGCTTCTCCACCTCAGGCTCCAGGTCTCCAGGCTACTCGACGTCCGGCTCCAGGGAAACCAGTATCCAGGTCAGGATCTTGCTGTTCTTGGTTCCTAAGGCCTGTTCCTGCTGTCCAGGTCCTTAAGATGGTTTTTCTTACTTCTTCCCACACAGGGCTCCAGGCCGGGCTCAGTCAGTAGGGACTAGTATCAAGGGTGGGTTTATGGACCCCACTCCAGGCACAAGTTTCCACCCCTGCTGCCTCACTCCTTCCTCCTTCAGGTTTCTGCTGCTCTCTCTTCACCAGTCAGGTGCCAACTGCCAGCTCCAACTGCCAACTCTCTGTCTTAGCTTCCCAACATTCTAAACCGCCTCCAACGGTCACAGGGTTCTGGAATGTTCTGGAAGATGCTGGTAGGTTCCAGTGGATGCTGGTGATGTCACAGGTGGCCACCATTTTGTGCTCCAGGCCCTCAGACAGAAGTTTCAGGGGTAGCTAAAATGGCTCCCCGAATCTGCAGCAACACGAAAAAGTCTGGTGGTTCCCAAAAAGGAAAAATTCAAATAGGGTTTGAGGCAAAAGTGGGACAAAATAAATAATGATGAGGAGGGACCACCCAAAGGGCTGACAGGTCTAACACCTTTATAAATTGCTGTTAACACAACCATGTCTCCTGTCCGCAATTTATATCATTTTGAGCCAATAAGATATCTATTGGTCCCGTTTTTAGAGCTCTGTTATACCCATGAATATTCCATGGTGTTAAAACCAGGTTGAGGGAAAAGCTCCTATCCTAGGTGACGTCACTCAAGAAGAACATATTTACACAACCTTCATAATCCTTATTCAAGCAAGAGAATCAATTTGAAGTCTTGAGGTATTTAATACGAGCAGCTCTTTTCTTTTGCTGGAAACACTAGTCTCGTGATCCCCCCTTTCCAAGTCAACTATAGATCTACTCGGCTTAATCAACCACTTAGAGTTTCAGGAAGACGTACTGGGTTCACACACAAATCCACATGGTTATTTAGAAATATATTCACTGGGGGTTAGGGGACACTCTCTTCTTCTCTGGGAAGATTGCTATTCCCTGACTCAGTAGTTCTTTATAACCTTTGCTAACACCTGAATAGAAATCAACCATAGCTACTTCCCTCCATTCCATACCAGTTACTAAGTCAACCACCTTTAAATTAAATCTAACATGGATATGGCTTTTAGAGAGGGTATCTCAATGAAGATTTGCAGTAATTATGATCTATTTATGGGTGTTATTTTTGGGGGTGTTTTCCCCTGTTCTATATGTATCCAAATGCAGAGTGGATAAATCTGTTTCACATGTGCACGCTTAGAGAACAGATTGACTTTTCTTCAATGGACACCACACCTCATGGCCGTGCAGCAAGGCTAGACCATCTTCATCCTCTGGGGAGTGGTCTCTACAGCTGGGAGGCCATCAACTTATTTCTCTGGCTCAGACAGGTGAAAGAGCTGGAGCGGTATTCCCTGCTGTAAGGTTTGAGCATGGCGGGGAAGGCCCAGGACTGGTACCACCAGTGCCTCCTCGAGTCACAGTACAGGCAGTGGGACCAGGGGACCAACGTGCACCACCTTAATGACATCTACTCCAACTATGGCTGCGTCTTATTGGCTCAGATTCAGAAAGTGGAATTCAACCTCAATAACCTCTTCTCCAGCCCTGGAAAGGTTGAAGACCCTTCGCATCATCCCCCGGTCAACTGCTTTAGCTCTCCCACAACCCCAGGCATTCCTGTCCATCCAGAGACACTAGACTCACTGCAGGAGTGGAACCACATGCTCATGTGGAAAGTGATGAAGAAGAGTGAACAGACTGTAACATTCTCATCTTTCTTCTATTTCTATCTGTGCCCTTTCTCTCTTTCCTTTACTCTTCTCTGGTTCTATATTCTAGAATCCGTCTGGATTCATTCCTGACTCTCTACCTCTGAAGATAACAGCCGGTATGCTGTGGGTCCGGTATTTAACATCTTTAATTAAGACTCAATAAAGTCTTCAAACTAAAGACTACTCTCCTGGCATTCTTCCGCATGGAACATAATTGGTACCAGGAGTGGGGTTAAGAAATTACCATATTTCTCATTTCCCACCAACGGAGATAATGAAATGCCGCTGCGGACATCGGTATCTTTATTTAATTGAGTCTACTTCCCTGGATTGATACATTGTTTCAACTCTGGACCCGCAAGCGTTCAGGTCTGTTTCTTTTATATTATTTTCTTAGACGGTGCTACTTTGTTTCAAGCCTAAACTGTCGATCGACTCCTCGAGCCAGCGCAAGCTTATTGTTTACTCTTCACGTGCTTTGCTTGTAACACGCTGTAGCGTCAACGTTGCTTAGCAACCTATGCGCTCCCTGTAAGCTGCTGCACACGAGCTGATATTGAAGGCCTCCTGGCAACTGAAGCGTTTACCGCGAGTTGCTTTCCCTGCAAGTGGCGTCATTACTACATTGGCAGAGTTCTATAGAACAAATTGCTCACACGCATTCCAAGCCTTTCAGAAATCCTTTCAAGCTTCCATTCAAGAATGCTGTTTTATACTACAAAGCCTATTGTTACAAAGCTTGAATACTTTATTGACACTTACTTTGTAGCATTTGGAATTCTTTTCTCCAGGATTTCTTCAACTCTATTGTTGCAACATTCTACCACCTTGAAGAGTATTCTTTAGGACATCAGCTCTTATTATTTCAGCTTCCAATATTTTATTCTATTGTGTTACTGTATTGTGGGTTTGCCTGCTATTTTGTTTTAAGCACATCCAAGGAAGTTTTATTTTACTTTATTATCTAAGAAACTAGGTCATCTTCGGACAGCGCTCTTCACCCTCCACCATTCCTACAAAAGCCGGGCAAACCCGAAATTGTATGGAAACAATGGATTCATATTTTTGAGAATTACCTTGTCGCCATTGACGGAACTAAATATTCTCCAGCAAGGAAAAACGCTCTTCTCTATAATCATTTAGGGGTAGCTGCACAATTTTTTTTGATAACTTACCTCCTTTTCCCTTCTGGTGATGGAGCCAGGAATGTTTACATTGAATCTAAAGAAAGACTAAAAAAAAAAAACAGTTTTCAGATGAACCCAATGTGCTTTTGGAAAGACAGTTTCTTTAAAAGAAAACAAGCCAGCGACGAATCAGTTGAAGAATACGTGGCTGCTCTTCGGGTTCTTGCTTCTACATGTGATTTTGAAAACTATACAGATGTTTCTATCAGAGACCAATTTGTTTTCAATTGCTTATCAAACAAAATGCAGGAACGTCTTTTAAACTGTTGTAATCCTTCTCTTTCAGAGGTTATTGATATTGGAAAAAGTACTGAACGTTCCATAATTTCTTCCCAAGCATTATCAGGTCAAGAGGGTCATTCTCCTATTTCTTATCTTTCATATAATTCTGAATTTTCCTCTTCCATTTCTGCCATCAGAGTCAACAAAGATGTTAAACGTACCTTTTGTTTTCGCTGTGGTTCCAAAAACCATATTGCAAATTTTACCTCTTGCCGTGCCTTGGGTAAGAAATGTGGCAAATGTAAAAGAACAGGTCATTTTCAAGAATTTTGTAAATCTCGTCGTACACTTCCAAATATTAGGATTCATAATGTTGAACTACAATCTCCTTCCACCTCAACCTCTTCTTCTTCTGTCTTTGACTGCAGTAATAAATTATCTAATCGTCTCCTCTCCATAGATGAACTTTCTGATTCTAGTGATTATGAACGTCCCCTTTGCCAAGCTTTCATTAATGACAAATCCTTACAAGTCATGGCGGATTCCGGAGCACCCATCACTGTGTTAGATGATACCACTTTCTATAATATTTGGGGTCATTCTATTCCCCTTCAAGCGCCTGACATTTCTCCCAAAGCTTTTGGTGAGAAAGATATTGATCTTTTAGGATTCTTTATTGGCACCTTACAAATCCTTGGTAGATCCACTGAGACTAAAATTTATGTTGCAGTCAGAGGCAGAAACATGGTCGGTTGGAGAGATCTTGCCAGATTGGGTGTCATTTTGAAACCTGGTTATAAAAATCCTATTGTTTTATGAGATGATCTTATTCTTGCTATTGATAACAGTGATTTGGAAAAATGTTGTCCTATTGATTTACTTAAAAAAGAATTTCCTTCTGTTTTCAGTAGTAACATTGGAACTATCAAAGGTTTTGAACATGTCATCAGACTCAAGTCCACTGCCACACCGGTCATCCACAAGGTCAGACCTGTTCCCATTAGTGTCAGAAATGATTTTAAAAAACAATTGGAGAAACTCACTGAGGATGGCATCATTACCACCACTGATTCCTCTGAATGGGTATCTTCCATTGTTCTAGCAAAAAAAATAAAAAATGGTGACCTTCGTCTCTGTGTAGATCTCAGATCCTTAAATCGCGACATCATCGTTGACTGTCATCCCCTCCCTCATATCCAACAAATGCTATCTAATATTGGTCATTCTAAAAAAAATTTGACCATTGATCTGAATTCTGCATATCATCAAATACCTTTGAATATTGATTCTCAGGAACTTACTACCTTTGTCACTCTTTTGGAGCGTACAAATACTTGAGGTTGCCTTTCGGCTTAGCTTCGGCCGCCTCACTCTTCCAAAAAGTCATGGATGTGCTTTTCAAAGATGTTGAAAATGTTCAATCGTTTCAAGATGATATTCTTGTTTTTACTGAAACCAAAGAAGCACATTTGAACACTTTACATAAAGTATTTTCCATTTTAAATTCCAGAGGTGTCACCAATCAACCTGAGAAATGTAAATTTTTAGTTGAACATATTGACTACTTAGGTCATACTATTACACCAGAAGGCATTAAACCCACATTTTGTAACATTGAGGCTATCGTCAAAGCTCCACCTCCATCTGACAAAGATGCTCTCAGATCATTTTTAGGTCTTTGCGAATATTATGCTCACTTTGTACCTGATTATGCCTCTTTTGTTCAACCTTTGAGATCCCTTCTCAAAAAAGGCACACATTTTGTTTGGAGCAATGACATTAACACAGCTTTTATTAATATCAAAAGGATAGTTGTTAATGCTCCTGCACTTAGCCCTTTTGTTCATGGTCTTCATTGCACTGTCACAGTTGATGCCAGTTTAAATGGTCTTGGTGCCGTCTTTGGTCAACAGAATTTTGATAAAAACAATACGGTTGCTTTTGCTTCTAAGTCTTTGTCGGATGCTGAGTCCAAATATAGCACAATTGAAAGAGAGGCATTAGCTTGTGTGTGGGATGTTTCCAAATTTAAAACTTATCTTTGGGGCTGTCCTTTTAGAATATACACAGATCACAAACCTCTTGTTTATCTACTCCAAGGTGACGGTCTAGGCAAAGCCTCTGCTCGCCTTGTGCGAATTCTTTCAAAATTACAAGAGTACAATTTTACTATTAAATACATTCAAGGAGGAAAAAATGTCAGGGCTGATTGCCTTTCTCATCAACCATTACCATTTATTGATGACATTGATGATGAGTTTGATTGTGTCGTAGCTTCAATTGATGCCTCTTCGTCTTCTAGTGGCGTTATTTATGAAAATGATTGGCTTGAGGCTGCTGCCACTGATCATGATTTAAAGAGAGTTTTGAATTTCATTGTCAAAGGGTGGCCTCCCATTCGTAATATTTCTCAGGATTCAAAACCTTATGCTCAAGTTTGTTCAGAACGGTCTTAAGAAAATGATTTTTGTACCAGAAATGGTTGCTTTATTCCTCCGTCTTCTCTCAGGAATAAGCTCATTTCAATTGCACATGCTGGACATCTAGGAGTTACTGCCACATGTAAAAAACTCAGAAAATTATTGGTGGCCCTCCTTGAATTCTCAAGTGTCCTATTTTGTGGGTTTATGTCCTCAATGCGTTATCTCTGATAAACATTGGAAGACTACACAGAATCCTCTTCGTCCAGTTTCTTTACCAGACAATCCCTGGACGAAAATTGCTTTAGATTTTGCTGGACCTTTCAATCTTTTACCAAATTCATGTATATTTTTACTAGTACTCATTGACTATTTCTCGAAGTGGATATATTTCTCTTTTGTTGAGTCCGCCTCCACTCATTCGGTTTTACATTTTCTGAAAAATGTTTTTTCTCTTGAAGGTCCTCCAAAAGAATTAGTCACGGACAATGGGACTCATTTTGTGTCGAATGCCATGCAAGATTTTTTGAAAAGTATGGACATTAAACATATTCACGTAGCCCTGTATAGTCCTGCTGCGAATGGCCTGGTTGAGAGAGCCAATCGCTTTCTCAAAGAAGGAGTTCAAACTGCTCTTTCTTCCGGTTTTGATTTTAATCTTTTTCTCAAAGACAAGGTCAATGCTTATCATAACTCACCTCACTCAACCACTGGTTTCACTCCTTTTGAGTTGTTGAGAGGCAGAAAATATCGCACCTTACTTCTACCTTCTTAGTTGGAGCGACATACTTCACTTTCCAAAAATTCAAATATTAACAAAGATGGAATTTTGCGCCAATCTGTCGCTTTAGCACAAAGTAAACAAAAGCTTTAATTTTGATCATCGCAAACATGTTCAAAATAAAGATTTCACTTCTGGTTCATGGGTACTTGTCAAGAAACCTTTTGGTGTAAAAAAACAGGAGGATCTTCTTTCACTTCTCCTTATAAGGTTGTGAAAGTTGGACTTAGTGCTTGTTTACTTCAAGATGGAAGATGGTGGAACAAAAGCAGACTTGCTCCTATCTCCAACGAAGAAGCTGCTATTCATTCCAAAACTGCTTTAATTCCCAATTCAGATGATTCCATTTTGTTTGAAACTCCTTGTTTATCTTCAAACATGCCTACATCTGTTCCTCATAATAATGGTGTCACCACTCCTGCTAATACCTGCTCTTCTTGCTGTGATTCTACTTTACCATCGAAAATAATTTTCAGATTACCCACTCACATTAAAGATTTTGTTATGTCATAATTTCTCCATATGAGGAACATGTGTAGTTATTCTTTATCTAGTATATTTTGTAGTAATAATTTGTTATACAATTGTTTTCTATTTCAATTTGTCTTTTGCTTCTCCGTTAAGGGGAAGATGTGTAACATTCTCATCTATCTTCTATTTCTATCTGTGCCCTTTCTCTCTTTCCTTTACTCTTCTCTGGTTCTATATTCTAGAATCCGTTTGGATTCATTCCTGCCTTTCTACCTCTGAAGAGAACAGCCGTTATGCTGTGGGTCCGGTATTTAACATCTTTAATTAAGACTCAATAAAGTCTTCAAACTATAGCCTACTCTTCTGGCATTCTTCCGCATGGTATACAGACAGCACAGCTGGAAATGGAGGAAGTAGAACTGTGCAAACAGCTCCAAGAAAAACAGGTGTACTTGACCCTCCAGGCACTAGAAGTCAACCTTCATCTAACAAGAACTGTGACCTCTCTTTGTGCCGCCTCTAATTAAAAGTGATGTCACTTCCTGCAGCTGACATGGCTTTCAATCCTCTGAGGAGCCATTGAGATATTATTTGCTGCAGACTCCAGGGGATTATTTAAGCATTCTGAGAAGCTACTTGGACTATACTTTCTGCAGTTTCCAGGGGATTGTTAAGCCCCGCGAGGACAAACTGTAAGAACAAATGTTACTTACCTGTAAACTGTGGTTCTCCAGTATTGGTGTCTTTCATAGATTCACATGCTTGAATATTCCCCGTCGTCGAAGTGGGAGTCCCACGGTATATATAAAACGCAATAAGTATCATGTATATATATATACATACATAACCACATAAGAGTATATACATACCCAATAAACTTTATATATATATAGTTCAAATAACCTATCAAGTTAAAATACCATAGGATAGCATTGAGACATAAGAAAGCATTGAGAAAAAGAATCACTTTACTGATATATCACTGTCATTTTATAGTCCAAACTCCAGCCAATCAAGCGCTAGCACCCTCTAGAACCTTCTCCTCAGAGGCTCAGACCCTCAGATTTTCGAGCACGAGACTGACCAAAGAGCCGAAAGAGGAGAAGAGAGCCTCTGAGGGGAGGAGGGTGGGTCGCATGTGAATCTATGAAAGACACCAATACTGGAGAACCACAGTTTACAGGTAAGTAACATTTGTTCTTCTCCAGTATTTGGGGTGTCTTTCATAGATTCACATGCTTGAATAGAATAGTAAGCAGTAAACAGTATTCGGCTGACCAAGCCGTATTGATATTGCATGAAATACAATGACAATGTATTTAGAACGCAATTAAGAATACCCCAAGAGGAGGGAAGTAGCAGAGGCTCACCTTATTTAAACAGATTCCGTAGAACTGCCTGTCCCACAGCCGTGTCTGCTTCATTAATCGATTCCAGACAGTAGTGCTTCGTAAACGTGTGCCTGCTGGACCACGTAGCCGCCCGGCATATCTGATGGATGGGCACACCAGCGAACAGGGCAGTGGAAGATGATACAGCCCTCGTTGAATGAGCTCTCACTCCCGAAGACAGAGGCTTACCAGCCCTTTGATGGCAAAAAGAAATTGCTGATGAAACCCAACGGGCAATCGTGGGTTTGGTGACGGATTGTCCTTTGCAAGCACGCCCGTAGGCCACAAACAACTGGTCAGTTTTGCGAAAGGATTGAGTTCTGCTAATGTAGAATTTAAGACATCTCTTCAAGTCCAGAGAGTGTAAGCTTTGCTCCGCCGGAGTTTGTGGATGCGGGAAAAAAGTTTTTAAGAGCACCGGTTCGTTAAGATGGAAATCGGAAGGCATTTTAGGTATAAAAACCGGATTAGTGCGGAGAATGACACAGTCCGATCTGAATTGAAGGAACGGAGGTTTTATTGTAAAGGCGTGAATGTCACTGACTCTGCGGGAAGAGGTCAGAGCAAGGAGGAGGGCCACTTTCCAAGTTAAAAATTTGACATCCGCTGAGTGGATAGGTTCGAAGGGCGCCTTCATGAGCTGAGCCAGCACGATGTTCAGGCGCCACGTGGGTGGAGGACGCCGAATGGGCGGGAACATTCGGAAGAGACCCTTGAAAAATTGCTGTATGACTCTGGATGAATAGAGAGAGGACGAGCCGTCTTGTCGGAAGCGAGATATTGCAGCTAGAAAGACCTTTAAGGTAGAGTGCGATAATCCAGACTGCGCTAGTTGTAGGAAGAACGGCAGAATGTGTTCTGTGGGAGCGTGCACAGGATGTATGTGGGCGGAAGCACACCAAAGACAAAATCGCTTCCATTTGAGCTTATACGTTTTCACTGTGGACGGAGCTCTTGCTTTAGCTAACACCTCCCTGCAGGCTGGAGGAATGTTCAAATGAGCAAATTCAAGGTGCTCAGGTTCCAAGCCGACAAGCTGAGAGAGCTGGGATTCGGATGGCATATCCGACCATTGTTCATTGTCAGCAGATCCGGCTTCAGGTGACGAAGGATGGGCTCGCATTGGGATAGGAGAAGCAACTCCGAAAACCATGCTTGCCGAGGCCACCGTGGAGCTATGAGGAGTACATGGCACGGTTGTTGTCTCATCTTCCGCAACACTCGCGGAATCAGAGGAATCGGCGGAAAAGCGTACGCAAATATCCCGTACCAATTGATCGAAAGGGCATTTCCGCACGACCCTTTGTGGGGAAACCAGCTTGCGTAGGACCGGCATTTTGTATTCTGAGGGGTTGCGAAGAGGTCGATTGTCGGGTGACCCCAGAGGTTGAAGACAAATTCCAGAGTCGGTTGATGTAACTCCCACTCGTGGGTTGATGATGCTGACCGACTGAGTGCATCCGCCAGAGTATTGGAAATGCCGGGCAGATGAATTGCCTGTAACGTTATCTGATGGAGTATGGCCCAACTCCAAATCCTCTGCGCCAGACGGGAGAGCAGTGGAGATCTTGTCCCGCCCTGTTTGTTCAGGTAGTGCATGCAAGTGGTGTTGTCCGTCTGAATGAGGACTGACTTCCCCTGGAACTGGAGGCGGAAGGATTTCAACGCCAAGAAAATGGCCATCAGTTCCAATCTGTTGATGTGCCAGCAACGCTGAGCCGCTGACCATTGACCCTTGATGGATAGATCTTGAAAATGTGCGCCCCAACCCTCCATGGATGCGTCCGTGGTAAGGACGAGTTCTGGGGTTGTCAACAGAAAAGAGGTTCCTGCTGCGATGTTGGCAGGACGGGTCCACCAATGCAGCGCTTGAGCCATGCGGGGTGACACCACGAGCTGATCGTTGAAGGAACCGGAAACCTGGCGCCACTGCTTGTCTAATTCCTCCTGAATGATACGACTCTTAGTCTGCAGTGAGGGATCAAAGCGATGCATGAGGACGCCATTCCCAGAAAGGATTTCAATGTGCGGACTGAAACTGACTGCTTTGCTGCGATGGAGCTTGCAAGCTGTTGAATCCGTTCTTGACGCTCTGCTGAAGCGAAAGCCATGGCTGGGCTCGTATTGATAGAAGCACCCAGAAAGGTCTTGCACGTAGTCTGCGTGAGTTGAGATTTTCGCACATTGATCGACAAACCCAGGGACTGGAACAGATCGAGACAGCGTTGGGTATCGAGGGCCGCCTGGTGGGAGGATTGAGATTTGATGAGACAATCGTCCAGGTAAGGGTATATTTGAATACCCGCTTGCCGTAAATGAGCCACCACCGGGGCCAGGAATTTTGTAAAGACCCGTGGGGCTGAGCAGAGTCCGAAGGGTAGGACTTTGAATTGGTAATCCTTGTGACCCACTCGAAATCGTAGGTATTTCCTGTGGCGTGGCAGAATGGGCACATGGAAATATGCATCCTGCAGATCGATCGTTGTCATGAAATCCTCCTGAGAGAAGAATTGGAGGATGTCCTTTAATGTGAGCATTCGGAAGGACTGGGTCTTGAGAAATTTGTTCAGCAACCTTAGATCGAGGATGAGACGCCACTCCCCTGATTTCTTTAGTATGAGGAAAAAACGGGAATAGAACCCCAACCCTCTTTGATATTTCGGAACCACTTCGATGGCACCCTTGTTTAACATTATCTGGATCTGATTGAAAAGTTCTTTGAGATGGGCGGGAGGAGGTCCGGATGGAGGGGTGCGTGGAGGAACCTTCACAAACTCTAGGGCGTGGCCCCTTGAAATAATATCCAGAACCCAGCGGTCCGAAGTGATTGAGGACCAAGTTGAAAAGAACTGGGAGATTTTTCCTCCAACAGGAACTAGAGGACAACTGGGAAAAGGGAACTTCTGCCGTACACAGTCACTGTTTTTTGGTTGAATTCCCCCTGTAATTTGACTTCCCTCTATATGATTTGCCAGCTTGCTGTCTGTAGGACTGCTGTGGTTGTGAAGAGTACCGCTGTTGCCCTTGGTTGTAGGATCGGTACTGGGAAGAGGACCCACGAAAAGATGAGGAGGTGCCGCGGCCGCGCGCACCTCGAAAGGGCTGCTTCCTAAACTGAAGAGTGCCGAGGGAACGAGCCGTATCCGTGTCCTTTTTTATGGTTTGCAAAGCATCTTCCACATGCTGGCCGAATAATGACTCTCCGTCATACGGCATGTCCAAAATCTTAGCCTGGACCTCTTGCCGAAATGAGGTTGATCGAAGCCAACCCTGTCTTCTTAGGACAGCTGCTCCCGCCAATTGACAGAAACCAGTGGATGCGATGTCAACAGAGCAGTCAATGATCTCGGATGACGCCCTCTCACCCTCTTGCAGGATCTTTTGAGCTTCCGCTCTAGAATCTTCCGGTATAAGCTTGACCAGAGCAGCCATGTCCGACCACATCTGTCTATCGTAACGGCCGAGGATTGCCAAAGAATTCGCAGCCCGGACCGTTGTTGACGCCATGGTTGAGAACTTCTTGCCGATGGCATCCAGGCGACGGCCGTCGCGATCCGGAGGCGCCGACATTGGAGATGATGGATTTTTGGAGCGGCGCTGTGCCGCTTGTGTAATCACTGAGTCCGGCTTAGGTTGAGACACCAAGCAGGCTGGGGAAGAATCCGGAGCTTTGTACTTTTTCTCCAGGCGTGGGAGCACCGCCGGAATAGAATTAGGCGTTTTCATTAACTTTATACCTTCATTCCATATGAAGTCTATAATGGGCACAGCTCGTACTTGTTTCTGAGGCTGGGACTTGAAATCGTACAAGAAACAGTCCTCTTCCCTAACCACCATGGGAAGGTGAAAGCGTTGTGCTGCTCTTTCCATCAGCTGATGGAACCCTGTTATGTCGACAGGTGGCGAGTTGACTGGCGACCTTGGCGGTGATGCGGGCGAATTGATTTGGTAGTTATCCCAGTCCGCCATAGAGTCGTCCTCCGGAAGCTCACCCTCTTCCGTATCTAGATTATCCATATTATCATCCGCTGCATTGGAAGGCAGTGCAGGTGTGGAGGGCGTAGGTATCGTCGGCAATATAGGAGGAGGTGGAACCTCAGATGGCGTTTCACGTGGAGAACTTTGAGAGGATGCTGGAAAGCGACGATTATAATCTTCCAACATGTATTGGAGGTTGGAAATAAGCCGCACAGGAAGCTGCACCATAGGAACCGGAGCAGGGGGATGTTGCTCTTGTTCCTGATCGTAGTATTCATCCTCCTCAAAGTCTTGGCACTTTATATGGAGCTCAGAGGGACTATGAGCATCCCGAAAAGCAGACTGATCGTCCTCATCCGAATCAGAATCGTCCTCATCCCCCGAAGGAAATAGTTGACGGGGTGGTCGAGGTCCGGGTGGTAACATAACTGGGTCTAGTACAGCCTTACGACGTAGCAGCAAAGAGCCGTCCACAGACCCCGGTGCTGGCGTTGACATTGGCACCAATGGCATTGTCGCAAAATTTGACCCCACCGTCGTCGAGGCGATCGTCGACGAAGTAGTCGACGATGGAGCTGCCGTCGACGAGGAAGCTGCCGTCGACGAGGAGGCTGCCGTCGACGGGGTGGCTGCCGTCGACGGGGTGGCTGCCGTCGACGGGGTGGCTGCCGTCGACGAGGCTGTCGTCGACGATGAAGACTTCCTCTTCTTCTTTTTAACCATCGTCGACGGAGTTGTAGACGTCGACGGAAGCTCCAGCTTCCCAGTCGTCGACGAAGAGGTGAGTGGTATCGTCGACGAGATAGTTTTCAGGGAAACACATACTACCGTCGACGGTGAAGACGTCGACGAAGTCATCGTCGTCGACGAAGGATATCTGCTCGATACCGTCGTCACCGTCGTCGACGAGGCTGATGAAGTAGCCGATCTCGTCGACGGCTCCTCCGTCGACGGTCCCGTCGACGGTTTTTAACGTTTCTGACTGGAAACATGTACTGACGGAGTCATAGACGCCTGAGAGCTAAGTCTCGGGGGCACTGGCGTGGTAACAGAGACTTGGCCTGTAGACACTTCCTCAAGATGAAGTCTCTTCTTTTTTAGAAAAGGAGATGGCAAGTCCTGGACACTTCCACGCTTTGAAGAGACTCCTGTCTTGATAGAGGCTACACTCTCCACCTCAGAAAGGGGGTTATCTGTCTCCTTTAGTTTTTGTAGCCATATTAAAAGGCGACCTTCTCTATCTTTCAAAGTTTTTTGACAGAAGGTTCTGCAGATCTTACAGTTGGCCACCTTATGATCAGGATACAGACAATAAATACATTTCTCATGGGGATCCTCAGAGAAAAGTCTTGACTTTCCGCAAGATGAACATGGACGGAAAAGAGATTTCTTACTTGTAGATATGATGAGAGACAAAAAACCTCAAACCAGATCAAGAACTGAGCAGAGCTCAGGGAGACTCCCTTCACACGACGTGCGGTAGAAAATCTGAGGGTCTGAGCCTCTGAGGAGAAGGTTCTAGAGGGTGCTAGCGCTTGATTGGCTGGAGTTTGGACTATAAAATGACAGTGATATGTCAGTAAAGTGATTCTTTTTCTCAATGCTTTCTTATGTCTCAATGCTATCCTATGGTATTTTAACTTGATAGGTTATTTGAACTATATATATATATATAAAGTTTATTGGGTATGTATATACTCTTATGTGGTTATGTATGTATATATATATATACATGATACTTATTGCTTTTTATATATACCGTGGGACTCCCACTTCGACGACGGGGAATATTCAAGCATGTGAATCTATGAAAGACACCCCAAATACTGGAGAATGTCATTTCCTGCAGCCTGCAAGGATTTTTTTAACACTCTGCAGAGAAAAATGCTACATTGCATGAACGGCCCAAGGATTTGTTTAAACACTTCCACAATGCTACTGTGATTACACTTCCTGCAGCCTCCAAGGTTGTTATTCCCCGAAGGAGGAACAACTGTGACATCATTTGTTGTGATCTCGAAGGGATTGTGAAGCCGCCATTGTGAAGTCATTAACTGTATTCATCAATGGTTTGTTAGACACACGAGGAGCCTGTATGACATCACTTCCTACGACTATCAAGGGATTGTTCATGGAAATATTTATTTAGACTCATCTGCAACACAACTTCCAGCATGCTCCAAGGGATTGTGAGACATACGAGCAGCCATAATAAAATCACTTCCTAATGTTTTCCAATGGATTATAGAACCCTGTGTGCTTATTGAAATATAATTTGTGTAGGAGCTATAAGGACAGTTCTTCCAACGATCTCATAGGGATCACTCACCACTATTTATAACACGGAATTCACTTGCCGAATAGTCACAGGGACATCCATTCCTGCTGTTTTTAAGGGAATTGTCAAACCGTAAAGCTGCTTTTATTCAGGAACTACTGTAACATCGCTTGCTGCCGCCTCTGAGGCATTGGTGAACACTTTGACCCACAGAAAAGTGGCCTGCATCTAGAAGCCTGCCTAACATCATGTCCTTCTGCATTCAGTGGAGGGTACATACCTTTGAGCAGCATGGAATCCACTTTTGTCTATGAGCCATGAACAGCAAATGACTGGTTAAAATACTGTTGTATTAATTCACCAAGAATTCATCAGGTTTCAAGACTATTTATTCAGGATATGAACAGACTGAGGCGCACTTTCCACCTTTAACACCAGGCAGAGAATGACGCCTCCATAATCCCAATATATAATTTAAACAAACACTATAACAGCGTGTGAAGCAGCATGTGTATCACTATAAATATTGATAACATACTAAATATGAGAAATACAAACACCACATCTTCCCCCTCAAATAATATTTATTTTTTAAACTACTATATAACAACGTTTAAAAATAATAAAAAAGATTTTACTCAAAATGTTGTTTCTGTTCTTTCTCCTACACAAACACCTGTAACCATCTAGTTAGTCTCCTAATGTTCTCTCTTGTCCTGCGAAGATTCTCAACCCCACCATCAGATTCATTGAATCTTTCCACACTGTCTTTCACACCACCACATTGATCCTTATCCACAAAAACACTCTTCATTACCATCCAACAGACACATATAAAATTCGAGCTCATCGATTCACTACACCCATCAAAATTTTCATTTGGATTTCCCCTAACCATTGCTTTTACGTGCTATAACGGGAGAAACCTAATCGGCTGCTTCAGTAGATTCCATAATATATGAATCCAATATTTTTTTATATTTCAACACTGTACTGTGTTCAACACCAATCAACTTTCCAACAGATCCACTAAAAACTTTCGGAAATTGCTTCAACATCTTCTTGCAAACTTTCTTTACATTGTTAGAATCGAGTACTATTTATTTATTTGAAAAGTTTTATATAGCGCTGGCTAGACCCGGAGGTATCAGAGCGCTTTACATGAGGCAGGACATTGTTTCAGAACATTGTTACATAGTTACATCAGTTTCTGGAGCGTCACATAACATAGAAAGGAAGACAGTATAAAAAAAGTTACAAGAGTTACTGAAGCATAGCATAACATAGAAAAAACAGGCAAGGGGGAAAGTACTCCAGGGGACGCAGAAAAGGTCAGGCTGGAAAAGGGGAGGTAGACAACTGTCTGCAGTTCACCTTTATCATGCCAGCGTTAAACTGATAGACCTTTTTTGCAAAATAAAGTTTTCCCATACACTTCCTATTAAACCTGAAAAACAAGGTTCTGAACCCTAATGAGTTAATTTTCTCACCCTCTGTGGAGAGATGGGCGAAAATAAGGCCTTGGGGCTTTGTTATTTGGGTTTTTCTAATGGTGACTTTATCCTTTTCACATGTGAAGCTGGAAAAACTAAGTCTGATATTCCCACTGAGTTTCTGCCACTCATGTAGCGGCCGTCAGTCTTAACACTCTGCTGTCTTCTCTACTCTAGGTTTTCATGGTTTTCAGCCCTGATGTCCCTGATTTGCCGCAGTCCTCCTGGACTGCCGGTGGGCAGAGGGCGTCAGTCGGTGGTGTTCACCACTCTTCTGACCAGGCATCTCGCCTTCGGTGTAGTTGTCTGGTGCTCTTGTGCTGCACTTCCCAGCCTTAGGTTGGAGTCTTGGGACTCCTTTTTCCCCTACTTCCTCTTTCCCTTGCTTGACTTCAGATCTCTTTATTTCACTTGTCATTCTCCCCCATGTCACTTCCTGCTCATACTTCCTCCCGTTTCCAACCAAAAGGAATCATTTCTCTGTTTTCTCGTCTTTCTGTGTTTTGCTCCCACTCCCTTTCCTCCGGCTGCCTTTTTCTCTTGTCATTCTTGTATTTTCGGTCACTTCAGGGTGGTAGGAACGGTGCTGAGGGATTGCCGCCGTTTCTTTCAAGTAAGTTTCTTTTCCTTTCTCCCTGTTGGCCTTCACAGGGTCATGTGACCAAGAACACTTTGGTTTCAGACTTACAGCAGATGGTCCCACAGTTAACCTTCTCCACCCAAGGCAGGAGATCCCATGTGGAAATAGGGAAAATAAACCTGTGTTAAAAACCACAAACAAATATTGAGCTTTCTTCTTCTATGTTAGCATCATTTATTCTGGATAAGCAATCAGCTGCCCTATTCCCGACCGCCCAGAGAGTACTTCATGCTAAACTTATATTCTTGAAGATTCACCACCCATTACTTAATACTTGGTGACACAGCTTCCAAGCTTTTACCTGCACTGGTTATCGGTGAACGCAAGGGTGAAATTTAAGGCTTTGGTGACGACTCATGCTGCCCTGTACGGGCTAGGCCCGGTGTACGTTAGGAAACCTTTTCAGTTCTATGCACCTACCAGGCTCCTCAGTGCTGATGGCCTGGAACCAACTACTGTTTGATCTTCGCTGCCTGCAGGAGCCAAAAAACTTTAGGAAGAGACTTGAGACTTTTATTTTTAATTAAATAGTCTTTCCTTTATTCTCCACTCATCACTAGGTTCACGCCGAGACACTCTGAGTAGCTGTGCGCGCTACAAATGCTACAACATAACAAAACATTTCATGGTTAGCTGAAAGGAACTGACTGGTCACGTGGATGGTATTGCTTCTTAGAACAAACAACTTTGAACTTACCCCATTCCTCCCAGCTTCCCCACCTCATACTGACCGCCCCAGAAGCATCTGTTGCCCCAAAAATCTTCGTACCCAACCCAGGTACAGTCAATAGTGGTGTCCAGTGGCCCTTCTGAGAAATTTTGTGTATGCAGAGTCCCAGCCACAAAGCAGAGGGACTGCTAGACAATTCCGTCTCCCCACAGGAATAACTGGGCCTGGCTGGTCTCTTCTCTGTATGTTTGCTTTGGGCAGCATTTCCAGCACCCCCAAAATGACTTGTTGCTCTCTACTGATGAAGGGATGAATCTTGAAACATGAATCTAGAGCTGCACAACACATCCTGCACCAACAAGGGTGAAGCATTAGAGGCTACTACCTAAGTGTTATCATTCACTGCATTTACCATGACTCATTGGGGCAAACTGAGTGCTGGGATGTGAGACAGTGTGCTCCCACCCTTCTTATGTTTGCTTATGACAAATGGGGTCTGGGTCAAGATGGAGCCCCTCTATGGTGTCTGGTGATCATCCTGTGAGCCTCCGGGAGGCTTGTCTAGTCACTTGTAGGAGACGTTTGGAGGTTACGACCCAGCATCATTGTTTGAGGGCCGCATGTGGTTGTTACGAGGAAACTAAACTCGGCCATGATTGAATCGAAAGGAAATGCTCTTTGAGATATGGATTTAATACTCAACTTCTCTCTCATCTGTAGTATGCAAGAGTTAGTACCATATCTTATATTTGTTTACTGTTTGATGTACCATACAGTCATAAGGTTTGCTGAAGCCAATGCTTGTTTGATTTTAGCACTCATTCCCCAACAAAACGTTTTTCTAGAACATTAGGGAAATGAGCAATTATTTGCTGCAGGCGTTCCCTACACGTGTAAACAGTCTTGGTGTGTGTTGTATATCATTGCAATGTATAAAGTTATTCAAACACGTAGTTTGGTTGCACAACGCAGTTGCGTCCCTGCTGTTTCCTTGGGGACGCGTCTTCAGAATGCTGGCAGCATTTATATCTGACGTCACAGAATTCTCGTGAGATTCTTTCCTCAGCTGTTGACCTTACAGTCACACTGTGTGTCGGCTGATTGTGGGCCTTATTATTCGTATCTTAATAAATATATAATTAAAATATATTTACGCCCATTCTTCGTTACTACAATTTGGCGACGAGCGATTTCTACATCTTCAAGACGGAAAATTCAGGCCCACATCGGACCGAAAGGAACTCTTCATTCTACGAGACTTCGAGATTTTTTTAAATCTAAAAGGCAAGTTACTACATATCTCGTTTATGACTTGACTTGCATTTGCATTCAATGTCTTCTATTATAGCTTAACATAGAAGCTTGTGGACAGTTGAAGAATGACAGTTGGAGTCCGTTGATGTAACTGCATTTCCAGCTGTAACTGTCAACTGTTGATTGCTGTATTCGGCAACGGAGTTCCTGACGCATAGCACGTAATGTGATGCGACGTGCGTGACTCCATTTTATAAATTGATAATTTCATGTAAGTTGATAGGAGATCGGTTATTACAGCCAGTGAGTTCGCGATTGAAATTTTCACCATTTACAAGGTATTGAAGAGAACTTTTAAATTTTAACAGATGGTACTGTCAATAAAATACTTAGTTAGAAGGTTTAAAAGAATATATTTACAAGTAATTCAATTTTAAGTATTTGTCAGAAATACTATTACTTTTGGAATACATGGATGATTTGTACAAAAATTTCAGTTCTACAATTCATCATTAGAGTTATGACAAATTAATTTCAACATTTCTTAATATTTTGCATTTCTCTACCATCAAAAATTGCATTGAAGGTAAAAATTGAGGAAGACTCTTGTGCAATTAACAGCATGTCTCAAAACTCTAAAATTAATGCTCCAGTCGCATTTTTAAATGAACCTGGCAAACCATCAATGAAATGGAAGAACTGGCTTTGTGCATTTGAGAACTATCTGGTAGCAATAGATGGTAAAAAAATACAAGCCTGAAAGGAAAAAAGCTATTATGTTTGGGCTACTTGGCGTCGCAGGTCAATAAATTTTCGATTGCTTACCTGAATATGAAGCACAACCTGGTCAATTCATACCATTAGATGAATTTCAAGAAGCAGTAAAAAGATTAGAAAAGCAATTTGGTGACGAACCAAATATAATGATAGGCAGGCATCGTTTTGCTTTGCGTAAACAACAAGAATCTGAGACTGTTGAGGAATATATTGCCTGTCTGTTGGACCTACGTCCTAGAGGTAGCTTGGCTCGGGTCAACAGGCTTTCATCCCAACATGGTATCCCGTGCTTGCATCACACCCAGCTCACAACCTAGCGCAACACCACTTAAAAAGGACACTACACCGATTAAGTTTAAAGTTTACTAGAAGTCTTTATCTTTCCTTCTTAAACGTGGTTACTCAGTTTCACATAACAGGGTAAAACATTACATTTGCATTTAAATTGACAGTGCCATTCCTTCATCACTTTTTATACAGCAGCTACTTAAACACCCTCTGAGATTCCCATCCTGCCTTGAGTCAGAAGCCCTAGGTAAAATTCCCACAGGAAGCGCCACGAACCACATTTATAATTTCTACAATTTCAGAGAAGCATTTAGTCTCACCGGGGTCATTCTGTCAGAGGGTTTTCCTCACGGCTATACTTCTTGACTCTTATACTGTCAACAATAATCAATCTCTCCCTTTTAGGTGCTAAGCTGGAGATTTACTGCTGCTGGCAATCAATTGGTTACCTCTAAACAGTTTACATGTGGTTTACTTACTCCCTAGAGAATAAACCATTACATTTTAGCATTGTACTTGAACTCATGCTGTAACTGGAGTGGAGACTGCTATTCTCTACACTATGCTGGAGATCTTTATTCCCCAGACGTCAGTCTCGCGTATGATTAGGTCAATGTACCAGTACTATTAGTCTAGAACTTGGGTTCCTCAGAGACTGACACGTGGGTACAACAGGACAACACCTGTCCGCAACTGCGTACTCTCTTGTGCCCTCCGGGGGCTCTCCCCCCCCTCCTTCTTATGCCCAGCTTACTGTATAATCACGGTTTTCTTCTGTTGAGCAGTTCAGCAGGAACCGGAGCTGAGTGGCCCCGTCGTCGGG
This sequence comes from Triturus cristatus, assembly GCF_964204655.1. Taxonomy (NCBI): domain Eukaryota; kingdom Metazoa; phylum Chordata; class Amphibia; order Caudata; family Salamandridae; genus Triturus; species Triturus cristatus. The sequence goes on from NC_140579.1 coordinate 156,904,480, forward strand.
TTTGACTGGGCTCACGGCGCCGGAAAGGAAATCTCGTCACAGGGGAGGAGGGCGAGAAGCTAGGCACACCCACCGATCACCTCCCCCAAAGATTGCCCTTCTGGGGGGTCCCCTCCGTTGGTGTCCGCCTTGCTCTGATGCTCCCCACAGCCGCGGGCCTCACTTCCCCGCGGACTCTGCAAGCCGGGGCGGACTCGGGTTAACCCTGTGTCTGTTGTAGGACGCGCCCGCCGCCTCGAGGAACAGCGCGGCTTGCGGGGGCGCGGGCTTCCTCGACTACCGGCAACAGCGAGGGGCGGCGCTTCGACACGAGGACGACGGCCTCCAAGCCTGTCACGTCCCTCTCTTCCTACGGACAATTCTCTTCACCCGGACAGCGGCGTCGCCTGCTCACCAGCCCCCTTTATGAAGCCTCTCCACAAAACTCTCACCAGCAGCGTGCCACCTCCAGAGGACAACAGGAACCCTCCGATCTCTGGGTGGCGGCGGTGATCGTTGCAGGTAGGGACTCGTGGAGAGAGAGAGGGGGGGGGGGCCGAACTTAAGGGTGCCAGGAATTCTCCGGTGCAGCTGATTGGGATTCCAGAGCCCTCTTATTTACTGGGGGCGGACATCTCCTCTTCCGTTAGGGATGTTGGATAATCGCTAAAGCCAGTTCGATTCAACACCCCAGGTACCACAGGGATGAGGGAAAGGTAGTCCCAGACAGCGATCCTTCCCCTGGTCCTGAGGGTCAGGGATTCCAACTACCTGGAGGCCTCGCAGGGTACGAGGACCCTCAAAGTCCTTGGCTGGGTTCAGGGACCGGTCAGAAGGTTGAAGGTGGTGTCACTGATGAGGGAAACCGCGCAGACCCAAAGACCTGTCCAGTCCCTATCTAGCGCAGCCACCTCCCCACTCAGGTGCCTTACTCCTGACTACCTCACAGCTTAACTCTGTTCTAAAATGGCCGCCCTCCCCTCACCTCTATTTATCACCTGGGGCCGGACTGGCCAGAGTGGCCCAGAAGGTTCCGGAACCTCCCAAGGCAGTCTATGGCCCAGGTGTTGAGGTGACAGTTGGAGCCACAATTTTATGAGACAAACCTCACTCTTCCTATTTCCTCATTGAAGCACCTTGCACCTCTCCCTCAGTTGTTAAGGATGAGGCACCCAGAGCCTCTACATCAACACCAAAAGTAATTAGTGGACAGGAAAAAAAAATGAGAAGGGAAAAAGAATAAAAATGAGGAGGGAACTGCCAAAGGGCTGACAGGTCTAACACTGTCTAAGAGTGCTAGCCACCAAATGTGAATATGAAGAAATGGTCGATGTATATATTTGCGATCAATTTGTATTTCATTGTTTTGAAAAAAAGATTCAGGAAAGACTTTTGGCGTGTAGAAATCCATCTCTTCAGGAAGTAATAGACATTGCCAAAGGAATAGAACGATCTTTAGAGGGTTCAAAGGAACTTTCAGCTAATAAGAATTCAAATGATAATGTTTTTTATATTCAGGATAAAAAGAAAAACTTTGTAAAAAATGTACAGAAAAGTAGACCTGGCACTTTTGTAGATACTAAAACATTTGTTTGTTTCAGATGCAGGTCTAAAAACCATATTGCAGATTTTCCAGGATGCCCTGCGCTTGGTAAGAAATGTTCTAATTGTTTAAAAATTGGGCCTTTCGCAGGAGTTTGCAGGAATTTTAAAGCTAAAACAACACAAAATGTAAAAGTCAGCAATGTTGATGAGTTTAATTTAGAGATGTGTTCTAACATTGTGCTAACCGTAGAGGCAAATTGTAGCACAATTAAAGGGCCATTAGGTGTTGCACATATTGGTGAAGGAGAGATAAATATGATGGCGGATTCTGGTTCTCCTATCACCATTATTTCTGATACTAAATATGAAAACAACTGGTCACATGTGGGGTTAATAGCATCCGATATAAACCCAAAAGCTTTTGGTGATTACGACATAAACATGTTAGGATACTTTCAAGAGAATTTAAATGTAAAAGGAAGGTCAATTTCAACAAAACTTTATGTTGCGGAGCGTGGCAGAAATATTGTTGGGTGAAAGGACCTAGCAAAGTTAGGCATCATTTTGAAACCAGGTGCTGATGATCCTATTATACTAAGCGATGTGTTGGTTGCTTCTGTCCAGTCTTCTTGCTTCCCTTCTTCTTCTCACAACAGTTTAGAAGCTGTATTATGCAAGTATGAATCATTATTTGAAGACCGCATTGGATGCGTTAAAGGTTACGAGCATTCTATCAAGTTAAAGAAGAATGCGATACCTATCAAACACAAGGTAAGAGCTGTTCCTTTATCCATCAGAAAGGATCTGCAAAAATTGCTTGATAAATTAGTTGAAGAGGAAGTCTGTCACAGGGGGATGCGGACTGAAGAGCCTGTCGTAAAGGCCAAGACTGTGACCGACAACCTTTCCCCTCTTTCTTTTCCTCAGCAGAACGAGTGGTTCCCTACAGGAGCACAGCCACCCGTCGCGAACGAAGAACCCGGCCTCTGTACCTTTAACTGGAAGGGATTCGACGATAGCTCCGCCCCCAACAGTGACGACGAAGAAGGCCGGGCGGATATAGAGAGAGAGCTCCAACCTCCAGTGTGCGCGGACACCGGAGAGAGGAAGGAGGTATATGAGCAGCGGAGCGAGAGAGTGTTTTTGGCAAGCGGAGGAGCGGAAGGCGAGAGAGAGAAGGTCAACATCGGGAGGAGTAAGGACGAGGCGTGGGACTGCCGTCGAGCGACGGAGGAACGGAGGACGACGGCTGGAGAGGAAGCAGTACCCAAGCTACGAGAGCCAGGAGGCCACCGACCCCGTGAGCCGCCCAGCCACGTTCCCGGAGGAGCGTGGCTCTCCAAGGTACGAGAGCGTCTCTCGGGCTGGGGAGGTAGAAAAGGAGGTACTGACTAAAGGGACAACCGGGCACTAGAAGCTAGCGTGTTGGTGTTAAATCCCATTCACACCCCTTCCCGAGCACCACTTCACACATGGCCTGACCGAACGTGCACAGAGTGTTCCCTCACCCCCTTTCCTGAACAAACCAAGCCTAAATACCAGTTACTCAGGGCTGTTTTTCTCCTTTCTTTGAGCGCTTGAGCCCCTGGGGAAGAAGCTCAACACGACCCCTACAGTGCCGGAGCCCGGAGAGGAAGGACCACGGCGGGAAGGAGAGAACCCAGGGAAAGGACCGCAGAGGCCCCCCTGACTTATTACAGGCCCACCCCCATTCGTAAAAGACTGCATAGAGCAATAAAACCGTTAAAAACACCAGCTCGGTCTCCCGGGTTGTCGTATTCCTCACAACTGGTGGAGAATGCGGGCACCTTAACCATCTGTACACCAACAATGGACTCGCTCATACAGCACCTGGTGAAGGGCCAGGATCAACTGAGTTGGGTGGTGGAACAGCAGCTGAGCTCTGCACAGGCCGACAGGGAAACGTTCAAGACCACAGTAGCCGCCCAGTTGGAGGGTTTACATGAAACGTTAAGAAAACCGGGGGTCGCGACACCCCATGAAGCCCGCTTGCATACACCAATGCCTTCTGGGATCTCCCTCCAAAAGTATACGCCTGGGGAGGACCCGGACGCCTTCCTTCTCAATTTTGAGCGGGTGGCCCGGGTGTGCGGTTGGCCACAGGAGAAGTGGCCGTTCTTTTTGGCCCCGTTGCTTACAGGGGAGGCTCAATCCGCATACCAGGTGGCCAATCCGGGAGGGGTAATGGCCTATGTCGATATCAAGAGGGTAATACTTGACCACCTAGGGTTAGATCCCCAAGCCTATAGGGTCCGTTTCCGGAAAGAACGAGGAACCCCCGGGGAAAACCCTAAAACATTGTTCTATAGACTCAAGATGGCAGCCGATAAATGGTTGACACCGGATAGCAGCACTAAAGAAGAGATAATGGACAAAGTGTATCTCGAACAATACTTGGAAGCCCTTCCCTATACCACCCAAAGGTGGTTGCGACAACACCCACGGCTCACCACGGAACAAGCCATGGAAATGGCTGCTACGTTTGCTCGAGCCCAACCAACAACGCCAGTCTGGGCAACAGAGAAAATAAACCGACCCTCGGGGGCCCGATACGAACGGAAGACTCGTCCAGACCCCATAAAGATAACCTCCCCAAGACCAGTCGTTCCTACACTCAGGGGCCCCCAGTGCTTCGAATGTGGGGCCTGGGGCCACATTGCCCGTCTATGCCCTCAGAGGAAAGCGACCGAAGAGCCCATGGAGGTCGGCTACGTCCCCAGATCCATCCTATACACCGCTGAGCTGAGGAGTGCGTTTCACGTAAGTGTACGGGTGAATGGGAAGACCGTGAGGGCCTTACTAGACTCAGGTTGTCGACAGTCCGTTGTCCAAGCAGAGTACATACGCCCCGATCAGATTCTCCCGGACACCCAGGTGCACGTTAGGTGTGTACATGGGGATGTCAAACCCTACCCAGTCGCCATCATACCCCTTGGGCTACCGGAGGGCTTAACCTGTTCCGTTAAAGTAGGAGTGTTAGAGGCCCTTCCCGAAGACCTTATCCTAGGTACGGATAACCCCAAGTTTTTAGACTTGTTCACAAGGACCCTGGAACAACAGGCTATTTCACAGCGCCAGAGTAACACCCCTGCCTCCCCGCTCTCTACACTGACATCCCCGAGCCCTGGGTATTGGATCGCAGTTTTAAGTTTGCCCAGGCAAACGACGCAACGCTTGGTAATGCATGGGACCAAGCTCACCGAGAACAAGACAGCCCTAATCCAGTGTTCCCCCGTTTTCTCATCAAAGACGGGTTATTATACAGACAGGGTAATAGGGACGACCCCCACCAACTGCTGGTCCCGACAACCTTTCGTGATCAGATTATGTTTTTCTCGCACTCACACTTAACAGCAGGACACATAGGGAGCGAAAAGACCGCGCAGAACGTGCTTCGCCACTTCTTCTGGCCAGGGATTTATCAGGATATAAAGAGACATTGCCAGGCCTGTGACGTTTGTCAAAAAAAGAACACTCACCGTCCCCCAGCAGTACCTCTACAACCTCTTCCCATAATAGGCACACCTTTTGAACGGGTGGGAATGGACCTCATAGGACCCCTACCAAAGACCCGTAGGGGAAAACAATATGCCCTCGTCATAGTGGACTACGCTACCCGGTTCCCTGAAGCTTATCCGCTGCGGTCCCCTAAGTTCTGCCTCATCGCAGACCGCTTCGTGGAACTCTTCTCCCGAGTGGGGTTCCCTAAAGAGATTCTCACGGATCAAGGGACCCCGTTCGTCTCCTGCCTGATGAAAGAAGTATGTACCCTTCTCCAACTCCGGCAGATCCGTACGGCGGTCTACCATCCACAAACAGACGGCCTAGTGGAGAGGTAGAACGGGACACTAAAAGCTACGTTGAGGAAGATGCTGACCGTGAACGGAAAAGAATGGGACCAACTCCTGCCTTTAGCTCTTTACGTCATACGGGGGCAAAGACAGAGCAGCCTCGGATGCTCCTCGTTCGAGATGCTCTGTGGACGTCAACCAAGGACTCTCCTGGAGATGACCAAAGAGGCATGGGAGAAAGAAGAAGGAGAACAAGAAAAGGGGATGCTCCAGTATACAAAAGCCCTAAAATCCAAAATAGGAAAATTGAGGGACCTGGCCTATTCCAACTTGGAAAAAAACCAGAGGACCCAGAAAACGTACTATGACAGAGGCAAGAAATGAAGACGGTTGGAAATCGGGGACTGGGCTCTGGTACTCCTCCCCTCCTCTACCAAGAAATTCCAAGCCGAATGGAGAGGGCCCTACAAAGTAGTGAAGACCATAGGGAAAACCAGTTATCAGCTCCAACTCAGTGCCAGGACACGACAGACCTACCACATTAACCTGCTGAAAAAATGGATTGGACCCCCACCAAGGCCGGCACATTTGACTTTATCGATGCCTTCCCCTCCCTCCTCCACACTAGCCGACCTAGTGGTGAATGATGACCTTACGGACACGGAGAAAGGGGACCTGAGAACGACGTTATTACCCTTCGCTGACATTTTTTCAGACCAGCCTGGAAAGACCAACCTAACCGAACATCGCATTGAAACCTTGCCGGGCAGGACTATTAAGCAGCGCCCATACCGCATACCGGCCGCCCGTAGGGCCGCCATTCAAAAGGAGGTAGAATCCATGTTGAAATTAGGGGTAATAAGACCCTCAAGAAGTGAGTGGTCTTCCCCCATAGTCATGGTGCCCAAACCAGATGGGACTACGAGATTCTGAATGGATTTTTGAGCCCTAAACGACATCTCGTCATTCGACGCCTACCCCATTCCTCGTATCGACAAACTCAGTGAGAAATTGGGGACTGCCAAATACATCACCACCTTGGACCTCACCAAAGGCTACTGGCAGGTCCCCTTACGAGAAGAAGATAGAAAGAAGACTGCGTTCGCCACCCCAGAAGGCCTGTACGAGTTCACCGTCCTGCCTTTCGGCCTACATGGAGCATCAGCAACCTTTCAGCGCCTCATTGTAGGAGAGTAGGGTCTGCTTTCTATGTTCACCCCCACTTTTTGCTTTTGCTTTACTGGTTTTCGACTTAGATGTAGCTGTGGGCCTGCTAATCAGACCCACAGCCCTGCTGTTCTCTCTCTAAATTAATACTATGTACTTTAGGTGCATAACCCATTTGGATAGGATCACCTTATTGGCCCCTGTACAGTGTACCCTAGGTACCCAGGGCATAGGTGTACCCTAGGCCTACCAGGGGCTGCAGCAAGTATTGTGCCACCCCTGGCCTGGCCTTCCATTTAGGACACAACTGGCTGATCACTCAGCTGGGGCAAGGTCGTGTAATCACCCCTTGCTTAGGTGTAGTATTCCTATACCTAACTTACATATAGACACATGTGTACCTATCAGTCACTCCTATGGCAGGCCTTGACAATCCTGGAGGCAGAGTGCTTGGTAACATGTGAGATGGTGCTCTAGCATGAGCTGAGCCTGTCTGCAGCTTTCGGAACCTTGTCCTTATAGCTGTTCTATGATATAGCCTACCATATACTCTTAAAGTGCCTTATAATCTTAGACGGTTATGGTAACTATGGTCTTGCTTTATCAAAACATGTCGTGTAAGGTGTCTAACACTCGGGAATAATACCCCCATGCCATTTCTGGACATGAGAATATTATTCCCCCCTCCTAGAGGGAAAGACATGTTAAAATCATACTTCAACTGTTAGCCTCTGACCAAAGCCTCAGCATCACAAAATGGATGCTGCTGCCAAGTCTGACCTCCTGCAGCTGGGAGTGATCCCAGCCAGGGAGGCCTGGACAATAGGTTTCCTGCTTGGGGAGGTGCTAGCAGGAAAGGTGTTCCTTGCATAGTCCAGTTCAAACCGGCGCTGTGGCACTCCAGCCCCAGCTCTGGCGCGAAACTGGACAAAGGGAAGTGGGTGTAACCACCCCCTCCCAGGTCCCACCCATAAGGCGTGACCTAGCAGGTATCCCAGCCCCCCAGATTAGTATAAGAGTGGGAGTTGGGCCTCAAGACTTTAGATTATCCTGAACCTGCAAAACTGAACAGAAACTCTGGACCTTCGACATTCGACGAAAGAAGAAGACTGAAGAATCTCCCTTGTAGCCAAGGAGTGGCTACCCTGTGCAAACAGGCACCATCAAGAGACTACCCTTTGCTTTGTGAAACGTTCGACGAGGAACCGACTGCAGAGCCCGACCAGAGCCTTGATTTCCAGACTTCTCCGACCCTCATCCACATCTGCAGCAGAGCTGAGATCCGTGGAGGCGACGAGCGACGTGGGACCGGCTACCTGGGAAAAGTGGCTAGTAACTTACAGCGCAGCTTCTGAGGTACCCTCGAAGTTGTGCACCGGGGATTGAGAAGCCCCAACCCCAAGCACCATCTGCACCGAAGATCAGCCCCCCACACTCCACGAGTCCTGCGTGGGGCCCTTCAGCATTTTCCTGCTTGCCGCGTCTGTCCGGTTGCTTGCCCACTGGCTAGTGGCCTTTGTGACGACGCTCCCTGAAATCTTCTGCGCTGGTTTGGCTCCTCCAGACTGGCTCCCGCTTCTCTGCAAAGAAGAAGCACCCCAGACCTTCCTGGTCTGCACCAGAAGCAAGTCCTTTGTTCTTCGTGGGTTCCGCTTGCCAAGGCTTGGTGAGTCCTAGTCCAACTTCGACGCCGCCGACAGCAAGAGCCTTCGTGGGACAGCTCGCCTCCTGGTCCTGGTCGTCCTCGACGCTTCCTGGTCCTCCTGGCTGCAGCGACAAGCTTCACCTTCACCTGCAACTCTTCACGACATCGCCTGGTTCCTTCCTGGTTCCACGTGGTCACTGGCTAGTGACCTTGACTCTGTCCCCTCTGCTTGCAGGTTTCTTCTCTTCTTGATCCCAGCCTTGGGATCCACCGGACACTCTCCCCTGACTGCCTGTCAGCATCTTTCTTCAGGCATCCATAGGAGTCGACGACGAAAACGACGCATCTTCACCCCTATGCACCCGCAGCCTGTGGGCTAGGTAACTTGGGTACTCCGGTGCTCATCAGGATAGTGACTACCCTAGTGTCTAGTTTTCAAGTCTCAACTTCCTAGCTACTCCGGAAGTGTCCTAAATCTATCTATTTCTAAACTGTAACATTGCTATTGACTTTTACGCATTACGCGTGAGTGTTTCCACTCTGCACACGAATCCCGTGGGCCTCCCACTTCCTAACTAACGCTAGTGTAGTGTAGCCCCAGCGATTCCCTAGGCCTAGGCCTATCCTATTTCCGTGACAGTGGTTCTTATACCACTTATTTAGTATATGGTTTGCGTGGCCCCTAGGGCCTAACTGTATTACTTACCTGTGTGACTTACTGTATGCATTAATAAGACTGTGTTGTACTTACCTCTAAACTCATAAAGAGTGCTGAGGGTTTGCTTAGAATAAATACACTTTATTTTATATATATATCTGTTGTGGTGTCCTTTCATTTGGTATTCAAGGGATTATATATGGTATCACAGCTGGCTTCACATGCCATTCAGAGTTTAGCCTAAGACTGCTCTTGTCCATGCTACCACTAGGATAGCTGGTCTATAAGGTTGACTTTACAACCAATCACCATAAGGTTATTTGGACTGATATAAGGTGTACACTATAACTAGTGACATCATACATCAGGCCAACTTCTCACATTGGTGAGCAGCGGTTGGGATCTGAGCTTGCTGTTGTAATACCATTGTAATCTTGAGATACTAAATTGAAAGATCACACAGATATTGTCTAGGTACATATAACATAGTTTATAATACTTAAGTCCTACTGGACTTAGTGGTTGTAGGTTGAAGGGAGTAACACACCCTGACTACAACTACTAGAGAGGTTTAGTAGAAACAACTAGTGTAGGTAGGTGCACACACCACACCCTCACTAGATCATGCCTCTGGGAGGAGATCAAGTAGATGCTCTCTCAGGAGGGGCAGGTCTGCAGAAGACCCCCTCTAGGTATGATACCTTAACATTCCAGGAGATGAGACAATTGTGTACCTCCAGAGGAATAAAACAGGGTGCAAACCCTACCCTCCTTCAGTTAAGACAACTCCTAGAGGAGTATGATGCTCAGAGGGCATCTCAGGAAGGTGCCCTAGGCACAGAGGAGGGTCTACCCACCACAGAGGAGTCAGATGGGGCTTCAGATGGGGAGGTAGACAGCCAGAGCCAAGTAAGGAGACTTAGCCAGGCTAACTTAAGTTTACATGGGAGTTTGCATGGGATCCCCCCATACAGACCCACAAGTAGACATTCACAGAGAAGCAGGAGGGACAGATCCCCTTCAAGGGAATCCATCCACTCCCATGTCTCTAACATCTCTAATGCTTCCTCTCACAGGGGAATGACTTCACCTGAGAGAAAGGAGCATGCAGCCAGAATGAGGGAGGCTAATCTGAGGATTCAGAGGGAAGAACTTGCCCTTGCCAAAGAGAAGCTTGCTCTGGCTAGAGAACAAAAGTTAAGTGGGTTAGAACCCACTGGTGGCAGCAACATTCCTAGAGATAGAGACAGGCACTATGATAATAGAAACCTGAGCAAGATTGTCCCTCCCTACAAGTGTGGGGATGACATCCACAAATGGATAACTGCTTTGGAGAGAGCTTGCAAAGTACAGCAGGTACCCCAAAGTCAGTGGGCAGCTATCTTGTGGCTCTCCTTCTCTGAGAAAGGAAGAGACAAGCTCCTCACAGTTAGTGATGAGGATGCAGATAATTACACTGTCCTGAAGAGTGCTCTGATTGATGGGTTTGGCCTAACCACTGAACAATACAGGTTGTTGTTCAGGGATACCCAGAAGACACAGACTCAGGACTGGACTGACTTTGTAGATTGTGCCACTAAGGCTCTGGAAGGCTGGCTAATGGGAAGTAAGGTTAAGGACTATACAGGATTGTATAATTTGATCATGAGAGAACAAATACTTAACAACTGTCAAAACCAGCTATTGCATCAACACCTGATTGATTCTGATCTGACTTCTCCCCAAGAATTGGGAAAGAAGGCAGATAGATGGGTCAGGACTAGAGTTAAGCAGAAAAACCAGAACCAGGGCGGTGATCAGAAAAAGGCAGACCAGAAGGGTAATGAGCAGAAACAAAAAGACCAGAAGTCTTCACCAGGCCCCCAAAAGGCTCAGGGGGAGGGTGGTTCCAAAAAGGATAAGAAGAAAGAAGGCTAAAAGAAACCATGGTGCAACTATTGTAAGTCTACCTCACATTGGTTTAGTGAGTGCACCAAAAAGGATAAGCCCCCAGCCACCATTGCCCCTAAGGCAACTGTACCCCCTAGTTCAGCTGTAAGTGGTGGTTCCCAGCAAAAGGGTGTAGTAGGGTTAACCCTGGGAACTGAGGAGGATTCTGGCCTAGTCAGAGTACCTACTCAGGCTGTCCTGATCTGTGATGGGGACTTAGCTTTGTCCTCTACTGTAGGCCCCAGTAACCTGGGCAAGTACAGACAGACACCTTTTATCAACCAAAGAATGGCTCAGGCCTACAGGGACACTGGGGCTAGTGTCACAATGGTGACACCTGCTTTTGTGGACCCTGGACAGATCATACTAGGTGAGAATTACCTAGTGACCAACGCTAGCAATGCCACTACCTCCCATAGTGTGGCTATTGTTAACTTCTCCTGGGGAGGGGTAACTGGCCTCAAGAAAGTTGTTGTTAGTTCAGACCTTCCTGTAGAGTGTTTACTGGGCAATGATCTTGAAACTTCAGTTTGGTCTGAAGTGGAGTATAGGACCCATGCAGAAATGCTGGGGATAGATGCACATGTCCTTGCTGTGACCAGGTCACAGGCCAAAAAGTGCAACACTGAACAAGTGCTGGATCCTGAAACTATGGACCAGTCACAATCCAAGAGAAAGAGCAGTAGGGTTAAGGCTGTGCCTTCCCCCCTGCCTCAGGTGGTGGATCAGCCCTCCCAGGAGGATGATTCTGAGAGCCCTGAAGGAACTGTCCTAGAAGAACTTGAACCTGATCAGGTTGAGTTTCTTGGGACAGGGGGACCTTCCAGGGCAGATCTGAGGCAGGCTCAATTAGACTGCCCCTCTCTTGAACCCCTCAGACAGCTGGCTGCTGCTGAGGCTGCAGGGAATGCTCAAGGTACCCATAGAGTGTATTGGGATGAAGGGCTACTGTACTCAGAGGCTAGAGACCCCAAGCCTGGTGCATCCAGGAGGTTGGTCATACCACTGAAGTTCAGAGGCTTCCTTCTAACCTTGGCCCATGATATTCCCCTTGCAGGACATTTAGGCCAGAACAAGACTTGGGACAGGCTTGTCCCTCACTTTCACTGGCCCCATATGTCAGAAGATACTAAGGAGTTTTGTCGCTCCTGTGTCACCTGCCAAGCCAGTGGCAAATCAGGTGGCACCACAAAGGCCCCCCTCATACCACTACCTGTGGTGGGGGTCCCCTTTGAAAGAGTGGGCATAGATATTGTAGGACCAATGGACCCACAAACAGCATCTGGGCACAGATTCATACTGGTGATAGTGGACCATGCCACCAGGTACCCAGAAGCAATTCCCCTGAGGACCACAACAGCTCCTGTTGTGGCAAGGGCCCTGCTTGGAGTATTCTCCAGAGTGGGCTTTCCAAAGGAGGTCATTTCTGACAGAGGTGCCAACTTTATGTCAGGATACTTGACTGCAATGTGGAAGGAGTGTGGTGTTAACTATAAGTTCACCACACCCTATCACCCACAGTGCAATGGGCTTGTTGAGAGATTCAACAAGACCCTAAAGGGAATGATAAAAGGATTACCAGACAAGCTTAGGCGAAGATGGGACATCCTTTTACCCTGCCTTCTGTTTGCTTACAGAGAGGTCCCACAAAAGGGGGTTGGCTACAGCCCTTTTGAGCTTTTGTTTGGGCATCCTGTAAGAGGACCCCTGTGTTTGGTGAAGGAAGGATGGGAGAGACCTCTCAGACAACCCAAACTAGACATAGTGGATTATGTACTTGGTCTCCGCTCCAGGATGGCAGAGTATATGAAGAAGGCTTCTAAAAACCTTGAGGCAAGCCAAGAACTCCAAAAAGCTTGGCATGACCAAAAGGCTGTACTGACTGTTTACCAGCCAGGACAGAAAGTGTGGGTGTTGGAGCCAGCGGCCCCAGCAGCACTCCAAGACAAATGGTCTGGACCCCACACTATTGTTGAGAAAAAGGGAGAAGTCACCTACTTGGTGGACCTTGGGACTCCCAGAAGCCCCCACAGGGTGCTTCATGTCAACAGATTGAAGGCATATGTTGACAGGGCAGACATGGGGCTACTCATGGCTACAGATGAGGGGCAGGAGGAAGAGAGTGACCCTCTCCCAGACCTGTTGACTCAGAACCCTGATGATGGCTCAGTTGATGGTGTGGTCTTTTCTGACAGCCTCACTGTCCATCAGCAACAGGACTGCAGACAAGTTCTGCAGGCCTACAGACATATGTTCTCTCTGACCCCAAGTCAGACAAACTGGTGCACCCATGAGGTGGACACTGGTGACAGTCTGCCTGTGAAGAGTAAAATCTACAGGCAACCTGACCATGTCAGGGACTGCATAAAAGTTGAGGTACAAAAGATGTTGGAGCTGGGAGTCATTGAACCTTCAGAGAGCCCTTGGGCTAGTCCTGTAGTCCTTGTGCCAAAACCTCACACCCAAGATGGTAAGAGAGAGATGAGGTTTTGCGTGGATTACAGAGGTCTCAATGCTGTCACTAGGACAGATGCCCACCCAATACCTAGGGCAGATGAGCTCATTGACAGACTGGCAGCTGCTAAGTTTTTGAGCACATTTGACCTAACAGCAGGCTACTGGCAAATCAGACTAGCTGAGAGTGCAAAGGCCAAAACTGCTTTCTCGACCCCAGGAGGACATTATCAATTTGTGGTAATGCCCTTTGGTCTGAAGAATGCACCTGCCACTTTCCAAAGGCTGGTGAATCAAGTCCTTACTGGGTTGGATGATTATTGTGCAGCTTATCTTGATGATATTGCTGTCTTTAGCTCCACCTGGGAGGATCACCTGGTCCACCTGAGGAATGTTTTAGAGGTCCTGCAAAAGGCAGGCCTCACTATCAAGGCCACTAAGTGCCAGATAGGGCAGAGCAAGGTTGTATACCTGGGCCACCTAGTTGGTGGGGGTCAGGTTCAACCACTGGAGAGCAAGATCCAGACCATAAAGGACTGGGCTCCTCCAACTACCCAGACTCAGGTCAGAGCTTTCTTGGGCCTGTCTGGGTACTACAGAAAGTTTGTTAAGAACTATGGGTCCATAGTGACACCACTTAATGACTTGACCTCCAAGAAGATGCCAAAGAAAGTTCAGTGGACAGTAAGCTGTCAAAAAGCATTTGATGACCTGAAGCAGGCCATGTGCAGTGCACCTATTCTGAAAAGTCCAGACTACTCCAAAGAGTTCATTGTCCAGACAGATGCTTCTGAGTTAGGTGTGGGAGCTGTTCTTTCACAACTGAATGTAGATGGTCAAGACCAGCCCATTGCTTTTATAAGTAGAAGGCTGACCCCTAGAGAGAAACGTTGGTCAGCTATTGAGAGGGAGGCCTTTGCTGTGGTTTGGGCCCTGAAGAAGCTGAGGCCATACTTGTTTGGCACTCACTTCAAGATTCAGACAGACCATAAGCCCCTCTTGTGGCTAAATCAGATGAAGGGTGAAAATCCCAAACTTCTTAGGTGGTCCATTTCCCTACAGGGGATGGACTTCACAGTGGAACATAGACCTGGGACTGACCATGCCAATGCAGATGGACTCTCCAGATATTTCCACTTAGAACATGAAGACTCAACTGGTCAAGGTTAGTTTAATGTCCCTAAGTTTGGGGGGGGGGGGGTTGTGTAGGAGAGTAGGGTCTGCTTTCTATGTTCACCCCCACTTTTTGCTTTTGCTTTACTGGTTTTCGACTTAGATGTGGCTGTGGGCCTGCTAATCAGACCCACAGCCCTGCTGTTCTCTCTCTAAATTAATACTATGTACTTTAGGTGCATAACCCATTTGGATAGGATCACCTTATTGGCCCCTGTACAGTGTACCCTAGGTACCCAGGGCATAGGTGTACCCTAGGCCTACCAGGGGCTGCAGCATGTATTGTGCCACCCCTGGCCTGGCCTTCCATTTAGGACACAACTGGCTGATCACTCAGCTGGGGCAAGGTCGTGTAATCACCCCTTGCTTAGGTGTAGTATTCCTATACCTAACTTACATATAGACACATGTGTACCTATCAGTCACTCCTATGGCAGGCCTTGACAATCCTGGAGGCAGAGTGCTTGGTAACATGTGAGATGGTGCTCTAGCATGAGCTGAGCCTGTCTGCAGCTTTCGGAACCTTGTCCTTATAGCTGTTCTATGATATAGCCTACCATATACTCTTAAAGTGCCTTGTAATCTTAGACGGTTATGGTAACTATGGTCTGGCTTTATCAAAACATGTCGTGTAAGGTGTCTAACACTCGGGAATAATACCCCCATGCCATTTCTGGACATGAGAATATTATTCCCCCCTCCTAGAGGGAAAGACATGTTAAAATCATACTTCAACTGTTAGCCTCTGACCAAAGCCTCAGCATCACAAAATGGATGCTGCTGCCACGACACAAGTCTGACCTCCTGCAGCTGGGAGTGATCCCAGCCAGGGAGGCCTGGACAATAGGTTTCCTGCTTGGGGAGGTGCTAGCACCTCCCCAGACAGCCTTTAGTGTATTGGGGCAGGGTGGGCTGAAAGGAATGAGACATGCCTGGGGCACACAAGGTGTTCCTTGCATAGTCCAGTTCAAACCGGAGCTGGGGCACTCCAGCCCCAGCTCTGGCGCGAAACTGGACAAAGGGAAGTGGGTGTAACCACCCCCTCCCAGGTCCCACCCATAAGGCGTGACCTAGCAGGTATCCCAGCCCCCCAGATTAGTATAAGAGTGGGAGTTGGGCCTCAAGACTTTAGATTATCCTGAACCTGCAAAACTGAACAGAAACTCTGGACCTTCGACATTCGACGAAAGAAGAAGACTGAAGAATCTCCCTTGTAGCCAAGGAGTGGCTACCCTGTGCAAACAGGCACCATCAAGAGACTACCCTTTGCTTTGTGAAACGTTCGACGAGGAACCGACTGCAGAGCCCGACCAGAGCCTTGATTTCCAGACTTCTCCGACCCTCATCCACATCTGCAGCAGAGCTGAGATCCGTGGAGGCGACGAGCGACGTGGGACCGGCTACCTGGGAAAAGTGGCTAGTAACTTACAGCGCAGCTTCTGAGGTACCCTCGAAGTTGTGCACCGGGGATTGAGAAGCCCCAACCCCAAGCACCATCTGCACCGAAGATCAGCCCCCCACACTCCACGAGTCCTGCGTGGGGCCCTTCAGCATTTTCCTGCTTGCCGCGTCTGTCCGGTTGCTTGCCCGCTGGCTAGTGGCCTTTGTGACGACGCTCCCTGAAATCTTCTGCGCTGGTTAGGCTCCTCCAGACTGGCTCCCGCTTCTCTGCAAAGAAGAAGCACCCCAGACCTTCCTGGTCTGCACCAGAAGCAAGTCCTTTGTTCTTCGTGGGTTCCGCTTGCCAAGGCTTGGTGAGTCCTAGTCCAACTTCGACGCCGCCGACAGCAAGAGCCTTCGTGGGACAGCTCGCCTCCTGGTCCTGGTCGTCCTCGACGCTTCCTGGTCCTCCTGGCTGCAGCGACAAGCTTCACCTTCACCTGCAACTCTTCACGACATCGCCTGGTTCCTTCCTGGTTCCACGTGGTCACTGGCTAGTGACCTTGACTCTGTCCCCTCTGCTTGCAGGTTTCTTCTCTTCTTGATCCCAGCCTTGGGATCCACCGGACACTCTCCCCTGACTGCCTGTCAGCATCTTTCTTCAGGCATCCATAGGAGTCGACGACGAAAACGACGCATCTTCACCCCTATGCACCCGCAGCCTGTGGGCTAGGTAACTTGGGTACTCCGGTGCTCATCAGGATAGTGACTACCCTAGTGTCTAGTTTTCAAGTCTCAACTTCCTAGCTACTCCGGAAGTGTCCTAAATCTATCTATTTCTAAACTGTAACATTGCTATTGACTTTTACGCATTACGCGTGAGTGTTTCCACTCTGCACACGAATCCCGTGGGCCTCCCACTTCCTAACTAACGCTAGTGTAGTGTAGCCCCAGCGATTCCCTAGGCCTAGGCCTATCCTATTTCCGTGACAGTGGTTCTTATACCACTTATTTAGTATATGGTTTGCGTGGCCCCTAGGGCCTAACTGTATTACTTACCTGTGTGACTTACTGTATGCATTAATAAGACTGTGTTGTACTTACCTCTAAACTCATAAAGAGTGCTGAGGGTTTGCTTAGAATAAATACACTTTATTTTATATATATATCTGTTGTGGTGTCCTTTCATTTGGTATTCAAGGGATTATATATGGTATCACAGCTGGCTTCACATGCCATTCAGAGTTTAGCCTAAGACTGCTCTTGTCCATGCTACCACTAGGATAGCTGGTCTATAAGGTTGACTTTACAACCAATCACCATAAGGGTATTTGGACTGATATAAGGTGTACACTATAACTAGTGACATCATACATCAGGCCAACTTCTCACACTCATGAATCAGGTGTTGGGACAATATCAATCATTCTCCTCGGCATATCTCGACGATATCGTGATTTTCAGCACGGACTGGGAACACCTACATCATCTAACTACCATATTAAACGCCCTAAAACAATCCGGGCTACATGTAAACGCAATAAAATCCCGGGTGGGATATCACAAAGTGAAATACCTGGGTTATGTGTTGGGACATGGAATGATAGAGCCCCAAATAGAAAAGGTCCGGGCAATAGCAGAAACCCCCTTTCCCAAAACAAAAAAAGAAATGCGAGGGTTTCTAGGCCTGATAGGATACTACCGTCGTTTCATTCCTCAGTTCTCAGACATAGCCACACCCCTCACAGACACCCTCAAACAAAATATAAAAGCACAGACCTTGCTGACACCCTCCCCCGCGATGTGGAAAGCCTTTAATGCCTTAAAAAGAGTGGTCACCACCAGCCCCGTATTGTCATCCCCTGACTTTTCACGTCCATTCATTCTCCACACGGATGCATCAGACTATGGCATTGGGGCAGTCCTATCTCAGGTAGGCCAGGAGGGGACCGAGCATCCCATTTTATACATTAGCCGTTAGCTTTTCCCTAGAGAGTTGAAATACCCCATGGTGGAGAAAGAATGCTTGGCAATAAAATGGGCTGTGGACAAACTGAGGTATTATCTAGAGGGCCGGACCTTCACCCTATACACTGATCACGCCCCCCTGCGGAGGATGAGTCGCAACATCTCCCTAAATCCAAGGGTGATGCGTTGGTTCCTCTCTCTACAGGCCTTCTCCTTCTCAGTACTGCATAGGAAAGGCGCGGAAAACCAGAGTGCGGATTTACTATCTCGCAACCCTCTCCCCAATCGGGAGAAACCTAGGGGGGAGGTGTGTCACAGGGGGATGCGGACTGAAGAGCCGGTCGTAAAGGCCAAGACTGTGACCGACAACCTTTCCCCTCTTTCTTTTCCTCAGCAGAACGAGTGGTTCCCTACAGGAGCACAGCCACCCGTCGCGAACGAAGAACCCGGCCTCTGTACCTTTAACTGGAAGGGATTCGACGATAGCTCCGCCCCCAACAGTGACGACGAAGAAGGCCGGGCGGATATAGAGAGAGAGCTCCAACCTCCAGTGTGCGCGGACACCGGAGAGAGGAAGGAGGTATATGAGCAGCGGAGCGAGAGAGTTTTTTTGGCAAGCGGAGGAGCGGAAGGCGAGAGAGAGAAGGTCAACATCGGGAGGAGTAAGGACGAGGCGTGGGACTGCCGTCGAGCGACGGAGGAGCGGAGGACCACGGCTGGAGAGTAAGCAGTACCCAAGCTACGAGAGCCAGGAGGCCACAGACCCCGTGAGCCGCCCAGCCACGTTCCCGGAGGAGCGTGGCTCTCCAAGGTACGAGAGCGTCTCTCGGGCTGGGGAGGTAGAAAGGGAGGTACTGACTAAAGGGACAACCGGGCACTAGAAGCTAGCGTGTTGGTGTTAAATCCCATTCACACCCCTTCCCGAGCACCACTTCACATATGGCCTGACCGAACGTGCACCGAGTGTTCCCTCACCCCCTTTCCTGAACAAACCAAGCCTAAACACCAGTTACTCAGGGCTGTTTTTCTCCTTTCTTTGAGCGCTTGAGCCCCTGGGGAAGAAGCTCAACATGACCCCTACAGTGCCGGAGCCCGGAGAGGAAGGACCACGGCGGGAAGGAGAAAACCCAGGGAAAGGACCGCAGAGGCCCCCCTGCCTTATTACAGGCCCACCCCCATTCGTAAAAGACTGCATAGAGCAATAAAACCGTTAAAAACACCACCTCGGTCTCCCGGGTTGTCGTATTCCTCACAAAGTCATTGAACCTACTGATTCCTCGGAGTGGATTTCTGCTATTGTGATCATTAAGAAAAAGAATGGAGATTTGCGCCTATGTGCCGACTTGAGGTCACTTAATAAAAACATTTTGGTGGATTGCCATCCATTACCAAAAATACAAGAGATTTTAGCATCCACTTCTGGATCCACATATTTTTCATTGATTGACCTCAAATCGGTATATCACCAGGTGAAACTTTCTGATGATTCTAAAGATTTCACAACATTTGTTACTCCAGTGGGAGCTTTTAGATTTATTAGGCTTCCATTTGGTTTAGCATCATCTGCAAGTGTTTTCCAAAAATTGATGGAAAATATTCTCAAAGGAGTAAAGGGAGTAGAAAAATTCCAAGATGACATTTTGATTCATGCCTCTACTGTTGAAGAGCACAACAGCATTCTTGATGCGATACTATGCAAATTCAATGAAAGAGGTATGACAGTTTCTAAAGATAAGTGCAAATTTCTTCAAAAGGAAATAGAACATTTGGGCCATTTTATCAGTTATAATGAGATTAGACCAAAGTTGGATCTTGTAAAGGCTATTTCTGAGGCTCCCAGACCTGAAGATAAAGATGCTCTTCGGTCCTTCTTGGGCCTCAGTGAATATTACTCACGGTTCATTGAAAACTATGCGGAGAAAGTAGAACCTTTACGATGCCTTCTTCGCAAGGGAGAAAAGTATGTGTGGTCAAGTGACCAGCATTCAGCATTTTCCGTAATCAAACATTCAATTGTTAATGCACCAACTCTACATCCTTATGATTCAGAAGGTAAAAATATAGTAACTGTTGATGCTAGCTCTGTAGGCATTGGTGCAATATTTACTCAAAAAGTTAAGAATACTGTTCACACTGTGGCTTTTATTTCCAGGCGCTTGCATGATTCTGAACTACATTACAGCACAATTGAAAGAGAAACACTAGCTTGTGTTTGGGCAGTAGAAAAACTTAAAATGTATCTTTGGGGTAAGCAGTTTGAATTAGTCACTGATCACAAACCTTTAACTTATATGGTTGATGGTTATGGCAGAGGTAATGGTAAGGCCTCTGCCAGATTAGTTAGACTTATTGCAAGATTACAAGAGTACAACTTCACCATTAAGCACATTCCAGGCAAGGATAATATCCGTGCAGATTTTTTATCCAGGTTACCATTAGAGTCTTCAGAGCCACAGATGGAAGAAGATACGGAATGTGTAGTAGCTTCTTTAGATATTCTTTTAAACACTGAACAGTCTTGCACTGAGACTGAATGGTTGGAGCTCAGTAGCAAAGATTACGTGTTGAACAAAGTTATAGAATTTGTTAGAGGAAACTGGCCACCAATCAGAAATTTGTCAGCAGAGTTTAAAACTTATTGTCAGGTGGAAAATCAACTAAGCATTGTAAATAATTTACTTTTCCGTGGTGAATTATTAATTCCTCCTTCAAAGTTGAGGAAAAGGTTGATAGACATTGCACATAGAAGCCATCCAGGCTCAACACTTACAAAGAAAATGTTGAAAATGCATTATTGGTGGCCAGGAATGGATGCTGATGTAGATTTAATGGTCGACACATGTGTAGTTTGCTTAAAATCTGATAATCACTGGAAACCAAGAGTTAACGAAATGCAATTGGTGTCCATTCCCAAAATGTCTTGGAACAAAATCGCAATCGATTTTGCTGGTCCATTTAACCTTTTAGAACATGACTGTAGATTCATGATAGTGATTACTGATTACTACAGCAAGTGGATTTATGTTGAATTTGTAGAAGCTATAGACACTAATGCAGTTATCACTTTTCTTGAAAAATGTTTTGCTGTGGAAGGTCTACCTTGTATTTTGGTTTCTGACAATGGCAAGCAACTTACCTCAGAAAAGATGTTGTCCTTTTTGAAGCACTATAGTATTGAACAGGAAAAGACTCCTTTATATTCACCAAAAGCCAATGGACAAGTCGAAAGAGTTAACAGATTCTTGAAAGAAGGCATACAATTGGCCATGGCTTCAAAATTTCCAGTGAAAGAATTCATACAAGAAAAGGTTAACGCATATAATAACACTACAAATACTGTGACTGGTTATTCTCCTTTTTTCCTTATGAGAGGCAGAAAGAGTAAAACTTTGCTGACACCTACTTTTGTTGACCAAGGGGAAAATCCAACAAATTTTGTGGAAATCAACGATGGACAAATAAAAGTCAAAGAAAGAATCCAGAACCATCAAATCAAATCTAAAACTTACCATGATACAATTCATAGAGCTATCAACAAAACCTTTACAAAAGGAGATTGGGTCATTGTTCAAAAACCTTTCAAGGTACAAAAAGGAGAATCCAAGTTCTCAGTCCCATCTGAAGTTATTGAGGTAACTCATAGCTCTGTTCTCTTGGACAAGTTAGGATGGAGAAGCAAGAGTGATGTAGTTAAACTTAAACCAGGTCAAAGAATGACTTAGAGTCAGAGAAAGATTATTTATGGTTACCTTCTGAGACAGATAATTACAATGTGACACCTAGTACTACATGTGTTCCTATTCCTTCAGAGGCAAATGTGTCTGTAAGCAGTTCTACTTTACCTGATCAGTTTGCAGCTGAAAAAGAGCAGGAATCTGGGTGCAGATTAAGTAGGCAAAGATCACAGGTTACAGATGTGTCCACAACAGAAACAAATATGCCATGTGATGTCGCTGTTTCTAGTCAAAACGTATTTGAAGGTACTTGTACCACCTCAGGTAGAATGTCATGCATTCCCCGCAAGTATAAGGATTATATTTTGTTTTAACTTATTTATGTTGCTCTTCTAAGTTGGCAAAGGGAGATGTTGTATATCATTGCAATGTATAAAGTTATTCAAACACGTAGTTTGGTTGCACAACGCAGTTGCGTCCCTGCTGTTTCCTTGGTGACGCGTCTTCAAAATGCTGGCAGCATTTATATCTGACGTCACAGAATTCTCGTGAGATTCTTTCCTCAGCTGTTGACCTTACAGTCACGCTGTGTGTCGGCTGATTGTGGGCCTTATTATTCGTATCTTAATAAAATATATAATTAAAATATATTTACGCCCATTCTTCGTTACTACAGTGTGCACACGTGAGTAAAGCCGATGCCCAAAGCTATTTAATACCCCACCCGCTTGGTTCCCGATGCTTCGCTTCGTGACTAAACGCTTACCTGACTCCAGACCTGGTTGGCGAATCCTCCGAAGCTCTTAGGCGCTCCACCCTGCTTCCTTACCTGTCTTCACTCTGCGTCTTCGGCGGTGTTACTGCCTGGAGTAGATTTCAGGTGCCCCTTCCTGCTTCTGCACTTCCGGCTCCAAATTCTCTCCCGGGCACCGCTTCCGATTTCCTGCAAAAGAGAACAAAAAGAAAATCAACAAAGGGTTGCCAAGCAACGCCTCACTCAGAATGGTAAAGCGTTTACATGCTTAAAGACATACCGGTAAGAACTTAAACTTTTATAAAAACCCGTGACAGACTTCTTGACCTCCAATGAATCAAGAGAACGTTTTGGAACTCTCCGTGAAATGATCAAACGACTTTTAGTACATTGAGCAACATTTGAATTTAAATACCTTTGGGTCTGCTTAGAAGACTTAAAGGGATCAGAGAACTCGATTATTTTTTTTATTTATGAAGTTACTGAGCAAATATAGAAAAGGAAACCAGCCATTAGTACGCGAATGTTAGTCCGCGTACCATTACTTTGCAAGCGTTACAACCAATGCAAGTTGTAACATTGCATGCATTATAACGCTTGCGAAGCAAAGGCTGTCAACATCGTTGTGTGGAAACGGATGTGCTTCCGTTTCCACACAACGACGTGTACCACTGACGCTGGAAGCCCGGAGAAGAGGAACCACGGCTGAAGGAGAAGAGAGGAACCGAGGAGGGAGAGGTAAGAGGGGCTGTGTAGTATTTAAGGGTAGGGGAGGGTCTTGCAGGGTGTAGTCTTTTTGGTTTTAGGGTAGTGTAGTTGTGTATTTGTATTGTAGAGTAGTGTATTTCGGCTTAGGGTAGTGGGGGGGGTTGTGCAGGGTAGTGTTTGAGAGTAGGGACAGGACTGGGGGTAGGGGCAGGGTCATACTGGGGGTAGTGTTTTAGGGTTTACGGTAGTGTTGTGGTGTTTGTGTAGTGTAGGGTTTTAGGGTAGTGTCGGGGGGGGGGGGTCGTGAAGTGTTGTGTTAGAGTGTAGGGTCCAGGCAGGGGGAAGGGGGAAGGTCGTGTAGGGGGTAGTGAACTAGGTTTTAGGGTAGTGATGTGGTGTTAGTGTAGTGTTGGGTAGTGTTTTAGGGTTTAGGGTAGTGTTGTGGTGTTTGTGTAGTGTAGGGTAGTGTTTTAGTGTAGGGACCGGCTTGGGGGCAGGGTCGTGCTGGGGGGAGTGTTTTAGTGTTTAGGGTCGTGTCGGGGGGAGGGGGGGTTGTGAAGTGTAGTGAGCGTAGGGTCCAGGCAGGGGGAAGGGGAAGGTCGTGTAGGGGGTAGTGTATTAGGGTTTAGGTGTAGGGTGTAGTGGTGTTTAAGTAGTCTAAGGTAGTGTAGTGTAAGCATGATTTTAGTGAGATGTTTTTAATTAGCATAAACCATCGTACATTTATAACCATTTGCGTTATAAATGCATGCACAGTTATAACTTTCTTAGTAATGGTTTATGCTAAGTAAAACATCGCACTAAAAGCATGCGAAGTAATGGTATGCGAAGTATCGACATACATTTTTCGTTCCAGTAATGTTCAATACTGTGTTAGTCACTTTTTCCCACTGGAATACTACCAAAACTGCTCACACAAAGATTTGCTCGGGCTCTAGTAACAGCAATAACAAAAGGCCCGTTACCCTTGGCCGTTCGAGTGATGGGGAAAACATAACGTGTGGAGGAATTTCCTTTGCGATACTCCTCCATTTCCTTTGGCTTGTGCATCCCCTTCCTCATCGGGGTAACAAACTTTATTAAGTTTTGCATTAAGTCCTGCTATATCAGCTAGAGTAATATTAGCAATTTCAGAGGCCCACAACAGTGCGAACCAGGCTCTGCAGGAGCTGGCATCATTATACATACCCAGCAGTTGGTAGTGTTCGTAGCATTAGGAGTATGATGCAACATTTGTATGAAAGTGTTATTGAGATACAACATCTGGTGTTTCTTCTCATGATAGGGAAGAGTAAAATAATAATGTTTGGTGGGGACAGGAGTAGTAGCAGTCAGTAAGTTTCGAGCCGGAGTTACTTCCTCCACAACCCACATAATAAAAGCAATGATGACAACAGTCAAAGTTAGTCCAATAGCGAGCATCATATTTTTACTACAGACTTTTGCAGCATTCGATTTCTTCTCCTCCGGCATGTTCATTTCGTCAGTGAACAACATAACAGATGGTGCCCTAAGGTCATGTTTCGTAGAGACCAATAAGTGAGTGGGAGATACACCAAATTTGTAAAACTGCCCTCACACACAGCAAGCTGTGTCATGCTTCATCATAGGGCTGCTACTACACCTCAGCGCCAGCCAAGCGCATGGAGATGGAGCAATAGGGGAGGGGAAAAAAGACACGTACAACATGATGTGGAACCAACGGTGAGTAGAAAGTGCAGAACCAGTGATAGACCGTGATTAAAAACCAATACTGGGAAAACCTTGATCCAATTTTAATATTAGGTGCCCAGTTTGGAGTTAGAAAAATCAAAAAACGTGGGTGATGGGTTTGGAGAGCTTATAATGAGGTTCCAACTCCCCCCCCCCCCCCCCCCCCACTCTGCAGAGATGTCGACATGTTTCAGCCAGCACTAAAAAATATAACCCGGCTTTCCTCAGGACTTCTCACCACTGTTGTTCCCAGTTGTGAAACCTTCCTACTCCCAATTTGGGAAGTACAAGGAAGAAATACCTCAAGTGAGGTCTCTCGCCTTTCTCCTGTAGTGGTTATAAAACAAAATACTTGCCCAATGAAATGAGGTCCGTTGTCACTCCATAAGACCCGACAAATGCCGCATCGAGGAAAGAACTCCTTTAGGAGAACTTTCGCTGTCGTGAGACTGTATTATCCTTCGTAGCATATGCCTCCACCCATTTTAAGTATGGCACAAACCACCACCAGGACTTATTTCAAGTTATTACAGCGCTCAAACTGAATGTAGTCCATTTGCCGGGCCTCAAAAGGTGCAGGTGGTGTCGGAAACCCTCATGTTGGAGTTCGTATTCCCTTTCCGGGATTACACTGAAGACAGACCATACAAGGATGGACCATGTTTTTAGCAGTGCCGGCAATATCAGGATGATCCCAAACTTGTATAAGTTGTTTTGCCATTGAGGATGCTCCACCATGTGCCGGCCCATGTACCATGTGAATCATGGGGTATAAGTAAGCTGCGGGTAACTTCCATTTGGTCATATCTTTATTCCTCTAACAGCCCTCATCATCCAGTGCTCCCTCCTTAGACCATTGGTCTAGTTCATCAGTGGAGGCAGATTGTTGCATGTCCAGTACCTCTTGCCTGGCATCATGCCAACGTTCAGCTTGTGACTTCACTACATACATGGATGTGGTACTTCACTGCATTGCAGTTTCACGGGCTGTGTAATCTGCAAAGGCATTACCTGCTCCTATTTTATCAGTCACTTTCTTGTGTGCACTACACTTAACAATTGCCACTTTCTTAGGATAGGTTAGAGCAGTAAGAAGAGTATATACTAATTCTCCATGCACTCTCTGTGTCCCATGTGAGGTGAGAAAACCCCTTTCTTTCCATAAGCGGCCAAAATTGTGTGCCACCCCGAAAGCGTACTGGTTTTTAACAAACAAATCTGTCCTAAGCTAACACGCTCTTTTTAGTGCAATCAATTCGGCCGCTTGGGCCAACTTCTGCGGAATACGAGGTGTTTCCACTACTGTCTGAAGTCTTGTAATCTCCTAGGCAGCAGATGTAGTGCCATCAGGCAATTTTAGACACGAGCCGTCAACCCATAACTCCCCATCAACATTAGAGAGAGGTGTATCTTGTAAGTCAACGCGGCCCTTTGTTTGCTCTTCAGTAAGCAATATACAATCATGTAACTCTTGCGACAGAGACTGAGTAGCTGGAAATGGCAATAGTGTAGCAGGATGTAGGGTCAGACATCTTTTCAGTGTAATATGAGGGGCCAAAAGTGTCAATTCATATCCTGTCAAGCGGGCACTAGTCAAATGCTGTGTTTTTGTTTGATTTAGCAAGGCATCAACAGATTGGGGTACTAACACAAGCAGTTTATGTGACAAAACTATTCCTTCACTCTGACGCATTGATACAGCCGTTGCTGCTACCGCTCGCAAACATCCAGGCAGCGCGCAAGCGACTGGATCAAGAACAGCTGAGAAATAGGCACAAGGACGTTGCTTATCACTTTGTGTCTGTGTTAAAACGGAGAGGGCACAACCTTCCCTCTCGTGTACATAGAGTGTGAAGGTCTTAGTGTATTCTGGAGTTCCTAATACTGGTGCAGAGCAAAGAGCTTAACGTAACTGTTGGAAGGCATTCTGACATTCAATAGTCCATGGGAGGGGCAAAGTCAAAAGGGCCAATAAAGGTTTAATAGTGTGCGAGAAACTGGGGATCCACTGCCTACAGAAAGAAGTAGGCCAATCAGTGCACATCCTTCTGAGTACGGGGCACAGGAGTATCTAAAATGGTCTGAATGCGATCTGGTGTAAGTGCAAGTCCCTCCTTAGACAGGAGGTGACCTAAATAGGTAACCTGCTGTCTACAAAATTGCAATTTCTTTCACAAGACTCTTGATTGTGAGAGGCAAGAAATGATAACAATAACAGTGTTCCTTCTTCACACTGCTCAGGGGAATCTGCAGCCAACAAGATGTCATCAACGTATTGGATAAGGGCCACCCCTTAGGGTACAGGAAAAGAATCGAGCTGCCTTTTCAATGCCTGACTGTAAATACTAGGACTCTCTGTATAGCCCTGTGGAGCTCTACAGAACCGATATGATCTATTTTTCAGGGTGAACACGAACAAATAACGGCTGTCAGGGTGAATGGGTATCGAGATGAAAGCATTCTTCAAATCGATCACCGAAAATGTAGTGGCAGTAGGAGGGACCATAGTGAGAAGTCTAGTGATATCAGAAACTACCGGATATTGGGGCACTATAATTTATTAACTTCTCGCAAATCAATAATGAATCGGTAGATTTTAGTGTCCGTGTCTTTTTTCAAATTACGAAGGATAGGGCAATTGCAAGTGTTATAGTGGACCTCTTCCACTACCCCCACTTTAATCAAATCTTGAACAATATGTGCTAATGCTTCTTCACCTTCTCGGGATATTTTGTATTGGGGAAGTCGAGGCAATGTAACGCCCTCCTTTACTTGAATATGTACAGGTGGAATAACCATTTGACCCACAACAGTATCTGATTTAGCCCACAAAGTACTAGGTAAGGATGCCAGGGCGACGTCCTCATTGATAAGACAAGATCTCTCAACCATTGGATATTTGTCATTCAAAATAACACGCACACCTTCCGGAGAACAACTTATTGTGGCACGAAAATATTTAAGCATATCGATACCCACAATATTGTCAGGTGTGGTAGGGGAAAGCAAAAATGGACATACTGCAGTGAATTTATCAAATCTGAATTCAAGTGGCTGTGAAAGTGGGCTAGGTGTAGGTGTCCCATCGAATCCTATCGATGTTTTCATTGTGCCAGACAGGGGAGCCCTAGGAACCAGTTTTTTAGACAGAGCACTACGAGTAGCTCTTGTATCAACCAGAAACCGATCAGTGGATCCCAAGACGTTTGGGTCAACATAAAGACCCGGAAACCAATGTGGGATCACACTGCCGCACCTCCCAGCGGGTCGCCACTGAGCATTGTGGTCAATGCAGTTTCAACAAGCGTGTGTGCTTTCAGGATTGTCTCGAGTAATTACAAAGTTGTACTGGCCATCTCTATACACGTGTTTCTGGATCATTATCCGTCATCAGTAGAGATTAGGCATCAAATATTTGGGGTTGCTGACCAGGCTGCCAAAGTATTCTCAGGTCACAGTACCTCTCAAGGCGCGCAGGTGCCTCTCCACGAGCTAGTCAGCTCAACCGGCTCGAGGGAGCCTTTTAAACAGGAAACCAATGTGGGATCACACTGCTTCACCTCCCAGCGGGTCGCCCCTGAGCATTGTGGCCAATGCAGTTTCAACAAGCGTGTGTGCTTTCAGGATTGTCTCGAGTAATTACAAAGTTGTACTGGCCATCTCTATAGACGTGTTTCTGGATCATTATCTGTCCTCAGTAGAGATTAGGCATCAAATATTTGGGGTTGCTGAGGACCCATTTGATCTACTGGCACCTCAACCGGATCCTTACAACGTCCTAGGTATCCCTATGCGTAATCGGAATCAGCAAGGACCTCATCAGAATAATCAGACATTTGATATTGATTTCGTCTATCAAAAGTATTAAGAGTAATTTGGTCCTTGTGCAACTGCCTTAAACCTGGGACGAGCTCCCATACCTCCCCTGTTGCCTGAATTCCCTGGGCGTCCTCTCATACTGCCCCTTCCCCGCTGATACTGCTGACCTCGCAAAAGAGTGCACTCAGAACACCAATTCCCAGTCTCTTTACAATAAGCACACTGATCAGGGGACAGATTTGCTCGAAGGAGAGGGGGTGCTCCAGGTGTATACATTGCACGTCCGCCTCTTCCACCTCCCCTAAATGGTGGACCATATATTTGAGCCAACATAACTTTTGTCTTTAAGGCTTTATACTTCTTATCCTCCCTGCCTTTCACTTCCTGTTCCTGTCGCTCATAATATTGGGCCATAGTCAAAAGAGAAACTGGGGAAGACGTAGTCCAAGAATTCTCCCTGGCCTTTAAACGACTAGCTTTTTCCGGTAACATATTAGCGGCAAATTTATCGACAAACAAATGCTTACCCGTATCATCGGCCAATTACTGACCACTAAAATCATGGAATGTCTCCTCAAACCTTGAAAAGAAATCAGAAACTGACTCGTCCGTTTTCGGTTTACAGGACGCTAACGTAGTCCAATTTATTTTCTTAGGAGGTATGAGAGTCTTTAACTTAGTCACAATAGCTTTAGGAAGATCTAATATTTCCTTCTGAGGTTTCTGCGCAGGCTCCCTTTCAGCATCTATTTGTTCTAAATGTTCCCAAGTATCACCATATGCTACATTCTCATCTATTTTACGTATTGTTCTCCACATATCAGGGGGCAAAATAAGCCCAAAGAACATATCAATATCTGGCAAGGTCATAGTGCAGGAGCTAATGGCTCCTTCCACCTCATCATAGAAGGCGGCACGATTTTTCCGGGGGATCGAGCAAAGCAGCTTTAAGAGCCATCACACCAGCTCTACTCCTAGGAGTGTAAACCCAATTATATATAAAATATCCCTTTGCATCATCTGAGGTTTTGTCATTATTTGTACCGGCACCCTTTGGAGGAACATACAGGGGTGCAGCTTCACGCATAGTGTTAAACCTGTCAGCCCTTTGGGTGGTCCCTCCTCATCATTATTTATTTTGTCCCACTTTTGCCTCAAACCCTGTTAGTATTTTTTCCTTTTTGGGAACCACCAGACTTTTTAGTATTGATGCAGATTCAGGGAGCCATTTTATCTACCCCTGGAACTTCTGTCTGAGGGCCTGGAGCACAAAATGGTGGCCACCTGTGACATCATCAGAACCCACTGGAACCTACCAGCACCTTCCAGAACATTCCAGAACCCTGTGACAGTTGGAGGCGGTTTGGAATGTTGGGAAGCTAAGCCAGAGTTGACAGTTGGAGCTGGCAGTTGGCACCTGACTGGTGAAGAGAGAGCAGCAGAAACCTGAAGGAGGAAGGAGTGAGGCAGCAGGGGTGGAAACTTGTGCCTGGAGTGGGGTCCATAAACCCACCCTTGATACTAGTCCCTACTGACTGAGCCCAGCCTGGAGCCCTGTGTGGGAGAAAGCAAGAAAAACCATCTTAAGGACCTGGACAGCAGGAACAGGCCTTAAAAGTAAAGAACAGCAAGTTCCTGACCTGGTTACTGGTAACTTCTTGAAGTCCGACGTCGAGAAGCCTGGAGACCTGGAGCACGAGGTGGAGAAGCGGCGCTGACTGGAAAGCAGACGTCGTACCCGGAGCCGCCAGAGGTCGAGAGAGGGCGCCGACGGAGGTCGTGGAGAGTACCAGAGGTCGAGGAGGAAGTCACTCTGGAGTCGCCGGAACCTGAAGAGAATCGTGCCGGAGGTCGGGAGTGGAGGTCGCACTCCGGAGTCGCCGGAACCTGAGGAAAGGAGCACCGGAGGTCGGGAGTGGAGATCGCACTCCGGAGCCACCGGAAGTCGACATCGAGCCAAGGCCGCCCGACGTCATCGAACCGGAGCCGCCCGAAGTCGACATCGAGCCAAGACTGCCCGACGTCATCGAACCGGAGGTCGACATCGAGCCGAGGCCGCCAACATCGAACCGGAACCGCCTACTGGCGTCGTCAAGAACTGTCATTGCGCCGAGGCCGCCGACATCGAACCGGAGCCGCCTCACGGCGTCGACACGACTCCAGTGGCGTCGGAACCTCATAAAAAGGGCAGTAAGTGGAATAGAGGGCGCCTAAGGCCCTGTGGAGCCCTAAGAGACCATCCTAGGGGCTAGAGAGGTGCTGGAACCAGCTTGATTGTGCCAGGGGTGAGCTGAGACTAATACAGAGGGGTTGTGTAGTGTGGGAGAGCCAGATCTCTAGATTCCCCCTTGATCTACCTCAGTTTAGGCCTCAGCCTTGTCCAAGCCAGGGAGTATACCCCTCAGGCCATCCAAATCTCTACAAGCTGGGATTGGGTCAAATCATCCCATAGTACCTCAGGAATGTGAACTGATTTTCAAGTGTCACTGTTGGCTTTATTATTTATTGAGAGCACTGTATTTATTGTATTCATTCTATTTATGGCCTCACAGTATTTATTGCCTTACAGTATTTATTGTTTCACAGTATTTATTGTTGCACAGTATTTATTGTCTCGCAGTATTTATTGCCTCATAATATTTAATTGCCTGTTATGTAATGCACTTATATTTATGCCTTGATTATTTATGATCTACCTTATTTATTGAATCGTTAAGATAGTATTTATTTGACGTACCCTTCCACAGGAAAAGCCTTGTGTACTGTGATTGTATTATTATTTATTTAATCAGCAACTAAGAGAAAAGAAGATAGAGATATATTTTCAGTATAATTTTTAAGGTGTAGTGTCGTTTTTGGAATGGATGTACGCATGGTTATTGTGTGGGTATGACGTATGCTTAGCACGGTGCCTGACCCCCGACCGCTCGAGCCAAGCTACCACAGTGTATGTCTGGGAGAACACCACCACCCTTCCGGTGTGGGAGTGTTTTTCTAACATAATTGGTGTTCAGTGGTGGGATAGAGCTGTGCCTACGTATACTCGACAATAACTGTGGGTAGTCCATAGGCCTACACCGGGAGTTTTCTCAAAGCGGACTTCCTAATTGTGAGTTTTTGTTTTTTCCAAATTTACTCTGGTGGTGGGAGGAGGTATTATAAAAGGTACCCCCCTGCATAGCTTCTGCAAATAACTGTCCTCTGACCTGAGTGGGCAAGATGGAGTTTGTACTGGAGAATTTAGAAACGTACACTGTGGCCCAACTCAGGGAGTTTTGTCAGCGAGAGGGGGTGTATTGTCGCCCAGGAGCAAAGAAGGGTGCACTCCAAACCAGCTTAAGGGCTTGGGGGGAGGCACGACGAGAAAGCAAGGCTGAGGAGGAGGACAGGGATAGAGAGCCCGACAGTGAGGGAGCTGGTTTGTACCAACCTGAGGTGGGGAACCTGTTAGCGGGGCCCAGGACACTTTCTAGGAAGGGCAGCAGTGCCTCTAGCGGTGGCTTGTCTGAAGTGGAGTTAACAGACCAGAGGGAGAAAAGACAGCTCACATGGGACTTAGCAAGGCTGGAGAAAGAGAAGGAAGAACAGAGGATGGCTCATGAGCTGAGGTTAAGGGAGATAGATCTCCAGATCCTACGAGCCGGGGCACACCATATTCCTAATGGTGGCAGCGAAGAAAGAGAGTTCACCAGGGAACCTAAACCCTATTTGCCGAAAGACATAGTGGCTAGCTATGGTGTGGGCGACGATATTGCCAAGTGGCTAGCGGCCTATGAGGTCTCATTAAGGGCCCATGGGGTTCCAGAGAAGTACTGGGGAGGGGGATTGTACAGGTACATGCCTCCAGCTGGTAGGGATGCATTATTGGCCCTAGAGCAGGATGAGCAGACCCACTACCCCACCATGAAAGTGGCGCTCATACGAAAGTTTGGACTAACACCCGAGAAATACAGACAGAAGTTCCGGGGTAGCCACAAACTGGGCACACAGAATTGGGTGGACTTCCTGGATTATGCAAAGAAGGCATTAGAGGGTTGGATTCAGGGCAGTGAAGTAAGGAACTACGAGGGGTTGTTTGATTTAGTATTGAAGGAACACCTGCTCGAAAAATGTTTCCCTGAACTGCGTCAACACCTGGTGGATAGCAAGCTGACCAATCCCCGGAAGCTTGCTGAGGAGGCGGACATTTGGGCTAGTACCCGGGTGTCCACAAGGGGGACTGGAGGGGATACTCAAAAGGCCGGACAGGGCGCCCCCCAGAAGAAAGAGGGAGGGGAAAAGAAAAAGGAGTTCTCCAAAGGCCCCCAAAATAATTTCCAAGGTAAGGGAACAGGATTCACCCCTAGGGCTAACCCCCCCAGAAACCCTAATCCTGGCCAGAGTCAGCAGCCAAGGGTTGTCCATTGCTTCGAGTGCGGTGGCGTTGGACACTATAAGGGAGATGCGAAGTGCCCAAAACGACCACCCCCTCCCATTGGAGGAAAGGCCCCCGGAGTAGCTAGTGTAGTGCTCGGGGAGGAGATTCCTTTAATTAAGGGAAGGGAGTGGGCGGGTGTCACTTTAGTGTCCCTGGGAGAACGGGAGATGGTTCCTAAGATCCAGGTGCCCGCAAATACTATAAAGTATGGGCAGTGGGTCACCATCAACGGCCAAAGGGGGGAGGCTCTGAGAGACACAGGAGCCAGTATGACTATGGTGCGTAGCCAACTGGTGTCTCCAGATCAGGTAATTCCCGATGTACTCCACCCTGCCGCGATGGCTGACGGCAGAATGGGCCACTATCCGGTGGCCGAGGTTCCCTTTGAATGGGAAGGGGTTGCAGGTTCACTTCGAGTTGCCGTAAGCCCTGCCGTGCCAGTCGATTGTCTATTGGGGAATGACATGGAGCACAATGCTTGGAAGGAGGTGGAATACCGGACTCATACTGAGATGCTGGGTACACCTGACTGGGCCTGTGTGAGCACAAGGTCCGCGACTACCCGGAGAGGGAGTTCGTTTCGGTTGGAGCCTGGAACAAAGGCCCAGCCAGCTGCCAGTCAAGGGAAGAACCGAGGACAGGAGGAGCCTGCCTCGGCGTCCGCACCCCGTAGGACGGATAGGCCACCGGAGGTGGTGGACCAGGAGTCTGCGGTGGGGGATGTCACCGAACTGGAGGACCTACCCATCCCGGCCGAGTGGCACGTGGAGGGAGGCCCGTCCAGGGAGGAATTCTGCCAGGGCCAGAGGGAGTGCCCTACCCTTGAGGGACTGAGGCGACAGGCCGAAGCCCAGGCAGCAGGGAACGTTGAAGGGAACTACAGTGTTTACTGGGAGGATGGCCTCCTCTACAGTGAACCCAAGGCACCCCTACATGGATCGTCACGAGCCTTGGTAGTCCTTCAACGTTATCGAGCCTTCCTTCTGGAGTTGCCTCACGAGATCCCATTGGCAGGACACCTGGGGCAAGACAAGACCTTCGCCCGTCTTGTCCCACACTTTTATTGGCGTCAGATGAAAGTGACGTCCGACACCTACTGCCGGACATGTGTGTCTTGCCAAGCCAGTGGGAAAACAGGGGTGAAGCTGAAAGCTCCCCTGGAACCACTTCCTGTCGTTAGCACCCCCTTTGAAAGGGTGGGCATCGACATTGTGGGTCCGTTAGATCCACCTACTACAGCTGGTCACAGGTTTATCCTGGTTCTGGTGGATCATGCCACAGGGTACCCAGAGGCAATACCTCTGAGGACCATTACAGCACCTGTTGTGGCTAGGGCCCTGATGGCAATCTTTACCCGAGTGGGTTTTCCCAAGGAAGTTGTGTCTGACAGGGGGACCAACTTCATGTCAGCGTACATGCGGGCGATGTGGAAGGAGTGTGGAGTGACCTACCGGTTCACAACTCCTTACCACCCCCAGACCAATGGTCTGGTGGAGAGGTTTAACAAAACCTTGAAAGGCATGATTAGAAGTCTGCCTGAAAGCCTGCGGAGGAAATGGGACGTCCTCCTACCCTGTCTATTGTTTTCCTACAGGGAAGTGCCACAGAAGGGAGTGGGCTTCAGCCCCTTCGAGCTTTTGTATGGGCACCCTGTACGTGGACCTCTCAACCTGGTGAGAGACGGATGGGAAAGAACTCCCAGAAAGCTTCCCCAGGACGTGGTGAGCTACATGCTGGCCTTCCGGAGCCAAATGGCTAAGTTGTGGAAGCAAGCTTCTGACAACTTGGAGGCCAGCCAAGCAGTAATGAAGGCGTGGTATGACCACAACGCTCACCCGGTGGAGTTGGAGCCTGGCCAGAAGGTGTGGGTGATCGAACCAGGAGAGCTTAGCGCCCTCCAGGATCGCTGGTCAGGACCCTTTGAGGTATTGGAGAAGAAGGGTAAGGCTACCTACTTGGTGGATCTTAAGACCCCTCGTCAGCCCCTACGGGTGCTGCATGCGAACCGCCTCAAACCCCACCACGAGAGGCCCGAAGTCATTTTGATGATGGTGACTGACGGAGCAGAGGACGCGGAAAGCGAGCCTCTCCCCGATTTGTTTGCGTCTCAAGAGAAGGATGGGTCAGTGGAGGGAGTGATTCTCTCCCCATCTCTAACTCCTGAACAGCAGGAGGACTGCCGCCAGGTCCTGGGACAGTACTCTTCGTTGTTCTCCCTTGTTCCGGGTAGGACTCACCTGTGCGTCCATGACGTGGACACAGGAGACAGCCCACCTGTGAAGTCCAAGATCTACCGGATGTCAGACAAGGTGAAGGCCAGCATTAACAGTGAAGTCACTAAGATGCTGGAGCTAGGAGTGATCGAACCTTCTAGCAGCCCCTGGTCCAGTCCGGTGGTGTTAGTACCAAAAGCCGCACCACCGGGTGGCCAACCGGAACTGAGGTTCTGTGTGGACTACCGGGGACTGAATTCAGTAACCAAAACTGATGCTCATCCGATCCCAAGGGCGGATGAATTGATTGACCGGCTGGGAGCTGCCCAATATCTAAGTACCTTTGACCTTACTTCTGGGTACTGGCAGATCTCTTTGACTGATGGAGCAAGGGAAAGGTCAGCCTTCTCCACGCCCAATGGCCACTACCAGTTCTGTGTGATGCCCTTTGGGCTCAAGAACGCACCCGCCACGTTTCAGCGCCTGGTAAACCAGATCCTCACCGGAATGGAGAGTTTCTCTGCTGCTTATCTGGATGACATAGCCGTCTTCAGTAACAGCTGGGAGGATCACTTGCGTCACCTGCAAGCTGTTCTCCAGGCCCTGAGACAAGCTGGATTGACGATCAAGGCCAGCAAGTGCCAGATCGGGCAGGGGTCGGTAGTGTACCTTGGACACTTGGTGGGTAGGGGAGCGGTGCAACCCCTCCAGGCGAAGATCGAGGCCATCAGGGCCAGGGAACCCCCCCAAGACTCAGACTGAGGTCCGAGCATTTTTGGGCCTCACCGGATATTACCGCCGCTTCGTGAAGGGATACGGTACCATCGTAGCCCCCCTCACGGAGCTTACGTCCAAGAAGCAACCTCGACGGGTAGTCTGGACGGAGGCTTGTCAGCAGGCCTTCGTCAAGCTGAAGAAAGCCATGTGCGAGGCCCCGGTCTTAAGGGCCCCAGACTTTTCCAAGAAGTTCATTGTCCAGACAGATGCATCAGAACATGGCATTGGGGCAGTATTATCGCAACTCAATGAAGAGGGTCTGGATCAACCCGTGGTCTTCCTATCCCGGAGACTACTTCCCAGGGAACAGAAGTGGAGTGCAATAGAGCGAGAAGCCTTTGCAGTGGTATGGGCTCTGAAGAAGTTGCAGCCATACCTGTTTGGCTCGCACTTCCTAGTTCAGACCGACCACAGACCCCTTCGTTGGCTGATGCAGATGAAGGGGGAGAATCCCAAGTTGTTGAGGTGGTCTATCTCCCTACAGGGAATGGACTTTCAGGTGGAACATCGGCCTGGAGTGGACCACGCCAATGCAGACGGTCTCTCAAGGTATTTCCGCCTTAGTGATGAGAACTCCCAAGGGGTTGGGTAGCTCTCCCCACTTTCAGCTGGGGGGGGGGACGCGTGTTAGACCTGTCAGCCCTTTGGGTGGTCCCTCCTCATCATTATTTATTTTGTCCCACTTTTGCCTCAAACCCTGTTAGTATTTTTTCCTTTTTGGGAACCACCAGACTTTTTAGTATTGATGCAGATTTAGGGAGCCATTTTATCTACCCCTGGAACTTCTGTCTGAGGGCCTGAAACACAAAATGGTGGCCACCCATTGTCACCTGTGACATCACTGGAACCTACCAGCACCTTCCAGAACATTCTAGAACCCTGTGACAGTGTGAGGCAGGTTTAGAATGTTGGGAAGGCATCTCCAGGTTGGCAGTTGGAGTTGGCAGTTGGCACCTGACTGGTGAAGAGAGAGCAGCAGAAACCTGAAGGAGGAAGGAGTGAGGCAGCAGGGGTGGAAACTTGTGCCTGGAGTGGGGTCCATAAACCCACCCTTGATACTAGTCCCTACTGACTGAGCCCAGCCTGGAGCCCTGTGTGGGAGAAAGCAAGAAAAACCATCTTAAGGACCTGGACAGCAGGAACAGGCCTTAAAAGTAAAGAACAGCAAGTTCCTGACCTGGTTACTGGTAACTTCTTGAAGTCCGACGTTGAGAAGCCTGGAGACCTGGAGCCCGAGGTGGAGAAGCAGCGCTGACTGGAAAGCAGACGTCGTACCCGGAGCCGCCAGAGGTCGAGAGAGGGCGCCGACGGAGGTCGTGGAGAGTACCAGAGGTCGAGGAGGAAGTCACCCGAGGTCGAGTGTGCGGCGTCGACGGGGGAGTGAAGTCAGCCCTCCGGAGTCGCCGGAGACCGAGGTGAAGCGTGCCGGAGGTCGGGAGTGGAGATCGCACTCCGGAGTCGCCGGAACCTGAAGAGAATCGTGCCGGAGGTCGGGAGTGGAGGTCGCACTCCGGAGTCGCCGGAACCTGAGGAAAGGAGCACCGGAGGTCGGGAGTGGAGATCGCACTCCGGAGCCGCCGGAAGTCGACATCGAGCCAAGGCCACCCGACGTCATCGAACCGGAGCCGCCCGAAGTCGACATCGAGCCAAGACTGCCCGACGTCATCGAACCGGAGGTCGACATCGAGCCGAGGCCGCCGACATCGAACCGGAACCGCCTACTGGCGTCGTCAAGAACTGTCATTGCGCCGAGGCCGCCGACATCGAACCGGAGCCGCCTCACGGCGTCGACACGACTCCAGCGGCGTCGGAACCTCATAAAAAGGGCAGTAAGTGGAATAGAGGGCGCCTAAGGCCCTGTGGAGCCCTAAGAGACCATCCTAGGGGCTAGAGAGGTGCTGGAACCAGCTTGATTGTGCCAGGGGTGAGCTGAGACTAATACAGAGGGGTTGTGTAGTGTGGGAGAGCCAGATCTCTAGATTCCCCCTTGATCTACCTCAGTTTAGGCCTCAGCCTTGTCCAAGCCAGGGAGTATACCCCTCAGGCCATCCAAATCTCTACAAGCTGGGATTGGGTCAAATCATCCCATAGTACCTCAGGAATGTGAACTGATTTTCAAGTGTCACTGTTGGCTTTATTATTTATTGAGAGCACTGTATTTATTGTATTCATTCTATTTATGGCCTCACAGTATTTATTGCCTTACAGTATTTATTGTTTCACAGTATTTATTGTTGCACAGTATTTATTGTCTCGCAGTATTTATTGCCTCATAATATTTAATTGCCTGTTATGTAATGCACTTATATTTATGCCTTGATTATTTATGATCTACCTTATTTATTGAATCGTTAAGATAGTATTTATTTGACGTACCCTTCCACAGGAAAAGCCTTGTGTACTGTGATTGTATTATTATTTATTTAATCAGCAACTAAGAGAAAAGAAGATAAAGAGATATATTTTCAGTATAATTTTTAAGGTGTAGTGTCGTTTTTGGAACGGATGTACGCATGGTTATTATGTGGGTATGACGTATGCTTAGCACGGTGCCTGACCCCCGACCGCTCGAGCCAAGCTACCACAGTGTATGTCTGGGAGAACACCACCACCCTTCCGGTGTGGGAGTGTTTTTCTAACACATAGGTTTTACAGTAACTGTAGTACTACTAGGTGCAGCCTCTTCCACCGGAGCATCTACATTCTGTACTTGAGATTGAACTGCTTCTATACCTCTCTGTTTTCTAGCTAATTCTTGCTCCTTTCGTAAACGCAATGTTGCGTTTGAAAAAGGAAAAGTCCCCTCTGTTAATCGTTTGTAATCAGTATTTATATCAGCTGGCTCTAGTTCCTGAAAAATTTGTCTATTATCAAATATTACCTCCAAAACAAATTTTTCTACAACATAAAATTGCTCTGCACTGTTCCACTGTTGAACCATAGTTACAATGAGCGATGCCACGTGAGACCGACAAGCCTCCTCCCTAGCATCAGTTTTTCATTGATCTTTTTCTGCTTTAGTCAAAATAGAGCGAGTCTGTCGCCCATCTTGTTTATCTTGTTCTTTGTCGTCTGAAGACAAATGCTCGTCGTCAGAAGCCTCATCAGGGGCACTTGGAGTGTGAGGTTTATACGGGGGTGGGGGACGTTCTAATAGGATGCAATCATCCTTAGTTGTATCAAGTAGGGAATAGAGAGGGCGCCTAATAGCATACTGGCCATTTATCTCTAATCGACGTTCTATATCTTCTTTTTCTGTTTTTTCCTTCTTTTCTTAATTGTTTAATTCTAGCGCTTTTTGATATATCGTTTTACATTGTACTTTTTCTGCTATGGCTTCTGCTCTCTTCACTCTCTCTTGCACTTCTTTCTACCTCATACGCACACAATCAAACATATCCTGTCGACTTCTTTTAAACAAACACTGCTCTACATATTGAACCTTTTTAAGATCAAATGACCCATTCACTGGTCATTGCAGATCAGAATCTTTCTTTGTGTATTTGTTCCACAGTGGACCATACATTATGGAAGAAATACCATATTTGACATACATATCTCTATTAGGCATCCCTTCGGGGAGAGACTGCTGACTTTTTTCTAACTCTACTTTGGTACCACCAGAGCAGCAACACCACCTATGGAGTGTGCTGAGAACAGGCATATTTTACCAAATTATGTGTAAAATATTACTACTCCAAACAAATATTTAAAAAGGAGAAAAAACTCCACATTACCTACCTATAAACTTTGCAAAGACTGAATAACAAATTCAAACACAAAGCCCTGGCTTAACAAATCAAGAGTGCCGCTTTAGCGACATTACCAAACAGAAGACTCCAACTCCCACCTGCCACTCTCCGGTTGACCTAATGGTCACTACAGATTTGCACCAAAGAAAACCCCAGTGGAGACCGGCCACCACCTGGAGGGTCAAATCAGGAAAACAGGAAGTCACGTCGGCCTGCAAAGACCAAGGTCTCCTTGTGCAGTGCACTTCCTCAGCAATATTTCAAACCTCCACCAAGACCACTCCTGCGGACGGTCGCACGTGTCGGGCGCTAACTGTGGAAATGTGCCTAAAAGTGGGCACACTGGTGCAGGGTCACCCTCTCGTCCATGGGTCCAGAGACCAACAAAATAGAGATCAGCACTGGAGTTGGAATAAATAACAAGTTTATTAATCACTCATGAGTGGGACCACATCCACACAACACTCTCAAGTGCTGCAAGGAGGTGGTACACTGAAGTCACAGAACACAGGTATTTTATACAGGTTTTCTGAAATGTAAGCATGTGAACAGATATAGGAAGAACAAGTTTTAGGAATAGCTATCAGCAAACAAGGACAGATGAATAACCATGTGGTCAGCAAAGTGGGAGGAGGAGCAGGAATGCTTATGGCAGCAGTAAATGGTCGACAGTTAACATCTGAGACCAGGTGCACTAACAACCATAAACTCTCAGCACGCACATTGCTTTAGCTGAGTCAGAAAGTCAACAAAAATAGATAACACAAGCAGAGTGGAAAGACAAAAGAATTAGGAAGGAAACTTAAATGGACACTGTTGGACCTGTCAGCCCTTTTGGCTGTTCCCTCCTCTTTTTATTTTTTTTCCCATTTCCCTCTCATTTTTTTCCTGTCCACTAACTACTTTTTGGATGTTGATGTAGAGGCTCTGGGCGCCCCATTCTCACTAGCTGAGGGAGAGGCACAAGGTGCTTCACTGTAGAAACAGGTAGGGGGAGGTTAGTCTCACAAAATGGTGGTTCCAACTGTCGCCTCAGAACCTGGGCCATAGACTGCCATGAGAGGTTCCGGAACCTTCTGGGCCAGTCTAGCCAGTCAGACCCCAGGTGATAAATAGAGGTGAGGGCGGGGCGGCCATTTTAGGACTTAGTTGAGCTGTGAGGTAGTCAGGAGTAAGGCACCTGAGTGGGGAGGTGGCTGCGCTAGATAGGGAAGGGACAGGTCTTAGGGTCTGCGTGACTTCCCTTATCAGCTGACACCACCCCCAACCTTCTGACCAGTCCCTGAACTCAGCCAATGACTTTGGAGGTCATCGTTTCCCTGGGGGCTCCCCTGGGTCAGTATCCCTGAAGGAGGACCAGGGGAAGAATCGCCGTCTGGGACTACCTTTCCCTCATCCCTGTTGTGCCTGGGATGTTGAATCAGACTGGCCCTAGCGATGGTCCTTCATCCCTGACTAAAGGGGAGATGTCCGTGCCCAGTAATTAAGAGAGCTTTGTTAGCCCATTCATCTGCTCCAGTGAAATCCTGGCACCCTTAAGTTCAGCCCCCCCCTTTTTCACGAGTCCCTACCTGGAACGATCACCGCCGCCACCCAGAGGTCGGGAGGTTGCCTGTTGTCCTCCGGAGGTGGCCCGCTGGTGCCGAGAGTTCTGTGGAAGGGCTACATGTGAGCGACTGGTGAGCAAGCGACGCCGCTGTCAGGGTGAGGAGAAACATACTCCGGAAGAAAGGGATGGGCTTCGGCCTTGAAGCTGCCGTCCTGCTGTCACGTGAGTGGGGCAGACGTCGAAGCGCCGCCCCACTGTTGCCAGACCAGGGTGAAGGCCGCGCCCCCGCAAGCCGTGCCGCTACGGGTGGCTGTGGGCGCGCTTCCCCTGAGGAAGCGGAGTGGAATTAAGCCTGCGCCTAGCCTAGAGGTCCACTGTAGAGTGGGACAACAGCGGTGAGAGAGCGCTAGAGCGAGGCCCCCACCAACTAAGGAGACCACACTACGGGGAAGCCTGTGAGATAAGTAGTCGGTGGTTGTGCTCGGTCCTCGCCCCCCCCTGGAGAGGACTCCCGTTTATCAACCAGTGAACTCCGCTTCACGAAGAAAGGGAACGCACCTCCCGGCATCGCTGAACTTCCTATGAGAAGGACCCAAGGTGTACACAGTAAGCGGGGCAATATCACAAGGGGGAAAGGTACAGGAGAGTACGTTTTGAAGGCCAGATGATGGCCCGTTAGATCCGATTGTTTGTTCCTTGGAGAAGCCAGGGGCCAGTGGTAAATACCGGCACTTTTGCACAACCACAGGGGTGACTGAAGTCAATGTAAAAGCAATTTCAAACATAGCGCTGAAGGCAGCAGATCGAGTTCTAGTGACAGCGAGAGTTCATGTGTACTGCCTATCTGGAATGGATCAGTCTTGGTAATAAAGTAACCTACAAATAGACAGCCTAGATATAACTAATTGACTGCCAGCAGCAATGTCGTTTTCCAGCTAGTAACTAAATGTAATGGAGTTGATTATTGGTGACAGTATAAGAGTCAGAAAGTGCAGCCGTTAGGGAAACCATCTGTCAGAAGAACACCGTGTAGACTAAATGATTTTTTGAAGTTGTGGAATATGTAAATGTTGTGCGGAGCGCTCTCTGTGAGGATTTAACTTAGCGCTCCTGAGTCAAGGCAGGATGGGAACCTCCGAGGGTGTTTAAGTAGCTGCTGTACAAAAGTAAAGAAGGGAATGGTACTGTCAATTTAAATGCAATTAAATGTTTTACCCTGAAGTGTGAACCCGAGTAACCACGTTTGAGAAGGAAAGATAAAGACTTCTGGTAAACTTTATAATTATCCGGTGTAGTGTCATTTTTTTAGTGGTGTTACGTTAAGGTGTGAGTTGGGTGCGATGCAAACACGATATGCCATAGTGGAATAAAAGCCTTTTGACCTGAGCCAAGCTACCTTAAGGACGTTAGGTCCAACAGACACAATAACCAAAATGGCTGTTGCTTATGCTAAGTAAAATATTACACGTTTTCCACACCTTGGTTAGAACTACATAATCCAAAAATAGACTGGATTAAAAGAACTGTCACGTTAGACTCCCCCTATTGCAGAAATCATTGTTATTCGGAAACTTAAGATCCCATAACTCCTTTGTTCTGCTCTGCTCTACAACAAGACTCTCCATAGTTACCCATCGAATATCAAGATTACGCTGATGTATTTGATCCTGTCCAAGCAACTAAGTTACCACCACACAGTGTATGACTGCAGGATAGACTTGATCCCTCGTGCAGTCTTACCCTGTAGCAGGATATTCGCCTTAACTGAGCCTGAAAATCAATATTTGAGAACTTACTTAGACAAACTATTGGAGATTGGTTTTATAAGACACTCTACATCACCAGTCTCTTCGTCACTCTTCTTTGTAGCTAAAAAATCTGGCGATCTACGAGCGTGCATAGATTACCGCCCGGTTAACAAGCCAACGATTAAAAATCGTTATCCATTACCTTTATTTCCAGTCTTGTTAAGCTAAGTCATAGGATAATGTATCTATACTAAATTGGATCTATGGGGCGCGTATCCTCTTGTCTGTATTAAGGAGGGAGACGAATGGAAGACCGCTTTTCGCACGAAATATGGTCTATTCGAATATACAGTAATGCCATTCGGTCTCTGTAATGCCCCGGCAGCGTTTCAGTATTTCATCAACAAAGTCCCTCATGATTTACTTGATATCTGCGTCATCGTATTTATTGATGACATATTGGTCTTCTCCCAGACTGAGGAAGAGCATACTAAACATGTTCACTCAGTTCTACAAAGATTAAGAGACAATTCATTGTATGTGAAACTTGAAAAGTGTGTTTTTAACACCAAGCAGGTCGAATTTTTAGGTTATTGGCTTTCGCTCGACAGAATAATCATGGACCCAAAAAAGGTTGAAGCAATATTAAATTGGCCCACTCCCTCTTCTGTAAAAGACACGCAGCGAGTACTAGGTTTTGCTAATTTTTATAGGCGCTTCATATCTAAATTTTCTAAGATAGTGACACCTATCACTCAATAACTTCGAAAGGGTCAGAAATTTCAATGGAACCCAGACGCAGAAAATGCTTTTGTTAAATTAAAGCAAGCTTTTACATCAGCACCTATTTTGATTCACCCAGACCCTGATAAGTCATTCATTGTCAAGGCTGACGCTTCCCAAACTGCATTGGGAGCTGTATTAATGCAAAAAGTTACTGCAACTGGACAATTACCGCCTTCTACTCGCACAAACTACTACCAGCTGAACAGAATTATACCATTGCAGAACGCGAGATGTTGGCAATTAAAGCAGTCTTTCTTGAATGGAGACACCATTTATTGGGTGCAAAGCATACCATTACCATATTTTCAGACCACAAGAATCTCAACTTTTTTACTACAGTTAAGGCACTAACTCCCAGACGGATGCGCTGGTTACTCTTCTTTAGTGAGTTCGATTTTTATCATAACATACCGTCCTGGACAAAAACAACTTCTGTCAGACACTTTGTCTAGATTAGTTTGTGAAAAGGACGCTAACGAAACAAAACATTCACAAAGTATAATTCCTTCTGAAAAGATAGTGGCAGTCACACAAGCAGACACCTTTCTAGATCAAGTTAAATTGGGTGTTCAGACGCTGAATGAACAGCAATGGCTAGCTCAGAAACAAAACACCATACATGAGGGTTATTTCTTTCACAAGGATAAACTGTTTATCCCTCAAGAAAACTTGCGACAATAGGTGTTAAACTGGAATCATGATTTAAGTACAGCAGGACATCCAGGGGTCAATAAAACCTTAGAATTATGTCAGCGGCATTTCTGGTGGAAGAATATCAGACAGGACGTCCAACAATATATAAAAGCATGCCCAGTGAGTGCACGACAAAAGTCCTCCCATTCATCCCCCACAGGCCTTTTACAACCATTGCTTATACCCCCGCTTCCCTGGCATACAATCAGTTTGGACTTCATCACAGACTTGCCTAAGTCCCATAACTTCACAACAATTTTAGTAGTAGTGGATCTGCTGTCTAAAATGGGGCACTTTATTCCTTTACAAAAACTACCAACAGCAACAGAATTTAGTGAAGA
Source organism: Triturus cristatus (assembly GCF_964204655.1). Lineage (NCBI taxonomy): Eukaryota > Metazoa > Chordata > Amphibia > Caudata > Salamandridae > Triturus > Triturus cristatus. The sequence goes on from NC_140579.1 coordinate 156,949,134, forward strand.
TTTCATAAAACATATTGTAAAACTACACAGCCTTCCCAGTAAGATAATTTCTGACCGGGACCCCCAAATAGTTTCAAAATTCTGGAGTCAGTTTTGCAAGCATTTAGGAATTGAAATAGCATTATCCTATGCTTTTCACCACAGACGGACGGCCAGACAGAAAAAGTAAACCAATACCTTCAACAAAGTCTACAGTGCCTAACCTCCACTGTATCAGCTCAATGGGATGAGGTCCTACCATTAGCAGAGTTTTCATACAACAATTGCTATCATGCATCCTTAGGTTGTTCTCCTTTCTTTTATATAACTGGCTTACATCCACGATCTATTCCTGACATTCTTCCAGATGTAATAAGTACAATGCCTGCAGTGACCGAAAGATTAACAAAATTACGAGAATTTCAATAACAAGCCAAGCGTAGTTTAGCCAAAAATAAACAAAGGGTCAAATTATCGGTTGATAAACACGGAACACCAGCACCACCTTATAAATTAAGGGATCTCATCTGATTATCAACCAGAAATATTCAGATTGAAGGCCCCAATAAACTAAAACCTAGGTTAATTGTCCCCTTTCCCATAAATAAGGTTTTGAATCCGGTTTCAATGAGATCAACCTTACCCACGGAATATGCCATTCACCCAGTTTTTCATGTATCTTTGCTCAAACCACATGATCCATCCACACGAAAAGATGACCCACCTCCACCTGTTGTAGTTGGAGATCATATTGAATATGAAGTCAATCGTATTATAGATGCAAAACGCATACATGGTCGATTACACTATCTAATTGACTGGAAGGGTTATAATGCGACGGAAAGATCCTGGGAACCAGAAACACATGTACATGCCCCGAGGTTGGTCAGATCTTTCTATGCCTTGCATTCGGAAAAACCCCGTCCCTTAGGAAGACCTTTTGGGGGGGGGGGGGGGGGGGCTGTTACGAGGAGACTAAACTCGGCCATGATTGAATCAAAATGACATGCTATTTGAGATATGGGTTTAATACTCGACTTCTGTCTCATCTGTAGTATGCAAGAGTTACAAGAGTTGGTACCATGTCTTATATTTGTTTACTGTTTGATGTACCATACATTCATAAGGTTTGCTGAAGCCAATGCTTGTTTGATTTTAGCACGTACCATACAGTAATCAGATTTACTGAAGCCAATGCTTGTTTGATTTTAGCACTCATTCCCCAACAAAACGTCTTTCTAGAACATTAGGGAAATGAGCAATTATTTGCTGCAGGCGTTCCCTACACGTGTAAACGGTCTTGGTGTGCACACGTGAGTAAAGCCGATGCCCAAATCTATTTAATACCCCACCCACTTGGTTCCCGATGCTTCGCTTCATGACTAAACGCTTACCTGACTCCAGACCTGGTTGGCGAATCCTCCGAAGCTCTTCGGCGCTCCACCCTGCTTCCTTACCTGTCTTCACTCTGCGTCTTCGGCAGTGTTCCTGCCTGGAGTAGATTTCAGGTGCCCCTTCCTGCTTCTGCACTTCCGGCTCCAAATTCTCTCCCGGGCACCGCTTCCGATTTCCTGCAAAAGAGAACGAAAAGAAAATCAACAAAGGGTTGCCAAGCAACACCTCGCTCAGAATGGTAAAGCGTTTACATGCTTAAAGACATACCGGTAAGAACTTAAACTTTTATAAAAACCCGTGACAGACTTCTTGACCTCCAATAAATCAAGAGAACGTTTTGGAACTCTCCGTGAAATGATCAAAAGACTTTAAGGACATTGAGTAACATTTGAATTCAAATACCTTTGGGTCTGCTTAGAAGACTTAAAGGAATCAGAGAACTTCATTATTTTTTATTTGTGAAGTTACTGAGCAAAAATAGAAAACGAAACCAGTAACTCCTGTGATAACTATTTCAATTGAGCAAACACAGAATATTTGTGCACCTGTTGTTTTCTTGATTATTCTTTCTTTTAGTTTTGAGAATCCTTTTGGAGAAAAGTCAAGGGTAATTCAGGCATGTGAACCTCCTATTAAGAAAAAGCAATATATATAAACAAACTAGGGCAGTACTTGCATAAATGAGATAATATTGTAATTTGGGGAATTCAAATTAATCGGGTAGGTTGTTGTAAAACAAGGCCGCTAGAGATGATTCAAGTCCCAAAGTAGTTTTTACAAGATTACAATTGTTGTTCTTTCTTGATATGTACATTCATCAGAGCATACACGAGCTGAAAACTGAAGCCCAGTAACACTTCACCTTTTTTTAGAGACATTCTACACGACTCCATTATCAAACTGGTCTACAAGAATCCAGAGTGTCTTCTCTTGTCTCTCGTCCCTATTCCCCCAACCCCTGGGAGCCTATCAGGGCAGCAGGTGAATTCCATCCTTGCCTTTCTGGTGGATTTCAGAGAGAGTTGGGAAAAAGCAGCATCAAGGAGGGAACAAACCGGAGTGCAGGTGGGTGATTTTGTGACAGTGGTGGCCCGTGCCTCTAAGAGAGAGGGTCTGTGTACTCAGTTGGTCAGCAAAAGGAGGACGCTCAGGCACATCCTGGGGTTGTGCCATTGAGAGGCCCCTTGCAGATTGTGGGAGAGGATTCTGTTCTCTGCCGCCCACTACTAAGCCTTTTCTTGAGATTTTAAAAAGTGCCATCAGGATTAATTGATCACTTTAAGTGTGGCAAGGAAAATTGACATGTTGCGATGTTTTAGCGGCCGCAGCTTTTGTTTGGCACCAATGAAAGACTTACGTTTGACCTGTACCAGTGTCATGTATTTCAGAAATATCATGATCGCAGATACCTTATAGGAAAAATTGCAGAGCCTCCCAAAGGATTGTGTCCCTGTCTCTGTAGTGTATGACTCGGGCAATAAGTGGTCTACAAGAGCCCCCAGAATTCAGTTTAAGGGCTAGGAATCTGTTGGCGCGCCTGAGTAAAAAACACTGGGAGAGGGTCTCCATCGGCATCCAAGATCTTAGCCAAGACTGAAACATTTCAGAGTCTTCGGCCTCAACCTCTTCTGGAAGTCCCACAAACCTTAGATATTTACATCACAATATGTTTTCCATGTCTTCAGCGCCCAGCTCAAGTTGCTTAGTGGTAGACAGGAGCTTGGATACGGTGTATTTAAGGGTGGTGACATTATCCTCCAGTGTCGAGGCACAGGTTTCTGCCTCTGTGACCCAGTTAGCCATGTTGCGGAGGTCCTGTTGAAGCAGGGTAACATCCATGTACATTTCTCCTATCCAGTTCTCCATCGCCTCACATAATGCCTGGATGGCCTACAAGATAGTGGATGAGTCAGTGAATGAGTCAGACTGGCTGGTAGACTTCATCCCCAGAGAAGCCGGAGGCATGGACTTGGTGTATTTATTCATCTTGGTTTGTGCCGAAGGATCCTTGTCTTTGTACATAGTAAGTAACTCTTGCGCCCCGAATGGTATAGTGATGGCAAAAGGGCAATGCTGGCACCACATCTGGCCTGCTTGCCCCTCAGCATCCAGTCCAGGAGGGCAGCACAAGCAGCCTGACAGGCCTCAATGTTTCACCTAAGGATCCAGGTGCATCATAGATGCTGCGTAAAGCCGTCCACTGCTAATGATAACAGCCCACTTGCCCTTGGTCCCCCAAGCCAGATGAGGAAGAATGAGGCAAGCCCTGGATGAGGGGGCAGCGCGAGCAGTCAGGTGGTAAGATCGCAATTTGAGGTTAGGGCAGTCACCATCTAGTGCTAGCATGGTGACTGTAGCAGGATCCTTCACAGATTTCAGGGAGTGGGAGTACCCTTTTCTCATGGCTTGCTGTAGTATTGGGGTGCACAGGGCGGAAGGGGCTCTTATGGCGCTTTAACTGGTTCTCCCCGGTCCTCCCTGGCTAGGGGATGGGCGCATCCTAGGGCTCATCCCCATCACAAATGCCGCCCTCGAGGATATGGCCTATTATGTACAGCTCGGGGGATCGCAAGAGGCTCCTTATCTCCCAGACGGATTGCCTGCAATTCGCAGGCCCACTCAGAGCCAAGCAGCCCGCTAAACAAGCTGCTGCTGCTCAATCTGGCCACCGCTTGGGAGCCGGTGGCCACGTCTTTCTCTTCTCCTGCCATGAGATTTAGGGGGTCCATCCATGACCCACCAACACTGAGCGGGCCCAAGCAGGCCAGTTCAAGGACTCAAGTGATGCAGCCTCAGGTGTCGCCGCAAAAGTGGAAGGCGGTGGCTGTGTTGTCCCTTCCTCCAGCTGCACGAATTCAGGGGTCCGCCCTCAACCTGACAGCACTGAGCGGGCCCTGGCAGGCCAGCACAGGAACTCCGATGATGCTGTTTCAGGCTTGCCCCAGAGAGAAGGCCCTCGATCTGGTCCCAGTCCTGATCGGATTGTCCAGCGAGGCAGGCCCTTCCCGCTGATCGCATCCGCTGGGCAGGCACAGTGCCTATTTAGGTGGCTAGGGTTTCAGGAGTCGATAGGGAGACCCAGGACACCTGGTGCACACCCTGCAGCAGTGAAGATTCCTCTGGGCTCTAGGTTGGGTCGGAAGGTCAGGAGCTTTGCTGCTAAAGAGCGACCACCATCTTTTATGACCTTGGCAACGCCCCCTCTGCATTATGGGATTTTTAAAAATATGCTTACAATATTTAATTTTGAAACAATTAATCCCAGCATGCAGTTTTCTCTTAATTAAAAAGACAGAACTTGCTGACATCAGTACTGAAAAGCAATCGGGGTATCAGGATTGTACACGGAATAGAGGCTCTTCTATTGAGAGTCAGTGATTGTCCTTTGCTCCACTGGCTAGTGATTGTCACATCCCCAGGCCAAGAAACAGGCACAAAAATGGCACCCAGACCTCAGATCACTTCTGTACTGAAGAGTGGCCTTAACAAGGACTGCCCAGCTGTTGGCAGGACCCAGCAAAGAGAAGCTGCACCAAAACTGAACTGGACATGCTGCTCCTTGGGATAGCAAAGAGAGGACTGTGCCTGTGATGTACTGCTTGAGGGGAAAGTCCTTCCCAAGCTCCAGACAGAAGTGACTCCAAGAGTCAGTTGGCTGGCTTCCTGGTACAGCTAAAGAAGCCTCCCTTGGTGAGTTGGAAACCAAAATGCCTGACTGCTTCTGACCACCAGCCATGACCCTCAAAAGTTGCACCGGAGTCTGAAGGATGCTGGAGAGTTGTTGGAATGCAGTTTGGTCACCCAACAAGGAAATTATCTCTAATCAAAGGATTAGGGCCACTTGCTGCCTGTATGCTGTGATTGTTGGACATTCCCATACGATATGCAGGAATCCTGCATCCGCCAGGGAGCAGTGAGGGCAGGATTTATCCAAATTACCCATTATGGCATTCAATCTGTGTGGTGTGAGGTATATAGCATGCAGGTATTTGAGTTAAGTATATTTAGACCTAGTGTTTCCAGAGACTCTGCATGTCTGCTACAAATGGCCAGAATAGTTTTATATAGCCAGGACACCAATTTCCTACCACTCCCTAACATACGGAGAGTTTGTAGAACATCATGTGAATGAGGTTCCATCTGGCTCTCCCTCTCACATGGCATGAACAGAGCTCCTTAGAGCTCCATACGTAAGGAACTGGGACTGAGGCAAGTTTTCCTCAGTCATCATGTCTTCAAAAGTGCACAACGCACCATTCATGTAACAATCTCCGATAGTGAGAATCTCTGCTTCCATCCAGCCAGTGATTTGTTGTGCAGAAAGGTAGCCCCGTCTAGGAGTGGGAAGCCCTACAAGTAGGAGCAACTGGGCATACAAAGGTCTATCCCCAGATATAGGACGTGGAGAGTATTACCATTTTAGTTAGGGCCCCTCTGGCCATGAGGTGAAGGTGTAACGTGCACCAAATAGTCACTGCAGCTCTCAGCGAGCATAGGGCAAGTGCCAATTTGCCACCTCTGATGTCACCATCCGCATGATAAACGTTGACCCCCAAGCATTTAAACATCATCGGTTCCCACTGTGTGTGTAGGTTAAGCACAGATTTAGGGGGCCTCCAACATAGTGGGTAGCGCCGGGAATGCGCACGTTTTTCCCCAATTAGGCCCGGGTCATTAACTTTTTTAATGTAGGAAAAAAACGCCTTTAAGAGAACATCATGACAGGCATCTGGCGGGATATAGGCATTTATCAACATTAGTGGTGGACTTTTTACATTATTAATCCCCTTATTAATGGTATTGGTACTTGCTTTACACTTGTTCCTTTGATAAAGCCCCACTGCTCAGAGCCACAGCTGCCCCGTGTTGAGCTAAGGTTTTTCAAATTAATATAACTGGATCTAGTACAGATAGAGAGTTTATTACATGGTGAGGTCTCACAAAAACTCCATATAATAAACCGTTTTCCTCAAGAGTTGGCATACCTGTATTACCTGGGAACCAAGGGAACACAACATGGTGCCCATAAAAATGTGGGGCTCTGTAAACTGAATAACCTGAGCAGTCACACACAAACCCAAATGGAGACGCCTGCTTAATATTGGTATGTTAGACAATAGTCCCCCTTTCTGCTGAAGGGTTTATTACATTTATTTATATAAAAAAAGGCAATCTTGTTGTTTGGTTGAGCTTTGAAATGTAACCAGAATCTATTTAAAATAGTGGGAGGAAAAGCGATAAGGGCTAATGTGAGGGGCATGGTGACCAATCACTGGATAGCACAAGAGGTGAAGTAATATTAGTCTTAGCAACTAGTCCAGCTTATTTGACAGAAATATTGCACTCACGGGTAGAATTTAAGCCACTGGACACTTTGGCTAAGCCCATATCCCTCCTACTAGATATGTACCATATGAAAGTCAGAGAATTCCCATTTAATTTCATTTTTTTGTGTCATAATTTGTTATTGGAATAGAACCATACAGAATATGCACAATTTGGAACAGAAGTATATAAACAATAAGCAATACAATGCAAGTTGGGAGGGAGGGAGGGTGGAAGAAGAGGATGCGGGGAAAAGGCACGTTACACATAGGACTGATGAAACCAATATTCCTAGGGCTGGATATCCCCCTAGATATCGGGTGTCAAAGAGCCATCGGGCCAGAGGCCGACTTGGCGGAGTGAGGGTCCAGCCAGCCTGTCGCCGTGGGGGGAGGGGGGGGGAGGATGAATCCCTGGTAACCAGGTGGTGTGGGCAGTAGGGATGGGGCGCACGCTGAAGCAGGGGAGGGACCCCGTGGAACCAGGTCAGTGTGTTCCATGGCCCACTGATGAGAGAGGAAGAATGAGTTTCCCGCAAGTATGTGTGAAGGGTATGCAAGCTTAGGTTTAATCGCTGACGTATTATTGTTGAAACGTTTCCCACCTCGGCTGAGGTGGACGAGATGTATGATTGTTTCTATACATGGTCCGCTGATTTGGAGGAACAAATTAATGAAGACATTTTTTTTTTTTAAAGTATGCATGAAGGGTGATGGTGATTGCGGCGGTGTGCCGCCATGTCGAAGAAGTCCGCGTACCTGCCCACATACCTTGCATACCTGCGTGTCCGGGGGGAAGGGGAGAAAGGGACGGGGAGGGGGAGAAGCGGAGGCGGCAAGGAAGAGGTGGTATGGGTAAAAAAGACATGGTGGGAGGGATCAGAGTAAAGGGGGACACCATGAAGGAGACAGGGAGGGCGTAGGAGGAGGCTGAGGAGGGGTGGGGGAAAGGAAGAAAAGCGGGGGAAGGGAGGCATGAGGTGGTGGGTAGAGGGGGTGGAGGCCACAAAGGAGAAAGGAGGCAGGGAGGTGTGACGAGGGGTGGGAGAACGACAGTGTGTGGGTGTCGAGGGTGGGGTGGTGCAGGGCCTCCCCATTTAATTTCAAGAACACATGCAGTGGTTTAGTGGGGAGTTGCCTCGTGTTGTAGAACCCACTATAATGAGACTGTTGAGCTTTCCGGGACCCACATGGCTAAGGTTAGTGGGAAATACACCACATCCACTGTACGACAATCTAATTGCAAACCAGTTGAGATACCCATTGAGTAAATGTAGATGACTTCGACAATTTATTTTACAGACAATATGAAAAATTTAAATCAGATAGTTAGACACACTCATTAAACACACAAAAGGTGATGAGAGGAATGCTTGCAATTTGTCAAACAATCGGCAATCGCTCAGGGTAGCTTCTCAGCCCATTGTTCTTTTGCTCACCATGCCACCTTCGTTTGGACCCAGCCTTGTGCAAATCAGCATTGACCCTGCTCCCCATGAGAACAGTTCAGCCGAACGGCCAGGCTAGAGCCTCACCGAATTGGAACAGAAGCAACCTAGGAGCGGTTTAGTCCTGATAAGAGCTCATCAGCCAGATATATTTGGTTATCATTTGGGCCAATATATCAACCATATGTTCCAGTTTTTTGTGTAGAAGGACATCAGGCCACCAACCGCCTTGGTTGCCTAGCACTAAAAAAATGGAAAAGTATTGCTTGATCATGTAAAGAAGCATCATGTGGCTGATCCTGTTCAGTGGTCCTCTGTCGATGCTGAAGTGCCTCGAGATTAGTCCGTTATGCCTTTACCCTATTCTGGAGTTACACTAAGAAGGGATCAGCTGTGCTCATATATAGAGAAGGGGAATCCACTGGGACTCCTGCTTTGCTATTGCCAACACAAAATTCTGGTGGCAGCCATTTGATGCTATGCCGCTCTGTATTTTATTTAGAGTCCCAAATGGCATCCGCCATCTTGGAGAGGTAAATAAAAAAGCAACAAAACAGTGATTATGTCATTTCATAAGTAGGTGCATGCGTGGTGAAGCATGCATGTTCATATGTCATCTCATACATGGAACAACCATGTTGTTCAATGTACATACCTATAGAACAACATGGCCACCGGCAGCATTATTCATTGTATCTTTTTTTCCTTATTAATTGTATCAAAGACTTGGGCAAAGCCAAAAGGCCAAAAAGACAAGAACTATTGGCTTTGCTAATGCTCGATTTTCTACATACCTGATCTTCTCTTTGCACCTCTTCTTTTGTTTCCTTTCTTTTTGTCTTTTCTGGGTTATGGTAAATATTGTATTGAACCTTTTCTCTTTTTTCAATGTATATTTCTTCAGGCATAGAGGCACAGATGCTTGAATCCAGGGAGCTTGTTCTACCAAGGACACTGCCTAATAACCCAGCTGGATCTCACAGACTGAGCCTGGCCTTGTCAACAATAGGCAGCCCTTTATTACCAAGCAGGTGTGCAATGATGTATCCATCTCTCATAATGCGCTGCAATGCACTTGCAAAGGTGGTTAGCGCTATCCGAATGTTAATGTAATTATGTATTTGAAGGGGGGGTAGGAGAAAGGTTTCTCCACAGGGATATTTCCTCATAGACATATTCTTTTTCCATCAGACAATTATGTCATTTTATTCATATTGTACAGGAGAATGTATTTTCCCTAAGTAAAAAAACATAAATATGCGCATGCATATTTGGGTAGCATTGCTGCATGTGAATTTTTATACCCGTGTTTTGCACGCAGGAGTATATCAGTACTGTGGAAGACTACAACAGTTGCAGAAGTACACTTGGAATTGTCTGTAAATTTTTTAAAAAGTAGTAAATCTGCTTCAAACATAGGTGTATGCCCAGAGAAGCAAGCTTTTGCGAATCATGCTAACTGATTACGGGAAACATCCATTACAACGCAGTCATTACATCGCACTGCTTTTACAATGCAACTGATACAACGCAACTGCCATTACAACGCATTATAAGGTAAGTAATACAGATTTGTAAGTTTTAGGGTAGATATGGGTTTTGGGGTAGTTGGGAATAGTAATTTTTACCCCTATACTATCCAACACTTTCCCTACTGTTGCACTCACTGGAGTGGGAATAGTAATTTTTACCCCTACACTATCCAACACTTTCCCTACTGTTGCACTCACTGGAGTGGAAATGCAAATTTTTACGCCTGCACTATCCAACACTTACCCTACTGTTGCAATAAAAGTATTATGTGTTGTAATGGTATGTGTTCTAATGGAATGCGTTCTAATGGTAGTTCTTGAAACTGTGTTGTAATGGAATGTGTTGTAAAAACATGCGATGTAAAAACTGTGTTGTGAAAGCATGCGTTGTAATTGTTTGCATTGTAACGTCATATATTCACTGATTACACCGGGTTACACTGAAGCAGGACCACCAAAGGTCCACTTTCTAAGTTTCTATCCCCTTCACCCTCTAATCTACATTCTTATCAAATTATTGTATTTTTAATATGCAAGATAACTTTATATGTGTTTCTGTATCCCCATAAGGCTCCAGTTCTATATTTAATTACTGATGTAATTTTTGTACTCCTTTGTGATAAAAATGCTGTAGGGCTGCAGTCAGTCAAATCCCCATAAAATGACTGCATTTCGCTGGCTGGTGAAGGAGGAACTGCAGAACGTGAGCACGGGACACTTGTGATGAGGCGATGGATGACGCACTCATTTTTGTCTGCAAATGGGGCTAAGACATAAACGCTTGCTCCTATCCCCTCTCCCCCGAATCTCTCCCCTTACCTGCTATACCGCCTAGCCCCCTGTTCTTTGTGCCCTTTGACTAAGCACTCCTTCTCCCCTTGTTGGGGAAAGATCCAATATTTATACTCTGGAGTCTCAGCCAACCTGCGGAGAGAGTCCACAGCGCCAAAGGAGCCACTCACAACTGAGGTATGGTATGGCACCCCTTGCCAAAGCACTCCCTCTCCCCTTTCTGGGGAAGGATCCAGTGTGTAGGCCTTGGAGTCTCAGAGACCCCTCTGAGAGAGTCCACTGCTTAAAGGGAGCCTCTCGCAACAGAGATGGGGAAATTATACCACTTCCCCTAGGATGACAGCTTACTGGACTTGGACGTAGCTTTGACTCGTCTACCGGTTTGTGTCCCCGTCACCCTCCCCCTCCTCTTTTCCACGCTGTCTCTCTCACCATCTCCTCCTCTTTCCCTCTTTCCCTCCTTCATTCTCGGTCTACTTCCCCCTGCTCCTAACCCCCTCCCCTGAATCTCTCCCCTTGCCTGCTTTATCCCTTATGTATATGTGCTTATTGTTTACCTCGACCTTACAAGTAACTATGTTACCATGCTCTAATAACTGTGTAACCTTTGTAACGATGTAACCTGCAACTATGATCTTATACTCATGTAAAGCGCTCTGATACTTCCGGGTCTAGCCAGCGCTATATAAAACCTTTAAAATAAAAATAAATAAATAAATAAGACATACATTGATTGCAAACAGAGAATTGAATTACAAACGGCGGGGATGCTGGTCTGTGACTGCTGGAAAGATACTGCCAACAGAAATATCCTTTCCGCTTCAGTGTGTCTCAGCTCTGCAGGTAGCTTTGCAACTCTCTGTTGCTGCCTTCAACCACTCTGGCAAAGCTGCTTCACAAGAACCTCGGGAAGCTCTTAACACTCTACTTCCTAAAATATTCACCTAACATTAGTTCCAACTCTGAGGAGGCTAATCCTCGGATTACTTTATTAGCATGAGAGGAGGCTTCTTCGACACAGTATGTTATACCCTACTTAATTGTATAACATGTACTCCAGCCCTGCTGCCTACAGCTGCTCAGCCAGAGCATTAGATGGTCATGTAATGTTGGTGTGCCTGTGATGCATGGAATGCCTGGGTGTCTGAGTGGATGAGTGTTGGCAGTTAGAGATGGGCTGAGCAGCTAGGCAGGCTGCTCCTTCCTAGTGGGGCTGGTACCACACTAGGCTGGCTGGAGTCAAGACTAATGTGACCTGTACTGGAGACTGAATAAAGAAGACTTAACAATACCTCCTGGCTCCAGGTGTCTATCTTCATAGATCACAACATAATTTTGGCGACGAGCGGACTTGGACCCTAGAGACTCTTGGTTCAGCACAGAAACTAAGGAACTACAAAGAAACTACAAGAGTAACCAAGAGATCCTACAAGCTACTACACCTACAAAGAATGTATTTCCAGGCAAGCCAGCGCCAGCCCCACCAGTGTCCTCTCCAACGGACAGCCCCACAGAGCAGTGTCATCACCAAAGGACACTACAGCCTGGGAATACTATAGCCACCTAAAGGACTACAGTGAGTTGGAGGAGTAGTTAAACTACAGCCACATCTGGTGTTCCAGCCACATCATATCTAAAGGATTACAGTGAGTTGGAGGAGTAGTTAAACTAAAACCGCATTTGGTGTTCCAGCCACAAAAGGATTACAGTCAGTTGGAGGAGTAGTTCAACTACAACCGCATTTGGTGTTCCAGCCACAAAAAGGATGAAAGAGTCAATTTGGAATTTCTAGTAAAAAAATGCTAAAACAAACAGCGTACAGTTGCTGCACAGAGGGAGATTGCAGAAGCAGTTTGTTTAAAGAAACAATGGACCTGCTTCAAGTTTGTCAACCTCTGGATGTCTGTTCTTGAGGCGAGTTACCAGATCAATGTCTTTGGGCACTCTTTGGCTTCCTTCTACATGGAGCAAAGATCCCCACAATGGGTCTTGCTCAGGAATTGCCTAGCACAAGGGCAGCAGTGTTCATCTTTGAGTCTTCATCCTACAGTGACTTCAGGAACCAATGCTGCGCCTGCTCGCGGACAACTCTTGTTGTCCCACTTTGTCATGTTTGTACCTAAACCTATGTGGGTGCGCACTGGTGCTACACGGGAGCAGTGTAGCTTTACCGAGAATAACTTTTTTCAGCCACATGAGAAGCACTGTTGCTGGTGTCATTGGACTTTGCTCTACTAGCAGCACGATTTACATGATGCCTCGGTGTACTTGACATGGGGTGTGTTTTTTTCTACAGGTTGTGCGGCCAGAAAATGCTGTGATTGGAGATCTTATGTGGTGAGCCTTATTTTTCTTTGTTTATTTCACCTATTTTAATCATCTCTGGCAGCGCTGTACTTTGGTTCAGTTCAACCGCTGCTTAGCGGTTTAAAATCTTGGCGCGCGCTGTTCCTAGCCCGCGCGCAGTTTCCAGCTCGCGCTCAGTCTTACCTGCACCCATGTTGTCTCTGAGGATCTTTGTGACAATGGGAGAAATTGCCTGTGTTCTGCTGCTTGCTTCCATGCCGTGTATGCACAGACGTGCTGAGAGCCATCCGGCAGCATGTCAGCCAACGTGCCGCCATCTTGTGGTTGGCGGCATTCACGCCGTTTTTTGCCAACCACGCTCCTTCTGGTTGCCTTTGCCGCAGTTTGGGCTGTTACAAATAAAGATTTATTTTTTGTCAGCGTTCTTTCACGCACGGTGGTGTGCGTCTATCCACAGAGTTGGGGGACTTCAAGCAACATTCAAGGTGGTCCAGCACGTCGTGGCAAGTATACAAAATCACATCTTCATTGGAAGCCCACTGTTACGGTTTGTTCCGGTATAGGAGAAAAGGAAAGGCACATTTTCTGTCTTTTTGGATATAAATGTTCTTGGTGGCCTCATTGTGTCCGTGGATTACATGGAACTTTTGTTTGGACATGACGTTTTACCATCGTCTGGACAACCTTTGAGTGGAATCCTCCGTTTCATGTATGTCGGAGTTGGTTTCACGGTGCAGTTTTTAATTCATGTATCTCCCTCATGTTTTACTAGGAGCCAAGGCGCGCTTTTCTCAAGTTTTTGGTTGTGACTATCGTTATGCTATTGATTATTTTTGTTTAATACTGAGACATTTCTTGCTTTAGTTCTCGCTTTGTCATATGTGGTTATAGTTCCATTTCTTATAACTATGCAAACGTTTATGGTGTTGCTGCACGTCTACGATTATCCATGCTGGGGTTTTTTTTTCAGGCACAACTCGGGTGAGAAGTCGCTCACCGGTGTGTCGCATTTGGGCATTCTAGTTTGCCTATTGTATTGTGTTAAAAAAAAAAAAAACCATAGTATTCTCATTACTTAGAGTTTAAGTTAAAATGTGTTTCTTTCACAGCACATTTGATGTCGTGATGCCACAGGTTAACACTTTTTGAGGATGGGTCTTCCTTTATGTCTTGTTGGTGGTCATCACATTGTTCCCATACACGAGGGAAGGTTTTGGGTAACAGCCCTTTGCTCAGTTATGTTTGTTACGCCTACATCGGGGTATGTAACCTCCACTAGGGGGTTAGGAGCTCTATTCTCATTTACGTTTTGTTACTCCTACATGGGGGTACGTAATCTCCACAAGGGGGTTGGGACATGGGTTCTGTTCCCATACTTACACAGTACCTAGGTTAGCCCTTACGTGGGGTTGGATGTGGGTTTTTATCCCAGTAACAGTTGCGCGCAGTACTATTGTACATCCCTTCATGGGCGTTTTTATGGGTGACGACCCATTTACTTTTTGTTTCCCTTACTCTTGGGATTGAAGTTGCAGGGTATTCTACCTTTAGCGCTACTGTGTTATGCTTTTGGGCATTGGTGTTGGGGGGTCTTTTACCTTTTGCGTTATTGAACATTACATCACAGTGTATGATACAAAATGCTACGAAATGTATTTCGTGTAATGTTACGCTTTTGCTTACGTTTCAAAATGTTTTATAATCTCTTTTTAGGGGGGATATTGCTGTTCAAATGTATGTATCTTATCCATCCTTTCTTGCTTTGTTGGTTCGTTCTCCTGCGATGTTTTGTCTTTATTTCTGCATCCGAGAGACTTGTACCATTATTCATTTTTCTTGTTTATAGTTCTTGCTTGGTGTTATATTACTTTCATTTGTCGTTTTCTTTGAAGAAAAAGGGATAATGTTATACCCTACTTAATTGTATAACATGTACTCCAGCCCTGCTGCCTCCAGCTGCTCAGCCAGAGCGTGAGATGGTCATGGAATGTTGGTGTGCCTGTGATGCATGGAATGCCTGAGTGGATGAGTGTTGGCAGTTAGAGATGGGCTGAACAGCTAGGCAGGCTGCTCCTGGTGCGGCTGGTACCACACTAGGCTGGCTGGAGTCAAGACTAATGTGACCTGTACTGGAGACTGAATAAAGAAGACTTAACAATACCTCCTGGCTCCAGGTGTCTATCTTCATAGATCACAACACAGTACTTACTCCCAGGGCTTTAAGTAAGATGAAAAAACTGGGGGGTGGGGGGAAGGTCTCTCAAAGGGGAATGGCTGATGTAATCAAGGGTGTGGCTTAAAAACAGTAAGCTAAAAATCCTTGCTTAGCATAGCATGCCACCCGACTGGTATTTTGCTGCTTCTGTCCCTGCATCCTGATATATAATACAAAAAGTAACATTACACTTACAAGGAGACAGGACTATTGGCTTTGTCAGTGGTTGTTAGTTGCATAAGCTAAATAAGCAACAACTATGGTTCAGTCGAATATATTATTGAAAATGCTTCAGTTCTGAAAGGATGAGACTGTGAAAGAGCTATAATGAGTAGCTTTGACATTACCTTAAAGGCAGTGAAGGGTGGTACCACTTCAGTTAAGGGTGAGGGCAAACATGGAGAGCCTGTTAGGGACCCTTCTCAGCACCTGCTTGTTAGAACTGTCGTTGCTGAGCAACGGCAGGACCCGGCCCACTTAAAGCCCTACTTACTCCACAAGGTTCCACCTCACGTTTAAGATAGGAAACCATTTGTACTTCCCCAGCAGAATAGTCTCTTGTCAATGTCCATGACTTTCTCCATAAGCCCCATTAGGGCCGGCCTTTAGCACAGGCGAGCTGGGCCCACATCTAGGGCGCTGACCTTCAAAGGGCCGCCAGATCAACCTGCAGCAGCCTCCTTCCAACCTGACTTTAAAGAAAAGTGTGTTAACTATTGCTATGAATTCTATTTTTCTCCTTTTCCCTCACCTTCCACATACCCCTTCCATTTTACCAACGCAATGACAATTAAAGATGACGAGTGGAAGGGGGGCACTAAATTGTGTTTTTCCCAGGGTGCTATCTGAGCAAAGGCCACCTCTGCGGCCCACTGTTGATGATGCGGCATCCACGACAAACTGCACGGGTGGAATGAGAATTGCAGGAGGAGATCTAGAAGGCCCACAGTTTGAGTAATGAAGTTACCTGATTCAAGCAATACCTCCTCACAGTGCTTTAAAAAATATATATATTTTTATGGATTTTTCTTACAAACAATACAAACAACATCATACTTATTGCCAGAGTACAATCTTGCATTTCATAGTGGGCAACTACAATTCGTTTCACATAGAAGTCCGAAATATTGGTGAAATTGCCCTTTTGGTCAAGCATCTCTTAGATCTAGTTTTCAACAAGGAAACAGACCTTCACTTGTTCATAACATGCCTCACCAGGCGTAGTTGTCACTTTACTGTCACTGTCGCACTGGGCATGTACTTCGACAATAGGCTTTTTGCGCTAGGTATGGTTGGGTGTTGCCATGCCGTATTCACCAATTTAATATGTTCAGGGAGCAATTGTTGGACTTTTAGCTCAGAAAAATCCTTCACTCCCTGGGAAGTGTGTATCAGCTCTCAAGGGGGGTTCTTGTTGTGGATTAAATCCCCACTCTATTATTATTTTCAGGTGAGATGCCCAATACTACTTAAGGTCTGGCAGAGCTATCCCTCAATCATACATCCACTTCACATCTTGGGGCCTGATTCTGATGCGGTTAGGAAGGCCTCTTATCTGCATTTGCTCCTTCCAAATAGGATCGGGAACGTGTTTTTCCGACTGACTCGGAAAAGTTTCCGACCGACCGAGTATGATGCGAGTTAGGTGTTAGGAATATCCCAACCCAACGGCATTTTGGAATGACCGAGCCATACGGAGCAGAATCTTATATCTCTACGGGCCACCTTTCCGAACGACCGAGAACGATGCTGGATTTGGACAGCCTTTCTAAGTCGTGCCGTCCGACTCGAATCGGCAGTCTGAATCAGACTTTGGGGTCCCCTGCACCCAGAGCCTTCCCAATCGAGCCCGTGGGGGTATCCATGGGTCCCCCCTTACAAGCCATGCACAAAGTGGCAGGCACCAGGGGGTGCCCGATTTGCCACAGTCACCCATTTCTTCAATGGCAGCTTATGCATTCGGTCAAAATAAAGACTCCCATTGAAGTCAATGGGATCCAACCAAATCGTATGCATCGTACTTGGTCGGTTGGACTCTACCGATCCGATTCGGTCGGAAACCATTCCTAAACCCATTTGGTCGAGAAGCTTTCCAAACTGTATCAGAATCAGGTCCTTAATCAGAGCTATCCTCGGAAGACCCCTCCATGTGAGAGTGTGTAACATGTCATCTACACCTCTAAAGAATTCTTTATGGACTCAGTACAGTATATTTTGGAGAATGGATAGCAACTTAGGCAGCTCAACCAAAGTTTCAAAGCGTGGTAGACATCTCCAGTGCTCTAGGTGAGCTTTAAATCCTTTTAGCGTTCCCGCTAAAAGGAAATAATAAGGGTGATAGGGAGCAGCTTTTTTTCTGTGCCTCTGCCCCTATCATAGACATCTGACAGGACAACACTTACCTTAACTCTTGCCAATAGCACCTTGCATAGCAGCTGAGTCCATGATACTGACCGAATAACTACTTTGTCCAAAACGAGCAGCATATATGACAATTCAATAGAGTCAGATGCTTTCGAGGCATCTAGACATAGAACTACAGCTGGTACACTTACATTCTATGTGTATTCCAAACATCATAGAGCTGTATGATATTTAGTCTTGTATACAACACTTTCCATAAAGCCTGATTGATCCAGGTGTATCAGAGCTTTTATGACATCTCCCAATGTATTTGCTAGTATTCTTGCTAATATTTTTGTTTCTAACAACGAGATTAGTCTATTTAAGGAGAATTCAGATTTAAGTTTCCTATCCCTATGAACTAGTACCAACTTGAAGATTTGCAAATTTTTGGGCAAATGTCCATCTTGCTTTGTACCCCTAAATATATATGTAGGGATCACTGATAGAATATCAGAAACAAAAATTCTGTGTGGAGATTACAGTGTCAAAAATATCGAGTACCAAAATACTGAGAAGGTAAAGTTTGAATAGATAAGAATAGATTTACTATTCTTAACTCCACATCTATGTACCTTGAAGATATATATACCGCCAAGGTACATATATGTGGAGTTATATTTAGTAAAACTTTGCTCACCTATGGAAACTTACTGTCACAATATTTTTGGCCTCGATATTCTTGACACGATATTTTGTGCCACAATATTTTAGTTTCGGATATTCAGTCTAAATACCCATATGTGAGATATGTGCAGTGAATGCATTTGACAGTTTTTATAAAATCAACTGGCCACATATTTGGGTTGCTATGGAGTTAGACAACTGCCTTTGAGATTTCCTCTATTGCCAATCCCCTGTCCAGATCTTCTCCATCATGTGTAGCAAGTGTCTAGTTCATCACTAAACGTCGCCAGATCAGTTACATCCGAAGCCAGTCTTGTACAGAAGGAGCAGGAGTGATTGGTGAATGTTGGTGTTATATCCTCATTATTGGTGTGTATTCTATCCTCCGACCCATCTACTATCCTTCTGATCCATCTATGTTTCTGCATACCTCTTATTAAGCCATGCCAACAGCTTCCTACCTTGGTTTTTACTTCCTTTAACTTATGCTGCCCAATAAAACCTATCTCTTTACTACACTTACCACCAAAGAGTGGAACTCCAGGTTTGTAATAGTCATATGATGTCTCATTAAAGGGTTCTGATAATTTACATATTTACATTCCAGTACTGTTATCGTTCCGGCTTAGAATATGCAGCAAATCCAATCATGTGCTACCCATGGACTGAGTCACAATGTGATTTAAGGATTCATCAGACTGGACCTCTACACCCACACATCCAAACTGACACCTGGCAAAACAAATCAAGAAATAATAGAAAAAACAGTAACTCCTGCCACACCCTGAACCGCCATGCTGCAGGTTTGGAATGACCTGCGTCCTCAGTTCACAGCTGGGCTGTCGTTGTTGACCATACACGAGTTGACTTAAACTGAGAATGATATCCCAAACCTTGAAGGCGACTGTAGGTCTGCTACTGATTCGGGTAATTATCATATTAGCTATGTTTACACCTTCTTAGTTCTTAAATGAAGGGCTTAAATCTATTGGTCCCTTGGTCCTAAGATATGTCTGATACTAAACAATTGTAACCTTCCTCCTCAGTATACACCACAGAGAACAATCTCCAGTCATGGGAAGAAAGAGTCCTGGGGTTCACTCGTTACTCGGCCCCACACAATATGTAGTTCCATACATCTCTCCCACACTATCCGATCACTCTCTGGTACTGGTCCTTTTTAGCGTTCCTTTTGGTGGCGATCGGGAGAGACAGTGAAGCTTCCCTACCTTAGCGTTGCAAGACGAACTATTCCAACCTGCCCACAGCAGTTCTAGAATATAGGTGTGTTTCTTCCCACACAAAGAGCTCCTGGACTGCACACTATGCCTCCCCCTCCCCTCCTTGTTTGTTGACCATTGTCAGTCAAAGACAAAATCACATCAACATCAGTGCATGGAGCAAAGGTGAACAAAGCCATGTAGGATGCGGGACAATTATCTTCAGTTAGTGGACTAGAAATCTTCGGACCTAAACCCCCTTTCCTGACCCTGCTGCAAGAATGGCTCCCACGCCAGGTGACCGGCATCCACTGGAGAATCAGAAGAATGGGAGGTGCAACAGACACCCCCTCCCTCGGTGTTGGGCAAACAACCACCATTGTAGATCTAACTTGATGTCCTGAGTCACTGGAACTGAAGGTTCCTGATCTGCACTCAGGGGGTTTCATCATCTTGAGGCAGCAAGAATCCAGAGGGAGCCCAAGGACCGACATCAAACCCTGAAACCTCACCCAGTCTCCGGCGGACAGTATCAGTTCTATTTTCTAGCAGAAGCACCATGTTTCCTTCTTGTATAATCTTGTTTAGCTGAATTGGAGATTTATGTTTAAGGGGGTCAGCCATGTTTTCTTTGTTTACAAGGGTTCAAGGTGCATCAGGGCTAGTATTACTCCCCGATGTTGGACTGGATCTTGAAAGAAAAGGTTATTGATCAGCCAATCGTTCATGCAGGAAACAAAGTAAAGAATCCAGTGGGGCTAACACCTTGGTAAACACACAAGAGGAGCTGAAGAGAGCCCCTATGCAAGTATTAAAGTCATAATAGTGATAATTATTCCTCTTGATGTACATACTAGGACATGCAACTAAGCATCACGGAGGACCAGTGATGCCAACATATCCCTCTTCTGAGCCAGGGGAAGGTTATCTGGAGAGTGGTCATCCTGAAGGAACTATACCTCACAAACTTGTTTCAAGTTGGTTACAGCCCTGAATTCGGCTGGGTACTAAAAAGAGAATACTATAAAGTCTCAAAATGTTCCTCCTCCTCATTAGGATTATTTCCTGCTTGCACCTCAAAGTCTCTATGCTCACAGGTGAGCCTGCTGCCCCAGGTGGCATCGCGATAGAGGGGTGAGATAATAACAGGGTCTAGAGGATTGACGGCAAAGTTGATGGTGTAACTCCTTCCTATCATATTACAGACACAAGAGTTCTTCGCTTTGTCCGTAGTTGTTAACACAGAGATGGCTTTCTACTAGCATCACAAAGTCATGTTTCTGGGGGCTAGTGTGAGGTGGAAGACTGTGTCTAGGTACAATCTGTGGGGTGTCCACCATGAAGGGGCTACAGCCTGTCCGTGTGCTTAGGCTACTGAGAATGGAGACATTTGGTGCATCCTGATATCAGGTGACATGCCATGGCTACCCTAGCTATGTGTCGGAGGAATCAGAAAATAACATAGTAACCATCTCCACTGCTGCCAGCAGGTCCATGCAGTCTTCTTCATCCGTCATGAGCTGCACGGGGCCTGCCCAATAAGAGGAGGTCGATGCAGCAAACTGCCTTTTCAGGGTCACTTCAACCTTATGATCCCTAGGATCTCCACAAACCCCATTCTCTAAAGGGACTGAAAGATATTTGTCGCAAATGGTGGATAAACAAGCCAGGTGTATAAACAGGGTATCTTTATTGAGGCTTGGTTCCAGGATAGATGTGTAGGAGAAGATAAGAAGATAAAGCGTAGCCCCAACAGGAGCAGCCTCCCTGCTGCTCAGCCTGCATTCACCAACTGACGCTCCACACACACAGAGGCACCCAAGCATTCTATGAGGTCATCACACATTCTAGCTGAGCAGTTGGGAAGAGACATGAAATACTTTGACACATCCTCTTTCCTTGGGGAACTAAAAGAGTAGTACAAGAGTATAAACATCAGAGTAGGAACGTTATTATGAACTCTCCAGAAGAAAAGATTGGAAGAAACATTCTAGAGTATACCCATATGAAATGTACATATAAAATACCAGAACTTACAATATAAATGCATGCATGCCCCATCCCCCTCCCATGGGGAAGAACTAAAATTTGTGAGGGCATGACTTTGAGACACACACTGTCCCCACAACCTCCCCGTAAAAGGGTACACTCTTATACTTGAGAGTATAACTGGGGCGCTAACTGCCCCCACAACGTACATTAAAAAAAAAATAAGAGTACTAACCGCTCCCACAACCTCCCCAAAAATGGGTACACTCTATGCTTGAAAATTGACTGGGGTGCTATCTGCACCCACAACTTAAACCTCCCCAAAAATGGGTACACTCTATGCTTGAAAATGAAACTGTAACTGGAATAGGTGTACATGGCAGGGTACACCATACTCAACCTCCCCATAACAGGGTACACCATAGGGTGAACATCACCCTCCAAAACTGAATAGGGGCACTGTTGGAAAATAACACCACTTCCCACACCGGAAAGGGTGGTGGTAACGGGGTCTTTCCAGACATACACAGTGGTAGCTTGGCTCGAGTGGTCAGGGGTCAGGCACCGTGTTAAGCGTACGCAATGCCCACACAATAACCGTGCGTGCATCCGTTCCAATAACGACACTACACCTTAAAAATTATACTTAAAATATATTTCTTTATCTTCTTTTTTCTTAGTTGCTGATTAAATAAATAATAATACAATCACAGTACACAATGCTTTTTCTGTGGAAGGGTACGTCAAATAAATACTGTCTTAACGATTCAATAAATAAGGTAGATCATAAATAATCAAGGCATAAATATAAGTGCATTACATTACAGGCAATTAAATATTATGAGGCAATAAATACTGTACGACAATAAATATTGTGAAACAATAAATACTGTGAGGCCATAAATAGGATAAATACAATAAATACAGTGCTCTCAATAAATAATAAAAGCCAACAGTGACACTTGTAAATCAGTTCACATTCCTGAGGTACTATGGGATGATTTGACCCAATCCCAGCTTGTAAAGATTTGGATGGCCTGAGGTGTATACTCCCTGGCTTGGACAAGGCTGAGGCCTAAACCGAGGTAGATAAAAGGGGGGATCTAGAGATCTGGCTCTCCCACACTACACAACCCCTCTGTATTAGTCTCAGCTCACCCCTGGCACAATCAAGCTGGTTCCAGCACCCTAGGTTAGTCTTTCAGGGCTCCACAGGGCCTTAGGCGCCCTCTATTCCACTTACTGCCCTTTTTATGTAGCTCCGACGTCGCTGGAGTCGAGTCGACGCCGTGAGGCGGCTCCGGTTCGATGTCGGCGGCCTCGGCACAATGTCAGTTCTTGACGACGCCGGTAGGCGGTTCCGGTTCGATGTCGGCGGCCTCGGCTCGATGTCGACCTCCGGTTCGATGACGTCGGGCTGTCTTGGCTCGATGTCGACTTCAGGCAGCTCCGGTTCGATGTCGGCGGCCTCGGCTCGATGTCGGCCTCCGGTTCGATGACGTCGGGCTGTCTTGGCTCGATGTCGACTTCCGTCGGCTCCGGAGTGCGACCTCCACTCCCGACCTCCGGCACGATTCTCTTCAGGTTCCGGCGACTACGGAGTGCGATCTCCACTCCCGACCTCCGGCACGCTTCACCTCGGTCTCCGGCGACTCCGGAGGGCGGACTTCACTCCCCTGTCGACGCCGCTCACTCGACCTCGGGTGACTTCCTCCTCGACCTCTGGTACTCTCCACGACCTCCGTCGGCGCCCTCTCTCGACCTCTGGCGGCTCCGGGTACGACGTCTGCTTTCCAGTCAGTGCCGCTTCTCCACCTCGGGCTCCAGGTCTCAGGCTTCTCGACGTCGGACTCCAGGGAAACCAATAAACAGGTCAGATTCTTGCTTTTCTTTACTTCTAAGGCCTGTTCCTGCTGTCCAGGTCCTTAAGATGGTTTTTCTTGCTTTCTCCCACACAGGGCTCCAGGCTGGGCTCAGTCAGTAGGGACTAGTATCAAGGGTGGGTTTATGGACCCCACTCCAGGCACAAGTTTCCACCCCTGCTGCCTCACTCCTTCCTCCTTCAGGTTTCTGCTGCTCTCTCTTCACCAGTCAGGTGCCAACTGCCAGCTCCAACTGTCAACTCTGGCTTAGCTTCCCAACATTCCAAACCGCCTCCAACTGTCACAGGGTTCTGGAATGTTCTGGAAGGTGCTGGTAGGTTCCAGTGGGTTCTGATGATGTCACAGGTGGCCACCATTTTGTGCTCCAGGCCCTCAGACAGAAGTTCCAGGGGTAGATAAAATGGCTCCCTGAATCTGCATCAATACTAAAAAGTCTGGTGGTTCCCAAAAAGGAAAAAATTACTAACAGGGTTTGAGGCAAAAGTGGGACAAAATAAATAATGATGAGGAGGGACCACCCAAAGGGCTGACAGGTCTAACACGCGTCCCCCCCAGCTGAAAGTGGGGAGAGCTACCCAACCCCTTGGGAGTTCTCATTACTAAGGCGGAAATACCTTGAGAGACCGTCTGCATTGGCGTGGTCCACTCCAGGCCGATGTTCCACCTGAAAGTCCATTCCCTGTAGGGAAATAGACCACCTCAACAACTTGGGATTCTCCCCCTTCATCTACATCAGCCAACGAAGGGGTCTGTGGTCGGTCTGAACTAGGAAGTGCGAGCCAAACAGGTATGGCCGCAACTTCTTCAGAGCCCATACCACTGCAAAGGCTTCACGCTCTATTGCACTCCACTTCTGTTCCCTGGGAAGTAGTCTCCGGGATAGGAAGACCACGGGTTGATCCAGACCTTCTTCATTGAGTTGCGATAACACTGCCCCAATGCCATGTTCTGATGCATCCGTCTGGGCAATGAACTTCTTGGAAAAGTCTGGGGCCCTTAAGACCGGGGCCTCGCACATGGCTTTCTTCAGCTTCACAAAGGCCTGCTGACAAGCCTCCGTCCAGACTACCCGTCGAGGTTGTTTCTTGAACGTGAGCTCCGTGAGGGGGGCTACGATGGTACCGTACCACTTCACGAAGCGGCGGTAGTATCCCGTGAGGCCCAGAAAAGCTCGGACCTCAGTCTGTGTCTTGGGGGGTTCCCAGGCCATGATGGCCTCGATCTTCGCCTGGAGGGGTTGCACCGCTCCCCTACCCACCAAGTGTCCAAGGTACACTACCGACCCCTGCCCGATCTGGCACTTGCTGGCCTTGATCGTCAATCCAGCTTGTCTCAGGGCCTGGAGAACAGCTTGCAGGTGACGCAAGTGATCCTCCCAGCTGTTACTGAAGACGGCTATGTCATCCAGATAAGCAGCAGAGAAACTCTCCATTCCGGTGAGGATCTGGTTTACCAGGCGCTGAAACGTGGCAGGTGCGTTCTTGAGCCCAAAGGGCATCACACAGAACTGGTAGTGGCCATTGGGCGTGGAGAAGGCTGACCTTTCCCTTGCTCCATCAGTCAAAGAGATCTGCCAGTACCCAGAAGTAAGGTCAAAGGTACTTAGATATTGGGCAGCTCCCAGCCGGTCAATCAATTCATCCGCCCTAGGGATCGGATGAGCATCAGTTTTGGTTACTGAATTCAGTCCCCGGTAGTCCACACAGAACCTCAGTTCCGGTTGGCCACCCGGTGGTGCGGCTTTTGGTACTAACACCACCGGACTGGACCAGGGGCTGCTAGAAGGTTCGATCACTCCTAGCTCCAGCATCTTAGTGACTTCACTGTTAATGCTGGCCTTCACCTTGTCTGACATCCGGTAGATCTTGGACTTCACAGGTGGGCTGTCTCCTGTGTCCACGTCATGGACGCACAGGTGAGTCCTACCCGGAACAAGGGAGAACAACGAAGAGTACTGTCCCAGGACCTGGCGGCAGTCCTCCTGCTGTTCAGGAGTTAGAGATGGGGAGAGAATCACTCCCTCCACTGACCCATCCTTCTCTTGAGACGCAAACAAATCTGGGAGAGGCTCGCTTTCCGCGTCCTCTGCTCCGTCAGTCACCATCATCAAGATGACTTCGGGCCTCTCGTGGTGGGGTTTGAGGCGGTTGGCATGCAGCACCCGTAGGGGCTGACGAGGGGTTTTAAGATCCACTAAGTAGGTAGCCTTACCCTTCTTCTCCAATACCTCAAAGGGTCCTGACCAGCGATCCTGGAGGGCGCTAAGCTCTCCTGGTTCGATCACCCACACCTTCTGGCCAGGCTCCAACTCCACCGGGTGAGCGTTGTGGTCATACCACGCCTTCATTACTGCTTGGCTGGCTTCCAAGTTGTCAGAAGCTTGCTTCCACAACTTAGCCATTTGGCTCCGGAAGGCCAGCATGTAGCTCACCACGTCCTGGGGAAGCTTTCTGGGAGTTCTTTCCCATCCGTCTCTCACCAGGTTGAGAGGTCCACGTACAGGGTGCCCATACAAAAGCTCGAAGGGGCTGAAGCCCACTCCCTTCTGTGGCACTTCCCTGTAAGAAAAGAGTAGACAGGGTAGGAGGACGTCCCATTTCCTCCGCAGGCTTTCAGGCAGACTTCTGATCATGCCTTTCAAGGTTTTGTTGAACCTCTCCACCAGACCATTGGTCTGGGGGTGGTAAGGAGTTGTGAACCGGTAGGTCACTCCACACTCCTTCCACATGGCCCGCATGTACGCTGACATGAAGTTGGTCCCCCTGTCGGACACAACTTCCTTGGGAAAACCCACTCGGGTAAAGATTCCCATCAGGGCCCTAGCCACAACAGGTGCTGTAATGGTCCTCAGAGGTATTGCGTCTGGGTACCGTGTGGCATGATCCACCAGAACCAGGATAAACCTGTGACCAGCTGTAGTAGGTGGATCTAACGGACCCACAATGTCGATGCCCACCCTTTCAAAGGGGGTGCTAACGACAGGAAGTGGTTCCAGGGGAGCTTTCAGCTTCACCCCTGTTTTCCCACTGGCTTGGCAAGACACACATGTCCGGCAGTAGGTATCGGACGACACTTTCATTTGAGGCCAATAAAAGTGTGGGACAAGACGGGCGAAGGTCTTGTCTTGCCCCAAGTGTCCTGCCAAGGGGATCTCGTGAGCCAACTCCAGAAGGAAGGCTCGATAACGTTGAGGGACTACCAAGGCTCGTGACGATCCATGTAGGGGTGCCTTGGGTTCACTGTAGAGGAGGCCATCCTCCCAGTAAACACTGTAGTTCCCTTCAACGTTCCCTGCTGCCTGGGCTTCGGCCTGTCGCCTCAGCCCCTCAAGGGTAGGGCACTCCCTCTGGCCCTGGCAGAATTCCTCCCTGGACGGGCCTCCCTCCACGTGCCACTCGGCCGGGATGGGTAGGTTCTCCAGTTTGGTAACATCCCCCACCGCAGACTCCTGGTCCACCACCTCCGGTGCCCTATCCGTCCTACGGAGTGCGGACGCCGAGGCAGGCTCCTCCTGTCCTCGGTTCTTCCCTTGACTGGCAGCTGGCTGGGCCTTTGTTCCAGGCTCCAGCCGAAACGAACTCCCTCTCCGGGTAGTCGCGGACCTTGTGCTCACACAGGCCCAGTCAGGTGTACCCAGCATCTCAGTATGAGTCCGGTATTCCACTTCCTTCCAAGCATTGTGCTCCATGTCATTCCCCAGTAGACAATCGACTGGCACGGCAGGGCTTACGGCAACTCGAAGTGAACCTGCAACCCCCTCCCATTCAAAGGGAACCTCGGCCACTGGATAGTGGCCTGTTCTGCCGTCAGCCATCGCGGCTGGGTGGAGTACATCGGGAATTACCTGCTCTGGAGACACCAGTTGGCTACGTACCATAGTCATACTGGCTCCTGTGTCTCTCAGAGCCTCCCCTCTTTGGCCGTTGATGGTGACCCACTGCCCATACTTTACAGTATTTGCGGGCACCTGGATCTTAGGAACCATCTCCCGTTCTCCCAGGGACACTAAAGTGACACCCGCCCACTCCCTTCCCTTAATTAAAGACATCTCCTCCCCGAGCACTACACTAGCTACTCCGGGGGTCTTTCCTCCAATGGGAGGGGGTGGTCGTTTCGGGCACTTCGCATCTCCCTTATAGTGTCCAACGGCACCGCACTCGAAGCAATGGACAACCCTTGGCTGCTGACTCTGGCCAGGATTAGGGTTTCTGGGTGGGTTAGCCCTAGGGGTGAATCCTGTTCCCTTCCCTTGGAAGTTATTTTGGGGGCCTTTGGAGAACTCCTTTTTCTTTTCCCCTCCCTCTTTCTTCTGGGGGGCGCCCTGTCCGGCCTTTTGAGTGTCCCCTCCAGTCCCCCTTGTGGACACCCGGGTACTAGCCCAAATGTCCGCCTCCTCAGCAAGCTTCCGGGGATTGGTCAGCTTGCTACCCACCAGGTGTTGACGCAGTTCAGGGAAACATTTTTTGAGCAGGTGTTCCTTCAGTACTAAATCAAACAACCCCTCGTAGTTCCTCACTTCACTGCCCTGAATCCAACCCTCTAATGCCTTCTTTGCATAGTCCAGGAAGTCCACCCAATTCTGTGTGCCCAGTTTGTGACTACCCCGGAACTTCTGTCTGTACTTTTCGGGTGTTAGTCCAAACTTTCTTATGAGCGCCAGTTTCATGGTGGGGTAGTGGGTCTGCTCATCCTCCTCTAAGGCCAATAAAGCATCCCTACCAGCTGGAGGCATGTACCTTTACAATCCCCCTCCCCAGTACTTCTCTGGAACCCCATGGGCCCTTAACGAGACCTCATAGGCCGCTAGCCACTTGGCAATATCGTCGCCCACTCCATAGCTAGCTACTATGTCCTTTGGCAGGTAGGGTTTGGGTTCCCTAGTGAACTCTCTTTCTTGGTCTTTGCTGCCACCATTAGGAACAGGGTGTGCCCTAGCTCTTAGGATCTGAAGATCTATCTCTTTCAGCCTTAACTCATGAGCCATCCTCTGTTCCTCCTTCTCTTTCTCCAGCCTTGCTAAGTCCCATGTGAGCTGTCTTTTCTCCCTCCGGTCTGTTAACTCCACTTCAGACAAGCCACCGCTAGAGGCACTGCTGCCCTTCCTGGAAATGGTTCCGGGCCCCGCTACTAGGTTCCCCACCTCAGGTTGGTACAGACCAGCTCCCTCACTGTCGGGCTCTCTATCCCTGTCCTCCTCCTCAGCCTTGCTTTCTCGTCGTGCCTCCCCCCAAGCCCTTAAGCTGGTTTGGAGTGCACCCTTCTTTGCTCCTGGGGGACAATACACCCCCTCCCGCTGACAAAACGCCCTGAGTTGGGCCACAGTATAGGTTTCCAGGTCTTCTAGCACAAACTCCATTTTGCCCACTCAGAACAGAAGACAGGTTTTTACAGAAGCAATGCAGGGGGGTACCTTTAATAATACCTCCTCCCACCACCAGAGTAAATTTGGAAAAAACAAAAACTCACAATTAGGAAGGCCGCTTTGAGAAAACTCCAGGTGTAGGCCTATGGACTACCCACAGTTATTGTCGAGTATGCGTAGGCACAGCTCTATCCCGCCGCTGAACACCAATTATGTTGGAAAATAACACCACTTCCCACACCGGAAAGGGTGGTGGTAACGGGGTCTTTCCAGACATACACAGTGGTAGCTTGTGAACTCTATGCTTGAAAATGAAACTGTAACTGGAATAGGTGTACATGGCAGGGTACACCATACTCAACCTCCCCATAACAGGGTACACCATAGGGTGAACATCACCCTCCAAAACTGAATAGGGGCACCAACCAACCCCACAACCTAACACAAAAGGGAAAAACACTTCCCGATGAACCAGCACTGGGGCCCTAACCACCCCACAACCTCCTAAAAACAGAACAACTTACATTCAGAAGGGAAAAAAAAACAAGACTGTATCACAAGCACACCCTATACAGCCACTCAAGGAGAAATACACACACCATTACACGACATGTCAAACATTACAATAAGTAGCAAAAGAAGAAAATAAAAACAAGACAAGTCTTATACCCCGGTAAGCGATCTCTCACCCGAGGTCCTCATCCCAAAATGCATCTCTAAGCATATAACGTTCCACTCCTACACAGTAGACTTCAGGAGCATGATCTTTTTCACGTGGTGACAGAATATTTACTAACAAGAACACTATACATACAGTTAAGTAGTAGGAGAACCAACTCCCCGATGGCTCAAACTGAGTCTCCTGGATGACCAAAACTGAACACCGCAGAGCTTGAAAATGCCGAGAGAACTTGTAAAACCTTGTTGCTCCATTACAACGATATTCCCATTTACCTTATTGAAACTAACAACCTAAAACAAAAACGTGGTTGGCAAAGCGTGTAAAAACGTGGTTGGTAAAGCGTGCGCCAGACTGGAACTGCCAAGAACACTGCCAATCGCAAAATGGCACGCACCGGTGACGCCACACCGGATGGCTCCCGCAATAACCATGCTCCCCAAACATCCATAACAGCAGGAAACCTTGCAAGGCAGCAGACGTCAGGAAGATCGAATGGAGACATGCCAGAAGAACCAGAATCAGGTAAGACTGCGCGCGCTCTGCTTTGTATGCGTAGGTTGTGCACAGCTCGTGACGAGTTTGAATGGGTGACAACGGTTCAACTGCCATGGTGCAACCGTAACCACTTATGGCAACAAAATCGGCAAGAAAGTACTCACAGTTAGTGAATAGCGCCAAGAGACCTGTTGGTGAACGGGCGCTCTATAAATTACCGTGTGACATAACATAACAATAATACCCCGCTAGTAGTCTCTTACTGAAGTGTGTATGCGGTGCCGATTTCCCCCACAACACGTCGCTCCCATTCCTCTGGGGTGCCGAGGAGTAAACAATTCAGTATCCTCAGCATTCACTTCAGTAGTCTCTCTCCACAGGCTTAAAACAAACAGGAAAACACAGCAGGATGCGCCACGCACGGAAACGTTAAATTCATTGCACCTCTGGAAAACTCGGGCTTAAACTGTTTGTAGACCACCAGCCTCTGCATTTTTTTTTACCAAGTGTAACGCCTCACATGGGTGCCAGTTTTCCCAGCACACTTCGCTGCTGCCAATTCCCAAGCACGAGTCGCTACTGCCAATACAAAGCAGTAGCTTGTCTCATGACTGTAGTAACGACAACGGGGCAGGAGAATCTCTTCCAAGGCAGCAGAATGGCAGCAGTAGCTGTTTTAAGACCGGTAGTAGAAGCTCAAACGCCCGAGGCTGCAAGTTGTCCTGATAGTAAGGACACTGGTGGGGCTTACCAGAACGTTTCACAGTTTCACGCGGTTCAAGTTTCAATTGACATGTTTGAAAGGCTTGAGTAGAGTCCTCTGTTTCTTAGATCCTTTGTCTTGGTTAGAGTCCTCTGTTAGTTAGCTCCTTTGTGGAGGGTCTTCCTTAGCGTAGGTTCTTCAAGTTCGTCGCCAAAATGTCGCAAATGGAGGATACACAAGCCAGGTGTATAAACAGGATATCTTTATTGAGGCTTGGTTCCAGGATAGATGAGTAGGAGAAGATAAAAAGATAAAGCGTACCCCCACCAGGAGCAGCCTCCCTGCTGCTCAGCCTGCATTCACCAAATGACGCTCCACACACACAGAGGCACCCAAGCATTCTATGAGGTCATCACACATTCCAGCTGAGCAGTAGGGAAGAGACAAGAAGTAGTTTATGACAATATTTAACCTGAAATCCTTTTAAATTAAAATGTTTAGAAAAGGTCTGAGAAATCCGGACCTTCCAACATTGTTCAACTCCTCATACACAATGCATCAAATTGTTTTATGAAATGTAGGGGGTGTTCCATACCTAGGGCATTGGCTGGAAAACTCTTGTCTTCCATTTCAGGCTTCCATGGTGGGTATCCCCTTGATGTACGCCTGGCCCGCTTGGATCTGAGGACCCTAAACATACCATCTGTGTGGTATAGAATAAGCCACCTCTCCATACACAGAGGCGGCTAGGACAAATATGGCGGCTCTTTTTGGAGGGGCGTCCCGATACATAGTAGATTCCACACCTGGATCACATGTCTTGCAGCTTCTCCTGAGAAAGAGAGATGAAAATAGGCTGGAGAGGAGCAGTCACATATTTGGGGCCTTTGCATCCTCTACATGCCTCCCCGCAGGCGAGTGTCAACAGGTGAGCGTGGGTCATTGGGACAGTGGTTGCCATAGCGTGTTCTTTACTTTAAAAGCACACTTCAGTTTGCCTACAATATGTTTTAAGAGGGTATTTCTTTAATGGTTATGTAAGGCACCGCCTTGCGACAGAAACCCACTTCACTGCGCTGATAACTCTGGATCGAAAGTTCTTGCTGGCCCCTATCTTTTCAGGATAACTGAGGATCAGGTATTCTCTTAACACACAGTTCAGCTTTTGACCCTGGTTGAGTTTCATTGAAAGTGGCCCTGCCCTTCTTTAGCGATAGGGATAGACATAGTATACTGGTTTCCACGGTCAAATGTGAAGGCCTCAGTGAATAAGGTTATATTATGTTAAAAATATATGTACAGCGCACATATGCGACAGCTTTTTGGCTCTAACAAAGATAAATACAAATGTAACTATTGAGAATAAAATAAAGATCAGAGTTGTAATAAGTAGAAATATGAATGATGAAATGTCCGTTCGTTGTTGGAATGTTGGAGTTAGAATGTTGGAATGGTTTGAGTCAGTTGGTCTATGGGCTGAGCAGCCTGAAAAGTACACTGCACACTACTTTGATGGTGACATCTACGAAGGAGAGAACTGATGCAGGCATGTAAAGTAACACTTTCTAGAAACTTCAGGCGGAGTGAGTTCCATATGAATGATGAAATGTCCGTTCGTTGTTGGAATGTTGGAGTTAGAATGTTGGAATGGTTTAAGTCAGTTGGTCTATGGGCTGAGCAGCCTGAAAAGTACACTGCACACTACTTTGATGGTGACATCTACGAAGGAGAGAACTGATGCAGGCATGTAAAGTAACACTTTCTAGAAACTTCAGGCGGAGTGAGTTCCACGAAAAGAAGTTGAATTAATTGGATCGGAAGGAACTCTCGAACACCTGCATTTTCAATGTCTAAATCGCAAGGATTCATATTTTCCTTGTTGAGGTGCAGTGATAAAAGGATAACAGCTAGGTGGCACTGTTTAAAAAGTGAAAGTACAGTACTTCGATTACGCTTGAAATTTCCCAAAGGAGACGGTTTGTCTCAAAACCCATGTTGTTGAAATAAACATTAAAATTGACAACTGGCATTCTGGAGACCCTGAAATAATGGGTTGTAGAAACGTCTTGAGGCAGCATGAAAACGAACTTGAAATAACTTTATCGTCCCGCATAGCGAACAGACGTGGTTGACGAAAGCAAACATGCTTGGCAAAAGCAGACTGTATTGTAGGATGTTGTGGCAAATTTAAGATGGCGGCACGCACGGTGACGCCACGCGGGATGGCTCTCGGCATCTCCGTGCACCAAATATGGTTAGAATCTCACAACCACTGAAGACGTCACAGAGACATGCGAGACCAGGAAGCAGGAATGAAGATAAGAGCGCGAGCAGACTCTGTGTGCGCTCGAGCAACGTTTAAGAGTATGTAAAGACAGTTAAACTGTCATTGAAAAGCGCACCAGAGAAATATGGGAAAAGAAATCAAAATGATTAACTCACCGCCCAAGTCTCGAACCACGATGTAGAAAATGGTTCAATGTCGCCTTCACTGCATAATTAGGCAGTCCCACAAAAGCACACAAACACTGTATCTGCCCCGCATAAATTGTTACATGAAACTGACTACCGAAGTGAAAGGAGGACGAAACATTTCCCTTCAATATTACGAAATTGTAGGCAAAATAAAATACCCAATCTCCTCCAGTAGATGGCAGCAAATAAATACAGTTCCGTTTAAAAATCAATGTCAAAGTACGAAATCGACAACACAGCTGGCTCTCGAGTTTGCCAAATGGCCCCCAGTCATGCAAAACATCGTTCTCACTGGCATCAGATCTCCCCAGCTAGCACTGAAAACACCGGTTCAGATTACCTTTCCCTCGATCTGGGCTCTGTGAAAGTTGCTCTGTAATCTGAGCAGGAAACCCAAAATAATGGCGAAGGATGTCATAGGAACTGCAGGAAGCAGGCCCCTCAGATCTCGTAGTTGCAGGCAGTAGAGAGTTTGTTCGTAGCGCGACAGGAGCAACCCTCAGATCTCGTAGTTGCAGGCAGTAGAAAGGAAACCCAAGCAGGGACTTGCACTCTGGTGATGTGGGCGACCGATGGGAGGTCACTGGTGGGGCTCTCGGTGCAAGTAAGTTTAAGTTGCTTTTCGAGGATTTCCTTTATCTTGAATTTCTTTATCTTGAAGTTTCTTGAGGGTTGAAGAGCAAGGTCTTTCCAATCGTCGTCAATTGTGGGGAATAGAAATAACCCCACTTCTGGTACCAATTGTAATAAGTAGAAATATGAATGATGAAATGTCCGTTCGTTGTTGGTAACTTCAAGTATATTTATTGATGATTGAAGTTACAGGTATTTAAGTATATAAATAACGAGCCCCACCAGGAGCAGCCTGTACGCTGCTCAGCCCATAGACCAACTGACTCAAACCATTCCAACATTCTAACTCCAACACTACAACATACACACACATCCTGGCTGAGCAGCATATTACAAGAGTGTAAATAGGCAAGAGTTTAAAAGATTTTTGAACGTAAGAAGTTGGTTTTCAGAACACAACTTAAAAGGGAGGTAGTCCCAGAGCCTGGCAGATTTTCTTCCAGAGCTTTTTATTAAAAGCTGACACATTGGGACCGTTCTTCTGTTTGAAGACAAAGAATTTCAGAGATGGAACGCCTAGAGCTCAGAACGATGACCTCTGACAACTCTTGCACTGAAATCTGGCCTCTGCAATCAGGTTTGACTTGCTGGATATCAAGCTGTGATTGGATGCATAGTTTAGAACACATCTTTCAAGTATTTTGGGTCAGAGGCTACCAGGGAATTTAAAGCTAGCATCTAGCAGTCAGAATTTATTCTCTGCACCACTTAAAGCAATTGAAGGCGGGCGAGACATGAGCCTTTTTTGAGGTTAAGGCACAGTCTGGCCGCTTGGGTTTACAGTCTCTCTAGCTTCACAGTCTCTTTGGGGCTCCAGTTTAAGCGATGTCACAAAGTCAAGTCTTGACAGGAAATCACCAGTGAGTTCGTTGCAGTGAGGAAGAGCAAGAGGGACCGTCATAACAGCCTAGAAGTTGGTATTTAAGAACACTATTCTGGATTGATGACCAAAACACAGAGATTAGTCAAATTATATTCCTAGATTCTTTACTGTCATAGAAGGAATCGGGGAAGCTCCTAATTAATCTGGCAAAATGATGGTTACACTATTATCCGATGGAAATCGAGTTCTGGGGATCTCTGCCTTAAAGCCAGTCGGGCACAAGTAGCTGTCATTTTTTTTACTTTTTTTAATGCAACGCAAACCTGGCTCAAGGACATTGGAGTGCTTTACATGAGTACCAGTTACATTCCAATCCAATCCAATCCAATACATCTTTGTGTAAGCCATGAAAGCACAATGAATAACATATTATATACATTTAGAATTACGGACTATTAAAAAGAAATAATTAATTACATTTAGGAAATCTCATAGATGAAATACAGGTGTGTAAATTATCACTTCCATAGATGTTTCTAATTTTCATTGCTGAAAAAAGAGAGATGGGGGAAAGGGGGCTGGATACAGGTCCAGTGGCTGGTGCTTCCGAATATTAGATAAATCACTAAGGAGAGTCACTGTTCCTGAGAGGAGGAGTGGAGAAACGTCGTTTTAGGAAAGTGGGAGAGAGTCCAAGACACTCTTACTTGATGCCCTCACACACCCCGAAGGATGTCATGCTTCATCATGGGGCAGTAGGGCTGGAGCTGCAATGCCCTACAGTCCCCCGAAGGGTCACTTTGTCGGAGATCTTTTTGGTGATCTAGCTGTATAGTGTGCGTGGGTCAGTGTACAGTGTTCTTTAAGAAGTGAAGATGTAAAAATGAGGGTATCTGAGGTGAATCAGTTTAATAAGGGAGAACCCTGTGTCATAGTGTAAAGAACCAAGAGGTTAGGTGCTGCTCGAGGGTGGTTATGGCCCTCCGTAGCTGGAAAAGTGTGGTGTTTATTGAAAGGTGTTTAGGGTCGACATGTTTTGCGCTTTTAGGCAGTCTCAGGAGGAGATTCTTCACGCTTCTTCAGGACCAAATGAAGGTGGTAAGGGTAATGGGGGAAAAGTGTATCACAGTGGCCCTATCAATTCAAGTGGTGCCACTTGGAGGACCCAAGAAGTGGTCCTATCTATTCAGTATAGGTAGAGTACTCCATAAGTCACAACGAGAGATTGCTGCCCGTCACAATAGTTGTGCCGGAAGGCACAGGCTCTTACAACTACCCGACCTCTTGCATACTTGGAAAATTGCTACATGGACAAAGTTGATTACCATACTACAAAGGTGCTGTATAATACTCATTGAAGATTTATAACTTCTAATCTAAAACTTTAAGTAAAGGAATAATAAAGCGTTGCTATGGCGATTTATACAATGCACAAAATAGCATAAAGTGCAAAGTGCTCTGTTTCTTAACATTATTGCAAGTGCAAGCTCAGAGATTTCCGAACCAAATACCAGCCAATGGAAATTCTATAAGAAAATGTAAAATATTAAGCTTTAATCACATGAAACAAAACCTACACTGATTGTTACGAACAAAAAAGTAAATAACATGCTTCACTATTGTTTTAGTTGTCCAATCAATGCATGCAGGGTGTACACATAATTCAGGGGTCCCCAGCATTTCAAGGGTTAGAATGCCTTTGGAGCCTGACCAGAACAAGTTTAGGCTTGCCTTTTTATCTGCTGCTTCAGGCACCACCAGCATTACCCTCTGTTAACTCCTTAAACAGCGTCACCAAGTTTCAAGCATCTCGAGCTAGACTAACGCATTCTGGCAACTTCTTCGGTATAAGCAGCAGGGCCCAGAATGCTCTCATATATTAGATAACTGAGCTGCCAGCTTGGGTTTCAATGATGCCATGGCCCTTTGGAGAGGTCATCAGGACCCACTACTCAGTTTGACCTTACTACCAAAAAATGCCCCACCATCCCTGTGACAGAGTTGAACTGATCAAAAGCAGCTTCACTGCATTCGTATTTTAACTTTTCTTTTTCTAACTGGCTTTGTTTTGGGACTAGATTAGAAGAAATGTTGCAGGCTTTAGTTTTTAGATGCTTTAAATGGAGGTTACAACTTACAAGAATGATAACTGTGTCATGTTATCACTTTTTTTTTTTTTTTTTTTTTTTTTTACAAGTACTAGCACCTTGCCATTGAGGACACATCTCTTTTGTGGACACTATAGAGTATCTGCACACAGGGCTTTTGGCTCCTATCCACAATGTAAATGTCTTGCTAATCAAAGCCTTCCAGTCTTTTCAGCTGTTCCACTGGTCTTTCTTTGCTCTGGGATTGCAGTCTTGCCTTCCGCACATTTAAAGAAAGGGGTTTGCTCTCAAATGAAGGGACCTCTGGATCCAGTACACTTCACATATTCATACTGCAGAGATGCCCTACAGTAGGGAATACACCTAAGAATATTTTTCCACTATGGGGCTTTAACCGCCAGATACTCCGCTGAGGCTGTCATTTGTTAGCCTCCATGTTGTGATGGGCTGTTCTGCACTCTCTTAAATCTACTTTGTGAAAGACGTTTAAGCGCAATCCAGTGAATAATTTTGGAGCATCATCATTATTTTCCACTAGTCTGTCACTAGCTCGTGCTTTGGGAAAGGATTGGCATTACAGCAAGTGCTGTTACCTTTGAAACCGGCGAACCAGGTTCGAGTCTCAGCGTGGGCTCAACATCCTGTGATTCTGGGCCAAATCACTTAGGACCTCATTTATGAGAAGTGGCGCATCGCTGCATTAAAGCAGCGATGCAACACTTCTCAGTGCGCCCTCCTTCCGACACCAATGATGTGTCATATTTACAGTATGACGCATCATGTCGCAAGGAATGACATGCATCTGCATTACTGACCTATCTGTTGGCGCAAAAGTAACACTTTACTGGAGTTGTGTTGGAAGCGTGACGCAACTCCAGCAATGTGTCCTTTCACAATGGGCAAGCCCCATGTGAAAGGGCCTGCGTCACCCTTACGCCTGCCATGAGGCCACCAAGCATGCATTATACCTGACACAGGTATAATGTAACGCAGGAGTTTACGAAGTGCCTAGATGTGTCACTCCGTAAATATGGTGCAACATGGCTCATTATTTATGCCGCTGCTGCGTCACTAAAAGTGCCCTTAGAACTGCGTTGGTGAAGATGTGATTTCTTGGCATCCTCAAGGAATGGAGGAACTGGAAAATAAGAAAACGCATGATGTCACCTGATTTAGTGGCAGCCAAACATAGAATTGCGATACACTTGACTGCACCACAGGCCCATTAGGTGCAGGCGTGGAAAAATTACCTATTGGCGTGGGTCGATCGCAGACACCCAACATATGAAGCAAATGAGGCAAGATGGCAGGGTGGAAGAAGACCTAGAGGAGTGAGGTGGAATGATAAATAGAATTGAGGAACAATCTAATAACCAAATTCTGAGTCAGACCACAGAAAAAGTGTGGACAATGAATAGCAAGCTCCAATGGCAATGCACGGGTGAGCAGCAAGCAACACGGATACTGTTATCCCAACAAAATGCATACTAAGATTATCCTGTACCTGTGTCTTACCAAGATATTTTCAATTTCAATGTTTGCCTGTTTAATTTTGTAAAACTCAATAAAAAGAAGTAAAAAAACATAAACAGGACAAGCAAGCTTTAAAATCTATAAGTACATTTTGCAGCATGAGCGATGGACCCTGAAACAGTGTGGGACTCAGGAACAATACCCACTCTGTCAGACCCTTCTGATGACCCTATGTTGTAGGGGTGATAGCAAAGATTCTCTGACAATAAATACAGATAGCTACTGTGAGATATTGGGTTACTGGATGTAACGTTCTGGCTTTCTCGGGGTTGGGACAAACAGACGACGGACCAGAGAAATGGAAGTTTAAGGATGATTTAATAAACAGATAAACAACTACAGACAACAAAGAATACCGGTACTGGAATCACCAGTTAAAGTACGATACCCATTCACAGCTCTTCTAACCGTCCTCCGCATGCACACCGGGCACGGTATGCTCCAACGGAGGGCACAGTGCTAAGCAGTGGCCGACAATGCCACTCGACCGCTGTGAAGGGTAGGTCCAAGGTTGTGGAATCTACGGGGGGGGCACGTGGGAGTCACCCGGCCAGGCTCTCTACCACCTGGGAATAGCCGCTCTACCAGTATCCCCCAGAGTACTGCCACAACACAAAGACGCTGGGAACACCTCCTAGTGTGCGTCTCTTGTATCCGGGTTTAAGTGATGATACCCAAGGTGGCGCAGAGAAGGGATGGGAGCAGCCGCTCTACCTATCCCAGTTCTCCTACGAGTGTCGATGGCTAAGACGCGGAAACACCTCCTGGATAGCGTCTTAGCTCTAAGCGTGTGTTTACCCAAGGAACGAGGGTTGGGAGCTTCGGCTCGCACCAACCTCGTTTTCTCCAAATTATCAGGCCGTTGGGAGCTTCGGCTCTACCAACGGGACTTGTGCCCAATGACGTTGAATACGGCTCTCAGAACGGGACAGGACACGGGCAGGAAGCACACGCCAGCACCTCTCCTCCGCTCCTTAGAATGTTCCTTCCGCCGCTCAACTCACCAACGGGTCCGTGTACCTCAACCAGGTACTCCTGCAAAGATCAGAATATCCGACGCCGAGTCCCAGTGATCTTCTCCTTAAGTAGTACTCTCGGCGTTGTATAACCATGACTCTTGAGTTGCATAACATGAAAACTAGGCGTTACCCTTGGTGTTATGTAACCAGAACTCTTGAGTTGCATAAGGCAATTGTTGCCGGAGGGCATTCTGGGAGTTGTAGTCCGCTCTCCTCCAAGCGCACCAGGTTCACGGAAGTGGCATCGTGGGAGGGAATCCATGTGCGGGAGGGGATTCCTGACAGTACATCCCCCTCCCATCCGCGCCCCCCATCAGGACCAGCACAGGAAGGATATCGACGATGGAACGACGATACCAGACGAGGAGCGTGAACCCCCGCCGCAGGTTCCCATGACTGCTCCTCGGGTCCGTACCCCTTCCATGCCACCAGATACCATAGTTTGCCCCTGCGCCACTTGGAATCCAAGATACCGGCCACCTCGTACTCCACCTCCGAATCCACAGTCACCGACACCGGCGTACGAGGCCTCACCGCGTTCGCGGGTTTCAAGAGGGAAACGTGGAACACGGGATGGATCCACAGGGACTGGGGCAGGCACACTTTCACGTTCACCGGGCTGATGCATCGAAGGATCCTATATGGGCCCATGAAGCGGGGGTGGAACACGCTACTTTTCTTGAATCTCATGTGCCGTGTAGAGACCCAGACGTAATCTCCAGGTTTGTAGACCGGTCCAGGCCTTCTCCTCCTATCAGAAAAGGCTTTCTACGTGGCTTTAGCCCCCTCCAGGGCAACTCGAGAACTCATCAAGGCCTCCTTGATGCGGGCCACCCTCTTGGCTGTTGTCGGCAATCTGTCTTCCCTGACCGGGTGCAGAAACGGCAAGAACCGGGGATGATGGCCGTAGTTACTATAAAAAGGGGAGGCCTTGGTGGAACAATGTGTGGCGTTGTACGCGATTTCCGCGATCCAAAGTAGGTCCACCCACTCATCCTTCCCTTGCTCTACAAAACAACGTAGATATTGTTTGAGCGACTGGTTCAGGCGCTCCGTCTGGCCGTCCGTCTGCGGGTGATAACTCGTGGACATGGCAGACTTGACGTGTAACGCCGAACACCAAGTTTTCCAGAAGTGCGACGTGAACTGAGACCCCCTGTCCGACACGATCACGTTGGGTAGGCCATGTAGTCTCACTACATTCTTCAATAACAACGACGCCAGCTCTCCTGCCGAAGGTACTTGTTTGCAAGCGAGGAAGTGCCCCATCTTCGTGAGATAGTCCACCACCACCAGTATGGCCGTCTTTCCTTGATCCTTTGGTAGCCCGACAATGAAGTCTAAGGATATGTTTTCCCAGGGTTTGGTCGGTGTAGGAAGGGGTTGGAGGAGTCCTTGCGATCTTCTGTGGTCCGATTTCATGGATGCGCAAACGGTAAATGATGAACACCAATTCCGAACGTCTGTTCTCATGGCAGGCCACCAGAACTGCCGTCCTAGGCTCGCTACTGTCTTTTCGACACCCAGATGGCCGGCACAGGGAGACACGTGGCACCAGGTGAAGGCCTGTTTTCGCAGCCTAGGTGTGGGTAACAACATACATCGTCCTTTCACCGGAATTCCGTCCTTCATTTGCCACTCCTTGTGACTGTGAAGCCACCTCCGCCACATGAAGGTATGGGTCCCCTTCTGGACCCCCCTGAGGAACGTCTGTGGTTGAATCACCCCTATCACAACTCCTGGAGGGATGATGGAATGTTCGGCAACCGGCTGCGGATCCCTGGCGTTCGATTGCCTCGAAAGCGCGTCCGCTTTCCTGTTCTCCGTACCGGGTCGGTATGTGATGTGGAAATTGAAACTGGAGAAAAAGATCATCCACCTCATTTGACGGGGAGACAAATGCCGCGCCGCCGTCAGAAACTGGAGGTTTCTGTGGTCCGTATACACTGTAACCACGTGTCTGGCCCCCATTAACAAATGCCTCCACTCAGCAAATGCGTCCTTTATTGCGAGTAGTTCCTTCTCTGCAATATGGTAATTGCGTTCCGCGTCGTTCAATTTACGAGACCTGTACGCCACAGGATGGAGCAAACCCGACACCTCATTCCTCTGAGATAGAATGGCACCCAGCGCCACATCAGAGGCGTCCGCTTCTACCCCATAGGGTAATTCCGGATTCGAGTGAGCTAGCACCGGGGCGGTGCTGAAGGCCTTCTTGAGGGCCACAAATGCTTTTTGTGCTTCCGGTCCCCACACGAACTCCTGAGACTTCCTTAGTAGTTGCGTGATCGGGGCAACCAAGCCAGAAAACCCCTCAATAAAACGCCTATAAAAGTTGGCGAAGCCTATGAAGCTCTGAACTTCCTTTACTCCTCGGGGCACCGGCCACTCCTCCACTGCTCTGATCTTGCGTTCCGCCATCTCCTGTCCGTTGGGGCTCAGCATCACCCCAAGGAATTCCACTGATGTGACGTGGAAGTCACATTTGCTGAGTTTGCAGTATAGCATGTTTTCCCTCAGTTTTTTGAGAACCGCGGATACGTGCTGTACTTGTTCTTCCTCTGAGTTGGAGTAGATGAGTATGTCTTCTATGTAAACGACCACGTAGATATCCAATACCTCCCGGAACACCTCATTGAGGAAGTATTGGAAGGCGGCAGGGGCATTGCATAGTCCGAACGGCATGACGAGGTACTCAAAGAGCCCGAACCTGGTCTTAAAGGCGGTTTTCCATTCGTCGCCATCCCTCATGCGCACAAGATGGTATACCCCCTTGAGATCAAGCTTTGTGTATATTTGGTCCTTTTTTACCTGTTCCAGGAGAACGCTTATGAGAGGCAGGGGGTACCGGTTTTTTATGGTTATCGCGTTCAAGGCCCTAAAGTCCACGCAGGCCCTCAATTCGCCATTCGCTTTCGGAATGAAAAAGAGAGGCGATGCGGCAGGGGATTTCGACGGCCTGATGAACCCCAGCCCTAGTAACTTATCCAAATATCCCCGTAGATGTACGTTTTCGGGTTCTGTGAGTGCATACAGTCTGCCGCTGGGAACGCTAGCCCCCGGAACCAGGTCGATTTGGCAGTCGAACGGTCTATGTGGAGGGAGCACCTCCGCTCGGATTTCATCGAAGACGTCCCCGAAACTGTGATACACTCTGGGCAGCTTTACGTCCTTTTCTGCTGCCGTGGCGACCGTGTGACCTTCGCCTACCTCACCTTCGTGGGGGTCCTGCCGCATGCCGCACCATTGTTCACAAAATGGGGAAGTCATCTCAATGTGATGCGTAGGCCAATCCACCGTTGGGTTATGTTTTTGCAGCCAGGGTAGACCTAATATGACCCCGTACTGCAGGGCTCTGATTATGCTAAAATCGATACGTTCGTTATGCAGTTTTCCGAACCTCACCGGTATTTCTCCTGTGTGCTGTCCGATAGGTCCGGTCACCAGACTTCTCCCATCCACTGCATACACCTCCTCTGGTATCTGTTTGGGAAGGAGAGTGAGACCCAGTCTCCGTGCTTCATTGTAGTCCATGAACATGCCCGTGGCTCCTGAATCAATCATGGCTACCACAGGTATCCACTGGTCCTGCACTCCTACGTGTAAGGTAATAAACAAATGTCTTCGCCCTTCTTGATTCGGGCTCAACATGGAAGGGATGTGGGTGTGACTCCAAGATGCCCCTTCCCTAGACCCGGAGTCCCTTAGTTTTCCGCCGGTGCGTCCACCACTGCTGTCACCGTTTTGTTCGCTCGGTATCGTGAGGTTTTTGGCTTGGCTGGACACTCGCGTACATAGTGCCCCTTTTTTCTGCAGTAAAGGCAAAGGCCTTGCTTGCGGCGTGATTCTTTTTCAGTGGCTGTAAGGCTCGCCCTTATAGCTCCTATGTCCATGGGTTCCGTCCTGGTGGAGGAGTTGGTCTCAGGGCCACCCATCGAAACATACGATGGTAGCGCTTTCCCTTTCCTCTTGTGATCGCCCTTTCTTTCGTTCAATCTATGGTCCAGCCGTAGCACCAGGTTGATCAAGCCCTCACATGTCTTGGGTTGGGGGTCGATTTGTGCTACCACATCTTTGAGCTCTTCGCTCAAGCCCTGGTGAAACAGCGCGGTTTGTTTGGCTATGGGCCACTTGGTTTCGGCCACTAGCCTTCGAAAAGCATTAAGGTACTGCACCAGATCATTGTTGCCTTGCCTCAGCTCCAACATCTCTCGATCGGCAGTATACGAGTCTGCCCTTCGATCAAACACCTTCAAGAATTCCTCGCGGAAGGCTCCCCAATCACATCGGATAGGGTCGTCCCTGCTCACCAGTGGGACTGCCCAGTGCGCCGCGTTCCCAGCAAGATACGAGATCAGAAAGGCCACTCTGGCTTGGCTGGTAGGAAAGGCCTTTGGTTTGCAGGACAGATGCAGTGCTACTTGAGTGAGGAATACCTGCACTGTGTTGGGGTCTCCGCTGTACCTCTCTGGTGTCGCCAAAGGAATGGCTACGGGCATCTCTACCACAACCGCAGGAGCCGTGGCCGTGGCCGTGTGAGAGGCACCCGCCTGTAGCGGATCGTTCTGCAGAGCGTCCATTCTAGCCTTAACGTCTGCTGTTTCCTGTCTGGAAGCGGTGAGCTCGATTCGCATCGCGGCTAAGACGGCCACCACATCCTCAATCGTGGCCATGTTGTTCGCCCAACCAGGAGATGGTTATGGAAGAGGTCGGTTATTATGTAACGTCCTGGCTTTCTCGGGGTTGGGACAAACAGACGACGGACCAGAGAAATGGAAGTTTAAGGATGATTTAATAAACAGATAAACAACTACAGACAACAAAGAATACCGGTACTGGAATCACCAGTTAAAGTACGATACCCATTCACAGCTCTTCTAACCGTCCTCCGCATGCACACCGGGCCCGGTATGCTCCAACGGAGGGCACAGTGCTAAGCAGTGGCCGACAATGCCACTCAACCGCTGTGAAGGGTAGTTCCAAGGTTGTGGAATCTACGGGGGGCACGTGGGAGTCACCCGGCCGGGCTCTCTACCACCTGGGAACAGCCGCTCTACCAGTATCCCCCAGAGTACTGCCACAACACAAAGACGCTGGGAACACCTCCTAGTGTGCGTCTCTTGTATCCGGGTTTAAGTGATGATACCCAAGGTGGCGCAGAGAATGGATGGGAGCAGCCGCTCTACCTATCCCAGTTCTCCTACGAGTGTCGATGGCTAAGACGCGGAAACACCTCCTGGATAGCGTCTTAGCTCTAAGCGTGTGTTTACCCAAGGAACGAGGGTTGGGAGCTTCGGCTCGCACCAACCTCGTTTTCTCCAAATTGTCAGGCCGTTGGGAGCTTCGGCTCTACCAACGGGACTTGTGCCCAATGACGTTGAATATGGCTCTCAGAACGGGACAGGACACGGGCAGGAAGTGAACGCCAGCACCTCTCCTCCGCTCCTTAGAATGTTCCTTCCGCTGCTCAACTCACCAACGGGTCCGTGTACCTCAACCAGGTACTCCTGCAAAGATCAGAATATCCGACGCCGAGTCCCAGTGATCTTCTCCTTAAGTAGTACTCTCGGCGTTGTATAACCATGACTCTTGAGTTGCATAACGTGAAAACTAGGCGTTACCC
The DNA here is from genome assembly GCF_964204655.1 of Triturus cristatus. Lineage (NCBI taxonomy): Eukaryota > Metazoa > Chordata > Amphibia > Caudata > Salamandridae > Triturus > Triturus cristatus. The sequence continues at coordinate 156,993,704 of NC_140579.1, forward strand.
TTGGTGTTATGTAACCAGAACTCTTGAGTTCCATAACATGAAAACTAGGCGTTACCCTTGGTGTTATGCAACCAGAACTCTTGAGTTGCATAAGGCAATTGTTGCCGGAGGGCATTCTGGGAGTTGTAGTCCGCTCTCCTCCAAGCGCACCAGGTTCACGGAAGTGGCATCGTGGGAGGGAATCCATGTGCGGGAGGGGATTCCTGACACTGGAAGAGGGCGTGAAACCCTACTCAGGCAGCAACTACAATTCTAGTCAGGGTGAAACACAAGCAAACCCCAAATTAACCTATGCTTAACCCTCTGGTAGCTTGGCACAGAAGCAGTCAGGCGTAACTTCGAGGAAACGTGTAAACTATTTATGCAGCACACAATCAGTAATAAAGTGAAAACACAACCCAAGAAAAATCACACACCAATTTAGAAAAATAGAGGTAAAGTTAATAAAATAGTTTACACTAAAATGTAAAAAATCCAATCAATAGGGGGCATGGCTTGGCAAGCCGACATGGCGGACATGGGCTGAGAGCGCTCCGTCCAGCCCAACTAAATATCCTTAAATATCCTGCCTCTCCGATGCCATCCTGTAACGCAAAGCTACCCTGCTGCTGAGCTATATCGGTGGCCCCTACCTGTGCGGATTTTGGCTCCTTGGACGCCGCTGGGGACGACTGTGCGCAGGTGGAGAGTCAGCGAGGCCTGTGGAGGACGCGGCCTCGTGTGAAGCCGGGGGTGTCGCCTGGATTCCCTGCACACCGGAGGTGTTGCCGTCGCAGCAGCGGAGTCATTGTGCTGCGGGGCCAAGGCGACATCAGCGCTGGTGAGTGCCCCCGGGCTGGGAGTCCCCCCGGGGGCGGGCAGACCATCCCAGCAGCGGATCCCAGAGGGGGCCGTGCCGCGGCTCGGCGGCCGTGGTGGGCCGTGGTGGAAACAGCGAGGGCCTGGCTGCCGCCATCATTACACTGGAGGCCAGTGTCTAGATTGGGTGGTGAGGGTGGAGGAGCAACCTTCCCCCCCCCGGACGCCCTCCTTGGCTCAGTGGCAGGCCGAGGCGCCCAACCACATTGGCGCCCTCCGGGTGTGGGGTCCAGCTAGCGGACGGTGATTAATTCACTCCCTGGATGCCACGAAGCCTCTCCCCTCCCTCCTGCACACTCATCTGGGGGGTATCAGGGGTGGTATTGGACCGTAAGGGGGTGAGTAGTGACGGCACAGTAGCGGTCTGCAGGCAGAAGGAGACGCAATACACCGGAGGCTTGGCTGTGCATGAAGGGATCGCTGAGACGCGGTTCTCCCCCCCCCCCCCCCCCCCTCTCTCCTTTGGGGGTGTGAGTCGGCGGCCGGTCGGGCCGGGCGGAGACGATCCTGCTGGAGTTGGAGTGTCTTGGCTGCCCCGCCCTTTGTGAAGAAAGGGTACTGGGTAGTATCCGGTTCGCCGCAGGCCCTGGGGCGCTCTCGCATCGGCAGCTGGCCTGGGCCACATGGGCACCATTGGCAGGGACCGGCGCCGGACACCGGGGTGCGGCCCACCAACCAAGATTGACGCTGCAGCTGCTCTTGTCCCCCCCCCCCCCACTTCCCCCCCTCTCTGTGAGGTGCTCGGCTGACTTGTCGGGCCGCGGGGATGAGCCTATTGGCTGTGTTGGGCGGCGTGTGTGCTGATCCGGGGGCCGTTGGATGTGATCCTCTCTGTGGCCTGCTATCCAGAGTGGAACGGACCTGTTCTCCCGCTCCAGGAGAATGTACGTCGGCGGCCTATCAGTCCCTGCAGGCTTTCCTCGGGACTCCTGGCTGTGGCCCTGGGCCATAGTGCTTCTCCCTGGTTTCTGGTGCCCCGTGGAGATCCATTGGTGGTGGGGCAGTGATAAGTGGCCGGTATCGGACGGGGGGTCCCGTGTAAAGGCCACTGGGCGCCCACCGTTCCTCTCATCCCTCTGCCAGCCATTATCTACTCCCAGTCGGCGGCTAAGTCGGGCCGCGGGAGTCCAGTGTGGGCCCCCCCTTTTTGCTACCCCTCCTTCTCTCCGTCCTATACTCGGACCATCGGACGACTGCCCGGACGGTGCTAACAAACCCGGGGCCAGCCATGACAAGAGATAAGGAAGGTGGTGGATCCTCCAAACGGGGCCCTATCGACATGTTTACGGGCCCGGGGGCCACTGCGGGGCATCTGGGGGAGCACAGGGAACTATGCCTGACAATGCGGCGCTCATGGCCTCCATCACACAGTCCAGGGACATGTTGTACGCTAAAATCGGCGAGGTCAGGTCCGACATTATGTTGTTGCGGGAGGATCTGCGGTACTCCGTATCCCGTATCACCGAGACCAAGACTCTCATCTCGGAAGTGGAGGATGATGTCACCACGCTGAAGAAACGGGTGGCTGCCATGGAGACCACCCAGCTAAGCCTTGCGCTGCGAGTGGAAGACGCGGAAGGAAGGGCAAGACCCAATAACCTCCGCTTTGTTGGTTTTCCGGAGGGCTGCGAGGGGGGGTAACATGGAGCACTTCCTCACGCAGTGGCTGGAGAGTTGACTTCCACTGGAGTCTATGTCCTGTTACTTTGTGGTTGATCGAGCTCATCGAGTGTTCATGCAGAAACCCCCGCCTGTGACCTGCCCAAGGCCAGTCATCGCAAAGCTCTTGAACTACCATGACCGGGATGCCATCCTAAAGCAGGCACAGATCAAGGAACCCCTACATTATGATAATGCTCGCATCCTCATTTTCCCAGATTACATGAGGCTAGTTCAGCAACAGCGGCAATCGTTCCTGCCGGCCAAGGCCCGCTTGAGGGATCTTAAGCTCCCCTACGCACTGTTATGCCCTGCTCTCCTGCGAGTGGTTTACCGCTCCCGCACCCATCTTTGATTCGCCAGAAGAGGTGTTTAAATGGACTGATGAAACTGTGCGGGTGCGGGCTCATACACCACCTGGAAGGGAGTCTGATTCCTCCTCGTCCGAGGTAGCTCGGAGGGGGCCCCCGTTGAAACCGAAGGGTGCCAGAAGGTTACGCTCCAGGCACCGCTCTGTCCTGCGACGTGCCATTCCGGACTGGCTCGGCCTCGGGCCGGCAGACATTGGTGCCCTGACAGGCATACCCGCGAGGGGCAGTGGCAGATCAGTCTACATTAACCTGATCGGAGAGGCTCAATTAGGGGCTAGGTCCGCTAGTGGACCTGTGCTAACAGAGAGAGTGCTAACGATAGATGGGTTGTGAGTTGGGGATCCATTTGTCGGGGCGGGCCGGGTCCTCCTGTTGGGGGGCACGGGCCACTCCCGCCGCAACAGATGCTTTATCGTTTTTGAGGTATAGGGTGGGGAGGTTTGTGGGGTGAGGGGTTGTTTTGTTTGTTGATCGCAAATTATCTCACTGACAGTAGGCTTGTACACACACACCGGGTTGGATTCCACATGCTCGCATTCGCGGACACAATCCCACAAGGCAGATATCCCCCGTAGGGAGTGAATGTCCCCGGGTACACTTCGCATCATCAGCTGAAACGTGAGGAGAGCCCTTGATAAGATAAAATGTGGGGCCGTTCTCCGACAGGCCAAGCGGGCTGGAGCGGATGTCCTCATGCTACAGGTGACACACCTTCTGAGGACAAAGACCCTCTGCTTTCAATGGTCTGGGTATCAACAGGTGTTTCATTCGGGCTTTGTGATGGGGTCACAAGGGGTGGCTATATTGATTCACCGTAGAGTCCCCTATACACACATTAAGCAATGGACCGACACTTAGGGGCGCTACATATTCCTGCAGCGCAAAGTGGGGAGGAATCCCTAGTACTAGGCAGCGTTTACCCCCCCACCTCCGTTACAGTGGAACCTGGTGGAGCGTCTCATGACTCTTTGGGTGGATATGCTGGACGATGTGATGGATACGGCCACAGATTGCTGGTGGGAAAGGGGGGCTCCCGAGGGTGGCGGTACCACGAAGCTGTATTCCTTAGTGACAGGGCTCGACTGGGTGGATGCATGGCGTCATTTGCACCGGGACGGTCGGGAGTTCACGTATCTCTCGGCGGTTCACGATTCCTATTCCAGAATTGAGTACCTTTTTGTCCCCCGAGTGACTGTGGGTAGAGTGGAGGCGGCAGAGATTCTTCCAAGAGGTCTGTCAGACCATTCCCCAGTGGCCCTCACCATACAGATGGGGCGGAGGAGGCAACCGTTTCGCTGGCGCCTGTCGGTATGGCACTTGCAAAATTATGACTATAGGGAACACATGTGCGACGCCATAGACTAGTATCTGAGAGTAAATGTGGGGTCAGTCTCCGGGGCCGATTCAGTGTGGGAGGCGATGAAGCCTACCTTGAGGGGAACGGACATATCCTGGTGCGTGGCGGCTCGCAAAACACGCAGGGAGGGGCTACTACAGGCGGAGGCGGGCATTGAATATCTTGAACGTCGGGTTCGAGAGGCCGGAGGGGGCCAGGCCAGGCGGCAATTGCTGTTTGCTCAACAAAATTATGCCGCGCTACTGCTGGATGAGGCCCAGCAGGCCTGGCTGGCGACGCGCAGTAGAGTATACCAGTGGGGGGGACAAATCTAGCAAGATGCTCCACCGACTCTGCCAGGGGGTGTATCATTCCCAGACCCTTCCAAGCATACTAGGCTCGGCAGGCGAGCCACTCACGGATCCACGGGCCCTGGCGGAGAGCTTTGCTACATACTATGCCCCTAAAGAATGTTTGCCAGCCGTCACGATCGATCGTTTCTTGGCTGACCTCCCGCCCAGGGCTCTATCGGATGTGGCGAGAGAGGAGCTGGAGCTCCCGCTGGCAGATGAGGAATTGGGAGCCACATTAGGGGAACTCAATTCCGGGAAGGCTCCGGGGCCCAATGGGCTTCCTAGTGAATTTTTCAAGCAGTATTTTTTGCAGCTGGGACCTCATTATCGTGTGGTGGTAGAAGAGGCGCAAGACCGTGGCTCTCTCCCCCCGGACTTGAGGCATGCGGAGGTGGTTGTCTTTCACAAACCGGGTAGGCTACCGGATCAGCACGCATTATATAGACCCATATCCCTTTTGAACGTGGAGGCCAAAATCTTGGCTAAGGCCCTGGCGAATCGCCTACTGCCCCATATTGCTGCTCTGGTCCACCCCGACCAGGCTGGTTTTATGCCTCAGAGGGCGTCTAGGCACAAGATTAGGTGGGCGCATATAGCAGTGGCGGCCATCCAGCAACTGGGTGCACCAGCGCCGCTGTTGTTAGCAGACCTAGACAGGGCATTTGACTCCCTTAGCTGGGTATACCTCTTTGCCTTATTACACCGACTGAACTTCGGACCGAGGTTTATATTCTATATACGGACCACACAGCGTCGGTGCGGGTAGCTGGCGCAGCCTCCTCCGTGTTCTCTATCGGTCGGGGAACAAGACAGGGCTGCCCCTGTCCCCATATTTATTTGCCCTCACAATGGAGCCGCTGGCCGCGTGGGTGCGAATGGACGCACAGGTACAGGGCTTTGAATGGGCTAAGGGGTTGTCAGATAGGATTGCATTGTACGCAGATGACGTCCTATTCTTCCTCACGATTGTGGATAGAACGTGGCCACGGCTCCTGCGCATTATGCAGATCTTTGGGGAGACCTCTGGATTGTATATGAACCCCCGCAAATCTACGTTGTGGATGCTCGGAGGCCGGGAGGGATTGGGCGCCTGGGTAGCGTCGATTCAGTTGGCGACCGGAGGACTGAAATATTTGGGTGTATTTCTAACGAACGTGCCAACAGTTTCCTGGGAGCGCAATCTGGTACCAGTGTGGGAGTGAGAACGTGAAGATATTAAGATCTGGTTCCGTATGCCACTGACTATCTATGGCAGATCAGCTATATTTAAGATGGTTGCGCTTCCCTATCTTCTTTATCAGTTGCAGTACCACCCATATCCGATTTCCCCCCCCCCCCCCACCCCCTGTTGGTTCCGGCAAGTAAATGCGGCTCTTGGGCAGTTCTTGTGGGAAGGGGGCAAGGTGCGTGTGGCACTGCAAACGTGCTTCTTATCTACCTATTGTGGGGGACTAGCATCGTCGGACATTCTGTCATATTATCAAGCATCCCACATGCTTGTATTGAATGAATGGAGGACCCGGCTTACACAGTAGAACGGCGGCTTATGGGAGATAACTCGCTGCACAAGGTATTATGCTCGGCACCGCTGCGGGGATCGTTGCCTTCGGCAACAAAGGTCGTGTTCCAGGTCTGGAGGCAGGCATTGCGTAGGATGGGGTTGTGGAACACACTAACGCGGGAGACTCCCCTCTGGGATAATGGGCGGTTGCCACAACTAGCTGCCTTGCAGGAATTCCGGGGCTGGGATCATATAGGGATATCGGTCTTGGGAGATGTTATGAGGGGTCCAGTCTTGAAATCCTTCCAGGACCTTCAGACGGAATTTCATATGCCAAAGTCCCAGTTCTTCAGTATCTTCAATTCCGTCACTCCCTGTCCCCCAGTCTGGAGGGCTTGGAGTCCATAGCTGAGTTCAGCCCCCTGGAGGCCAAAGTCTTTATGGGAGAACTCCAGGATCGCAAGATTTCCAGGATATACCAAACCCTAGTTATCCACTGCTCCTCCACACTACAGAAACTCTGGGAGGATTGGGAGGGGGATATAGGTCCCTTGGAAGAAGAGGACTGGGCGGAGGCCCTAGCTGCTCCACGTGGGGCGGCCATAGCGGTGTGTCTGCGCCTGGTCCAGTTTAAATACTTACATAGGGCCTACTATACACAAGCGTTTGTGGAAGGCAGGGTTGATTGCCTCTCCTGTGTGCCTTAGATGTAACCGGGAAGAAGGTACGCTGGTGCACACGGTTTGGCAGTGTGTCTCCCTGGATCGTTTTTGGAGGGGGGTTCACACTTGTTTATCAGAGGTTCTGGGTTGGGACCTTCCCCGCTCGCCGAAAGTAGCCCCACTTCACGTCATGGAGGGGATAGGCGGCAACATCTACAAACACCATTTATTACTGTTGGGTCTTACATTGGCAAAACGGGACATAGCGAGGGTGTGGAAAGCACCGAGGCCGCCCTGCAATAGCCGCATGGAAGAATGGTCTTGACTTCTGCATGGGCCTAGAGAAACCCATCTTCATTGCCAGGGGGTGTCCCCAAAAACATTTTTAAATATGGAAAAGGTGGGCAGACTATCAGGGATTGCTTCTAGACCCGGTTCCAGTAGCACAGGACCCGCAATTATAGAGATTAGGGTTCTTTGGGGAGGATCCAGGGAGCGGGGTGGGATTTGGAACTCCGGTGGCTAACTCTACTGTAATATTCAAATGGTTCTGTCTAGAGTGGGTGTATAGTGCTATCGGGGGGGGGAGGGGATGGGAGGGGGGAGTTAGATTTTCATTGTATTACCTTTAATTTTTTCTTGGGTATCATCATGAAGAATGTCAAAGTCAGTAATATATGCTCTGATTTTGCAGACGTCTCTGGGTTACATGGCCCTGCTGTATATGTGCCATTTGACAAATAAAATGTCAATAGAACCGGAGATATGCAATTTTGAAGATTTAGGTAAAAATAGTGCCTAAAAGCACCTAGCACCAACTGTGATCATCTGGCCGTGCCGGACCGGGACAAAGTCACAAATCCAGGTAAATGCGATAGAGCACGAGCCAGATACACTGACCAAGTTTCCTCCATGTGAGAAGTTGGCCTGGTATATGATGTTCACTAGTTAAAGTGACTACCTTGTACCATGCCAAGCAACCCTTATGGTGTGGTTGTAAGTCAACCTTTTCGGACCAGCTGCCCTAGTGGTAGCGTAGGCTAAGCAGTCTTTGAGGCTAAACTCGTTTAGGCGTGTTAAGCAAGCTGTTTTACCATATGTAACCCCCTTTTATGCGAATGAAAGGACACCACACAGATATATATTCAAAATATATATGTATTTATTACTCAAAGTATCCCCTAGACTCTTTATGAGCACAGGAGCACAAATCGTTAAACAAGAAAGTATCACAATATACAGAAGTTGCACTTTATATGGATAGGCCCTGGTGGCCGCTCAAACCATATACTAAAATAGTGGTATAAGTACCACGAACAGGAAAGGGAAAAGGACTAGGGCCTCTAGAATCGCTGGGCCTACAAGGAGCTAACTTTAGTTAGTGACCAGGAGGTCCACGGGTCGCGTGTGCAGTGAGGAAAGTTACACGCGGGCTCCCTTAGGTTTTCAATGGGTGCGTAAAAGTTCAAAAGTTACTGCTAGAAGGGTCTTCTGGTTGGACTACGAAATCAAGACTTCAAACCTAGACATTGGAGATGTTGCTCTACACTTGTGCACCGGAGTGCCGGCTTTACCTCACCCACAGGAAGCGGGTGCATAGGGCTCGAAGTGCGTCGGGTTTCGTCTATCTGTTCAATGGAGCCTGACGACAAAGATGCTGCAGGCGGTCGGTCCAGAAGAAATGCGGCGGATCCAAGGGTGGATCGGAAGTGTAGAAGACCTGTAAGCAGAGGGGACAGTGTTCAGTCACTAGTCAGTGACCGGCGTGGCACCAGGTAGGTACCAGGCGATGTCGGGTGCAAACAGGTGAAGAGGTGCAGCTTGTCTCTGCAGCCACGTGGTCCCTGAAGGTCGACGACGTCCAGGAGTCGGTTCACGAGCTGTCCCATGCAGGCTCTCGCTGTCGGCGGTGTCGGCGACTCAGAAGAAGCAAACAAGCCTTGGCAAAAGCAGGAGTCGCAGGAATCGAAGAAAGCTTGTAGCTCTGACCAGCAAGGTCAGAGGGGCTGCTCCTTTGGAGGGAAGCAGGGGCCAGTCTGGAGCAACCAGACCAGCGTCGTAGTTTACAAAAAGGTTCGCCAAGATGGCCACTAGCCAGCGGGTCAGGGACCGGGTAGGCGCGTCGAGTCGCAAAGTGCAGAGGGGCCCCACGCAGATCGTGGAGATGCTGGAGGGCTCACCTTTGGTGCAGATGCTGCTCGGATGTTGGGCTTCTCAGGACCCAAAGCACAACTCGGAGGGAGCCTCTGTTGTCGCGCTTGCAGCTTGTCGAGTGTCTTCCAAGATGGCTGGCTCCACGTGTCTCGGTGCCTCCACGGGTTCCTTCTTTGTAGGGACTGTGGATCGGTCGGTGAGAGGTCTGAAGGTCCAGTTCTTGTCGGTCTCTGGGCTCGGGCTCCGGCAGGAGGCGGCGGCAAAGCAGTCGTCGATTTGCTGGATGGTGCTTGCGTTAGCAAGATGGTCACTCCCTGACCATAGGGGAGATTTCCTTCAGTCTTCTGTGCAGCAGAACGTCGAAGTTCCCGTCTTCTTCTGAGTTTCAAGTTGATTCCAGGATGTCTGAAGTCTTTGGACACCGCTCCTACCTTTAAGCGGATTCTAGGGGCCGGACTACCTGCTAGGTCCCTCCCTAAGGGTGGGACCAGGAAGGGGGGTGGTTACACCCCCAATCCTTTGTCCAGCTCGCCCCAGGTCTGGGGCTGGTGTGCCCCAGGACCGGTTTGAACTGGCATATGCACCGGGGCTCCTTGTGAGCCTCAGGCATGTCTGATTCTATTCAAGCCCTACCTGACCAATACACAAAATCCTGTCTGGGGTGGTGCTCGCACCTCCCCTGGCAGGAAACCCTTTGTCCACGTCTCCCAAGCTGGAAGGACTCCCAGCAGCAGGAGGGCAGCCTTGTGTCGGTGGTGGCAGCGTCCATTTTGTGGAGCTGAGGCTATGTCTGATTTTACCCGGGTTTCAGGATCTGTACATGTCGTGTCCCTCTAGAAGGGTGTAATGCTAACCCCGTCGCCAGAATTGGCGAGGGTTTAGTATTCCAATTCGTATGACACCTTACTCGACATGTTTTGATAAAGCCAAACCAAAGATAGCATTTAACCGCGAGGTTCATAATGCACTTAAGAGTATATGGTATGACGATATCTGGAAACGGTAGAAGGAAGTTGTTCCGACTACTGCAGACAGGCTCAGCTCATGCCAGAGCACCATCTCACATGAAACCAAGCACTCTGCCTTCAGGATTGTTAAGGCCTGCCATAGGAGTGACTTATAGGTTAACATGTGTCCCTTTTAAGGTTAGGTATAGGCATACTACACCTAAGTAAGAGGTGGATACACCAACTTACCCCAGCTGAGTGATCAGCCAGTTGTGTCAAATTGTCAGGCCAGGGGTGGCACAATACATGCTTCAGCCCCTGGTAGGCCTTAGATACACCAATGCCCTGGGTACCTAGTGTACACTGGTACAGGGGCTCACAGGGTGATCCAGTTCCAATTGGTTATGCACCTAAAGTGCATAGTGTCAATTTAGTAGAAAGAACAGCAGGCTGGGGGTCTGATTAGCAGGCCCACAGCCTCAGTATGTCAAAAACCAGTGAAGCAAAAATTTGGGGTGACCATAGGATAGCAGACCCTACTCTCCTACACTCCAAAAGAGAAATGTACCTAAAATCCTAGTTGTGGAGCACTGTGCTGCACAGCAGCGGTTTCGGGCAGCAATGTGAGGTTCTGCGTCAGAGATGCATTGCACAGTAGTGGTTCTGATGACCTGCGGAGCTGCGATGTGAGGTCCTGCGTCAGATGCGTCGCGCAGTTCCGATGCGGGGCTGCAAAGAGTTGCATCGAACATCAGTTCTGCTGAAGATCACAGCTGGGCTGGCTGAGCACCTTTAACCCTCACTTTCAAGGTTCCAGGACCGGAGGGACACCACATGAGGGGTTAGGACTCACAGTAGGAAGAGTCATGGACAGGGTTCAAGATAGTTGGAGCCAATGGGTTACAGGGCCCTGCTGTATATGTGCCATTTGACAAATAAAAAGTGTTTAAAAAAAAAATCCAATCAATAGAACCGGAGATATGCAATTTTGAAGATTTAGGTAAAAATAGTGCCTAAAAGCACCCAGTACCAACTGTGATCAACGGGCCGTGCCGGACCGGGACAAAGGTCAAATCCAGGTAAATGCGATAGAGCACAAGCCAGATACACTGACCAAGTTACTCCAAAAGAGAAATGTACCTAAAATCCTAGTTGTGGAGCACTGTGCTGCACAGCAGCGGTTTCGGGCAGCAATGTAAGGTTCTGCGTCAGAGATGCATCGCACAGTGATGGTTCTGATGAGCTGTGATGCGAGGTCCTGCATCAGAGGTGTGTCGCACAGCGGCAGTTCCAGTGAGGTGCAGGGCTGTGATGCGAGGTCCTGCGTCAGATGCGTCGCGCAGTTCCGATGCGGGGCTGCAAAGAGTTGCATCGAACATCAGTTCTGCTGAAGATCACAGCTGGGCTGGCAGAGCACCTTTAACCACACTGTTAGAAAACCCCGGGCAACCGGGTTTAGCAGTCACCCGGTGTTTCCCAACACACAAGGGGTAGCTTGGCTCGAGCGGTTGGGGGTCAGGCACCGTGTTAAGCGTACGTCACACCCTCACAATAACCATGCGTTCATCCGTTCCAAAAACGACTCTACACCGTAAAAATTTATGAAAATATATCTGTGTTTATCTTGTTTTCTCTTAGTTGCAGGTTAAATAAATAATAACACACTTACAGTACACAAAGCTTCTTCTGTAAAAAGGGTAGGTCAAATAAATAAGCTCAGGTCATAAATAATCAATGAATAAATAGATGTGCATAAAATACATAGGCAAATAAATACTGCGAGGGAATAAATACTGTGAGACAATAAATAGGATAAATACAAAGAATACAATACTCTCAATAAATATAAGCCATCAGTACACTTTCAAATCAGGTCACATTTGTGAGGTACTATGGGTTGATTTGGCCCAATCACAGCATGTGGTTATGTGGATGGCCTGAGGGTGTCTCACCTAGCTTGGATAAGGCTGAGGCTAAAACTGAGGTAGATCAAGGGTAATCTAGGAATCTGGCTCTCCCAAACTACACAACCCCTCACACAGGTCACTGTATCAGTCTCAGTCCACCCCTGGCACTCCCAGGCTGGTCCTAACACCTCTCTAGCCCCTAGGATGGTCTCTCAGGGCTCCACAGGGCCTTAGGCGCCCTCTATTCCACTTACTGCCCTCTTTATGAACTTCCGACTCCGCCGGAGTCGTGTCGACGCCGTGAGGCGGTTCCGGTTCGATGTCGCTAGCCGGCCTCGGCTCGATGTCAGTTCTTGTCGACGCCGTGAGGCGGTTCCGGATCGATGTCGGCGGACAGCCTCGGCTCGATGTCAGTTCCTGTCGACGCCGTGAGGTGGTTCCGGTCCGATGTTGGCGGGCGGCCTCGGCTCGATGTCGCTGGGCAGCCTCGATTCGATGTCGGACTCTGGCGTCACAGGGACACGATCTCCCTACTTCCGGGTGTCTCCGGAGTGCGACCTCCACTCCCGACCTCCGGTGCTCTTCCCTTCAGGTTCCGGCGACTCCGGAGTGCAATCTCCACTCCCGACCTCCGGTGCTCCTTTCCTCAGGTTCCGGCGACTCCGGAGTGCGATCTCCACTCCCGACCTCCGGCACGATTCACCTCGGTCTCCGGCGACTCCGGAGGGCGGACTTCACTCCCCCGTCGACGCCGCACACTCGACCTCAGGTGACTTCCTCCTCGACCTCTGGTGTCTCCACGTCCTCCGTCGGCGCCCTCTCTCGACCTCTAGCGGCTCCGGGTACGACGTCTGCTTTCCAGTCAGCGCCGCTTCTTCACCTCCGGCCCCAGGTCTCTAGGCTTCTCGGCGTCGGACTCCAGGAAGATACCAATAGACAGGTCAGGAACTTGCTGTTCTTTACTTTCAAGGCCTGTCCCGGCTGTTCAGGTCCTTGAGTTGGTTCTTCTTGACTTTATCCCACACAGGGCTCCAGGCTGGGCTCAGTCAGTAGGGACTAGTATCAAGGGTGGGTTTCTGGACCCCACTCCAGGCACAAGTTTCCACCCCTGCTGCCTCACTCCTTCCTCCTTCAGTGTTGTGCTGCTCTCCCTTCACCAGTCAGGTGCCAACTGCCTACTCCAACTGCCAACTCTGAGCTGGCTTCCCAACATTCTAAACCTGCCTCACACTGTCACAGGGTTCTAGAATGTTCTGGAAGGTACTAGTAGGTTCCAGTGATATCACAGGTGACAATGGGTAGCCACCATTTTGTGTTTCAGGCCCTCAGACAGAAGTTCCAGGGGTAGGGAAAATGGCTCCCTGACCCTGCATCAACACTAAAAAGTCTGGTGGTTCCCAAAAAGGAAAAATACTAACAGGGTTTGAGGCAAAAGTGGGACAAAATAAATAATGATGAGGAGGGACCACCCAAAGGGCTGACAGGTCTAACACGCGTCCCCCCCCAGCTGAAAGTGGGGAGAGCTACCCAACCCCTTGGGAGTTCTCATCACTAAGGCGGAAATACCTTGAGAGACCGTCTGCATTGGCGTGGTCCACTCCAGGCCGATGTTCCACCTGAAAGTCCATTCCCTGTAGGGAGATAGACCACCTTAGCAACTTGGGATTCTCCCCCTTCATCTGCATCAGCCAACGAAGGGGTCTGTGGTCGGTCTGAACTAGGAAGTGCGTGCCAAACAGGTATGGCCGCAGCTTCTTCAGAGCCCATACCTCTGCAAAGGCTTCACGCTCTATTGCACTCCACTTCTGTTCCCTGGGAAGTAGTCTCCGGGATAGGAAGACCTCGGATTATTATTATTATTATTACTTTATTTCGGCCAATTTGGCCATAAAAGTCACATACATACATAGAAAATCAAGCTGTAAACATGGCAGCAATTTAAGAAAATGGTACATGGAGAAAGAATAGCTTTTACAATTCATTTCATTTCAATTTTAAATATATATAAAAATATTAAAAATGTAAGAGTTATGTAAACATATACACCTTTCCAACTCAGAGTACCTGTCCTTGTTTCTTACGTGTTATGTAGGCAGAGTATAGGAATTTACTTATGCTAAATACAATGTACTGGGTTGAGTTACTTTTCATGATCCTAAAAGCTATTGCGCAGGACCTAGTTCCCAAGAGGTTGCACATTGGTTTTAGCCATTTCTTTCTAGCATTCATGTAGGCGCTACAAACAAAAAACATGTGAACCTCATTCTCAGAACAGACGTTGGAACACATAGGGCAACACCCCGTTTTAACATTCAATTCTCCCAGTCTTTTTTGTGCCCATCTTTCGGTGTTGTAATTAAGCATAAGTATCCCGTATCTGAACTTTAAGTAAAGGGTTTTTGCAATGGGTGGCTCTATCTCGTCCAGGAATGGTTCAAAACGGAACTCATCCTTAAATGACAGAAAGACCTGGACTGCGGAGCCAACACTACTTCCATCCACTAATTTTCCGCTCATGTGGATCCAAAAAGCTCGCTTAACTATTAGTTTGGAAGAGGTGGACATTTTGTCGGGAGTCTCCCACATTGAATATAAGCCCAGGAGTGTAAACCATTTTTTAATATGCACTAGCCATTGGATGGAATTAAAAGAATCAAGAGTCATCAATTCATGTAGACCATTTCTATATTCTATCAGTTCCGGGGTGGACCAGAGCCTAACCCAGAATATTAATGGTCTTAAGATAGCTAGGTGGTCTGTTCTCCTAAAGTTCAGGTCAAGTTGGAGAGGTAAAAGAGGTGTACTATTAGGGACCCTTACAGAAGCACGCATGAATTTGTTGTCCAGATTTTGAAAACTATTCTTGGCCCATGTGCCCCATATCTCTGCTCCATATAGCACAGCAGATTGTATTTTAAATTTAAAAAGTTCTAAAACCGGGGTTACACTTTTGCTCGTGCTAGTATTCATTTTACATAAAATTGGCTTGACATTTTGGGCATATGTTATCTTGCTTTTCTCGATTTGGGCTTTCCAACTTAGTTTGGAATCGAGCACAACACCCAAATAGGAGAAGTTTTCCACAATACCTAATTTTTGGCTATTCAGGGTCAAGAACCCTCTATCTGGCATACTGGGATTTAATGACATGCATTTTGTTTTGTCAGCATTAATTTCCAAGCCCTTTGTCTGGCAATAGCAACTGAAGGAATTAAGGAGTGCCTGGAGGCCCTTTTTTGTTTGAGATATAAGTATTGTGTCATCTGCGAAGAGCAACGCAGGCACCCTTTCACCATTGAGCTGCGGCGAATCATTAACACAAACATTCAAATATTCGGGGACATCATTAATAAACAGAGAAAACAAGGTAGGGGCCAGGACACATCCCTGGCGAACCCCGCGTTCAATAGGAATATTGCGTGTCAACTCGCCATTAGGGCCCCACCTGATGTTTGCAAAGTTGTCAGCATGCAGCTCAACTATTTGGGCTAGGAGGCATCCCGGTAGACCTATTTCTCTTAAAGTTTTCCAAAGTAGACTGCGTGGGACAAGATCGAATGCAGCCCTCAGGTCAACGAAGGCAACATACAGGTGACCTTTTTTAATGTGCACATACTTCCAAATCAAACAACAAAATCGAAAAATGTGGTCAATAGTGCTGGTCCTACTCCTAAAACCAGCTTGAAATTTGGAAATTATGTTCGAATCTTCCAGCCAGTCATTAATCCTGAATAGCAAGTGTTTAGCATATAATTTTTGGAGCGTGTCCATCAGACTAATGGGTCTGTAGTTAGAGGGTATCAGTCTATCCCCCTTTTTAAATATTAACACAACCTCCGCTGCACGCCAACTATCAGGAAAGTTGCAGTTTGATGATAAAGCATTAAACAGGCGGTTCACATATGGGGCCCAGACGTCAACTTCGTGTTTGTAAAGATCCCCCGGTATTTTATCCGGGCCAGGGGCTTTGGTGTTTTTAAGTTCGTTGATCGCCCTTACTGTCTCATCCAGTGTAAAGTTGAGGGGTTCAATAATGGGGGATTCAATAAGGGGGGGGCACCATAAGCTCCCTTTACTGTCGCCATCATATTGTTTATAAAGATTTGTAAAGTGAGTTACCCAGGTCATCTCATCCAGGAATACATCTTTCACAGCTCTCCCAGTGTGCCCCCCATTAGCCACCAGCCTCCAGAAGCCAACATTATCATTAACTTTTGCAGCAGCTAACATTTCAGCCCAAATTGATTCCTCCCATAGTTTTTTGGATGTTTTTAGTATACGTTTGTATTCCACCCTTGCAAGTTTAACTTCTTCTTTTGCCTTGTTTTTAATGGCAAGCAATAAGTTTCTTTTAGCAATCCTGCACGAGTGGTCATACCATAACTTTCCGTGATTGGCCACTCTTATGTTTTGTTGCTTTTTTCTCGGCATTTTTGATAGATACGTTTTTAGTTCTGAAAAGAAGACTTTGTGAAGATCAACGAAATGATCAAAATGTTCAGGTAAGAAGGCATGGTCAACTATATGTGCAAACATTTGCTCAAAAAGAGAGTACACCAACGCTAAGGCCTTACCATCCGCCAGAACACGTGGCCATCTTACTGCACGTCTGTTGTTGTTTGTGTGGACGTCCTCACACATGCTTACATGGATATTCTCAGTTGATGTTGTGATGGTGTCACTAACCATATTCATGTTGATGTAAAGTTCCAAAGGATAGTGATCGCTTTCCCCCCTACTTATTACTTTCAGATCAATCAAAAAATGCCAGATGCTAAGAGAAACAAGTACAAAATCTAGATTGCTTTTAGCTTTAGAGAAGGTTGGTTGTTTTTGCAAGTCCGATGGGAGACGGCCATTGCCTGCTCTAAGGCCGTGATCTGCGGTGAGTCTTAATAATTGGCTGGCCAATGTGGAGTATTTAACAGATGTTGTGGTATCAAGCTGGGGGATATTATACGCTTGGTCCTCATCTTCGAACACATCAGAGATGCCCGGAACAGGTTTGTAATTACAATTTAGGTCTCCTCCCAAGATAACCGGGGTGTCTCCAACTACGTTTTTCAAGAGGAGATCCAGGGCTTCAAGTGTTGGTGAAACCTTGGAGTGGCCGATCGGTCTGTTATAAACATTAACGATGTAACATTCGTTTCCACAGGGTGGAGTAACCCTTAGGGCCAAGATATCAGGAGAGCCTGTATCAACAAGATCAACCTGCATGACCAAGGTGATTTTTAGCCAAATTATTAGGCCCCCCGATGGTCTTCCTCGGTCGGACTGGACTGCCTCAATACCATATGTTTTATATCCTACCCGATGTGGAACTTCTGTAGCCCAGGTTTCTTGTAGCAGACAAATGTCACAGATGTCAATGTAGTCTGCCCAGTCAGGGTCTTTTAAGTTCTTGCAAACACCTGCGATGTTCCACGATAGAATAAGTAAGCGAGGTGATAGGCTCTGAGTGTCAGGGAAGGGATTGACTACACACTGTTTAGATAAACTGCCTAGCTGTGGGTTTAGCATGTCTTTCTCTGCATCCCTGGCTCTTTCTTTCACTACAGTATTAGATCCCCCATCCGGACCACCCTTAGCTTTACTATAGCATACATTTCCGGCTTTATAAGATAATTCCACTTTCTGGGATTTGAAATGGTCCTATGCATCCTAACCTTAATGATCTGATCATCATCATGCAATTGTAGGACATTTTTTAGTTTGGGATTACCTTTGTCCATGCTACAGAAGGTGTCATATAAATTAGAGATACAGTCAGGCATAGTGGCAAGTCAATCGACAGCGTCAAGGCAACTGAATCTATTGAAGGTGGGGATGCCAGACCACATATTATAATCACCATGTCTAGCCGAATTGGGAGCACTGCCATAATAATGGTTGACATGGTTCCACTTGGGGACATGATGAATGGGTCTAGGTGAAGGGTAAAAGAATGATAGGGGTCTAGCTTCAATGGGAGGATTCGCACCGTACGATTTCCAATTGCATATTAGTTCAGCACTTTGGGGTTCTTCAAAGGATATGACAATACAGTCACCCGTGGTTGATTTGGCCGTTGGCCCTACCCATGGTACCCTCCTAACCATAAGGATCTTACTTTTCATCTGGTTAGGAATGGGTTTATATTTGTCTAGCTAAAAAATCACTTTGTTTTTTAAAGATTGGAAGTTTTCTTCATATTGGCTATCCAATTCTGGCACCCCTGTGAGGACAGCTACAAATGGACTAGCGTCTGGTGGCAGATCTATATACCCTCCTCTAAAATTACTGTACATGTGGCTAGACTGATGGTTTGACTTATGAGTGGTATTTATAAAAGATTTATCAGGCAAGGATTGATTGCTTGCAGAAGTAATGTGAGAATATGCAGGCGGATTGGATCGGGGTTTATTTGGGACTAATACGCTCTGGTTGGAAGAGTGGGTTGAGGGAAGAATTGGCAATTGAGAAGTATTACTATGTACCTGATTTTTCTGTGAAGGTTTACTAGTAATATTTACAGCTGTAGAAGTTGAGGGAGTTGGATTGGGTTTTTCTTAAGTGCTAATTGGTTGTTTAACATTAGTATTTCTTACTATCCCCTCCTTTTTTTGCTGCACATTCGATGAATTTGTGTTTATTGTTAAGACCGGGGCGGGGACTGGAGCTTGCTGGGTGGCTCTAGGCACTTCAGTACAGTTAAGGCTTAAACTTGACAAAGTGATGACACTTTTCTCAACTTCAAGTAGCTGGTTCTCAATGCCAGTTAGCCTGATTTCTAGTGGTTTAAGTAGTCTCTTTAGCGTCTCCCACACTATTTTTAAGAATTCTTCCCTTCCACCATCTTGTTCTGCCATATCAGACGAGACTCTTTGCCCCTCACTGGCTGAGTGATCAGACATGACGATAGAGATTTGTTCATCTATGTTAGCATTAGTATTTTCTACAGTTGCTGGGGCTACATCGTGTTCAATGTTATCAGTTGTTACAGTAGGCATACTTGGTGTTCCCCCCGTGATATTATGGCTAAGGGCTACTTTTGCTTTTTTCCTAGCGAAAGCGGTTAGGTGTTTGCGCTTTCTTTTATGCTTTGATGGTGCCTTGGCGGGTGACTTGCTTTTATTAGACTCTGTCTCAGCTGGTAGCTGACAGGGCACCTCATTTGCGATATCCTCAGCACTCTCCTTTGGAAGATTCAGCGGTGATAGGCTTTCAGATTCGGCTCTAACGGAAGGGCCAGGAGGTTCTTGATTAATAGGAGGGGTTGTTTCTTCTACTGTTGAGTAAACCTCGGCCGAGGTTATAATTGGTTTTGTGCCAGTAATGCGTTCAGGCGTTTTGGAGGTTGCAATGCTGCCTAGAGAAGATTTTTTTCTGAGTGCAAATTCAGTTGAGAGCCTCCTAGCACACTCCAGTTCTATTGAGACTTTGTGCTGAAGTTTAGTTATTTCATTATCAATAGAGAGGCTGGTCCTGGTGATAAAATCATCTAAGGTGCCTGTAGCCTTTTTGGAGGTCTTAGTAGCCTTACTCCTAGTTTCGCGCGAGGACATTGTGTGGAAGGGATATTACAATTATATATGAATAGTGCAGGAAGGCCAGCTAATGTAACACAGAAATTAAAAGCCAAGAGGAATGGCCCGGTCCGGTCTTAAACGGTCTCTAACGGCCTAAAACGGCCCTGTCTTTGCCCCGTCTTCGCCCGGGCTGCGTCCCGCGCTGCGGGAGTAGGATGTTGTTATGAAGCCTCAGGAGGGCGGGGGGCGGGCCAGCAGGGAGAGCGGACCGGAAGCTCTCCGTCGGTCTAGCAGGGACTTCTGGGAATTGAAGTCCCCGCACGCTCGCAGCCCCGCTGCAGCCACACGCCTGATGCCGCTTTTCCTCCTTACCGCCTCAGTGCTCCTCACAAACGTCAGGTATGTTCCCCTCCTCAGCACAGGCGAAGGGGCACCCGCGAAGCGGGTGCGCCAAGTGGTGGAAGTGCGCCGAGTTGTAGAAGGGTGAGCCGCTGTATCACGCTGGCAGTGCCATGTTCCGATGCATCCGTCTGGACAATGAACTCCTTGGAAAAGTCTGGGGCCCGTAGGACCGGGGCCTCGCACATGGCTTGCTTCAGTTTCACAAAGGCCTGCTGACAAGCCTCCGTCCAGACTACCCGTCGAGGTTGTTTCTTGGACGTAAGCTCCATGAGGGGGGCCACAATGGTACCGTATCCCTTCACGAAGCGGCGGTAATATCCGGTGAGGCCCAGAAAAGCTCGGACCTCAGTCTGAGTCTTGGGGGGTTCCCAGGCCATGATGGCCTCGATCTTCGCCTGGAGGGGTTGCACCGCTCCCCTACCCACCAAGTGTCCAAGGTACACTACCGACCCCTGCCCGATCTGGCACTTGCTGGCCTTGATCGTCAATCCAGCTTGTCTCAGGGCCTGGAGAACAGCTTGCAGGTGACGCAAGTGATCCTCCCAGCTGTTACTGAAGACGGCTATGTCATCCAGATAAGCAGCAGAGAAACTCTCCATTCCAGTGAGGATCTGGTTCACCAGACGCTGAAACGTGGCAGGTGCGTTCTTGAGCCCAAAGGGCATCACACAGAACTGGTAGTGGCCTTTGGGCGGGGAGAAGGCTGACCTTTCCCTAGCTCCGTCAGTCAGAGAGATCTGCCAGTACCCAGAAGTAAGGTCAAAGGTACTTAGATATTGGGCAGCTCCCAGCCGGTCAATCAATTCATCCGCCCTTGGGATCGGATGAGCATCAGTCTTGGTTACTGAGTTCAGTCCCCGGTAGTCCACACAGAACCTCAGTTCCGGTTGGGCACCCGGTGGTGCGGCTTTTGGTACTAGCACCACCGGACTGGACCAGGGGCTGCTGGAAGGTTCGATCACTCCTAGCTCCAGCATCTTAATGACTTCACTGTGAATGCTGGCCTTTACCTTGTCTGACGTCTGGTAGATCTTGGACTTCACAGGTGGGCTGTCTCCTGTGTCCACATCATGGACGCACAGGTGAGTCCTACCCGGAACAAGGGAGAACAACGAAGAGTACTGTCCCAGGACCTGGCGGCAGTCCTCCTGCTGTTCAGGAGTTTGAGATGGGGAGAGAATCACTCCCTCCACCGACCCATCCTTCTCTTGAGACGCAAACAAATCGGGGAGAGGCTCGCTTTCCACGTCCTCTGCTCCATCAGTCACCATCAGCAATATGACTTCGGGCCTCTCATGGTGGGGTTTGAGGCGGTTGGCATGCAGCACCCGTAGGGGCTGACGAGGGGTCTTAAGATCCACCAAGTAGGTAGCCTTACCCTTCTTCTCCAATACCTCAAGGGGTCCTGACCAGCGATCCTGGAGGGCGCTAAGCTCTCCTGGATCGATCACCCACACCTTCTGGCCAGGCTCCAATTCCACCGGGTGAGCGTTGTGGTCATACCACGCCTTCATTACTGCTTGGCTGGCCTCCAAGTTGTCAGAAGCTTGCTTCCACAACTTAGCCATTTGGCTCCGGAAGGCCAGCATGTAGCTCACCACGTCCTGGGGAAGCTTTCTGGGAGTTCTTTCCCATCCGTCTCTCACCAGGCTGAGAGGTCCACGCACAGGGTGCCCATACAAAAGCTCGAAGGGGCTGAAGCCCACTCCCTTCTGTGGCACTTCCCTGTAGGAAAACAATAGACAGGGTAGGAGGACGTTCCATTTCCTCCGCAGGCTTTCAGGCAGACCTCTGATCATGCCTTTCAAGGTTTTGTTAAACCTCTCCACCAGACCATTGGTCTGGGTGTGGTAAGGAGTTGTGAACCGGTAGGTCACTCCACACTCCTTCCACATGGCCCGCATGTATGCTGACATGAAGTTGGTCCCCCTGTCGGACACAACTTCCTTGGGAAAACCCACTCGGGTAAAGATTCCCATCAGGGCCCTAGCCACAACAGGTGCTGTAATGGTCCTTAGAGGTATAGCCTCTGGGTACCGTGTGGCATGATCCACCAGAACCAGGATAAACCTGTGACCAGCGGTAGTAGGCGGATCTAATGGACCCACAATGTCGATGCCCACCCTTTCAAAGGGGGTGCTAACGACAGGAAGTGGTTCCAGGGGAGCTTTCAGCTTCACCCCTGTTTTCCCACTGGCTTGGCAAGACACACATGTCCGGCAGTAGGTGTCGGACGACACTTTCATTTGAGGCCAATTAAAGTGTGGGACAAGACGGGCGAAGGTCTTGTCTTGCCCCAGGTGTCCTGCCAAGGGGATCTCGTGAGCCAATTCCAGTAGGAAGGCTCGGTAACGTTGAGGGACTACTAAGGCTCGTGACGATCCATGTAGGGGTGCCTTGGGTTCACTGTAGAGGAGGCCATCCTCCCAGTAAAGGTTGTAGTTCCCCTCAACGTTCCCTGCTGCCTGGGCTTCGGCCTGTCGCCTCAGTCCCTCAAGGGTAGGGCACTCCCTCTGGCCCTTGCAGAATTCCTCCCTGGTCGGCCCTCCCTCCACGTGCCACTCGGCCGGGATGGGTAGGTCCTCCAGTTTGGTAACATCCCCCACCGCGGACTCCTGGTCCACCACCTCCGGTGGCCTATCCGTCACACGGGGCGCGGATGCCGAGGCAGGCTCCTCCTGTCCTCGGTTCTTCCCTTGGTCGGCAGCCGGCTGTGCCTTTGTTCCAGGCTCCAGTCGAATCAAACTCCCTCTCCGGGTAGTCGCGGACCCTGTGCTAACACAGGCCCAGTCAGGTGTACCCAGCATCTCAGCATGAGTCCGGTATTCCACCTCCTTCCAAGCATTGTGCTCCATGTCATTCCCCAGTAGACCATCGACCGGCACGGCAGGGCTTACGGCAACTCGAAGTGAACCTGCAACCCCCTCCCATTCAAAGGGAACCTCGGCCACCGGATAGTGGCCGGTTCTGCCATCAGCCATCGCGGCTGGGTGGAGTACATCGGGAATTACCTGCTCTGGAGACACCAGTTGGCTACGTACCATAGTCATACTGGCTCCTGTGTCTCTCAGAGCCTCCCCTCTTTGGCCGTTGATGGTGACCCACTGCCCATACTTTATGGTATTTGCGGGCACCTGGATCTTAGGAACCATCTCCCGTTCTCCCAGGGACACTAAAGTGACACCCGCCCACTCCCTTCCCTTAGTTAAGGGCATCTCCTCCCCGAGCACTACACTAGCTACTCCGGGGGCCTTTCCTCCAATGGGAGGGGGTGGTCTTTTCGGGCACTTCGCATCTCCCTTATAGTGTCCGACGCCACCGCACTCGAAGCAATGGACAACCCTTGGCTGCTGACTCTGGCCAGGATTAGGGTTTCTGGGTGGGTTAGCCCTAGGGGTGAATCCTGTTCCCTTTCCTTGGAAGTTATTTTGGGGGCCTTTAGAGAACTCCTTTTTCTTTTCCCCCCCCCCCTCTTTCTTCTGCGGGGCGCCCTGTCCGGCCTTTTGAGTATCCCCTCCAGTCCCCCTTGTGGACACCCGGGTACTAGCCCAAATGTCCGCCTCCTCAGCAAGCTTCCGGGGATTGGTCAGCTTGCTATCCACCAGGTGTTGACGCAGTTCAGGGAAACATTTTTCGAGCAGGTGTTCCTTCAACATTAAATCAAACAACCCCTCGTAGTCCCTCACCTCACTGCCCTGAATCCAACCCTCTAATGCCTTCTTTGCATAGTCCAGGAAATCCACCCATTTCTGTGTGCCCAGTTTGTGGCTACCCCGGAACTTCTGTCTGTACTTCTCGGGTGTTAGTCCAAACTTTCTTACGAGCGCCACTTTCATGGTGGGGTAGTGGGTCTGCTCATCCTGCTCTAGGGCCAATAATGCATCCCTACCAGCTGGAGGCATGTATTTGTACAATCCCCCTCCCCAGTACTTCTCTGGCACCCCATGGGCCCTTAAAGAGACCTCATAGGCCGCTAGCCACTTGGCAATATCATCCCCTGCACTATAGCTAGCTACTATGTGCCTTTGGCAGATAGGGTTTGGGTTCCCTGGTGATTTCTTTGTCTTTGCTGCCACCATTAGGAACAGTGTGTGCCCCGACTTGTAGGATCTGGAGATCTAGTTCCCTCAGCCTCAACTCGTGAGCCATCCTCTGTCCCTCCTTCTCTTTCTCCAGCTCCGCCAACTTCCATGTGAGCTGTCTTTTCTCCCTCCGTTCAGTTAATTCTACTTCTGATAAACCACCGCTAGAGACAGTGCTGCCCTTCCTGGAAAGTGTTCTGGGCCCCGCTAACAGGTTCCCCACCTCAGGTTGGTACAACCCAGCCCCCTCGCTAACAGGCTCTCCATCCCTGTCCTCCTGCTCAGCCTTACTTTCCCTTCGTGCCTCCCCCCAAGCCCTCAAGCTGGTCTGGAGTTCAGCCTTCTTGGCACCCGGGGGACAATACACCCCCTCTCGCTGACAAAACTCTGAGTTGGGCCACAGTGTAAGTGTCAAGAATTCCTGTCATGCGAGGGGAGGAAAACGGTAACCAGCGAAAACGGACTACATCTCCCAGGATGCTTAGCGGTTGAGAGGTTATGTAAACAGGAGAGCTGTTACATAACTCAAGGAAAACACGCCCTTATGTAAACAGGAGAGCTGTTACATAACTCAAGGAAAACAACACCCTATAAAGGGAGGAACCGGGAGGTACAACGCTGTCGGATATTGTGTTTACAACCGACGTACCTGCTTAGTGAAGAGCAGTGTTCCGGAGTGGTGCTCCAGTAAGGCAAGAACGGAGGTAGGTCGAGTCGTTACTCCCTGGGCCGTGTCTTGCCCCATCGTCACCTGTGAAGGACCCGGAAGCTCTACCGGATAACCATTGAGCTTCGCTTTTTGACTCGGCTGAGTCAAAGCGCAGTGGCGCTTTTGCTGGTTGGAGTCGTAACTCGCAGCCCGACCAGAGATACAGGGACTGCCAGCTGTAACGCACACCAGGAGGTGTTTGCCGCGTTACAGACTCGGAAGTCCACAGGATCGATCGAGCGGCTGCTCTCGGTTCAGTCTTCTTTGCTTGTGATTGGGGTATCGGTGACGCATCACCAGGAGGTGACTCTGCGTCCCGGTGCAGTCTGAGGAAGAGGTTGAGCGGCTGCTCCCTTCAGGTAGAGACCCCGGCTGGGTGTTTCCCTGACTCCTCGATTCTCCCCAACACTCTTCGTGCCCCTCACAGCCTACCGATTGGCATTGTCGGCCATTTCATTTCTGCCCTCTGTTGGCATACGCCGGGATCGGCGTATATGCAGAGGACGGTTAGGACCATCCGTGCTGTGGGCTGGTAACGTACTTAGCCTGGAGGATTCCAGTGACTATAACCTTTGTTTATTCCTTGTATTATTATTTTTGCCTTCATTAAAATAACTAAACCTTCACAAGTGGTTGCGTTCTCATTATCGTGTCTGTTAAACGATCCTGAGACGTTCAGGGCGTTACAGTAAGTTTCCAAATCTTCCAACACAAACTCCATTTTGCCCACTCAGAATAGAAGACAGGTGTTTACAGAAGCTATGCAGGGGGGTACCTTTTGTAATACCTCCTCCCACCACCAGAGTAAATTTGGAAAAACAAAACTCAGAATTAGGAAGTCCGCTTTGAGAAAACTCCCGGTGTAGGCCTATGGACTACCCACAGTTATTGTCGAGTGGACGCAAGCACAGCTCTATCCCACCGCTGAACACCAATTATGTTAGAAAACCCCGGGCAACCGGGTTTAGCAGTCACCCGGTGTTTCCCAACACACAAGGGGTAGCTTGGCTCGAGCGGTTGGGGGTCAGGCACCGTGTTAAGCGTACGTCACACCCTCACAATAACCATGCGTTCATCCGTTCCAAAAACGACTCTACACCGTAAAAATTTATGAAAATATATCTGTGTTTATCTTGTTTTCTCTTAGTTGCAGGTTAAATAAATAATAACACACTTACAGTACACAAAGCTTCTTCTGTAAAAAGGGTAGGTCAAATAAATAAGCTCAGGTCATAAATAATCAATGAATAAATAGATGTGCATAAAATACATAGGCAAATAAATACTGCGAGGGAATAAATACTGTGAGACAATAAATAGGATAAACACAAAGAATACAATACTCTCAATAAATATAAGCCATCAGTACACTTTCAAATCAGGTCACATTTGTGAGGTACTATGGGTTGATTTGGCCCAATCACAGCTTGTGGTTATGTGGATGGCCTGAGGGTGTCTCACCTAGCTTGGATAAGGCTGAGGCTAAAACTGAGGTAGATCAAGGGTAATCTAGGAATCTGGCTCTCCCAAACTACACAACCCCTCACACAGGTCACTGTATCAGTCTCAGTCCACCCCTGGCACTCCCAGGCTGGTCCTAACACCTCTCTAGCCCCTAGGATGGTCTCTTAGGGCTCCACAGGGCCTTAGGCGCCCTCTATTCCACTTACTGCCCTCTTTATGAACTTCCGACTCCGCCGGAGTCGTGTCGACGCCGTGAGGCGGTTCCGGTTCGATGTCGCTAGCCGGCCTCGGCTCGATGTCAGTTCTTGTCGACGCCGTGAGGCGGTTCCGGATCGATGTCGGCGGACGGCCTCGGCTCGATGTCGGTTCCTGTCGACGCCGTGAGGTGGTTCCGGTTCGATGTCGGCAGGCGGCCTCGGCTCGATGTCGCTGGGCAGCCTCGATTCGATGTCGGTCTCCGGCGTCACAGGGACACGATCTCCCTACTTCCTGGTGTCTCCGGAGTGCGATCTCCTCTCCCGACCTCCGGTGCTCCTTTCCTCAGGTTCCGGCGACTCCGGAGTGCGATCTCCACTCCCGACCTCCGGCACGATTCACCTCTGTCTCCGGCGACTCCGTAGGGCGGACTTCACTCCCCCGTCGACGCCGCACACTCGACCTCAGGTGACTTCCTCCTCGACCTCTGGTGTCTCCACGTCCTCCGTCGGCGCCCTCTCTCGACCTCTGGCGGCTCCGGGTACGACGTCTGCTTTCCAGTCAGCGCCGCTTCTTCACCTCCGGCCCCAGGTCTCTAGGCTTCTCGGCGTCGGACTCCAGGAAGATACCAATAGACAGGTCAGGAACTTGCTGTTCTTTACTTTCAAGGCCTGTTCCGGCTGTTCAGGTCCTTGAGTTGGTTCTTCTTGACTTTATCCCACACAGGGCTCCAGGCTGGGCTCAGTCAGTAGGGACTAGTATCAAGGGTGGGTTTCTGGACCCCACTCCAGGCACAAGTTTCCACCCCTGCTGCCTCACTCCTTCCTCCTTCAGTGTTGTGCTGCTCTCCCTTCACCAGTCAGGTGCCAACTGCCTACTCCAACTGCCAACTCTGAGCTGGCTTCCCAACATTCTAAACCTGCCTCACACTGTCACAGGGTTCTAGAATGTTCTGGAAGGTACTAGTAGGTTCCAGTGATGTCACAGGTGACAATGGGTGGCCACCATTTTGTGTTTCAGGCCCTCAGACAGAAGTTCCAGGGGTAGGGAAAATGGCTCCCTGACCCTGCATCAACACTAAAAAGTCTGGTGGTTCCCAAAAAGGAAAAATACTAACAGGGTTTGAGGCAAAAGTGGGACAAAATAAATAATGATGAGGAGGGACCACCCAAAGGGCTGACAGGTCTAACACACACGTTCAAGGTTCCAGGACCGGAGGGTCACCACATGAGGGGTTAGGACTCGCAGGACAGGGTTCAAGATAGTTGGAGCCTTTTTTATCCCATTGTCTCCAATCAGGAGGCCAACCAACTATCCCTTGGAATCACTCTGGTGGTCCTGGGTTCAAGATGCAGGTCCAGTTCTTCTCACTCAGGCAGCAGGGCAACAGGACAACAGAGTAGTATGGCATTTCTTCTTGCAGCACAGCAGCAAGGCATCCTTCTTCTGAGTCTTCCACAGATACAGAAGTGTACTGAACAGTTGGGCTTGAGGGTACAATATTTGTACCTGGTGCCCAATTTGAAGTGGGAGAAACTTCTAGAGTCCTCCCCCACAGAGGTTTGTTGAATTTCCTTCCTTCCTTCCTGTCCTGAATCCAGTTTGTATGGGGGCACAAAAGGCTAGTGCTAAACTCTTTGTGAGTGTGCTACAGTGGAGCTTTTGTGATGTGCAAGTGTGGTTGGTGATAGCCCTCGCCCTCATAGTGACAGCGATGGCCTATCCTCCCAGCACCTATTCCCCCATCATTTTACTGTCTGGGAGCAATGCACAAAAGTCAACTGCCAGCTACACTTAGTCATGTGCAGGCACCAAATTGTTAAGTAAAAGAATGGCAACTTTCTAAAAGTGGCATTTTCTGAATTATGACTTAATATCCAACTTTACCATTAAAGGGGGATTTAAATTACAATTCTTTAGAGACCAAACTGGACCTTCTTACCGGTTCCCAACTGAAAGTGATCCCTTATTAAACGTAATAAGATAACCCAATATTATCCTATGGAAAAGACAGTGCTTCATGTAGTGAAAAACAAATTTAAGAGTTTTTCACTACGAGGATATTGCGCAAGTCAAAAGTGCAAAATACTGCACCCTACCCTAAGGGCTATTTAGGGCCTATCCTACATGTGACTTATATGCATTAAAAAGGAAGGTTTGGACCCTGCAAAAAGTTTATTTTACCAGATCAAAATGATAGCTTAAAACTATACACCCAGGCTGCAATGGCAGGCCTGAGACAGGTTTAAATGGCTACTTAAGTGTGTGGCACAATCAGTGCTGCAGGTCAACTAGAAGCATTTAATTTACATGCTCTGAGTACATGTAGTACCACTTTCATGGGGGTTGAGAAGTAAATTAAATGTACCAATTTGGCGTGAGCAGATTTCATCATGTTTAAAGGAGCACCCTGCACAATGTTGTTGTTGTCACTGTCGAATGATGAAGTCAACTCTGTGACACTTTTAGGAAGTGCATGAGTGAGCGGAGTAAATAAATGGGCGGCAACTGTCTGAAATTAAACTCAAAGACAGATGTAATTTTATTCGTAAATAACCGATCCTTTTGGATGCCAGTGTGGTGGCCATCTGAATTAGGCTCTCTCCCCACCCCAGTGTCTAAAGTCAAAAGCCTGGGAATAATGTTAGACAATGAGGTGAAAGAACAAGTTAACAAGGTCACCTCTGCCTCTTTTGTTCCTTAAGACTAGTCAAAAAAAGTGAGAAATATCTGCCATTCGAGCTCTTGAAGACAGTAGTCATTTCTCTTGTATTGGCAAGACTTGACTACTGCAATAGACTCTATCTCAACCGCTTGGTAGGCTCACTGATGAAGCTTCAAACCTTGCAGAATTCAGCAGCACGCTTTCCTTTAAAAATCCCCAAATTCAATTCAGCTAGAGGTGCCATCAGGAAACTACACTGGTTGCCGGTTAGGCAACGCATCGTCTTTAAGGCCCTATGTGTGGCCTAGAATACCTTTAAAGGGCAAGGCCCATCTCTTTTTAAGAACAATTTGAGGTGGTATATCCCTAGCAGGACCCTTCATTTAGGTTCTGCCAAGAATCTGGTAGTCCCCTCTTTTAGAAGGATCACTTGGGGCAGCAAAAGTTTCTTTAGGTCCACAGCCCTGCTTTGGAACAGCTGAAGTTGAAGTGTAAAACATCTCCCTCTCTATCAGTCTTTAGAAAGTCCCTGAAAACCTGGCTCTTTGTCCAGAAATAGATCAGAACTCTGCTTCCCCGTCTCTTCTAGTGCCAAGACACCTCTGGGCATTACTTTGCGCTTAATATATTGCTCATTCTTTCATTCATTCATTCAGAGCACAAGCACTTTAGCACTGGTTAGTAGTGGTCAAGTTTGCAGAGTTGTAAGGCCAACAAAAATGAATTCAGCTGAAACAGGAGGACCAAGGCAAAAAGTTGGGGGGCAAGACCACCCTAGGGCTGACAGGTCAAATGTCCACTATCCTGGACACAGGAATAGGGGTGAAGCATGAAAATAAATGGCGGCAATGCATAATGACGTAGAAGGGGGCTTGATGCTTATCTTTCAGGATTGCATAGGTGAATTGGCACAATTGGCGTCAACACAGATTCCCTTTTTAATTGTTGAGTGTATAAGGTTTCAGGCCTTCCAGGGGCGCAGATAGACTTGCATTTTATACTAGGGGTCCGTGGTTAACACATTGCTCCATAGACACAAACTCTGAAACGTCAGGCCCTACATTCTGTGCGGGCGATCATTTTGTTCTAATTCTGCTAAATATTCTAGGTCGCGCGCGGGTACTCATGGTGGTTATGACATTTTTCTTATTTGCCTTGGAATGTGTCATTGTATTTTATTGGTACCCTCATTTGTATTACCTGAAAAGCAGACTAAAAAGTACATTAAAAACTGTGATTCAGGTTTCTCTCTCATTTCCACAGTGTTGACCTTACAGGGACACGATTCACTTCACTTCATGTGTAGCAGGCTGTAGCTAGAAAGGTAAGATATGGTCAGTCCTCTTTTTAGTCACGCCTCCAGTGGGGGCACTGAGAGGGTCGTTTTTCAGTTCAGTTCATAATTCGTGAACACGTTTATAAATAACTTCACTATCAAATATGGGCAAATATGGGAAGCCGTTCACGTCAACATTACAGACCCCCCATATAAGACATCTCCTGAAATGCATGGGGTGCTGCAAAATGAATTTGACAAATACCAGAATTAATGTAACATGTGTCAAAACAAATATAAAACATGGCATAATGAATATACTATCTAGTGGACAATTGGAATAAAACACACTTCGAACTGGATAAAAGATATACTGAGTTGCATAACAATTATGTTGAAATGAATATGGTGTTGCTTAAAAGAATACAACAAAAGCTCAAGTGAATATAACCCTTACTGAAATGATATAGACTGGTGCTGAAATTAATATGACCCTCATTGGAACGAATATGGCACATATTACATTGAATCTGACACTCTTTAAAATGACTGTGACACATGTGAAATGAATATCAGACCTACATAAATGAATACAAGCCATGTTCAAATGAATATAACACAGGTCCAAATTAATATAAGATAAGTTGAAATAAATATGACTAGTGTCAAAATGAATATGAGTAACACTGAACTGAATATGAAACATGTTCACATGAATATGTTTGCAGTTCAAATTAATTTCATGTGCATTAAAATTAATATTACCCACACTTAAATTAATATGAGATGCTTTGAACTGAATACACCATCCAATGGAATCCATATGACACATTAAATTGAATGCAACACTTTTTAAAGTGACTGTGAAACACATTAATTGAATGCCAGACAATCAGCAATGAATGCAAGCTATGTTTAAATGAATAAGACTCATGTTCAAACAAATGTAAAATAAGTTGAAATAAGTATGACTAGTGTCAAAATGAACATGACTTACACTGAATTAAATATGAAATGTGTTCATATGAAGATGATTACAGTTGAAATTAATTTGGCATGCCTTAAAATGAATATAGCCCACTCTTAAATGAATATGAGAAGCTTTGAATTAAATACAACATCCATTGAAAGGAATATTGCACATCTTGAAATAATTCTGACACATGTTGAAACATACATGACATATGTTGACACAAGTAACATGTTCATTGAATTTAAAATGACACACTTTCAAAGGGAAATTAAAACTGTTATATTACGTCTTGATCTGTTGAAAATAAACATTACTCATATCATAATGGATAAGACCGGCATAGCAACGAATATAACAAGTGTTAAAATGAATTTGCCCTATGTTAAATGAATGTGATACACAATTGAACGAGTATGGCATGCACTGAAAGTAATCTAACTAGTGTTAAATTGATAATGACCTACACTGAATTGAATCGGATATATGTTGCTATGAATGTAATCACAGTTGAAATTAATTTGTTATGCCTTAAAATGAACACGGTCAATGTTTAAGTGAATATGAGAAGCTTTGAACTGAATGTGGCATCCATTGTAATGAATATGGAATGTTTTGAAATAAATATGAAACATGATGAAATCCTCATTTTGCTGCAAGACAAACTCTTGTTTAAAATGATGAAGTGGGCATGAGGAATTGCTCATTTTTACATGCTCAACTCTTTTGTTCGCTGAATTTATTGCTGTTTTAAACTCTGAACACTATGGAACTGCTATCAGCGCACAGTGTACGTGACCTAAACCCTAAAACCTTTAGTCATTGACTAATCATTGATTGGCATGCCATAGTGTATGATGTAGAAACTGCACTCAAGGCATGGAAATGGAAAAGTCACTTGAGAACTGCAGCACTTATTGTACACTCCACTCAGTACAACAAAGGAAACATGACATCGGGGCTACCATTGTGGCCTGACTGCTGCAGTGTAAAGCTTGCAGAGCGAACGGTTAAACTAACCCTTTTTAATAGGTAAAAACCTCCCTTTTTAATATTAGTAAGTCACCCCTATGTAGGCGTTGTAGCCAAGAAGCTTGGGTGGATGGTATTTAAAAGTGTCACATGTTGAAAATAAACATGACAACGTCCCTTAAGCAATTAATCCCTAAAAGCTCTTTTCAGTTAGGCAGGTCTTGCAGTCCAAATGAGAGTGATTTCGAATTTTTATTAAATAGAAATAATATATAGAAAATGACCATTAATCTGCCACAGTGGTCACAAGCCTAAATAACATGAACTTTTGCCAACTCCTGGCCTTTACTCAAGCCTGGTAATAGTCGTGCAAAATGTGTGAACTGCATCCCAGGAGAAAACAATAGGCTGACCTGAATGGGCAGAGAAGACACTTGGAATTCCACAGAATATTCACAAGAGAGGCTGTGGGCATTCTGTTGACACTGTAATGTCCAATCCTGCTTAACAGGTCTGTTGAGCCACATCTAAAACTTGACAGTGAGAGAACAGGATGGCAAGACAATTCTTGTCTATCTAATGCCTTTTACTGAAAAAACTTGCTTTGTTGTGACCTACCAGGCGTCAGCCTCTGGGTTTGTTGAGGGTACAGGGAGTGCTACAAACTGCGGTATAGTGTTAGATGTGGGATGGCACTAGGATTACCAGGTTACACTCTCCACTCGCACCCACAGCCTCAGATCCCAAGTTTAGTGTGGCCAAAGACCTTTGCCATAATACATTTGCTCTGACACATTGCATTTTTGGCCTGTTTACAGTAAGGCCGACAGGAATTATGGCAAAAGTCGGTTGGTCACGGCCTGGGAGCCTTTACTCCATTGGTCATAGTGGAACTACAAGAGTCATAGTGTTTCCCCCCCCCACTCCCCCACAGGCTGGTGAACCGTACAAGTCTGGACTCTCATCTCTAGTCATTGCTCAGAAAAATGCTGGACTTGCAAAAGGATGCAGGCAGACTGAATCTGCTGCACTTGGCTTCTGTGACCAGCAAGAAGGACCTGAGTAGTTCGGACCCCCCTCCTCTTGAAACCCAAGGACAGAAAGGTCTCTGAAGAACCACGAGGCTGATCCCATAGGTGGCTCTAGGAACCTACAAAAGCTGAAGAGGACATTCCTGTGAAGAATGCTAGTTGACCAGAGGCAACTGGACTTGGACTGGACTTTGCTGTTTCCCTCTGCCAGTCACCCAAAGGGGCAGATTTATCATTATTTCATGCAGAGCAGTGCAGCAAGCCGCCTTGCTGCATGAAAGAGAAAGGGCAGGATTGCACCATATTTACCATGATCTGGTGCATTCCTGTACTTGCTTGCACTGGCGCACAATGTGCTGTCAAGCTTCAAAGCAGGCACCCTTGCGCCATGGTGCCTGCTTTGTAGACAGGATTGTTTTTGTGGAGGAATGGGCACCTTCCTGCACAAAAACAATCCCCTAAGGCATTTTCCTCTTTCTATGTAGGAACAAAAGAGGAGAAACTAAGATATTTCTTCTCGTTACGCCTCACCTGGGGAGGCATAGCATTTTGCCCCCTTCCCAGGTCTACCAGTAAAGTTAATCTGGGAATGCACCAAAATCCTTGGGTGGATGCGTGAGAAAACCTAGACTCCAGCCATGAAACACCTCCCTGGGGCAGAGTAACACAACACAGCAATTTGTACTGCATTTTGTTAGTCTAGATTTATTAAGCCGCACAAGGTGACCTTGCATGGCTTGATAAATCAGAATTAGTAGTTGTGTCGCCCGTGCGAACCCTTGCATGGCGCAAAGGCAATGTAATCCATTGATAAATCTACCCCTGAGAGTCTGAAACTACTCCATCTGAGGTCATGTGGACCTTATAAGTGTCCTCCTGCCGTAGTTTGGGCACCACAAGAAGTTTGAGAACTTTGCTCCAGAGCTTCAAGGGGATCGATGGCAAAAAGTATTTGATTGGCAGTTCCACAGTGTGAGATTGAAATTCCTTAAAAAATAAATCGTTTGGACTTGGAAATTATTTAAAACAACCCTACTTCAAGGCCCGAGCATGGCCAATCCACTTCTGGTATCCAGCTTGGTGAGGCGGCCCTGATATTAAAATATACAACCCTCTCTTATCTGATGAAATTCACTCACTTTTGATGCAATGCCCTCCCTTGAAGGCCTCTGGTTGTCAATAGTTGGCTAATCTCTCTTGTTCTCTGTGGGTCTACTGTTATGTGCTTCAGGTGGGAAGGGACGGAAAAGACTTCTTTAGTAATCATAGTTCTGAATCTTTTTCTTTTGTATATAGAAATCAACACAGTCACTTCCATACCTAACATATTTCCTCCAATGCCCTGCATTACTTATGCAGTGAGTATGTAGCTAGCATGGCTAGGTTCATCAGTCTCCACCTAGTAGTCACCATCACTATAGGATAAAAAAAAAAAAAAATCTGAATCTGGGGAACTGTAATTCTTGTATGGTCATAAGGGTATGGTTTGCACTGATGCTGGCATCTTAAACTGGGCCAGGATTTTCTTCCACAGATGATTAAGCTAAAAAAGAGCAAAGGAACCAGGGAAGATGTATTTTTCTCCTGCTTCAATGAAAAAAGAAACTAAAATTAGACCAAATTCTTCCCACATTTTCACATATATTAAGAGGAAAATGCCTCTTTAAATAGTTTTTTGGGAGGCTCCAGAACATAAACAGTCTTGCCCATAACAGAGGCCCCCTTGTAGCATGATGCAAGGATGCCTGCATTGTTGCAAGCACTTGAAGAGAGCTGAAGAGTGCCATATAGTTTAAATATGGCCCTTCTCAGCTCTCTCCCATTCATGAAACACAGCATAGAAACATGCCTTGCTGCACTGTTGCATGAATTGTTAGTAAATCTGACTCTAGACCTGAGTTTGTTGATATAGTGGCACAGTTGTGTCTTCCCCTTTTCAACCATGGATTGTGGGGTGTGATGTCGACTGAAAGATGCCTCCTACTACCTGGATCCACGTTGGGTCCTATGACACTTTTGTTTTTAATTTACTTGTAAGGGCACACAGCCCACAGCTTAGCTAAAGGCAATTCAGTTAATAAGCTTTGCAGACAATTTTGAGGGGAACCTATGGGAGTATTCTGTTCCTTCACCCTCCAGCATTCAATTTGACATGTTTCTTTGTGCCAGCTTCCCTGGTGTTGTGGTTAGTATTCTGTATGCTGGACTACCTCTTCCATTCAGTCCTCTGCCCTACAGAGCCATGGCCACTTTGACTTGTCCCTTTCACCACCTTCTTGTACACTTGCATATACCAGTTCTCCTTGGATCCCATTCATTCCCTCCATGTAGTCCTCTACCTTCACATGCGTTCCCCATCCTGGTATTGTCTCTTCAACTCACCTCAACAGGTTATGAACTCTAGTAGACTTCTCTTCCTGCCCTCCCTTTAATATTGTGCAATTTATTTCTTCCACTCCCCTGCACATACTGGGTGTAGCCCACGCAGTCTGCCTTTTCCTTTCCTTCTCTATTCTTTGCTTGTGCCATTTTCTCCCTATATCCTTTCATGCTTTGTCCATGTTTTGCTGTGTGTTTTTTTACTGGACTCCTAGACACTCTCATGCTGCCTACTTTCCTTTTGCACGATAATGTCATTTTCATCACCTGGTCCCAATGAGACCTGATCTCCGTATCTATCTCTCTCCTTCCACACCCATCTTCTTATACAATTGCTTACCTAGTCTCTCTAACCATTGCAGTCTGTTCCTTAACTAAATAACCAGTTACTTGCATTCAGTAACATCTTCTCTGGTACAGACTCTATCTAGCTGCGGATTCTTAACCATAATATTCTCAAGCATAAGACTAGATCCAGAAGTTTTCAAGCAGTACCCGTGCACACCAGTAGGTGACATAATTTGGCTCTGTGTCAGCGGTGTCTGCGCCGACAATGATATGAGTGCCTATAGCAAACACAAGGATATGATGGACGGAGCGCTGAAACTTTTCAGTCACAGATCTGGGTTGAATCCATCAAGTGTGGAAGATGGGATCACCAGTAAGAAATCTGCGGCTACACAGAGTCTCTACCAGATAAGGCAAGGGAAGCAACGTGTTCATCTGATCGAGACTCCTAGCCGCAGATTCCTTATCTTAGAATAGAAAACCCAAGTAATGTCTCCAGGGAGGTGGGTACGCAAAGCTGATTTAAACCAGGATGTCCTACAGGACCGAACGGACAAAGTGCTCATCACGATGGACCTGATTATCCTGGCAGCAGTGCTTGGTAAACATGTGCAGAGATGCCCATGTTGCTGCCTGACAGATGTCCAGGACAGGGACTCCTTGTTCTAAAGCAGTGGTCGCAGCCTGAGCTCTGGTGGAATGAGCACGTAAGCCCTCAGGGGGTTGCTTCTTGGCCAGTGCATAGCAGATATTTATTCAGAGCACTATCCCTCTTGAGATGGCTCATTTCTGCATGGCCTTCCCTTTCTTAACCCCTAGGTACCCCACAAAGAATTAACTATCTACACAGAACTCTTTTGTGTGATCAAGGTAGAGCAACCACTCTCTCTTTGGGTCCAGAAGGTGGAGTCTCTCCTCCTTTGAAGTGTGAGGTGGAGAAAAGAAGTTAGACAGGGTGATATTCTGGCCTACATGGAAAGAAATTACAACCTTCGGGAAGAAGAAGGCCTGTGTCCGGAGTACCAGATTGTCTGGATAGAAAACGGTGTAGGTAGGGTGTACAGAAAGTGCCTACAGTTCGCTGACCCTTCTGGCTGATGTAATAGGAACTAGAAAAGCTGTCTTCATAGTTAATACATGGAGAAAGAAATTGTACAGTGGCTCAAAGTATGCACACATTAAGCTCCATTGGGGCATCATGAATGGCCTGGGAGGAAATACATGTTGCAAACCTTTGAGTGACCTAGCCACAACAGGTGACTTTAACAAAAAAGATTGGTCTAGCAACCACAAAAAGGCTGAAATGGCCCATTGGTAGCTGTGCTGAGAGCAAGGCTCTGCTGTGCCAAGGATAGACCAAATAGAAGAACTTGAGAAAGGGGTGAAGATAGAGGATTGATGTTCCTATATAAACACCATGTCATTTGTCCCAGCGGCTGGTGTATACAGACTTGGTGGAGGGATGCCTGGCTGCTGGAATAAAATCAAAGACTTTCTGAGTAAGTTTGAAAGCTGTCAACTGTCACTGCTCAATCTCCACTCATAAAGGTGAAGGGTGTGCAGGTTCGAGTCCAACAGAAGATACTCTCTGTGAGCCTGATCGGGGACCGATGCTCATGCTCAACAGCTTGGGATACCAGACTATCCATGCCCAATTTAGAGCCACAAGAATGATTTGGACCCGGTCATTCCTGATATTCTTGAGAACTCTGGACAGAAGTGGTACTGGCAGAAACATACAGGAGGCCAGAGCTCCACTCAAGACTAAAAGCATCTCTGACCGAAAGATGCATTGGAAACTCCAGCGCACAAAATTGCGAGCTTTGCAAATTCTTGTCGGTGGCGAACAGATCCAGCTGAGGCTCTCCCCACTCTTGAAAGAGACCTTGCACCACCTCTGGATGGAGACGCCATTAATGATCCACTAGGCATTGTCCTCCGAGTTCGTACACCCTGACTTTCAAAGAGCCCGCTACGCATTGAGCCACCAGGGAAACACCCTGATGTTCCAGCCATATCCAGAGACACAGAGCATCTTGACAAAGAGTCCATGACCCTACTCTACCCTCTTTGTTGCAGTACAAGATGGCAGTTGTATTGTCCATGAACACAGGTACCAGTCTTCCATTGATCCAAGGAAGAAAGTCTTTCAATGCCAAGCAGGTTATACGAAACTTTAACATACTGATGTGAAGCCCGGACTCCGTCAGCGACCAGAGTTCCCTGATCTCCATCACTCCTAAATGGCTGCCCTAGCCAAGGAGTGGCACATCTGTCACTATAGTCAGCTCTGGTAGAGGAAGGTAGAGAGATCTGCCACTGACCCAATCGTGGTTCGTCACACGCCATTGCACATCTTTCACAATTCCCTCCGAGAGCTGGACCATGTTGGAGAGACTAACCTAATGCTGTGCCCACTGGAACTTCAGGTTCCACTGCAGAGTCTGCATATGCCAACGGCCTGTGTTAAAAGCAGGATACAGGATACCATACAGCCCAACAGCCTTGGTGTCATTCATACCGAAATCCAGGATAGAGGCTGAATCATTTTGATCAAAGCCTGAATATCCTGGACTAGTCAAAACTGCACTATGTCCAGAACAGCTCAGATGAAAGGGAGCGCCGTGTAGGGAGTCAGGTGTGACTTTCGCACATTGATGTGAACACCAGCAAGTGCAGGAGATTCGACATAGTCTTGAAGTGGGGGACAACTGCCTATTGTGAGCCCTCCTTCAATAGCTAGTCATCAAGGTAGGAGAATCCCTGACCTCCGAAGATGTGCTGCAACCACTGTCATCACTTTGGTTAACACTCAATGGATGCTGGTAAAGCTGACGGGGAGCATGGCAAACTAAAAAGTGCTCTTGGCCCACCGTGAATGGCAGGTAAAATCTGTGGACAGGCAGGATGGGGATGTGGAAATATGTGTCTTGCAAGTCAAACGCTACCATCCGGGCTCCGGGTGCAGGACACACAGTACTTAAGGGAGCATGAGCATTTTGAATTTCTCCTTTTTCAGAAATAAATTGTGAAGGCGCAGGTCTAGGATAGTACGGAGGCATCTGTACTTTTTGGGCACCAGAAAGTAGCGCTACAGAAATGTAGGCTAAAGAAACAATTACCTACTTCTGATGCCGGCACCCTGATGGAACAAGGAGAAGTAGCCCTCCATCAGCTGGTTGTAAGTGGGTGACGTGCGTAGGGGGTGACGTGCGTAGGTGTTGTCCTAAAGGGAATGGAGTAGCTCCTTTTTACAATCTGTAAAACACAATGGTCAGATGTTTCCAAACTCCAGGGGTGCAGGTGATGGCCAATCCTGCCCCCCACTGGATGCCTTTGATGGTAGGAGGGCAAACTAAAGGGGTTTGGAGGCTGCAGCTGCTGGGTGCGGTGTACTGGCCTGCCCTTTGGCTACCTCTTCCACAAGGTTTGTAGGACCCACATCCAAGGCCATAAAAAGGGAGGGAAGGTATGAATGCGGTTAAAACCCCCTTCTGTGGCGGAAGATGGACTAAGGTTGACGAGGGGGCCGTGGAGAAGCCCATGAAGCTGGCGATAGATCTGCTATCCTTAAAGCGCTCCAGCATTGAGCCTGCTATCTCTCCAAAAAGACAAGAGGCATCAAAGAGCACGTCCATTAGGGAGGCTCAGGCATCCCCTGAAAAGCAACTGGTGCTCAGCCAGGCATGATGCTGAAGGGCCACCGACAATGAAATCACTCTACCCAGTAGGTCTGTTGTGTTCAGTGCACCTTGTATGTTGAATTTTGCTATGTCTCTCCCCTCAGCAATGGCTTCAAAGTATGGCTCAGCCCTCCTCTGAGTCCCAGATCATATGGGAGTATCGTCCCCTAGAGGCATGCGGTGTTCACCGACCACAGTACAAGGCTGGCAGAAGAGGCCATCCTCTTCCAGGAACTATCCTTTATCCCGCAGTTTCTACAAAGACCAGCTTTTACAATGCAGTCACTACCCCGACTCTGACATTACCACTTTACTTTAACCCACAAGTTGTAACAGTGACTTGTAGGGGAGGTATTGTTGGAATGGTGTTGGATTTTTAAGTCCAACACCTTCCCTACTGTTGCATAGACTGGAGTTGGAATAGTAATTTATACTATTCCAAAGTCCAGTGCCCCCTAAAGCAAGTCATCGTAATACCTTGCATGGTGAAGTAACGGGTGGTAACGTTAGTCGGGTAGTGACTGCGGTGTATCCACCTCTTGTATCCCCTATCCGGTAGAGTGGTATGGAACACATCAGGATTGACTCCAGAGTTGGAGGCTTGGGCCACGAAGCTCTCCAGGATGGGGTGCTGGGTAAGGAAACTAGGGTCCCCAGGAGCGGAACAATAGAGGCAGGCAATTGTATTATGCACAGCAGGCCCTGTGCAGGGCTTGGACCAGGCCCAGAGTAGGTTATCAGTAAGGGCTTCATTAAAAAGAAGTAAAGGTTTAGATGGGGTGGTTCCCGGCTGAAGCACCTCTGTCAAGACATTAGTTTTGACTGCCATTGAAGGTTCAAAACCTCAGCCACCCTACACACCACCATAGTAAATGAGACACCCTCGTCAGGAGCCACAGTAAGGGGAGAGACCAAGCCAGTGTCCATACCAGTTGTCCTCAGTATCATCTAGGGGATGCTGGTATCCATAAGGTTCCTCGCAACCCTCCCATTCATCTCCCTCTCCAGGCCTGTTGACTGGAAAAGGCACTGGGTGTGGCCTGGAGCACATGATCCCAGTCAGCACCGGCACTGGGGTCAGACAATACCTGTCTAGCTCTGTGTCGGAGCCAGAAATGAGGATGAGAGTGGCGGCACTGCAGTGGTTGTCGGTACTGGAGGTGATGCCAAGGATGGTTTTGGTCTCAAAGGCTGCTTCGTTCCAAATCCAACAGCAGAACCATGGATCCCCACTGGCGCAGATGGTGAACCCGCCAGCGAGGATCCAGTGGGGGCCCTTCTTGAGTACATGGGGCCCAAAGATGCTCCAGAGGTGCCAGGCCACCAAAGTATGAGGTGCATGACCTCATAAAAATCTATCAGCTGGGCAGGGGTCGTTCTGGCTCCAGGAAAGTCAAGAAATAACAGTGGACCCTGTCTTAGGTTCTGCTGAAGTGCATGGCCTGGAGAGCCAATGCTCCCGCGCTTAGTCGGATGACTTAGATGGGTATGACTAACTTAAAGATCTCTTCTGCTTCTTGGATTTCTTCTTGCAGTGGGTCTTACCCGGCGACTGAATGAGGCAACGATCGCGAGCTGTGGCTCTTAGGGCGATCCTGGCATCTTCCGCACGACTGGGATCTTGAGGATTGCGGGATAATTCGACATCAGTCAACGAGGATCTTGAGGGAACGTTCCCTTGGTGCCTTCTAGTGCATGGCTTGGCAGTT
The DNA here is from genome assembly GCF_964204655.1 of Triturus cristatus. NCBI lineage: Eukaryota > Metazoa > Chordata > Amphibia > Caudata > Salamandridae > Triturus > Triturus cristatus. Next base: position 157,034,788 of record NC_140579.1, read on the forward strand.
CCCGGAGGCCTTATAATCATGGTCCTTCTCCAAGCACCATAGACAGACCAAGTGTGAGTCTGTCCCAGATATCTGCCAGCGACAGGCACCACAAGGTTTGCAACCAGTAGATCTCTTTGGGGACATCCTGTCACACCAGGAAAGAAATTTCTTTAAAAAAGTTTGACAAAATTCAAGACAAAAATAGAAAGCAACTAAGATGTCTCTTCATGAATCAGTGATATCTGGCATGGAAAGGAAAGAACTGAAGTCAGCGTGCTGAGGTGGCTCCTCTATAGGCTCAATGCATGCAATTTCTGGTGCAGACAATGCCCACGCAGAGCCAAACGACGCCACAGACTGGTGTGCAGGGGTACTGCTCAAAAACACCTGGATACAGTCTGACGCCTCGGGAATATTCTTTGGTAAGGAATCTGCAGCTACAGGTCTCTATCAGATACAGCAGTTGCTTGTGCCGTTCCCTGCCCTTAACCCTTCCCATATACCTTGTTTATGCTTTTACCTCTTCCACCCTGGCCCTACTTAGTCTGTACCATTTTAATTTCCAATCTCCAAACTCCCCATCTTCCTTGTGGTATTCACCCACATTAGTTCCCATTCTGCCTTGATCTTCTTTTTGTGGCCAGTTTTATATATTTTTCATGTCCCCAGCCATATGTGGCCTAGACGCAAATCTCTACTATCTGCTACTTCCTACCAATAACCCTTGCTTGTTTCTTCTTGAGACTTCCATTCTTTTATTCCTGTATTCTGTTCCTTCCCTTACTAGCTTAACACCCATGCACTCTATCCACAAATGATCTGTATTTTTGCAGTGTTTCTTTGCCTACTCCTGTATCACCTTTTGTGACCCCAGGAGTTTGTCTCTACCCACCTATTCACCTTACAGGTGTTATTATCTCTTCTGATTATACTGCACCAAATTATCACTAATACAGCTTCTTAACAGTGAACCCTGATTATATTCCCTTTATGCACTGAATGCCACTCAGTTACTGGCTGCTTGGGTCAGAGCAACATGGCATCCAACCTGCTCATCATTAGCTTCTCCCCCTTGCTCTGAGCCTCTTGATGCATGTAGCTCAATGCCCAACAAACCTACACAGGTGGGCCCCTTCTCCCCATGACTAAGCTACAGAGGACTAACCACATAAAATTAGACTACTTTACATATAAACAGTACAAACCTTTCATGCAGAGCTCAATCTGCAAGGTTCGGCTCTCTAAATTTAATGCTAGCAAAACTTGGGCATCCTCACAGATAACTGTGTCAATGAGATTTTTATTTATCACCTTCACAGGTGCAGCGTGGGGGGCTGACATTGATCTGACTGCATGCCATAAATTCAATAAAGTTAATGATAAAAAAATGATTACCTTCAGAAACACTCTGACCTTGAGAATCAGTACATCCTTCCCTTCCACTGTGAAGCACTCCCTTAATCATCTGCTACTGCTACCATTTGAAGTCCGACAGGCTCCCCTTCCAATGAAACAACATCATCAAAACTTCACTTACATCTTCTTTCCTTCACTAATTGTGTTGTCTTTGCAGGGAAGAGACTGCTATTTAATTCCTATATATATAACTGTAAAACTATACATTCTGATTGCTGCTTTCCTCTATTGGAGCAACCCAGTTTCCAAAAGAACACGCAGGACAGATCATCTGACATCTACAACATCATACAGATGTGACTACGACTATCACAATTTTCAGACGACACCATTGCCCATGAAATTACACACAATATCCCAATTTACCGTATTAACCAGTAAGTATTATTACTACTTATCCCTATTCCAATATGCTAGTTAATCACATAACTCGGAAGATCAATCAACAATCCACCATTCAACATTTTATCTTTTTAGTTCTGTTCAGATATACTCATTCTTTCCTGTATTCCAAATAATGTTAGACACACCCCTGGAGACAATCAAGAGGACAACATAGCACCACAGACGTGTAGGGCATGAAGCTGAAAGAAATGTGCACATCTAGACAAATAAGCCCACAAATCATAAGTATTTACAGGAGTACCTGCAATGCTGGCCGTAATGCTGGATAGAGTCCTGTCACTATTTGCTTTATTTTTGTGCCAGTGTGTTTGAAGATGGTTCTGACCATCTGAGCTGCCCGGGTTTTTCGCTTTTTGAAAACCTAATTGTTGAGCTTTTACTGTGGGAGAGCCTCATAAGTTGGGACTCACCCACAGTGAACTCCTGATGAAACTGCATGTGGATTTTACCGGTGTACCCCTGGTGTGGGTAGGCCGCTGCACTGCAGCCGGAGTAAGGGGCACTGGGCTGGTTACATGCAGACATGTGTGTACATGCGTGTGCACACGTGTTGGGGCTGCGCAGGGGAGATTCCTGCCATGCGCAGCCCGGAGCAGCTACAAATTGAATGGTGGGGCAGGAATTATGCAGAGCTGGGTGGTGACATGGAATAGGCTCTATACAATGGGAAGAAACATGTTAAGGAAAGTCAGTGTGCTTTATTGTTTTCACCGAAGGACCACTTCATTATTCTCCTATGAGGATGGGGATCACATGGGATAGTTTCACTTCCCTAGGGCCTAGAAATTCCAGACACGCACTAAAGTCCACTGTAACATAGGTGAGAAGAAGTATTCTGCTGAATTCAAAACCATAGATGTACTGCTTATGGGTCATCCAAAAATGTCATATTCCTCTGACTCGGCTCATAACCAGAGCCTGGCTGGGGCTGACCCTGCCAGGCTGGATTAATGACCTTCCTCCCCCCCAAGCTGTCGCATCAGCAGCCTAGCCCTTCACAACAAGCATTCCAAGGGCTAAGGTCTCCTCTCCAAAAGGGAGAGAAGATGGGTGGACCTACCCGGTTATCCATCGGCAGCTGTCACCTGGTGCCAGGCACCAAGCTGCTCTGGAGAGAAGGCAGCAAGGGGGTAAGGGGCTTTCAGAGACCAAGTGGCATGAGACCCCTGGACGACGCCATTTTGTACTAACCCAGAGGCCTGGGCAGGAAGGAGGGAGCAGGGGCAGAGAGGTAGTGAGTCGCTGTTTGATAGGGCTAACAGAGACTTCCTGCCAGCCCCCTCCAAATTCTTTAAAAAGAGGTTGCACAGGAAGAGGAGCTCTCTCTGGGGTGTGGTCTGCTGAGGAAGACTGGTGCTGGAGCCTGGCACCATGGGCAGCAGGAAGGAAGAACCTCCAGGCTGGCCCAGGACCCTGACTTGCGCCACAAGGGGAGACCAGGACCAGTGAGCAGAAGCCTGGGCCTCTGCACAAGGAGAAGAGAGTCCCAGGAGGAGAGCCAGGTGAAAGAAAGGCTGGCGCAGGGAGCCAGTGAAGACCGCTATCTGCTGAGTTCATCCTCCTCGAGATCAGGAGGGTGAAAGAAAGTGCTCCCAGTGGCTGGGGTGCGCCACCAGGAGCAAGAAGAGGCCAAGATGGTGAAAATCGGCCGCCCGGGGGCCGAGATATGTCCCCAGAAGGTAGGTGACCTTTGACCTCTAACTGGACTGATGAGGAAGCGCGTGGGGCTCCGCCGCCAGTCTCAAATATGCCCCCAGGGTGGGCAGGTCCCGGGGGCTGCCCCCACAAGAAGTTAAGCTGGGGAGCGCCGTGGCGCTCCCTGTGAAACTGCCTGAATGGGGTGCCAGGAGCCCACCTTGGCCCCCGATGAGACAGAGGGAGGGGAGTGCCATCGCACCCCCCTCGGGGGAGTAAAGAAGCCAGGGAGCGCTCCCCGCGAATAATTCCTAGGGGCCTGGGATCCCAACTTCAGGCCCGTCGCTCCAAAGACAAGTCAGGAAGCGCCATTGCGCTCCCCGCGAACTCTGCCCATGGGGCCCGGGATCCCAACTGCGAGCCCCGAAGACCAGAAGCCAAAGCCGGAGAGCGCCGTCGCGCTCCCCGTGAAGACCTCCAAAGGGGGAGGGGCCCAGGATCCCAACTCCGGGCCCCAGTGTGCCCCGCGCAGGCTCCTCCGTGGTTTGAGGAAGGCAGGGGGAGTACCGTCACACTCCCCCCGAGGTCCAGCCAGACCGGCGGGAGTCTGTCTGTCTGTCTGTCTGCCTGCCGGAGCGGGCAGACCAGAAGAGAAGTGCCGGCACCCATGGCAGCACGCGAGGATGCTGGCCCGGGCGGGAAGCCAATGGGAGCCACCGGGGGTGGGCTCCCCGAGTGGCTCTCCAGCAAGCCAGCAGTGCAGGGTTCCCGGGTGGTACCGGGACCCCGAAGAGCGCGGCAACAGGAGCGGCCGGGGGTGGGCTCCCTGAGCTGCTCTAAGTGGACTCACCTGCACAGGAGGGGTCTGGTGGGACCAGGCCCCCCCTACAAGGAGCTGGTGCGGCGCAGAGCCGCCATAGTGTGCAGCGCGCTCTCCCCGGAGCAGCGGGAGAGCCGCTCATCAAGAATTCACCCGATGGGGGAAGAGCACCCCATAATGCCCTGCAGGCCCGGATCAGCCTGCAGGGGAAAGCAGCTTTATCTCGGCTTGTGGTGGCCCCAGGAGGATGGAGTCACTGCGAAAAGTGTGCGAAGGTGCAGGGGGAGCTGCAGGAGCAACGCAGTCTCCCCCAGCACGAAGAGGAAGAGTCTTCCCCCCCCCCCCCCCCCCAAGTCTCTAGGGGACTCCAAAGAAATAACCCCTCAAGTGCTCAGCCCACAGTCCAAGCCGGAGCTTTTGTTCGACAGCTGGGGGTGCATTACGGACTGTCTCAATGTATGGAGGGCTGTGCTGGGGGATGTATGGAGGGCATCCCCTGGAGAGGAAGAGGTGCAATTGCACGAGAAGTGCATTTACCAATGTTATTTCTATGGTGTGTAATGTGAATTCATAAGCAAAGTGGGGTTAGGTGCCAGACATTACTGCTAGGGTGTCTGACGGTATATGCTTAATCCTGTGATTATAACTGTGATGCCTGTTAGGGGCTGTGATTGCAATGCATTACAACTGTTATCAGCTATGATAAGTACCTCATTTAAAGTGATGTCTAAACATGAATTCTTGCTGCTGCTTTAGGTGAAGAACAACCCTGACTGCTAACCCCTAAGAAGTAGAGGTGTATACTGTACGCACAGTATGAGATGCTCAGTCAGGGTTATTTGTCCCCAAGGCAGGTGATCCTATTTTTAATGCTTGTTGAGATGATGGGGTCGGTCGCCACTGGGATGGTGCCAGTGGGTAAGGCCCTCGCTCCAGGTTATGTCAACCCACTGCATTAGGGGGCAAGATGATCTGCATACATGGGAGTGGTGGTACCAGACCCCACCCCCCCCCCTGCGGGAAGAGTGGAAGTATTACGTAATGTCACAAAGTAATTCCAACAGCTTATGTATATTTGTAAATTGGTACATAGTATTGAGTAGTGTGTGGATTTAATAAATGTACTCTTCCTTTTATAAAGCAAAGCACAGACTGGACAATCAATTATTGAGTGTTATTTCTGCGTATTAGTAAATGGTGATTAAGCCTTAGACTGCTCTGCAACGCTACCCTTTGAGTCAAGCGCTACAATTGAGTGTTTGGTTCCCAGTGAAGGATAAATGTGACATGTTATTTGTGCAGGACTCACAGATACTGCCTCGTTTTCCAACACAGTGTCATTTCTCCTTTAGGTAATGTAAGGCAGGAGCAACGTGATTTACATCTGTTAAATCACTATTTTATGTTCTGTGCATTTGTAAATCCTGCCATTAACACATGCAACTTTGTGAAACAGGCCAATGATGTATTATAATTTGCCACCTCAACTTAAAATGCACATGAAGCTCTTTATTTTTCACCCTCCCCCAACAGAAACAAAATCAGCACACCCGCTGCTCATCATGTGATCAAAAAGGCAGTAAATCCACTTGTTTCTTTAACATCTAAATATTCCATTACCATAAAATGTCCAGTCCACATCAGAACCATTCACTAAGTGAACCTAAACCGAACAACTTGTCAAAGCCTTATAATCAGCCAACGGTGCCTTTTAGATGAACTGATTCCCCCATCAGATAATATTAACTGCAAATCCCTTCAGCATGACAAATCCCAAAACACACTGCACATTTCAAGAACAGGTTCCGGTCTGCCAGCATCCATTATGAAGCATTACCGACGATTAGATGACTTAGTTGTACCTCAACTAGGCACTACTGATCATCACTATTAAATGATGGCAAACACAGCCCCACACACTGCTACAAAGTACTGTTACACCATTTCTTAATCCATAGCTGAAATGGGCATCCTTACCAGAAATCGCCACAGCACCATAAGAGTAGATATATAACAGATGTATTACAGAGATGCTCATAACCTCATCTAGCACCACATCACTCTATTAATGTTATGCCAAGTTTTAAATATATTTTACTGAGGATTCTCAGGTTCATATTAGGGAATATTTAAACAGCGCTTCAGTTGTAAAAAATTGCAGCAATGGATAAGTGACATTGTCTCCTGGTATCTCAAGGGAAAAAGGTATGATAAAACATGTTTAGTGCTGAAGGCCTCTATAAAATTATGTTAAACAGTGAAAGATGTGACTGAGCATTTTTGTTTGTTGGAACGAGAATTTCCACTGCACGGTGTACAGTTGTCCCCCTGCCCGGAGTGCCCAACTGAGAGTATCTGTTATCTTAATTTTTGTTATATGGTCCTAGCTTCATCATAATGTAAATTGTGCACAGAGGCCCAGGCCTGTACTTTGACATGAGCAAGGCACTGGACATATCCTGTGAACTGGTGAGGCACACCAACCACGCTCTCATTTACTGACATAGCACTACTTAGCATGTTCATAAGTGGTGGTAGCTTACCATACTTTGTGAATCCATAGTTTTGACCAGCCCTTTTTATCTGCATTAGCGGAGAAAAGGCCATCTGGCCCACTCATGTAAAAGTCCATGCGCTAACCTAGATCGTGTTTCTATTATGCTAAGTGTATATTATGCGTTTGAGGCCTGTGTGGTACATGCATGTTGTGTTTAAGTGAACCAGAGTAATGGGGACCAGTGGGTTTTTGTTTTTGGAAGACCCTGGCCAGTTCTCTTTTGCAAGATGGAGGCAAAGTTGTTTTCCCAAGCAGAGGAAGTATGTTGCTGACATTCCTGAAACTGGAAGGCGATCTAGACACTGAAGAGGAAACATGTCAGGGGAAGGTACAGGTTACTTCCTATAAAACTGCTAAATGGTAGAAGGTAGGATTAAAGGCTGGGACTGCGGTCGCTGCTGTTAAGGTAAAAGTTACCCACTTTGGGTGAGGTCATCCTTTAGTCTCTTCCCTGATCACTGCTCATTCTGCCAGTTGATATCCAGATGCAGCAAGCTCACATCTTTGTGGCTCTGTTGTAGGTACTCCAGACTGGCAACATCCTTACTATGAGGAGCATCACTCTTCACAAAGACCGGCCTGATGAACAGCTTGCAGAGGACACTTGAAAGAAAAACACCCCAAGCCATTTTTTAAAGCACAAAGATTTAACACCCTCCTGCCTGCTTTAACTGAATACAACTGGAAGCCACTGACCCACTTGTTGTTCCAGTTCAAAGTTCTCTTTGATGAAGGAAATAAGAGAGGGCTACACTGAGGAATGGTGCTACCGGAGCTTCCATGAGGGGAGGGGTTATTACCAGAAGTCTTACCTGGAAGGAAGAGGCTGTACCTCTGACCTGAAGCACCTAGAATCCAATATGCCTGATGAAAGCGGGAAGGAGCCTGCTAATCGACAGGTGTCTGTCCAGGGATAATTAGAAGTAGTTTGACAACCTGATGATGTGTGGTTCTTTCACAACAGGAAGATTTAGGAGAGTGATATGTGTGCCCCAAGGAGTATCCATATGAATAATTCCAGGCAGGAAGCGAGACAATACTTTTGCCCAAGCAAACTGTGCCGCTGCATCCAAGAACTATGACTGAGCAGACTGTGCTGCTGCATCAAAGAACTGTGCTGCAAATTAACTTCTGCAGCAGTGGCGAAACTGTGCCATAGGCGGAATGCGCCATACCAGAAACTGTGCACATGGTAGACTGTGTTGCTATCTGTGGCCCAGTACCCAGGACTCATTCAAGTCCAGAAGCAGGTTCATAGAAAGCCGAAGGCCTGTGTCTTCACTGGAGTTCATACACCTCCAAGTACTGCGGCAGAGGCCTCTGCTACTACCTGCTGTGTCCTCTGCCCAAATGTGGGAAGAACCTCCTGCCAGCATGTCACCTCCCGGAAGAGGGAGCACCATGTCATGGCAACTGACATATATGGCAGGGCTTTCTTTTATGATGACACATGCATGTTACTCGGTAGGCTTAGGGTCTAGAAAACAAAATCTTTGTATGGTGATTATACTTTAGAGCACGCAAGATGGTTATATTTTTTTGAAGCATTACTCACACCAACAAAAATAACAGCAATGCAGAAGAGGAAACATCCAATCAGCTGTTCAGAGAGCTATGTGTAAGGAGCAGCATTACAAGGTCACAAAACGCTGAACTGAGGAAACAGGGAAGCATGTTTCGATTAATTTTGCTTACCTTTCAGACGTGTCTCTAACTGAGGCACTGTTTTTCTGTGGAACAGATACGAGAGACTGAACAACTTTTCCAACCCTTTCCATAGATAATTATTGGGGAGAAAGGTGTACACAAACCTACGAATTTGGGAGGGGAAGGCAAGAGGACTGGTTGCTTGGGGGAAATTTAGTGGGAAGATATGAACAGGTGTAAAATAGTTATCGAAAATACTAATCATACACCAATATAATAACCACAAAGCTGCTAATATTATCGATAAAGGAGCTAAGTCGGGTTTAAGCCAATTCATTACCAATAGTAGAGATGTGCAACATAAAATGATTTGGGGTTTTCTAATGTTCTTTTTATTTTATAGTATCACTGCTGAAATTATTATAATATATTTTCCCTTATTCTGATACAAAAGGTTTGTGTGCTGATAGTACATATTACATAACCTATCATTAGAAAACACAAATGGTTGTGTATGTGGACTGCTTTCAGGGTCCGGGTTGAGGGTCCACACATCGACAAATATTCCTTGCAGATAAGAGCTCCACTGGCAGGACTGTCTGACTCGTGAAACTCTGGATCGAGATGAACATAATTCATTGCAGAGAAGAGTGAGCGACACCTGTCCCTTTTCCTGTTCTCTGAAGGCAGTCTAATAACCAATATCCATTTGGAGCTATGTGAATCTTTGCGCATATGCCCAGCAATTTGGGGGTTCACGACACAGTGCAGTAGGTCTCTGCTGACCACTCATGGTGGCTTGAACCAATTCCACAGTAGTGGGAACTTTCATACAGGTCTGCTTGACTAAGTGCACAAACAATTCAAAAAGGTAATCCACACGTGACCCTGTTACTGGCCCTGGAGAGCTCAAACCAAGAAGGATGGGAGCACCTAAGAAAGGAGAACTAGGACGCAAGGCACAGTAGCTCAGTAAAGTAATTGTACCTATAGCCTGTTCTGTGAAGCATTATGTTTTACATGTGTATAAAAGTATTTTTCATAAGCTAAGTAAAGCTATGGGTTGGATGATCAGTTATTGTGTTGCAGGCCAACTGATGAGTTCTGAGTTTGCACATGTTCACACTTCCTCCCTGATAAGTCTGTCACTGCTTGCCGTTACTACAAGTAAGAGTCAAGTGTTAAAGAGATTGTACTTGGCCCATTTTGCAGAGCCATAGGTGACTGTACCCCTAGATATCAGAGGCAAATGACTGCAGGCCTCCGGCCCAGTAGCCCCTGTTTGCCCCATGGCCACCCAAACAGGGTCTGACACTAACACAAGAAACACTATAAAGATGGAAAAGAGAACTCTGTCAATCTGAAGAACTTCTATTTATTGACAACCAATGTAGAATGTATTGGTATAGGTAGTTTAGGAAAAATCTTTATTGATCATTACAACAACAAACATGGACAAAGTTTGAGGGAAATAGGGTTTTCAGTAGTCTTTTCTAATATGCCATGATAAATGAGCCAGGAAGGGAAATAAATGTGCTATTCTAAAGGCGCAGAGACCTGCACAGTGCTATCAGATGATTTTGCAGCAGCCTAAGGCCCTGGAGTTTCACAAGCTTCCACAAGACTATCACACCCTCCTAGTCAACAGCATGGTCAAGCCTCCGTATCTATAACTACTTTGTCATACATGTATGCATTCTACCCATCATCTGAAAATGATCACGAGGCCTTCCCAAATCCAGGTGAATTCAGTATCCCAAAGTCCATGTTTGCTTTAAAGTCTTCATAGGATTTTGAAAGGGAGAGGCGCAGCACATTTCCATAGGTGACTATATTCACAGAAGGGAAATAGAAAAATAGCCCGGGCTGATTCTCAGCTCCCCGTTTCCCTCACAGGGAATAATCCATATGGTCCACTTTAATTCATGTGCTGAGAAAGACACACATTGCAGTTCAGAAATCCATACATGGTCTTTTATTTCAAAATTGTCTTCGTTTCATACACTTGATCAAAATTTTCCATCAAATAACATGATATAAACAGCCAAGCCAACCCGTATTTCACGAAAGTTTCACTTCTTCATGGCTTCAGTCAATAAAAAAGTGGCTCCCTACATCTTCTTAAATCTTTGAATTCCAATGTTTCTTAATTTTTCTTGTAACCTCGATCTTCTCTTCATAAATATCCTCTAATATCCATTATAAGCTGTAGCCATCATCTGTTGAATCTCGCAGTCACATTTACATAGGGGCTTGCTTCTGGGAAGACATTTGGACTTCGCCATCGCATGCATGCAGAAACTCTATTGATTGTTGAGGATTAAAGCCGAGTGGTGGAACTGTGTTAGCACCAGTCACAAAACACAGAATGTCTTTTCATTTGGCTTCACACGTGATCTCTAAAAGAAGAAAATAAAATGCAGGAGTCAAAATAGCAATTACTGCAACAATTGTGGGTGTTTTTATTCCATCTGCTAAATGAATACTTCAGTAACATTTGATACATGATTCGAACCCCTGATGATTTGCTATGCATCATTCTACAAATAACTCATCAAATCTAGATTATCTGCTGTTAACAACAGAGAACACTTCTAGTCATGGCCTGAGAGTATGTTGCCATCTCCACAGTCCTGCTCGCCTTACTCTTTCTTTAATAGAAGTCTTCCCACTGTTCAACATGGAATAAGCATTCAATGCTTCTAGACCTGAATCTGATACTCTCTCTGCCCCTTCACACCATTGTTTTTTACAAACAATGCTGACATGCCAATAAACTCATCTCAAAGGCTTGTGACTGGAGGTAGCTGCCATCTCCACTATGCAAAGGCTATGCTCTGTCAGAGACACACACAGCAGACCCAATAATGCGCCATATCGATTTTAATTACTTTTCCTTAATGCAGTATGTGAAGCGTCATTACAGTGCGGTAGCTACCATTATACTGTCATGACATTTCAATTAAGCGTGAACATCATTGTTAATAGACATATTGTGCAAAATAAAGAATCCAATAAAGCTGGCGCTGACTTTCCAATTTTGGAAGCATTTATCCTTTAGTCTTCAAAATAGATTTTACTCTATGAAATAAAACAGGGAGGTATGTCCCTCCATATCTCGATTTCTCTACAGTATCTTTAGATATTCCTAGACAACATGCTTGTCATAATAGGCTGCTTTAAATTATAGATTCAATGAATGTGTCTCACCATAAATTGAGCTATAACATAATGAAATAATTTCACTTGCCTTTGCAATCTTGGAGGTAATCTCTCCACAAACCAATGATGGGTTCTTCTTGCGACTGGTAGTTACTGCCTGATGGACTGAATTTAATGTTAAACAATCCATTAATGGCATCAATGGTAATTTCTTGTTCCGTCCAAATGAATGCCTCTTCAAAAAGATGTATGTGGATTTCCAGGGCCTGAGAACTCCCAGAGTTCTTAACCTCTCCTTTAATCTGCAATAAAGAATACTCAACTATAATTAGTGATATTATTGGTCGAATTATAATTTAAAAGTAATTCTAAAATTGTATATATCAATCAATGATCCATCAAAAGGTCCTTCAGCATTCATACAAAGTTCAGTCTAAATAGGATAATCTGAAACTAGCTGCTGGTGACCATTGACAAAAGTGAATTCTCTTGTAGTCTTGTGGAGATTTCCTAGCAGCAAGGCAGGACACAACCTGCAGCTTTTCTTCAAAAAGTTGAAGAGGCTAATTAACCAAACAGTACATGCACATTATTAGAGGGCAAACTGTGGAGTTTGAGCCTTTTGAGTAACAATATCAACCTGAAACTGTGGACCTGTTGGAGTGCATGGATATGAGACGTGAGGACTGTGCTTGGACTTTCAGCCAGGCATTGCCCACCCTGCATAATACATTCTCATTTTATGCATTATAGGACAAGACCTGGGCATGGTGATTTGTAGTTGTTGATGTCTGTAGGCTTCACTCTCACATCAACCGTGGGAGTTCACTGGAAGGTAGGGGGATGGAAGTGGTAGTAGACGTCAAAGAATAGATTTCCACTCCTAATTCCTGGTGAATTTCCTATTTTATGAGGAATAGAAAGGGTTGTATTTCCAAATACTATTTTTTAACAACCTTCAAAAATAGTGTATAGAGTGTTGAAATCTAAAATATAGTTAAGGTAACCATATAAGGGGAACTTGTAGATTTACTATTCTTAGCTATGCATCTAATTACCTGGACAAAATCTTTTTATTGATATTGTTGAAGCTGGATAGAACAAAATACTTGTTAAAGTGATAGAACACCTTACAGACTTTGCAACACAGACAGTGGGCATTTGTGGCAAACAAGGTTTACGATACCGAAGGCAGATTTCAGTGCCGCCAAAAACCTTTATCCGCCAAAAACACTTTTTGCATGCAGGAAACACACACTTGTCAGCTAGCTGACCATGAACAGGGGAAGAACGTTTTATTTTTATTTTTTTGAAGAAGCAAATTCTGTTTTGCATTTTTAGATCTCCTTTTGGGCTGCTAGTCCTTGAATATGGAAAGTCCACTACCTCTGATGCTCAGCTGTTTATGCTGATGCTCATTGTGACTATGAAGAGAAGGTGGTTGGTGCATATTTTTCAGTGCATTTTCTAGTTGGAGACATTGGAAAACGGGGGTTCTGGGTTTCTCTGTTTAATTCTTTCTGGGTTTTTTCTCTATTTTGATTTGTGTTGGGTGTGCCAAATCTAAGAGGATTGTGGTTTTGACTGTAAGTGTACTGGGTGCCTGCCAATCAGGTCCCCTCGGCCAGATCTCTTTCTCTTAAACTGTACCACAATTGGCACAACTTCAGACCACTTTAGAAGTCCCTCGTAAAGGGTGTGTCTGGTAGCAAGGGCATAGGAACAGAAGAGGGACCACTTGGGCTGCAGCACCAATTGTGCCACCCTAGGGTCCCCTCTGCCATTGCATGCTGCATGCCTTGGTGCAAGCAAAACTAGAAGAGTCAACATGGCACACACCTTTGTGTGCCATACCTACAGGCACTGCTTGCGATATACGTAAGTCACCCCTACAGCAGACCTTACCAGCCGTAAGGCATGGTACACTATACTTCAGATGTGGACATATCTGCAGGAGCAGATATGCCCCAACAATATCCAAGTCCATTCTTGTATACTGTAAGTGCACAGGAAAGCCACATAGAGTACATGGGCAGGACACTCATCATTACAAGTTTCCTAGCTCCATGATGGCTTCACTGTACCCACAGATGTTTGGTATCAAATGTCTTGTATTAATAAACCCACACTAATGCCAATGTTGGATTTACTAATAAATGCACCCAAGGGACACCTTATAGTTGTCCCTTGAAAACCTACAGGCTACTGGTGAGGTTACTGACCAGTCCCAGCCACCTGCCACCACTAGATGCCTACCTGACCTCATGGGGTGAGAGCCTGTGCTCTCAGAGGCCGGGAATAAAGCCTGCTCCGGGCGAAGGTGTTTCACACCTTCCCCAGAACAGTAACAGCATTCCAGGGTGGGAAGCTTCAAAGGCCATGCCATCTTTGAAATGTAACCCAGGCAGCAACAACCAGTGGAGGATGCCAACCCCCCCCCCCTATCATGACCTCACTCTTGGCGGAAAGAAAGGTGGGAAGCCTAGAAAGAATGTGTGCCCACCTTCAGCTAGCACCTCCCTTGTGGTGTAGCAGGTGAGGTGAAACTCATTTTTCAGTCCCCTCGATCTTGAAATGGAGGGAAATCGTCCTATCCGGTTTAGGGGTATGCACATTCCCCAATGGGAGGGGGTCATACAGAGGGTGTAGTCACCCTCCGGTAGATGGCCCAAGGGCCATTACCTGGTACTCTATTTAATGCCTTTAAATTTAGTATTTAGGTTGTATCCCTAAGCCTTGAACTTCAGATTTGATGGACCCAAGATGAGAAAGGACAAAGAAGAACTGTTGACCACGAGAACAGAGAACCTGCTGTGGACGTTTGGGAGCAAAACCTTGACTGCCGCTGCCAGGCTTGACAATCGGTAAAGACTGTCTCATCCTGCTGCTGAGAAACCTCTGCAAACCCCAGAGGTCCTCCAGCCATTCTGACTGAAACTCACTCAGACACAATCATTATTGTTCACTCTGACTTATTCAGCATCGCTCGTTCTCACATTGGCTCACTGTTCCACTCATTCAGACTTGACTCACTCAGTCTCATAAACATTAACATTCATTTACACTACTTGTCAGTCTCCCTCACTTCACTCAGTCATGCCCACTCTTCTTATCACTCACTGTCCTCACTTTGACTCACTACTTCATTAACACTCTTTTACTCACACATACATGCTCACATATGCACCCACTCTCACATATACATACACGTTACTTAAAAGCATTTATTACTTACCTTGCTGTCTATGCAGGTCCCGTTTGCTGCTGCATCTTTAAGCTTCAGACAATTGAAAGTGAAACCTCAAACCTATGCAGCAGCAGATTTGAGTTTTCAGTCTCTGCTCATTCACCTCACCCTTTCCCAACCGTATGATAAGCTGGGAAAGGGTGGGTGACGTGCGGATTGATATGTGGCCTCGGGCACCGCAGGGGTTCAGCCTGCAAACATACGTGTCTAACTTTATCTGTTACACTTTACTACATCACAGTTTGGGAGGCATGCCAGGGGCCTGAGGACAGAGCTGAGGGGTTTCACCAGCCGTGAATAATCTCTGATAGCTGGTGCAGGCACTTTTATGCTCCTGCGCCAGACATCAGACATTCTCTCTAGCAGAGCTGCCTTTAGCTGCTGCTAGACAGCATTTTCTTTTTATATCAAAGTGAATAAAAGATTATTATTCACTCCTGGTATAAGGGGGGGCATAGCCCTGGAGCCCTAAAGGGAAAATCCCCTGCTGTTGGGTGCATATAAGTAATGGAGTGTGCTGCAGTAAGTAGTGTACACTCATTCAGGGTCCTCCAGTGATATCTTTCTTCAGGAGCAACTTAGTAGAAACAGTGGCCTCCACTGGTGATGGCAAGAGGATGGAAGGCCTCTGACACTCCAGTTGTGCCGGGCAGCAGTCTGAGAGCTACTCATACACCCAGCGTGCCTCCTAAGAATAAACGCCTGATGCTCTGGAGGCCAGGAAATTAGAGCAAGGTTAGCGAGGGCCAGTAAACAGCTTTGCAGGGATAGTGTAGGTAGCAGATGTGTGTCAGCCCTTCAGTCAGCAGTGAAAAGCATTTGACCCCTATCGAGAGTTAGGAGTCGTGGTTGCCGCACAGGCAGAATCCCACGCTGAGAGTCCAGCGGATTAGGTGAACAAGCAACGAGGAGTGCATACTATCAAAGTATTCACATACATGCCAATATTTTAGAAGAGGAAAGTGGGAGGTTTTTAAAAAAAATAATGGGGATAATGTTTATCTCCCATTGACTTCTATTGAGGCCTGAATCGGGTCTTTTGTAATGTTTGGGACTTGCAAGTTTGCTGCCACAGGATTAGATATCAGAAATGTAAATATAGGTTTTTTTTCTGAACCTGTCGGGAGCACATAAAAAGTGCTGTGGCAGGCAGAGAGAGCGTGGCAAACATGTTGTCTGACTCACACAAGAGCAGGTCC
This sequence comes from Triturus cristatus, assembly GCF_964204655.1. Lineage (NCBI taxonomy): Eukaryota > Metazoa > Chordata > Amphibia > Caudata > Salamandridae > Triturus > Triturus cristatus. Next base: position 157,050,858 of record NC_140579.1, read on the forward strand.
TGTCGGCAGAATCTCTGAGTTCTGGCATTTTGGGAATCCGCGCTGAGCAGGTTGTGATATCTAAGGCCATACTTTACTTCTAAAATAAAAAACTACAATGCTCACAATATAGAGTAGTGTAATAAATAGTCAGGGCTGGCTGAAGGAGTCGCACATGACATGGGACCACTTGGCAGCCTTTTCGACATTTAGACACCAGGATGAGGGGCATTATGGTACTTTTTAATTCGAGTACAGTTGACATTTCCTTTGTGCCCAAGAACGAAATGGTTATAGATCGGGACAAATGGAAGTAAGCATGTCAAGGGTCGCGGGCCAATGTCTGCTCAAGCTCCTAATCCACCTTGACACATACATGCCAACTGACTGGGAGACTCCTGATTCTGAAGCCAAAGATGGCTTTATTTTATGTGTCTCCAGCCTGAAATTGCCCCTGCTTCATTAGAAGTAAATGGGGAAGAAAACTTTCGCCTGATTTTTGTTTTAAAAATTTCCCTATTTGCTGTTCTAAACTTTTTCATTTATGTAACATGCATGTATTTTTACTCTCCCCATATGTCAAAAGTACTGCAAGGTTGGCAAACACTCACCAAGTATATGAGCACTACTCAGAGTAGTAAACCCTCATCTCTTCTATTTGGGGGGTATTTCTTATGTGACTCATCAGTCTCGGGAGGCAGCACAGACAGGTCCTTCATCTGATATGAGCAGCAGTCAACCGATGCAGGAACTGCAGCAGCTGAAGTATATTTATTTCTGCTCTGGGCAGGCCATGGATCACTGGTGAGACTGAGGCTCATACACCAGTTTTTTTTAGGTTTTGGCTAGACGGTACATGCAGTGTCTCGAAGAGACTGCTGTATTGAATATTGAGTATGTGGGCCTCAGCCCGCCCTCAGGTTTCACATTTGCTCACTCCATTGTCTGTCTCATATTCTTTGCCATCATTTGTCCCTGCCATGCATGGTAATGCCTCTCTTAGTGTTTAGACCTCCCCCAGAGCATGGACCAAATACGTGTTAACAAACAATGCTGTATGTCCTTCAGAATTGCCCATACAAGATTTCTGACTCATATTTTAATAGTATTGACAGTGAGGTCAGATCATTGTTGTGGAGAGGAAGGGTGCCTCGTATAGCACTGCATAAATTAACTAAAGGATGGTACGATGGGGGGGGAATTGCCTTTCCGGACATGCAACTTTATTACTGGGCGTCACAGCTCGTGGTGGTGAACCACTGGTTGTATTGCTCTCTGTTAGACCCTGCCTACATGCTTGACAGGTATCAGATGGGGAGGGAGGTATACCTCGGTGCTTTGTATACAAAGGTCCGAAAAAGCAGATATCTGGGCCCCACGGCCTGCACGGTGGAGCTCTGGAATCAGGCTACTAAACACCTAGGCTGGACTGACGTACTGACTCAGTCCACTCCTTTGTGGTACACCCAGAAGTTAGGACTTTTGTGTTATCAACCAGGGTATGACAAATGGGACACGATCGGACTCTCCAACATAGGCCCTTTTGTTAAAAATGCTAAAATCCTAACATTCCATGAACTACAGGAGAAATATGAAATGGCTCAGGGGGAGACGTTCCGATATCTACAGGTACGCAATGCCCTAACGACCGCTCTCCCAGATATGGGTAGCCTTCTGGAGTCGTCCCCACTAGAAGACCGGCTGCTCTCTGAACCAATCCCGGACAAAGCTATCTCTTTAACATATCGTAAGCTATATAATAACTTACCTGACCCTTTTCGGGCACTCCGTAGCCGGTGGCAAGCCGACATCCGAGACATTGAAGATGAGGATTGGCAAACTGCGCATATGTCACCGAGAGAGGCAGCTATTTTGCTTTGCTTCTGTTTGATCCAACCGAAAATTTTACACAGAACATACCTCACCAGGGTCACACTGGCAAGCATAGGGACTAGGCCGGATGCGTTTTGCCTGAGGGGTGTCATCAGGAAGCAACTTTCTATCATACTATATGGGACTGTCCATCCTTGCGATCCATTTGGGAGGGGGCAACTACACATATGCAGGATGCACTTGGGAAGAAGATTGACCTCGCTCCACCACTGGGGCTTCTCAATGTCTGGGAGGCGACTGACCTCACAGAAGTGGAACAACAACTGGTCAACTTAGGTTACACATTAGTAAAAAGAGCAATAGCAATGAAGGGGAGGGGTGCTTGGGCACTGAACTAGATAAGTGTATGATTGCAGAAAAAGAAGCGTTTAAATCTAGGGGATGTCCCAAGAAATGGGACAAAAAGTGGAGTGGGTGGAATGCATACCGAGGGGACTCATGTACATCCCTGACTGTGGAAATGGAAATGTCTGGGAATAATCATTATACATCGGATCTGATTGAATGAGTATATATCTGTGTTAAACAATGTGCACCTGATGTTATAAGACCAAACTGTCTGCAAATTATTACCTGTGATGATTGCAGGAAGAAGCAAGACGTGCAGAAAGAACCAACGGAGGAGCAGAAAGAGGCCTTGTTGCAAAATCATCCTGTGCCCACAACTTTTTCAGACGGGTACTGGTGGTAACTAACTCTGACCAACCAGGCCTAGAGCCAGTGCTATGCTAAAAGACACTTAGAATACAGTGAGAACACCTACATACACTAGGGAACACTATGCGTTGGGGTACCCCTGTGATTAGCATGACCTCCTCTGTAAGGCCCTAGTACATAATAGGGCAGGAGGATTATAACTTCCTCTTAAAACGCGCCCCGGGGCGCGTTTGCACAGTGGTGAAGGGAGGGGAGGGGAGGGGCCTGAGGTGACGTGTGCAAACACGCCCTGTGGCGCGTTTTAAGTTGGGGGATAAAGTCCTCTTGAATCCTGAGGGTCCCTGGGGTCAAACTAGCCCACCAGGTACCTCCAGTAAGCGCCACAGAGCTGCGTTGCAGAGAGGTGTAAAAAGGGGCATGGCCTGGACCACCTCTCTGCAACGCAGCGCAGTGGCGCTTACTGGAAGCACCTGGTGGGCTAGTTGGCCCCCAGGGGCCCTCAGGATTGAAGGGGAATTAATTCCCCATACATTAAAAAAAGAAGCCCCGGGGGGTGGCGGTCCCCGGGGCTGCGGGGGGCTGTGTGCCCCGCTGCAAATATTTATAGAAAGCCCCAGGGGTGGCAGTCCCCGGGGCTGCGGTGGTCCCCCTGGGCCCCCACAATTATTTTTTGGCATGCCCCTGGGGGCTAATTAATAACGAAGCGCGGGAGATCGCGCTTCGTTATTTTAGTTTTCGCGGCCTGATCCGCGGATCCTCCGCGCATCTCGCAGATTTTTTTTATTGTTTTTTAAATGCTTTTTTTGGCCTAGGGAGTCAGGGTGTTTCTACCCTGCCCCCTTTTCTTGTTTTACGCATTTGTTTCCCTGGTTTCTTGTGCCTCGGTTCTACCGAGGCACAAGATGGCTGCCAACCCTTCCTGGTTTGAAGTGTTGACAGCCAATTAGAATGTAGCTCGTGATAGGGAGGGTGCGCGGATCCACCGTGCCTCTATATATCAAATCTTTTATTGTTTTAATTTCTCTGGAACTACTGAACGGATTTACACCATTTAAAAAAAAAAAATGGTTTCTTTCTGATCCAAGAGCTACCTTTTTGCAAAATGTGGTGTAATTCCGTTCAGCAGTTCGGGCTGTAGCCGTGTCTAAAGTTTCCTATGGGAAATAACATAGAGAAAACACGTTTTTGGGACCCCCCTTTTTTCTCGGGCCCCCGCTTGCCGAGTCACCCCAAAACTTTCAAGATAGGAGCTGACCGTAACGGGCCGAAAGTTTTAAAAATTTTGCGAAGATTCGTCAACCGGCGCCAAAGTTGTTGGGAAAACAAAAAACGAGTTTCCTATGGAAACTAGGTCCTAACTATTACTATCTACTGGCGACCGCCATATATATATATTTATATATATATATATTTTACTGTCCGCATAGTCCCATTTTTCTGGCTGCTGGGCGCCTCTCTGGCGGTGCGTTTTGAATACAGCAGGACCAAGCCGTTCCAATTATCGCCACACTTTCCCTTGTCAGGGATTTTCTCACCGCACTAGCTGCTCCGTATGGGTGTGTTGGCAGCTTTTGATATCAAACACCCTTGAACTACCTATGGACAATTAGTGATTAATGGTTTTCGCAAAATACGGAGCAGCGAGGGCGGTGAGAAAATCCCTGACAAGGGAAAGTGTGGAGATATATATATATATATATATATATATTGTCACCAAAGTATTTCCACCACAGAAATCACCGCACTCCGAGAGAAACAAACGTACTTCAAATCTTTTTTATTGCGAACGTGCAATTGTTCACCCTTAGCACCACCACCAACGCGCTTCAACCCACACGGGTCTTGCTCATGGTCATGTGAGTCCTTTCACCATTTCACTATTTATCATTTATATTTTCACAATATAGCCTATAAGGAGGCATTATGGGACACGTAGTTTCTACAACTTGTCACATTTCTACTGTCCAACTTTGTTGGTTTCACTTGCAGCGGATTCTATTGGTTCATATCTGGTTTAGATAGTGAGGCTGTTTGCTCAGGACATTTGGCGCACATCAAGTTCGTAATTAGTGTTACTTTCATGGTCACGTTTCACAATTTTTACGTAGAAACATTAATGACACAAACCACTCGGTTGAACCAAAGAAGAATTCATAAAAAGAAAAATTGTGGATACTTACAAAAAGGAAAGCCATGATGCAAAAGGTAGTTGCACTGTCAACCGAGTGGTTTGTGTCATATTCATTGAAACATGTGGTTCTAAGGGTGAACAATTGCACGTTTGCAAGAAAAAAGATTTGAAGTACATTTGTTTCTCTTGGAGTGCGGTGATTCCCCTGGTGGAAATACTTTGGTGGCAAACAGTGGCGGCTGGTAACATTTTGGTGAGGCGTAACAATATTGTCATACTGCACTGCGGCGAGCGAGCGTAGCGAGTGAGCGCAAACAACCTACTGGGGGTTTGGGGGGATTCTCCCCCCAAGAAAATTTTGAAAAAAAGAGTGGACAAACTGTGCATTTTCAAGCAAATTTGAGGAAACAGGAAGGTTAATAAAGCAATTCGTGCTAGGCCTAATAAACCTAGATCGGTCACTGCACCTCCCCTAACTTCACCCAGCTTTGCTCTTGTACCTTCACCCAGCTCCACAGAGACCCATGCTCACTCACAGGTGTACACACACCTCTCTACTGGGGATTGCAAAGTAGACCGACAAATACACAACTAACAAGCAGACACATCTCAGTCTTGAAACTACAGCAGGGACACCCAAACGATCTTATAATAGGAATTATAATGCAGATAAATAGTCAGACACTCAGCCTCCTCCCCCCTTCCATCTCATTCCTGCCTCTCCTCTTGGTTAGTGTACCCCCCTTTTTCTGCCTCTTATTTCCTCTCTCACACCTGCCTTTGGAATGCTTGTGCCACCTGCCTTCCCCATGCCTGCTTGAACAGGGACAGTGCCAGCTCACTGCCATCCCTTGACCTCCCGCTTCCTTCGCAGGCATCACGGGTTTTCCCTGAATGTCATTACCACCCCTTCCTTGCAGGGGCCTGCTGCTTTATGGCCACAGTGATTTGAATTTGCTTAAATATTTTACTGTCCTGCCTGCGCATATTTCGTAATTATGTTTTTGAACTGACTCAGGCAGTTTGTCCACATCTGGGAATATTTACTGCCAGGCTTTATGATTCTTATTTTAATTAATTTCCAATCTCTTGATGTTAATAAACACGTTAGCACAATATATAGCAACAGATTAAAAAACGTATGTAAATGTAACATCATTAGCATGGCATGCTCGTTCATCTAGGTCAGTACCAATGTGTGCTGCAGTCAGTATTCACAGAGCTTTATGTGCACAATTTAACTGTCAACATTTAACGTTTGTGCTTTTGGCATGAACTGGGGGCCTGAGAGGCAAGTATCAAACACACACACTTTACTACTTCTTCCCTCCCTCTTTCATACCCATCATAGTCTTTCGCTCTCACACATGGTCTTTCTAACACAAACCTGCTCTCTCTCACACATGTGTGCACACACCTTACCCTCTCCCCCTCCTACTCTCACACACACCAACAGCTCTCTCTCTCTCTCACACACACATACTTAACTCTTACCCTCTCTTTCTAACCCGTAAATACTCTCTCTGTGTCTTTCTCTATCTGTGAAAATTCATTTAACTGTTGTCAGCTCTGGCAGGACTTGCCCCACACCGGGACCAGCATCTGTTTACCAAGTAAATGGGAGAAGATGTCTTGCTAAATAAAGCTTTAGTTCCCCTTTGTACTTTTAGAAATACAAATAAGGATGAATTTGAATACATGCAAAAAGCACCCTTGAACCAACAGCAAGCCCATAAAAGGGCCTAATTTTGAGTTTCCTCTCAACGTCGGATTTAGGTATACGGATGTCGGCGGGCCGAAGTCTCCAACTCAGACTGGTATACCTGCATTCAAAATCTAAGTCATATTGTGAAAACTCTGTATGGAATTATACGAGGAAATGAAAAGGTAGTGGAAGGTCAAAATATTTAAGCATTTAAAAACTCTTACAGAGTTCCAACATATAAGTTCACCTTCACCATTTTTAGAGTTTTCAGAACTAATGCACAAGATGTCATTTAATTTAGAATATTTAAAAACGAGTGCTGAAACTTTACAAATAAACTCCACATTTTGGAAACAAAGGGCATGAAAATGATCATATAAGGGAAAGTTGGAACTGTGAGGGTAATGTAACAAATATACTTATAAGAACATTGCAAATTGCATAGCAATACCTATAAAAGAACATGAGTAACTAAATGCATAATTGACTTAATAGCCAATACTGGAATCCTGCTCCCCCGCAAAGTACTTCAGCGCCTCGTCAAGGATAGTAGGCGCTATATAAATACGAGGATAATGCAATCAATAGCTACCTAAACTAGAGATAGTATACATTCTGGAACTAGTTCCTTGCACCCCACCACAGGCTCAGGTGCAGTCTGACGCCTGGCACCTTGTTTGAAGGTTGACTCCTGACTTTACATAAGGTAGATCATTTAGGTTGAAGGACCAGTCCAGTCACGACAGACGACAAATTGCTTCAGAGGTACCAGGCGACGAATTAATGCTTCTCGGTGTCTTCAGAGGTGGAAGTTCCCAAGTATCATATAAAATAATGGGGAAGCGCGCTGGATCGTAATGCTATTTAAAGAAACAGCGCTCGGTCTGTGGAATTTTAATCGTCTTCTTTACTGGCGTAGCTAGGGAGGGGCGGTCCGCCCCAGGCGGCACTATTTTGGTGGCGGCGGCCTTTATAATTTATTTGGGGACACTCACTGATACTGTCAGTCACTGCAGTAGTGTCAGTGTCCCCAAATAAATTATAAAGGCCGCCGCCCGTGCCGCGCGGCGGCGGCCCCCGTGTAGAGAGCAAGCGCACCTGCTTGCAAATGCAGCATGCGCTACGTAACCCGTTTGTGGTAGCTTTTGGGTCCCGTCCCAGGGCCGTCAATCTTGTAGCGCGCGAAAGCGCTACCAATGACGGCCCTGGGCATAATGTTTGGTCAGCCCTTGCTGAAAAGAAGCGCAGCAGTGACGAGTGATGAGTCACGCGCTGCATCACCACGCGGCGCGCTCGCCTCTCGTGAGCGGCCGCCACTGCGCACGACTATCTCTGGAGGCGGGCCGGACCTGGGCGGCAAACTCAAATTGCCGCGGCCCGCTGTAACAGTAACTCAACGGCCTGAACCTGCCTTGCTTGCACCTCTGCAGACCGGAGTCGATGCCTTCAATTATTGAAGGCTGAAAGTGCAAGGCCAGAACTTGTTGAGTAGCGTCGATTAACCGTTATGGGGGCCCGGCAACCAACCTGGTGCTGCACGGCTCCGCAAATGTATTCAAATATGGTGCTTGCAGCGTCACGCCTGCTGCATGCCACTCGCACCGGCCCCGCCGGGTGCTATCACCTTTTTTCCTTAAACCCCCTCAATTTAGTAGCCAGACCGGAGCGAAATCAAGTGAGTGATTAACAAGGGACAGTGGCCGCCAGGACATAGCCTTCGTGTCACTAGATGGCCCTGCCCGCCCAGGGACTCGCCGGCAAACCCTAATTACCTCAGCGCGCACACCTAATTGAGCCTGCAGCCACTGCCTTGAGAGACGGCCGTCAAGCAATTCTTGGAGCGTCACCGCCACACTCCTCCGGACTTTGCAATCACCCAAGTAAGTGCCACCAGCCTCTTTGATTTGCAGCGCGTGGTCAGGCAGCGAGATCATTGTGCCGTGGCACATGTTTGAACTCTTTCTCAGTCAGTATGTGATATCTGGCGCCCTTTTGTACATGTCACGTTCAAAATGTCCTATAGAAAGGCTTTTTGAAGTTTTAATAATGGTCATTAGGATACTGATGATATCATTGGAATTGACCTTTGTACATTACAAGCGCGTAACCATGACAACACAACACACAAATCTCTTCAATCAGCATCTAACCCTCATGCCATATAAGCATCTAGATTTAGACACAAAAAATAGTATGGGTGAGATAGCTCGGTGGGTTAAAGCTTGTGCGTGCCTGCCTGTGTTTGTACTAAGGTGACACTGCGGGATATTTTCAGTTTCAAATATCCTGCTGGCTTGGGCCCCTAGTTGCTATTTTCAAATGCGTGCTCTATTTCTTGCAGTACACCAGGCAAAATGCTTGTGAATACTGCAAATCACTTCCGTTTTTGTATTAATTAATTAACTACCTATTAAACCATTTCAGCTGTTGTCAGGGGAGATGTGCTACAAATAAAATTTTGCTAGACTGGAATACCCACGAGAGTCATTGTGTTGGTGTGATGTTTGTCTGATGTAAACTGCTCTGGCACCCTACATTGGTATGAGCACCACTAGAAAACAAATGAACATTTTGTGAGAGGGGCTGCCTGAAAGATAATAGACTGCTTTACAAATAAAGATATACGGCATATAAATGATACCACACAATAGCGTTGGGCCATATATGATAGACAAAGAGCATAAAAATAGAAATTACAGCAGTCACAAATATTTAGTAACAGCAAAGCCACAGGTAATTTGCAGCAGTTTTCAGATCTTCTTAGAGTTTCTTCTTTCTCAAATGGGTGCAATTTCCTATATTTATATGCTTCAGTCATCTTCATTGCTTGATTTGGCTCGCGCGGAAGTGTCACTCATAGTCATTGAAATGTCACTCATAGTCATTGAAATGTCACTCATATTTACATTGAAATTATGAAAATGTCACACATAAGCAATCTGAAACCTTGGCAGCTATGGAAGGTGTTTAGGGTCTCGTCAGCAGGCACTTGACTTGTATACTTCATGATGGTAAGACACTTTTTTCATAAATTGATACTGTGACTTACATACTGAGAGGTGCTATCCTCGAGCTTTGGGAGGGAAAGGTTTGTGTTTTTCCTTAATAGATGTCCCATATAGTGACTGCTTCCTAAATTAATTTAAAGTACGATCTGCATTATGTTTTATTAGCTCTTCTGCTTTTGCATTCACCATCCTGTAGCACTGAAAATCACAACATACATTAGTGTTGTTGAGCAACATAATTCAGAAAGTTATTCTTGTCAAATACATGCTCAGAAAGCGATTTAAAACAGTGCACATTATATTTTATCACCTAATACAACTGATGCAGCCCAGCATCAGTCCACAGACATTAGGCACCTGAACTCACTGTCTCTCCAATGCAGCTCTTTTATTCCATCTCTGTTTGGCTGAAAGCGCTTACCTGTTTATGTACTACAGTGTATATATATATATATATATATATATATATATAGCTTTCTTTGTGCTCATGACGCGACGTCTCTTCAACGTTACAAATGGGGAATGTCATTTTCTGAATGGCCATTAGTCTTGACACTTTCCACATTATTACCATTAGTCTTTCTGACTTTAATAGTTGTTCCAGGCTTTTGTGTTTAACATTAATGGGACATCCGTTGTCAGCAGGGAAACTGATAAAAAAGTGCTCCTCCTGCCAAAACGTATGGTGGATTAATAAAAAAAAAAATGAAACTGCACACCCCTATTGTTGCCTATCTCAAACATAAACCTGTCTTCTTTTGGTGTGTCAGCGTCTGCCATGTTTGGATTTTCTCAGAACTGGACATAGCATTTTACACACAACACCGTCCTGGCTGGCTGTTACTTATGTGTGCCTCACCCTCACTCCCCTGAGCCTTCCCCGATGCAGAGTGTCTGAAGCCACTGTCCAATCAGGTTACATGGGCACTAAGGTAGTAGTTCCCTTCCATTTCTGGTGCTTTGCAGCTGTTAGAGTTTCTCTTTGCTCAAATGGGAGTAATTTCTGATATTTATGATTCCCTCGTCTTCATTGCTTAATTTTGCTCAGGAGAAAGTGTCACTCATACACATTGAAATGTCACTCATAATTACACTAAAATTATGAAAATGTCACACATAGCAATCTGAAACCTTGGCATTTATGAGTTGCATCTGGGGCAGTGGCAGTTCAGGGCGATAGGCTGCAGCAGAACCAACCCCTACGGTAAAGACCCTGCCACCACTGTGGAGTACTGGAGCCTGAGGAAGGTAAGAGCTAAACGGTTGTCACGAGGGGAGGAAAGGATCTTTGGTGGGTGGCAGGGCAGTGGGCACAAGTCCTATAAAAAGAAGTGGGGGGGGACTAGCCAAGTTAGGCAGTCAGCAAATGACATCATGACACGTGCAATCCATAGCTGCCAAGGTTTCAGATTGCTATGTGTGACATGTTCATAATTTCAGTGTGGTTATGAGTGACATTTGACACTTTCTTGCAAGTAAAAATCAAGCAATGAAGATGAGGAAAAATAAATATCAGAAATTAGACTCATTTGAGCAACGAGAAACTCTCAGAAGATCTAACACTGCTGCAAATGCCTGCTGCAGCGGACTATAATTAAAATGACAGCTATGGACATCTAGAAAGCAGGTCACATGCTCCGCTAAGAATTAATACCAAAAAGAGCAAGGACCTGCGGTTAGGCTGTAGAACCACTGGAGCGAAGCTGTGCAATTAGGGCCACTGACAATACAAGACAACAGTTTAGTAGAGAACACAGATCTTTACTGGACCCCACCAATGTAGAAGGGGTATTGCTGGGTGCACACGAGGCATTCAGATTTGTAGTGGCATGAGCTTCACCAGAGCCTGCCCTGATGTCCTGGCATAAATATCTCTAGTGTCGCACAGCGAGTGACAAGTTACACACCAAGTGTAAATACACCAGATGACACTTCAAGCAAAGATTGACATTTTGTTTTCTGCCCGTGGCACAGAAGCAGCTTGGTCTTCAGTCGGGTATTTAGTCCACCCTTCATTGCTGTTTAAAGCCTTCAGCACAGCAAGTGTCAAAAGACCCCTAAATCCAACACCCCACCTTCAGATCCAGATTCACGCAGGTAAGTGCAAAAGTAGACTGTCTCGAGTGACAGTCACGACGCACGCTAATGAGAGTACCTGTCTGTGAACATGTGGCATTGCGGCTATTTGGAGAGAGCTCAAATAATAAACCAGGAGAGAAGAATCACTAAACTCCATGATGCTCTCTCTGTCCCACATGGGACCTGGGACCAGACTATAACATGGTGTGAGAGGCCCTAACACAAATCTCAATTGCCTCAGGCCTATACCATAAATTCATTAGAGTCAGCTGACTTACGAACTCCGGCCGACACAATGAGCATGTGTGTGATAGCATGATTTCTGAGCAAGCCTCGGGACAGCCTGTGAGATACACATAGCAGTCACAGTCAGGAAGGATGACAAATATGTTTAAAAGTATTTAAAAAAAATCACACCAGTATAATTAAGCGAGTGGCCCCGGGGGGCTGTGCGCAGCCCTCTACAACTGCGAGTTCAGATAGTTAACACTGACTTGCACTAGTTAATAGACCAATGTAAAACTAGCATTCCAATGATACATGTGAGAAATATTTGTGCCCGAAATAAAATTTGACAGTGAGGTGAGATTCAAAATTCGAGTCCGAGAATTAAGCTCACACAATCACAAGGCTGCGGATGCCATGGGCGGCAATCTGAGGGATAGCCCCGGGCGCCACAAGCTCTAGCTACGCCGGAGAGCGCAACCATGAATGTAAATATGAAACAGAACCCATCTCACGGTTCAGAGCCCGCCTAGCCCCGTCACTGTCTGCTCGTCACCTCTGCTAGTTATAACTTATTAGCTCGTTTCCAATAATTTATCCCGCCATGATGGGCTGCTTGGCTGGCATCGCAGCGGGAGTGCGGCCGCTGAATGACAACGGCGTCCAATGCCGACGGCGCCCTAGGTCGCAAATTAATTCAACGATAGGTTTGAAGGTTTATGCAGATATAAGCCATCAGGCTTTTTAAAAGCTCTTAGTCTCAGATGTTATCTCTGGCTGAATGAAGACAGAACTTTATTCCCCATAAATGCTAACAGTACAATCTACAGTTGAAAGTGAGATGTTACCAGCAGTCGCGGCTCCCATGATTCGCGGGAGGGAAGGGGAGGTTCGCGCTGGGGGGCTGGATTCACGCAAGGGGGGATCTCGCAGGGGGGGGGGGGTTTGGAAAAAATATTTTAAAACTTACCTTACTGGTAACCGGTCACGCGCCGCCTCCGTGGTTACACAGTGCCACCCATTTGCGGCGCCCAATGCCTGACTGCTCGCAGGAGAGGCCCCTGGAATTGGCAAACGACGCGTGCCTCTCAGCCAATTCAGACGCTCGTTAGCAGCGCCAGGATTGACTAAGAGCAGGGTTACTCCCCACCTATTATAAGACCCGGGGGCTGCTGCATGAAGCACCCTCGGGTCCCTCGCCAGTCGCTCTTCTAAGGGGAAGGTACTAGTGTGCGCATGTTCGGGCTGGTCCTATAAATGACCAGCCCAAAAACGGACATGCGCACTACTGCTGCAGCTGCGCTTAGTGCCGCGCTGAGTCTGTCACTCAAGCTGCCGCAGCCCCACCCCCTTCAGCGCCGTCCGATTGCCTTGGGCGTGTCTGCGAGACTTTGTTTTACTGAAGTTGCTGGTGCACGAATTACATTTTAGGCGTGACGCACTGATGGTGAATGGGTCCATGTGGCTTAGTGGTGTTACGCCCCATGCCTCCAGTGGACGCACCTCCACTGGTGGCAACATTGAATAGCGAGGGTTTGCCTGCCCTCGACACTGGCACCCTCTATGAAAAGAGCGCTTTCCTTTTAGACTGTTTGGTGAAAAAAAAATATATACGCACACACACACATATATATATATATTCACTGAAAAAACCATAGGTTTCACACACGTTATAGTTAGGAATTAGCATTTAAAAAACCTTGCAAATTCACTGAAAAAACCATAGGTTTCACACATGTTATAGTTAGCGGAAATTTTACTGATAAAAAACCAATGAAATTCCCCCGTTATAGTTAGTGCAGGCAACTATAACTCACGCGACCGCAATCCTCTGCTGATGCTAATACTGTATTTAGACACTTATTTGCCCATGTCTTCTTCCATACATTTTTAGCTATACATATATTACAAATATTTTTTTTATAAAGACACATATGTCATCAGCAGAAGATTGCGGTCGCGTGAGTTATAGTTGCCAGCACTAACTATAACGGGGCAATTTCATTGGTTTTTTATCAGTAAAATTTCCGCTAACTATAACATGTGTGAAACCTATGGTTTTTTCAGTGAATTTGCAAGGTTTTTTAAATGCGAATTCCTAACTATAACGTGTGTGAAACCTATGGTTTTTTCAGTGAATTTGTACGGTTTTTTAAATGCTAAGTTACTTTACGCCATTCGAGGCGTGCGCGCCCACTTAACGCAGTGCGTTCCGTGCACGGTTTTTATCAACTTTAATAAGCCCTGTACATTTGGTGGCCTTCGGCCACCAAAAGCACAGGGGGTGGGGTCAATGTGGATAGTGTTTTTTTTATTTCGATTTTATAATTTCATGTTGCCAAAATATAGTTTTTTTACTGTTGTAATAAGCCCTGTACATTTGGTGGCCTACGGCCACCAAAAGCACAGGGGGTGGGGTAAGTGTGGATAGTGTTTTTTTTATTTCTATTTTTTACCGTACGCTTACGGTAAGCGTACTCGGCGAAATTGCCGAAAAAAAAATAAAACCGTTTTTGCTCTTGGGGGATGTTTGGGGACTCCCTCAACATGACTATGTGGGAGGGAGTTGTCAAAACAGCCCCGTAACATGTTTTTGGGCATCATGTTTGATAAATAACACTCAGTGCGAGAGACAAAATGGCGGACGCCGCTTCCTGGTTTCGGCCGATTCGAATGTTTACTAAGATCTAAGAGCCAATCAGAATCGCGCTAGCGCACGCCACCGTACGCGTACGGTAAGCGTACGGTAAGCGTACCGTAAGCGGGCTCAGATATATATATTGATTTAAAGGCTATTTTCTCAGAATCTACTGAACAGATTTACACCAAACCTACAAAAGGCACTTCCTTGACATAGGGACTACCTCTCTGCCAAATTTCTAGTAATTCTGTTCAGCCGTTCGGGCTGTAGCTCTGTCTAAAGGTCCTATGGAAAAATGCATGGGAAAAACGCGTTTTGGGACCCCCCTTTTATCTCAGCCCCCGCTTGACGAATCCCCCCCGAGACTTTCAGGGTAGGAGCGGAGCGTAGCGCCCCACCTATTTTGAGAAATTCGCGAGGATTCATCGACCGGCGCCAAAGTTATTCAAAATAGAATGTTGCGGATTTCCTATGGAAAAGGGGTCCTAACTATAACTACCTACTGGCGACCGCCAGTAGGTAATTAGTGTGTGCACACACTCTTATGTATATATGTATATATATATGTGTTTGGTTGTGAGTGTGAGAGAAACACCTATACTGGGAGCTCCCTTGTGTCTGGACAAAGCTATACCTCTCTGGAGAGCTCTAATAAGAGCTAAACATGTGTCAAGGGTGGCTTTTATTCAACTCAAAGCTGTGATACAGTGCCTGGAGTGGTAAAACGCTTTTGGTATTTTTTAGCTCGGCATGGACGGCACTAGCTAATTCTGTGTTTAAAGACTTTGCTGTAAAAAGATTTCGGGCCTGATTACGAGTCCACGGTGGCGGTGTGGCTACTGGCCGCTCGAATGCCGTATGACAAGTTTGGCGGTTGGACCGCTGTAGGACCGCTCCTAACGTGGTGATCCACAATCCCTGGCAGTCTTGCAGCGGTCTAATGCCCACCAATATATTGGAGGTGCTGCTGTGGCACAGCCAAGCATATTACAAGTATCTCACCAGTACAGTTTTCATGGCAGTGAGCCCGCCATGAAAAGTGTGGTGGTGAGGAAACTAAGGGGGCCCTACAGGGTCCCCTGTTGCCTCTGGGTCAGGTGATGCATGCATGTTTGTATGCACCCAGTGTTCCATCACAGCATGGACTTCACAGTCCATGCCATGCTGGAACGCTCTGTGGTGTTCCCACAGAGCTTCCTTTCTAAGGCTCACATACGAGCCTTTGAAAGGCACTGCCATGGGCCAGCCACTGCAGAATTGCCTGACCTGTATTCCAATCAGAATATGGTGGGTGGCCAGACTACGGGTTTGGCAGTCTTGGAGCAAGGAGCTGGCGTGGCCCTTAGTCACTTTCTAGCTTGGAGAGGATGGAACTGTGCAAATCCAATGCTTAATAACTTTGCAAGAAAAATTGACATTTGAGGTGAGCAGATTCGGTGGTGTAGAGTGCTCCATAAAAAAAGAAGCTACCCTCCATGTAAACTTGGGAACTACCCAGAGTTCCCTTCTTTTTTTTTTGCATAATTTAGACGGCACTCTAATCCTGAAACGCTAAAGATATATACATATGTGTGCACACACAAACATATTAATGGATAGATATATACATTTATGTGTGTGTGTTCTTTTTATTTTGTGAGAACCCCCTTTTTTTGTTCCTTTCTTCCCTTTACCTCTACCCGCTTCCTAAACCCTCAAATCACCATTACCTCCCTTTACCTCTACCCACCCCTAGAACCAAAATATGTTCTTCTCTCCCTTTACCTCCACCCACCTTTAAACCCTAAAATCATCCTTACCTCCCTTTATCTCCACGTGCACATAAAACATTATTTTATTTACAAACATATTTACCTGTGTAATAAGTACTTTGTGACAAATGTAGAAATACTTACCTGTGTTGCAAATGGATGCATGTAATGGATGCGTAGTAAAGGCTGGTTCATTGTTTATATTCTGTTAAATATGTGTTATATTACATTTTGTTAATTCATTTTAGTCCTTATCATATTCTTTCGGAATATGTGATATTCATTACAATATGTAATGTTATTTTGAAGCAAATCAACACAAGTTCTTTGCAAGCCATATTCATTTAAATAGGGGTCATATTCATTTAAACATGGCTTGTGTTGCTTTCGATATATGCTTTATTCATTTCAAAGCACACTACATTTATCTCACATAGTTTCATATTCATTTAAAGAATGCCATATTCATTTTAATGAATGTCATATTCATTTTGCTGTGGCCATATTAATTTCAACAGGTGTCATATTCATTTCAAAGTGTTTCATATTCATCTTATCATGTGTAGTATTCCTTTCAATGAATGTCATATTCATTTCAATGCTTGTCATATTCACTTTAACACCTGTCATAATAATTTAAACGTGTCGTATCCATTTCAACATAGGTCATATTCATTTCAATACATGCAATACTCATTTTGATGTATATCATATTAATTTCAAAACATAACATATTCATTTTTAAAAGTTTCATTTTAATTTCACTAATAGTCATATTCATTTTACAGCATGTTGAATTAATTTAAATGGGGCTCATTTTTATTTCAATGTATGTCATGCTCATCCTAGCATATGTCATATTCCTTTCAATGGATGTCTCATTCATATTAACACATCTTTTTTTAATTTTAACATGAATCATATCCACTTCAACATGTATCTTAATCATGTCAATGTGTATCATATTACTTTCAAAGCAAGCTGTATTCATTTTGATAGCTGTCATGTTCATTTTAATGTTACTCGTATTCATTTTCAAACATGGTAAATTCATTTAAATGAAGCTCATATTCATTTCAACTCATTTCATAGTAATTTCAACATGTGTTCTATTTATTTCAATGGATGTCATATTCATATTAACACTTGTCATATTCATTGTAAGATGCAACTTATCCATTTTAACATATATCGTATTCATTTGAATATGTATCATATTCATTTCAATGCATGGCATATTAATTTTGACAAATGTCATGAAAATTTCAGCTTTATTCATACTCATTTTAAGGCATGTCAAATTCATTTAAATGGGGCTCATATTCATTTCAACACAAGCCATATTCATTTGAAATCATCTCCTATTCACTTCTGTATATCTCATGTTCATTGCAATTTAGGTACTATTCATTTCAACTCAAGTCATCTTCATTGAAACATGTGTTATGTAAATTTTCAGTATATGTTATATTAATTTCAATGTGCATTATATTCTTTTCAGAATATAATATATGAATTTCAGTAACATATTTATTTCAATCTGTCATATTAATTTCAATGTATGTCATATTCCTCTTTGCATATGTCAGTCATTTCAAGGAATGCCCCATTCTTTTTTATGCATATTGTATTTTTTTCACTGATTGCTATATTGTTTATAGTGAGGGCCATATTAATTTCAGTATCATTGATGTATATTTCAGTATATCTCTTATTCAATTAGGAGTGTGTGGTATTCATTTTAATCACTAAGTAGTAAATTCACTCTGCCAGGTTTCATATTTGTTTTTGCTCAAGTCAGACTCACTCTGTCAGGTATCATATTTATTTTGACGCATATTACATTCATTCTGGTATTTGTCATATTCATTTTGCATCACTTCATGCATTTCAGAAGGTGTCTTATATGTGGATCTGTAATTTTGTCATGAACGGCTTCCCATAATATGCTTTGCACCAGGTTGGCAGTTGTAACTTGGAAAACAAACCTTGTAGAATCCTGTGGGGGGCACCAGAGAACCACTTTTGAAACAAGACGTCCTATATGTTGCCAATTTATGCTAAAACATTTTACTAGAGGCAAGAAACATGGCATGTATATTTATTTCTTTTGTGGTAATGATTCTAAATGCACAAATACTGAATCACAAAAGGCATACTTGCTTCTGTAAAGTCTTAGCATCCACATTGATAGGAGACTCACTGAGGTCGCCAGATTCACAAAAGGAAACAGTGCAAACTACATGTGTAATGGTGTAAGCTGACTTAGACTGGGGCCAATTCCCCAAAAAGCTTTAGCAAGGTCCCCCAGCACAAGCAAATGCAATCAATACAAGATATGTAATGTTAATGTGGACAATCTTTGTTTTCTTATTTTTCTTCTTTTATTTTATTCTTATGTTCGGTTGTTAGGTTGCTTAGCCGACACGTGTTTCGTATTCCTGAGAATTGAGTAACCCATAAAATAGTGTAGCCCCATTAGACTAAGAGTACGTCGTAAACAAAATCAGGGTGTCCTTATATATAGAGATGATGCCCTTTAGACATCCTGAGTACGGGAAATCATCCACGTCAGTGCTTTAAATGGGAAAAAATAAGTGCAGGTACTCATTAAAATAAGTTAGAGGTGTGGCAAATGGGCGGGGCTAGGGGCGGGGCTAAGGGCAAGATATGATGATACATAATGACTTCTGTATCAGTTGCAGCACATATCAAAACGCATGAGAAACGTGTTTATGTAAACAAATCAGGTTAACTCATTACACAAAATGAAAGCCAAACAGGATGATATGTTAACATGTCCTTGTTTTGTCATATTTGCTGCTGGTCCTTAATACCATATGTTATTTGTTGTTGTTTGGCACAATGCTATAAATTCTCAAGCGTGCACACACACTGAGCGAAACAAGCTGAGATGAACACAAAAGCATTCCACCCATTCCCTTTAAAATATCTCCTGAGAGTGTCCTGATTCTCTCCCTCTTTCTCTCACACAAAAATAGGCACACACAGGTCGGCAAGCACACAGACATATATGTATGTATAAACTATTATTAAAGTTAACAAGAAATGCACAGGATTTTAGTCTGTACACAAATTTGTGTTAAAATACCTTTTCAAAGCCCATTCATGATTTCAGAACTCAACAAATATCTGGTATTTTTATGTGAAAAAAGTGGCAATCCTAACTTCACCTGTCACCTCACTTCTATACATTCATCCCTCCCCCTTCCTTCTATGTTCATCTTAACTTACCCTCAACCAAATCCATTTCCCAGTTGTCCTGGAGCTCATTCCTGGAGTGCTGCAGCATTCCACGCTGTTCATTTCTCTATGGGAAGGGCTAACTTTACACCCATGGAGCCAGGACCCAGGCCCGTCACTGTTATCGTGCAAAGGCAGCAATCAGTGATGAAAAAAAAACGGCTTTGGGGAAGGTAGAGGATTGTGTGACGCTGACGCACACTTTAGTACAGCCAGTGCATTTCCCTAAGTGGGACAGGATTACTGACTGGCAGCCCCAGCCAATTTCACAGGCCTGATGGAGGAAGGGAAGGGGGGGGCTTAACACTTTAAGCCTAATAGCCATTGCGCACCTGATCGACAGTGCAGGGTCTGTCTAGACCCTGTCCTGTTGATCACAGCATGATGCAAGGCAAGCCCTCTCAGACCCCTGCAGTCTGGGGCCATTCAAGTGAGAGCTGCTGTAATCTCCAGCAGTGATTGTGCAAAAGGCCACTGAGGGGCTCAGTGTCTTGCAAGCTCCTCGTAAGCAGGGCGGCATCTGCCCTGAGCTGAAAGAGATAAGTAACCTGAGCCTGCTATACTCTCAATCAGGGTACCGGTACTCTCCCTGACCTAAGAAAAGTGCCAGTACTGAGGGCCAGAAAATTCGGAAGTGCCGGTACTCAGTACCAGTGAGTACCGGCCAATTTAAAGCACTGATCCACGTGTATCTCCGGTCCGGTATGTGTTGATGGCGTACTCGCATCGGAACTTCACTACAAAACACACATACCGGACCGGAGACACGCGTGGATCATTTCGCGTACTCGTGATGTCTAAAGGTCATCATCTTTATATACATAAGGACGCCCTGATTTTGTTTACAACATACTCTGTCTAATGGGACAGCTGTTCCGGTACACATGTGGTATATTCTCCATATTTGGGGTTCCGTCTTAGTTGTAGGAAGATGGGTGGATCCTATCCGAAAGACGGGCACATTCAAGGAGTTCAAAATGTTTGCCGGGGTTTTGAAGGAAGAAAGTTGAAATCATGTTTATAATGTTAAAAAATGATGTCATCCAATATGCATTTTTTTGATTTTAGCGTTTATTTAGCGTGGGTGAATTGGTTCACAAACAAAGGAAGAAACAAACAGCCGACACGTGTTTTGCCTGTGGGGCCTAGTTGGTGTTACAGCGCAAGGACAAGATTTACATATTCTCCTTATGTCACAGATTCTTATTCACAACAGCTCATTCATACACTCATTCATTGGTGGGGCCCTTAACACCAACACACTCGTCATTCAACCAAACTCACTCAACTCTGTACACAGGAGAATAAGGCGTTGGACATGTGGGTACCTTATTATCTATCAGGATTAAATTGCATTTACATTATATACATATTCTAAATACATTTCAGAATCCTGACCTTAACATCAAGGCACTCCACCACTTGGTTGATGGACCAATTAGTTGGACTGGTTGATGGTGAATTAGAACCAGCTAAGACACAATTACAGCCTAGGAAACATTTGATATTTTCTGTAATTAATTTAAGAACCACAAACTCATTTCTTATTAATTCAACATTTTGTTTATCTTATTAATTAAACTCTTAAATTGTCATTTATTACCTGAAGCTCGTCATTTGATCAGTACATTTATTAAAGAAAAATATGAACATTCAGAAATTTCTCTTAGACATAGATTTTCAAGGAAAGGTACACTTAAATATTTACCAATTTAAGGTTGATGAAAGGTTCAAAACAAACAGGAAGTTATCAGCATTCCCAAATGAGGCTCCCTCGAACGGACAGTCCAGTCCTCGCCAAAGGATCAAACCGGCGTACAAAATACAGGATACAGCTTAGAAAAGTTGAGAATTTCAGCAAAGTCCGAACATCAATACGGAGCATGGACCAATTTCACACTCAGACTGATAGCATAGAATTTAGGAAACACAAAGAAATAACCCAAAAATACATGCAGCCACGACCGTGACCCACTAACCGAACGCTGCAGCAACCAACCCTTCCAACTCCTACGACTCTGACACCCCTACTGATTGATGAGAGGGTTTTATATATCCTTTCGTTGCATTACTTCATTTTAGATATAGAAACATTAGGGCAGACCAAGGGGCCTGTATTTTTTTTTTCCCGTACGACTCGTATCCGTATTTTTTTCTGTATGAATTGTACAAGTAACGTCCAACCCGTGAAGTACGATTCGTACGGGAAAAAGTACATACGGATCAGCCCTATCCATACGAATTAGATTGGGAAAAGTTGTACGAGACGTACCCGGACACTTTTCCGTACGAATCGTAAAAATGCAGTCCTACCGTACTAGTACGATCCGGACCGGTTTTCCGATTTATGATTCGTACGGAAAACGTCCGTCCCGTACACGGGGAATGACTTGTACATATGCAATGTCTGTGTACGCACCGTACATAAGCGATGGCGGTGTACGCACCGTACATAGCAATGGGGTTGTACGCACCGTACATAGCAATGGGGGTGTACGCACCGTACATAGCGATGGGGGTGTTCGCACCGTACATAGCAATGGGGTTGTACGCACCGTACATAGCAATGGGGTTGTACGCACCGTACATAGCAATGGGGGTGTACGCACCGTACATAGCAATGGGGGTGTTCGCACCGTACATAAGCGATGGCGGGGTACGCACCGTACATAGCAATGGCGGTGTACGCACCATACATAAGTGATGGCGGTGTACGCCCCGTACATACACAAAGCATGGGGGTGTGTGTCTGTACGACTCGTACCCCTGCACCGTACTGAACCACGGACACTGTAAAACAGCACAAGGAGGGTCTATTCGACTCGCACAACACCACAAAACATGTCTACACTGCACAAGAAATGGAAAGGACTGACCTGGACACATCCAAACAGGCAAACAGAGGGGCAAACTCACAACCACCCCTTATAACACACCCACCAAAAATTCAAACTGAGCCACACCCACAAATGGACCAATAAAAAGGGCCCACACACACAAACCATGAGCCTTTGCAACAGACTCACTGCAGCTACAGAGCACAACAACAGCACCCATCCACCTTAACATATACACCTTCACACAACCTCCTTCATACATACCCCCTCTACACATTCACACCCACACAGTCACATTCAGACCCACACACCCACAACCATCCACACCCTCACCCTACACCATGCCCACAGACAAGAATCCAAAGTTCACAAGGGAGGAGCTGGAGATCCTTGTCAATGAAGTCATCAGAGTCGAGCCACAGCTGTTTGGAACATTGGTCAGACAGACCAGCATAGCTGAAAAATCACGCCTGTGGCAGAGGATTGTCGATAGGGTGAATGCTGTTGCACCCATCAGAAGTACCAAGAATGAATGCCAAGCCAGGTGGTACGATCTGCGGAGGGCGGTCAAGCGCAAAATGAATGAGGACTACGCCAAGAGCAACATCACTGGAGGTGGTGCGCCCCGCAGACCAGTACATTACCATCCCTGGGAGGAGAAGGTGATGGCCATGCTTCCGCCGGTGGGAGTACATGGACTCCAAGGAGTTGCAGAGCCTGGTGAGTACACAAACAACTTGCGTAACATGGGGGTAATGGCATCCACACCCCAACTACATCAAATGCACGCAACTACCCCCAAGCCATCACTGGCCAGAACCACAGTCAAAAACTACGCTAATGCCAATAACATGTATATGCCCCATTGAGAAAGCAAGGCCATGCTATGTCCCATGCTACATGAAGCACCAACCCAAGAATGGATGTCTGGTATGCTGGGAGGGTGGGCGGCACAAAACGCATGTTTGAATCATAAATCAAACACCATTGCCCTCATCCCATATGGCCCAGCTACATACACATGCTCCATGCGCAATGCACAGGGATTGGGAAAGTACTGACAAGATAGCTCACACTTGGCCCTGGTATAGGCAGCACAAGGCCCGCCTGTGACCAGTGCAAACACAAACACCAAGACAACAAGGTCAGATATCTAGGACAAGAACTCACACTCACTGTCATGGCAGCATGCTCCATGGGGGGACAGCTACATCACCTGGGAGCCCCAGGGCCAAATCACACTACACCCACCAGCAGGCCCTGTCACACACACCCCTTACACAAGCAGACACCAAAAGGACACGCAATGGATTTACCCACTGTCACAATGGACATGCAACACAACAAGACCAATACATAGCCGAAGAAGCATCCAAGCCACAAATCGACATGTCAAAGACTCAGGAGAACATATCAAACTGTCCCCCGCAACATACTCATCCACAAGTGAACATTGAGGAGAATGCTAGGCACATACAACTACCTGGAGGAACAGTGCCAACTTGAATGTGTATGAAACATGCATCTTGCATGAAACAGCATTAACATTGTCTGTCTCTCATACACAGGGCAACGTGATGAATATCCCCCCCCAACAATGGGGGGAAAGAATCACAGTCACAGGAGGAACCTGATCCCACCGGCAGCGACGCCTCTCAACACTCCGCGGATGACCCCGACCGACCTGGACCCTCTGGTGTCCAAGCCCCTGCAGAACCTGGTTCAGGAACATCTGTGCCAACCACCACCCCCATTCCTGCCACATCCCAGGAGACACCGAGGAGCCCTGCCCGCAGTGAACAACTGAACCAGTCTGATCAGGAGGGACAAGGTGCGGCGGGCACCCAGGAGGAGGCAGACAACACCGCCACTGCCATCCCTCAGGGGTCCCGTAGACCCGATGTGCCCACAACGGCAGGCCAGGCTCGTGTGGGCAGGGGTGGTGGGAGTGGAGGACGGCGGAGGCGAAAACCTGACCAGCCAGATGAAGGGACCGGTATGTCAAACATCCACAACATCATGGAGGCATACCGGCGTGACACCAGGGAGTTCAGCCAGGTAGTGGTGACCCTCACAGAGATCAAGAACCAGCAGGCCAAGCAACACGCCAGTCAACAAGAACACCAAGGACGGATGGAGGCAAGACTGGCTGAGCTCCTGCCGGTGCAAAGGGACATAAGCCATTCACTCCGTCGGATCGCCGACAACATGGCCAACCCTCCCTGTGCCACCAGGCGCAGACCACCACATGGAGGGAGGAGGAGGAGGATTCGTCCGACGGAGCGTCCCAAGCATCGTCAAGGCCTGCATCTGAGGGTCCCCCAAGGAAGGTGGGTCGCCCACGGAAAAGACCATGAGAGGCAGCGACCCATCCACATCTCCCAGGTCACCTGGCCTGGCACCTGGCCTTCATGTGCGACAGCATCACCTCATTGACTGACATCATCTGCCACATGGACTTGCTGGTCACAGTCTGACCAATGATGCCAAACACTGTGGTCTGGACTCTGATGACTTCAAATGCCAAGGATCCCATCTCCCCCTGTGAACTTTGGATTCTATGGTCCCTGCATAGCACCTTTTTCTGTGCACAAATCACGCCCCAGAGCTATAAATAAAAAATTAAGACATGACATTTTATGTTGCATTCATTTAGCATGAGTCCACAACATACGTGTGGGGATATGTCAAAGTATGCCTGAGTGTGGAACAAACTCCAGCTATCCATACACTTGGATCTGAGTCCGGTTGAGGACACACATGGGTTACAATGTTTCACAAAATACAGACATGGAGCCCAATACTCACCCGTGATGGCCTCAAGCTGCTGAGGGGTTGCTTGCAATACTGCTCAGACAGACCAATTTGGAAGAGTATCATGAAGGTGTAGAGGTCATGGGTCATGTTGACTTGCCCGGGGAGGGAGTCCCAGGTCTGTTTGGCGAGGTGGGAGAACTATCTCCTGCATGCAGTTTTTATGTGGATGTGATGAATGGTGGCTAGGGCAAGGTGGGCTGCATGGAGTTGGGCCAACGGGGTGTTGGATGACAGACATCCAAGGTCGGTGTTGGGTCTGAAGTTGTGGACTGCCTCCTTAGTGTGGTTGAGGAGTCTGAAGGTGATCCTGCAGCACACAGTGAGCCATTGTACCTATCTCAGGTGGACGGTGATGGGGCGGGGGATGTTGCAGATGAGGTGTGCGGATGCACCCTGGATGTGGACAACTCCTGCAGTTTTGCTGTTGTTCTCCGTAGAGGCCGGTGCTGTAGTTGAGCCAGCTGGTGTCGTGGACCAGGGGGACGGTCTGTCTTGCCTTGGTGTGGATCCATCTGTGGGTCATTTGCAGCATGTGGAGGGTGTTGCAGCATGAGGTACAGATGGTGGTGAGTTGCATGGTAATTGTGAGCGATGGGTCCATGATGAACACCAACTTGCGTGCGTGGCCACTGGGTGCTGGTGTGGTGCACAGACCAGTGGGACACAAGGAGTTGACCCAGCTGTAAGGGGACAATCCTCAGATGATGACCTCTGTCCTGTCCAAGTCCAGCCTCAGGTGGCTGATGTTCAGCCATTCCTCAACGGATCTCATGCCTTCTTGAAGTTTGGATCTGGCAATGGCTGGGTCTTTGGTGAGTTTGAGGAGCAGCTGGGTGTCAATGGCATACGAGATGATGATGAGGTCGTGTGCGCATGTGATGGTGGAGAGGGGGGTCATGGAGACATTGAAGATCGTCACGCTGAGAGAAGAGCCCTGTGGCATGGGCCAGATGACCCCAGTGTACTACATGTTGCAGGGTGGAGGCAGACTCCCTGGGCCTTGCTGGTGAGCGACTTTCTGATTTAACCCTGGGCCCTCCTCTGGATACCAGTGTTGGAGATGTGTGATAGCACATGGTGTAGAATGCCATTGAGAGGTCAAGGGTGGTGGCCTCACCATTGTCGAGCATGGCAAAGTTGTCGTTGGTGGTGGCAATGCTGACGGTTGCAGTGGTGTGATTACTGTGGAAGATGGTCTGGTGCCGGTTGCCTGTAGATGGTTGCATGGAGGAAAATTGTCATTTGCTTGTTGAGTGTCTTCCTGATGGCATATGCTGGGTAGGGAAGCAGGGTGATGTACCAGGAGATCCTGCGGTACTGCCGTCCGTTGTTTAAGAAGGGCCTGGGTCTCTGCATGCCTCCTGCACCCATGGACTGTGGCAAACTCAAAGGAGACATTCAGGACGCGCTGGACGTGGGCTTCAAGGATGTGGAATGATGTGGTTTAGATGTTGTGTGGGAAGGGGCCTGATGGAGAGCCAGAGTGTATGTTGCACATGAGCCAGGTTGTGTCATTGCTGCTGATGGGAGTCCATAACCTGATGGGGGTTTGTCCTGCGGATAATAGTGCTGTCTGCCTCTGGGTGCCAAGGCTGTCGTGTATGCCCATGAACTTGCAGTGGTACAAAGTTACAAGGGATGTGATCTGCCTTGCAAGGGTGGGGTGTCTTGGATGGAGATCTGCTTTCAGTTCACTCACAATGCTGAAGAGCTCCTTGATGTCGTGTGTTTGGGTGTCTCTGCACTATCTGAAGGATCTCCACTTGTCCTTGCTGATGATATGGTGATGGCTGTGTGTGGTGTTTACCAGGGCTGTAAGGCAAATGATGGCTCTTTGTGTTGCAAGGATTGCACAAGAGTCCGGCTAAGTCTGTAGAGTCCAGTAGGTCTGCCTTGTCCCAGGTGCCTTAACTGTTGTTGTGCTTCACAGGAAAGTCCGTCAATGTGGCAAGATTGTTGGATCAGTTGCTGAGCCAGTGCGTGAGGTTGCAGGGTATGGCGGGGGTGTTGTTTTGAGTGTCCCATACAGCTTGTCTGTGGTGACTTACATCAATCATCTTTGGGGGATCGATAGCGGGGTGTGGGGCAGTGTGTTGCTTGTCGGAGACGTGGATTCAAATGTTGATGGACCAATGATGGATGGTGGTGTGGTTCCCCTCCAGCAAGAAGTTACTGGCCCCCAGCCACATGTAGCCCGTGGAGGTGAGGGCGTGCGTGCAGATGTACGTGTTGATGGCGTAGCGGAATAGTGGTTGTAGGCCTGCAGATCTGTGGAGGAGTGTTACACTGAGGGTTTCCATGGATTGCTGTAAACCCGGATTTGTGACTCTGAGGGTGTACTTGTGAATAACTAGCAATTCATCCCCCGGGATTGGTGTTGCCGTCCCTGCGGGTGATCTTGTATCCGTCTGAGATGGCAATGAAGACGTCATGTGTTGTGGATGGTTTTGTCCAGGTTACTGTCATGAAGGTGATGTGTGGGGCTGTTGTGTTGAGGAGGTAACAGAGTCCAATGGCCTGCTGGTGGACGGAGCGGGTGTGGAGTAGGAGGCACATTACCTGGTTGTTCTGACAGGGTCTTGTAGGCTGGGCAGCGCTGTGTAGGCAGTTGGAGTAGCACACTCCGCATGCGAAGGTGTCGTGTGTGTGCTTAGGGGTTGCCTGATAGCAGGAGGATGATTGTCACGATGACATTGCTTGGAGAGTGGCTGCAGCATGAGCCTGTTGTGTGACGTGGGTCATGCAAAGACTAGAGGGTCGTGCACTGTGCATGTTGCAGGCGCAGACGTTCCTGCCTTTGGCACGGCGCTGGGGCTACAGTGGCACAGAAAAGCTGCTGCCTGCATTTCGAATGGGTGGAGGGGGAAGGGCAGAGCATTTTTGAGGCGTGGGGGATGCAGAATCAGGGCACTCGGTGGGGCGGTGCCGCAGGTGAGGCAGCAGCAGGCGGAAGGGGTTAGAAATTAGGCAAAAAGTAGCACACAAAGACAAGGTCTGAAAGGCACAGTGCAACAGGTGTATGTAAAGGAAGGAGTGTCAGGTTACTCATGGGTCACTACGAGAAAATGTATGAACAATCACCATAAATTACAGCCACTGGATCAGGCAACAAAATGCGGAGATGTGCAAAGGAGACACACCATCAGCAGGCGTTCACGTCCCGCTGTGGAGAGCAACCTGCACAAATACATACCCAACCACGTACTTCATGCACAATAGAGATCATTAGCCATAAAGCACTGCATGCATGTTGCCAAAGTACACATACACACAGATGCTCAATCTTTGAAAATTATGCCATAGATGACGCATGCAAACTGTCAAGAGAGCTGCAGTGACAGAGATGAGGCACTTTGGATTGTGCTGAACACCTTTATTCCACATACACACACAAAGGGATATGCATCCATATTAACAGACTCACAGGTCAGTTGACAGAACATGTGGGACATACGCTGGACACCCCCTTCACTACACGGATGATGTAAATCCCAATGAACTGGCACACAAGTTAAGGGGATGAGCCAAACACATCCTGCTGCACACGGAGAGGCTGCAATTCCCCATGGAGCCTGTTGTTGTGATGTCCCCCACTATGTCCACCCGTAGCATCTGCAATGTTTCAGAGGCAAGGTTTACACACATTGATGCCTTCATCAGACGCCACACTCCACTACAGATGACTGTCAAGAAGGGTGACTATCATGTCATGGGAGTGATGCTACATGTTATATGCTCCATGTTGAGAAGACATGTATGCATGGTACCACAACATGCACAGAAGCAGTCCCCACACATTCCAAACCCGTACCACCACAAAAAATCCGTGCTGCAAACCTTACCAAGACTGACCTTTCCACATGTCCGTGCATGGAACGCTGATTCAGCACACGTTGCAATCCTCATGAGGAATAGCAGGAGGACAACGATGACACGAGCAGACAACAGGCCCAAAATACCTGGGAATAACAGACACACAAGAAGTCACCTAAAACAATTATCACCGCACACATGGACATTTACCAAACATGAACTATGTTTGACACATGTAAATTGCAAATAAAGTCTCTCCGCAAAACTGTGTGGCATGACATCACTCGAGTGACACATCAGAACACACATCCAAGTCACTTTGCATTCAGTCAGCTGGACACACACATTGCAACACATGCCGCTCAATGCTACAAGCATGCACACTCATACCCAGTGACTCACCATTATGAGAAGAAGTTGTATATGAGCTGACTCCGGATATCATCCTCCTCCTCCTCCTCCTCCTCCCCCTCCTCATCACTAGCCTCGTGAGCAAGCCCTTGATCCTCCACGGGTGGATGTTCCTGCTCATCCGGATCCAGGATGAGTGGCACTGCTTTCTCAACTGCCATGTTGTGCAGCATGCAGCACACGAGGAAGATTCGGCAGACCTTCTCCAGGGCATAAGGGAGGGACCCGCCTGTCTTGTCCAGGCACCGGAATTGGCTCTTCAGGAGGCCAAACGTCGTCTCAATCACTCGCCTGGTCTGCCCGTGTGCATTGTTGTACCTGTGATCTGCAGCTGTTCTTGGGTTGCGGAGAGGTGTCATTAGCCATGGCATGTTGGGATATCCAGAGTCCCCTATATGGAAACATCATGTAAAAAGTGGGTCAGGAGATGCCGTAAGAGCCAAAGATACCGCAACACACAGGACAAACCGAGTATACCCACCAACAAGACATGCTCGTTCGTTGTGCAGCCGCAGCATCATTTGTGGCACCCTGCTACGCCTCATGATGTAGGCATCGTGTGCTGATCCTGGAAAACGTGCACAGACATGGGAAATCAGCATGTTAGCAAGACACACCACAAGGGCATTTATCGAGTGGTAATGTTTTCTATTGCGATAGACTTGTTCCTGTGCCTGTGGTGGTACCAAAGCCACATGTGTACCATCAATGGACCCAATGACATGGGGCATCCCTCCCAGGGCATAGAAATCACCCTTGACATCTGTCAACTCCTCAGGTGTAGGAAATGTGATGAATTCATCAAGGTGCTCCAACATGGCTGCTAAAACATCACGCAGGACACGGCTGAACATTGTCTGTGACATGCCACCAACATCAGCTATGGTGAATTGTAACGTATCTGTGGCAAACAAATGTAGGGCTGCGATCACCTTCATCTTTGGGGTCAGTGCAGTAGGATACCTGTGTCGCGGTTGGAGGTGTGGTGCCAGCCTGTCGGTCAAGTCCTCAATCAACTGTTGAGTGAATCTGTAACGTCGGATGCAGGCACGTTCCCTCATGGCACCCAAGTCTGGCATTGGTCTTGGGACAGGCGGTGCCCTGCAAGACATTGTTTGTAAGAATGAAGATTGAGAGTCTGCCAATATCAATGTCGATGAACATAGCACATGCTACACTGCTAATACACATCAGGTAACTATGGAGTCGGGTGTGTGCAATACATACAGGACACATATGCCAGCTTGCTGGCACTCCTACAAAAAACCAGATACACCTGTTGATTGTCAAGTCTACATGACATGCCCTGAAATGATTTGGGGTCCAGTCTGAGTGAAAAGCCACAGATATCACCGGAGTGACACATAACCACATAGCTGCATTGGAAGGATGTCATCTCATCCAGACAGCCGACTGAAAGGCACACGCACAGGTCATATGGAATGTCAAATGTACATATCAAACACAGTGCGATGAAGGGGTACACGTGACAACACAAGGACACAGCCATTGAGACAACGCAGACATGTATGACTGGGAAAATATGATGTCCGATGCACACAGACCCGAAAGCCGTGTGAATCCACATGTGGCATGGTGTGCGTCGATGTGTTCCATGCCCATCTCCACACAGACCCCTGTTGGATGCACCAACAGCAGATGCAGTTGACGGGACACTGACATCAAGCTCATGGGAACACATGACACATACCTGACATAGTCCCAAAGGGGCACGCTGATCGTGACAGGTCAGTTGATAGTGTCCCTGTCCCTGGCATCAGGAGACAGGTGCGGGTGTTGATGACTGTGCCGTCCCACTGCTGCTGTGCATGACACAGTTGGACTACAGACACACATGTGGCAAGTGTAAAGGTGATGTGTGCCACATAGTGCCCCATCACACATGACATGTGTCCGCAGGTCATCACACATCAATTGTGCAACTAGATGAGATGACCTGGGCAATATCACTGGCTAACACACCTAGGGCCTGCACATGAAAGTATGCAATGACAAGTACTTGATGGACATCCTTGTGCGACTGGTAGCCCTCCATTCCTGGCATGTGTACGCCTGTATTACCATTGTAAGTGTGTGAAATGCGTACCCGTACGTGTACGCACTAGTAGTACACGTACGTGTACTACTATTGCGTACCCGTAAGGGGATCGCTATAGTAGTACACGTTCCTGTACGCACTAGTAGTACACGTACGTGTACTACTATTGCGATCCCCTTACGAGTACGCACTAGTAGTACACGTACGTGTACTACTAGTGCGTACAGGTACGTGTACTACTAGTGCGTACCCATAAGGGGATCGCAATAGTAGTACACGTACGTGTACTACTAGTGCGATCCCCTTACGGGAACGCACTAGTAGTACACATAC
This sequence comes from Triturus cristatus, assembly GCF_964204655.1. Taxonomy (NCBI): domain Eukaryota; kingdom Metazoa; phylum Chordata; class Amphibia; order Caudata; family Salamandridae; genus Triturus; species Triturus cristatus. Next base: position 157,082,461 of record NC_140579.1, read on the forward strand.
GTGTACTACTAGTGTGTACAGATAAGTGTACTACTATTGCGATCCCCTTATGAGTATGCACTAGTGGTACACGTACATGTACTAGTAGTGCGATCCCCTTACAGGTACGCACTAGTAGTACACGTACATGTACTACTGGTGCATACAGGTACGTGTACTACTAGTGCGTACAGGAACGTGTACTACTATTGCGATCCCCTTACGGGTACGCACTAGTAGTACAAGTACCTGTACGCACTAGTAGTACACGTACGTGTACTACTATTGCGATCCCCTTACGGGTACGCACTAGTAGTACACGTACGTGTACTACTAGTGCGTACCCGTAAGGGGATCGCAATAGTAGTACACGTACCTGTACGCACTAGTAGTACACGTACGTGTACTACTAGTGCGTACCCGTAAGGGGATCGCAATAGTAGTACACGTACCTTGTGTACTACTAGTGCGATCCCCTTACGGGTACGCACTAGTAGTACACGTACGTGTACTACTATTGCGATCCCCTTACTTGTCCGCACTAGTAGTACACGTACCTGTACGCACTAGTAGTACACGTACCTGTACGCACTAGTAGTACACGTACGTGTACTACTAGTGCGTACCCGTAAGGGGATCGGGATCGCACTAGTAGTATACGTACGTGTACTACTATTGCGATCCCCTTACGAGTACGCACTAGTAGTACACATACCTGTACGCACTAGTAGTACACGTACGTGTACTACTATTGCGATCCCCTTACGGGTACACACTAGTAGTACACGTACCTGTACGCACTAGTAGTACACGTACGTGTACTACTAGTGCGTACACGTACGGGTCAAACGCACTGTACAACAGGTGCCGTAGGGGTACGTGTGAAACGCACAGTACCTGTGTGTGGATTTCAAAATTACATAGGGGACACATAAGGGACACTTGTTAGGCCATAAATGCATGCTGGTTGTCTTGGATACCGAGTTTTCAGTTGAAATTTGTCCATCAGGTGTCCTGGAAAAGTCAGTTGGCCACAAAATACAATGTTGCAAAGTGGTTGTTGACTTGACATGATGCTCAAATTTTGAACGATGCAAATGCTGTCACTGGTGTAGGTTTAAAGGGATTGGAGTAAACGTACGATGCGAATGATTCAGACCAATCACTATGTACTCCTCAAAATGAATGCCCCTCAGCAAGACAGATATAAGGCAGCCAGAACCCATGAGAGGGCACTTGCCTGCACAACTCAAGAATCGACAACACTGCTGCTGTCTCTGCTTCCTCTGGCCATGTCACGTGCTGTCGAGAGGGCCCAGCCATTCACCCTGGAGGAGAATGGGGCCTTGCTGGACGTTCTCCTCCCACAGTACACCAGCCTGTGTGGGAGACCAGGGGAGGAGGTGAGTGCTGACTCCACTACCTTTGCCTATGCACCTGTTGTGTGACAGTCAATATAGTGTCCAGGTGGGACACACATGCAATGTTGTTTAGAGGGTGTCCCGGGGGGGGGGGGGGGGTCATGCTTATGGCTCTCATGCAGAGCATGATGTAGTTCCTGTGTGCACTCCTCACTTGCATAGTGCTTACAGTGACTTTCACTGGCAAATCCTTGGTGGCTTTTCTTCCTGTTGTCCTGAGGTGATTCAGTGGTCCCCCCGGTGTGACAGGTGACTGTACCCACACATGTGTATGAGTTGAGTGGACCTGTGGTGAGAGTGTCCAAATGATGTGTACGGCCTCGTGGACATTGATGTGTGTGAATGTTCCTTGTCATGTGGCTGAGTGTCTATGTGAAGTGTTGCACCACAGCTGCATGGTGGAGGCAACAGATCTACCCATCTGATGTGACAAGTAAGCCGTGCTTTGTGTCTGACTTGCAGAGCTAGCACGACACCTGTGACTCCCCACTGGCAAATGGCACATGTGCAGAGTGAGGGTTGTATCCGCTGTTGTCAATGACAGGCGAGTGATCTGTGCCTGGGTGTGTCTGTCTAGTCTGCTGAGGGTGCGTCAGTGGAGTGGGACATGTGACTGCTTGGCACGTGCTGGCCATCAGCCTGCTGTTGCATGTGCTGCACAGTGTGTGGCATGATCAGTGAGTGTGTTGCACCCCTCATGCCACATGTTGACTTTCAATGCCATGTAGTGCATTGGCGCTTGCACACACGGTTTTTTCTTGTTGTGGATGAGGCAATTCATGTCAGCATCCTATGCCCTGTTCAACATTTCTAAGATGTTCTAATGTGTGTCTCTGGGACATGGAGCCGGTGTATTGATGTTGTGTCACTTTGTCATCCTAACAGGTAACTGCCTACGAGAAGGGGGTGATCTGGAACAACGTCGTCAGGGCCGTGAGAACTGCGGGGGAGCGTAGTCGGCAGCTGCCACAGGTCCGCAAGAGGTGGCAGGACATCCGGTGCTGGACCCGGCGGATCGCCCGAGTCCAGCTGGGGCTCGACAGTCCTCGCCCCCACGGCGGCTGCCGACGCCTGACCCCCCACATGAGACGTGTCCTGGCGGTGGTCTTCCCTGACCTCGATAGGCAGTTACAGGAGAGACTGCAGCAAGGAGGGGGTAGGTACATGGCTTTTGGTCGTGTTATGTGTCGCCTGCTTTTGAAAGTGCTCTTTCGCATGAATACACTCCCAGAGTTGATATGTGCAGTGCATTTTCTGTTCCCCATTGTCACCTGGGGCTCTTTTTCATCCCTTCCCCTCCTTGACATGTGTCCCCTGGTCTGTGTGTAATCACATTTGCACATGGTCATCTAGGGTGCCAGTGAATCTAAGTGCACATAGCTTTCTGCATCATGTTGGAGGGTGGTCTGTGACTTGTGTTGGTACCTTGCCTGTGCCATGACCTGTTCACTATGTTGGGGGTCCATATTTGTTGTCACTGATGATGATTCTCAACATAGGAGTGTGAGCTTTCAACTGAACCCCCTTGCAGCATGCATGACCAATGTTGTGGCCTCGGACATGATGTGTATGAGTGGGAGATATGCATAGTGCCATGACGGTTGAACATGGTACAGTCAGCTCATTCCAGGACCACGGAGCAGTGTGCCCACTACAGTCCCCTGAGACACCCTGGCCTCCTAATCATGTGTGTCATCCAACACTGTGCGCATTCACTGTGGGTTCAGCATAGGTCTGCCTCTGTGGCATTGTTACCTGGCCTAGTTTGTATTTTTCAAATGTGTGCTACATGTGTCCACTGGACAGGGATACGCCATTTTGCTTGTGCATACTCACACTGGGCAGTGCCTGTGTGGCTATTCACAACAATCTGTTGATTGTTGTTTGTCACAAATATGTGTTGCCAGCCCCACGAGGTGATGTTGTGTCAATGAAGCAAGTTTTCAAGCACAGTTCTTGTAACCCTGAATAAGAGGTGTCACTTCTTGATCTGTATCAGTCACATTGACTCAGGTATGGGGGGGTGTGCAGGAGGGGCATACATGTGCAACCCTGATTTTTCATTGCCAGGTCTGACTTGTGTGTGAGAATTGGTTGTACAGAAAATCAACGTGCAGTGCCCCTGTGATGGTGGCCAGTGCTTAATGTTCGTGCTTTGCAGCCTGTGTCAGTTTTTTACAAACCTGTATCGTGCTCATACATTTTTTGCACCGGTGTGTGGTTCTGATGCAATGCAGTTTTGACTTTGTGTGCTGTCATCTGTGTGTACATTTCGGCTTGCCATGAGGGTGTCCCCACAGTACAGCTAGGCTTTTTTTCAAACCAATTGCAGGCCCATTAGCTTATGCATTGTCCTGGTTGTGGACATGTGTGCCACTCCAGATGACAGGCAGTAGGTCATATGTGTAGCCAACTGTGTAATCAGGTGACGGATAGCCATGTAACAAATGACATAATTCAAGTTGTTACTCTAAATAAATTGTACCTTGGCACTCACAGCACTTGTCAACAGTTCTTCATGTTTTAAATGTGGTAATTTGATGATTTGTGTTAAGAACAATGATGTGCCTGCATGAAAGATATCTCCTGAGGAAGTGCACACCAAATGGCATTTCCACTTTCATTGAACACACTGGCACCTTTTCAAAGAAGCCACTGTTAGAATTAATTGGTGTTGCAGATTCTCCATATACATGTTCCCACTGTGGTCTGGATTTTGTGAGACTCCTTTGTTGTTGGTGATACAAACTAACGAGTGTCAAGACATCAAGACCTCCGTGGGCACATGTATATGTACTTTCTGCAACACCATTTATTTCTAACTGTGGCTTCTTAGAAAAGGTGTCAGCTTCTTCAATGACAGGGTAAATGTACTTTTGTGTGCACTGCCTTGTGCGACATATTTCATCCAGGCACATGAGTGTTCTTTTCACGAGATGGCGAATTTCCACATTCAAAACATGTCGATTGTGTAAAGTATTGTGAGTCCCAAGGTAACCAAATTTTTTTGTTTTGTGTTCCAAAGTACTTCCAGGTCTCTGAGTGTGGTGACACCTTGAGTATTGAGGTGTGTTAGTTTACCTTGGGTGCACCACTACTTTTTCTTTCAGGGTAAACAAGAGGTGGCATGACTTAATTGTATTGCTGTGCTCACCGCTTCACAGACACTAGCTTCTCAGTGTATTTCTCATTCAAGTTGTGGCCTGGTGTGTTCTATTTTTCATGGTGTCCAAGTGGCATAGTGGGTCTACCAACTGGGCAGTACAGGGCAAACATATGTGCGGAGTAATGTAGCTGTTACTCATGATGCATTGCCGGATATGCACTGTGACCAATTGTTTTGTGCTCATGTGTCCGATGTATACAGGTGACTGATGCATTTTGGTTTCTTATCCTTCCCCACAGCATCATCAACCGAAAACGAGGGAGACACCAGCATGGACCTGGAGGAGGGACCCAGCGACAGTGCCACCAGTGCTGTGGAGTCCGCAGGAGCAAGTGGCACGGAGGGCGAGGGAAGTCAGTTGGAGGACCTGTCTGGAGGCGAGAGCAGCTACGACGCCGACGGGTCCGAGGCTGAACTCCCTGAGGAGGCGGAGGCTGCATCACCAAATGGCAGCATACCCACATCTGTCCCCGCTTCCTCCATTCCCATCTCCGCCCTCCCAGTTGCTCCCGTCCCTCCTGTCCTTGCAGCGTCCAACCATGTCTCCTTCGTGCCAGGCACCGCACCCTCTGCCCCTGTCACCCCTGCTGCCCTCAGTGAAGAGTCTGTGGACATACTGCGGGAGTTGCAGGTTGGGCAGGCATCGATGCGGAATGTCCTCCATGACCACACTAGACTGCTCACACAGGTGGTGTCGTTCATGGAGGGCATGTCAGCAATGATGTCTGACCAACGCAGGATTCTGCAGTCCATGGACTCTTCACTGACGGCAGCAGTTACTGCCCTGCAGCGCTCCGTCCCCCCCCCTACCCCAGACTCATCCACACTGCCCTCTCCCATGCCTGCCCAACGCACACCCAGACAGTCACGGGCACGCACCCCAACAGACCCATCCAGCACACCCACAAGTAAGGCACAGCGCACACATCCTGGCACACACACTCAGGGGGATGTAGGAACACCCACAAGCTCTGGGGGAAGACGACAGACACGCAGCCACAGTCATAGTCCGCAGTCCTCACAACCCAGTTCCTCCAAAACCACTCCCCTTAGCTCCCCTGTCAAACTGTCACCCAAGGACAGCTACATGGCTGGTCTGGCCCTCAGCCCCACTGTGACACCACCCCACAAGCGTGCGAGGAAGTCCCCGGGCAGGGGAGTTGAGTCCCCCCCATGTCCACCCCCACCCCAAAGACGCTGCACCCCATCCCTCGGCCACCACACCCTCCGTTGGCCCGGGGGTATCTTCAGGTGCAGGGGTTAGGATGGAGGCCCTAGCAGAAGTGTGCAGCGCCGTGTTCACCTCCACCTTTGACGCTGCCCCACCCCCTGTGGTGGAGACATCCACCCCTGCACCCACCACACCTACCCAACCCCCTCCTGTCCCTGCGGTGCCTGGTCCTGCCACAGATGATGCCCCCCCCCCCCCGGTCGACAAACCTTGAGGTTAGTTTGTGCAGGCAAGGTAGGGGTGGACGCGGTCCCCTACGTCCACCCTTGGACACGAGAAATGGACTGGCCATTGGCCTTTGTACATAGTCTTATTAATTTATTATTTTTCTGTGCTGAATAAAGCCTTTTCTTTTACTTTCAACACTATTGCATTTCAGGTACTTGATGTTGGTGATGAGGCTCATGAAGTTGGTGTTCTGGTAATGTGTTAGGGTTCTGAGATATGTTTTTGTATGATGGTCATGAGGTGGACCATGGTATCTGTGTGCCATCACAATGTCTGTGCAAATAATCATTGGTAGTGTGTGTTCATTTCCTTTGGAGACATTGTCCCAAGGAGTGTTCCTTCCTCTGTGGCACCTGACATCGTCCCTGCAAACAGTTGCACAATTGTTGTGCTGACCTGTGTCCACATTTCCTTTGTTGGTGACGGATCCCTTCAACAATGGCCATGCCTGCTCACCGTTGTCTCCTGCTGAATCGTCTGTGCCATCCTTGCTAGTCACTGTACTTGTGTTTTGGGTATGTAGGAATGGCATCCGGGACAAATTGTCCCTATTCAGCACTATGCATGTGTGTAATCACGGCCTAACACACAAATGGTACGTGTTATGCAGGGTATTTGGGCACCTGACTCACAATTGTGGGCATTGTATCTAGTGGCATTGAACCCTATTCCTTCCATGAGAGACAACATCTGGGTGGCTGGACCAGCACCTGGACATTCCTATCAGTCCTGAGATGTGCATTACAGTGTGTGTTCCCTTTGGCTATCTTAGTTTTGTATGCAGTTACATAACTATACAGTCTGTTGGCATGAAATCAGGGTGTGTATTGGGCTGCATCCGCCATGGGTGGGTATGCATGTGTTATATGTCCTCACTCCCACGTGTGGTGTGTCATGCAGAGTGTGAAAGACATCCATCCTCCTGGGAGTGTGACATTGCTGGGAGTCCTCTGCACCCACCCCTCATAAGTCTCTCCACTGCTGGTAGTGATATGCACCCACCCCCATATGTCTGTCCACTGCTGGGAGTCATATGCACCCACCCCCATATGTCTGGACGCTGCTGGTAGTGATATGCACCCACCCCTCATATGTCTGGACACTGCTGGGAGTCGTATGCACCCACCCCATATGTCTGGACACTGCTGGTAGTGATATGCACCCACCCCCATATGTCTGGACACTGCTGGTAGTGATATGCACCCACCCCTCATATCTCTGTCCACTGCTGGGAGTCATATGCACCCACCCCCATATGTCTGGACACTGCTGGTAGTGATATACACCCACCCCTCATAGCTCTGTCCACTGCTGGGAGTCATATGCACCCACCCACATATGTCTGGACACTGCTGGTAGTGATATGCACCCACCCCCATATGTCTGGACACTGCTGGGAGTCATATGCACCCACCCCCATATGTCTGGACACTGCTGGTAGTCATATGCACCCACCCCCTTATGTCTGGACACTGCTGGTAGTCATATGCACCCACCCCTCATATCTCTATCCACTGCTGGGAGTCATATGCACCCACCCCCATATGTCTGGACACTGTTGGTAGTGATATGCACCCACCCCTCATACCTCTGTCCACTGCTGGTAGTGATATGCACCCACCCCCATATGTCTGGACACTGCTGGTAGTCATATGCACCCACCCCCATATGTCTGGACACTGCTGGTAGTGATATGCACCCACCCCCATATGTCTGGACACTGCTGGTAGTGATATGCACCCACCCCCATATGTCTGGACACTGCTGGTAGTGATATGCACCCACCCCTCATATCTCTGTCCACTGCTCGGAGTCATATGCACCCACCCCCATATGTCTGGACACTGCTGGTAGTGATATGCACCCACCCCTCATATCTCTGTCAACTGCTGGGAGTCATATGCACCCACCCCCATATGTCTGGACACTGCTGGTAGTGATATGCACCCACCCCCATATGTCTGGACACTGCTGGTAGTGATATGCACCCACCCCTCATATCTCTGTCCACAGCTGGGAGTCATATGCACCTACTCCCATATGTCTGGACACTGCTGATAGTGATATGCACCCACCCCTCATATCTCTGTCCACTTCTGGTAGTGATATGCACCCACCCCATATGTCTGGACGCTGCTGGTAGTGATATGCACCCACCCCTCATATGTCTGGACACTGCTGGGAGTCGTATGCACCCACCCCCATATGTCTGGACACTGCTGGTAGTGATATGCACCCACCCCTCATATCTCTGTCCACTGCTCGGAGTCATATGCACCCACCCCCATATGTCTGGACACTGCTGGTAGTGATATGCACCCACCCCCATATGTCTGGACACTGCTGGTAGTGATATGCACCCACCCCTCATATCTCTGTCCACTGCTGGGAGTCATATGCACCCACCCCCATATGTCTGGACACTGCTGGTAGTGATATACACCCACCCCTCATAGCTCTGTCCACTGCTGGGAGTCATATGCACCCACCCACATATGTCTGGACACTGCTGGTAGTGATATGCACCCACCCCCATATGTCTGGACACTGCTGGGAGTCATATGCACCCACCCCCATATGTCTGGACACTGCTGGTAGTCATATGCACCCACCCCCTTATGTCTGGACACTGCTGGTAGTCATATGCACCCACCCCTCATATCTCTATCCACTGCTGGGAGTCATATGCACCCACCCCCATATGTCTGGACACTGTTGGTAGTGATATGCACCCACCCCCATATGTCTGGACACTGCTGGGAGTCATATGCACCCACCCCCATATGTCTGGACACTGCTGGTAGTGATATGCACCCACCCCCATATGTCTGGACACTGCTGGTAGTGATATGCACCCACCCCCATATGTCTGGACACTGCTGGTAGTGATATGCACCCACCCCTCATATCTCTGTCCACTGCTCGAAGTCATATGCACCCACCCCCATATGTCTGGACACTGCTGGTAGTGATATGCACCCACCCCCATATGTCTGGTCACTGCTGGGAGTCATATGCACCCACCCCCATATGTCTGGACACTGCTGGTAGTGATATGCACCCACCCCTCATATCTCTGTCCACTGCTGGGAGTCATATGCACCCACCCCCATATGTCTGGACACTGCTGGTAGTGATATACACCCACCCCTCATAGCTCTGTCCACTGCTGGGAGTCATATGCACCCACCCACATATGTCTGGACACTGCTGGTAGTGATATGCACCCACCCCCATATGTCTGGACACTGCTGGTAGTCATATGCACCCACCCCCATATGTCTGGACACTGCTGGTAGTGATATGCACCCACCCCCATATGTCTGGACACTGCTGGTAGTGAAATGCACCCACCCCTCATATCTCTGTCCACTGCTGGGAGTCATATGCAACCACCCCCATATGTCTGGACACTGCTGGTAGTGATATGCACCCACCCCCATATGTCTGGACACTGCTGGTAGTGATATGCACCCACCCCTCATATCTCTGTCCACTGCTGGGAGTCATGTGCACCCACCCCCATATGTCTAGATACTGCTGGTAGTGATATGCACCCACCCCCATATGTCTGGACACTGCTGGTAGTGATATGCACCCACCCCTCATATCTCTGTCCACAGCTGGGAGTCATATGCACCTACCCCCATATGTCTGGACACTGTTGGTAGTGATATGCACCCACCCCTCATATCTCTGTCCACTGCTGGTAGTGATATGCACCCACCCCCATATGTCTGGACACTGCTGGTAGTCATATGCACCCACCCCCATATGTCTGGACACTGCTGGTAGTCATATGCACCCACCCCCATATGTCTGGACACTGCTGGTAGTGATATGCACCCACCCCCATATGTCTGGACACTGCTGGTAGTGAAATGCACCCACCCCTCATATCTCTGTCCACTGCTGGGAGTCATATGCACCCACCCCCATATGTCTGGACACTGCTGGTAGTGATATGCACCCACCCCCCATATTTCTGGACACTGCTGGTAGTGATATGCACCCACCCCATATGTCTGGACGCTGCTGGTAGTGATATGCACCCACCCCTCATATGTCTGGACACTGCTGGGAGTCGTATGCACCCACCCCCATATGTCTGGACACTGCTGGTAGTGATATGCACCCACCCCTCATATCTCTGTCCACTGCTCGGAGTCATATGCACCCACCCCCATATGGCTGGACACTGCTGGTAGTCATATGCACCCACCCCCTTATGTCTGGACACTGCTGGTAGTCATATGCACCCACCCCTCATATCTCTATCCACTGCTGGGAGTCATATGCGCCCACCCCCATATGTCGGGACACTGTTGGTAGTGATATGCACCCACCCCCATATGTGTTGGAAAGGCGCCAGCCGGAAGGGGGTTCGATACTAGTCTTGCCCACCCCTTCGACCCACCTCTCCCAAGTAAGCCGAACCAGGCGCGCACACCCTGATCTGCACTGTGAACAGAGGGACACCACACGTATTCCTTGTAGGACGATAAGTTCTTTTATCGATGATTTCAGGGATCTTTATGACCCAAAAGGCAAATAGGACAGCAGTGGCACAACGTACCACAAATCAGTCGTGGGGAATGGGGGTAGCGGGACAGTCTTTCAAGATAGTGTCTCTGCGAAATACCCTGCGGAAGCTCACAATCCTCGAGCTGGAGGATGTCGTGTCTCTGGGCGATCTCTTATCGAGTCGTTCTCAAGGGGAGCGCCGTGAGTCTCTCAGCAGGCACAGGTGGTCGGAGTTCAGGAGCCGCGATTCCGTCCGCAGGGCTCAGATGGTTCAATAGCTGGGGGGCCGCGAGTCACTCAGCAGGCCTAGGTGGATCAGTGTTCGGGAGCCGCGACCTCGTCCGCAGGGCTCAGATGGTTCAATAGCAAGAGGCCGCGAGTCACTCAGCAGGCCCAGGTGACTTCAGCGTTCAGGAGCCGCGACAGCGTCAGCAGGCTCAGATGGTTCCAGGACTTCTCTTCCTTGTTCCTCCGGCACCCCTTGTTATACTCCGCTGGTTCTTTGAAGTCCGGAGTGCTCGCAGGGGGGGGACTGGGATGACGGAGGGGGGTCGGCGGGATTTCCTGCCGCTCACTTCTTTGGTCTTTTCAGGTGGGTCTGGGAGGGACCCCAGACGCTCGGTAGGGGAGGCGCCTGCTCCCCAGGGGCCTGGTGGCCGATTGAGTCCTCCCGGGGAAGGCGACCCGAGGTGTGACTGGGCTGGCGCCTCTGGGTCTGGCTCGAGGGTTCCCGCTCCCTCGGTTGGGCATGCGTGGTAGGGTGTTGAGTCTGTCAGGTCTCTGGCCGGCCCGTGGATCGGGGGTGGCTGGGGCGGCCGGAGTCGGGGATGTCGTGTCTTGAGGGTGGTTGCAGGTTGGCGGGATGATGGAGAGGGCAACGCCGTGAGGCCGGTCTCACACGCGTCCCCCCCCAGCTGAAAGGCGTGGAGAACTACCCATCCACTGGGGGGTTCTCCTCGCCGAAGCGGAAGAACCGGGACAGGCCGTCGGCGTTGGCATGATCCGTCCCGGGGCGATGTTCGACAGTGAAATCCATCCCTTGGAGAGAGATGGACCATCGTAGTAGCTTGGGGTTCTCCCCCCTCATCCGCATTAGCCACTGCAAGGGCCGGTGGTCCGTCTGTACTCAAAAATGGGTTCCGAACAAGTAGGGCCGCAGTTTCTTGAGGGCCCAGACTACGGCAAAGGCCTCTCGCTCTATAGTGCTCCAACGCTGCTCTCTCGGCAGCAGCCTTCGGCTGATGAAGGCTATGGGCTGATCAATGCCCTTGTCGTCGAACTGCGAGAGCACGGCCCCGATGCCATGTTCGGATGCGTCGGTCTGGACCACGAACTCTCGGGAGTAGTCGGGGGCCTTGAGTACGGGAGCGGTGCACATGGCGGTTTTCAAGGCGTCGAACGTCTGCTGGCACTGGGGGGTCCACTGCACCTTCTGCGGAAGCTTTTTGGAGGTCAACTCTGTGAGGAGCCCTGCGATACTACCATAATTTTTAATGAACCTCCGGTAGTACCCCGTAAGGCCCAGGAAGGCCCGAACCTCTGTCTGCGTGGTGGGGGGCTCCCAGGACTTGATGGCATCGATCTTCGGCTGGAGAGGGGCGACCTGGCCGCTGCCCACCTGATGCCCCAGGTAGACCACGGAGCCTTGTCCGAGCTGGCATTTGCTGGCTTTCACTGTCAGGCCCGCTTGGCGCAGGGCCATTAGTACTTGTCGGAGGTGCTGGAGATGCTCGTGCCATTGAGAGCTGAATACGGCGATGTCGTCAAGGTACGCTGCGCTGAACTCCTCGAGTCCGGCCAGGACCTTGTTCACCAACCGCTGGAACGTGGCTGGGGCGTTTTTCATCCCGAACGGCATGACCCTGAAGCGGTAGTGGCCATCTGGCGTGGAGAAGGCAGAGCGCTCCTTCGCCCCTTCCGTGAGAGCGATCTGCCAGTACCCGCAGGTCAGGTCGAAAGTGCTGAGGAACTGGGCGGCCCCCAGGCGGTCGATGAGCTCGTCGGCTCGGGGAAAAGGGTGAGCGTCTGCGCGGGTGACCGCATTGAGCCCCCGATAGTCTACACAGAATCTTAGTTCGGGGGCGACCCCTGGGGAGGCAGCCTTCGGGACCAGAACCACCGGGCTGGCCCAGGGGCTGTCGGAGGGCTCGATGACCCCTAGGTTGAGCATTTTCTGTACCTCGGTCTTGATGCAGGTGCGGACCCGGTCAGGCACCCGGTAGGCTCGGTGTCTCACAGGCGGGCAGTCGCCGGTGTCCACGTCGTGGACACACCAGTCGGTCACCCTTGGAATGAGGGAGAAAAGGTCTGCGAATTGTCCGAGCAGCTGGCGGCAGTCGTCGGCCTGCTGGGGAGTGAGGGTGTCCGACAGTTTCACACCCTCCACGGAACCGTCCAGTTCTTTTGTGCACAGGAGATCGGGCAGGGGTTCAGTGTCCTCCTCTGCCCCCTCATCGGTGGCCAGTAGCAAACTCAGTTCTGTCCTTACGAAGTGGGGCTTGAGACGGTTTACGTGGAGGACCCGGAGGGGGTTCCGTGGGGATTGTACGTCGACCAGATACGTGACCTGGCTCTTCCGTTCGACCACCTTGAATGGACCAGTCCATTTGTCTTGTAGGGCGCAGGGTCTCACCGGAGCCATGACCCAAACCTGCTGGCCCGGCTGGAACTCGACCAAGGTTGCGTTCTGGTCATACCAGCGCTTCATTTCTTCTTGGCTGGCCTCGAGGTTAGCCTCTGCAAGTTCCCTAAACTTCCTCGTCTGGTTGCGGAGCGCCAGGATGTAGCGGAACACATCTGGGGGTGTCCCCCGGGGGCTTGTCTCCCAGCCCTCTTTGACCAGGCTTAGGGGCCCTCGAACGGGATGTCCGTACAGCAGTTCGAAGGGGCTGAACCCCAGAGACTTTTGGGGAACCTCCCGGTACGCGAACAGGAGGCAAGGGAGGAGGACGTCCCATTTCCGGCGCAGGGGCTCTTCGAGGCCCAGGATCATTCCCTTCAGAGTTCGGTTGAAGCATTCCACCAGGCCGTTGCCCTGGGGGTGGTAGGGGGTCGTGAATTTATACGTGACTCCGCACTGCTGCCACAGGGACTTCATGTAGCGGGATATAAAGTTCGTGCCGCGATCACTCACAACCTCGCGGGGAAATCCGACCCGGGAGAAGATCCCCATGAGAGCCCGGCCCACCACGGGAGCCGTCACGGTGCGGAGGGGGATGGCCTCGGGGTAGCGGGTGGCATGGTCCACCAGGACGAGGATGAATCTGTGGCCCTGGGCGGTCTTCGGATCCAGGGGTCCCACGATGTCGATGCCGACCCGCTCGAACGGGGTACTTACAACGGGGAACGGTTGTAAGGGAGCTTTGCGTTTTCCGCCACTCTTCCCACTGCCCTGGCACGTGAGGCAGGACTTGCAGTGTGTTTCTACATTCGCTCGCATCTTGGGCCAATAGAAGTGGGTCACCAATCGCTGGTATGTCTTGTCTTGGCCTAAGTGTCCTGCCAAGGGTACATCGTGGGCCAGGCCCAGGAGGAGGCTCCGGAACCGCAGGGGTACCACCAGTACTCGTGCTGCGCCTAGCTCGGCGGACTTTTGCTCGCTGTAGAGGAGGCCATTGTCCCAATAAACCCAATGGGTTCCGGTTTGATCACCGGCGACCTGGGCTTCGGCTTGTTGTCTAAGTCCCTCGAGGGAGGGGCAAGTGGTCTGTTCCTGGCAGAACTCTTCGCGGGAGGGCCCCCCTTTGCAGTGCCACTGGGCCAACTCGGGCAGTTCTTCGGGTTCCATCGGGGCCTCTGGGGCGGAAGGTTCCGGTCCTTCCCCTGGGTTAGTGTCTCCTTCTTCCTCGGAAGGAGGGTTGTCTGCTTCTGGTAGGGGGTCCCTGTTCTCGGGGAAAGTGTTCGGTAAGAGGGCTTCACCGCCCTTGGAGGGGGCCACTGGTGCGGTCATGGAGCGTGTGGTGGCGCAGACCCATTCCGGTAGGCCCATCATCTCTAGGTGGGCTCTTCGTTCTACCTGCCCCCACGGGGAATTTTCCAGGTCGTTGCCCAGGAGGCAGTCTACGGGCTGCGAGGTCCGGACCGCTACCTTCAGTTCTCCGGAGACCCCTCCCCACTCGAAGGGCACCAGGGCCATCTGGCAGAGGCTCTCAGAATTGTCGGAGGATACGACCGGACAGAGGGCTGGTTGTCATGATTCAGGGGCCGACGGCGCTGCTCCGAGGATAAGGACTCCAAATCCCAGCAGCCCCCGCGGCCACCCGCCGGAAGAAACGTCATCGCCCCCGGTCAAGTATAAGAGGCGCGGCAATCTGGTAGGCGGGGCCAATGATTCCCGTTCGAACTAGTGAATCCCAACGGCTACGACCAAACCCCCGCATCGTCCCGCAAATCCCTGTCTTCCATCCAGCCGGTGACCCGACGTGGATATCTCGACAACTGATCTCTCGACGACCCTGAGGAGGCAAGCAGGCTGCGGTTTTCCCGGCGCGCCTCTGCAGATCCTGACGCAATATCTGCTCCTCCAGACTTCCCGGCGCTCCTCCGCCCCTGGATTTCCCGGGCGTGAGTGGCAGCGCCACCTACTTCTGCGGACCTCCCGGCGCTCCTCCGCCCCAGGACCTCGAGGCGTGAGTGGCAGCGCCACCCGCTCTCACAGACCTCCAGGCGCTCCTCCGCCTCCCGGATTCCCAGGCGTGAGTAGCAGCGCCCCCGACACTTTCGACGCTAACCTCAAGCAGCAGCGGCTCCTGCGCTCCTCCGCCCCCGGAGTTCCTGGGCGTGAGTGGCAGCGCCTGAGTCCGCAGGCTGTCTCAAGCCTTTCCTTGCGCCTCCCCGTGAAGGAACGAGGAGCGCGAGCGAGACCTTCTCTCTCTCTGCGTCCCCTTCGTGAAGTAACTGAGAGGGACTCACAGAGAGCAGCCATAGGGAAGACAGAAACCCCAGGTAGGGGGAAGAACGAGTTGGGGGTGTGGGGGAGGTAGAGAGGAGCCTGTGGCTTAACCCGTCTTCTTGTTTCTTCCAGGTCTCTCCCCTGCTGTCCCTTCCCGACCTTCCCTCGCCCACCTGTCTCCTCGTCCGAGGGTATTTTCACGTGCACCGGACAGGGGTCGGATGGGCGGGGGGCCCACACATAGCATCAACGTGATCCTGAGGAGAAGAAGCACTGGGACCCCGACACTGGTCTTCGGAAATTAGGCTGTGGTGTACCGCGGTGACACTCGCCCCGGTGTCGCGAAGGCCCTCGACTCGGTGGCCGTTGATAGTCACCTGCTGTCGGTATTTCTCTGTGTTGGCGGGCAAGGGTGTCCCGGGGACCATTTCTCGATCACCAAGGGAGACCAGGGCCATGGCCGCCGGTTCCCATTCCCCGGAGTCTTCCATTTCTTCCCCCAGAGCCACGGAGGCCATCTGCCGGGTCGTGGGGTTGGTCGTTGTGGTTCGCTGATACTGGGGACACTGGGGGTCATTGGCGTAGTGTCCGGGCTGCTGGCAGCGGAAGCAGGTGATCCTAGCTCGTGGACCTGGTCGTCCTGGGGCTCCGGTGCTGGCTGGAGACTGGGCCGAACCCGCCGCTGGTGGGCTGCTGGGGGGGGCTGGTGGAGGACCCCCCGGCAAAGTCTCTTGGTCGGCCGTGGTTCCCTCCGCCCCTCTGGCGGGGGGGACCCTGACTGTTGCGGCCGTAGTCCCCCACGGGGCCCCGGCTGGCCCGGGTGTTCACCCAACGATCAGCCTCAGCGGCCAGCTTCCGAGGGTCGGTGAGTTTACTGTCTAGGAGATGCTGGCGCAGTTCTATAAAGCAATTGGCCGCTAAATGTTCCCAGGCGATCAGATCGAACAGTTCTTCGAAGGTGGAGACCTTGCTGCCCTTGATCCACCCGTCCAGAGCTCGGCTGTAAAAGTTCACGTATTCGACCCACGTGGTGCCCGGTATCTTTTTGCAATCTCGGAACCGTTGTCGGTACATTTCGGGGGTGAGTCCGTACCGGCCCACGAGGGCTTCCTTCATGTGGCTGTAGGAGTTCATGACCGCGGAGGGCAGATCGAGCAGAGTGTCCCTTCCTTCGCTTAAGAACCGGCCCCATAGGCCAGCCCCCCAATCCTTCTGCGGGACTCGGTGAGAGGTCATGGCGACTTCGTAGGCTTTAAACCACTGCTGGATATCATCGTTCTTATAATACTCCTTGACCACATCCTTGGGGATGTGAACTTTGGTTTCCCCGGCGGGAGCGGGCTGGGGATTCCCGGGCGGCTGTGACTTTTCGTGTCTAGCCCGCCACTCAATTTCCTTCAGGCCGCGTTCATGTTCTAGCTGGAGTTTCTTTTCGTCGTGCTCCCTTTGGAGTCTCTTCTCTTCGAGTTCCCCTTGTAGCCGTAACTGCTCGACGGCTAACTTCTTCTCTGCCAGTTTTATCTCTCCCTCGAGTTTTAGTTTTGCCAGTTCCAGTTCGTGGTTGCGGCTTCTCTCTCGGTCCGCTAGTTCCTCGGAGGACAGGTTCCCCTCTGGTCCGTTGTTTCTCGCCGGGGTGCTTGTTTGTTCATGGGTAGAGTCTCTTTCCGTTTGGGTCGGGGGCGCCCCCGTCTCGACCCAGGCTTTCAGTACTTTCTGGTAGTCTTCCTTTGTGCTCAGTCCGGTGGTAGCGATGCCAAGGTCTTTGCAAAACTGTTTTAGTTCTCTATGCGTGTAATAGTCCAATTAATCTTCTCGGAACGGTGAGCTTATTTCGGTACCTGTGGCACCCAGGGAGGTTTCTCCTTCCATTTCTGTTTGGTAGTGCGTCAGTCGTTTACTGCACGCTCTCCTTCGGTGTCGGCTCGTATCCCGTCGTCTGCCACCAAATGTTGGAAAGGCGCCCGCCGGAAGGGGGTTGGATACTCGTCTTGCCCACCCCTTCGACCCACCTCTCCCAAGTAAGCCGAACCAGGCGCGCACACCCTGATCTGCACTGTGAACAGAGGGACACCACACGTATTCCTTGTAGGACGATAAGTTCTTTTATCGATGATTTCAGGGATCTTTATGACCCAAAAGGCAAATAGGACAGCAGTGGCACAACGTACCACAAATCAGTCGTGGGGAATGGGGGTAGCGGGA
Source organism: Triturus cristatus (assembly GCF_964204655.1). Classification (NCBI taxonomy): domain Eukaryota; kingdom Metazoa; phylum Chordata; class Amphibia; order Caudata; family Salamandridae; genus Triturus; species Triturus cristatus. The sequence continues at coordinate 157,100,103 of NC_140579.1, forward strand.
CAGTCTTTCAAGATAGTGTCTCTGCGAAATACCCTGCGGAAGCTCACAATCCTCGAGCTGGAGGGTGTCGTGTCTCTGGGCGATCTCTTATCGAGTCGTTCTCAAGGGGAGCGCCGCGAGTCTCTCAGCAGGCACAGGTGGTCGGAGTTCAGGAGCCGCGATTCCGTCCGCAGGGCTCAGATGGTTCAATAGCTGGGGGGCCGCGAGTCACTCAGCAGGCCTAGGTGGATCAGTGTTCGGGAGCCGCGACCTCGTCCGCAGGGCTCAGATGGTTCAATAGCAAGAGGCCGCGAGTCACTCAGCAGGCCCAGGTGACTTCAGCGTTCAGGAGCCGCGACAGCGTCAGCAGGCTCAGATGGTTCCAGGACTTCTCTTCCTTGTTCCTCCGGCACCCCTTGTTATACTCCGCTGGTTCTTTGAAGTCCGGAGTGCTCGCAGGGGGGGGACTGGGGTGACGGAGGGGGGTCGGCGGGATTTCCTGCCGCTCACTTCTTTGGTCTTTTCAGGTGGGTCTGGGAGGGACCCCAGACGCTCGGTAGGGGAGGCGCCTGCTCCCCAGGGGCCTGGTGGCCGATTGAGTCCTCCCGGGGAAGGCGACCCGAGGTGTGACTGGGCTGGCGCCTCTGGGTCTGGCTCGAGGGTTCCCGCTCCCTCGGTTGGGCATGCGTGGTAGGGTGTGGAGTCTGTCAGGTCTCTGGCCGGCCCGTGGATCGGGGGTGGCTGGGGCGGCCGGAGTCGGGGATGTCGTGTCTTGAGGGTGGTTGCAGGTTGGCGGGATGATGGAGAGGGCAACGCCGTGAGGCCGGTCTCACATCGGGACACTGTTGGTAGTGATATGCACCCACCCCTCATATCTCTGTCCACTGCTGGTAGTGATATGCACCCACCCCCATATGTCTGGACACTGCTGGTAGTCATATGCACCCACCCCCATATGTCTGGACACTGCTGGTAGTCATATGCACCCACCCCCATATGTCTGGACACTGCTGGTAGTCATATGCACCCACCCCCATATGTCTGGACACTGCTGGTAGTGATATGCACCCACCCCTCAAATCTCTGTCCACTGCTGGGAGTCATATGCACCCTCCCCCATATGTCTGGACACTGCTGGTAGTGATATGCACCCACCCCCATATGTCTGGACACTGCTGGTAGTGATATGCACCCACCCCTCATATCTCTGTCCACAGCTGGGAGTCATATGCACCTACCCCCATATGTCTGGACACTGCTGATAGTGATATGCACCCACCCCTCATATCTCTGTCCACTTCTGGTAGTGATATGCACCCACCCCATATGTCTGGACACTGCTGGTAGTGATATGCACCCACCCCCATATGTCTGGACACTGCTGGTAGTGATATGCACCCACCCCCATATGTCTGGACACTGCTGGTAGTGATATGCACCCACCCCTCATATCTCTGTCCACTGCTGGGAGTCATATGCACCCACCCCCATATGTCTGGACACTGCTGGCAGTGATATGCACCCACCCCTCATATCTCTGTCCACTGCTGGTAGTGATATGCACCCACCCCCATATGTCTGGACACTGCTGGTAGTGATATGCACCCACCCCCATATGTCTGGACACTGCTGGTAGTGATATGCACCCACCCCTCATATCTCTGTCCACTGCTGGTAGTGATATGCACCCACCCCTCATATCTCTGTCCACTGCTGGTAGTGATATGCACCCTCCCCCATATGTCTGGACACTGCTGGTAGTGATATGCACCCACCCCCATATGTCTGGACACTGCTGGTAGTGATATGTACCCACCCCCATATGTCTGGACACTGCTGGTAGTGATATGTACCCACCCCCATATGTCTGGACACTGCTGGTAGTGATATGCACCCACCCCCATATGTCTGGACACTGCTGGTAGTGATATGCACCCACCCCCATATCTCTGTCCACTGCTGGTAGTGATAGGCACCAACCCCTCATATCTCTGTCCACTGCTGGTAGTGATATGCACCCACCCCTCATATCTCTGTCCACGGCTGGTAGTGATATGCACCCACCCCCATAAGTCTGGACACTGCTGGTAGTGATATGCACCCACCCCTCATATCTCTGTCCACTGCTGGTAGTGATATGCACCCACCCCTCCATATCTCTGTCCACTGCTGGTAGTGATATGCACCCTCCCCCATATGTCTGGACACTGCTGGTAGTGATATGCACCCACCCCCATATGTCTGGACACTGCTGGTAGTGATATGTACCCACCCCCATATGTCTGGACACTGCTGGTAGTGATATGCACCCACCCCCATATGTCTGGACACTGCTGGTAGTGATATGCACCCACCCCTCATATCTCTGTCCACTGCTGGGAGTCATGTGCATCCACCCCCATATGTCTGGACACTGCTGGTAGTGATATGCACCCACCCCCATATGTCTGGACACTGCTATAAGTCAGATGCACCCACCCACGCACCCCTTTGGAGCTGTACACTGCTGGCCTGGACCTACACACACACCAATATGATGTTAACATGCTGGGCCAGTCCTCTAAGCCCACATTCATGGTGTGTGTACGCCTCGTATCCAAAATGTACTGATGCCGTAGGGGTACGTGTGGTACGCACTGTACCCACGCATTCATGCGTGGGTACGGTCCGTACCTGAGTTGGAATGGTGCCGTAGGGGTACGTGTGGAACGCACCATACCCACGCATTCATGCGTAGGTACGGTCCGTACCTGAGTTGTAATGGTGCCATAGGGGTATGTGTGGTACGCACCGTACCCGCGCATTCATGCGTGGGTACGGTCCGTACCACTGTTGTAATGATGCCGTAGGGGTACGTGTGGTACACACCGTACCCACGCATTCATGCGTGGGTACGGTCCGTACCTGAGTTGTAATGGTGCCGTAGGGGTACGTGTGGTACGTACCGTACCCACGCATTCATGCGCGGGTACGGTCCGAAATGCGTGGGTACGGTCCGTACCACTGTTGTAATGGTGCCGTAGGGGTACGTGTGGTATGAATCGTACACGTCCTTCCGTTGTTGTGGTACGCAGGGGTTGCTGGACAAGCCCCCCCAAGTGACCAGAGCCTGGTGGTAATGTATGGCCTACATATTATAAGTTTTGGTTTGTGTATGGGGTATGTTTCCTGCCCCTCACCCCCCCTGGCCCCTGGGTGGTGTTCTCACCTTCTGCGGCGTGTGCGTCGGGTGCGGTGCACCAGGTCGTAGGCCAAGAGGACCGGGATGACACGTACAATGGGGTTCATGGTGTGTACGTCGCGTACCGGGGCTCCGTTGCGTAGTGGTTCGCGTCGAACTCTGCTTTTCCGGCTGTGTTTGACTCCCGTAAAAAAAAAGGGCCGTACGGAGTGAAGTAGGGACGATTCGTACATGCTGGGCCGGAAACCGCTGCCTGAATACGTCCGGCCGTCGCATACAAGCTGTTCCGGATCAGAATCGTAGGTATTTTTTCCACATACGGTCTTTTGTACGATTCGTACGGAAATAGGCTTTCTGTACGAATCGTACTTCCTAGGTTGTAGGGACAGTTTACCGGGTGCGAGTCGTACGGAGAAAACGCTCCGTACGACGATTCGTAGGTCCTTTTTACAGGATCGGAATCGACCCCCAAATGTTCTGATTGGACAGTTCGGGGTTATCAGTAGTTTGTTGAAATTTTCCCAGTGTAAACTGGATCTCCATAATGACTTTTCACAAAGTTTTCAAATTGATATTTTCTGTTCCGTTCCCAGGCAGGGGAATAGTAACCATATTTCTTCCCAAGGTAAAAGGGGTCCCACGGATAGGTCTTCTCTTTGTATCCTAGTTGATTCTCATTTGGTCATCCCTTGGCTGGCGGTCAAGTCCTGACTTTCGACCTTTGCAGGGAACACGATGTCAGGAGTTCAGGCTACCTTGTGATTTCAAGAGCCCTCTGGGCATGCGCAGAAGTCATCACGTGCACATGGTAGCATCTGCTTCAGAGAACGCCATCTTGGGTACTGCGGCCTAGTAGGCCCTATTGCCAACTTAAGCAAAAATGTACATAACAGTAATTAAAATATAGAAATGAAGATGCTAATGTTTAAACCCACACTAATCCCAATATATATTAGTATTTTCCTAGCTGTAGCAACATTTAAAGCGGTAATACTTACCATTTTATGACTTTTAAAGCACAAACGATCACAAAGCAATATAAATCATACCATTTTACTATTCACCGCAATCTAAGGTTAGTTTTGCGTACTATAGTTAATTAATTAATTGTTCTGCCATGCAATTAGCAATTTAGTCCCACGTGTATTTATGTTTAACAAGGTGTACAGGTTGATTAATAAATTTTCACTGCAAACATGTTATTGTTAATTAATTTTAGAATGATTACGTAATTAATTGCAAATTAGAGGAGGTATACAAAATGTTGTTTTACCTGCTCCATCAATCCCCCTTTGGTGATTTTAAACATCACCACTATTCACTAATTTCACTAAATTTATCTACGGAAATGGGTTTATTCAGTTCCACTTGCATTTGTTAGTTTTAAATCATAGTGTTATCCATACTAGTCTCTTTTGTTTTCTTGTACATATTTTCTTGCAATTCTTCTAATTCTATTTCTTTTATCTCTCTTTCTCTTATTTCTTTCTCTTTCTTTTTCTTGTTTTCTCTTTTTATCTTCTTTTGTAATTTTCTTCTTTTTATGCACAAACATCCTAATCTTAATATTAATACTAAAATAATCACAAAAGTCACAGGTATCAGTATTCTTCTCACAAAGGAACTACCTAATGTTGTTAATAAATTCTTAATAGTGGAAAAACCCTTACCAAGTTTCTCCCATACACCTTCAACCTCCATTGGAACAAATTCCTCTTGCAATTCAGTTATATTCTTAATATATTTCTTTAGGTTCTGACTTTCATCAGGAATATAAGTACAGCAATGTTGTTCTTTCAGCATTCCTCAGACTCCTCCCTCTTTTGCCAATATAATGTCAAGGGCAAGTCGATTTTGCATTACCATAGCTCTCATGGCAACCATTTTGGTATTTACCATTAAGAACCCTCCAGCTGTGCTTGTTGATAAACGATCCACAACTGTAGACAATTGTCTAATTTTATGTGCATTCAGAGATATTCCAACTGTTGGTATCAGTGCTGCAAAGAAATCCCCAATAATTTCTGACCAACTCTCCCTTCTTCTACGTGCTAGCTGTCTACCTATTTCGTGCAACCCGTTATCTCCTCTTTCCACATGAAATATTTTTGGAAAGACCAGGCCTAAGTAACAAGTCCCGTACCAATGGTCCGGCAACTTATAATAAGCTCTGTTCCCACAGATGTAATATATTCCAGGGAATACTGGATATTTTCCTCCTTTAAATCTCCATCCTCCCATGATTTTGTATAAGTCATGGCACTCACTTGCACCTACAAAATAATTATCATATATAGTATTATCTCTACTTATGCATATCCTCCCTTTCTGGGGCCAATCTAAAGCCATTGCTGGGTTCGTTTCTCCCTTCAAATAATTTTCCTTCCCAACATCCCAAAATGTTGTTTACATCTTTTTCCCAGACACCTTCTTTTGCATTTTAACTCTCATCTCCTCTACCATGCTCAGGAAAGTTTTCTCTTCCTTTCTTAAACTACAAGTAAGGTTATTCTTAAACACTTCTTCTAAAGTTAATTTTCTTGTTTCCAGGAAAATTCACCTAGTGTTTACCAGAAATCACCTTGTTTAGTTCAGGAACTACAGGAATCTGTGAGAAAATATTATTTATATCAGTGTAATAGTATTATAATTTTCCTGTTTTATAAAACATACTAGCTAGGACTCTACAAGTTATCCCATATGTCAAAGGAAGGTGATGATAAGTGACACCTTCTGATACAGATGCAGGTAACTGCATGCATACATAGCAGTCTCTAACCTCCATTGTTTTTACATATTCATACAATAACTTTGAAAAAACATTGTTAGAAAAATCATTTATGGACTTATCTTTGTGAAATTCTGTTGTATCTACCAGTTTTGTGACATGACTGTCGCCAGCCTTTTCATCATTAGTTCCATTTACTGTGTGTCCACCTATACTTTCAAATGTTACTCTAAATGAAATTGTTATTGCTAATATGATCCATACAAGCATTAATAATCCTGTACAACAAAAACACATTTTACACCATCTCCGAAGAAATCCACATGTTGGATTTCTATTTTCATTGTTTGCCATTTTGGTAATGATCAGTGTCTTTTGACCTAGCCTCTTTCTTCAACAATTTACCTTTGTCTAAACCTAAGGCTTTAGTTGCCTACTTGGTTCTTTTCTGGTCATGTGTCTTGTCCGGGTTTTAATTCCTTTCGATTGCTTTTTGTCACTCAATCCATGTATGAATCGTCCTTATCCGTAGGTTCACAGTCCTTGTTCAGAATTTCCTGATCTTCCGTTTCTTCTTTAGTGTCAGGCAAGATAACTCTCAGGATTTTCGAATCTTCTTCTCCTTTGTCCACCTTTTGCACAGTCACTCTTAGACTTTCTTGGCTATCAGCTTCCTCTTGTATATCAGGAAGTGCCACATATGTCCATTCCGGTGACTTGTACTTCGGGTTTGGTTTCTTTATCCTCTTTGCACTTTGCAAGTGCTTCTGATCCGTGTCCTTTTGTTTCTCTTGACTAGACACTTCATTCACTTGTTCAGCGTTATCAGACTTTATTCTTGTTAGTCGGTATCTCAACCTCTTGGTTTTGTTGGGCCAAATATCTTCTTTCAAAGGCCTTTTCAATTTAGATCCTTTCCGTTATTGCTTTGTTTTCCTAGCTCTTTTCCTCAAAATTCTTCCACCTTTATTTTCTACTTCACTTTCTTCTGATTCTGTCTCCGTCTGGATTTCACCTTCTTTGGATTTTAGCCTCAAGATTTCAGGTTCACTGTCTGTATCTATCCCTCCTCGTGTTTCTTCCATGCAATCCTTCTGCTGACTATCTGACCCTTTTTCTACCTGTGTGTGTTGTGTCCCTACACCTCCTCGGGGTTCTTCCGCAATTACTTCAACCTCACTATTTGTATTTAATTCCTCACCTTCTATCTCTATGACTTCGGGGGGAATTTCTCTTGTGCTTGTACTCGGGACTTCTTTTCCAAAGATTACTTGTTCAGTTTTTCCAGTATCATGATTTGTTCTTTCTTGTATTCCCACTGGTTCTGTCTCAGATTCAGAGCTTGTATCAGAAATTTCAAGGCGTCTTCTTAGTGGTATATTTTCTTGTCCAACAATTTGACTTGGACCTTTTTCACCTGCTTCTGGGTTTTGTCTTGTCCTCGTTTCTTCTGATTCTGAACTGGCATCCGATACTTCTCGTTGTTCCTCTTCAGATTGATCTTCCGGATTTGGGACTCGAAGAGTGTGACTGGCATGAATCCAGTTCTTCACCCCTGCACACTTCACAGCAGTTATTGTTGTCAGAATCACTTGTCGTGGTCTTCCCCAGCGTAGAACCAGACAATTTCTTCTTCTGTGCACTTTTGTGCGGACCCAATCTCCAGGACTTAATCATGAGCTGGCTTCTTCTCAAGAGTGGTCGCATCTGGTCCAACCTGATGAAACACAGAATGCACCATATCAGCCAATCCTTTGCAATAATCCAAGACGAAGTCATCAGATATAGGCAGCAGTTTGTTGATAGGAATGAAAACATGTTTCATTGCTCTGCCCATGATAATTTCATGGGGGCTCAGAACAGTTTTTCTATCAGGAATTGATCTAATGTACATCAGAACAAAAGGCAAGAAATCTGACCATTTTAGACCTGTGGCCAAACACATTTTTCCCAATCTGTTCTTTATGGTACCATTCATTTGTTCCACCACTTCAGAAGCCTCTGGTCGGTAGGCACAATGCAGTTTCTGTTGTACATTCAATGCTTCACAAATCAATTTTATAACCTCATTCTGGAAATGTGTCCCTCTATCTGTTTCAATCGTTACTGGGAAACAAAACCAATAAATGAACTCTCTCAATAGGAGTTTTGCTACTGTAACTCCATCGTTCCTTCTGGTTGGGTAAGCCTTAACCCAACGAGAAAACAGAAAGACAATCATCAGTACATATCTTAGCCTGTTGCATGAGGGTATTTCAATGAAATCAAGTTGCATACGAGTGAAAGGACCTCCCTCCCGTCCTATGGTTCCCAAGCACACCACAGTTTTCCTTCCTGGATTAAATTGCTGGCATATGAGACATCTCTGACAAAGGCTCTCAGCTATAAGCCGAAGTTTTGCATTATGCCAGGTCTGTTTAAAAAGTCTAATCATGGCATCCCTGCCTATGTGAGCCTGCCCATGGTACATCCGTGCCATGGTAGAGATCATGCTAACAGGCATTACTGGTCATCCATCTCTGTAAACCCAAACTCTGTCTACTTCTCGTTGTGTACATCCTGATTTCTTTCCACTGTTTCTTCTCCTCTTCCCCTGCCTCTTCCTGTAACTGTCTCACTTCATCCCATGTACTTACAGTGTTAGTAAAAAGCAAGGGACATAAATCCATTTCCTTTTCCCTGTTACGATTTAATGAAGTCTGATTTCGTGCACAGTACTGAGCTAGATCATTGGCAAATTCATTACTTGCTGACACGTAATCGGTTCCTTTTCTGTGTGCGCTACATTTTATAACAGCGATCTGTTTAGGCAGCTGTATCGCCTCAAGTAATTTTCCAACTATTTCTGCATTTCTGATTGGAGTTCCACTCGACGTCAAGAAACCTCTTTGGGACCAAATTTGCCCAAAATAATTCACCACTCCAAACCCATACTGACTGTCAGTAACCACAGTGACTCGTAAATTCTTTCCCAACTTGCATGCTCTTATTAGTGCAAGCAACTTGAGCAGATCATAATCCTCTCAAACAAGATGCTTCCAATACAGTCGCTACAGTGCACACAGCATATGCAGCACTCAAAATCCCTTCTCCAGTTCTTAGGCATGAGCCATCCACAAACATCACATAGTCCCTCTCTTTCAGAGGCATATCTTTTATGTCCGGGCGCGGTTTGGTGCAAAAGTCAAGTACTTCCAAACAATCAAGATCAACATCATCTTTCACTTCTGCATTCACAGCATCAGGCAGTAATGTCGATGGGTTCACATTAGTGCATCTTACAAGACTCAAATTTGTAGCACCCAAAATCACCTTTTCATATATTGAGTTAGACTATGCGTCATGAACTGTGTTTTACTTCTTGTCAAAAGGATTGCCACATCATGGGTACAAACACTCTCACAGGGTATCCCATTACAATTCCTTCACTCTATTCCAGACTTTTACAGGTAGCAGCTATTGCTTTCAAACCTCCAGGCAATGCTACAGCTACTGGATCTAGTACGACTGAAAAATAAGCAATCGGTCGTCTCAATCTTCCATGTCTCTGCACTAATACGGAATGAGCACATCCATCTCTTTCACTGCAATAAAGCTCAAATTCTTTTTTATAATCAGGCATTCCAAGAGCCGGTGCTTCACACATGCTGTCTCTCAATTGTTTAAAAGATTTAATCTCTTCCTTATTCAACTCAAGGGGATCTTTCACATCACTCTTTGTCAGTCGTACTAGTGGTTTTGCAATCAACGAGAAATTGCTGATCCACTGACGACAGTATCCTACCATTCCAAGAAACATTCTGACTTCTCTCTGTGTCACTGGGGTTCTCATTCCTTTGATGATTTTTATTCTGTCCATTGTTACTTTTCTCAAGTCCTTTTCAATCTTATGAACTAAGTATTGTACTTCTTTCTGACAAAACTGCAACTTTGATGGTGATACTTTAAGTTCTCCATCTGCCAAATTATTTAACAGCGCAACTGTGTCAACCACACATGCTTCTCGTGTCTTCGTTGCCACCAATAGGTCATTGATATATTGAACAAGCACTGAACTTTCTGGCATCTTTAAATCTTCCAGTGACTTGTTTAGAATCTGATTAAATATTGAAGGACTCTCTATATACCCTTGAGGGATACAGCACCATGCCAAAATACGCTCGCCAAACCGGAACGCAAAAATTTGTTGGCTATCAGGGTGCAATGGAATAGAAAAGAAAGCATGACACAAGTCAATAACTGTGTACCATTCTGTATCATGTGGAATCTGATATAGAATTACTGAAGGGTTTGGCACAATGGGACAACAAGGAACAACAATTGTATTCACCTTTCTCAAATCCTGTACTATTCTAAATGTCCCATTTGGCTTTTTCAAATCCATGATCGGAGAGTTACATGGACTGCTCATTATCTCTCTCAGAATTCCTTGTTCAATCATTCTGTCTATTACAGGCGTTACTCCTGCAATTATTTCTGGTGTTAATTTATACTGAGGAATATTCGGGTAATTTACTCCTTCTTTTACAGTTATTTTCACTGGATCTACTCTTTTCATTAATCCAACATCCTCTCCTGTGAAATCCCACATTTCTGTTTTCACAGTTTCTTTTAACTCTTGAGGTAATCCTTCTGGATCAAATACAATGAATGCTTTAGTAATTTCTGGTTCTGTGTTTGCCATTGTCATTTTATACAGTACATCATCATCTGGAGTTTCAAAGGCTATACCATCAGGTGTACAAAAGATGGTACATTTCATTTTGCAAAGTAAGTCCCTCCCTAACAAATTTACAGGACTAGTGTCACAAACTACAAAACGATGCATATCAGCAAATTTCCCTATTCTAACCTTTGCCGGATCAGTAAGATAAGCTTTTATCTGTTTATTTGAAACTCTAACTACTTGGATTGTTTCACCTGAGAGAGGAAGATTTTTCACTTCAGCTGATCTAACAATTGAACGAGTAGCACCAGTATCCACTAGAAAAGTAATGTTTACTTCATTCACCTTTCCATCCACAAAGGGTCCCGTCTGGTCTACCTCTAGAGTTGCGCCAAGTACGCACTCCTCTTCCTCCCCTAGGCACCGTCAATAACTCTCTTCTGACTCACTTTCATCGCATTGCAGCCAATACTGCAAAATGGCACTAGCACGCAGTAGCTTTGTTACCTGTTCTTCGTTGTAGAATCCCGTCTCATTACTGTATCTTTGAGGATTTACGTTCTGTGAAAAAGGCGGCTTTGGCACCTGACACTGTTGTGAAACAACCTGCTGCTTTCGCGGTGGTTAGCAACTCGCCTCATTCTGCACCTGTGGATTTAATGATGAATTATCACCATTAGCTTTCGGTGGCAATTTAGACTCGGATTTCCAATGCCCAAATTTTCCGCAATTATGACATGACCATTTCTTTTTAGCTTCGCCTATGCTAATCTGTCCCTTTCCTCTTCCAATATTAGGTTTTGATTTTGCTTGCCCTATTCCATTAGCTTGTTCGATTAACTGGCCTTCTTGTCACTCTGCTACCTTAACCTGTGCCCACATTGCCTTTTCTTTCAACTTACGCTGTTTGGCTTCAATTTCATTACTAAAATATTTTGCATGTCGTAACACTTCGTCTATCTTTTTGTTTTGCCAATCTACTGTATGCTGTTTAATCATTTCACTAACTTCAGGCCTTAAACCATAAACAAATCTGTCCACAAAATGACTCAAATCCTTTTCACTTAATTTCTCATCTCCACTGTATTGTTTAAAAGCCAACAATAACCTTTCGTAATATGCATGCACTGATTCTTTCGTCTTCTGGTGAGTTCTGTCAATCTTTACCCAGTTTCTTTCGGAGGTACTTTATTTTTCAAAAAGGTAATTACCTGATCATATTTTTTGATCACTTCTGGGTCGGGGGCTCCTGTCTTAGGATCCCTAGGATACTCTTGTGTTGGCCAATCTATTGTAATCTTACATTCTGCCCATAAATCTGCAGGCACAATTATATCAAAAAGACCATTCAGATCTATCCACAACACCTTTGAAAGTTTGACAAACCTGTCTACCTGTCTGTACCATTCAACTGGTTTTTCCCTCAACCTTGGAAAATCATTTGTAAATGACAAAATATCCTGTCTAGTCCATGGAACATGTACATGTCCTCCACCAGGAATTTCTCTCATAGGATATTCTGTTACTACTGGCTCTTTTTCTCTCATTGGGAAAGCTAGAGAGGCCTTATCTGTAGTTTCCTCTCTCCTTCTAAACCATCTACTTTTTTATCGATCCACATCACCCCATTTTCTTAACAACGGAATTAATTTCTTATTTTGGGTCAGTCTCCCTGCAGTATTCAAGTTTTCAATATCATGTTCAGTAAAATCTACCGTATATGGCTTCTTTAATTATCTTATTTTTCCAAAATCTATTCCCATTTCACTTGCTGTCTCTTCTAACTTTTCATGCAAAGTCCTTGCTCTCCAAGATATGTGTTTACACAAAAACATTAATTCCTCATCTTGGTATGCTTTTAATTTTTCAGTTGGAATTGTTCCTACAATTAACTCTTCTAAAGTTACTTTTAATTTTGCCACATCTAAAGGTTGTGGTTCTGTATCCTTTTTCTGTAAACTTCTTAACCAATCACTTAATTCTTCAGATGTTGGTCCTATAGGGGTTGTCGCTATTCTCATTTTATCTGCCATTCCCTCTGGAGTCTCCGTTGCTGATTCTATTGCCATAGGTGTCTTACTCGCTGGACTTTGATTTATAGTTAAATTTTTAGGGGTACTTAATCTTGATATTCCTGCAGTAACCTTCCACTCATTGTCCCCTGAACTACTCCTTTCTTTCTCCTTTTGCATACTGCAATTATATGGGACTGTTAAACAATGCTCACTATCTTTCTGTTTATCAAAAACAGGTATCACTGGTCCTATAGTTACAGGCACAGTCACTGCTTCCATATTCTTTGTTAATTCTCTAATCTTTTCAGTTAATTCTAGTGTAGTTCATTTTCAGTTCTTGCCGACTGTGACATTTCTGAATCTTTAAATGGATTATTTTTCCCAAAATTATTCGGCATTTGTTCAAAATTTGTATTCATTACAGTCTCCTGGGGTGGTGCACTTGGCGTCACCAATGCAGAATCCTGCTGATGTCCTCCAGCACTTCATCCTCTGATTCACTCACTCCATATCTGTAACATTCTGACCCTGTGTTATTTCTCTTTTCTGTGCATTTTCTGCCACTCATCTCTCCAGCATTTCTCAGAGGAAACATACCATCCGTCATGCTTGCATTTCACCATCTTCTCATTCTGTCATCATGACTTTCTTGACCACAATGTCTACCAAATATATAATTATACCATCTCCCACTCCGATACCTTTCTCTCTCATACATCTCTTCTTCCCATTCAGTCAAAGCCTCGAATTGTGTAGGTCTGGGTTTCTGTTCCAACCTCATCATTCTATCTCTTAAATTTCGTAATACTGCCAAACTAAATGAACCATTTAATGGAAACGCTAACACTCCATCATCTTTGGTATACTTTGCCCAGTGCTCCAACCAGATACATGTATGATAACCATATTTCACTACCATAAAGGATGCAGGCGTTTTCGGTGGAGGAAGTACCTGCCCTTCCCTAGTTACAATCGGCTTATCCTTTTTTAATAGGTCTTTGAATTTTCCAAACCATGATTTTTTCTCTTTCTCAGGTGGATCGTAATACATAATTTTTATTTTCAAAAGTTCTTAATCAACTAGGCTCTGCAAATCACTTCTTCACGGCTTCTCCGTATTCTGACCAATCCTAGCGCGACTCACACTAACGCACCAATCCGGAGCATCTTCGTCACTCTTGAAATTCTCCAATCCCAGCGTGACTCACATTAACGCACCAATCCTGGGTGTCTACGTCACTCTGGTAATTCTCCACTCCCAGCGCGACTCACACTGACGCACCAATCAGTGAAAGCTTCGTCTTTCTGCAGCTGACCAATCCCAGCGCGGTCTTTCTGATGTCAGCCTCTCTCACTACTCCTGCTCTTGCTGACCCCTCCTTTACAAAATGTTATCGGCAAACTTTTCATACGTTTTCTTTAATCAAAATCTGTTAGTAACAACATAAAACATCTCCATTGCCTGTTTCGCTAAACCAAAGAGATAGCCTTGTCCATTTACACAAGAATTCTGTCTTTTAGTAGGCAGCGCTTACCTCTACCCTACCACAGAATTTTCCGTTACACCGATAAAGTAGCACTTCCCTCTACCTTACCCTTCTATCAAGCAAAAGGCAAACCTGTTTCTCTGGGGATAAAACACATGCGGAGACTGCACTGATCCTGAGAATTAAGGCCAGAGTTTCACAAGAGAACCTATTACTTTTTCACTCACACACATTCATACAGAGATGTCCCTAACATAACACAATTCCGTGTTATTACAATTCTTGAAACCAGACAATGTTCAATTCCATGTGACTGCTCTTGCCACATAAATCCACTTACTACCTCCCGGAAGCTTCCAATTTTCCAACTACACTTAACGTAAACAATACTCAACATATAGGTGCCGATTCCGATCGGGTAAAAAATGATCCCGCACGACTCGTATCCGTATATTTTTACGTACGAATCGTACAAGTCCCGTCCCACCGGTGAAGTACGATCCGTACGTGAAAAATACATACGAATCGCTTCGGGAAAAGGTCTACGAGACGTACCCGGACAGTTTTACATACAAATCGAAAAAACTGAAGTCCGAGCGCACAAGTACGATCCGTAACGCCCTTCCGAATATACAAGCGTATGTAAAACGTCCCGTATGGAGCGAACTCTGTACCACTCGTATCCCGGGTAAACTTGTGCCCGAGATACGAGTCGTACAGCCCCCCCCTCCCCCCCGTATGTCTGCACGTCCCCCCCCGTATGTCAGCACCATACCCCCCGTATGTCAGCACCGTACCCCCCCCTGTCCGCACCGTACCCTAGCCCCGTACTTGTACGCACTGTACCCCAGCACCTTACCCCAGCCCCGTACTTGGACGCACCGTACCCCAGCCCCGTACATGGACGAACCGTACCCTAGCACCGTACCCCAGCCCCGTACATGGACGCACCGTACCCCAGCCCCGTACCCCAGCCCCGTACTTGGATGCACCGTACCCCAGCCCCGTACTTGGATGCACCGTACCCCAGCCCCGTACTTGGACGCACCGTACCCCAGCCCCGTACTTGGACGCACCGTACCCCAGCCCCGTACATGGATGCACCGCACACCAGCACCGTACCCCAGCCCCGTACTTGTACGCACCGTACCCCAGCACCGTACCCCAGCCCCGTACTTGGACACACCATACCCCAGCCCCGTACATGGACGCACCGTACCCCAGCCCCGTACTTGGACGCACCATACCCCAGCACTGTCCCCCAGCATCGCGTATGTATGGACCTTACAACAACATTGCGTATGCGAGCACGGTACAACATTGCGTATGGACGCACCTTACATACGTATAATGACTCATACTGAACCAGCACACTGTAAAACAGCACAAGGAGGGTCAATCTGACTTGCACAACACCACAAAACACGTCTACAGTACAAAAAACATCAAAATGACTGACCTAGCACATCCAAACAGGTAAACAGAGGCCCAAACTCACAACCATCTCTTATGACACACCCACCAAAAATTCAAACTCAGGCCCACCCACAAATGGACCAATAAAAAGGGCACACACACACAAACCATGAGCCTTTGCAACAGACTCACTGCAGCTTCAGAGCACACCCCAACAACTGCACCCATACACCTTAACATATACACCTTCACACACACTCCTTCACACAAACCCCCTCTCCACATTCCCACACACACCTTCACACCCACACACAAACAACCGTCCATACCCTCACCCCACACCATGCCCACAGACAAGAATCCAAAGTTCACAAGGGAGGAGCTGGACATCCTTGTCAACGAAGTCATCAGAGTCGAGCCACAGCTCTTTGGAACATTAGTCAGACAGACCAGCATAGCCGAAAAATCACGCCTGTGGCAGAGGATCGTCGATAGGGTGAATGCTGTTGCGCCCATCAGAAGGACCAGGAATGAATGCCAAGCCAGGTGGTACGATCTGCGGAGGGCAGTCAAGCGCAAAATGAACGAGGACTTCCCAGAGCAACATCACTGGAGGTGGGCTGCCCTGCAGACCGGTACATTACCATCCCTGGGAGGAGAAGGGGATGGCCCTGCTTCCGCCGGTGGGAGCACACGGAGTCGAAGGAGTTGCAGAGCCTGGTGAGTACACAAACAACTTACGTAACATGGGGGTAATGGCATCCACACCCCAACTACACCAAATGCACGCAACTACCCCCAAGCCCTCACCGGACACCACCACACTCAAAAACAACGCTCATACCACTAACATGTGTATGCTCCATCCACAAAGCAAGGCCATGCCATGTCCCAGGCTACACGAAGCACAAATCCAAGACTGGATGTCCGGGATGCTGGAAGGGTGGGGCTCACAAAACACATTGTTCATCTCAGAATCAGACACAATTGCCCTCAGCCCATATGGCCCAGGTACATACCCATGCACCATGCTCAATGCACAGGGACTGGCAAAGTACTGACAAGGTAGCTGACACTTGGCCCTGCTGTAGCCAGCACAAGGCCCTCCTGTGACCACTGTAAACTCAAACACCAACACCACAAGCTCAGATATCTAGCACAGGAACTCACACTCACTGTCATGCCAGCATGCACCATGAGGGGACAGATACATCACCTGGGAGAACCACAGCCAAATCACACTACACCCACCAGCAGGCCCTGTCACACACACCCCTTACACAAGCACACACCCCCGGGGCAGGCAATGGATTTACCCACTCGCACAATGGACATGTGACACAACAAGATCAATCCATAGCCAAAGAAGCATCCAAGCCAAAAATCTACATGGCAAACACTCAGGAGAACATATCAATCTGTCCCCCGCAACATACCCATCCACAAGTGAACAGTGAGGGGAATGCTAGGCACATACAACTACCTGGAGGAACTGTGCCAACTTGAATATGTATGAAACATGGATGTCGCATGACACAGCATTAACATTGTCTC
Organism: Triturus cristatus; assembly: GCF_964204655.1. Taxonomy (NCBI): domain Eukaryota; kingdom Metazoa; phylum Chordata; class Amphibia; order Caudata; family Salamandridae; genus Triturus; species Triturus cristatus. Next base: position 157,117,129 of record NC_140579.1, read on the forward strand.
TCTCTCTCACACACAGGGCAACGTCATGGATCTCCCCCCAACAATGGGGGGGAAGAATCACAGTCCCAGGCTCGGGAGGAACCTGAACCCACCGGCAGCGACGCCTCTCAACACTCCGCGGATGCCCCCAACCCACCTGGACCCTCTGGTGTCCAAGCCCCTGCAGCACCTGCCTCAGGTACATCTGTGCCAACCCCCCCCCATTCCTGCCACATCCCAGGAGACACCCAGGAGCCCTGCCCGCACTGAACAACTGAGCCAGTCTGACCTGGAGGGAGAAGGTTCGCCGGGCACCCAGGAGGAGGCAGACAACCCCGCAACTGCCATCCCTCAGGGGTCCCGTAGACCCGATGTGCCCACAACGGCAGGCCAGGCTCGTGTGGGCAGGGGTGGTGGGAGTGGAGGGAGGTGGAGGCGAGAACCTGACCAGCCAGCTGAAGGGACCGGTATGTCACACATACGCAACATCATGGACGCATACCGGCGTGACACCAGGGGCATCAGCCAGGTAGTGGGGACGCTCAACGAGATTAAGAACCAGCAGGCCGAGCAACACGCCAGTCAACAACAACACCAAGGACGGATGGAGGCAAGACTGGCTGAGCTCCTGGCGGTGCAAACGGACATAAGCCGTTCACTCCGTTGGATCGCCGACAACATGGGCAACCCTCCCTGTGCCACCAGGCGAAGACCAACACCAGCCACAGGGAGGGAGTAGGAGGAGGATTCGTCCGACGGAGCGTCCCAAGCATCGTCAAGGCCTGCATCTGAGGGTCCCGCGAGGAAGGTGGGTCGTCCACGAAAAAGACCGTGAGAGGCAGCTGACCATCCACATCTCCCAGGTCACCTGGCCTGGCACCTGGCCTTCATGCGCAACAGCAGCACCTTATTCACTGACATTCTCTGCCACATGGACTTGCTGGTCATAGTCTGACCAATGATGACAAACACTGTGTTCTGGACTCTGATGACTTCAAATGCAAAGGATCCCATCTCCCCCTGTGAACTTTGGATTCTAGGCACACTGTATAGCACCTATTTTTACCCACAATAGACGCCCCCCACCGAGAATAAAACTAAATTTATTTAATTAGATGTTGCAGTCATTTTGCATGAGTCCACAACATATGTGTGGGGAAGTGTCAAACTATGCCTGAGTGTTGAACTAACTCCAGCCATCCATACCCTGGGATCTGAGTCTGGTACAGGACACACATGGGTCACAATGTATCATCAAATACAGACATGGAGCACAATACTCACCCGTGATGGCCTCAAGCTGCTGAGGGGGGGGGCTTGCAATACTGTGCGGACAGACCAATTTGGAAGAGCATCATTAAGGTGTAGAGGTCATGGCTCATGTGGAGGTGCCCGGGGAGGGAGTCCCAGGTATGTTTAGCCAGGTGGGAGAACTATGTCATGCATGCTGGACTTCGGTGGATGTGAAGAATGTTGGCCAGGGCAAGGTTGGATGCACGGAGTTGGCCCAACAGGGTCTTGGATGACAGACGTCCAAGGTTGGTTTGGGGTCTGGGGTTGTGGACTGCCTCCTGAGTGTGGGTGAGGAGTCTGAAGGTCATCCTGCAGCAGACAGTGATCCATTGCAGCTATCTCAGGTGGACGGTGATGTGGCTGGGGCGCAGGATGTTGAAGCTGAGGTGTGTAGATGCACCCTGGATGTGGACAAGTTTTCCGGAAGTTTGGCGGTACTTTCTCCGTGGAGGGCGGGGCTGTAGCTGACACGGCTGGTGTCGTGGACCTGGGTGACGCTCTGTCTTGCCTTGGAGTGGATCTATCTGTGGGTCATGTGCATCATGCGGAGGGTGTTGCAGCATGAGGTACAGATGCTTGTGAGTTGCATGGCAATTGTGAGCGACGAGTCCATGATGCACACCATCTTGTGTGCGTGGCCACTGGGTGCTGGTGCAGTGCCCTGGCGGGTGGGACACAAGGAGTTGACCCAGCTGTAAGGGGACAATCCTCAGATGATTACCTCAGTCCTGTACAAGTCCAGCCTCAGATGTTTAGCCATTCATCAACGGACCTCATGACTTCTTGAAGGTTGGAACTGGAAATGGTTGTGTCTTTGGTGAGGGTGAGGAGCAGCTGGCTGTCAATGGCATACGAGATGATGATGAGGTTGTGTGCGCATGTGATGGTGGAGAGGGGGGTCATGGACACATTGAAGATTGACACGCTGAGAGATGAGCCCTGGGCCATGTGCCAGATGACACCACTGTACTACATGCTGAAGGCTTGAGTCCCACTCCCATGGCCTTGCTGGTGATCCACTTGGTGATTTCATCCTGGTCCATCCCCTGGATACCAGTGTTGGAGATGTGTGAGCTGACAGTGTGTGACCACATTGTGCATAATGCTGTGGAGAGGTCAAGGGGGGTGGCCTCACCATTGTTGAGCAGGGCAAAGTTGTCGGTGTTGGTGGCAATGATGACGGGTGCAGTGGGGTGATTACTGTGGAAGACGGTCTTGTGCAGGTTGCCTGGAGCTCTTTGCGTAGAGGAAGTTTGTCAGTTGCTCGTTGACTGTATTCCTGATTACATTTGCTGGCTAGAGAAGCACGTTGAGGTTCCTTGAGAGCCAGCGTTCCTGCCGTCCATTGTCTAAGAAGGGCCTGGGTCACTGGATGCCTCTATCTACCATGGAATGTGGCTAACTCCAAAGGTACATACATGACGTGCTGGACGGGGGCCACAAGGATGGGGAATTATGTGGTTGAGATGTTGTGTGGGAAGGGTCCTGATGGAGATCCCCAGGGGATGTTGCACATGAGCCGGGTGTTGTATCTGCTGATGATGGAAGTCCAAAACCTGAGGGTGGTTGGTCACGCGTATAATAGTGCGTTCTGCCTCTGTGTGCCAAGGCTTGCGTGTATGTCCATGAGCTTGCAGTGGTAGTAAGTTGCAAGGTATTGGCTCAGCCTTGCAAGGGTGGGGTGTCTTTTGGATGGAGAGCTGATGTCAGTGCACTCACGATGCTGATGAGCTCCTTGATGTCATGCGGTTTTTTGGCCTCGTCCCCATCTGAAAGATCTCTAATTGTCCTTGCTGATGATATGGTGATGGCTGTGTGTGCCGTTTTCCAGGGTTGTAAGGCCACTGATGGTAATTTGTGTTGCAAGCTGTGCACAAGAGTCCTGCTAGACGTGTATGAGTCCAGTAGGTCTGCCTTGACCCAGGTGGCTTAATTGTTGATGTGCGTCACAGGAAAGTCCGTCAACGTGGCTGGATTGTTGGATCAGTTGTTGATCCAGTGTGTGAGGTTGCAGGGTGTGGCGGTGGTGTTGGTTCCAGTGTCCCACACAGCATGTCTGTGTTGACTTACATGAAGCATCTTTGGGGGATTGGCAGCGTGGTGTGTGGCAGTGTGTTGCCCGTCGGAGACGTGGATGCTAATGTGGATGGACCAATGATGGATGCTGGTGTGGTTCTCATCCAGCCAGAAGTTCCTGGCCCACAGCCACATGTATCCTGTGGCTGTGAGGGCATGCGTGACGATGGACGTGTTGATGGCTTTGTGGAATTGTGGATGTAGGCCTGGAGATCTGTAGATGAGTGTTACTCTGAGGGTTTGCAGGGGGTTTGTGCCAAACCGGATTTGTGACCCTGAGTGCGTACTTGGGAATAGTTATCAATTCATCCTCCGGGATTGTTAGTGCCGTCCCTGCGGGTGCTCTTGTATCCGTCTGAGATGGCAATGAAGAAGTTGTGTGCTGAGGATGCTTTCATCCAGGTCACTGTCATGATGGTGATGTGTGGGCCTGTTGTGTTGAGGAGGTAACAGAGTCCAATGGCGTGCTGTTGGACGGAGCCGGTGTGGAGTAGGAGGGACATGACCTGGTTGGTGTGACGGGGCCTGGAAGGCGGGGCAGCGCTGTGTAGGCAGTTGGAGTTGCACACTCAGCATGCAAAGGTGTGGTGTGTGCGCTTAAGGTATGCCTGAGAGCAGGCGGTAGATTTTCGCTTGGAGGGTGGCTGCAACATGAGACTGTTGTGTGATGTGGGTCATGCAAGGACATGAGGGTTGTACAATGTGCACGTTGCATGCGCTGATGGTCCTGCCTTTGGCACCGCCTGGCCGCAACAGTGGCACAGACAAGCTGATGACAGCCTAATGAATGGGTGGAGGGAGGAAGGGAGGAGCTTCTTGGAGGCGTGTGGGTTGCAGAATCCGGGAACTTGGTTGGCCCTTGCCGCAGGGCCCGCAGCAGCAGGCGGCATGTACTGTAAACTAGGCCAAAAGTAGCACACAAAGACAAGGATGTCAGAAAGGACAACTGCAACGGGTGCATGTAAAGGAAGGAGTGTCAGGTTACTCATGGCTCACCCAGAGAAAATGGATGAACAATCACCAAAGATGACTGACACAGGATCAGGAAACAGAAGGCCGAGCTGCGCACAGGAGACACACCCTAAGCAGGCGTTGACGGCCCGTTGGTGGGAGCAACCTGCACAAATACATACACAACCATGGACTTCATGCACAATAGAGATTATTTTCCATGAAGAACTGCATGCATGTTGCTGAACTACACATACACTCATATGCACAATCTTTGACAACTATGCCAGAGATGACACATGCATTGTGGCAAGAGTCCTGCATTGACAGAGATGAGGCACTTCGGAGGGTGAGGAACACCTTTATTACTCAAGCTCACACTGAGGGAAATGCATCAATATGAACAGACTCACAGGTCATTTGACTGAACATGTGGGACCTACGCTGGACACCCCCTTCACAACACGGATGTTGTAAATCCAAATGAACTGGCACACAAGTTAAGAGGATTGTCAAGAATTCCTGTCATACAAGGGAAACACGCCCTTATGTAAACAGGAGAGCTGTTACATAACTCAAGGGAAACACGCCCTTATGTAAACAGGAGAGCTGTTACATAACTCAAGGGAAACACGCCCTTATGTAAACAGGAGAGCTGTTACATAACTCAAGGGAAACACGCCCTTATGTAAACAGGAGAGCTGTTACATAACTCAAGGGAAACACGCCCTTATGTAAACAGGAGAGCTGTTACATAACTCAAGGAAAACACGCCCTATAAAGGGAGGAACCGGGAGGTACAAGGCTGTCGGATATTGTGTTTACACCGACGTACCTGCTTCGTGAAGAGCAGTGTTCCGGAGTGGTGCTCCAGTAAGGCAAGAAAGGAGGTAGGTCGAGTCGTTACTCCCTGGGCCGTGTCTTGCCCCATCGTCACCTGTGAAGGACCCGGAAGCTCTACCGGTCAACCATTGAGCTTCGCTTTTTGACTCAGCTGAGTCCAAGCGCAGTGGCGCTTTTGCTGGTTGGAGTCGTAACTCCCAGCCCGACCAGAGACACAGGGACTGCCAGCTGTAACGCACACCAGGAGGTGTTTGCCGCGTTACAGACTCGGAAGTCCACAGGATCGATCGAGCGGCTGCTCTCGGTTCAGTCTTCTTGCTTGTGATTGGGGTATCGGTGACGCATCACCAGGAGGTGACTCCGCGTCCCGGTGCAGTCTGAGGAAGAGGTTGAGCGGCTGCTCCCTTCAGGTAGAGACCCCGGCTGGGTGTTTCCCTGACTCCTCGATTCTCCCCAACACTCTTCGTGCCCCTCACAGCCTACCGATTGGCATTGTCGGCCATTTCATTTCTGCCCTCTGTTGGCATACGCCGGGATCGGCGTATATGCAGAGGACGGTTAGGACCATCCGTGCTGTGGGCTGGTAACGTACTTAGCCTGGAGGATTCCAGTGACTATAACTTTTGTTTGTTCTTTGTATTTTATTTGCCTTCATTAAAAGAACTAACCCTTCACAAGTGGTTGCGTCCTCATTGTCGTGTCTGTTAAACGATCCTGAGACGTTCAGGGCGTTACAGGGATGAGCCAAACACCTCCTGCTGCACACGGAGAGGCTGCAATTCCCCATTGAGCCTGATATGGGGATGTCCCACACTATGTCCAACCGTAGCATCCCGTATGTTTCAGAGAGAACTTTTACACACATTGATGCCTTCATCAGAATCCAAAAACCATTACAGATGACTGTCACGAAGGGTGACTGTCAATTCATGGGAGTCATGCTACATGTTATGTGCCCCATGGTGAGTCAACATGTATGCATGGTAACACAACTTGCACAGAGGCAGTCCCCACACATTCCAAATACGTACCACCCCCAAAATGCCTTGCTGCAATCCTTACCCAAAATTAAATTTCCCCATGTCCGTGCATGGAACGCCGATTCATCACACGTTGCAATACTCATGAGGAATAGCAGGAGGACAACGATGACACGAGCAGACAACATGCGCAAGAACCTGGGAATGACAGAAACACAAGAAGTCAGCTAAAAGCTTTTTCTCCGCATACATGGTCATTTACTAAACAGGAACAATGTTGTCCCCATGCTAATTTAACAGACAGTGTCCCTGCTAAAATGTGTGGAATGACATCATCACTCGAGTGACACATCAGAACACACATCTAAGTCACTTAGCATACAGTCAGCTGGACACACACATTGTAACACATGCCACCCAAGCCTCCATGCGTGCACACTCCGACCCAGTGACTCACCATTATGAGAAGAAGTTGCGTATGAGCTGACTCCGGCTAGCCTCCTCCTCCTGCTCCTCATCACTTACCTTGTGACCAAGCCCTTCATCCTCCACGGGGTGGATGTTCCTGCTCATTCTGCTCCAGGATGAGTGGCACGGTCTTCTCCACTGCCATGTTGTGCAGCATGCAGCACACGATGAAAATTTTGCAGACCTTCGCCGGTGCATATGGGAGGGACCCGCCTGTCTTGTGAAGGCACCGGAATTGGCTCTTCAGGAGGCCAAACGTCCTCTCAATCACTCGCCTGGTCTGCCCGTGTGCATTGTTGTACCGGTGATCTGCAGCTGATCTTGGGTTGCGGAGAGGCGTCATCCGCCATGGCATGTTGGGATAGCCAGAGTCCCCTACATGGAAACATCATGTAAATAAGTGGGTCAGGAGATGCCGTAAGAGCCAGAGATACCGCAACACACAGGACAAACAGAGTATACCCACCAACAAGACCTGCTCATTCGTTGTGCAGCCGCAGCATCATTTGTGGCACCCTGCTACGCCTCATGATGTAGGCATCGTGTGCTGACCCTGGAAAACGTGCACAGACATGGGAAATCAGTATGTTAGCAAGACACACCACAAGGGCATTTATAGAGTGGTAATGTTTACGGTTGCGATAGGCTACCTCCTGTGCCTGTGGTGGTACCAAAGCCACATTTGTCCCATCAATGGACCCAATGACATGGGGCATTCCTCCCAGGGCATAGAAATCACCCTTGACACCTGTCAACTCCTCAGGAGTGGGAAAATGGATGAATTCATCAAGGTGCTCCAACATGGCTGCCAAAACATCACGCAGGACACGGCTGAACATTGTCTGGGACATGCCACCAACATCAGCTATGGTGAATTGAAACATACCGGTGGCAAAAAAAATTCGGGCTGCCATCACCTTCATCTTGGGGGTCAGCGCAGTGGGATACCTGTGTCGCGGTTGGAGGTGTGGTGCCACCTTGGCAGTCAAGTCCTCAATCAACTGTTGAGTGAATCTATAACGTCGGATGAAGGCACGTTCCCTCATGGCACCCAAGTCTGGCATTGGTTGGGGGACAGGCGGTGCCCTGCAGAAAATTGTGATGAATGACGAAGATTGAGAGCATAACAACATCAATGTCAATGAACAGAGCACATGCTCAACTGCTACTACACATCTGCTAAATACAGAGTCTGGTGTGTGCAATACATCCAGGACACGTATGCTAGCTTGGTGATACTCCTACGAAAAGCCAGATACACCCGTTGATTGGCAAGTCTACATGACATGCCCTGAAATGAGCTTGGGGCCAGTCTGAGTGAACAGCCAGAGACATCACAGGAGTGGCATCGTCCACATAGCTGCATTTAAAGGATGTCATCTCATACAGACAGCTGACGGCAAGCTAGACGCACAGATCACATGGAAAGTCAAATGTACAGATCACACACAATGCCATGAAGGGGTACACGTGAAAACAGAAAACACAGACATTGAGACGACGCAGATATGTCCTCGTGAAAATATCATGTCTGATGCATACAGACCCTGCTTACGTGGGAATCCACATGTGGCATGGTGTGCGTAGATATGTGCCATGCCCATCTCCACACAGACACATGTTGGATGCAGCAACAGCAGATGTAGTTGACGGAACAGTAACAGCAAGCTCATGGCACATACATGACATAGTCACAGCGGGGCACGCTGATTGTGAAAAGTCAGTTGTTAGTGTCCCTGTCCCTGGCATCAGGGGACAGTTGCGGGTGGTGGTGACTGTGCCATACCAGTGATGCTGTGCTTGACACGTTTGTACTACAGGCACACATGTGCAAAGTGTGAAGGGGAAGTGTGCCACATAGTGCCCCATCACACATGACATCAATTGTGCAACTACATGAGGAGACATGTGCAATATCACTGCCTGACACACCTATGCCCTGCACATGAAAGTCTGCAATGACAATGACTTGATGTACAGCCTTGTGCGAGTCGGAGAACTCCATTCCTTTTATGTGCGCCTCCTGTCACCAGTGTAAGTGTGTGAAACGCACCATACACACGCTCTCGTGTGTACGGTCCGTATCACTATTGTAGTGGTGCCGTAGGAGTACACTTGTTACGGACCGTACACACGCTCTCAGAGCGTATGTACGGTCCGTATCACTATAGTAGTGGTGCCGTAGGAGTACGCGTGGTACGGACCGTACACACGTCGTGTGTATGGTCCGTATCAATATAGTAGTGGTGCCGTAGGAGTACGCGTGTTACCGACCGTACACACGCTCTCAGAGCGTATGTACGGTCCGTATCACTATAGTAGTGGTGCCGTAGGAGTATGCGTGTTACGGACCGTACACACACACGTACTACTACGGCACCACTACTATAGTGATACGGACCGTACACACGCTCTCAGAGCGTATGTACGGTCTGTATCACTATAGTAGTGGTGCCGTAGGAGTACGTGTGTTACGGACCGTACACACACGCGTACTCCTACGGCACCACTACTATAGTGATACGGACCGTACACACGCTCTCAGAGCGTATGTACGGTCCGTATCACTATAGTAGTGGTGCCGTAGGAGTACGTGTGTTACGGAACGTACACACACGCGTACTCCTACGGCACCACTACTATAGTGATACGGACCGTACACACGCTCTCAGAGCGTATGTACGGTCTGTATCAATATAGTAGTGGTGCCGTAGGAGTACGCGTGGTACGGACCATACACACGCTCTCAGAGCATATGTACGGTCCGTATCACTATAGTAGTGGTGCCAAAAGGAGAACGCGTGTTACGGACCGTACACATGCTCTTAGAGCATATGTACGGTCCGTATCACTATAGTAGTGGTGCCGTAGGAGTATGCGTGTTACGGACCGTACACACGCTCTCAGAGCGTATGTACGGTCCGTATCACTATAGTAGTGGTGCCGTAGGAGTACGCGTGTTACGGACAGTACACACATGCGTACTCCTACGGCACCACTTCTATAGTGATATGGACCGTACACACGCTCTCAGAGCGTATGTACGGTCCGTATCACTATAGTAGTGGTGCCGTAGGAGTACGCGTGGTACGGACCGTACACATGTCATGTGTACGGTCCGTATCACTATAGTAGTGGTGCCGTAGGAGTACGCGTGTTACGGACCGTACACACGCTCTCAGAGCGTATGTACGGTTCGTATCACTATAGTAGTGGTTCCGTAGGAGTACGCGTGTTATGGACCGTACACACACGCGTATTCCTACGGCACCACTACTATAGTGATACGGACCGTACACAGGCTCTCAGAGCGTGTGTACGGTCCGTATCACTATTGTAGTGGTTCCGTACGTGTACGGGTACGTGTGAAATACACCGTACATGTTTTTTTGAATCAAAAATTACATAGGGGACAAGTATTAGGCCAAAAATGCATGCTGGTTGTCATGGATACCGAGATTTCAGTTGCAATGTGGCCATCATGGGCTTGAAAAGTCAGTTGGCCCAAAAATTACAATGTTGCAAAGTGGTGTTTGCCTTGCTATGATGCTCAAAATTTGAACCATGCAAATTCGTGTCATTGGTGTATGTTTAAAGAGATTGGAGGAAACGTAGGATGCAAATGAGTCTGACCAATCACTCTGTACTCCTGTAAATGAAAGCCCCCAGCAAGACAGATATAAGTCAGCCAGAACCCATAAGAGGGCACTTGCCTGCACAACTTTCCTGTCGACCACACTGCTGCGGTCTGTGCTTCCTCTGGCACCATGTCGTGGACTGTGGAGAGGGCCCAGCCATTCACCGTGGAGGAGAATGAGGCCTTGCTGAATGTCCTCCTCCCACAGTACCCCAGCCTGTATGGGAGACCAGGGGAGCAGGTGAGTGCTGACCCCAGTACCTTTGACTGTGCACCTGTTTCGTGGCTGTCACTTCTGGCATTGTGTCCAGGTGTGACAGACATGCAATGAGGTTTAGACAGGGTCCCGGGGGGGGGGGGGGAGTCTTATGTCTGTCATGCAGAGCATGAAGTCATTCCTGTGTGCACTCCTCCCTTGCATTGTGCTTACTGTGACATTCACTGCATAGTGCATGACCCTTTCAGCCTGGCAAATCCTTGGTGGCATTTTTTGGCTATTGTCCTGAGGTGATTCAGTGGTCCCCCCGGTGTGACAGGTGACTGTACCCACAGATGTGTATGAGTTGAGGGGAGCTGTGGTGAGAGTGTCCAAGTGATGTGTACGCCCTCCTGGACATTGATGTGTGTGAAGGTTCCTTGTCATGTGGGTGAGTGTCTATGTGAAGTGTTGCACCACAGCTGCATGGAGGAGGCAACAGCTCTACCCATCTGATGTGAGGAGTAAGTCGTGCTGTGAGTCTGACTTGCTGGGCTAGCCCGACACCCCACAGGCAAGTGGCACATGTGCAGAGTGAGGTATGTATCCGCTGTTGCCAATGGCAGGTGATTTATCTGTACCTGTGTGTGTCTGTGTACTCTGCTGAGGTTGCGTCAGTGGGCTGGGGCATGTAACTGCTTTGAGGTGCTGTCCATCAGCCTGGTGTTGCATGTGATGAACAGTGTGTGCCATGATCAGGGAGTGTGTCACACCACTCCTGCCACCTGTGTAGTTTCAATGCCATGTAGTGCATTGAGGCTTCCAAAGTGGCCAATGTCGATATGAGTGAGATGGGATTCCTTGGCAGCATCCTATGCCCTGTTCAACATATCATCGATGTTCAAATGTGTGTCTCTGTGACATGGAGCAGGTGTAGTGATGTTGTCTCACTTTGTCATCCTCACAGGTAATTGCCTACGAGAAGGGGGGAATCTGGAAGCGGATCGTCAGGGCTGTGAGAGTGGCGGGGGGTCGCAGTCGGCGTCTAGCCCAAGTCAGAAAACGGTGGCCGGACATCCGGTGCTGGACCCGGCGGATCGCCCGGGTCCAGCTGGGGCTCTCACCTCCACGCCCCCATGGCGGGCGCCGACGCCTGACCATCCACATGATGCGCGTCCTGGCGGTGGTGTTCCCTGACCTGGATAGGCAGCTACAGGAGGGACAGCAACAAGGAGGGGGTAGGTACCTGTCTGTTTGTTGTGTTGTGTGTCCCCAGCTTTTGGAAGTTCTCTGTAGCTTGGATACACTGCCAGGGTTTATATGTGCAGTGCATATTCTGTTCCCCAAAGTCAACCGGTGCTCTTATTTGTCCCTTCCCCTGCTTGACATGTGTCCCTGTCAAGAATTCCTGTCATGCGAGGGGAGGAAAACGGTAACCAGCGAAAACGGACTACATCTCCCAGGATGCTTAGCGGTTGAGAGGTTATGTAAACAGGAGAGCTGTTACATAACTCAAGGCAAACACGCCCTTATGTAAACAGGAGAGCTGTTACATAACTCAAGGCAAACACGCCCTTATGTAAACAGGAGAGCTGTTACATAACTCAAGGCAAACACGCCCTTATGTAAACAGGAGAGCTGTTACATAACTCAAGGAAAACACGCCCTATAAAGGGAGGAACCGGGAGGTACAACGCTGTCGGATATTGTGTTTACACCGACGTACCTGCTTAGTGAAGAGCAGTGTTCCGGAGTGGTGCTCCAGTAAGGCAAGAACGGAGGTAGGTCGAGTCGTTACTCCCTGGGCCGTGTCTTGCCCCATCGTCACCTGTGAAGGACCCGGAAGCTATACCGGATAACCATTGAGCTTCGCTTTTTGACTCGGCTGAGTCAAAGCGCAGTGGCGCTTTTGCTGGTTGGAGTCGTAACTCCCAGCCCGACCAGAGATACAGGGACTGCCAGCTGTAACGCACACCAGGAGGTGTTTGCCGCGTTACAGACTCGGAAGTCCACAGGATCGATCGAGCGGCTGCTCTCGGTTCAGTCTTCTTTGCTTGTGATTGGGGTATCGGTGACGCATCACCAGGAGGTGACTCCGCGTCCCGGTGCAGTCTGAGGAAGAGGTTGAGCGGCTGCTCCCTTCAGGTAGAGACCCCGGCTGGGTGTTTCCCTGACTCCTCGATTCTCCCCAACACTCTTCATGCCCCTCACAGCCTACCGATTGGCATTGTCGGCCATTTCATTTCTGCCCTCTGTTGGCATACGCCGGGATCGGCGTATATGCAGAGGACGGTTAGGACCATCCGTGCTGTGGGCTGGTAACGTACTTAGCCTGGAGGATTCCAGTGACTATAACCTTTGTTTATTCCTTGTATTATTTTTGCCTTCATTAAAATATCTAAACCTTCACAAGTGGTTGCGTTCTCATTATCGTGTCTGTTAAACGATCCTGAGACGTTCAGGGCGTTACAGTCCCCTAGTCTGTGTGTAATCACAATTGCACATGGTCATCTAGCCTGCCAGTTGATGCAAGTGCACATTGCTTTCAGCATCATGTGGGAGGGTGGTCTGTGACATGTGTTGTTACCTTGCCTGTGCCCTGTCCTGTTCACTCTGTTGGGGGTACATATTTGTTGGCTCTGATGATGAGTCTCAACATGGGAGTGTGAGGTTTCAAATGAACACCCTTGCAGCATGCATGAGCAATGTTGTGGCCTCAGACCTGATGTGCATGAGTGGGAGATATGCATAGTGCCAGGACAGTTGCTCCTGTTACAGTCAGATCATTCCAGGAACAAGGAGCAGTGTGCCCACTACAGTCCCCTGAGACACCCTTGCCTCGTAGTCATGTGTGTCATCCAACACTGTGTCCATTCTCAGTGTGTTCAGCATATGTTTGCCTCTGTGGCATTGTTCACTGGCCTCATTTGTATTTATCCAAAGTGTGCTACATGTGTCCACTGGACAGGGAGACCCCATTTGGCTTGTGTATACTCACACTGGGCAGTGCCTGTGTGTCTATTCACAACTATCTGTCGATGGTTGTTTGTCACAAATATGTGTTGGCAGCCTCACAAGGTGATGTGGAGTACATTTGGGAAGTCTTGCTGCACATTTTAGTAAAGCCTGATTAAGAGGTGTCACTTCTTGATCTGTCTCAATCACGTTGTCTCAGGTATGGGGGATTTGTGCGGGCGAGGCCTACATGGCCAGACCTTATGTCTCCTTGCCAGGTCTGACCTGTGTGTGATAATTGGCTGGACAGAGACTCAAAGTGCAGTGTCCCAGTGATGTTGTGCAGGGTTTAATGTTTGTGCTTTGCAGCATGTGTCAATTGTTTAGATACATGATTCCTGCTCATTCATTTTTTGCACCAGTGTGTGGTCAAGATACTACGTAGTTTGGTCTTTGTGTGCTTACATCTGTGTGGACATTCTGGCTTGCCATGGGGGTGTCTCCTCAGTGCAGGTATGCCTTTTTACAACACAATAGCAGGCCCATTAGCTCATTCATTGTCCTGGGTTTGGACATGTGTGCCACTCCACATGACAGATAGTGGGTCAGATGTGTTGGCAACTGTGTCATCAGGTAACGGATGGCCATGTGACAACTGACATAATTCAAGTTGTTAGTCACAAGGTATTGTACCTTGGCACTCACAACACTTGTCAACAGGTCTTAATGATTTCTATGCTTTAGTTTGATGTTTCGTTGTTAAGAACAATAATGTGCCTGCATGACAGATGTCTCCCAAGGAAGTGCACACCAAACCACCTTTACGCTTTCAGGGAACACACTGGCACAATTTTAAAGAAGGCACTGTTCTAATGAGACAGTTTTTCTGATTATACATATACATGTTCCCCCAGTGTTGTGGAAATTGGGTAGGTCCTTGATTGTTGGTGATACCAACTTACGAGTGTCAAGTCATCAAGCCCTCCGTGGGCCCATGTATATGTACTTTCTGCAACTACATTTCTTTCTAACAGTGGCTTCTTTAAAGAAGGCTGCCAGCTTCTTCAATGACTGGGTAAATGTAGTTTTGTGTGCACCTCCTTGGGAGCCATCTGTTATGAAGGCACATGTGTGTTCTGTTCACAAAATGGCACATTCCCACATTCTGACCATGTCGATTGTGTCATGTATTGTGATTCCCAAGGGACCAACTTTTTTTCGTTTTGTGTTCCAAAGTACTTACAGGTCTCTGAGTGTGGGGACACCTTTGGTATTGAGGTGTGTTACTTTGCCTTGGGGGCACCACTACTGTTTATTTCAGGGTAAACAAGAGGTGGCATGACTTCATTGTATTGCTGTGCTCACCTGTTCCCAGACACTAGCTCCTCAGTGTTTTCTCATTCAAGTTTTGGGCTGGTGTGTCCTATTGTTCCTTGTGTCCAAGTGGCATGGTGGGTCTACCAACTGGGGAGTACAGGGCTTACATATGTGCGGAGTAATCTAGCTGTTACTCATGATGCATTGCATGATATGCACTGTGACCTATTGTTTTTGTACTCATGTGTCAGATGTATACAGGTGACTGATGTTTTTCTGTATCTTTACCTTGCCCACAGCATCATCATTGGAGACCGAGGGAGACACCGGCACGGACCTGGGTGAGGGACCCAGCACCAGTGCCACCAGTGCTGGCGAGTCTGCAGGAGCCAGTGGTCATGAGGTGGACCATGGTTTCTGCGTGCCATCACAAGGTCTCTGCAAAGAATCGTTGTTAGTGTGTGTTATTTTGGTTTTGAGACATTGTCCCAAGGAGTGTTCCTTCCTCTGTGGCACCTGACATCTTCCCTGCAAAGAGTTGCACAATTGTTGTGCTGACCTATGTCTACATTTCCTTTGTTGGTGACGGATCCCTTCAACTATGGCCATGCCGGGGGAGGAGCCTAGCGCGCAAACAAGATGGCTGCGTAGGCACAGGGCTCCCGAGGGCCTCCGCAACCTCTCACGTCTATCCTGAATAAATCCTGATTCTATCGACGGGCTTCTATAGGCGAACATAAGCGGAGGTGATACCCGTTGTCCAAATTTAAATCGGACTTCAGGAACTGGGATAGCATTTGCTTCAAGTTGGCGGCCTACTCCTGGCCTTGCCCCGGACTCGAGTTGGCGTGGTGCCCGGGCAGAAAGTGAACAACAACGGCATGCAGGACCTGGGCTGGTGTGTACCCCGCACTTTCACTTTCGGTTTCGGGTCTCCTCGCTGAAACTGGCTGAGAGACCCGGGCTGGTCAACGACACGTCGATAGTGGGAAGATTGGGAATCCAGACTTGATCTCGGACACTAGCCTGGCCTACGCTGCGTGATCGCCGAGGCTCATCAGATCGGCTGTCCAGAGATTACTAATCGCGCTGGTGGACGACAACCTTGGTGGCCCTCAGACAATGGCATCGAGATCGGACGGAGATAAACAAAAATCCAAGACGACTAGGCGGGGAGGTTATACCGAAGCAAATAACATGGACCGCTATGCTCAGTCAAAAGGATCCCCTAGTGGACTGCATAAGTCACCGGAGAGACCCAAGGAGGGCCCGGGATCGTCCATAGAATTAACATTGCAGGATGTCATGGGTGCCATCGACGAGATGAAAGCTGCGGTTAGTCAGCAATTCGACACCTTGGCCCATAAATTGGACGTGGTTTTGATTGACGTTAATCTAGTCAGAGCGGACCTTTCAAAAAGGAACGAAAAGGTCAAATCCTTGGATCTGAAAACGTCGAGCCTGACAACAGACGTGTCCGACTTGCAAACCGAGGTCCGTAATCAGCGGACATCCAATGATTTGTTTGTCCGTCGGCTGGAGGACTTTGAAAGTAGAGCTCGGCGGAATAATGTGCGCATAATAGGGGTGCCGGAGAAATCGGAGGTTCCTGCGTTCGACCTCTTCGTGGAAGATCTCGTGATCAACCATCTTGCACCCAAAGGGTTGAGAATTTTTTTTGCGGTCGAGCGGGCCCATAGAGTTCCAGGTGGTAAGCCGAAACCGGGCGCTCCCCCACGGCCTATTATTGCCAGAATTTTCAATTTCAGGGACAGGGACGCTATCCTGCAGGCCTCGAGGGTGAGTGGGCCGACGAAGTTTGAGAACACTAATATAAGTTTCTACCCGGACTTCACACAATCGGTCCAAAAGCAGAGACAGGGATTCATGGGTGTTAAACGGCGCCTGAGGGACATGGAGCTGAAATATGCGATGCTCTTTCCGGCCAGGTTGCGTGTTGAGTTTGAGGATCGGTCACATTTCTTCGACTGGCCGGAGGTGGTTGGAGATTGGCTTGATACTTTGCCCCAGCGACGCAGTCGAGAGGACCAGACTGAGGAGAACGGAGGGGGCTTGACGGGGCAGGAGGTTCCCGGTGACTGAACATTGCGAAGACACTTCAATCCCTTGGTTCGATGTTTCTATTCAGTGCCTTATTCTTATATGCCCGGGGGTTGTGGGGTGCTTAGTGAGGCTCTTTCCTCCTCTGGGGTTTCTTTTCGTAGATTAGTCAATGGTAGGGCGACAGGCACACTGCAAGTTGGGGGGGGCTACATGGGCTCACGCAGGGGTGCAGGGAGGGGGGAGTTGTAACAGGAATGTTGGTGGGGGGTTGGGGAATGTTTGAATGTTTTACAAGGCAACGTAACGCTATATGACTGGTGGTTGGGGTCGTGTTCTCTGGGGGGAAGGGGTTGTGCACAAGGCTGGGATGGGGGTAGGGGATTGAGAGTACTCTCATGGAATGTGAATGGCTTGGGGGACAGGATTAAACGTGGGGTAGTGCTGCAGTTTTTGAAACGGCTCTCGCCAGACATTGTCTTTCTGCAGTAAACGCATCTAATTGGGAATTCTTGCCATGCTATGAATAGGCGGGGATATCGTCTCGCTGCTCACTCCGGTTTCACTTCTGGCTCGAGGGGGGTGGGCATCTTGGTTAGAGCCTCTCTCCCGCTGGAGGTGGACGATATAATCCATGATGACAGAGGGCGGTATGCTGCACTCGTAGGACGGTGGGAGGGCAGAACTGTCTCGCTGGTTTCTGTGTATGTCTCACCGGGATTGCAGACTGTAACATTTGCTGACTTAGGGCGCATGGTCCTGGGACTCCCGGGGGGGGGTTTCTGGTGATGGGGGGCGATTTTAATTCTGTCGTATCCGGTAGAGCGGATCGTCACCCTCCCAGGGATCTCCCTGGGGCGCAGACCTGGCTGAGTGGGTTTATAGATACCCTCGGACTTATAGACTGCTGGAGATTACTGCACCCGGGACAGGCGCAATACACTTTCCACTCAGGGGCTCATGGAAGTCTGTCGAGACTTGATTATGTCCTTATGCCGGCGGCCCAAGCTGTGATGGTTAGGGAAGTAAGACATCTGGCCCGGGGTATTTCTGACCACTCCCCACTACTGTTGCACATGGAGGTCACCCCCGGGGCTGAGGGGAGGGTAGCGCCGATTAACTCTTGGTACCTGGATAATCCTAAAATCCGGGCGGAACTGGTTAAGTCTCTCGAACACTATTTTAATGAAAATGTGGGGTCAGTATCATCTGCTGTCTCGTTGTGGGAAGCCTTCAAAACGGTGATCCGTGGGCAAGCCCTTTCCCTAATTTCCCACACCAAGAAAAGCAAGATTGAGGAGGTGGTTCGCCTTGAGAATGAAATAGCTGAGTTGGAAGGGGACCTGGAGCTGGGTGTTACGAATGAAAAGTTGCACGTTCTCAGTCTCAAGCAGCTTGATTATAGAGCGTTGGTCACCGATGCCGCCAAGGTGATGAGTAGAGAGCAACAAGGGCTTTTATACGATGTGGGGGATAAGGCTGGAAAGTTGATTGCATGGTTGGACAAGAAAGAGAGAGCCGGTCGAGTGGTACCGGTTATTGAGAGAACGGATGGCGCGTGTGTGACTGACCCTGTGGAAATTGTTGAATGTTTTGCGGATTATTTCCGCGAAGTATACTCTCCAGTCTCGGAGCGCTCTGAGGATGACTCTCATCTACTGCTGAGAGATATTGCGTTGCCGTCTTTGTCAGAGGAGGATAGGACACTGATGGACGCGACGCTGTCGTCTGATGAGATTGCTTTGGCCATTCGCTCGGTCGCTTCCGGCAAGGCCATGGGTCCTAATGGCCTTCCCATCGAACTGTATAAACTGCGTCCGGACAAGATGGCGCCTCATCTACGTGCAATGTTCCTTGAAGCACGAGAAGTGGGCTCCCTCCCCTATGATCAGCGTCTTGCCACAATAGTCGTGATTCACAAGGAGGGGAAGTCGTGGGATCGATGTATCTCTTATAGACCTATCTCACTGTTGAATGCGGAGCCCAAAATTCTAGCTAAGGTTTTAGCTAATCGTCTGATTAGGGTCGTTGGCGACTTGATAAATCCGGATCAGTCTGGTTTCATACCTCACCGTAACACGGCTCTGAACCTGAGGCGTCTCCATGGAGTGCTCGCCAGAGCGGCGCACATTCGTGAGCCGGCCATTTTGGCGTCTCTGGATGCGACGATGGCGTTTGACACTCTCGAGTGGCCGTATCTTTGGGCGGCACTCGCGAAATTTGGTTTTGGCCTTGGGTTTATCGGTTGGGTGAAGTTGTTGTATGATGAACCATTGGCTCAGGTGGTAGTGAATGGCAGAGTGTCGACACCCTTTGTGTTGGGAAGAGGCGCGCGGCAGGGTTGTCCGTTGTCGCCTCTTCTCTTCGCCCTTGCCTTGGAGCCTCTGGCTGCCTGGCTCCGATGGGAGCCCTCCTTGCGGGGCATTCGATGGAGGCCTGAATTTGAGGACCGCATCTCTCTTTATGCGGATGACATTCTCCTGTACCTCACATATCCCCGGCAGTCTTTACTTGTATTAGTCGATGTTCTAAACTCATTTGGTCGTAACTCCGGCTTGGTCATTAACTGGACTAAGTCATGCGTCTACGTTCTCTCGGGTGATGCTCCTCTCCTCCCGCGTGGCTGCCCTATCCAGATTTCGCCATCAGGGTTTAAATACTTGGAAATCTTCATAACATTAGACCCTGTGGCCCGTTATGAGCGGAACTTGCTCCCCCCAGTTCAGCGACTAAAGGCCGACGTTTTGGGTTGGCGACGGCTTCCGCTTTCACCGCTCGGACGTGTGGCGTTGTTTAAGATGATGTCACTACCACGATTCCTGTATGCACTACAAAACACGCTTGACGTTATACCGGCCCGCTATTTCCGTGCGGTGGAGAGTTTGCAGAGGCAATTGTTCTGGGACGGGCGATCGCGTATCGCTCTCACAAAATTGACACTCCCTTGGTATGATGGGGGTATTGCACTCCCCGATATTAAGCGATATTATTGGGCGTCCCAACTGGCGGCGGTGAATCACGGGATGTACGGACCGGCCCTGAACCCGGCGTTTGCAATGGATAAAATGCTATTGCCTGGTGGGGATTTCAATAGGGCACTCTATTCGAAGTCTCCCGGTGTGCAGTTGACAGGCCCAACAAAGATAGCAGTACGTGTGTGGCATGCTGCGAATGCTGCGATGGGATGGAAGGACCGCCTGACTCGAGCGATCCCGCTGTATGCTTCAGAAACGCTGGGCTGTTTGTGGAAAACAAAAGGATTTGAGAAATGGGATCTGATTGGCATATGTAAGGTGAGTGATTTTTGGGTGAAAGGGAAGTTTAAAACGTTTGACATGCTGAAAGTGGAATATAAGCTGACCGATAGGGAGTACTTCCGGTATGCTCAGGTCCGCCATGCGTTGTGTTCGGTTTTTCCCGATGCTACTGTTATCCCGGATTATTCCCCATTGGAGGACAGGGTGCTAGATGGCTACGTGCCTGACAGCACAATCTCCTTGATTTATAAAAAGCTTATAAACGACCGGGCGGACCTGTTGACCCACCTGAGGGAGGTCTGGGTAGCTGACGGTTTGGTATTAGACGATGAGGACTGGGTATCGGCGGTGGCCTCCCCGAGGGAGGTGGCAATTCCGGCTCGCCTTCGGCTCGTACAATTGAAGATACTCCATAGAGTGTATGTCACTGGACCCCGCCTGATGCGCATGGGTCTTTCTGTGGATGGTGTGTGTAAGCATGGCTGTGGTTTGCTGGGTACTTTCCTTCACGTTATATGGGAATGTCCTGAGGTGGCTCGCTTTTGGAGTCGGGTGCATGCGGTAATGGAAGAGGTCACACACGTTGCTCTGTTACCAGAAGCTAGAAGGTGTCTGCTGAACGTGTGGGAGCCAAATGACTATGATGTGGCACAGACGCAGTGGGCGACTTTGGGGAACATGGTGGCTAACCGCGACATCGCACAGTTTTGGGGTTCTCAGAGGTCGCCCACGATCTCGGTATGGAAGGAGAATATGGACTGGTGCATGTTTAGAGAAAAGACGGTGTATGTGGCGAGAGGCAAGCCCAGGAAATGGTCCAAGGTGTGGGGTCAGTGGAATTCTTATCGCGGAGACATCTGCGCCCCTCCTCTGGCGATAGTATTGGATGTTCCTTTGTCCCCCTAGCTGAACATTCCTAATGTGCTATGTGATGAGTATGTTACAGTTTGACTTTTTCTCCACTCCCGGGGCCCCCCCCCCCCCTCCTCTGTCACAGACTATTCCGGATTACTCTATGGAGGGGACTTTCCTACCCCGGGGAGCACGTACTGATACTTATAATTCTTATTGCCTTGTTCATGTGAAATGTTTATAAGTTTTAAATTAAAAGCTGAAACGGTCTTTATACTGGTATTCGGATACAACTGCTGCCTTCACTTAGAGTGCGGACGGACTAACGGGGTCTTTTGATTGACATGTCTGTATAACGATGAACTAAATCTGGGCACCTGACTCACAATTGTGGGCATTGTATCTGTGGGAACTCCACCCTAGTCCTTCCATGAGAGACAACATCTTGGTGGCTGGCCCAGCACCTGAACATTCCTATCAGTCCTGGGATGTGCGTGACAGTGTGTGTTCCCTTTGGCTCTCTTAGTTTAGTAGGCAGTAACATGACTATACAGTCTTGTGGCATGATCTCAGTGTGCGTATTGTGCTGCATCCGCCAGGGGTGGGTATGCATGTGTTATTTGTCCTCACACCCACATGTGGTGTCATGCAGTGGGGGTGTGAAATCCATCCTCCTGGGAGTGGGACACTGCTGTCAGTGATGTGTTGTTATGGCACTATCATCATTGTCCACAGTTAGGGATGCGTACATACACCCATGGAGTTGTGGTTATCTGATAATGTACACCCCCCATGTCTCTGTCCACTGCTGGGAGTCCTCTGCACCCACCCCTCATGTTGCAGGCCACTGCTGGGAGTCCTCTGCACCCACCCCTCACATGTCTGTCTACTGCTGGGAGTCCTCTGCACCCACCCCTCACATGTCTGTCCACTGCTGGGAGTGATATGCACCCACCCCTCATGTTGCAGGCCACTGCTGGGAGTCCTCTGCACCCACCCATCACATGTCTGTCCACTGCTGGGAGTGAAATGCACCCACCCCTCATATTGCAGGCCACTCCTGGGAGTCCTCTGCACCCACCCCTCACATGTCTGTCCACTGCTGGGAGTCCTCTGCACCCACCCCTCACATGTCTGTCCACTGCTGGGAGTGATATGCACCCACCCCTCATGTTGCAGGCCACTGCTGGGAGTCCTCTGCACCCACCCCTCACATGTCTGTCCACTGCTGGGAGTGATGTGCACCCACCCCTCATATTGCAGGCCACTGCTGGGAGTCCTCTGCACCCACCCCTCACATGTCTGCCCACTGCTGGGAGTCCTCTGCACCCACCCCTCACATGTCTGTCCACTGCTGGGAGTGATATGCACCCACCCCTCATATTGCAGGCCACTGCTGGGAGTCCTCTGCACCCACCCCTCACATGTCTGCCCACTGCTGGGAGTCCTCTGCACCCACCCCTCACATGTCTGTCCACTGCTGGGAGTGATATGCACCCACCCCTCACATGTCTGTCCACTGCTGGCAGTCATCTGCACCCACCCCCATGTCTGTCCACTGCTGGGTGTCCTCTGCACCCACCCATCACATGTCTGTCCACTGCTGGGAGTGAAATGCACCCACCCCTCATATTGCAGGCCACTCCTGGGAGTCCTCTGCACCCACCCCTCACATGTCTGTCCACTGCTGGGAGTCCTCTGCACCCACCCCTCACATGTCTGTCCACTGCTGGGAGTGATATGCACCCACCCCTCATGTTGCAGGCCACTGCTGGGAGTCCTCTGCACCCACCCCTCACATGTCTGTCCACTGCTGGGAGTGATGTGCACCCACCCCTCATATTGCAGGCCACTGCTGGGAGTCCTCTGCACCCACCCCTCACATGTCTGTCCACTACTGGGAGTCCTCTGCACCCACCCCTCACATGTCTGTCCACTGCTGGGAGTGATATGCACCCACCCCTCATATTGCAGGCCACTGCTGGGAGTCCTCTGCACCCACCCCTCACATGTCTGTCCACTGCGGGTAGTGATATGCACCCGCCCCTCACATGTCTGTCCACTGCTGGGAGTGTTATGCACCCGCCCCTCACCTGTCTGTCCACTGCTGGCAGTCATCTGCACCCACCCCCATGTCTGTCCACTGCTGGGTGTCCTCTGCACCCACCCACATATGTCTGTCCACTGCTGGGAGTCCTCTGCACCCACCCCCATGCCTCTGCCCACTGCTGGGAGTCCTCTGCACCCACCCCTCACATGTCTGTCCACTACTGGGAGTCCTCTGCACCCACCCCTCACATGTCTGTCCACTGCTGGGAGTGATATGCACCCACCCCTCATATTGCAGGCCACTGCTGGGAGTCCTCTGCACCCACCCCTCACATGTCTGTCCACTGCGGGTAGTGATATGCACCCACCCCTCACATGTCTGTCCACTGCTGGGAGTGATATGCACCCGCCCCTCACATGTCTGTCCACTGCTGGGAGTGTTATGCACCCACCCCTCACCTGTCTGTCCACTACTGGGTGTCCTCTGCACCCACCCCCATGTCTGTCCACTGCTGGGTGTCCTCTGCACCCACCCACATATGTCTGTCCACTGCTGGGAGTCCTCTGCACCCACCCCTCACATGTCTGTCCACTGCTGGGAGTGATATGCACCCACCCCTCACATGTCTGTCCACTGCTGGGAGTCCTCTGCACCCACCCCTCACATGTCTGTCCACTGCTGGGAGTCCTCTGCACCCACCCCTCACATGTCTGTCCACTGCTGGGAATACTATGCAGCCACCCACTCACCCCCTTGGTGCAGTACACTGCTGTCCTGGGCCTACACACACACCAATATAGTGGTAATATGCTGCACCAGGCCGTAGGCCAACATTCGTGGCGTGTGTACGCCTTGAATCCCAAATGTACTGGTGCCGTAGGGGTACGTGTGATACGGACCGTACCCACGCATTCATGGGGTGTGTACAGTCCGTACCACCCGTACCCCTACGGCACAAATACAATGGTGATACGGCCCGTACCCACGCTATGTATGTGTGGGTGCGGTCCGTAACACCATTGGAGTGGTGCCGTAGGGGTACGCGTGGTACGGCCCGTACACACGCCCTGTGAGCGTGTGTACGGTCCATACCACGCGTACCCCTACGGCACCACTCCAATGGTGTTACGGACCGTACACACGCTCTGAGGGCGTGTGTACGTTCCGTACCACGCGTACCCCTACGACACCACTACAATGGTGATACGGACCGTACACACGCTCTGAGGGCGTGTGTACGGTCTGTACCACGCGTACCCCTACGGCACCACTACAATGGTGATACGGACCGTACACACGCTCTGGGGGCGTGTGTACGGTCCGTACCACGCGTACCCCCAATGCACCACTGATATAGTGCTACGGACCGTACCCACGCTATGTATGTGTGAGTACGGTGCGTATCACTATTGTAGTGTTGCCGTAGGGGTAGGCGTACACGTCACTTCCGTTGTTGCGTGACGCAGGGATTGGTGGACACGCACCCCCGGAGTGACCAGACCCTTGAGGTAATGTATGTCCTCAATATTGTAGGTTTCAATTTGGGTAGGGGGTATGTTTCCTGCCCCTCACCCCCCCCCCTTGGCCCCTGGGTGTTGTTCTCACCTTCTGCAGCATGTGCGTCGGGTTCGGTGCACCAGGTCGTAGGCTAAGAGGGCCGGGATGACACGTAGGATGGGGTCCATGGCTGTCCGTCGCGTACTGGGGCTCCGTTTTTGCGTTGGAGTCAGTTTTCCGGCTTTTTTTGGCTGCCATAAAGAAATAGCTGTGCGGAGTGACGTAGGGACGAATCGTACTTGCTTGTCCGTAAAACGCTGCCTTACTCCGTACGGATGTCGCGTACGCGCTGTCCAGGATCAGACTCGTAGGTATTTTTTAGCCGTACGGTGTTTTTTACGATTCGTACGGAAATGGTATTTCTGTACGAATCGTACTTGCTGGATTGTACGGTGGATTTCCCGGGTACGAGTCGTATGGAGAATACGCTCCGTACGACCAATCGTACCCGGATTTTACAGGATCGGAATCGGCACCATAGTGTTAAACATAAATTGATAATCACCAAACCAATACAATAATAACCATCAACTGCCCCAAAAAATTGACCCAGATATGGGGAGGGTGGAATGTGTATAGAGGAAACATATGTGAACCCCCGCGGGAAACCTCATACTCCGAATTAAGTGACCAAGACTAGATGGCTTAGCGTTATGGATTGTTTGAAGACTGAGGGCTCTATTGCTATCCGATGCCACAAATGTACCAATGCCTTCTGAAACTGCTTCTAGAACCTTGCTGCGCACCTGATTGGTTGTTATACTGCTGGACTCAATGCCAATGTACGTTGCTTTGTGTTTGAAATATTCAATAAAAATATTTATAAAAAAAAATAATAACCATCAATCTCCTACCAAGAAAAACTGTTACAGCGCAAGGAAAAGATTTACATATTCTCCTTACGTCACAGATTCTTATTCACTACAGCTCATTCATACACTCATTCATTGGTGGGGCTCATAACACCAACACACTCTTCATTCAACCAAACTCACTCAACTCTGTACACAGGAGAATAAGGCGCTGGACATGTGGGTACCTTATTATCTTTTAGGATTAAATTGCCTTTATGTTATATACACATTCTATATACATTTCAGAATCCTGACCTTAACATCAAGGCACTCCACTACTTGGTCGATTGACCAATTAGTTGGATTGGTTGATGGTGAATTAGAACCAGCTAAGACACAATTAAAGCCTAGGAAACATTTTATATTTTCTGTAATTAATTTAAGAACCACAAACTAATTTCTTATTAATTCAAAATTTTGTTTATCTTATTAACTAATCTCTTAAATTGTCATTTATTACCTGAAGCTCATCATTTGATCAGTACATTTATTAAAGAAAAATATGAACATTCAGAAATTTCTCTTAGACATAGATTTTCAAGGAAAGGTACACTGAATTATTTACCAATTTGAGGTTGATGAAAGGTTCAAAACAAACAAAAAGATATCAGCATTCTCAAATGAGGCTCCCTCGAACGGACAGTCCAGTCCTCACCAAAGGATCAAACTGGCGTACAAATTACAGGATACAGCGTAGAAAAGTTCAGAATTTTAGCAAAGTCCGAACATCAATCCGGAGCATGGACCAATTCCACACTCAGACTGATAGCATAGAATTTAGGAAACACAAAGAAATAACCCAAAAATACATGCAGCCACGACCCACTAACCGAACCGAACGCTGCGGCAACCAACCCTTCCAACTCCTCCGACTCTGACGCCCCTACTGAGTGATGAGAGGGTTTTATATATCCTTTCGTTGCATTACTTCATTTTAGATATAGAAACATTAGGGCAGACCAAATGTTCTGATTGGACAGTTCAGGGTTATCAGTAATTTGTTGAAATTTTCCCAGTGTAAACTGGTTCTCCATAATGACTTTTCACAAAGTTCTCAAATTGATATTTTCTATTCCGTTCCCAGGCAGGGGAACAGTAACCATATTTCTTCCCAAGGTAAAAGGGGTCCCACGGATAGGTCTTCTCTTTGTCTCTTACTTAATTCTCATTTGGTCATCCCTTGGCTGGCGGTCAAGTCCTGACTTTCGACCTTGGCAGGGAACACGATGTCAGGAGTTCAGGCTACCTCGTGATTTCAAGAGCCCTCTGGGCATGCGCAGAAGTCATCACGTGTACATGGTAGCATCTGCTTCAGAGAACGCCATCTTGGGTACTGCGGCCTAGGAGGCCCGAATGCCAACTTAAGCAAAAATAGGCATAACGGTAATTAAAATATAGAAATGAATATGCTAATGATTAAACCCACACTAATCCCAATATATATTAGTATTTTCCTAGCTGTAGCAACATTTAAAGCGATAATACTTACCATTTTATTACTTTTAAAGCACAGACGATCACAAAGCAATATAAATCATGCCATTTTACTCTTTCACCACAATCTAAGGTTACTTTTGCGTACCATAGTTAATTAATTAATTGTTCTGCCATGCAATTAGCAATTTAGTCCTACGTGTATTTATGTCTATCAAGGTGTAACGGTTGATTAATAAATTTTCACTGCAAACATGTTATTGTAAATTAATTTTAGAGTGATTACGTAATTAATTCCATGCAAATTAGAGGAGGTATACAAAATTTTGTTTTACTTGCTCCATCATTGGCCAGGGGCTTTCTCGAGGCAGGGATTCTTTTTATATGTTATGTATCATGTCAAGTTACTTCCGAAGCTGACCCTGCGATCCCGATGAATGAAGCTGGGTCGCGCGTCTCTTCAGGCCTTTAGAAGGCCTGAGGGATGTCAGGGCATAATCACCGTGCCCGTGGTGTTATCATGCAACCTAACATGATACGTAACATATGAAAAGAATCACTGCCATTTTTGAACATTACAAATATGAGTTCAACTTTCTTCCTCTAAAACCCCAGCAAACACTATAATATGGGTTACTCAATTCTCAGGACTATCATAAGGATAAAATTTACTTGATCAGGATTATAACTACCTTCGGGATGGAATTACAACTGACAAGGAGGTCTCACACCAAGAGGATATAGCCCCGAAGAAGTCTCAGGATATTGTGCCGATATCGCAACGATGTGTTGGCTAAGAAACCTAACAACTGAACAGAAGAAAAATAAGAAAACAAAGATTGTCTACATTAACATTACATATCTTGCATTGATTGCACTTGCGTGTGCTGGGGGACCTTGCTAGAGCTGCTTTGTTGGTTCTAACCACATAGCAGATAGGAGGGGGATTCTCTCTACCTCTGCAGCACCGCTTTCTGACTCGAATATTTGACCTATTATATTGTGAACTTCCCTGTGGAGCGCCATTTCCCTACAAAACGTACCGCTGGATCCCTTTTATTGAATTCATCAAAAACCCTGAAATCCAGGAAGCCCATGAATCTAGCCTACTTTCTTTTTGGGTTTATTGACACATTTTTCTTCATTCACAAATAAATAATCGCACACCTACTGATGCCGTGCGTTACCATTCCTGATTCACAAAGGCCTCAGGTGTACTCCTAGGCAATATTGAGCTTCACCTAGCTTTCCTTGCAGTCACCCACCCCATGACTGCAGATCTTCTGAACTGTGGACATTTCGAGGATGCACGAGATTTGGGAAAGGACACATTACCCTTACACGTCATCACAAGCTGAACCAGACTCTGGGTGTAACTTTACATCCAGTTAGAGAGTTGTGCCGTAAGCACACACACGCCAGAAAGCGCCCCATTAATATGACATATTAACATACACCAAAAGGACCCAAGTATAAGCAGTGCTTGAAATGGAAAAATAGAAGTGCAGTACTCTGTATCA
Organism: Triturus cristatus; assembly: GCF_964204655.1. Lineage (NCBI taxonomy): Eukaryota > Metazoa > Chordata > Amphibia > Caudata > Salamandridae > Triturus > Triturus cristatus. The sequence goes on from NC_140579.1 coordinate 157,145,409, forward strand.
GAGTTCCTGCTTGTTTCTGAGAAGTGCCGGTACTTTCCAATTAAAAGTATTACCTCTCTCTTGAGAAGTGCAGGTACTCTCCCTCTCAAAATAAAAAAAACTGCCGGTACTGAGTACCGGACAGTACCGCCCCATTTAAAGCACTGAATAAGTGATGTAGTAAATGTGGTAAATCCACCAAGTTATTATTTTCTTAAGGGGATGGAGAAATTTTTCGAGCACAATAATTTTTCTTGAGAAGGAAAAATATCTATTTAAAAGCTTTTTTAAATTACTTTCCCTAATGTAAAGAGGTAGACAAACATATGTTGTTCTTTTTCTGCTCACCCCCCTCCAATAATGGGACGCTCGTTGCACGTTTACTACGTCACCTCCGCCTCGTTAATTAGGTGCAATTTTAGAAACACAGAGAAGAAAGAGGTAAGGGCAGGGTATTGCAAATGTTTCAGAACTCTTTTTGTTTGCTCACCACGTTCCAAAGAACCACACATACTTGTGTGAACACATACCAGGTGTCACGATTGTGAGTCAGAAATTGTGCAGCCGACACTGACATCTGCGCTCGTAAAATTCCATAGATCGTGACTTTGTGAATGATGAGTTTGCAAGTGAAGATTATACGTTTGTATGGTATGCATTTAAACGGATTTGCAATGAGCAGACCCAAAAACATCACCTGTGTCCCTTGTTGCTATCAGCCTGAGAAGGGACCGGGCTGGGAAAGCCAGTCTCTTGTTCAGAGGGGCCACGGCCTTGTAGTTCGGCCTGGACTGTCCCTTTTGGGGCAGGACCAGCCCTGATTGCATATAGATCTGTAACAGCACAGACAAGTTGAACAAAAACGTGAAGGTATGGAATGCACCGATGAGTGGTGGAGAATAATCCAAGCAATCCATCAATCACCTTTTGATATACCCTAGAGTCAACTCCTTGTGGTACTTCTTGCCGCTTGGCTCAGTCTATCTCAGAATTGGCCGCCTCATTTCATTTATAAATCTGTTTATTGAGGTTTTTTTTTTTTAAGTGTACATCACATTATACAGGCAGAATAACATACAGCAACATTTGTACCATTGTTATGCACCTGAACGAGTGTACATTGGTTGTTGGAGAATGGATACACCTCCTGATCTCCTGTCATAGCGGGAGACCTCTCAACTATGGTGACAGCTATAAAGCCGCTGTTGATATCCTACCACAGAGGGAGGCGTCCCCTAATAAAGAGTACTAGTACTTCACCCATTCTCTCCCAGGATTTTTCCATAAACAGATAGCAAATCATGGAATAACAGGGGCCAAATATCTAACGCCCAACCAATACAGCAACAGCAGCAAAGTCTGACCTTTGTTCAAGTATTGCTTGTCCATGTCCCTTAGGTTGCTCTTGTGCCCCACCGATCCGGCTATGCTCTTGCTACTGTACACCATGTCATTCATCTGGACGGACTAGCTCTAGGCCCCCCTGGGATGGTGCCCTCGCCACGCACCTGACAGGCCTCTGCGGGATCCCCATCTGATCGCATCATGGTCTGCAAAAGCGCCTCCCACTGGGCTGCCATGGGCGTCTTCCTGAGACCTAGCGTTTCCTCCCTCAGGAGGGCCGTGCCCTCTGCCTTAGCCCACACCAGGAATGAACCGTGCCATGCCCGCGTGTGTGGTGGATCAGGCGCTTCCAGCGCTTGGTGAGCAGCCGCTTCGCCACCACGAACCCCAAGTCAATGAACCGAGAAGCAACTTTTGTGGAAGGAGTTCTGTGGAAGAGGTGTAATAGGTAGGTTGGCCATTCGAATGGGATATTGCGACCTGTGCACTCGCAGAGCGACGCCTGCAGTGCCTGCCAGTACAAACTCAGTACGGGGCAGCTCCACAGCATATGGATGAGGCCGACGTCCAGCTCCGCACAGCGGGGGCAGCCCGCATCCATGCGGTGGAAGTATCTATTGATGAATGCGGGCGTGAGGTACGCTCTGTGTAAGATGAAGAATTGTATTTGGCAGAAGCGCATGTTCCTAGGGATCCTCGTCGAGCCCTGCAGCACCCTGTCCCACTCCCTGTCGGCCATAGGCCGGACCAGGTCCGCCTCCCACTTACGACGCAGCGGCGCCAGACTGATCGCCGCATGTGTGCGCAAGGATGCCGCAAACCACCTAACCAGATGTCTCCCTCGCCCCATTACATGAAGATATTGCACCATGAGATGTTGTTCCGGCTCCTCCCTGAGATCTCCCCAACAGCTCGTGAGCGTTGCCATCAAAGAAAGATGATGAAGAAAGTGGCCGGGAGCCAACCCCGTCTCCTCCGCCAGGGCGGCAAACGAGAGAAGGGCCCCCTCCCGATAAAGATCCCCCAGCGTTTGTATGTCTGCCGCGCTCCAGTCCTCGAGTTCCGAAGCACTGAGCACCTCCTGCCCACTAGGAGAACCTTCGAGCGGTATGGCCGGGCATAAGGAGTCCGGGCCCGGGTAAGGTAGAGGCAACAGCGGTAGCATTTGTAGGCCACCACCAGGAGAAGAGGTACAGGCCTCGAAACCTTCGCGGCCGGATGGAAAAGCTTAATAATGCCAACCAATGAGAGGGGGAGGTGCGGCAGTCGCAGTATCATCACGCCCTCTATCTGCCAGCCATCGGGCTACCCACTGTAGCTGCGCAGCCAGGTAATAATGCTCAAAGCACGGCAATGCAAGTCCCCCCTGGTCGGTGGGGAGGTACAACTTGGGCAACACAACTCTATGACGCGTATTACCCCATAGAAAGTCCCGGAGTGACCGCGCAAAGGCCGCAAAGAAGGATGCCGGGATATAAATGGGTAGGTTGGCGAAATAGTACAGGAGTCGGGGCAAAATCACCATTTTGACTAAGGCTACTCGGCCCGTAACCGAGAGGGGAAGTGTACCCCAGAACCGCATCTGAGTCTTGACTGCTGACACGGCCTTGCCCAAATTGCCCTCCACAAGATCCGCTGGCTGACGATATATCTGGATACCCAGATAACGAAAGGTATCCGGTCGCCATTGGACCTGCACACCCCCAAGATGATAACTCGGGTCTTGAGTGTCGGCTCGGAACGCATATAGACAGGACTTAGCGGCGTTCACCCAGAGGCCTGAGAGGGCCGCGAATTTGAGAAGAATGTGCTCCAGTTCAGATGGGATGTGAGCCACATCTCTGACAAAGACCAACAAGTCATCCGCATAAAGCGTTACCTGATGTGTCGCATCGCCTAGGGGGATGCCGTCAGCCAGCTCCCTGCGGAGCGTGGCCGCAAGAGGCTCTATTGCAAGCGCGAACAGGAGGGGCGTGAGCGGGCACCCCTGCCTAGTGCCGCGGCCAATAGGGATGGCATCAGAGATGTACAGCCTGGTTCTCACTCTCACCGTAGGGTCCTTGTACAGAAGGGCTGCCAGCTGGAGGAAACCGAGGCCCAACCCGTAGTGCGATAATGCTGCCGCCAGATATCCCCATTCCAGACAGTCGAAGGCCTTTTCAAGGTCAAGGACCAGGCAGCCCGCCCTAGGCCATCGTTGAACACTATCGGATGCCATTCGGAAGAACCGCCGCAAGTTAAGGGAGGTGCTACGTTTAGACACAAAACCATTTTGGTCGACATGCACCAGCACCGGCACCGCTGGCGCCAGGCGCTCCGCCAGCACCTTAGCCAAGATTTTGTAATCCGCATTAAGCAGAGCAAGGGGGCGTAGGACCCCAATTGGGTGGGATCCCGCCCGGGCTTGAGCAGAGATACCAGATAGGCCTCTCGCATGGAATCGGGCAAGGTACGCTCCTCAGGGGCGGCCAGAGACTCCCGATAGGTCTTGTAATATTCTGCTGGGAGCCCATCAGGGCCCGGCGCCTTCCCGGAGGCCAAAGAGGCGACCGCTTCCCCGATCTCATCCACGGTGAGAGGGCCCTCGAGCGATTCCTGATATTCATCTGGGACCGTGGGCAAGCAGGCAGCCTCCAGAAACTGGTCTAGGTCCTGCGCCTGCCGAAGTCCCGTCGAACGATAAAGACGCGTAGTGTTCCGTCATTACCTGATGAATCTCCCACTGCGTGTATACGAGTGACCTGTCGGGCCCGCATATAGCGCCTATCGGAGCCTGTCTTAGCAGCCAAACCAGCAACCTCCCCGCCCTGTCCGACGTGGCATGAACATGAGCCGAATGAGCCGCATAATTATGGCAACGCAAGCGCTCCAGCAGCTCAGCATGGCGCGCGTGAAGCCGCGTCAGCCGGGCCGAGTCACGACCTCCGCCCTCCCCAAGAGTAGGCGAGATTCCAAGCTGGCAAGCGACAGTGCAAGCTGCTTACGGATATTCCACGTCGCGCCTAAACAATGTCCCCTGATGGTGGACTTATGGGCCTCCCACTCTGTCAGTTCACTCCTCGTTGTGCCCTCATTCAGGTCGAAAAACTGCTCAATCGCTGTGCCTAAGGATGCATGAAATTCTGCATCTTCCAGAGCCGCTGGTTGGAGGCGCCACGTGGGGACTGGGGGACGGCCGGGGTTCCATCGGAGGCACAGCCTGAGAGGATTATGGTTGCAGTGTGTCCGAGCGAGATATTGTGCCCGGTCTAACAGGGGAAGCAAAGAATGGGAGCCCACCACCCTGTCAAGACGCACGTGGAGGTCATGCACCGCCGAATAGTACGAGTAGATGCGATCGTCGGGGTGCAAACTGCGCCACAAATCTACCAATGCCCAGTGCAATATCCAGTCGTTCAGGGTCCGCGCGTTCGAAACCACCTGTGTGTTGCGGAGGGGCAGAAAGGACCGGTCAAGATGTACGTCGAGGACTGAATTAAAATCCCCGCCCAACAGCCAGGGGGGGCCCGCGTATGGTGCCAACACCGTGGACAGATGGGCAAGAAATGACGATTGTTCAACGTTCGGGACGTACAAGGAGCCTAGTAATATGTGCTGTCCATTAAGCCTCCCACGCACTAACGTATATCGCCCCTCCGGGTCGACTACTACCTCTGTGCATTTAAGCGGAGTGCCTGCCCTCACCCAGATCAATGTGCCTCGGGCGTGTGCGGAATATGTAGTTCCAAATAGCTGACCCCTCCAGCGGGCGCTCAACCGGGCTATTTCTGACTGTGTTATGTGAGTCTCCTGGAGGAGGGCTATGACCGCCTTGTGTCTTTGCAGATAAGCGAAAATGGAATATCTACGTGCTGGCGTGTGCATACCCCGTATGTTCCATGTGATTACGTTGGTGGTGGCCATCTAAAGCAATTAAAGACTGCATAGGTGACGGGGCCGGGGTCCGGTCGACCAGTGGAGGGAACATGGGCTCTATATGTCATGCCGGTGCACTGCAACGAGGAACAGAAGAAATAAACATATGCGTGCTGCCGAGCACGCGAGCTGGGAATCAAAGATTGTGTAACTACCAGGGCAAACCCCTGTACGGGCATTCATCCAAACTGCAAGCCAAATGCTTATGGAGTGAAACTAAGCCAGGTAGTGGCTAACGGGTGCGCAGTTTGGCTATAGCTACCGTGAGCTGCTCCCCTACCGCGGTGCCCCTGCATTCGCTGTAGGTGCCTTCTGTGGTGTGGGCTTGACTAAGCATGGACGGACAACCCGACTGCAGCTATCTACGCCACCTGCCGCAACTTCCACTTGACGCGCAGCCCCCCCCAGCAGGACTTCCTGCCACCCCATGCGCACGAAGCAACCAAATAAACTTAACTGTGCCAGCACACAGCACTGTACCATAGCATACACCGGAGTTTGTAAGCAATCAGCCCCCATGACACATTGTCCATCACCTATTGACATGTGTGCCAGCGGGCGCGACCGCCACGCCACCCTCGACTCACACGATCTGGTCAGCAGTCTGGGGTGTCACCAGCGGCATTAGTTGATCCTCGGAAAGCATGGTGGACGGAGAAGACGATCTGCTGGTCTCGGGTTCACTATGTCCGTGAATTTCGGCTTCTCCCTGGCTGCTCGCAGACCCAAGGGTTGCCACCGCTTCCAGCGCTCCTTGGCACTCAAGGCGCATCCTCTCCGGACTAGGCGCCACCCCTGGGCCCAGCCCTGCATCTCTACGGAACCCCCTCCGCTGCCGCCGCCTTGGTCTCCTCTCCTGTTGGCTGCCTAGTCCCGGATCCGGATGCCTCTGTCCCCTACTCTGCCCCGTCTCCTCCAGCCAGTCCCAAACATCCGACGGGGCGTCGAAGAAGCGAGTCCCCTCCTTCGTGACCACCCTGAGGCGCGACGGGTACAGCAGGGAGTATGGGATCTCCAGATCGCGCAGCTGGCGTTTCACCGCCAGGTAGCTGCTCCTCTGCTTCTGCACCGCTGCCGTGTAGTCCGGGAAGAACATCACCTGCCCACTTCCCACTGTGATGGCGCCCAACTTCCTGGTCTCACGAAGCACTACATCTCTGTCAAGGTAATTGAAAAGTTTGAAAAGGAAGGGACGGGGCCGGGCCCCCGGCCTGGGCTTCTGCGCCGGGACCCTGTGGGCTCGCTCCACCACGAACTGCGGAGAGAGCACCCCCGGAGAGAGTATGTGTTAGAAATGGGATTTCTGGTTGGCTAGGGCTTGCGCCAAAGCCAGGCAGAAACCACCACTCTAGTCAGGGCTGTGGAGTTACACGCCAAAGATAACCCCTGCTCACCCCCTTGGTAGCTTGGCACGAGCAGTCAGGCTTATCCCGGAGGCGATGTGTAAAGCGTTTGCGCGCGCACCCAGCAACAACACCCAAGGCCCACCACAAAAGAAACTCCACACAAGGTATTATATAAAAATAGCCATCGTATTACCAAAACACATTGGATAAAAACATACACTTTACAATGTGCCAACAGGCACGGGCAGAGTTTACAAGGGATTATATGTACAGGGGACAGGGCCACATGGACCACTGTCAGGAATTAGCACTTTGTAGAAATAGCACTTAGAACGTAGGAATAATACTGTAGTACAAAAATAGCAAATGTAGCACACAACCAGTAACTACTGGTAACAGGTAAGTACCACCTACGCAACCCTAACCACCTTAGGAAAATGTCACGCAGGGAACTAGGACCTCACTAGCACCACCTGTACTAGGAGTAAACAAACAACCACCTAAGTATCACAATACCTGTAGGGGTAATAGCACGTTACACATGATGCATCTCATTCAGAGGTGTAGGGAAGGAAAACACATGATGCATAAAAACATTCAGCGGTGTAGGAAAGGAACAAAAGCGCAAGACTCACATAAGCCACCACCTGTGGCAGTCCCTAGGCCAACTGGCCTTGAAGGGGCAAGGACGCCCTGTGTCCCAATGTCAGGGGGGGGGGGGGGGTGGCTAAACGTGGCAGCTGCCCACTAAGTGCTGGGCAGCTCTGGGGAATGAGGCCTGGGCACCTCTGTGCCCTTGGAACAGTTATGGCCTCCTGAGCCCCTCTGGGCTCTACAACAAGAAATGCCCCCTGATAACGTAGGAGCGGCCCGCTGCCTTCCGGGGCCGCTCTGATCATAAACGAAATGCCCCCGTCGTTGGAGCCCTCGCAGGCTCTTTACTCAATTGAACGAAATGCCCCCGTCGTTGGAGCCCTCGCAGGCTCTTTACACAATTGAACGAAATGCCCCCGTCGTTGGAGCCCTCGCAGGCTCTTTACACAATTGCCTCGTCGGGGCGCACTAGCGCTCGGAATCCACCGATGCCCCCGGGGTTGGAGCCTTCACAGGGCTCTGAATGCACACAATTTGCCCCTCTGAACGTGTGAGCGTACTCGCGCTCGGAGTGAACAATGCAGGCCCCAATACAGCACCTCTCCTCCCCAGCCTACCGCCTCGACTCACCGGTTCGTAGCTGGGGGGGAAGGGTCCTCGTGGCGAAGGTGGCGGCAGTCTTCCTCCTGCGGTGCAGGCAGGACGGTGCCCTGTAGCGAGGAGCCCTCTTCACCGGAGCTCTTCCCTCGGGGGTCTTGAATGCAGGGCCTACGGCTCCGTGCACGCCGGCGGCACGTCCCAGTGCGGGGTGGGCTCCCGCCTAGGTGGGGGCGCAGTACTTCTACCCAGGGCCCCGGGGCACACGGTAGGCTCCTGCCGGCTCCGGGGCTTTCAAATCAGCGCGAGTCCTCGGTGGGAGGCGGGGTAGGCTCCTGCCTTCCCACTTCCTGTTCCGGTTGTCCCGGAGGCCTGCCCCCGGCCCGCCTGACTTCCTGGTCGGGCGCCGGAGGGCGATTCACGGAGCAAATGCCGGGTGGGCACCGGCGCTTTTAGAATTCAATAAATCGAGGTGGGCACTCGATATTGCGGCAATGTCCCTGGCAGGGTGGGCACCTGCCAGGGGACCTCAGGATCAGTCCAGAACGGGGCAAATGCCGGGTGGGCACCGGCTTGCAGCAACAAAGCGCTCCTGAGCGCTGAAGGAAAATAAAAGCGCTTCCAGGCGCTTAGGGATGCCCACAGACACCAAGTCCAGCAAAGTTCTCCCCTTCATGCAGCAGGGCAGAGGGGGGCAAGGCTGGACCCAGAGCCAGCTCACTGGGCCTCCAGGCAGGGAGGTACTCCAAGTGGCGGTCCTCTGGTCCAGCGGCAGCAGCAGCAGCCCCCCTCAGGTAAGATCCTGGCAGAGAACAGTTTCTGTGGGGACACAGCCCCATTTTTATACAGTAAAACCCTTTGTTCTTGGTTCAGGGTGAGGGGGAAAACCAGTCGCAGCTGGTTGGGGAGCACCCTTGATGTGCTCAGCCCCTCACTCTATTCACTGGCAGGGCTAGGGTCGTCAGTCGCACCACAGGGGGCGGAGCCAGCATTGTGTGGGGGAAAGCCCTGCCCTATTCAGGTCCAAGGTGCACTCCTCCCCAGCCATCAGCATGCTAATCTCACACTCACCACTGGGGCAGACCCAACCAGACTCCTGGAGCCAGGCTCACCAGCCAGCTCCAGCCAATCACACGCCAGACACACTGCACACAGAAGTGCCCACTTCTAGAAGTGGCACTTCCACACTAGGTACATGCACGCCGCACACATCATCGCGCAGCATTCAATCACACGAGTCCGCACATACCAAACTCGGGCATGCACACCCCACGCATCAGGAACTACCAGGGATACATACATTCCCCCATGCATTCCTATGGGAGGGCAGGCCTATTTCACCACATGCACTCAGAGTGCGCACGCACTTTACCCTGGGACACAGGGAAAGTGCGCAGAAACCAAAAATCACCACACCAAGTCACCAATAAAAAGCAAAAAGTTCAGGGGTTAACCTGCCAGAAGGGCCAAGTCCAACAGTATGTCTCAGAGCCACCTCTCGACATACTGTTCTGGGTGTCGTCCCTCCTCACCCTCCGGTAATCCCACCACTCTGACATTGTTGCGCCGGGAGCGACCTTCGGCATCCTCGACACGATCTTCCAGGGTATGGACGCGGTCTATCAGGTCCTGCAGGGCTACAGTGTGATTGCTCACCACCGGTTGGACATCCTAGAGCGCTTGGCGTTGTTGGGCCACGGTTTCTGCCAGCTTGCGGTGGTCCGCATGAAGAAGGGTGCAGTCCCCCGTGACTTTATCGATCCGGGACTCTAGGGAAGCCTTTGTCTGCTCCAAGGTAGAGCCAATTCGCTCAACTGCCGCTAGCACTGTGTCCAGCTTTGCCGCGAGCGCCGCTGCCTGAGGCTCCACGCTGTCGTCACGGCATCCCGGCATGGGGCCCGGGCCCGGGCCCACCGCCGGCGCCCGGCCCTCCTTCGATGCGTTTCGCAGCCGGCCCATGAACAATTGCTGTGCCGTAAGCATCCGCTGGCAACCCCGGCACCAGACAGGCAACCTGGGCCCGACCCCCAGTCCACCACAACAGGAGAGAGTTGACACCACAGTCCCTCCGCTAATGTGGTAAGGAGGGAGAAGGGAGAAGAAGAACCAGGACCCCCCCAATAATGACTACGGCCACCGACCAGGAGACAGCAGCGTCCTTTTACTCTCAGGCTCCGTAGACCTCCAGGACCGTCTCGCGTCACTCCCCCGATGTGCCAGGGTCCCCCGTCGGGCACCCCTCTTCCACCTGGATGTCGACGTCTCTCGTTAAGTAGGTCCAATGGATGTCCGCTGCCTCTACCTACGGCAGCTGCTCCTGCGCCATCACCGACTGCTGGATACCACCTCGGTACTACAGGCACGGCGCAGGTGGTGTCACGCCCCAGACGGCACTCCAACTCCAGTTATGCCAGGGCACTCCATGCAGTGTGTGCCACCGCCAGCACCTGTAGGCCAGTCCGTGCCTCTCTTGCCCCCTCGACTCTGCACTAGATGTGAATGGCCCCAGGCGCCACCGCCACGCGCCAGCACCTCCGGTATATGCAAGGAACCCAGGCGCTCTCCTCACGCCATCACCGGGACGGCCTCCCCCTCCGCCACCGCCGCTCACCTCATAGTCCAATTCCAGGCCATCCACTGGCCGCCAACCAGGCTGCAGGCGACGGGCCCCCAAGGTTCCAGGCTCCTGCGTCGCCACCGCAGACCTCAGGGCAGTCCACTACATTGAGGGCCACCTCGCTGACCACCGCCGGGCCCGCCACTCTACCGCAATATGTAGGGAGGTCCGTCTCACCTCCCCGGCCACCTCACCGCATCTATCAGGCCTGCGGGGCCCTTCCGGGCGGCCCCCACCAAGTGTTCAAGCAGGTCCCACACCGGGGCGCCTCAAGCGTCTTGCCGATGTATCCGCGGCACCCCAGGAAGTCCACAGGAGGCCCGCCGCACCGCAGTGCCACCAAAGTTCGCAATCCGCGGTGTCACCAGCAGGCTGCGACCGCCTCCGCGCCTTCTTCACCCTCACTGCTTCATCCAGTGCGTCCCGCAGGCCAGGGCATCCCCTGCAGGTCACAAAAGGGCAGGTCCGCCTCACGCTGCCACCGCTGATCAAGGGCACCACAGCGGAGAGGCCCGGCGGCGTCACACCACTGCCACCGCCGGTACTCCGACCAGCACGGCCTGGTCTCCTCGTGGCGAGCCGTGGGCTAGAGTACTCGCAGCAGCCGGCCGAGGCTCACCGCCCGCGTCGCCTCCCTCGCCGGCACCAACTTCCTCGCGGCAAAGCTGGAGCTGCAAGCGGCCGCGCCGGCCGACCCTCATCGTGCGGCGGTGGAGAGCCCGGGCCCCGCTACCGGCGGTGCCCGGCGCTGTGAAGAAGCCCAGCTGACAGGAGAACGGGCAGGATAACGGCACCGGGCGGCGGGAGCTTCACTCGCTCGCGTCCATCTTTCAAGCGCGCCAGCTAGCGCCCCCGTCCTCAGAATTGGCAGCCTCATGCCAGGGTCCCTACTCAGATCCCTTCAACATCTGCCTGGGACCCACCAGGGGTGCTTTTGGTAGCATCATGGAGGGTGGGATATGATACGCGTGCAGCTTAGAAGGCCCATAACCATGTCCAGAGGTCCAGACCCCATTCCCAAAGGGAGGGGTTGGCAGAACCAAGGCACATTAATAGGGGCAGCACCCACGGAAGCTGAACTTGGATCAAATGGGTGGCAAACAACACCTTTACTCTTCCTGTTACTCTTCCTGTTCTTGAAAGGACACCTACTGGGTGCCCTGGAGCAGTGGCCTGTGTAACCCATGACACAGCCAGGTTGTCTCTTTGTCCTCTGGCTGATGAGCAAACTCACCTGCCTGCCCGGTGAACAAAGGCTGGCAGAAACACGAGGACTAATACATTGTATTTGTTACATAAGAATGCAGAGTATAGGAGCAGTGCTTAATTTGTAAAAAAAAAAAACGTGGTGCCGGGGCCCTCGACAGGAGGACACTAGAGCTTGCACCATCCGTTGTCAATGACAGCACCAACACACTACTAATCATCACACTCTTAAAAGTGTGAAAATTCATACTATTACTGCCCCCCGAAGCTATAAGAATGGCTTTGGAGGCAAATACTAATAATTGGAAATTGAAATTGAAATAATAAACAGAACTTTTTGTGCTCGTACCTAAATTGTCAGACACCACTACCATGTGGCAGACAGTCATGAGCCATAATTTGTGCCGGTGCTTTCCAGTGCTCAGCACCGACACTTAATTGCCAGCACCAGCACAAATTAAGCACTGGATAGGAGGCATCCTAAGTAATCTAGAACAGCTGTGAAAGGGGAAGGTCAGGACTGAATGCTCTATCCAAGCCAGTCAACTCTGCAGTGAAAGTCTTGTGAGAGTGAACAGTGAGTGCCCTAATTCTGTTGTACCTTAACTGTGAGAGCCATGTTACTCCCAACAGAAGACAGCCAGGATGCCATGTGTTCCCCTGTAAGGTATCCCCTGAGAACACCACCGACAGGGCGTTGCAGGGGTGGGTCTGGGTGTCAGCGTGCTGATCGACAATGATTGTGATTGGGCAGGTGGATGAGAAGGCGGTGCACGAATCTGTCTTGTAAGAGAGCTTTTTTGGAAGGACTCATCTACAGTTTGGAGGTACAGAGTGTGCCTGCGTGAGGAAGGGTACAATGCCCCATGGGATGTACAAGACCACGGTGTACGTGACAACTGGCTCCCTACCCAAATAAGCTGTGCCCAAGTTCCATCATGGGCCTAGCAGTCAGGCCCACAGAACACATGCTATATTTGTGAATCATTCTTAAAAGTCAGGTACACCCAGTGCTCAATTTGTAGAAGAAAAAGTGCCAGGCCCGGAGTTCTGCTCAGAAGCTGGCGGATGGCGCTGTTGAATGTCAGCATGCCGAATACCAAGACAGTGTAGTATTGATTCCACATCGTGCATTTTGGTTGGTGGGTTAAAGATGCATGAAGGGGACTCAAGACTACTCAGCCTTGGCATTCAGCACCACGACCTTCTGCAGAGCCGGCGGCAGCTTCTGAACAAAAGTTTGGGACTAACACTTGTTGTTTTACAAATTAAGCACAGGCTTGCACACCCAAGAGTAGACTCCTCTGAGGGGACTCTTTGCTGATTAATCTACATCAGATGTTGCCTCTCTAGGAGGAAACTAAACCCTAGCTTGTGAGGAGAACTCCCATTTATCAACACCAGGTGGAACAAGGAATAGAGAGATGACGTAAGCAACAAGTCGAAAATGATGATTGCCATCAAGAGCGTAACATGAGAGGGTTAGTCTACCTCAACCAAGATGGAATTTAGGGACAATTTGCTGAGGTATAGAACTGGTCAAGAAATTCCTTTCCACTTAGATTCCCTCCGCCACCTCACCTGACACCGTCATCTCTGTCGATGGTCCTTGCTATGGCCATTGGCATTACCCAGCTCTCTTGTGCATAGGTGAGAACCCCTTGACTGGCCCTTACCCAAACCTTCCATGTCCCAATACTTCCTTAGAGCTAACATCTGAGTGGGAAGGACATAAGTCCCATTATAAAGGACGATTAGCGTGTGTGTGAAAGAAGAGTGCACACCCTGTTCAAGACCATGGGGAAGCCTGCATAAGGAGGGGAATGTCAACATTTTCAGTGGCGGCATCTGAAATTTAAGTGCCTCAAGCACAAGAAATGCAGGGATGAGGTCAAACACTGTTTGTGGCCAAACCCGCAGGGCGGGAGTGGAATTCAAAATCAGGCTCTGGCAAAAATGCTCTGACCAGCCCCAAACGGCAGGATGCAGCAACTAGAATGGGGATATATGGGGTTGGTTGGGCGAGGGAATCATAACCTGCTATGAAACAACACCCTCAGCCTTACCCTACAGCACACATGGAAATTGAGATACAGCCTGAGCGATTGCCAGTGGCTGAGATTAATTCAAGCATTCCATCCATCACCTTGTTGTTGTTGCAGTTGGCGCCCTAAGTGTGATGGGTATGCCCAGATGTGGTTACCGTACTCATTGTGCCACTGAAATCAAGCTATACGTGGCTGATGAACTCAGAATGAGGGTAAAAGTGGCCCTGGGTTGCTTTTTATCCAGTCCATGAAGGACCTGGACTGGCAGTTTGGGCTACACTGTTCTGACTGGAGCATGGTCAAGACTGATTTGCATATGGCTGGTTCTAAACTGAGTGACATGGTGGGCGAAAAACAGTGGATTGGGATGCGGTCCTCAGCGATTGCCAGTGGCTAAGATTATTTCAAGTATTCCATCCTTGTTGTTGCAGTTTCCACCCTAAGTGCGACGGGTATGCTCAGACGTGATTCGCAGTGCCACTGGAATCAAGCTATTCATGGCTGATGAGCCCTTAATGAGGGCGAAACCAGTCCTAGGTTGCTTGTTTTCTTACTCAGAGAGAACCGGGCCAGCCAGTTCGGGCTAGGGTTAAGGCTGATTTGCATATAGCTGGATCCAAACCGATGTGGTATGGTAGGTGAAAAACGATTGATTGGGATGCGGCCCTTGGCCCTAAGCATTTGCCAGTGGCTGAGATTATTTCAAGCATTCCATCCATTAACTTGTTGTTATTGCAGTTGCCGCCCTTGTTGCGGGGATTCTGCTCATATACAGAACTAGGCACAAGAAAACAGGACCTCAGTAAATAGGGGTGTACCTCCTACCACATTAGTACCCAAAATCCCAACCGACTAGCAATAGTGTCTCATTCGGTCTCCTACAAATATCAAGAAGCTACAAATATTTAGACAAACCAGAACACGAGCACTCCCGACTCACCTCAGAGTCGCAGGAACAAGACAATCTTTCGCTCTCTCGTACTTGTCCACAATAAGAATAATCAGAGTCACTAAATAAGTTCAAAATGTTTATTTTGACTATAGTGATTCATAAAATAGTATGCGAACCACGACCAGCAGCAAAATGCATAAAGCTAGCATCATTAGCATTGTTACAATACCATAGAATACAAAAGGTGTCGTCATTTTATAAAGACTGTGAAAAAAGCTAAATAACTAGGCCTAATCACCCTCCCCTTGGCAGTAAGAAGTTATTTTATCTAACAGAAAATCTCTAGGCGGTTTGCAGACCCCCTACCTGAAAGCATAAACGCAAAGGTTTACATTATAGGAACAGCAGAGCTCAGCTCCCTGGAACGGCTTTCTTCGAGTGTGTTTTAAAAACAACGCTCTATCAAAGCATGATTCTTCCATATTGCAGCTGTTGGTGACATATTTTTTCTAGGTAATAGGGACTGACCAGAACAGAATAACAAGAGACATTGTTGATCGACCTTGCACATTATGTTCAGACAGAATTCAAGGGAAAGCTGAGAACGGGGAAAAAAATCTGTTATCATGTACAGGGCAGAGGCAAAGTGTCGCGAAAACAAACTCTAGCAGAGGCGTGCGCAAAAGCAGCAGCATAGGGCAATCAAAACTCATGCTAACTTAGCAATGTCGACAATGTATCTACGGGCACATAACCCCATTAAACTCCCTAAATGCGACAGGTATGCCTTGATGTGGGTCCCGTGCTCACAGTGCCACTGGAATCAAGCTATACCTGGTTGATGAGCCCAAAATGAAGGATAAACCGGTCTTGGGTTGCTTGTTTTCCGGTTCAGGGAGGTCCTGGCCTGGCAGTCCAGGTTGGAGTGTTGCAAATGAAGCATGGTCGAGGCTGATTTGTATATGGCTGGGTCCATACTGAGGTGGCATGGTGGGCGAAAAACGATGGATTGGGATGCGTCCTGAGCGATTGCCAGTGGCCGAGATTAATTCAAGCTTTCCATCCATCACCTTTTTGTTGTTGCAGTTGTTGCCCTAAGTGCAACAGGTATGCCCAGGCATGGGTCACATGCTCACTTTACCACTGGAATCAAGCTATACCTGGCTGATGAGCCAATAATGAGGGAGAATCCGGTCCTGGGTTGCATGTTTTCCGGGTCAGTTCGGGCTGGACTGTTTCGGTTGGAGAAGGGTCAAGGCTGATTTACATATGGCTGGGTCCAATCTGAGGTGGCATGGTGGGCAAAAAAACAATGGATTGGGATGAGGCCCAAGTGATTGCTAGTGCCTGAGATTCATTTAAGCATTCCATCCATCACCGTGTTGTTGTTGTTTCAGTAGGGGTGCATAGAGAGTTTGGGAATGCACAGAAACATGAAGTTTTGTGGGTATTCTCAAATTGTTCTCCAACGATTTCCATTCTACAAAAAGTCTGTGATTTACTTCGGGACTTTGCTGGGCGATAACATTCCCAAAACTGGTGGGGGTGCAGAAAATTGGGGTTTTCCACAGGGTAAAAATATGTTCCCCATGGATAATAAAAAATAAAAGTGCCATTGCAGAAATGCAATGCATTTTCAAATGTGCAATCATACATTATCTACAATTGGAAGTACCAACGCATATTGGCAAATGTTGATATACACTAGCTTTCCAGCAATCCACATGGAAACTCCAGGCCTATCATGGGATAGCTTTGTGCATTGTACAAAGTCACAAATCCGTATACCCATTGAAAGGCCTAGCTAATCCGCAAATTTCCTTACTCTAAAGATGAGGCTCTCCTTCATAGCAATAAAATGTGTAAAGATCAATGCAATCTAAATACATTTAACAGAAATGTTTCATATATCAGTCTGTATATTTGATGGGAGTGACAATGACATGTTCTCGAAGATTGTCGAACCAGGGATGGGCCATGAATCACATACAAATGTTGACATTTGATTAATAATTTCTGTGGCTTAACTATAGTGTGCTAATATTAAATATCTACTAAATTACTATTCTTTGTAAATTTACCTCAAGTCAGTTTTTGTATGACATGTGCTGAACAAGACTGATAGAGTGACCCTCAGCCCTTGTGATGTCATTTGTGGGATGTTATTTAGACTAATTACAACACTGTCCCCTGAAATCCACAATGGACCTGGGTTTTGGAAACTGGAAAGTAGCAGCTTCCCAGGGCCTTGGCTGGCAACCGAGAGTAGAAAGAGCAGGTGGGCAGCCTGGAGGAGACAACCTCTAGTGACATAATTTGAGAAATTGGCGCCAGTCACAGTTTTCTGTCCCGCCGAGACGCCGCTAAGCACTGCGTCATGGCATAGCACGCTGCACGAGCAGATGGAGGCTGCCATTACTGTAGGGAATATCCCAGCAGGTGATGGTCACCATTGTGCGGGATAGTTGGGAGTAATGTAAACCTGTGCTTTCAACCAGCCTGGCCAAGCCGTTTTTAGAGAGCCGAAAAACCACCAAACTTGCAGCTAGTGACAACATGATTTATTATACGTATTAGACGTTGACAAAAACAACTCCTTTTGCTATATTCGACTAAAGGTGCTAGTGCCGCCCAGGCCAAAAGTAAGGTTTCTGAGTGTTGTGTTCCAACTTTGCCTTTCCCTTAGCATTGTTCACCCTAGGCTCCTGTCCCTTTCCTCGATCTCTCCTTGTCCTCGCGCTGGCATTGTGATGTAATCAGCTGGCATTCTAGAATGCCAGCTGGTTCCCTGACAGTTGGTAGACCGTTACGATTACACCTGAACTGCCGGCAGATACGCAGTGCTCCTGTTGTGCTGGTGTGTTGTTTGTTTTCTACTACTTAATAAATGAATGCAACTCTTCATCGTTTCGGATCCTGCTTAACAATTATGGTGAAGAGACAAAGATAACAACACACCCACGAACCTACGCAATAAAAGAAGAATTAAGGGAGTTTCTTGCATCTACTACTTGCCTAAATAAGAAGCAGGGGAAACCTCACCCGACTCGAATCTATACGTGTCATTGCGAAGATTGAAGTGCCTGCATAGCCAAGAAAAACAAGAAGACGTATGCTATAGTAATAGTATCCACCACTTCTTGAGGTACTTTGGCAGCGTCAATAGCTAGGCGTGCGCATGTTTATAAGACGAATCTCGCTGCACCGTCTCTGTTTGCCCGCGTCATGAGAGTAAAGAAATTGGGGCAGTTCTTCAGCGCGCGAGCGCGCTCAACATGTCATCAGTACGCACAGCACACCATCTTGGGAGTGTCACCAACAGGAGGCAGTCAGTGGTACATTCTATGGCACAACGCACGCTACGTGCGTGCGTGCGTGCGACCATGCTTGAATAGTAAGGAGACAGTGTATTCTCCCCAGTTCTCCACAACGCTTGCTCGTCTGTGTGCAGTGAACGGATCGAGCTGGCCATTTCTACTGCAGTAACCTAAGTGGAGCATTTTCATCTGCAGTCCTGAAATCAGAGGTATTTATACTTTTAAAAAAAGTGAAAATAATTTAACCATTCACCCTTGTACTTTTCAGGCATGGGTCTTTTGCCTCAACCCATCGCATTAAGGAGCAACGTAGCTAAGTCCCTTACTACTGAACACATAGTGCTATACATCCTTAATTGCCTCTAAATATAAACCCTTTCTTGAAGAGGTTACTCCTGTGCATTGCCAAACAAGCACATTTTGTACTGTTGTTTCTCATACTTTAACATGGCATCTGGCAATATATGCAACTTGTCACCCCCACAAACATTTTTACCTGCGTCAGGTGAACCAACATTGAAATGGGAGGAATGGCGTGAGTACTTCACCAACTACATTTCTACCTTTGATGACGAAGAAGAACAACTTACACCAGAAAAGAAAAAGAACATTTTACTACATTGCTTAGGGGCAGGGGGGCTTAAAGTGTATAACAAAACCAAGAAGAAAGTACGCGAGAGCGAACAGGGAGATGTTTTTGCCCATGATCTGGAAGACTTAGACAATTATTACAAACCCACTGTGTGTGTTGCTGTGGATCGCTTCTAATTTTTCCACCGCAGACAAGGTTAAGACGAAAGCATAGAGGATTTTGTGTCTGCACTTAAAAATGTAGCACTAACTTGCCATTTTGGTAACCTGCACGATGAGTTCATAAGGGACCAGATTGTTATGCGTGCAGCCAATCCAAATATTCAAGATGCTTTGTGGGCAAAAGGGGAAAAACCCCTGCAAGATGTAATCGAAATAGTAAAAAAGCCAAAATGACTGGCAGATGTGCAAAGGCTGTACTGTCTGAAAGTAAACCTAAACACGAAGAATCTAATATAGTAGCAAAAATAAGTGGAACGAGGATGAAGTACCAAGCACAAAGCAAGAATAAGAATATAGACAGTGTGGAGGCGGAACATAAAAGTGGAGGTAGTGGTTTCTCAGAAAGGAAATGTTATTGTTGCGGTAGCAACAACACTTAGCCAATGTCTGGAAATGTCCGGGACGCAATCAAAGGTGTACTAAGTGTGGCATTATTGGACATTTCCAGAAAGTATGTCAGAGGAAACCAAGTGCTAGAGTCAAGATAGTTGAGCAGGACACCGAATGCTTGTCAGGTTCATCTGATGAATCAGAATATAACTTGTGTGTGCTTAATGTGATAGAGGCACTTGCCTCTGATGCCAGTACTAATGAGAAGGGGGATGTAGTGTACTGCTCAGCCAGGATGTGCATGTTAGAATGTTGAAGATTAGAATGTTGGTATGTTTCAGGCAGTTGCTGAATGGGCTGAGCAGATACAGACCGCTCCTGGTGGGGCTCTTCAATTATTCACCTTATGTTTGATACACCAGCGCGCCAGTCCCTGCCTGGCTTTCCTCTTTACTGCCTGCAACTACCCCAGTTACCAGTCTTGTCAAGAGTGGGCAATGTAATGTGGACTGTGCACGGAATTTACCTTCTATTTGACCGGAAAAGTATCCGTGACTAATGTGGCATTCAAAATGAGGCGCGAGGCTGGCGTGTGCGAAGACTGAAGCAACAGTATTCCAGAGAGGCTGATGTGCTCGAAGTGAGAACCGTGTACAACTTTGTCTACTTTGCCTGTTTCGCCTCGCCGTGCTGGCAACTGAGGTCTGCGCCTGCACCTTCATTAACAGGGGCATATTTGCAAATATTTGCGGTGACATTGACTCCAGCTGACTTCGGAACACTAATTGTGAGTACTTTGCGTGTTTAAAATATTGCCCTCTGTGTGCTCCCATAATGGCGGTTAAACCGCTGCTGTTCGTTTTTAAATGGGCACGAGCCGCCTACTGACAAGATCAACATAGCGCGTGCAGCCTTACCTGTGTCCGGCGCACTTGCGAGGTCTCCTCATCATCTTCTATGACGTGTGCCTGCCACTCTTCCTACCACTTTGTGACGTTTAGAAGCACGGTGATGCCTGGAGCCACCCGGCATTCCTCACGTCGGCGTACCACCATTTTATGATTGGCACCTTCCATTAGTTCATGTGCAGCTTCCTACACATTTCTCTCTTTGCAACCACGTGTTTTTGCCGTCCAAGCCTCCCACGGAACCCCGTCATGCCTTCTTCCCAAGCATGGATTTTTTTTTTTCTTCAAAGATATCGGAGCGCCTCTAAGGTTTTTCAGCAGGTACTTTCTCATTTTTATTTTTAAACCTGAACATTCAACACCACTTCGTTCTGCAGTTTCCTTTCTCGAAGTACTGTAGTATAATTTTTACAAAAGCGCCATCTAGTGGTTATTTTCACCACCGTTTCCCCTCAAAGAGAACGAAATCCCAGCTGATTCAATGCTCAACCTCGCCTGGAGTTACCTGCAAGGCTCATGTCATTACCTTATGGCATTCACTATTTTCATCACTTTTACATCATTTTCATGTATTTTCCTTTGCATGTCATTAGTGCTGTTATGCCAAATTGCGTTTTACTGTGTAGCATGTTTTAGGAAAAGGGGGGAGGGGTAGTTTTACATTTATATGGTTCATACCATATGTTCTACCGTGTGGCAGTTTTATCCACACCAACTCCTTAAGTTTTTCATATTCCCTTTTATTGTGCGTTTAAGTGGAATTTTAATGCTTTATGTGGTCCTCCTCCACATCCGTCTTACATTTTCTTTTAGCACATTGTGCCGTGTGCCCCTTCCGCACACCCTTCACCCCAACTTCCTTTGGGGGTTTTCAATGTTTAAGGTACTTTATACTACAGTGCTTATTTACATTATGATACTTTATGTTGCTTTACAGTGCCTTCTTCCTAAGCTCCTAGGAGAATTTTCCAAAGGCATGTTTCACAATAGCATAGCATTAATATATGTTTAATTGCGGTACTTTTCTTGCATTTCCCCTGTTCATGGGGTCCAAGACAGTTTGTATTTTCATTACATGGTACCTGTAAGTGATTTTACATTTTCCTACTGTCTAGTGGATTTATTTTCCAAAATCCACCTAGGTGTACCTTTCACGCCTCCCTTACATGTTTAAAGTGCTTTTCCTTTCCTTCCTCTGCACTTACTGTTCTTTTCCTTTTCCTTTCTGTTCGCCACCTCCACAATGGTCTGGCCAATCAGTGTGCCCTGGTGGTGATTCGTATGTCAACTTCTTATTCTTGTTTTTGCACTTCCATTGCCACACAAATTTCTTCATTCATTTCCTTGCTTGTTTTTCCTTACAGTACTCTTCCCTTTACAACTTCGTTTTAATCACATCTGTTGTCTCCGTTAAAGGGGGAAGAAGGGTTCTATACATGCTTTGCTTTCTTTGTTCTTTATTCAGTGCTTTTCTCAGTGCTTTTCTTTTAAAGCTTCAAAATGTATTACACATTCATTAGACATTTTAAAACTTATCATTATCTCATTACGTGGTTTTAAAATGTATTCTTTATCACATCACTTCAAGATTTATTCACCTTATGTTTGATTGTGACCTTTTGTTGTACATCTTTGAAGTCTCCTTTCTCATTGCAAAGAAGGGAGAAGATGTAGTGTACTGCTCAGCCAGGAGGTGCATGTTAGAATGTTGAAGATTAGAATGTTGGTATGTTTCAGGCAGTTGCTGAATGGGCTGAGCAGATACAGACCGCTCCTGGTGGGGCTCTTCTATTATTCAACTTAATACCAAATAAACCTACATGAAAACTACCAAGACTGGACTTCTTCTTGTAACATTACAGGGGACAAGAAGAAACCCATGTGTACTGTTGCCATAGGAGGTGTGAGTATTGCTATTGTTGCTGATTCAGGGTCACCCTGAACCATTATCAACAGAGATGTATAGGCAAAGAAATTTGAACAAACTCTAGGCCAAGACATGAAATTACATGATATCACTCTAAAAACATTCACTGGGGAATCCATAGAATTAGTTGGTTACAGGAAACTCAAATTTGCATTTAAGAACAGAGAAACCACAAGCAAACTTTACATCTCTGCCATGGGACCCTCTGTATTGGGATGGAGAGACCAAGGCAAATTGGGCATAACAATTAATCCCAACAGTTCAGAACCTGTGCTATTGATGCAACCTGATAAGGATTTAGGGTCAGCCATTGCTAGTAAGTTCCCCAAGGTATTCAGTGGTATCATTGGTAAGTTGAAAGGGTTTCAACCCAAAATTCAGCTTAAGGCCAACGCTGTGCCAAGCATACACAAAGTCAGACACATCCCCTTCTCCCTAAGAGATGATGTCAAGGCACAACTTGGTGTCCTACTCAATGCTGGTATCATAGAGCCTACAGAATCGTCCCAGTGGGTAGCGCCCTTGGTCGTTGCCTGTAAGCCCAGCGGTAAATTGAGGTTATGCATTGACCTACGCAAACTCAACAAAAGCAATGGCGGTGCGTCCATTAGGGCGCTAGGGCGTTGCCGCACAAGCCGCCCGCGCCCTCAGCTCCCTCGGCGTCTGTGAACTTAAGTAAACTGACGCAGTTAACTTAAGTTCAGAGACGCCGAGGGAGAACTGACAATCATGTCAGTCAGCATGACGTCGGATCGCCCACCCCCTTCAGAGTCTGAAGGGGGTGGGCGGTCTGGCGTCATGTTGACTGAAATGCATGCTGCATTGTCAGACCAGGGGCAGGCAGCACCACAAGTCCGCATGACTGGTGAAGGTTCGTGAATTTTTCCACTGAATTATGCTGCACTCCCTTATACGCTGGCGTACTCGCTTGGCTCACCCCACACTTATCTTACGTGTTCTGACTGTGGTACTTACCCATTTCTACTCGTTGCCCCTCCTGGGATTGATTCTCCCTTCTACAGCCAGGAAGGGATTACAACCGGCAGAGTGATTTATTATTCCTGCCCTCTTTGTCCATTAGCTCTGAAGAAGTCGTAGGGTTCACACCCTAACGAAACACGTGCTGGCTGGGCATTTGATCATCCGATTAAATCCACAAAGAAAGAAAATAAACCATTGGATCATTGTTTTATTGATTTCTTTGTTCATTACATACAGTAATTCATACTGCTGATTCTTTAAACGTGTGCACAGGTCATCTGTTAATCTTGTATTAGACTTCGGTCTGCTTAGGGGGTTTAGGGTTATCCCCCCATCTGTAGCACCGTGTTGAATTTTGTTTGAAACTGACGTTCACACGCAGAGGCGCCATCACGTACCACACTACTTGAAAACCAATGCGAGATTCAGAATTTTTCCGCCGTGCCCAGTCATGCGCACTAGTGTTTGCTCTGGCTGGCGCATGCCAATTAGGAGAGCGAGGGTTGATCAAAGGCTCAACCATCGGTCTCCTAATGGGCGGGCGGGCTGCGAGTAACCCTGCTCTAAGCCAATCCTGGCGCTGCTGGAGCAGCGCCAGTATTGGCTGAGAGGTTGCCACTCCAGTGATGGCGCCAAGGGCCCAGCAGAGGCGGCGCGGACCGGCGGTCAGGTAAGTTTTCTTTCTTATTTTTATTTTAATTCCCCGGCCCCCATCCCCACGCGACCCCCCCCCCCCTTCCCCCCCCGGCGAGTACTGCGATGCGAGCCGCGACTGGGGACAGCCGCATCACATACAAAGCTGTACATGTTTTATTAAAATTGTGAGTGACTGTTTTATGCTGATCAACATGAATGCCCCTTCACTGCCTCTCTGCCAGTGGTCTGGTTTCTCAATCAGTTCTTGTTCATCCAGGTATTTTGAAGCACGATTTAAACCAGGAAATTAGCCCAGTGCGTTAATGCGTGTGCTGCAGAGACGGTATTGAGTTTTACATCTTCGGACAATCAGTGCTAGTAGGGCTGACCAAGGTTGCGTAAGATGGAATGCTATTGCCTACTGTACACGGCATTTATACTAAACTTCAGTATTAAGTGCTGATCGTCATCATTATAAGCCTGGTAGCCTTTCGGAGACATGGGCCCTTTGACTATCTCCTGTTTTATATTTCCTCATAGACCATCAGGCCTCCTCCATGCCTGAGCCATAAAACAGAGCGGGATTCCGTCAGTATAATATATGTTACTTGATGCTAGTGTCCTGCGGAGGCCCTCTCGCTGCCTTCACGAAGGAGCGTCCAACTCGTATTGAGAGAGTGAAAAAGTGGAAGGAAAGACACGCGCCTGTTGCCGCCCGTGGCCAGGCGCCACTGGGAGGAGGAGGGTGGGCAGGCACCTGACACTGGAAGGCAATGTTTTACCAGATGAAGACATTGATGTATGCGAGTATGACGTGTATATCTTCAGCTGGCTTCGTGAGTTGTTCAAATGAAGGGTCATGAGGGACTCCCTGGAACTCTGCTAGTTGTGGAAAAGGTTGTCTTCATGTTCGCCCTTCTCAGCGCTTGATCCGATAGAGTCGTCTTTTGCAGGTGCTGTATTTGCACTAATTGGTTTGCTTCATACCCTCATAAGTATGGTACATCTTGTGTGACAGCTGCGCAGGGAGCGCTGTAACAGCTCATATAACCAGTAGAGGACATGAAAAATGAAGGGCACCACTTTGTTCTCTTGTAATTAAAACAGCTACGTTACGTTTAAAAAAGCACTCACGGGCACTGTTGTACCTTTTTAAACTTTTTATAGAAAAGCAGTAATACCACTTTACGACACAACACGGAAACCCCGTCCCGTCTTGCTGCAAACTAAATCGACTGCAGGTGGGCGGTCTTTCTTCGCGCTACCGCTTCGCAGATAAAAACAAAACCTCAAGCTCTCGTTTGATCACATCTACTTACTCGGCAAAGTGATATATACATCAAGCTGCATTGTGTAAGCGAAACCTTCAACTGTGTATGCATTACAAGTTTATAACCGCATTCCTCAAAAGGCCCGTGCTTGATTTAGTTTTAGTAGAACAAGTACTGGAAACATAAGAACATGGATGTAATTTAGTGGCCGCAACTGTGACCCCTGGAGTGCACCTGGCGACCTCTGGACCTGCCTTTGCGATACCTGGCATCACAGGTAGCAAATGCAGTGCAAGGAACAGAAATTAAACAGTGCTCGCTGAGCTTTGTTTACTTTCTGTTGCCTGCAGGGAACGTACTTATATAAAGCACACTCAGTTAAACAAATGCAGCCATATCAAACCGTTTGTAACCTGTGGCTCCTTTGTGAGGTGCCCCTAAGATTACATTTCATCGTGCATGAAGGCATGAAAAAAACATAGGGAAAAAAGTAACACGTTCGGAAAAGGCATCAATATTTTTTCTAGCTAGAGGGAAAGGGAAATATAGAATAGGCAGGAGAAAGAGAGCACCAAGGAAAGCTGAAAGAATGGAAGAGAGAAAGAGTGCACTACAAAGAAATGTGAGAAGGTGCGTGTGCGCATGTGTATGAGAGAGAAAGAGAATACAGAGCTGGGAGAGACAGAAGAGAGTTGTGATAGAGATATTCATAACAGAGGTGAGAGGGGTAGCAAAAGAGACATGCAGGAAGGAGACAGGAAAATAAAAGGAGAAAACAAGTAAGATGGTGAGAACTAAAGGCAAAAACCAAAGGAAATGATGGACGGAGTGTTGAACATTGCAAGCACTCACCCCCGGTCAACTGATCTGGGTTTAATCCATCACCGTTCTTTAGCCCACTCTGCCACCCCAGTTCAGACATGGCCATATGCAAATCAGTCTGACCCTGTGCCTCATGGGAACAGTCCAGCCCGAACTGCCAAGCCATGTCTTCCCTGGACCGGAAACAAGCTTCCTAGGACCGGTTTCTGGCATTTCAGCCGTCTTCAGCCAGGCTTGCTTGAATCCAGTGGCAAAGTGAGCAAGGGACTCACGGGGCTGGACTGTTCCCATGAGGCACAGGGTCAGACTGATTTGCATATGGCCATGTCTGAACTGGGGTGGCAGAGTGGGCTAAAGAACGGTGATGGATTAAACCCAGATCAGTTGACTGGGGGTGAGTGCTTGCAATGTTCAACACTCCGTCCATCATTTCCTTTGGTTTTTGCTCTGTTCGCCATAAGTTGGCAGGGTATGCTCAGACGTGAGTCCCTTGCTCACTTTGCCACTGGATTCAAGCAAGCCTGGCTGAAGACGGCTGAAATGCCAGAAACCGGTCCTAGGAAGCTTGTTTCCGGTCCAGGGAAGACATGGCTTGGCAGTTCGGGCTGGACTGTTCCCATGAGGCACAGGGTCAGACTGATTTGCATATGGCCATGTCTGAACTGGGGTGGCAAAGTGGGCTAAAGAACGGTGATGGATTAAACCCAGATCAGTTGACTGGGGGTGAGTGCTTGCAATGTTCAACACTCCGTCCATCATTTCCTTTGGTTTTGCTGTGTTCGCCATAAGTTGGCAGGGTATGCTCAGACGTGAGTCCCTTGCTCACTTTGCCACTGGATTCAAGCAAGCCTGGCTGAAGACGGCTGAAATGCCAGAAACCGGTCCTAGGAAGCTTGTTTCCGGTCCAGGGAAGACATGGCTTGGCAGTTCGGGCTGGACTGTTCCCATGAGGCACAGGGTCAGACTGATTTGCATATGGCCATGTCTGAACTGGGGTGGCAGAGTGGGCTAAAGAACGGTGATGGATTAAACCCAGATCAGTTGACTGGGGGTGAGTGCTTGCAATGTTCAACACTCCGTCCATCATTTCCTTTGGTTTTGCTGTGTTCGCCATAAATTGGCAGGGTATGCTCAGACGTGGGTCCCTTGCTCACTTTGCCACTGGATTCAAGCAAGCCTGGCTGAAGACGGCTGAAATGCCAGAAACCGGTCCTAGGAAGCTTGTTTCCGGTCCAGGGAAGACATGGCTTGGCAGTTCGGGCTGGACTGTTCCCATGAGGCACAGGGTCATACTGATTTGCATATGGCCATGTCTGAACTGGGGTGGCAGAGTGGGCTAAAGAACGGTGATGGATTAAACCCAGATCAGTTGACTGGGGGTGAGTGCTTGCAATGTTCAACACTCCGTCCATCATTTCCTTTGGTTTTGCTGTGTTCGCCATAAGTTGGCAGGGTATGCTCAGACGTGAGTCCCTTGCTCACTTTGCCACTGGATTCAAGCAAGCCTGGCTGAAGACGGCTGAAATGCCAGAAACCGGTCCTAGGAAGCTTGTTTCCGGTCCAGGGAAGACATGGCCTGGCAGTTCGGGCTGGACGGTTCCCATGAGGCACAGGGTCAGACTGATTTGCATATGGCCATGTCTGAACTGGGGTGGCAGAGTGGGCTAAAGAACGGTGATGGATTAAACCCAGATCAGTTGACTGGGGGTGAGTGCTTGCAATGTTCAACACTCCGTCCATCATTTCCTGTGGTTTTGCTGAGAACTAAAGGCAGCCAGTAAGATAGGTGTATTAAAATTGAAGGCTGGTGAGAGACAGCTTAGAGGGAGCGTGGGCAACAGAAGAGAGAAAGAGACCTATGATAGAAAGACAGACCAGAAAGAGGCAACTGAGAGAGTTTGGAAGGATAGACAAATGGACATTACAGACTGGTGAGAGAGTGGTGCCTTCTCAAATTTGCTTGAAAATTCACAATTTGTCTGCTCTTTTAAAAAAAAATTCTCTGGGGAGAACCCCCTGTAGGTTGTTCCAGCTCGCTCGCTACGCTCGCTCATCGCGGTGCAGTACGACAATAACTTGACGCCTCACCACTTTCAAATGTCACCAGCCGCCACTGAACAAAAGCATTCTAGTAGACCAATACCCCCTGCCCAAAATTAACTAAATGCTAGCCCTCACTAAAGACATGAAGGTATTTTCCACCATTGATCTCACCGCAGCGTACCACCAGGTTTCATTACACCCAGACATTAGGTGCCTCACCACTTTCATTTCACCATTTGGGTGTTATAGGTTCAAAAGAGTACCATTCGGGCTGGCTTCAGCAGCAGCGTTATTACAAAGACTTATGCACGAAAGTTTCAAGGGTGTTAGTAATGTACTCATCTTCCAAGATGACATCCTAGTTATGGGCAAAAACAAGGGTGACCATGACAAAAAATATTCCAAGTGCTCAATACTTTACAAGATTGTGGTATGACTGCAGAGAGGGCAAAAAATGAAATGCAAGTTTTCTGAGAAGAAAGTCACGTATCTTGGGCATGAAATAATGCAGGAGGGCATCAAGCCTAAGAGGGAGTTACTTAACGCCATACGTGACGCCCCCGTGCCACAGAACAAAGAGGAATTGAGAGCCTTTTTAGGTCTGGTGGAATTTTATTCTAAATTTGTGAGGAATTTTTCATCTAAAACATATGACATCAGACAATTGTTGAAAGCAAAGAACAAGTTTAAATGGACAAAATGTTGTGAACAAACGTTCGAATCACTCAAAGAAGAAATCTGTGATGCTCCTCCTTTGCAAGGTTTTGACCCTGAACTCAACAGTATGGTCACCGCTGATGCTAGTGATAGGGGTATTGGAGCTGTTCTTATGCAAACCAGTCAGGCAGGTGGGGAGGTTACCATTGTTTTTGCTTTGCGCTCACTTACCCTCACTGAGGAAAGGTACTCGGGCATTGAGCGTGAAGCATTAGCGTGCGTATGAGACCTGGAACACTTCCGCCAGTACATTTGGGGCAAAAGAGTCATTCTACGCAGTGACCACAAACCTCTCACAAGAGTACTTACAGCCAAAGAGTTGTATAGTGTTTCACCCAGATTGGCACACATGTCAGTAAGATAGTTAGACTTCAATAATGAAGTACAGTACCTGCCTGGAGTATAGAATGTGGTTGCAGATTTTCTCAGCCGACTACCCCTCCCCGACTGTGGTGAAGTAGAATACAAAGAAGAAGAATTCTGTGTGGCCAGCATCAGTGAGAAATTTCCCAGCATTCCCAGAGAAATGTGGTTGAGAGCCTATGAAAAAGACAAAATATTACAAGAAGTAGTCAAACTCATTGTTCACGGTTGGCCTAGCAAGAAAACCGTCAAAAATGAATCAAGAACATACTGGGAACTTAGAAATGAGTTGTCAGTGCAGGGTGGACTCATTTTGAGGCAAGGGAAGGCAATACCCCCAGAAACTCTCAGAGTCAGCATTATGGAGATGTGTCACGAAGGACACCTTGGCATCAATAAAGCCAAACACAGAATTAAATATTGGTATTGGTGGCCAGGTTGTGACTTAGAAATTGAGAGAAAGGTCAGAAACTGCATGCAGTGTGAAAACTCAGACAAATCTAAAGTAACCCTCAGACCCCCGCTGCAACCCTTGTCTTGCCTTGGCATGCCCTGGGAAAGGGTCAGGATTGACATCATGGGGCCCATAAGGCACCGTGAAGAACAGGTGTATGTGGTAGTTCTGGTGGATCATTTTTCTAAGTGGTCCGAGATTGAGATACTCTACAGGACAGAAGCTACAAACATTGTCACATTCCTTGATAGTGTTTTCACAAGGGAAGGATTACCTAAAACCATAGTAAGTGACAATGGTACACAGTTCACATCTGACGTTTTCAAGAAGTACTTGGAAAAAAATGGCATCATGCATAAGACCATATCTGTGTACCATCCTGCAGGTAACGGAGCCGTGGAACGATTTAACAGGGTGGCTAAAGGCATAATACAATTAGCCAACAATAACGGGCTAAATTGGAAAAAGGAATTGAAGAAAATGATATGGGCATACAGGATAATCCCAGGGTAGAGTATGTCCGTAAGCCCCATTGAACTAATGAGAGGCAGGACTCCTATGTCCAAAGACAGTGTTGGTTGGCTGAAAACAGCTAGGCAAGCAGAGTGGTCTGCTGACGTGTTGAGGAAGAATGTTCAAGATGCACATATCAAGTGCAAGTAGCGTTTTGACTCTAAGCATAAATACAAACCTCATAATCTCGAAGTGGGAGACAGAGTAAGAGTGAAAAGGAGCGAATTCATTGAAAAAGGACAGAATAGATATTCCCAAACCCTGGTGGTAAAAGAAATCTTTAGCAATTCTGCTCTTCTTAGCGATGGCAAAGTGTGGCATGTCTTTGCACTCTGTGGGGTCCATTAGGATGTAGGGCGGAACAATCTGCCCTACATCCTTCCCCGCCCGCCACCCATTTCCCCCCGCCATATTATTATGGCGGTGGGGACCCCGGCGGACAGAAAGACCATCCGCCGGTTTTCCGGCCAGTTGACCAGTCGACCGGGCAGAAAAGGTGCTCAATATGGTGACGGTGTCTGCACGACACTGCCATCCATATTTGGATGCAGGCGGAGACATGCCTTTCGCCTCCACAGAATGGCATGCGGGGTTTGCTGTTGGTGGCCCGTTGCGTGCCCCCAGGGTAGGGGGGTGGGGGCTGAACATGGGGGGTGCGTATGGTACCCCCCTGCATTGTCATGGACATGGTGGCAGGCACCTCGCGGTGCCAGTCACTTTGTGCATGACAATGCACACACTGCATTCCCAGCATTGTGGCGGGCGGTGCTGTGAGCACCGCCCGCCACAATGCTGGGAATGGAGGATGCCACTGCGGCGGTGGCATCCTAATTGCAGGTGTGCGACCGCCGCACCACTGGCGGAATGTCCCAGCACCGCTAGGGTGGCTGGCGGACTAATGTCCGCCCGCCATCCTAATGGGCCCCTGTATGTGAGAGAGCTGTCGATTGTAGGAGCGAGGAAGGTGTAACTCTTGACACTGCCAGTCAAGCGGAGAGCGCCACACGTGTCACTGCATGTAAGCCAAACAACTGTGATTGGTTGCTTGACGAGTCATCAAGATCAGAGGAAGAAGGAAACATGATCTCTGTACAATGCCAATCCACAGAAGTCAACGTCCGCTCCACACAGGGATGCATCAAATCTATAGGTGGAAACCTTGACCTGAGCAGTAGCAATTCTACTGATGTACCTTGAATCAGTAGTTTCACCCTGTCGGAAGAAGAATGTGAGCCCGAGGGCAATTCTGTAATGGAGGGTGGTAGTACAGGCAGGTTTGGACGCATTGTTGTTAAACCCAGCAAGTTTAAAGACTTTGTATGTGATTAATGCAACTACCTTGTTTGCCACGCATGATCCCACTCATTGTTTTTTTTACATGAAATTGTAAAGTTTCTCTTCTCCCTTCATTGGGAAGTAGATGTGTTGTGTTGTGTTCCACCTTTGCCTTTCCCTTAGCATTGTTCACCCTAGGCTCCCGTCCCTTCCCTCGCGCTCTCCTTGTCCTCGTGCTGGCATTGTGATGTAATCAGCTGGCATTCTAGAATGCCAGCTGATTCCCTGACAGTTGGTAGACCGTTACGATTACACCTGAACTGGCAGCAGATACACACTGTTCCTGTTGTGCTGGTGGTGGTGTTTGTTTTCTACTACTTAATAAATTATTGCAACTCTTCAACGTTTCGGATCCTTCTTAACACTGAGGTATTTCTACTGACTTTGGCCTATTTGTGCTAATAAAGAATTTCAAGAAAAAAGTGGCCAACATGCATTATTTCTGTCTGGTCACCCTCTGCTGTTGACGTGTAGCAGGTGGCTAGTACTTTTTGGATGAGATGGGGAGCGAGCAGGAGTGTCTTGCTTGACATCCTTCGGAGGGGTGATTGGCCCAGCTGGGCCAGAGGTCTTGAGTTTGACATAGATAGAATAGTTCTGGTACGACCACCTACAGGGCAGGTTGAACAGGGGTCCCATCCAAGATGTACAGGCAGATGTGGGTGATTGAACGGCACCTAGGAGCTCAGAGAACCTGGAGTGCAGGAGCAGAAGAATACTGTTGGAGCTGGGCATGGCACCTGCGTAGTACAAATAGCATACGCTATATGTATAAATCAATAACCCAAAATACCAGTTCACAATAGAAAGCAGGTTTATTACCTGTACCTGCAAAAACACTGGTTAGACATCAAGCAAGTATGTACTGTAGCACTGAAGGTCCCAAACCCAAGGACAGCCCCTTAAAAATTCTACCAAAGGATTGCCTTCTGTGCCTTTTAATCAAAAGGTTAGACATTGTGGCATGCAAAATGGTGCACATGGGTGATATGGGGCCCAGAGCACCTAGTTTTGATGGCAGTAGGGCTATAGAGTTCTTTCACCTGCAGTGTGTAAGCAGAGAG
Source organism: Triturus cristatus (assembly GCF_964204655.1). Lineage (NCBI taxonomy): Eukaryota > Metazoa > Chordata > Amphibia > Caudata > Salamandridae > Triturus > Triturus cristatus. Next base: position 157,177,441 of record NC_140579.1, read on the forward strand.
AGTAGTAAGAAGGAAATTTAGTTGCTGGAGAATGGATGGTGAGCCCAACTGGAACTAATAACCAAGGAGACATGCAGCAGGAGGATAAGGGCTGAGGACGTAAGGTATTGAGTGGGTTCATTAATCACAGAGTTCTTCAGCAGAGCTTGCAGTGCACACACATGACAGCTAGGACACAGAACATAGAAGACTGCAATAAATACGGTATCTGGTCATTTGCAGCAGTGTCACCACAAAAACAACACAGCTCAAACAGCAACAAACTGCAACAATCCATGAAGATCTGGTGATTCTGGTGTATTTTCCTACCTCTACCCCGGCTCTTCCAGGAATAGGCGGGATAAAGGCAAGTTCTTACAGTTTATAACAAGCAACGTGAGGGGTGAAGAGTCCCCTTAGTCACCACTGACGAGGACCTCTCTATGCTGTTGGAGCAGCCGTGAACTGGGACCGTAAGTTGCATGAGTAGTGGTCACCAGCATTCCCAACCATTCCAGATCTTTTTGGATCTCCCCAAGACCAGGAGAACCTTTGGTCCAGCCACGCACTGTTTCCATGCCCACGAAATGGCATTTAGGGATTCAATACGATGACGGGCGGATGAAATCCGCCCTCCACCGTCACGGACAACGGGACCGAACGCCAGAAGTGCGGCGGTCCCGCTATGCCCATTAGGATGCGGCCGCCACCCTGGCGGTCACATCCTGCACAATTAACATTATGGCGGGCGGTGCTGCAAGCAGCACCCGCCACAATGTCAAATGTGCGTGTTGTGCATTGGCATGCAGAACATGACAGGCACCGCGTGGTGCCTGCCACCTTGTGCATGCCAAGTGCAGTCCTCCCACCCCACCACGCCCCGTGGAGCCGTAACGGGCCCCCACAGTGATTTCCCGCATGCCTTTCCATGGCGGAGTCTCCGCCATGGAAAGGCCTTTCCGCATGCCCATCATAATATGGATGGCGGTACCTGCAAGGCACCGCCACCAAGTTATGTTCCTTTTCCGCCCGGCCGGCAATCCTGACCGTCGGAAAAGCGGCAGACGGTCTTTCCGTCCGCCACGGAGCCCCTCACCATACTAATATGGCGGGGGTGGACCAGGGCCATTTGGCGGGCGGATCGCCACCGCCGGGGCAGCGGTGGTGATGTTATGTTATGTTAACGAAACTTATTAAGCGCGACAATTACCCGGAGGTGTCCTGGCGCTAACTAGAAGTCCTGAGGCTCAAACTGTCAAGGATCCATAATGAAAGAAATCAGTCGTGCACAAAAAGCCAAGTTTTAAGTTCCTTTCTAAAGGACAATAAATCAGGCGAGGATCTAAGATAGAAGGGCAGAGAGTTCCACGCCCTAACAGCTCCATGAACAAAACTTCTGCCTCCCCATCGGGCCCTCCTGATTCTAGGGACTTGCGCCTGTTTAGTGCTTTCTGAACGAAGGCATCTATTTGGAACATACCAATGTATGCGTTGCTTTAAAAAGTCCGGGCCTAATCCATGCAAGGCCTTGAAGGCCATGGCCAGCGCCTTAAAAAGTATGCGGCTTTTTATAGAAAGCCAATGAAGGGATCTTCTTTCTGGCGTGACCGGGGAAAACCTGGAAGAGCCTGACAGCAGACGGACTGCCGCATTTTGCAAGGTCTGTAATTTAATCAATATGCTTTGTTGCGCATTTAAATATAAACCATTGCAATAATCCAGTCTTGTAGTAACTAAGGCCCTTACCACCGTATGCCTACTCTCTTGAGGGAGCAAAGGAAGCACTTTCCTCATCATTCTGATGGTATACCAGGTTTTAGATGTTAATGCTTTGATTTGGCGCTCCATGGTAAGTTTATCGTCCAAAATCATACCGAGGTTTTTAACCTGGGTAGCCGGGGTTGGAAGGGCACCCATGGAGTTGGGCCAATAGACTGGAGTCCAAAAGTTGGAGGAATTGCCAAACAGGATAACCTCAGTTTTGTCCGAATTTAATTTCAGACAGTTTAGGGACATCCAACTGCTCACAGCCACCATGCATTCCCACAGTCGCAGTTCCACGTCCACCTCTCCCCCTGGGGTAAGTGGTATAACAATTTGTGTGTCATCTGCGTAGGAGGTAATGCGAAAACCATAGGACCCAATAACGGGTGCCAACGCACTAACATACACATTAAAAAGGGTGGGGCTGAGAGAGGATCCCTGAGGGACCCCACATGGTGTTGAGAAAGGTTTCGAATGGAAGTCCCCCAAGGTCACCACCTGTTTTCTTTCGGCTAGAAAGGATTTGATGAGGTCCCCTGCTTTCCCAACAATCCCACATGTTTTTAAACGATTCAGAAGAGTAGAGTGGTGAACCGTATCAAAGGCAGCGGATAAATCGAGCAGGATCAACGCTGCCTTGCCGCCCTGATCCACCCGTTATGCTAATGACCCCCTTAGTTCTAGTGAATTTCAACAATAAATATTTATTTTAGTGCAGCAATTCTTATACTGAAGTGACTGCACAGACATTCATGCAGTGCCCACTCTCCATATTTACAAGTGTGTTGTGTTGAAGTGCTCAGACCTGTCATGAGAACATGTCCATGTCTCTGATGGAGATGTGCACGTCTGCATGGCGAAGTAGAAGAAGAAAATACTTTGTTGATTAATAAAAATCTGACAGCATCATTGAAAAAAAACGATTACTAATTATCACAAACTATCCCTAATATCAGGTGACACACTCTAAGGTTAGCTTTTTTTTCTGCTATAAAAATAAAGTTTACAAACTGTGCAGTCAAACGAGCCGATTTCCCAGAGAGACAAGTTGCAATTGCTTGGCTACATGTTCTCACCCCGTTTTCTTTAAGAATGGATTTTAATAGGGCTTTCCTCTCTTCTAACAGTTGAGGACAAATGGATACAATATGCAATAGTGATTCATTATAACAACCACATAACCTACAGCTGTTTGTGGGCCAATTTTGTACCCATGAGGGAGTTCCATCCTTTGTGGAATATCTCCCAAATCATAGCAGCAAAAATGCATCTCTTGTAAACAATTTTAAATAGGAAATAAGATAGAATTGTGGCTCCAATTTGGTAAATGAATTAATGACTAACAAAGCATGGCTTTTTTTAGCGAACTCATCCTTTTCCAATAGAGTTGATAGGAAGTTAGATGATTGATTTAGTGTCTGAACACTGCTTTGTTTCTAGCTACATCTTCAAAGGGCTGAGACTTAAAATTGTCTAGGCTCTCTGTTAAATAAGATCTCCAACCCTTAGCGTGCTCATACCTCAATTTTTCCTGCCAGTATGGGGAAGTAAATGTTTAAGGTAGGCAACTGTGGAACAAGTCAGACCCCACACCTATAGTTGGTCTGCAGTCATAGACAGATGGATCAAAATAAATTAGACATGCAGTCTGGGGAGACGTATGGTGACCTACCTCTACAAAACATGAAAACGGGCACACTTTTAACCTATAATTGTGTTCATTGTACCCACCGTTATACAAATAACAGATGTTTGGTGGGGTTTTCTTTGGTTGTGTTACTCAGTGATTTCCCATCAAATATTGCAATCAATTTGTAATCAGTTGTCCTTTATCAGATATTATAATCAGTAAATTTCTGTGAATAATCCTTATTCACTCTATATTTTCCATGCTACACTTTAAGTTCAATTCTTCCATTTACACACACAAAGTTAACTCATCAGATGGCACGTGTTTCATGTTCTGGACCTACTCATGACTAAAAAAGTTCATAGAGAACATTTTTTATAGCTAAAATCTAAACTATTTAGACAAGATCCCCTTTTTCTCGACATATACCTTATACCCTAGTGTAGATTTGTTTTACAATTTCTGCTATTGAGGGATAGAGCGATGACATTTTGTTATAATCTGACACACGGTACACAATGCTGGCTTCCTTTTCCAAGTATATTTAAAAGGCAGAAGTAGAAACCCAAACAGCCCTTCTACAGACACAGCTGGAACTCACTGCCCACCCCAAGCCCTATGATATCATGTTGGAACCTGGGTACATCACAAAGCTGGGCAGATCAGCCTAGCTGGAGAGGCCTAAGCACAACACAACACATTTCATCTCCAATAAAAGCTGGAACATGGAACAGACACATCATAATAGGCTTGGATCATAGCAGGACCACAGTGTAGTATGCTAATTACACTTCACTTGTCACATTTACTTTACTGTATCTGTTCCTTTAAATATGTTATTCTCTATATGGAATTGTATTGTGCCAGTATTCTATTGTGAGTATTCTATGGTTCGAGGTCGGCTGTTGCTGTACGGTTGGCCGGGCTCACGGTGGTTTGTCTAGTCCTCTGCCGTTGGCTCTTTATAATTTATTTACTGGAAATAAAACTACGATCTGGAAAATCATTCCCCGGACTCGGTTCGTGCTTATGGTTGGTTCCTGATTACAGCACGTTACATCTTGGTACCAGAAGTGGGGTTTGATTGTCAGTTGGCAGACTGACCAACGGATCTCTCAGAGCTCACCGGCTTTCCCTAATTTCACGTTGCTGCCCATCGGAACAGTGCGGACCATTGAGGTGGGTCAGACGCCTTGCGCAAATATTTAAAGAGGCGCTTTCAGGACTTTGTTTGTTTAACGCATTTAGAAATTTGAATTCACTGGGCATTACCTTTTCTCGACGCTGGTTGCTCGCGCCACTCGTCTCGAGCTCCGTGAGAACTTCCAGCGCCTGCATCACAGAGACGTTCCATCTGGTGCTTCATCCCTCTGGCATTCTACGTCAGCTACGAGAGGAAGACCGCAAAGCATGATGGGAGCGTACTGATGTCACACGTCGGCGGCCATCTTGGGAAAGTTTTGAAGCATTTACTGTATCAGTTTCGCGTGACACTTGATTTCGGTGTTTCTCACACCTGTTGTTCTACAAATCTTTGCTCAGTCAATATCGAGTGACGTCCTTCAGAGATTTACACGCCTGGTTGCCTCATTTAACTCCTTGTTTCTCTGGTTTTCGCATTTTTTTTTATTTCATTTTTATATACTTTCACAGCTTCAATCTCCATGTCAACTGCCCAAGGAGTCATCCAGCCTACTCCTTTTCTACTAAAACCAGGTAAACCAGAACTGAAGTGGACAGAATGGCTAAAAGATTTTGAAAATTATTTAACTGCTATCGGTGCTGATGCTTACACTCCAACCAGGAAGTTAGCATTATTACTCAACCATTTAGGTGCTGCTGGATGTAGAGTCTTTGAAAATCTTCCGCATTATCCAGCACCTGCGTCCGAAGACACTATTTGGAATGTTTTCGTGGAAGCCAAACTACGTATGGGGAAACAATAACCTGATCCACAAGCGTTCTTCTTGAAAGATTTAATTTTGCGATGTGTAAACAGTCATCAGATGATTCAGTAGAGGATTACATTGCGAACTTGAGAGTGCTAGCTGAAAAATGTGATTTTGGTGCAAATGTTGACACATATATAAGGGATCAATTTGTGTTTCATTGCTTTTCTAAGAAAATACAAGAACGACTACTCACCTCTTGCAATCCTACTTTGGCCGAAACAATTGATATCGCAAAAAGTATTGAGAGGTCGATTGTTACGTCCAAAGTCCTATCTAGTGTTCAACCCATGCAGTTTCTCACACAGGGTAGTTCTCAACAAACCATGCCTCAAACTACGAATTTTATCTCTGAAGAGAACACTGTTTGTGCCATTAATCCGAAACAAAATCCCGACAGAAGGTTTATAAGAAACCAACATCCCAGAACACAACTAATTTGTTTCCGTTGTGGATCAAGAAATCATATTGGTAACAACCCCTCCTGCCCAGCTTTAGGGAAAAAATGTGTAAAATGTCAGAAATTTGGACACCTTCAAAGCGTTTGCAACAAAAGGTCAAATTTCACGTCATACAATACCAGCAGCAACCCTAATAGAATCAGAATTTCTAATGTTACTGTTGACCCTCCTGAAATTCAAGATTGCACCTCTCAGTTTTCTAATATTGTGGTTACCATTGATATACCTGAGTATTCTGATAAACCCATTAAAGGGCCATTCACTGATATCTGTATCGATAACAAAGTTATTCTAGCTATGGCAGACTCGGGTGCACCAGTTACCATTCTGGCTGATGTTACATTTTATAGACTATGGCCTAACAGTCCTCCTTTACTTCCTCCTGACATTAACCCAAAAGCATTCGGAGAACAAGATATTGATTTAATAGGTTATTTCTGGGATACACTCATTTGTTTGGGTAGATCAATCAAAACCAAGATTTATGTAGCTATTAAAGGCAGAGACATCATTGGTTGGAAGGATCTTGCTTTATTAGGTATCATTTTACGCCCTGGTCAAGATCCCCCTATTGTTTTAGGAGATGTACCGTCCAACATTTTATCTATTGCTAGTCAAATTCCTATTATTGACACGTTCTGTTTCCGAATGTATTTAAGAATTGTGTTGGTACTGTCAAGGGGTTTGAACACACTATTGTCCTTAAAAAGCATGCCATGCCAGTCGTACACAAAGTAAGACCAATCCCTATTAGCATCAGAGAGGATCTGAAAACTCTCCTATCCAACTTGCAAGCGGAAGGCATCATTGTTCCAATAGATGCCTCTGAATGGGTTTCTCCGGTAGTTTTACGGAAGAAAAGGTCTGGCGATCTCAGGCTATGTGTTGACCTTAGATCTCTTAACCAGAATATCCTTGTAGACTGCCACCCATTACCACACATTCATGAAATGCTCGCCAACATTGGTAAATCTAAATTCTTTTCTACAATCGATTTGCATTCAGCATACCATCAGATTCAACTATCACCCACTTCGCAACCACTTACTGCTTTTGTGACACCATTCGGTGCATTTAAATACTTGAGATTACCGTTTGGCCTAGCATCAGCCGCAAGTGTTTTTCAAAAACTCATGGATAACCTATTTGGTGATCTGAAACAGGTCCAGGCATTTCAAGATGATATTTTGGTCCACACAGAGACTGAGGAAGAACACACACTCATTCTTAATAAGGTATTCACTATATTACAAGACAAAGGTATGACCGTCAAAGCTAGTAAATGCAAGCTACTAGTTCACGAAGTTGAATATTTGGGCCATCTTATTTCTAACGAAGGCATCAAACCAAAATTTTGCAATGCTGAAGCCATACGCAATGCTCCTCATCCAACAGATAAAGACGCGTTGCGTTCTTTCCTTGGCCTTTGTCAATATTATGCTAGGTTCGTGCCTGGTTATGCACAAATTGTACAGCCATTGAGGTCCTTACTCAAGAAAGGCTCCAAGTTCACATAGGATGACACGTTTCAGGAATGTTTTAATCGAATTAAACTACTAGTTATAAATGCACCAGCATTACACCCTTTTGTCCCAAGTGCCAAACCTTTCATGTGTGTAGACGCTAGTCAAAAAGGTCTCGGGGCAGTTTTCGGCCAGTGCGTAGATGGTAAAGAGAGTACTATTGCCTTTGCATCTCGAGCTTTAACATCTACCGAGTGTAACTACAGCACTTTCGAACGGGAAGCACTGGCCATAGTATGGGCCACTGAGAAGTTCAAAACATATATTTGGGGTATCCCGTGTGAAATTTTTACTGATCACAAACCGTTGGTTTCTTTACTATCTGGGAATGGTTTAGGTAAATCATCTGCCAGATTAATAAGACTTCTTTCCAAGTTACAAGAGTACAACCTCAACGTAAAATACATTCAAGGAGGGAAAAATGTACGAGCAGACTGTCTATCTCGTATTCCCCTTCCTGATTCAAGCGAAGGTGAGAACAATTTTTCCAAAGATTGTGTGGTTGGACTGGTTGATGCTGTTGCCACATGCTCCAACAAAATTTCACAAGATGAATGGACATCTGCTATGTCAATGGATAAAGCATTGGGAAAAGTTGAAATTTTCATTAAAACCAGATGGCCAAATCCAAAAAACCTGGATAATGAGCTTAGGTCCTATGCACAAGTTAGTGAAGAACTTTCATTTGATAATGGAGTTTGCCTTAGAAATGGCCTCTTCATTCCTCCAATGAATTTACGAGATAAACTCATAAAGTTTGCTCACGAGGGTCACTTAGGCATCTCTGCAACTTGCAAGAAACTTAGGAGCATTTATTGGTGGCCAAGTTTAGACAAGCAAGTAAGATCATTCATAGAGAACTGTCCAGCTTGTGTTGTTTCGGACAAACACTGGAAAATGCGCAGTAAACCTCTATACCCAGTACCGTTTCCAGACCTTCCGTGGGATAAAATTGCCATTGATTTTTCAGGCCCTTTTTCTTTACTTCCTGCGGAGAAAAGATACTGCATTGTCGCTATTGATTACCACTCAAAATGGATTTATTACTCTTTTGTAGATGCTCAAAATTCAGCCTCTGTCATATCGTTTTTAAAAAACATTTTCAAGATTGAAGGCAATCCTAATTATGTTGTCACTGACAATGGTCAACATTTTTTGTCCAATCAGTTTACTGAATTCTTAACTAGTAATGACATCCAACATCTCAAAGTTGCTTTGTATTGCCCTTCTTCAAATGGTTTAGTGGAGAGAGCGAACCGCTTTATAAAAGAAGGAGTGCAAACTGCTTTAGCCTCTAACATAGATGTAGGTGTTTTCATACAGAATAAGGTTTGGGCATATCTCAACACACCCCATTCCACCACTAATGTTACCCCTTTTAAAGCTCTCAGAGGCAGAGAAGCTAAATCCAAATTGATGCCTAATTGGTTTAATAATTTAGCTTCTGGTTCTGATTTGGAAAAGAGAAGGAACATGCCGGCAGACCATCAAATAACTAGAGAAACTGTGGCTAAAAAACAACTAGTACAAAAAGAATGTTATGATAAGAATCTCAAGTCACAAATTGATTTTAAATCCAATGATTGGGTTCTTATCAAAAAACCGCTTAGAGTTTGCAAAGGCCAGTCCAGATTTTCTCTACCAGTTAGAATCATCAAAGTTAGTAAACCGTCACTTCTATTAGAGAATAGAGGGTGGTGGAGCAAGAACAGTGTGGTCAAAATTTCTAAATCTCAAGTTAACATTTTCAACAGAGTGTATGCTAACAGGAGTGATGAAGATAACTCAGATTTCACCTTTGGTCCTGATTTTGAAAATGTTCCTTCTAGTATAAATTCTTCATGCACTGTTAATCCTTCACCTATTCCAGACGTTGGTATTTCTGCACCTGATGAGAATGCACGTAATAATCGTGTTTGTAGACCACCTGCCAAGTTGAAAGATTATATTTTATATTAACAATATTGCTGCATTTGTTTAGTGATATTTAATCTTTTAGTACAGTTTTAGGGGTTTGCTTTATTTTCTGTTATAATGGGAGGGGGGTATGTAGTATGCTAATTACACTTCACTTGTCACATTTACTTTACTGTATCTGTTCCTTTAAATATGTTATTCTCTATATGGAATTGTATTGTGCCAGTATTCTATTGTGAGTATTCTATGGTTCGAGGTCGGCTGTTGCTGTACGGTTGGCCGGGCTTACGGTGGTTTGTCTAGTCCTCTGCCGTGGGCTCTTTATAATTTATTTACTGGAAATAAAACTACGATCTGGAAAATCATTCCCCGGACTCGGTTCGTGCTTATGGTTGGTTCCTGATTACAGCACATTACACACAGCTCCCAAAGCCCTAGGTCTCTCCAATCGTAGTCATATGAAAAGTCAAACAACAGTGCCAATTGAGAATGTGGGGATATATCCTACCCCCATAACTTGAGAGACACGCATGGCCACCACGATTGTAGAAATACTGATCCACATCAATCAAGCCCAATGATTTTCCAAAGAAGAAATCTTCCTCACTACCCCAGACACTGGGCATAAAAAGGTACATTTTGAATAGCGGAGATATTCGGAGTAAGACATCTTACAAACTGTATTCCGTGACAGGGAATTGAAAGTAGGGTTTTCAAATATTCTCTTAAAGGTGAGGTGCAGAAGGCCCATCGAAACCTTGGCTGATAAACCTTCTCCAATAGGTTACTTGTCCCCTAATCATGATGGGATACAACAAATCAGGGGTACCTCATATGTGGAACCTGAAGAAATCCAGGAACTGGAACATATTTTGAAAGTGTAACAGGCAGTAACCTCTACCCCATCTATTTAATCAAAACACTGAACTCATTACCCCCATAACGTCTTTGTGGATTTGGGCATAGAGAAGAACAAAGATGAGACAACAGAAAAGAAAAATGAAACACCATCTGATGGTGGCTACAAAAGCATCTCCCAATCCCAGAAAAAGCTCAGGAAAAAAAGAGCCAAGAGAAATAAATGCAGTGATGGCAGCTTGGTGAATTACAACTTTGTTGTATTACTGTGTCATGGAACCGTGGAAGTGTCCAGAGAAGAAATAGTCTGAGGTTGCTTTTGTTCCGTTTGGAGGGCATATGGCCTGGCAGCTCGGTCTGGGCTGTTCATACTGGAGTAGGACCGAGTCTGATTTGCATAAGATTGGTCCCTATCCAGAGGCACAGGAAAGAGGCAAGATGGACTGGAAAATGGCCCAGAGTCATTTCAAGTGGCTCAGATTTAAAAAGCATTCCACTCATCTCTTTTACTTATTCCATGGTGACGGGGTGCAGAGTGGTGTTGGGAGGTGGAGAAGGTCGGATAATGTGGTGCATAAGCATCCTGCTGTGAGCTAGTATAAAACAACAACCTGCCCTAAGGTCAAGACAAAAGAGACAGTGAAAGTTATGACCATTGAGAGGACTATATGACCTGTCTATGATCAATGATAATGTTTATTGCTTTTACATATTAAGCAATCCTGGCATTGGAGACAGAAGCATTGGTTCTTAACTTGTAAAAGGCTGCAAGACTACAAGCTTACATAATGTAGCTTCCAGGGATTTCGCAGATAAGCAACTGTTACACGCAAAGCAGTGGTATACAGATGTTTCTGGCCTTGGCTGAGTTCTGACATTTCCAGATGCTCAAGGGAACAAAAAACAGGCTGAATGATGTCCTGTACATTTCTACTTAGGAGGATCTCCAGGATTATTACATTTCTTTTTTACTAAAAGAAGAAACATGGCTATTCGGGTATTTATTTACTCCAGATAACACTACTGTAGATACATTTAGTCCTAAAACAGCGGTATCCCATTGTCACCAACCAGTTACACATGGATTGAGTCTGCCGTTCATGCTCATTACCAACCTCAAGTACCAGGGATACCCATCATGTGACAGAGATGTTCACCATTATAACATCAGAGGTGGCCAGAACCATGGCAAGAATGATCACAGTACAAGCAAGGCCAGCCTTGTGCAAGAAACAGCCATAAGGATGTTGCAATACTCACAGGATGTCAAGGATGGGCCACTATTATACCAGAGAAAGTCAGAATGTTGTAAACAGTGCCCATAATATGCTACAGATGGACCATTCTTATGCAGGGCACTAGTCAAAACATTGTAAAAAATGACAACATGACAAGTACGAGTCACTATTAGGCTCAGGGTAGCCAGGATATTGTAAAGCTAATAACGTCCATAGTGAGCCTGAAAGTTGTCTGTTGTGATGTACTAATTACCCAATGCACTCTCCCTACAGTGGTTCTCTGCTTTGCTGCTCAGCCTATGATGAGGTCATATAGAATGTTCAGTGGGTTTGGATTGAAGGGAGAATCAGTTGGTGTGGAAGGGCTGAGCAGCGAGGAGGCTGCTCCTGGTGGGGCACTTTTATGGATCAGAACATCTTCCTGTAACCTAGAACCTGTGATGTAACTTGAAGAATAGAACAACTGCGTTTACCTAAAAGACATGCCTGCGCATCTTTCCTTGTTTTTAACACTGACGACGATTTGAAAAAACCTACGTGAGCTTCCTTTAATGGTCTTGTATACCTAAGAAACTGAAGAAGTGCATTTAAAAGAAGCAAGCTGGCAGTCCAAAATCCCCACCAGTGACCAAAAGACCGGTCGGCCCCAACGTGGATGTGGCAGTGCCTGCTGAACTTGGGTGAGTGTTCCCCAAATGATTACCTAGACTAACAGAAGTTCCTAACTTTATTACGACTTCTTGATGGCGTCCTGTGAACGGTCAGCCCAAACCTGGGCCTGCCAGTTCCCGTTGGACTTTATGAAGTTTGTAATCCGCTTGACTAAGGTGAACAGCAGAAGATTTATAGTTTCACCTGATGTTGAAATCTGCCTACCGACAGACTATTGAGTTTTACGTGTTTAACATACCTGACAACTATCTGAAGTCATCTGGAAATACTGAAAGGAGGCACGTTTTGGATTGTGTTGTGGTCTGCTTATCACATGGAGATAGCCGGCAGTGCAGTCCCTTTATTCGTGCCATAATGAGAAGCATCACATGTTTCCTGTGTTTTCCGATCATTATATGCGCGTAGCGTGTTTCCTGTGTCTGTGCTAATTGAAGCAACCTGGAGTTCATGTTATTTTCAGCTTCTGTAAAGCCCCGCTGGAGTATTAGTTTCATTCAGCTTAATGGTCTGGGTTTGGTGCTTTTCAATTTCACGAGGAATTACTGAGGCGACTTCATCGCAAGGAAAACTACACCTATACTGATGCATTTTGTTTTTCATTTTGCGTTTCACCACTGTGTGCTTCTACAGCTTGACAGTTGAACCGCTATCCGTCAATTTGATATGGGCACGAGCTGGGCATAGTGGACACACAGAGCGCGCGCTGACTTACCTACATTCAGATGTCCGGCGATGCCTCCTCCTCTGTGACGTTTTCTTATTCTTGAAGTGTATTGCTGCCTGGCACGTTTGGAAGCACGCTGATGCTGTGAGCCATCTGGCTCAGCGTCACTGCCGTACCGCCATCTTTTGGTTGGAGGATGCAGCTATATGGTGTGCCAGAACATCAGGGAAGTCTCGCACTGCAGTTGTCAATAAAGTTATTTCAAGTTCTGGTGGACCGCGAACGACGCCTCATCATTATTGTTCCTCTCCTCGTGATTTTTGCTGCAACTCTTTACATGTCAGCGCAGCAGTTGACTGTCTTGTGGGGAGTTTGTGTCTTCATTGCTGCAGACCCTGGACACTGAACTTTGCTGGCAGATCGTGTGCCATTAACAAGGACTTGAAGTCTGGTGAAAACTTCGGGGAGTGATCGCTCACCGGAGTAGAGATTTCCTATTTAAGGTTTTCATATTGTTATCTACCTGATGCCCTTCTTTGCAATTCAGTTTGTGAGACAAACAGAGCGTGTCATCTCTTCCGCTTATCTGCGGTGACACGCACTCCTGATGTACTTATTGCAAGTTAACTCTGCATGTTATTACTGTGCTCTTTTTTTATCGGTGAAGTGAAAAGTGCAAATGTTTTTTATCTCACCTTTATTTGATTTATACTGTGGGTTGCATAATGTTGTTTTTTTTAGGCTTAATATGCTTAACATGTAATCTTCAACCATCTTACAGTGTTTCTTTAAATGTAGTTTTGTTTTAAGGTGGTATTCCGTCCCTATTATGTATAATTTGGGGGATGGTGATTGTTCCAGTTTTGGGTGCATAGGGAGGTGTGTTCCCTGTTGTCTGGACTTCTGTAATATTTCTGAATTTGTTTTACTTTGGGTTTATAGATACTCATAGGGTGTTCGAGAGTGTTTTGGGTAAAGTTACCCTGGATTTACTTTGGGTTTAAAGATACCCATATTCGTTTCTAGAGTGTTGGGATTATAATTGCCCTGTCTTGGTGTGGGTGGAGTCTGATTCCTGATTTTCTGTATTCCATGTTTTGCCCAGTTTGTTTTGGGTTCATGGATACCGTAGATTGTCATGGGTTTAAGGATACCCATAGTATGTTGAGTGTGTCTTGACTGTGCGCATCTGTGCTAGTTTTTCTGAATTCCATGTTTTGGCCAGTATGTCTCGGTTCAATCATACCCTGAATTGCTTTGAGTTTATAGTTACCCATAAAATATTTTGAGTGTGTTTTGGGTTTAAAGTTACCCTGGATTTGCTTTGGGTTAAAGAATACCCTGGATTTACTTTGAGTTTATAGATGCCCATATTAGTTTTTTAGAGTGTTTCTGGATTATAGTTACCCTGTCTTGGTAAGGGTGGTGTCTTATTCCTCTTTTTTGAGGTAGACCATCCTGCCATTAGATAGCATGGTGGATTGCATCCACTATTTTTAAGAATGTATCTCTTTATCTTGCATTCATTGTTGTCTATGATCATTATCAGGGGGAAGGATGTGTTATAATGTTTTGTTGTTAATGCATCCTCCTTTGCTGACATGTGTATCTTATCACCTTCAGTCCTTTTGAATGTTTTCGATCATTATAAGGGGGGAGATGTGTTGTGATGTACTAATTACCCAATGCACTCTCCCTACAGTGGTTCTCTGTCTTGCTGCTCAGCCTATGATGAGGTCATATAGAATGTTCAATGGGTTTGGATTGAAGGGAGAATCAGTTGGTGTGGAAGGGCTGAGCAGCGAGGAGGCTGCTCCTGGTGGGGCACTTTTATGGATCAGAACATCTTCCTGTAACCTAGAACCTGTGATGTAACTTGAAGAATAAAACAACTACTTTTACCTACAAGACATGCCTGCGCATCATTCCTTGTTTTAACATTGTCAAGCACCCACATTTCAGGTATGGGTTACTATTATGCCAGGGATAGCAACAATATTATCAAGAAAGCTCCCACTATGTCCATGATGGACCAATTGTATGCTAGGGATAGCCATTATGTTGTCATGAATAACCCAACATGTCCACAATGGGCCTCTTTTATTCGAGGGACAGTTACAGTGTTGTGAAGAATGTCCCAAAGATGCCATTGAAATGTAACTATCACACCAAGGATAATCACAGCTGCCAGACAATTCAAGGAATACCATGGAGCTCTGTGGAGAAACTGATCTCCCATCACTCCGGAGAACTAGAGCGCCCCTCTTCCTTCTGAACACTGGGTGCCTGGCACCTGCATGAAGGGAAAAAGCAACAAGTTCACCCAAAAGTGATCTAAGGAAATACGAAGTAATAAAGGCACCCATAAATCAACCACCCGTTAATTCCGTTCATAAAATTATAAGTGGATTCGTACCACACAGGCCAATCAGAGTTGGCCGGAGCCCTCAAAAGGATTTAGTCTAGCTTTAGAGCTTGGGGGTACTTGGGTTGTGTTCGGGGATTTCAGGCAATTTATATGACCAACTGCCACGGGTATGTGGGACCCATAAAAACCCCAGACCTGTTTTGCAAAATTCAGGAGTTTGGGGTTTGGATTAAAATGTCTATATAAAGATCTTGAAGTTCCTGAATTCTTCAAGGGTGCAGCTAGGCTGCAGGATGGTGAAGCTTGGCTGATCCCTACTGAAAGGGGAGCAAAGAAAGACATAATGAAGAAAGAAGAGGAAGGGTGGAGGCAAGGGGCAGAGGGAGAAAAATAAATAAATTATTACATGTAAAGTACAGAGAAGCAACAACAGTATGTAGAGGTAGGAAACTCATCAAAAGACGTCTTCGTTACATCAAGTAAGTAGTTTATTTTCATAAGTCTTCAACCACGGCCTGGAGCAGTGCATCCACGGAGGTTCGATCTTCAACTGAAGAAACCGATCGAACCTCAGAAGATGCACACCCGAGCTCGTGAACATTAGAACAATAAATATGCAATACATGTCATCACAGCCCAAGCTTGTGAACATTAGAACATTAGATATGCAATACATGTCATCACAGTAATAAACGTAAACGTAATTACAAACCCACTACATCACCTCCCTCCTTTACACAACCAAAAACAAACGGAAAAATAAAAATACACTTCTACAATATATCAATATGTAACAAAATCCTTAAACCTAGACGGAGGCCTCCTAACGCGCCAACCACTTGTATGAGATGCTTCCTGATGCACTGAATTACCAACAGAATCATTAACAGAAGAACGAGACTCTCTTGAGGACCCCTGGCTGTCAAGCAACCAATGAGTCCACTCCAAATCCTGTCCAGCAAGGGTGGATTTCTTGCTTTCTATTACTTGAGCTTGTTCCTTAGTTACCCTTACCAGTTGTCTTTTGTTCCACCAACCTGTATTTTGCCAAAATGCTGCACCCCTACTAACCTTACAGACTAGAATAGGATTTGAAAACACAGATTCCCCTTTCTTCAGCTTAAATGGTTTCTTAAACATAACCCAATCCCCCACAGCTATTTCTGGAATCGTAGCAGGATTTCCTATGTCAAAATTTTCTTTCATCTTTATTTGGCCTTTCATCACCACCTCTGTTACATTTGTATCACCAACACTACCACAGGACATTTTTGTTGTTGTCCAACCAAGATGGTAACAAGGTAGAATTTACCTTTCTGCCCCATAAAAGTTCAAATGGAGATATACCCGTTGAACAGTGTGGAGAGATATTATAGTTCCAAACTTTCTCTTCTAGAAATGTTTTCACATCATGCCCAGCGGCCAGCGCTGTTTGAATGCCTTCTTTAAGAACTTTATTACCCCTCTGCACCAGTCCATTCGAAGTCGGTGAGTAAATAGCTACTTTCAGATGTTTAATATCATGACTCTCCAAAAATTTGCACATTTTATCAGATATAAAATGTGTTCCATTGTTAATAACCAAAGATTTGGGAGTTCCCTCAAGTAAGAATACTTTACTCTAAAACAAAACAGTCTTATCAGTATTAGGGGAATCAACAAATTGATAATACATCCACTTGGAATGATAATCCACTGCCAAAATTAAATATCTTGACAGTTCAGGGAGAACATTATAGGGTACAGAAAAATCCAACCCCACTTTTTCCCAAGGCTTATCTGGAAACTCAGTGGGATGCAAAGGCACTTTAGGTAGCTTCCAGTGTTTATCAGACACTAAACACTCCTCGCACCCATCAATCAAACTTCTAACTTGTGTCTCCAGTGCAGGCCACCAGTAATGTTCCTTAATTCTCATGCATGTTTTAGATACACCCAAGTGTCCTTCGTGGGCGACTTTAATGAAAGAATTCCTCAAACTGACTGGAGGAACAAATTTATCACCTCTCAGTACTAACCCATCTTTAACAGAAATTTCACTAGCTACCAAAAAAATGTTTCTAATTTCACCAGATACATTTCTTGACTCAGGCCACTTGCTTGAAGAATATTCCACCACCTTGGATAGAACAGTGTCCTTAAAACATGCCACCTCAATACATGTCATCACAGTAATAAACGTAAACGTAATTACAAACCCACTACACAGTAGTACTTAGTTGATATTTTAGAGTTAGCTTATTTGGTTTGCTGTTTTGCATCATTTGCATCATTTCTTTTCATTTGATCCTTTTTTCTGTTGAATACATTTCAAGGTTTCATTTCTAAGAGACTTTTCACCTTGCTCTGTGCACATTTTTGAGGTTTACATTTTTGCTTTATTTAAGACGATGGGTCAATCTAGTGCAAGGGTCATTTCAAATGGTGTTATCTAGAATGACAAACTGATAGACAACCCTTATTTTCCATGATAGAGGGTCTACCGGGCAATCTTTGAAGCTGGAGCAGGAAGCAGCTACTCTGAAAATTAAAAATGGCAGCAGTGTTTGCCCTGGAGCTGAGGCTCCATAGGTAGATTGTGACAAGGTGTCAGCAGACGAAGGAGAATTGATGGCAACAGTGTTTGAGGAGTAGGAAAAACCTGAAAGTAGTCAATGGGGTGCTTGTGCAACCCAAGAAGTTGGTGTGTAGGATGGGCACTGCCCCGTCACAGGGGTGGTGCCATAATCAGTTTGAGGGATTACTTTATTTTGTTGTAACAAAAGCAACCACATGCAAGTGTGCAGGTATGTGCTGTGGTCCCTGACTCTCTCAGTTATTTATGTGCATTTTAGCAGCCAGTAGTCATGTCCAGAAATCGCGCTGGTCTGGGAACCCAAAGCAGCCCTGGCACTTTTGTCAAACCAGCCCCCGGGGGCGGGGGAGGGCAGGGTGTGCATGCAAGTTTGAAGCACTGCTGCTTTTGTTACTGGGGGCCAATATTGCAGCACCCCTGGAAAACCAGCCCCCAGTAACAAAACCAGCTCCCACTGGTGCAAAACCGGCCCCCAACCTTCCAGCCTCCTGGGGAAATGCCCCATGCCCGGTACGGCCAGTCCGGCCTGGCCAGAAATGCAAGCAAGGAGAAGTGCAAGGATATATTTTACCAGAAACTAGCTTGGGTCCTGCTGGGTCGTCACATGAGCAGTGGCTGCACCTTGCTTTGCTCGACAGGGTGGTGAGACAGAATACAGAGTAAAAAATATCTACTGACATTAATATAGAGTGAACATTTTTGTGGAATGGAAATATCGAGTGCAAGAATACCATTATCAAGAATATCGATTTTAAGGTAAGTAATATCGATTATTTGTTGTTATATATTTTATATGTATATGATGTCGTCTTTTTCTCCTTTAAATATGTTTTTAACAATTTTGTGAAATTTTAGTAGAGTTTAAATTTGATTGAAGTAATTTTTATTACTTTTGGTACCGTAGCGGGTTGTGGGTTTATAGGAGTACAGGGTGGGATGAAATGTAATTATGACTTAGGGGCCGATTCCGATGGCCGGTCGGACAGCTGTCCATAGCCTTACCGTGCGACCGACACGTACCCGGAGCCGGTCCGTCCTGTCGAGTAAGTACGATGCGCATAACTGCCAAAAACACGACCGACACGTAGGCTGTGAATCAAGCCCATTCTCCGTCCGAGCCGTAACTCCTAAAGATGAACCGAGTCGCCCAGAAGCAGTATCCATAGCAGTTTCCGGCATGACAAGTACGATGTGTACTTCCTACGCGCCGGACGGGTCGTCACGTACGGCACGTCACAGCATCCGGAAAACAAGCATATCAGCTACGATTCGCACCACAAATCAATACACGGCTACGAGACGGACCAGCTTGCAGCGGGTACGAAACGGAGCAACAAGCAGCGTGTACGACACGAACACATCATGAATCCCATTGCGCAGGTCATACCAGTACTCTGCATCTATGACCGGATCAGGGACCCACGGCGCAGGCGGTAAGTCAGACACCTACCACACAAACAAACGACACATACCGCAAAATGGCACACACACACAGGTGATCCACATCCTGGCCACTAACAACAGCCCACCATAGGGGTTGCATGGCCAGCACCACAAACACCCCCACCCATAGTGGATCTGTTGCCCATCACTACTGCCACCCCCACCCATAGTGCTTATGTTGCCCATCACCCCTGCCACCCCCACCCATAGTGCTTATGTTGCCCGTCAACCCTGCCACCCCCAGCCATAGGGCTAATGTTGCCCATCACCCCTGCCACCCCCACTCACAGGGGACCTGTTGCCCATCACCCCTGCCACCCCCACCCATAGGGGACCTGTTGCCCATCACCCCTGCCACCCCCACCCATAGTGGATCTGTTTCCCTTCACTACTGCCACCCCCACTCACAGGGGACATGTTGCCTATCACCCCTGCCACCCCCACCCATAGTGCTTATGTAGCCCAACGCCCCTGCCACCCCCACCCATAGTGCTTATGTTGCCCATCACCCCTGCCACCCCCAGCCATAGGGCTAATGTTGCCCATCACCCCTGCCACCCCCACTCACAGGGGACCGGTTGCCCATCACCCCTGCCACCCCCACCCATAGGGGACCTGTTGCCCAGCACCCCTGCCACCCCCAGCCATAGGGCTAATGTTGCCCATCACCCCTGCCACCCCCACCCATAGTGGATCTGTTGCCCATCACTACTGCCAACCCCATTCACAGGGGACCTGTTGCCCATCAGCCCTGCCACCCCCACTCACAGGGGACCTGTTGCCCATCACCCCTGCCACCCCCACCCATAGTGCTTATGTTGCCCATCACCCCTGCCACCCCCACCCATAGTGCTTATGTTGCCCATCACCCCTGCCACCCCCAGCCATAGGGCTAATGTTGCCCATCACCCCTGCCACCCCCACTCACAGGGGACCTGTTGCCCATCACTCCTGCCACCCCCAGCCATAGGGCTAATGTTGCCCATCACCCCTGCCACCCCCACCCATAGTGGATCTGTTGCCCATCACTACTGCCACCCCCACTCACAGGGGACCTGTTGCCCATCACCCCTGCCACCCCCACCCATTTTTTTTTTTTAAATATCTTTATTTAAATTTTCAACAGTTTCGCAATACAGCCCAAGCAATTGTAGTTCAATGCAGCACTGATACACAGGGTTATTGTCACCGCAGCAATGTCAGTATAAGTACAAATCGTCATTAAGAATGCTCACTGCATTACATTATCAATTGTTCCCCTATCCCACAGTGAGCATGTATTGAGTATTTTATACGGGAGCGTGGCATCCACATATATCGTCAATCGTAATTGGAGGGTAGGACACTTCTATCTTACATGTCTATTGTTTGCTTCTGTTGACACTATGAAGATGTGCCTGACAGCGTGTAAATGTATGATGCATATATTGTACCAATTCTAGGAAACAATGAACAATAAGGCAAACATTTCAGAGGAACCAATAATATCGCTGGTGTGCTGGATGTCCGCATCTTCCAACCTAACATAACTCGTAACCAATAATTATAAAAAGAACTAAAACAAGACCGCGAGGTGTCAAATACACATAGCTTCCAGCATCTAAGGTAGTATGTGCCGTTACAGTTAAGCCGTGTTAGGGGATACGCTTGATTTGTTGAAATATGGGCTGTTGTCTCTAGTGTGTGTTTAGTTGTGTGGTGTCCGAGATGTCCCATTGCGGGGGTCGCATCTGTGCTGTGATCTGAGGGGGGACGTGAAGTCATTCCCCACCCTGATATGCCACCCCCACCCATAGTGCTTATGTTGCCCATCACCCCTGCCACCCCCACCCATAGTGTTTATGTTGCCCATCACCCCTGCCACCCCCACCCATAGTGTGTATGTTGCCCATCACCCCTGCCACCCCCACTCACAGGGGACCTGTTGCCCATCACCCCTGCCACCCCCACTCACAGGGGACCTGTTGCCCATCACCCCTGCCACCCCCACCCATAGTGCTTATGTTGCCCATCACCCCTGCCACCCCCACCCATAGTGCTTATGTTGCCCATCACCCCTGCCACCCCAGCCATAGGGCTAATGTGTCACCCCTGCCACCCCCACTCACAGGGGACCTGTTGCCCATCACCCCTGCCACCCCCACTCACAGGGGACCTGTTGCCCATCACCCCTGCCACCCCCACCCATAGTGCTTATGTTGCCCATCACCCCTGCCACCCCCAGCCATAGGGCTAATGTTGTCCATCACCACTGCCACCCCCACTCACAGGGGACCTTTTGCCCATCACCCCTGCCACCCCCACCCATGGGGGACCTGTTGCCCATCACCCCTGCCACCCTCACCCATAGTGGATCTGTTGCCCATCACTACTGCCACCCCCACTCACAGGGGACCTGTTGCCCATCACCCCTGCCACCCCTACTCACAGGGGACCTGTTGCCCATCACCCCTGCCACCCCCACTCACAGGGGACCTGTTGCCCATCACCCCTGCCACCCCCACCCATAGTGCTTATGTTGCACATCACCCCTGCCACCCCCAGCCATAGGGCTAATGTTGCCCATCACCCCTGCCACCCCCACTCACAGGGGACCTGTTGCCCATCACCCCTGCCACCCCCACCCATAGTGCTTATGTTGCCCATCACCCCTGCCACCCCCAGCCATAGGGCTCATGTAGCCCAACACCCCTGCCACCCCCACTCACAGGGGACCTGTTGCCCAGCACCCCTGCCACCCCCACCCATAGTGCTTATGTTGCCCATCACCCCTGCCACCCCCAGCCATAGGGCTAATGTTGCCCATCACCCCTGCCACCCCCACTCACAGGGGACCTGTTGCCCATCAGCCCTGCTGCCCCCACCCATAGGGGACCTGTTGCCCAGCACCCCTGCCACCCCCAGCCATAGGGCTAATGTTGCCCATCACCCCTGCCACCCCCACCCATAGTGGATCTGTTGTCCATCACAACTGCCACCCCCACTCACAGGGGATCTGTTGCCCATCACCCCTGCCACCCCCACTCACAGGGGTCCTGTTGCCCATCACCCCTGCCACCCCCATCCATAGGGCTAATGTTGCCCATCACCCCTGCCACCCCCACTCACAGGGAGCCTGTTGCCCAGCAACCCTGCCACCCCCAGCAATAGGGCTAATGTTGCCCATCACCCCTGCCACCCCCACCCATAGTGCTTATGTTGCCCATCACCCCTGCCACCCCCACCCATAGTGCTTATGTTGCCCATCACCCCTGCCACCCCCAGCCATAGGGCTAATGTTGCCCATCACCCCTGCCACCCCCACCCATAGTGGATGTGTTGCCCATCACTACTGCCACCCCCACTCACAGGGGACCTGTTGCCCATCGCCCCTGCCACCCCCACTCACAGGGGACCTGTTGCCCATCACCCCTGCCACCCCCATCCATAGGGCTAATGTTGCCCATCACCCCTGCCACCCCCACTCACAGGGAGCCTGTTGCCCAGCAACCCTGCCACCCCCAGCAATAGGGCTAATGTTGCCCATCACCCCTGCCACCCCCCTCACAGGGGACCTGTTGCCCATCACCCCTGCCACCCCCACCCATAGGGGACCTGTTGCCCAGCACCCCTGCTACCCCCAGCCATAGTGGATCTGTTGCCCATCACTTCTGCCACCCCCACTCACAGGGGACCTGTTGCCCATCACCCCTGCCACCCCCACTCACAGGGGACCTGTTGCCCATCACCCCTGCCACCCCCAGCCATGGGGCTAATGTTGCCCATCACCCCTGCCACCCCCACTCACAGGGGACCTGTTGCCCAGCACCCCTGCCACCCCCAGCCATAGGGCTAATGTTGCCCAGCACCCCTGCCACCCCCAGCCATAGTGGATCTGTTGACCATCACTACTGCCACCCCCACTCACAGGGGACCTGTTGCCCATCACCCCTGCCACCCCCAGCCATAGGATGGGTGATGCGCAACACATCCAGCATACTCCAACATCAGGTATGTCCGCAAAATAGATCCCCCATAACATCATGACAACAGTGTGTTGTCTGTGACAAATGCCCACAACAGTGATTATGGCTACGAGCATACAATGTAAGTAACAGCACATGTGTGACCAACACATGAGTGTGACATACACAAGGCAAGCATCACCATAGCACTGTGGCAATGTAAAAAGTGCACCCCTCACTGTGTAGAACAGAAGTTAAGTGGGGGCTCACAAAATGCAGCAGATGTCGAGCATTGTGGTGATGGGGACCAATCCCCCCTCATCACAGTGACCAAAAGGTAAGTGTCATCATGGTCAAAGCTGCAAATAAACAGCATGTATGATCCCTGCTCCCAACACATCAAACATTTCTGGGGCAAACTAGTGGTTGTGTCCCATACACACAGAGATGTGGTGAGGCTAACAGTGCTGTGAAAACATAACACCCTCAACCATGTGCAGACAAGCACCACACATGGGGGCTGACAATGCATACAGCGTACAATGACACAACAGCAGAAGTGACCATCACCAAGCATGCACACATCTCGAAAATAGACACACCATTCAAAACAACATGTGTAGACTGTAGGTGTCAGCTCACAAACTCACTTTCCATGCCAGCAATGGCACCCAACAACCAGGATGAATGTGCACAATGATGTGAAATGATTCACAGGGACAGCATGCAAAATCACAGAAACAGCATCCAGACAAAGGCCCACAACAGCAATACCAATGCACTGGTGCAGATACACAAACACAAACAGGCAAACTCATACTGCACATCGGACACAACATGTGTGTGTGTGTCACAGTATCCCCAGGCAACTACACAACAGATGAGGAGGGCTGAACCACAGTGACACAGATGTGGACACAGTGCCATACAAAAGTAAAGCATCACTGGGACACCCTCAGTGGGCAATCAGGCGTTGGGAGATGAGAGGGAGCACAACAGACACATGTGACACAAGCTGGAATGAACACCAACTAACACATCAAGAGACTGACACACAACACCACTACCCCCAGGGACCAGACAGTGGGGTGACACAAGCATGTATGACACCTCCACTGTGATGACAAAGGCAGATGTCGTACAAACTGGGAAACCCAGACATGTGTCCTGTGCCACAAACGTACATCACACATACACAAACACAAATCACTCAGCATGGCCCCTCATCCATGGACAAACGGGAGCTAGGGGACCATCTATGCAAACATTCACATCAGTCCACCCTCCACACCACACACCCTGAACTGCAACAATGTGTATCTGTGAAGCCCACATGGACAGGTGACATTGCACATGCACCCATGACAAACACAGGAATGTTGGGAGGAACTAAGGTGCACAGACACATCACACAAGGACAGTATACAACCCTGGTGAATAACAGACATACTGCACAGTATGCGGTACATGGCCATGACCTCAAAGCTCATGTAACCTTCAGAATCCCTGCCACAGTCCCAGGACAATGCAGATGCCAAGGAGAAACACAAGGCGCACATGCTGACACCTGCCAGCATCGCAGCCGTGAAACCGACAAGTGGGAGCAGTCACATACAAATGTCTCAATCACTGAAAACTACCACCTAGGGACAACTACATGATATTGCGAACAAACAAGTGCCTTGAGGAACCCTGACTGTGTCCCATCTGTGTCTGACAACATCATCACCACTCAGAACTGACAAATCCCAATGATGATACACCAATTAACAGTAGTGTGTCATGCACCCACACATCTGGTAGCCCATTGGAAAAGTAGTGGGATGAACCCAGTACCACTCAGCAAGCATCAACAACAGGAACATATCAAGGGAACACTGTCTGTGTATGAACACACACACATGCTCATACAACACACACCATGGGCCCAGGCCATGTCACTGGACAACACACTAACTTCAGGGGACACAACTCCTGTCGGAGCCCAGCTGTGCCATACATATTCACCGTAAGTCCCACTCATTTCTGCAGAACTCTTGGTCAGTCAGCCATCAGTTACGACACAATGAAAGCTCTGGTCACAACAGCCTGGGTACGTGAGTCTCCCCTAAGTCATCTGCACATACCCAAAACATATGTCTAGCAAGTTGCACAGAGGACCCAGTTGCTCCTATTACAATGATGCCCACACCTGTAGGTCCAGTGTTGATGAGCACAAAGTATGTGGAAGTGACAAATTGGACAATGGGAAGCACATCATATGTGCAGGGGTGCAAGCCACAGATCTGACCATGCCAATTAAATGCTCTCAGAGAGATGTCCACAAATAGTTGATCCTGACACACCCAGGTAGCTGTAAAGGATGACATGGATACCCACCAGAATAGGATACATATCTCATGGACCACAGGGAGTACCTCACATCAACACATTAGTATTCAACATTGTAGACCAAGCATTACAGGTGCAAGGGCATGTAAAACAACATCAACATAATGTACAGCTAAATCAAGTTCACAGGGATAAAGAAAAAAGCTTTATTCAGCATATTAAAAGTGAAAAGTCTGTTCTAACAAAAGGCCAATGGCCAGTCCATGTCCAAATGCCAAGGAGTGAACTAGAGTGGCAAATTCAGTATATGAAAATCTAAACGTCTATGCAAACAAAAGGCCAATGGCCAGTCCATGTCCAAATGCCAAGGAGTGAACTACAGTGACAAATTCAGTATATGAAAATCTAAACGTCTGTGCAAACAAAAGGCCAATGGCCAGTCCATGTCCAAATGCCAAGGAGTGAACTAGAGTGACAACTGTCACACCTTGCTTGCCTGCACTGCTAAGGACAGGGGTCATTCTCTCGGAGGGGCATACATGGGGGCAGGCCAGGCACCGCAGGGACAGGGTCAGGGCGCAGCAGAAGGAGGCAGTGAAGAGGTGGTGGATGCAGGCGATACACTTGCAACTGCAGTGGAGCTGACTGAAGTGGTGGGTGCTGTCACAACTGTGGGGTACAAGTCAGATGGGGTGGGTGCCGGCACAACTCCAGTGGACAGGTCAGATGGAGTGGATTGGCTCACCACTGCAGTGTCCAAGTCAGATGGGGTGGTCGTGGACTCCAAAGCAGTGCCTACATCCATGGGAGCGGAATGGGGGACAGGTGAGGTCGGCAGGGCAGGGGGGAGGACACGGTCCCCACATCAGTGGCACCAACTGTCTGACCAGGTGTGGAGGAGCAAGTGCTAGGGGGGGTGGCCTTAGCATTTTGGAGTTGGTGTATCTGTGTGTGGGGAAACCCGGGGCAGGGAGTGGCGGGGGAACCTCTGGAGTGGTGGCCTGGGGGATGGAGGATGGAGACTTTTCCTTGGAGCTGCGTGGTGGCGGGGGGGTCTTGCTCTTCTTGCGCCGGGGGGACTTGGGGGTGGGCGTCCCGGTCTGACTGCGCCTGGGGGAGAGTGTCCGGGTGTGAGGGGCACTCCCTTCTGTGTGTGGGGACTTCCTCTTCCCCTTGTAATCAGGATCTGCGGGGTCGGTGGGGAAGAGGCCAAGGTCACAGAGGAAGAGCTTCTGGGGGGATGGGGTTGCAGGTGAGGCAAGGGAAGGGAGCTGGGAGGGAGAGGTCTCGGGGGACTGTGGAGTGGTTGTGGATGACTGTGTGTGTGTCAGCAAACCAGCCCCTGTGAGTGTGGAATCAGTCCTCTGCGCTTGCTTGTGTGCACGTCTACACCTTGGTTTGGGGGTTTCTGTGCTTGGGACAGGTAGGGTGCTAGGAATCGTGGGTGGTGCAGGGGTAGTAGGAGTGCGGGACTGTTGGAGGAGGGACACTGCTGCCGTCAGGGAGGAGGCCACAGACTGATTGGTCCTCTGTAGGGCAGACATGCCCGAGGAAATGCCCTCCATGAATGACACCAGTTGTGTCAACAGACCTGTGTGTGCATGGAGGACCTTCAGCATCGACGTCTGCCCTACATGGATCTGTCAAAGTAAGTCCACAGACTCCTCACTCAGGGCAGCAGGGGACACAGGGGCAGGGGGTGCGGTGCCTGGCACAAAGGAGACATGCTCACGAACACGGGAGCCCATGGGGACCTCTGGGATGGGAGCCGATGGGAGGGGGGTGGTGGTGGTGGCGGTGGCGGGGAAGGAGACAGCCTCACTAGCTGGGCTTTGGTGGCTGCTGACACCCGCCTCCACAAGGGAGTCATCCTCAGAGCTGCTGTGGCCCTCAGCTGGGGGGGATGGTGCTAACGACTCCTCTGTGTGGCTCAACTCGCCCTCCGTGCCACTGGGTCCACCCAACTCCTCTCCTTCTGTCCCTGTAAGGCTCTTTGGCTCCTCCTGGTCCGTGGAGCTGTCCCCTCCTGTGGCCGTGGATGTATCTAGATAGGAATAGGAAGTAACAGAACTACATCAGTCACCTGCACCGACTGCACACACCACAGTGAGTACATCACATCACAGGGCAAGCCCTGGCATCATCAGCTGAACACAGCTCAAAGTGCCAACACTGTTTAGGATAAGACAATTGTCATTCTCAACATCAACCATGGCACACATATCCCTCCTTGACTTTCACACATATGTCTGTTGCATGTTGGATGCTAACACACCTATGTGCCAACATGCACCACCCACACATTAGTTGTACATGCAAGTGAACATGTAGGAGTATGTCACTATACACACAGCACATCTCTTGCTACTGACTCAGTACAGGTGTCCGGATGAAGGGATGGGCAGAGACTCATTTCACATGCTTGTGATGCATGCCAGCAACACACACTATGATGAACTCATGTCCTGATGGGCAATGCCACAATGGGGTGCATGGTGCACACTTGAACACAATGCAGGCTCACTCATAGCAAGTTAAATGCCATGGCACTGGGATGCCCTGAAAGTCAGTCAACACTGTCTCCTGTCACAGGGACAGGGCATTCAGACAACAACAATATGCACTGACTCACAATCCTAGCTCAGGGGTAAAGCTAACTCTGCAGAGGACCGGCGCACTTGCCCATCCCATGCAGACAACATATCCAGGACCCAGAAGACCCCACATCATGTAAATCATTCATATGAGTCTCAGCAAACACAACTCCCTGTACATTAACACATCACAGTCTGCCATGCATGTAACCCAGCTGCATGAAGGACACAGTTGCATACACCATTGTGCGCTGTCAGATGATCACACACCTATTTGTCATACAGGTCTTGTCTCTCACAGTCACATCGCAGATGTCATGCTGGCCCTCTGAATCATGGATACCCCAGTTGTACGTAGCAACAAGCCACACCCTAATGACACAGAGGCAGACACCTGAGGGCACACGTCACTAAGCACAACCTGCAATTTCATACACAGGAGTGGGATTACAGAGTGTTTCTAAATGCCCTTGAGGGGGCATGACTGCCAGGACTAAGTGAAACAGTGTTTGGCCCCGGACAGTAGTCAGGTGGCTAAGCAAGTGTGACATACTTGATATACATACTCCTGAGGCCCAAAATTTGGAGTCCCCTGCTGCCTGGGTTTGTTTGGAATACCCCAGCCACATGTTGCGAGTCAGACCAGCAGTTGGTACACATCTCAAGGGCACACACAGATCACATGTCAGATCTCAGGCATTGTGTAAACAATTGACCCACCCATGAAACACACAACAGATTCACGGGAACTGATGCTGACCGGTACCTGAAGCATAGCTGACTGCAGGGACACAGTGCCCTAGTGACACAAGCAACAGACTGGAGGGGCCACACCTGTGGAACAGATGAGGAGGGTGCATCACACAAATGAGGGACCTGAGTTTGGGACTACAAGACCTACGTAATGTGTAAGTGTGACCAGGACAAAAGACTGCTATTTGCATGTCAGACATAGTACACAGATCAGACATGGACTCACCCCCTTCCTGCTGCTGTCTGGCCTTCAACTGCCTATCCAGGTCCGGGAAGACCACCGCCAGGATACGGAGCATGTGGGGAGTCAGGGTCCGGTGTCCCCCCCCTCCTGTGTGGAGGAGACAGCTTCAGCTGGACTCTAGCTATCCTCTGGGTCCAGCCCCGAAGGTTCCTGCCACCTCTTCTGGTAGTTGCGGATCCGGCGCTTGTAGACCCCCACAGAACGAACAGCCCGGGCGATGGTCAGCCAGATCTCCTGCTTCTGGTGGGCATCAACCTGTGAGGAGGACAAAGTGAAAAGTACATTGACACACATGCCCCAGATTTGTGCAGCACACATTTGGATATATATGTCATCATCACAAAGGGAAATAAATTACACAGGTAGTGCAACCATGGGGAATGAAAAATCACATGCATGTCTGACATGTTAACAATGCCTGGATAGTTTAAGCTTGCAATAATGCTCTTTAGCAGCAGGAAAACTATTCATTACATGTACTTACACACTTTGGGGGATGAAAGTAGTCAGTGAGAATGCTTGCCACTGGTGTACACACTGCTAGTACTGCTAGTCAGACAAAATGCATAATTAGGAGGCAGTGGACTGCACACTCACCTGCTCCCCTGGTGTCCCATAGAGCCTTCTGTACTCTGGAAGGAGCCCGTCCAGCGGGCCTGGTTCTCCCCCTCAGTGAAGGCTGGGGCCCTCTCCAGAGTACGTGCCATAGCAGGAGCCAGAGGATGCAGAGACAGCAGCAGTGGTAGCAGGGATGTGGTCCAGTAGCATGTAGTGCAGGCAAGTGAGCTCTCTGGGGGCCAGCCAGCCTTATATCTGTGCTGCAGAGGCAGACTCTGTGCCATGTGTCCCAAGTGATAGGTCCAACACGGTTGCATTCTATGAATCTGGCCAATCCATTTAAAAGTACGATTCGTACACGCCTTCTGCATCGGTCAAATCTTCACCTTCATGGAACACTTGAAATTGCAACATTGTTGTAGGCATCCAACTGAATTTCCAGTGCACAACTCGTACAAGTTTTGAATCCGCATCCGTCTCCATGACAGTCCTGAGCCAATGGGTGCGCCCGGCTCGTTCAACTGACTGTACAACGCGTATTTTGAATATACACATGCAACCGTCTCCATACGATTCAATGGCCAAGGCGTACGCCTGTCTCGGACCATGCCTGTCTGACGCGTATGCATGATAGTCACCCGAGTCGGACCTCATTGCATTCAATGACAAAGCGTACGCACGGCTCGGACATGAGCCGTGCAATGCGTACGCATTGTCACCCGCGTTGCACCTCATTGCATTCAATGACAAAGCGTACGCACGGCTCGGACATAAGCCGTGCAATGCGTACGCATTGTCACCCGCGTCGGACCTCATTGCATTCATTGACAAAGCGTACGCACGGCTCGGACATGAGCCGTGCAATGCGTACGCATTGTCACCCGCGTCGGACCTCATTGCATTCAATGACAAAGCGTACGCACGGCTCGGACATGAGCCGTGCAATGCGTACGCATTGTCACCCGCGTCGGACCTCATTGCATTCAATGACAAAGCGTACGCACGGCTCGGACATGAGCTGTGCAATGCGTACGCATTGTCACCCGCGTCTGACCTCATTGCATTCAATGACAAAGCGTACGCACGGCTCGGACATGAGCCGTGCAATGCGTATGCATTGTCACCCGCGTCGGACCTCATTGCATTCAATGACAAAGCGTACGCACGGCTCGGACATGAGCCGTGCAATGCGTACGCATTGTCACCCGCGTCGGACCTCATTAGTGTGACTATTATACGGATGCAACACACATATACTGGCTATGGACACCTGCCACACTATAGCATTGGCCACACAGTGTCCCATGACATGTAAGGCTGCATTCCCTGGGTGTTTGGGGGGGCCATAGCTGTTTTTTTGACTGGCCCTTTGTGCAGCCACTCCCAGGCTGTCCACATGTACATGGGGCAGAATCCTTTGTGTGTTGTGCACATTACCACTGTGATGTGCAATTGGACAGTAATGGGCATGAGTCAAGGCCACAGTGTCAGGTTGGATATGTTTAGGACATGTCACATACACCCTGAGTCTTGGGGGTGATAGCATGTACGTCACAGTGAGACCTGTAGCCACAATAATGATGTGCACACACAGTCTGTGTGCATGTTGTGTCTCAGATGTGTCTGATCACATGTTACAAATGGGTGACAGTCTCCACATCCATGTGGTATATGCATCAACCTTGATGGGGTGTGTGTCTAAGAGACGTACATGTAGGGCCAGCAGGAACAACAGTGGCCACTACCTGTGGGACTTACGCTTGCCTTGTGGTGTGTACGTGCTACGCCATGTCCATTGCTGTGTTGATGTGGCAATACAGGGAGCCTGGGTTTATGCATGGCAAAGATCTGTGATGCCTGGGAGACATGAGGCCTCAATTGTCACTGGGGTGTGTTTTCTGGACGTTGCAGCGGCACATAGGTTGGGTGACACAGCCAGATGATTGGCCCATTGCACTACATGGGACTCATGTGGACATGTGGAATTGAGATGTGAGGTGGTGGTCTTGTAGGTGACATATGTGTCCATGCCCAACAGCACACACCTCAGTACATTGTGTAATGTCATGAACTAGCATGTGATAGTGATTGTGGTCATGGCCACATGGGGGGATGTACTGACAATCTTCCTTTGTGCATCGCTGTACTGCAGGGCACCAACTGTCCATCGTCCGTTCCCAGACCTTGCAACCATGCAGGAACACAACTGCATCAGACGGTACCGCTTCACCAGGCCACTGATTGCGGAGTTGGCGGAGCAGTTGGCGCCACATCTGCTACCTGGCCGGACATACCCTACAGCACTGACCCTAGAGGTGAAGGTGATGGCAGCCCTGCACTTCTTTGCTACCGGTACCTTCCAGTACACTGTGGCTACTGCTGCTGGTATGTCGCAAACGATGTTTAGTCGGGTGCTACGCGATGTCTTGCAGGGGATGTTGCAATTCCTCGACCTGTATATCAAGTTCCCGAGCCCATATGAACTCCCTGAAATTAAGGATGCCTTTTATACACTGGGGAGGATGCCGAACGTCATCGGATCTATTGACGGGACACATGTTGCCCTGATACCACCACAGGCACATGAGCAGGCATACCGGAACAGGAAGCACTACCATTCGATCAATGCTCTGGTGGTCTGTCTTGCTGACATGTCGATCACACATGTGTGTGTACGGTTCCCTGGTTCGGCGCACGATGCCTACATTATGAGGATTAGTCGCATTGCAACGCTGATGTCACAGATGCCAGCTCAGCGTGCCTGGCTTGTCGGTGTGTACTGACTGTTTCTCATTGTGTGTGTTTGTCACTGTTGTATTCCGCACTCCTACAAAACTCAGCTACTTGTTCATTTTTGTGTCTGTAGGTGACTCCGGATACCCCAACATGCCGTGGTTGCTGACACCTCTTAGGAACCCTGTGACACCAGCCGAGCTGCGCTACAATGAGGCACATGGTCGGAGCAGGAGGGTGATTGAGCGGACATTCGGCCTCCTGAAAAGCCGCTTTCGCTGCCTGGACAAGCCCGGAGGGGCCCTCCCATATGAGCCTGCAAAGGTGTGCAAAATAATACTGGTCTGCTGCATGCTACACAACATTTTGGTGCGGAAGGAGGTGCCTCTCATCCAGGATGACGATGACAACGACCAACCTCCGGCACCTGTGGAGGATCCCGGCCTGGGCCAAGATGCCAGTGATGATGAAGATGATGATGACGTCCGCTCCCAGCTCATCAACAACTTCTTCACCTGAATGTGAGTTTACAGGGTTGATATGTGAATGTATGGAGGTAGCCTGGAATGTGTTGAGCCATCTCTGTTGCTGTCTGAGTGTGTCTGTGTGCCACTTGACTGGATGTGTGCTGTGATGTGTCCATTCAGCTGGTGTGTACTCCACAATAGGGTAGTACTGCTAACTAGTGTTTGTGTAGGTGTTTTGCAACATGTTTTGTGCATGTGTATTGCATTTCTTTCCTGTTCTTATGTGCTTTTGACTGTATCTTGTCTGTCCTTCCCAGGGTACTTTGACTGTTGTGTGGTCAACACTGACCCCCAACACCCAGAAGCCAACACCAGTGTGGAAGTTGACAATTCCCATCAACTGATGTACCACACATCCCTGGACTTCCATTCTCCAACACATTGTGAGCGTGTGTCCACTGTTACGTAGAATTACCGTGCAACTAGTGTGGAATAAACGTGTTGCTGATGTGTTATGAACCTGTGCTACTCTTTGTTATGTGCGTTGTCTGTCTTCCCACATCTGAGTGACATCTGCTTACCTCACCTGTGGACTTGTTAAAACTGACTGGGGTTGGTGTTGTGTCTGTGCATGCCAATGTGTTTCAGGTCAACATCATTTTGTGTGATGAGTAACATGGCCCTGGTGAGTATGTTTTGTGTTGCCATAGTGGTGTGTCTCCCTCACATGTGTCACATCCCCATGACTCACCTTACGTTGGTCACATTGTTGCGGTATTTGGCATGCACTGTGTTGTGTAGCAGATCGACTTCGCCCTGAACATGACAAGTTGGAATCACAACAGAGGCAAGTATGGTGTACTGGTGAGTTTATTTACAAACATGTGTGAGTGAAGTGCACAGGATGGTGGGTGCTGTACAGTGGTATGGGAATCCAAAGTTCACATTGGAGTTGGAAGTGCTGGTAGATGAAATGTCCAGAATAAAGTCCACAGTCGTCTGCTACATTGGCCCAACATGAACCCTTCATGTAATGTGGGCGAGTTGTGTGCGATTGGACAAGGTGAACGGGTTGCCCACAAAGAACATTGTCCAGAACAGGTTTGGAGGCTCTGGGGGATGTGCTGGGACATCTGCCTCTCACATGTCCTTCTTCGGACGACCCCTCTTCTTCCGGGGGGGTGGATCCTCATGTGCAGGCCTCCTCCCTCCCTGTGACGCTGGCAGATGGTGTTGCAACAGATGTTGTGGGCACACAAGGGGGTGGGGACAGGTTGGTGTTGATCTGGCGGAGGCATTGTAGTATGTCCCAATGCACCGCAGTCCGGGCATCCCACTTTGCCTCCATGCGGGCATGGTGGGCGACCTGCTCGTGTTGCATGTCCTTGAGGATCCCCACTACCTGGCCAAATCCTCTGGTGCTATCCTGGTACGCATCTAAGATGCGTGCCAGTTGGGGGTCATCATGCAGTCCAGACCCCTCTGCAAGGCGTGCCCTGTGCCTCCCACCCCTCCCAGCACCCATCTCCACATGGGCAGGACCAGCGGCAGTATGCACAGGTGACACTGGGACCCCTTGGGTGGTGTTGCTGGTGGTGTTGGCTGTAGCTTCCGGGGGTCCTGTGTCACTGTGCTGTGGGTGTTGATTGGCCTTGGTCTGTCCGTGTTGGCGGGGGTGCCCTGTCGGTGTCCAGATGCTGGAGGCGTGGGTAGAGGGGGGGCAGATGTTGCTGCTGCTGGTGCTGCATGATGGCTCACACCGGAGGGGCCAGGTTGGTCGTCGTCATCCGAAGAGGACAGTGAGAGAGTCAGACCAGAGAGCTCAGTGTCCACCAGAGTCTGGGACTGGGTATCCTCGTCATTTGGCGCTGGGTGTCCAGCACGACCTGTGTTTGGAAGAGACACACAATGTGATTTATGTTTCTACGTGCATCGTTGGTTCAGAAACATGACATTTTCTACTTTTCATACAGATGCCTGCCTGTACACTGCTTTTTCCCAGCTTGTGACAGACAGAGTTTGATCTTGTTGTTGGCCATTTGCCAGCATGGCCTTGTGTTCCCCACAACAGAGCCCAGTTTCAGACATCTTGTCAGTCCCTTCCCACTCCCTGTGAGGCGAGTGTGGTTCAGGTAGATCTTGCAGGGCCATGTGGGTGGGTGTAGGTTGTCTGTGTCTGCGAGTCCCATCATACTCTTGGCTACACTCCCCTTCCCAGCATGCCCATGCTTCCTCCCTCTTGACTCTGCTTCCCTGTGAGGGGGTGTGACATCAATGGCAAGATGGCTGACTGTGAAATCCTAGTGTTTGTTTGGCTACCAGTCCCAGCATGGCCTTGTGCTCCCCACAACAGAGCCCAGTGTCAGACATCTTGTCAGTCCCTTCCCACTCCCTGTGAGGCGAGTATGGTTCAGGTTGATCTTGCAGGGCCATGTAGGTGGGTGTAGGTTGTCTATGACTGCGAGTCCCATCATACTCTTGGCTACACCCCCCTTCCCAGCATGCCCATGCTTCCTTCCTCTTGACTCTGCTTCCCTGTGAGGGGGTGTGACATCAATGGCAAGATGGCTGACTGTGAAATCCTGGTGTTTGTTTGGCTACCAGTCCCAGAATGGCCTTGTGCTCCCCACAACAGAGCCCAGTGTCAGACATCTTGTCAGTCCCTTCCCACTCCCTGTGAGGCGAGTATGGTTCAGGTTGATCTTGCAGGGCCATGTGGGTGGGTGTAGGTTGTCTGTGACTGCGAGTCCCATCATACTCTTGGCTACACCCCCCTTCCCAGCATGCCCATGCTTCCTCCCTTTTGACTCTGCTTCCCTGTGAGGGGGGTGACATCAATGGCAAGATGGCTGACTGTGAAATCCTGGTGTTTGTTTGGCTACAAGTCCCAAGTGAGCCCCTGTGCCTCACACAGCAGCACCCAGTACGGGGTATCTTTTGCTGATATTTCAATGAGGTGTGTGTCAATGCATTGTACCCAGTGAGTTGTGTAGAGTTTGTGTTGGGGGGGGGGGTGTCTCCCCATGCTGATTAGTATGGTCAGGGCTGTCAGTCCTCCTTCCCATCATGAAACGTGCTTCCATTGTAGGGCGTGCAAGTTGTCTTTCAGGATGTCAGTCAGTGGTGTCCTGCTTCTGATTTGCACACAAGCCCTAGCAGGGCCTTGTGCTCCCCACAGCAGGAGCCAGTGTCAGCCATCTTGTCAGTCATTTTCCACTCCCTGTGATGTGGGCATGTTTCAGAGGGGTCTTGATGGGCCAATCAGGAGGGGGAGCATTATCTGTGACTACAGGCCCCATCTTGTTTTTGTCTACACTCACTTCACCTGCATCCCCACTATTCCTTCCTGACAGTCAGCTGCACTGAGAGGTGGTGTGTTTGTGGTGTCAAACTGTCTGGCTGGGTGTATTTGGCTTAGTGCCACTGGCTTGCTATATTTGTTTGTAGGTTGGTTCATGTCATGACACATTCCCCAGTCACTATGAGATGGCAGGTATTGGGTTTGTGTGGCTGGCATACACATCTTGGGTTGATTATCTATTGGTTAGTGTAGCTTTGCTTGGGGTGCATGGTTTCACTGTCCCCTTGCCACACAATCTTGGGTATATTGTTTGTCTCTGGGATATCTGTTAGGCCATGGACGCTCTCTGGTGGTAGGATGTCCCGCACCTTCTCCTCCCAGGTCCTGAAGTAGACTGATTTGGCAGGAGGGCCACCGCCGGTGCGCTGACTCAAGGCGTGATCTTTCTCGATGAGTGTCTTGACCCTCCTGCGCACGTCATACCACCGGTTCTGGATATCGTCCTTTGTGCACAACATTGGTGCTTGTGCGTTCACCTTGTCCACAATCCTCGCCCACATCTTGGTTTTCTGTGAGATGGGGGTCCTTTGAACCAATGTACCAAACAAATGTGGCTCTACTCTGATGATCTCGTCTACCAGCACTTCTAACTCACTATCTGTGAACTTTGGATTCTTCTTTGGAGGCATGGCGATGAGTGGTGGTGGTGGGGGATGTGTGTGTGAGGGTGCAAGTGATGTTGGGTTGGTGTTGGTTTTGCTGTGTATGTGTGTGTGCTTTTGTATGAGGTGCTGATGGTGTGTGAGTTGTGTGATGGGTGAGTTGTGAGTGTGTCTGTGGTTGCTGTGTACTGGTGTTTGCTGCTGGCTGTGTCTCCTGTTTGCAAGGGATGATGGTAGTGATTGTAGTCCTTTATATAGTTGGAGTTGTGGGTGTGTCTTTGTCCAATTAATTTTTTTAGGGTATTTATTGGCTTAGTCATTGCTTGTTTGGTCCTTTTTTTGTGTTTTTTCCTTTGTGTTTTGTAGGCATGAAGGAGACGTTCATGTGACGGAAACGGACGCTGCTGTTGTCTCGTGCGGGCTTCTCCGCCTCGTTCACGCTGCCTGTCTTCTGTGTTTGGTACGCGGCGTTCACGGCGGTCTCTATTGCTTGTGTGCTGGGTTGTCTGTGCGTGTCGGTCATGCGGCTTGGTCTCCGTGCGAGTCGGTCTAGTTTTACACGCATTGCATCGTACTGCGCTAATCGTACATCGCGGGTACGTGTCGGTCGGTGAAAATTGCGTCGGTTTTCTGGCCGAATCACTATTTTACCTCCGGCTCGGTCGTACGGTTTGTATTCCGTACGTGTCGGTTGTAATTCACTCGCGTTGCATCGTACTGCACGAGTCGTACGGCGATGGTCCGTGTCGGTCGGTATTCGGTCCGGGTCCGTGTCGGTCGGTTTGTTTTGCGGCCGGAATCGGAATCGGCCCCTTTGATGGAATTATTTGATGACATGCAGGGAGTAGTGTATTTTCATTATAACATTTTGGTGATAGGCAGTAACAAGAAAAGGCATGACATGAAGCTTAAGAAAGTATTGGAAGTTTGTAGTATCCTGCATTTATATTGTAAGGTGTTTTACCACCCCTGCTCAGCCTGTGTCTGTGCTCTGACTCATTAGAATGTTGGAGTCTGATGATGCCTCGGAATGTTGGGACTGAGAGCTGAAGTGACAGTTGGTCATGGGCTGAGCAGCTGACAGGCAGCTCCTGGTGGGGCTCTGATACACTACTTAACTACTTGATGTCCTTGACCTACTACTTGTTATCTTCATGAAATAAATCTTACTGAATTACATCCTTCCTGTGTGGACCTTCATCACTACAAAGTTATAGAAAGGAAATGTTTGACTGTAGATTTAAATAAGTGCAAATGTGCAGAGCAATATGTTATCTATTGTTAAAAATATAATACAAAAAGTCAGGAACCCTAAAGTAAGTCTAATTACCCTTTAATGCAAAATACCAACCAGCGAAGCAAAAGATCAAAGACAAGGGTAATTTCAACTGACTAGGATTCTGACTGTAAAATGGTCAGTTGAACCTAAGAGCTCAAATTAAAAAAATCAACCTCTCAATACAATTCAAAGAAGCATGATCAATTGCAAAATCTTGTTTCTCTAATCGAAAACATATCTTATGTACAGGTTTCAGGACTTTCCCCACAAAGGAAGCGCAATATGGCCTTAAGGAGAAGATATAATTCATCATGTGCACAAAACTGACCCTGTTATTCTGACAAAGTCCTGCTTCCCTATCCAGGTTTGAAAACGAGGTTACGCTGTTGGAAAACCTGTAAGATACAACACTGATCTCTATGGCTTCCTGGCCTACTACATCCTTGAAAGTTTGGAAGCATATCCAATGTCACTTAAGCTTCACCCTAATAAAAAACAACATACGTATTTGAATAAATGGTGGATAACTTCATAGAAGTGTATGAAGATGACACAGACAGAGTTAACTTTTTTTTCAT
This sequence comes from Triturus cristatus, assembly GCF_964204655.1. Lineage (NCBI taxonomy): Eukaryota > Metazoa > Chordata > Amphibia > Caudata > Salamandridae > Triturus > Triturus cristatus. Next base: position 157,215,926 of record NC_140579.1, read on the forward strand.
ATCTCGCCTTTTTACTCAGTGATGAAAATATATGTTTTACAATGATTCAATAGAATACAGTCTCGCCATTTCTTTATTAGTCTCATCATTATCACTTTCCTCAATATCCTCGCAAGCAGCAATCACATCTTAGTGCTCCCTTTCACGTTTGTTCCTTGTGTTCTAGCTACATGCAGCCCTGTTTCCAGGTGAAACTCTGTAAAAGTATTGGCAGTGCCTTTATTTTTCCAACAGCGTTAGATGATGCACAATAATAGCCCAATATCAATATATATAACATCCTCACATTCAGGATAATTCCAATAATGGATTCAAATATCTTCGTACCGTGAGGGACAAAAACTTCCCCCAGATATGCCCAAATGCTGTTGGGACTCCAGTCATGGCTGCTTTGTATCTCATGTAATTTCATGACACTCTCCTTAATGTTATCTCTTTGCTTGTGTTTGCTAGGAGAAGTGTTGGAAAGATCGATTCAACATTCAGTCCGTACAACTGCACAGACACCCCCTTTAGCTACTAAGAGATAATCTAAGGCCATCCTCTTCTGAATCAAACTCTTGATGTCGGCATCAAGCTGTTCTTTTTCTAATCCCAAAGCTAATTTAGTGTAAGTTGCTATTTCTTCCAAAATGTCTGCATTCCTCTTTATCTCATCCAAAGCTCTAGTTATTCCATACATGGGAGTTGGAGCACAAAGCAAAAAAGAGCATGGAGGTAGTTGAAACAGCCCACCAACCCCTATTTCGTTCTAAAGGATGATTATCAAAGTGTCTTATAGCTGGAACAATATATCCTGGGTAGCAAGTCCCACTCCAGTCTAAAACCAAACAAGAGTAGGCCTGGAATCCACAAAGAAAAATGTATGACTTCTCTAATGGCAACGTTTGAGAAGCAGCAGTCCATAGAAAGGCATATGGTGAGGTAACTCTAACAGGATGTCTTATACTGTTAAATCGTGTTTACTGTGCCCAACAAGGATACTGGAGGCATTTTCTCACCGGTGCTCACAAATAAATCCTTGCTCAGTCTCATTCCAACATGAGTCATGTCTGGCATGTTGCAGCTAAAATGATTACTGAACTTTTCAAGTCCTGTGAAAGTACCGGGTGGGGTAGATGCTGGCACAATGTCGCAGTCTAGCTAAAAAGCTGAAGGCAAGAGTAATTTAAAATGATGGGCATTCAGATCAGAGAAATGCTATCCCCTACATCAACAGATCTGTGCGTAGAAATCCTGCGAGACAGAAGAGTTGATGGTCTGCCCGTACTTCTCGAGAAACAACACATAGGAGTTACCCTGGTTAGCGAACCGGCGGCTTCGTCCAAGGGAAGGTTCACCACAGTTCGATCTTGGAGTAATTGCCCATTCCGCTGTGAGGATGTACCCCACGACCAGCCGGATGCTCAAAGCAGCAAGGAAGATAGCAGGCCAGGCCCTCAGAGGGATCTGATATCCAGAAGGAGGAAACTGCTTACCACAGACAGAAGTAGTCGGGGCATCATCATATGATGGTGCATCAGGCATAGAAGGTTGGCACAGTGTTGGACAGGCCACATGAAGGGCTTGCTCCCTCCCCGCATGACAGGGCCCAAGCCCCGGCCCTCCAGGTGTTACCCACAAGAACAACCCGCACCCCGTCTCCCGACGGAACTCCTGCCCCCGGACATCCATGTATCATGGGGCCGAACCACTACCGGCTCCCCCGGCCTGACCAGCCGCCATCTTGGACACTGCACCACGAGGCCGCGTGGCCTCAGCTCGACCCTAACCCTGGGCCTGGCCAGGCCCCGACATCCCGGCACCACCATCCACCCAGGAGGTGAACGGACCACTTGGCAGGTCAATGGGAGAAAGAAGTGTCGATGGCTCTCCCCCGCCAGGTGCCGATCGCCCTCCAGCTCCCCCGGGCGCTGGCTCCACCCCCCTGCTGGGTGTCTGGACTCCCTCATCCCGGACCCTCCGACCTCCAAGTGCGAGGGTCCGGACATCAAAGGGCGCCAGACCTATAACTAGGGCAGCTCCAGAGCAGGGAGGCAGTTGTATCCTGGAGTCGAGAGACACCGAGAAGAACTCAGCCTTGACGGACTACCGGCGCTGCCGTAGCCCTGCCTTGTGAACTATCGTCCTGCCTGCTGGCGCTGCCGCGGCCTTCTGCACCCTCCATCCTCGTCGGGACCTGCTGGCGCTGCCGCGGACCGTTGTAACGACCACCTTCATCGGGACCTGCTGGCGCTGCCGCGGACCGTGTAACGACCACCTTCATCGGGACCTGCTGGCGCTGCCGCGGACCGTTGTAACGACCACCTTCATCGGGACCTGCTGGCGCTGCCGCGGACCGTGTAACGACCACCTTCATCGGGACCTGCTGGCGCTGCCGCGGACCGTGTAACGACCACCTTCATCGGGACCTGCTGGCGCTGCCGCGGACCGTGTAACGACCACCTTCACCGGGACCTGCTGGCGCTGCCGCGGCCCGTCCAAAGCTAGAACATCGAGCTCGAAGATTGTGAGCTATCCATCACACCATCTCAGCTACCAGATTGGTAACCAGACTGTCCCGCTACCCCCTTTCCCAAACCAAGAGACTAAAATCGAGGGGACCCCTGAGTCCAGACCTCCTTGTACCATTCCATCGTACCTTAAGAAATCGCTTATAAAGAACGTTAAATCCTATCCTTGTGTGGTGTATATCTGTGGGGGGGAAGTTACCCATCTGTACGAACGCTGGAGACGGCTCTCCCCGGAGACCTCTCCCCTTGTCCTCGGCCGACCCTCCCGGTCCGTCTAACATTGGTGGCCAGCGGCGCGATCCGAATCAACGCGTAATCGTACAGAGAGTAGCTCACCCCACGACAAAACCACAATGTCAACCAAAGAGAGCGGATCCACCGAGAAATTCCAGATGGATAAATTGGAAGAGTACAGCCATCGTGAATTGAAACAATTCTGCATGGAACTAGGCATTGCTACCACCGGCCTGAGTACCAAAGACGATTTTAAGCACGCCATTGAGTCGTGGGCAGAAACCGGGGTCGCCAGATCCCCAGACCGAAACGGTGCAGCATCAGAGAGGAACGCCACGGCTCCCGAGGAGCGAGGAACGGGCCTCTCGCAGGAAGAGATCCAAGAAAGAGAAAAAAACAGATTACATGAGTTAGAAATGGCACGGCTCAAAATGGACGGTGAACTAAAATTAGCCGAGCAAAAACTGAACCTAGAACATCTGCGGCTCCGAGAAGAACGGGAAGAAAAACAGAGGCAGAGAGAGCTCGAAGAAAAAAGACTAGCATACGAACACGAGCGCAAACTGGCAGAAATAGAACTACGGAAGCAGAACAAAGAACCGGAGGTGCCCGAGCGACCGCGCACCCCGGGAGCGACAGAAAAGAAAGTCCACATCCCCAAGGATGTCGTCCGAGAGTATGTCCGAGAGGACGACATACAACAGTGGTTCAAGGCCTACGAGATCGCCATGACCTCCCACCGGATCGATCGAAGTGACTGGGGAGCCGGCCTATGGTGGAGGTTCGTCAACGAAGGCCGCGATGCCCTGCTACAGCTCCCAGACCATCAGATGTCATCCTATGACCACATGAAGGCTGCCCTCCTCACCCGATATGGGCTCACACCCGAAATGTACTGCCAGAGGTTTCGGGACTGCACCCGGATCCCGGGTACAACTTGGGTGGAATATGTCAACTATTTCAGCCGAGCCTTCGAGGGTTGGATCAAGGGAAGCCACGTAACGACCTACGAGCAACTTTTTAATCTCATGGTGTGGGAGCACCTCTCTAACAACTGCTTCGTCGAGCTCAGGCAGCACCTCCTCGACAGTAAATTGACTGACCCACGGCAACTCGCCGCCGAAGCTGACCGGTGGGAAAGCACCCGAGTGGGCCGGAGAGGGCCACACGAGCAGAACCGGAACAACCAAGGTCAGCACCGTCCCCGAGGAGGAGGCCAGGGGCGAGGGAGAGACACCGTCCCGGCCGCTCCCGCTGGCAGCACCCCGCCCCCGGCCAGCCGGGGGAACCCCCCGATGCGCCCGGGGTTCCGAGCCAACGTCACGTGTCACCGATGCCAGCGAGTCGGCCACTACGCCAATGACCCGAACTGTCCACAGAACCAAACTCCAAAACCCCGCCAGGTAGCTGCCGCCGCCCTGGGGGGAGAACAAATCTCCGAAGAACAAGAAGAATACGAGCAGGCACAACACGAGTGGGAACCGGCCGCCATGGTTCTAGCGTGCCTAGGGGGAAAAGACATGGTCCCGCGGGCCCCCCTACCCGCCAACACCAGAAAATATAGCCAGTGGGTGAACATTAATGGGCGCCGGGCCGAAGCCCTACGTGACACAGGGGCCAGTGTGACGGCCGTCCGCTGTCACCTGGTAAAGCCAGAGCAGATCCTGCCGAACATTCTCTGCCCCGTCCGCTCAGCCGACAATTCGGAGAGTCTATGTCGGATGGCCTGCGTCCCCTTCGAATGGGGAGGGGTCTCCGGCATGTTGAAGGTGACGGTCCGGGATGATGCCCCCGTGGACTGTCTCCTGGGGAATGATCTTGAGAGTTCCCCGTGGGCCGCCGTCGAAAGAAGAGAGCACCTGGGGATGCTGGGCCTCCCGGACTGGGCGTGCGTAACCACCCGGTCCATGGCCGCCCGTGCCATCCCCCGACCAGAAGAACCAGAATGGCCTGCACCTCCTCCCCCGATCGCTCCAGTAGAGGACACCGACTATACCGACCCCCCAGAGCAAACCCCCGAAGGGGTCGCCCAGCCCCAGGACCTTCCCGACCTGGCTCAGTGGCGTCAAGAAGGGGGGCCCACCCAGGAACAGTTCCGTCAAGAGCAGAAGACCTGTCCCTCCCTCGAGGGACTCCGCCAGCAAGCCATCGCCCAGAGCGCCGGGGACACCACCGGAGCCCATTGGGTCTATTGGGATAACGACCTGTTATACAGTGAGCAGAGAATCGCGGAGTTAGGGGCCAGTCGAGTGCTGGTGGTGACCCTCCGTTTCAGAGACTTCCTGTTAAATTTGGCCCACGATGTCCCTCTGGCTGGACACCTGGGCCAGGACAAAACCTACAGTCGCCTGGTGACCCACTTTTTCTGGCCGAAGATGCGAAACGACGTCCTCAACCACTGCCGGTCCTGCCCCACGTGCCAGGCCAGCGGGAAGAGCGGCCCCAAACTCAAAGCACCTCTGCAACCCTTCCCCGTTGTCACCACCCCGTTCGAGAGGGTGGGAATAGACATTGTGGGGCCCCTGGACCCCCGCACAGCACAAGGACCTCGGTTCATCCTGGTACTGGTGGACCACGCCACCCGCTACCCCGAGGCTGTGCCCCTGCGAACTGTAACAGCTCCGGTGGTCGGCCGGGCCTTAATGGGGATCTTCTCCCGGGTGGGCTTCCCCCGAGAAGTCGTCAGCGACCGAGGCACAAACTTTATTTCGAAATATATGAAGTCCCTCTGGCAACAGTGCGGGGTCACCTACCGATTCACGACCCCCTATCATCCTCAAGGAAACGGACTAGTTGAGCGATTCAACCGCACGCTCAAGGGAATGATTGGGGGATTGGAAGAGCCCCTCCGTCGCCAGTGGGATGTACTACTTCCGTGCCTCCTCTTCGCCTATCGAGAAGTTCCCCAGAAGTCCCTCGGTTTTAGCCCTTTCGAACTCTTGTACGGGCACCCTGTGCGAGGGCCCCTCAGCCTAGTCAAAGAAGGTTGGGAGATGGCCCCCCTAAAGACCCCTCCAGACGTCTTCAAGTACCTCCTGACACTACGCAATCAGACCCGGCGATTCAGGGAAATGGCAAAAGCGAATCTTGAGGCCAGTCAGGAGGACATGAAAAAATGGTACGATCAAAATGCCTCCTCCGTCGAATTCGAACCTGGTCAGCAAGTGTGGGTGATGTCCCCCACCGAACCATGTGCCTTGCAGGACAAGTGGACGGGGCCCTTCAAAGTGGTCGAACGCAAGAGCCCAGTCACCTATCTCATCGATATGGAGTCTCCCCGGAACCCCCTCCGGGTCCTCCACACCAACAGACTCAAACCCCACTTTGTGCGCTCGGAACTCAGCCTCCTGATGGCTACAGACAGTGGGGCGGAAGAAGACTCCGAGCCTCTCCCTGATCTCCTGAAGACTCAGGAGAAAGATGGTTCCGTGGACGAGGTCCGGCTCTCCGAGGCCCTCACCCCAGAGCAGCGCCAAGGCTGCCGGGACCTCCTGCTGCAGTTTGCTACTTTGTTTTCCCTCACCCCAGGGGTCACCCCCTGGTGCTTGCACGACGTGGACACGGGGGACAGTCCCCCTATCAGACACCGGGCCTACCGCGTACCAGATCGGGTGCGGGCCTGCATCCAAGAGGAAGTATCCAAGATGCTCACGCTCGGGGTCATCGAGCCCTCGGACAGCCCCTGGGCCAGCCCGGTCGTGCTGGTCCCCAAAGCTGCTGCCCCCGGCACCACTCCTGAACTCCGATTCTGCGTCGACTATCGGGGCTTGAATGCTGTCACCAGGACCGACGCTCATCCCATCCCCCGAGCGGATGAATTGATCGACCGCATGGGGGCTGCCCGCTACCTCAGCATCTTCGATCTGACAGCGGGCTACTGGCAGATCGGTCTCACACCCCGGGCCCAAGAACGGTCCGCCTTTTCTACCCCCGATGGCCACTACCACTTCAAGGTCATGCCCTTCGGCATGAAGAATGCCCCAGCTACTTTTCAGCGACTAGTGAACCAGGTCTTGGCGGGGCTCGAGGAGTTCAGCGCCGCCTACCTGGACGATATCGCTGTGTACAGCCGCCACTGGTCCGACCACCTCCACCACCTCCGAGAGGTCCTGCAGGCCCTCCAGCGGGCCGGCCTCACAATCAAGGCCGGCAAGTGCCAAATTGGTCAGGGATCCGTGACCTACCTCGGACACCAGGTGGGAAGCGGTCTGGTGGCCCCTCTGCAACTCAAAATGGCTGCCATCCAGTCCTGGCAGCCCCCAGTGACGCAGACCGAGGTCCGAGCCTTCTTGGGGCTCACCGGCTACTACCGGCGGTTCGTGAGGGACTATGGCAGCATTGTGGGGCCCCTCACGGGTCTCACGTCCAAAAACCACCCGAAGAAGATTAACTGGACCCCCGACTGTCAAGCGGCCTTCGAGAAGCTGAAAGCCGCCCTGTGCACTGCCCCTGTGCTCCAGGCCCCCGATTACAGTCGGGAATTCATTGTGCAAACGGACGCCTCCGACCACGGCATCGGGGCGGTTCTCTCCCAGCTGAACCCCGAGGGTCTTGACCAGCCGGTGGCCTTCATCAGCAGACGCCTCCTGGCCCGAGAACAGCGCTGGAGCACAATCGAGAGGGAGGCCTTCGCAGTGGTGTGGGCCCTCTAAAAGCTCCGGCACTATCTCTTCGGTACCCACTTCCGGGTGCAAACAGATCATCGACCCCTGCAGTGGCTAATGCAGATGCGGGGGGAAAACCCCAAACTATTGCGCTGGTCCATCTCCCTGCAGGGGATGGACTTCACTGTGGAACATCGACCGGGCCAAGACCACGCCAACGCAGATGGCCTGTCACGCTTTTTCCGCCTCGACGAGGAGAGTCCCCAAGAGGATGGGTGACTCTCCCCGCCTTCAGCTGGGGGGGACGCATGTTGGACAGGCCACATGAAGGGCTTGCTCCCTCCCCGCATGACAGGGCCCAAGCCCCGGCCCTCCAGGTGTTACCCACAAGAACAACCCGCACCCCGTCTCCCGACGGAACTCCTGCCCCCGGACATCCATGTATCATGGGGCCGAACCACTACCGGCTCCCCCGGCCGGACCAGCCGCCATCTTGGACACTGCACCACGAGGCCGCGTGGCCTCAGCTCGACCCTAACCCTGGGCCTGGCCAGGCCCCGACATCCCGGCACCACCATCCACCCAGGAGGTGAACGGACCACTTGGCAGGTCAATGGGAGAAAGAAGTGTCGATGGCTCTCCCCCGCCAGGTGCCGATCGCCCTCCAGCTCCCCCGGGCGCTGGCTCCACCCCCCTGCTGGGTGTCTGGACTCCCTCATCCTGGACCTTCCGACCTCCAAGTGCGAGGGTCCGGACATCAAAGGGCGCCAGACCTATAACTAGGGCAGCTCCAGAGCAGGGAGGCAGTTGTATCCTGGAGTCGAGAGACACCGAGAAGAACTCAGCCTTGACGGACTACCGGCGCTGCCGTAGCCCTGCCTTGTGAACTATCGTCCTGCCTGCTGGCGCTGCCGCGGCCTTCTGCACCCTCCATCCTCGTCGGGACCTGCTGGCGCTGCCGCGGACCGTTGTAACGACCACCTTCATCGGGACCTGCTGGCGCTGCCGCGGACCGTGTAACGACCACCTTCATCGGGACCTGCTGGCGCTGCCGCGGACCGTTGTAACGACCACCTTCATCGGGACCTGCTGGCGCTGCCGCGGACCGTGTAACGACCACCTTCATCGGGACCTGCTGGCGCTGCCGCGGACCGTGTAACGACCACCTTCATCGGGACCTGCTGGCGCTGCCGCGGACCGTGTAACGACCACCTTCACCGGGACCTGCTGGCGCTGCCGCGGCCCGTCCAAAGCTAGAACATCGAGCTCGAGGATTGTGAGCTATCCATCACACCATCTCAGCTACCAGATTGGTAACCAGACTGTCCCGCTACCCCCTTTCCCAAACCAAGAGACTAAAATCGAGGGGACCCCTGAGTCCAGACCTCCTTGTACCATTCCATCGTACCTTAAGAAATCGCTTATAAAGAACGTTAAATCCTATCCTTGTGTGGTGTATATCTGTGGGGGGGAAGTTACCCATCTGTACGATCGCTGGAGACGGCTCTCCCCGGAGACCTCTCCCCTTGTCCTCGGCCGACCCTCCCGGTCCGTCTAACACACAGAGACAGGTGATGAGACTTCAGCAGAAAGAGGTTCAGCAAATACCCTAGGGATAGATGCATGCCTTGATGTAGCAGCAGGAAAACCATTGTCTATAGGAGGACCAACTCATTTGCAGTGAGAATAGTGGGTCCAACTTGCCAGGCATGTGCATTTCACAGCTGTTTCCATGATAAGCAGGATTTGATAGGAAGAGAATGCCAGTGAGGCTGTAGAGCAATCTTCCTCTGGTATATGCTGACATATACCCAGTCACCCAGCTGGAGTGCATGGCAGGCCTCAGTTGGACACTCAGAATGGACACTGTAGAGACAATGTATAAGCTTTCAGCAATATTGTTAAACAGCATCATCATTTAGCTGCATCTTCACTTTAGCAGAAGAGACAGTGGGGCATCATGAGTCGGCCCATGATTATATCATATGGGTTCAGTTTTTTTTCTGATAAGCTATCACTCTTAAGGACCACAAGGCTAGTAGTAAAGCATTGGGCTATTTTAACTGGGTCTCTGAACATATCTTAGCTATCTTATTCTTCAGGGACCCATTAGTCCTTTCCACTGTACGCACAATGAAAATGTAATCTATTCCTAGAGCCTTACAAACTGCGGACACAAATTGTGTCCCCTGATCACTACTAATCTGGCTAGGTCCCATGAACCTAGGGATGAAGTCTCTGAGTAACTGCTTAGCCACAGTAATGGCATCTGCCTGGGCAAAAGGGAACGCTTCCACCCATTCGGAAAACATACCCTCCATAACGAGAACATAAGAGGTATTTAAATAAAGTAAATCTTGCTGTGAACAAAGGGGCTCAAGGGGGAGGGGTGAGTAGTGGAATGGCCTTAACCCTTTTCTACCACTGAACGACAGGCATGTGGCATATGATTGGCAATAACATGGGCTATTGAAAAAATGAACGGCTCATGCCAATAGGTTGCCGTCTCTACCAATAAGGGCTGTTGCATGATACAACCTGCACCAAATGGTATCTCTATACACCCCTTAGGATCTATTTTAGATTGCTGCTTGTTCCTGGATTGCTTTTCTTTTTCAAAGGCTTGCTCCTGCAATTGAGACAAATCTTTTAACATTGGTACTGAATATGGTTCAGTTTTTATAACATACATGGCAACATTACCAGTTTTAGACAAAGCGGCATGCTTAGCAGCTGAATCGGCTAGAGCATGCCTTGAAACTTAATCATGAGGGTGCTGGTGAGCACCAACCTTTATCACTGCCATGCTTTCTGGGTATCACAAGACATCCAAAAGAAACAGAATATACAGCCCATTTATTATAGGGTAAACTGCTGAGGTCAAGAAACCTCTTTGCATCTATAGGAGCCCAGATTCATGCTTTACTCCAAATGCTTTGAGTCTGTGTACATAGTAACATCATTTTCCTTAGCTAGGGTGCAAGCCAAATGAGAGCAATGAGCTCTGCAACTTGGGCTGATTTCACTTTAGGTACATTACAGCTTTTAACAACTTTACATAAAGTGCAAACAGCGTAACCAGCAACTAAAGTAATGCCATAATTTCTGAGACAGGATCCATCCACAAAATAAATTAGTTCAAATTTATTGAGAGGCACATCAGTTAAATCAATATGTGGCTTAGTAACCTGGTCAGTGGTCAAAATACAGACAAGTGGGACTCCATCTTCACTGGTAGGTATCAGAGAAGCGAGAGAGATGTTGATTTTCTTGTAATGAGGAGAAGCACAACCACAGAATGAGGTACAGCAAAAGTTAGTCCAGAACTAAGCCTAATATTTTCAGATGATTCAACAAAATTTGCGGCAGCCACCACAGATTGTAAACAAGGTGGGAGTGCAGCCACAACTGGACCCAAAGTTGGGGAGTAATAGACTACGGGCTTTCTCAGATCCCTATGACTTTGTACCAACACCCCAAGTGCAAACCTGTTTTGTTCATGATTGTTAGACCTGCCAGCCCTTTGGCTGTTCCCTCCTAATTTTTTTTCATTTTTTTCCCTTTACCCTCCAACTTTTCTGTCCACTAGTTTTGTTCTTGGTGTTGACGTAGAGGCTCTGGGTGCCCCATTTTCACTGATTGAGGGTGAGGCGCAAGGTGCTTCTCTAAAATGGAGGGAGGGAGAGAGCTCTTACACAAAATGGTGGCCTAAACTGTCACCTCAGAGCCTGGGCCATAGACTGTCATGAGGGGTTCCAGAACCTTCTGGCCCACTCTGGCCAGTCAGGGCCCAGGCTATATATAGAGGTGAGGGGCGGCGGCCATTTTGTAGGAGAAGAGGTAGTCAGGAGTAAGGCATCTGAGTGGGGGAGGTGGGTGCGCTAGAGAAGGAAACCGACAGATCCTAGGGCCTGCTTTTCTTCCTCCTCGGCTGACACTACCCCCTACCTCTTGACCTGACCCTGCCCTCAGCCACTGACCCTGGGATCACCTCAAGCTCTGGAGTTCCCCACCTTGCCAGGACTCCTGAGGAGAACGGGGAAATAGAGTGATTATCTCTGGCTCTCCTGACTTTGCCTGGGACTCTTCTATCCTTTGACGCCACTGGCGTGTGGCCTGCCACTTCCTAGCCTGCCTGTCCTGAGCTGGGGCAACACTGAGGGAGAAAGGGGGTGCTTGGCGCGTAAGAAATCGCCAACCCCTAGCCTGCAGATCACCCCCTTAACTTTGGCCACCCCCGCTGAAAGACCCCATAAGGAATCACTCACCGCTGCGGCCCAAGGCCCGTAAGGTCAACCCTCCTGTCACCTGGGGCTTGTGAGGAAGACTGGGACCCCTCCGCTGCCGTCGCAGCTTTTGAAACGCGGCCCTTCATGTGGAGAGAGAGACGCTGGATTTCCCCGTAGGCCGCATTAGGCCTGAGGCCCAGAAACTCGGATCACATGACGGGGGCGGTGTGCAAGACGCCGCCCCCGCCGATGCACGATTTGCTGACAGGGCCGCGCCCCCGCAGGTCGCGCTGCCAAGGGCGACTGCAGGCGCGAACCCTGGACGAGTGAAGGGAGCCGAGAGCCCTCTTGCCAGAAAGAGACCATCGCAAGGGCCTAACTGAGGCCGAAGAACAATGTAACCCCCCCGGGGAAGAGGGCGGGAGGCCTATGTAAGGTCCGGAGCACGCCCCTCCCCTGGGGTGATTCCCCGTCAGTTCGTTGGCCCCAAATCACCCGAGTGAGCCCTCCACCGGCCGAGTCTACTTGCAAGTGCCCAAAAGTGAGGAAACCCCTGGGGGAGGAGGGCGGAAGGCCGGAGTGGCCCTGGATTCGCCCCTCCCCTGGGAAAAGTCTCTCCCCGAGCCCGTCGGCCTTCCATGATTACAGCGGAAGAAGTAACTCGGCTGCTGGCCCCTGCTCTCTCGAGTGAGGAAAGTAACAACTACAGAGTAAACGGAATATTTTGGGGGCAAAGGCAGAACCAGCCATGTGTAATAAGCCTATGTAAGGCTAGATTTCATGCATCCCGGTAAGACCAAATCTGAAGTGTTAATGAGCTAATATGAACAGTTCTACAATTAGTAACTCAATTTCAAGAGCATAGTGATCGCTGTGAACTGTCCTATAATTACTGACCTGATAATCAGAGCATTGTGGTTGTCATGTGCGGCGCTATATTTATTGATTCTATTTAAAGCGCTACATCAATGCTATGTGCGGCGCTGTATTTATTGATTCTATTTAAAGCGCTATGTCAATGCTATGTGCGGCGCTATATTTATTGACTATTTGAAGCGCTACATCAATGCTATGTGCGGCGCTGTATTAATTGACTTTATTTAAAGTGCTACGTCAATGCTATGTGCGGCGCTATATTTATTGACTCGATTAACAGTGCTAAGTAATTGCTAAGTATAATTGCAACAATATCTCAGCAGGGATTATTGAGACTATTTATATTTGTATGTACAGGACATTACAATCAACAAACAAAGGACACGAGGCTTCAAATAATTCAATTGATGCGCCCATAGGCGTCATATATTTAGAGAAGATCAGAAAAAATACAAATTAGTAGTTAAAGCACTGTTAGGTCTAAGTACCAAGGCTACCCTAAAAGAAAAAGTGTACAAAGTGCTCGTGACAATGAAGTGACGGCGCAAGTGACAACGTGAAAGAACCACAGCAAAAGGCGCAAGAGAATTTGTACAAATATATACAGGATAAAATGTTCAAACATCAGATTATTCAATTGTTCAATTGATAGTTTTCAATATGTTAAAGAACCAAGAGGTCAAAGGGCGCCAAGTGAGTTGGAGCTGGTGGGCAGAGGTCGACGGCGTTTCGATCCTATTTAGTTAGGATCATCTTCAGGACCAGGGTCGCCTATTCAAGAAGTGCTGTGTAAATAAAGGTGAGTATCAGAGCGGTGTAGAACAGGGCATTAAATGAAGTTAATGCGAGCGGGAGGGAGGACCAACTAGAGCCTACCTGAGGTGCGGAAAACGGAGCTCTGGCGTGGAAGAGAATTCCAAGCAGACGTGAGGGTTGGCCACGGAATGGTCCCAATTCAACTTGGACTGTTCCTCAAGGGTAATTTAGCCTAAAAGGTCTCCGGGAGGCAAGGGAAACGGAACATTAATTAGCGCTAAGGGGAGGGGGGGGTTAGGGGGGGGGTTTGAACAAGTGACAACAACCGGAGTGGCTCGAAAACTTACCGCTTGAAGTCACGAAGCGGGGAAAACAGAAGGGGGCGCAAGGATGCGCTTCAGTTCGATGCCTAGTGGCGGGGGCAAGAAAATAGGGAAAGGTTAAAAACAATCCCTTCTGCGAGCAGGATGTCAGCGGGATTCAGGAGGAGAAACTAGCAGATAGCTTACTGTTTTTAGCGGGTCAAGGAATCGGGCGTCGGAATGAATCCAAGGAGAGAGGTACGCCGAACCGCCACAGTCGTGTGCGGTCCCCGATCAATGCCTGGAGAGAAAGCCGCATAGCCTTCTACATAAAGGAATCGCATGCGTCATGGAAAGGACCGGAGGGCAATGATTGGCTACTCAAGGCGGGGGGTAGGGCTGTAACTAGGGACGCTAGGAGATGTGCCAATGAGAGAGCCGTGGGTAATGACAGGAGACCTTGATAGGGTCCTAGTGTGAGGGGGAGTGGGGTAACTAAGGACGCCTAGAGCCGGCTGGAAAAGGAAGGAAAGGGAAAAGTTACGAGGGCAGAGAGGGACTCAGGGGCAGTGTACGGCAACCTGTATGATCCGTAGCAAGGCAAAGCAAAGGCCTGGTTGCGAGGAATTAATTGAATCTATTCAACTTGTGTCAGAAGTGGGGCAACATTAAAAACAATTCACAAACCTATTAACCAGAATACTAGAGGAAGGAAAAAGTGCATCGTTAAGGAATAAAGGCAATGCACAGTATCGAGTTCAACAGGTATACATCACATGAATAAGGAAGTCTGGGGTAATTATCAAATGGTTGAATGGTCATGTGGAAACGGTTCGTCATCAAAACCATAGTCTGAATATATACTACATGAACACCTTACACCAAGGGCTACAGAAGATATAACATGAGGGAGCGTAGGTCCATTGAGGCTGTGTGGATCAGGTGGGGAACTGAATTGTGCTGTTCCACTCATCAATGGTTTTCAACCCCTGATTCACAGAATTACAACGTGTGATCCATTTGCATTCACTTTTGTTCAGAAGTGATTGCAGATTGCCTCCTCGGGGAGGGAGGCGAGGTTGATCTATTATTTGCCACTTAATGTCAAGTGCATCATGGTTCTTTTCCAGGTAGTGTGTTACCAGAGGGGCTGTGGTAATCTTACAGTGTATTCTGCTTTTATGCTGAATAATCCTTTGCTTTACCATCTGTGTCGTCTGTCCAATGTAGATGAGATGACATGGACATTCAATGGCGTAGATCACATTTTGTGACCGACAATTGGTCAACGTATTCAGGGTGTATGATTGGTTGTTGAATTTGAACTCCTTCGTGTTGACGGTAAGATCACAGACACTACAGGACTGGCATTTGTAATGGCCCAGTACAGGCGGCAATCCCCATGTGGAGGTGATGGTATTGGAATTAGCAGGTTTGATGGGCCAGGTGATAGCATGAACCAGGTGGTTGGATAGATTATTGCCTCGTTTGAAGGAGAAGAGAGGTGGCTCCTGGAATGATTTATTAGTTCTCATAAGTGTCCAATTTCGTGAGATGATCTTTTTCACTTGGTTGCTGCTGGGACTGAATTTGGAAACAAAAGGAATTCGAGAATTTGTTTTCTTGGGCTGCGGTGTAAGTAGAAGATCACGGTGGCAGTACCAAGCCCTTTTACGTGCACGTGAAACCAATCTGCGTGGATAACCTCTGTCGGTAAGTTTCTTGAACATGACCTCAGATTCCCTGAAATAGTCCTTACGCCATTTGCAATTCCTCCAAATACGAAGGAATTGACCATAAGGCAACCCATCTTTGAGTCCACGTGGATGGTAGCTAGAATCGTGTAGCAGAGTATTCCTCTCCGTGGGTTTTCGATAGAGAGATGTTCCAATTATTCCTTCCTCCGCATGTATATTCAGATCTAGGAAGGGCAGGTCATTGGTTTCATATTCAAAGGTAAATTTCAAATGAGGTTGAGAGTTGTTCAGCCATTCGACAAAAGATGTTAAAGTCTCGGCACAACCGTTCCAGAGTAAGAGGACATCATCTATATATCATCGCCATAGGGAGATATGAGGTCTGAATGGATTGTTAAGACTGAGTATGAGGCATGTTTCTTGTTTGTGGACAAACAGGATGGCAAAATTTGGGGCAAAGCAAGCGCCCATCGAGACACCTTTGATTTGGAGATAGAAATCGTCCTGGTACAAAAAATAGTTGTTCTCCAAAGCGATGTGTAAAAGGTCCATGATGAATTCTGTAGGAATGCGGGTCGGTCTTGGTCTGCTTTCCAATAGTTCGTGGATGGCTAGAAGGCCTTCATCGTGCGGGATATTCGTGTATAGGGATTCTATATCCAAACCCGCCATCAGATCGGTCTCAGTGTCATAAGGTCTGTCTTCAATGGTCTTGATCAAATCCATACTGTCTCGTATAAAGGTGTCAGTGAGGGGGACAAATTCCTTAATCACAGCGTCTATGTATTTACCCAGGGGCTCCAGAATGGAACCGCAACCGGAAACAATAGGTCTACCCGGGGGGTTCTGGATGTCCTTGTGGATCTTGGGCAAAATGTAAATGACCGGTGTTCGTGGGTGTGCATTATTAAGAAAGGTAAATTCTTTGGAAGAGATGATGTTTCTGGTTTGTGCTTGCTTGGTGATGTGATTAACTCTGTTTTTTAGATCCGGGAGGGGATCATGAGTGAATTTTCGGTAATGGGCAGTATTTGCCAGTTGCCTTCTAATCTCCAAGTCGTATTTCTCATTATCCATGACAACAATTCCACCCCCCTTGTCTGCTGGTTTGATGGTTAAATCAGATCTTTTCTTAAGGCTAACTAAAACCTGTTTTTCGACAAGTGGGAGGTTGTAGGGAACATATTCGAAATTTTTCTGTACATCCGCAATCTCATGAAGCACTATTCGCTCGAAGGACAGTATTTCGGGAGGCATGGTATGCGAGGGTGGATTGAAAGTGGATGGAGGATGGAAAAGGATTGTGTTGGAGCGGATGGGATCTGGTTTGTCTGCAAAGAATTGGCGTAATCTGATTCGTCGAAAGAACTGTAGTAGATGTGCATGAAGTTCAAAGAAGTTGCTGCGTTCAGTGGGTACAAAACTTAAACCTCTACTGATTAGCTTAATCTCATTTTCGGAGAGATTATGTTTAGAGAGGTTGAATATGGGAATCAAGTCCGAGCTGGTATTAGATACAGATACAGAGACGTTGGAGTCCAGGTTAATGGCAGGATCATTATTTGCAGACAAACCAGATCCCATCCGCTCCAACACAATCCTTTTCCATCCTCCATCCACTTTCAATCCACCCTCGCATACCATGCCTCCCGAAATACTGTCCTTCGAGCGAATAGTGCTTCATGAGATTGCGGATGTACAGAAAAATTTCGAATATGTTCCCTACAACCTCCCACTTGTCGAAGAACAGGCTTTAGTTAGCCTTAAGAAAAGATCTGATTTAACCATCAAACCAGCAGACAAGGGGGGTGGAATTGTTGTCCTGGATAATGAGAAATACGACTTGGAGATTAGAAGGCAACTGGCAAATACTGCCCATTACCGAAAACTCACTCATGATCCCCTCCCGGATCTAAAAAACAGAATTAATCACATCACCAAGCAAGCACAAACAAGAAACATCATCTCTGCCAAAGAATTTACCTTTCTTAATAATGCACACCCACGAACACCGGTCATTTACGTTTTGCCCAAGATCCACAAGGACATCCAGAACCCCCCGGGTAGACCTATTGTTTCCGGTTGCAGTTCCATTCTGGAGCCCCTGGGTAAATACATAGACACTGTGATTAAGGAATTTGTCCCCCTCACTGACACCTTTATACGAGACAGTATGGATTTGATCAAGACCATTGAAGACAGACCTTATGACACTGAGACCGAACTGATGGCGGGTTTGGATATAGAATCCCTATACACGAATATCCCGCACGATGAAGGCCTTCTAGCCATCCACGAACTATTGGAAAGCAGACCAAGACCGACCCGCATTCCTACAGAATTCATCATGGACCTTTTACACATCGCTTTGGAGAACAACAATTTTTTGTACCAGGACGATTTCTATCTCCAAATCAAAGGTGTCTCGATGGGCACTTGCTTTGCCCCAAATTTTGCCATCCTGTTTGTCCACAAACTAGAAACATGCCTCATACTCAGTCCTAACAATCCATTCAGACCTCATATCTCCCTATGGCGACGATATATAGATGATGTCCTCTTACTCTGGAACGGTTGTGCCGAGACTTTAACATCTTTTGTCGAATGGCTGAACAACTCGCAACCTCATTTGAAATTTACCTTTGAATATAAAACTAATGACCTGCCCTTCCTAGATCTGAATATACATGCGGAGGAAGGAATAATTGGAACATCACTCTATCGAAAACCCACGGAGAGGAATACTCTGCTACACTATTCTAGCTACCATCCACGTGGACTCAAAGATGGGTTGCCTTACGGTCAATTCCTTCGTATTCGGAGGAATTGCAAATGGCGTAAGGACTATTTCAGGGAATCTGAGGTCCTGTTCAAGAAACTTACCGACAGAGGTTATCCACGCAGATTGGTTTCACGTGCACGTAAAAGGGCTTGGTACTGCCACCGTGATCTTCTACTGACACCGCAGCCCAAGAAAACCAATTCTCGAATTCCTTTTGTTTCCAAATTCAGTCCCAGCAGCAACCAAGTGAAAAAGATCATCTCACGAAATTGGACACTTCTGAGAACTAATAAATCATTCCAGGAGCCACCTCTCTTCTCCTTCAAACGAGGCAATAATCTATCCAACCACCTGGTTCATGCTATCACCTGGCCCATCAAACCTGCTAATTCCAATACCATCACCTCCACATTGGGATTGCCGCCTGTACTGGGCCATTACAAATGCCAGTCCTGTAGTGTCTGTGATCTTACCGTCAACACGAAGGAGTTCAAATTCAACAACCAATCATATACCCTGAATACGTTGACCAATTGTCGGTCACAAAATGTGATCTACGCCATTGAATGTCCATGTCATCTCATCTACATTGGACAGACGACACAGATGGTAAAGCAAAGGATTATTCAGCATAAAAGCAGAATACACTGTAAGATTACCACAGCCCCTCTGGTAACACACTACCTGGAAAAGAACAATGATGCACTTGACATTAAGTGGCAAATAATAGATCAACCTCGCCTCCCTCCCCGAGGAGGCAATCTGCAATCACTTCTGAACAAAAGTGAATGCAAATGGATCACACGTTGTAATTCTGTGAATCAGGGGTTGAACACCATTGATGAGTGGAACAGCACAATTCAGTTCCCCACCTGATCCACACAGCCTCAATGGACCTATGCTCCCTCATGTTATATCTTCTGTAGCCCTTGGTGTAAGGTGTTCATGTACTATATATTCAGACTATGGTTTTGATGACGAACCGTTTCCACATGACCATTCAACCATTTGATAATTACCCCAGACTTCCTTATTCATGTGATGTATACCTGTTGAACTCGATACTGGGCATTGCCTTTATTCCTTAACGATGCACTTTTACCTTCCTCTAGTATTCTGGTTAATAGGTTTGTGAATTGTTTTTAATGTTGCCCCACTTCTGACACAAGTGGAATAGATTCAATTAATTCCTCGCAACCAGGCCTTTGCTTTACCTTGCTACGGATCACACAGGTTGCCGTACACTGCCCCTGAGTCCCTCTCTGCCCTCGTAAATTTTCACTTTCCTTCCTTTTCCCGCCGGCTCTAGGTGTCCTTAGTTACCCCACTCCCCCTCACACTAGGACCCTATCAAGGTCTCCTGTCACTACCCACGGCTCTCTCATTGGCACATCTCCTAGCGTCCCTAGTTACAGCCCTACCCCCCGCCTTGAGTAGCCAATCATTGCCCTCCGGTCCTTTCCATGACGCATGCGGTTCCTTTATGTAGAAGGCTATGCGGCTTTCTCTCCAGGCATTGATCGGGGACCGCACACGACTGTGGCGGTTCGGCGTACCTCTCTCCTTGGATTCATTCCGACGCCCGATTCCTTGACCCGCTAAAAACAGTAAGCTATCTGCTAGTTTCTCCTCCTGAATCCCGCTGACATCCCGCTCGCAGAAGGGATTGTTTTTAACCTTTCCCTATTTTCTTGCCGCCGCCACTAGGCATCGAACTGAAGCGCATCCTTGCGCCCCCCTTCTGTTTTCCCCGCTTCGTGACTTCAAGCGGTAAGTTTTCGAGCCACTCCGGTTGTTGTCACTTGTTCCAAACCCCCCCCCCCCCCCTCCCCCCTCCCCTCCCCCCTCCCCTTAGCGCTAATTAATGTTCCGTTTCCCTTGCCTCCCGGAGACCTTTTAGGCTAAATTACCCTTGAGGAACAGTCCAAGTTGAATTGGGACCATTCCGTGGCCAACCCTCACGTCTGCTTGGAATTCTCTTCCACGCCAGAGCTCCGTTTTCCGCGCCTCAGGTAGGCTCTAGTTGGTCCTCCCTCCCGCTCGCATTAACTTCATTTAATGTCCTGTTCTACACCGCTCTGATACTCACCTTTATTTACACAGCACTTCTTGAATAGGCGACCCTGGTCCTGAAGATGATCCTAACTAAATAGGATCGAAACGCCGTCGACCTCTGCCCACCAGCTCCAACTCACTTGGCGCCCTTTGACCTCTTGGTTCTTTAACATATTGAAAACTATCAATTGAACAATTGAATAATCTGATGTTTGAACCTTTTATCCTGTATATATATTGTACAAATTCTCTTGCGCCTTTTGCTGTGGTTCTTTCACGTTGTCACTTGCGCCGTCACTTCATTGTCACGAGCACTTTGTACACTTTTTCTTTTAGGGTTGCCTTGGTACTTAGACCTAACAGTGCTTTAACTACTAATTTGTATTTTTTCTGATCTTCTCTAAATATATGACGCCTATGGGCGCATCAATTGAATTATTTGAAGCCTCGTGTCCTTTGTTTGTTGATTGTAATGTCCTGTACATACAATTATAAATAGTCTCAATAATCCCTGCTGAGATATTGTTGCAATTATACTGTACTTACCCTGATCTCAGTTTGGTTTATGGGTTACACTCCTGTGTTTTTTCTATAAAGTAATTGCTAAGTGCAGCATGATGATTGATGACTTTATTTAAAACGCTAGTGAATTTGCTGTACTGTCAATCTAGTAACGATGAATTGTTTGGACCCTAATGTGTTCTAGACAGACACTGATTGATTTGATTTGAAAGAAAAGAGAAGCAAGATAAAAGAAAGATAAAGCTTTTCTACCTTTTCTAATTACCTGGTGTAGCGTCCTTTTTAAGTGGTGGTACGCTGGAGTGTGAAGTGAGTGTGATGCAAGCACAACATATTTCTCGGGCATAGGCCTTTCCACTTGAGCCAAGCTACCCTAGGACTATAGGTCCAACAATGATATTACAGGGTAAAAGGTTTAGCATAATCAGTGAGCCCTAAGGCAGATGCGGAAGTCAATGCTTGCTTAATTTTTACAAATGCATTTTTGGCTTCACTAGACCACTGGAAGTATTCAGTAGTGTTTTTTCTAATACATTCTTATAAAGGCCTGACCACTTCAGCATAACTCAAAATCCATTGTCTGCAATACCCCACCATTCCTAAAAAGGTATGTGCCTTGGAAATAGTTGCTGGGTGGAGCAACTTATGAATGGCTTCAACTTTTTCAGAAGACGGGTGGTATTTGCCAACAGGAATCTGATATCCCGGGAATGGCATTCGGGGTATACAAAATTGTAAATTTTCCTTTGAAGTCTTCTGACCCTTTTTAGCCAATTCGGTGAAGAGATGGACTGAGCTTTCCTTTCACTGATCTAGAGTAACAGATTTCAACAGTAAACCGTCAACATATTGGATTACAGTGGACACTCCAGGGGCAAAACCAGCATGTCCAAATCTTTCTGTAGGACTTGGGAAAAGATTGAGGGAAACTTTGTAAATCCTTGAGGGAGACGAGTCCATGATAGTTGAGACACCAAGAATGTGAATAAGAAGATGCTGACTTTTCTAATGCCAGCCACATCTCCTCTGTTAGTGCAGAAGCGCTACGACCTGCCTCCTGTGATCGCAGCAGGTACACACAGAATAATAAAATGGTCATTACCATTTTATTATTCTATGTACTACCGGCCACAGCAAGTGGATTGTGGGGTGGGGCAGATTCCTGCAGATTGCAGGATGACATCGTAGGTACTCAGTGGGCATGTCAGATTTGCCTGCTGTAATCTGACATGCGCACTTCAGCCTGCACAATCCCAGCGCTGTAAAACAGCCAAGGGATTGCAGGCACAGGCCCCCAAAATGAGTGCTGGGTTAGCCTGCTCCAACCAGGAGCAGCTCCAGGATTGGTTGGATTCGAATGCAGGAAGTAGACCACCTTCCTCTCCTGCTCGTCGTCGTAGTCCGAGAGAGGAGTAAATATCAGTGAGCTTTACGGCGCTGCACACCGCACTGATTTTTAAAGTTGCGAGCCGCCCCTTTCCTGATGTATGGAAATGGACACAAAAAGAAGAGCAAAGGTCAACCACAGTGACCAAGTGGCTACTGGCAGGAATGCACCTATGCTCCTCCCAGAAGTAAACTCGATAGTAATCATGGTGGGGGTAGTTCCTCATTGGCCAGGTGGTCACAAGGGGTGGAACCGTGTGGCTATTACTACTGTCGCCGGGAGACCTGACGGTCACATCTTGATGCCCTCACACACCTGTTAGGGTGTCATGCTTCATCATTTGGGCGCTCATGGTCTGGCTGGCTCTGCAATGCCTGACGGGCCTGGGGGCTCTTTGTCAGAGATCTTTTGATCCAAAAACGCCATTTAGGGGAATGCATGTGGGAGGGCTCTGCAAGGGTGTGTCAAGTGCAAAGTGAGGGGAGTATGAACTAGGCTCTGGTACACTCAAAACAATTTGTATACGGTAAGGGTACCAGGACTAAGTAAAAACAGTGGTGCTATTGTGTGGTCTCAATGTACATAGATGGCTGTTAACAGAGCGTGCCTGGAAAGCCCAAAGGATCGGGCGGCACTTCGTCAGGACTGAAAAATAGTGACTTGGCACACCCTTAGGGGCATGAGACCCCCTTTCTAATAAAGGATGGCCACTTAATGTAAATAATACTGCACCAGGATGGTTGCAGCTCAACAATTCCACCCCAAGGTGAGCAGAACAGTGCCCCTTAGGCAAGTTGGAGAGTCCCGGACAAGCTGCGGGACACTTGTAAAGTGCTTGGGACACTGCGGCACGACCTACCCGCCTCCAAGATGCCTCAGTAAGCCATAAATATGGCACCCCTAGTGTGGTTCAGGCTTCTATCAATGACCATAATCCACTTATGATGCCTTTCTTATTTTGGGGCAAGAAAAATCCAGTTTTCTCTGTAGCTAGTAATATCGCTCCCACAAGGTCTAACAGGGTGAGAATTAAATGGGCAGGAGTTAATCCGTGCCTTCTAACCCAAAATATTTTAATTAGCAACACTATAGAATTTAATTATTGTCTAAATGAAAAAATAGTCCCCTCAATGATATTAGAAAAATGTAATTTTATAGTAAGTTCCATCAATGCACTTCTGACGTGTGAAGTGCATGCCTTTCATTCCAAAAACAAAGGATGGTTTGACCATTCATGCACCTGCCTGATGGTAGCCCTACATAGTTTCACTCAGGACAATGTACTAATCAAATCTCTTCGCACTGATTACAAACAGCCAATTGCCCTAAGGAAAAAGACCCTCCAGGAAGAGGCATGGACTAGGTTGTCTTTAGCAGTGGAATTAAAATATAGCAAACTATTTTGGGATATGGGTAATGCCCCATTTCTAAAACATTATAACACACCCAAATTCACCTCATTTGTTTCTTGTGAAGCATGAGTGGAGCATTGTTCCAGCATCTTCCAATGTAGGCATAAGTAGGGTGGAGTAGAGGCTCATGCAATTATTTATAATCAGAATCCCCCCATTAGATATCTCAGTTGAAGAGGTTATCTTAGCACTGCATGTACGTGCTGGGGGTAGGGCTCCAGGCCCCGATGGAGCATTAAGCATAAGTTTCCAGCTTTATACCATCTCACTGGCAATGGAATGTTGGAGGGGGTTAACTGAGTTGTTAAAGGAATTTTATAATTAACCAACAACAGATGGGCTAATGGCATGAGGCTGAGGCAAAGAAAATACTTTGGGCACATAGTGTGCCTCACATGAGTCCACATCATGAGAGGTCAGGTACCTCATTCAGGACCTAACCCTAGTTGGATGGGCTGGAGTAGGGTTGTGAATTGGGATATGGAAACCGTTGTATCAAGGACTCACAACAACAAAATGGCATTATGATACCAAACATGGAGTGAAACAAGTGAACCATTCCATTGGACAATGGGTTTAACTGAAGTAAAGGCAGATAGTGTGCAAAAAGGGAAAGTGTATACAGTGAGCCAAAGAAAATCATTAAGGTGATGAGTTATGATGGAAGATGTGGGCATATGGCACATAAGTAGCTGTCGCCTATGCGCTGTCTTCCCCTGCTTAGACCAATAACGCCACTAGACTGAAGTACAGGATTGAGGCTTTATTCCAGTGTACTACAAGAGAGGTCTCGTTCTTTATGGAGATAAAGATGGTCTGCCGGCTTGTTGTACTCCAGGATAGGTCGGGTTCCTCGTGGTCCTCCTTCTCCTCGGCACGTTCCTGGGTAGGGGGATGCCTCCGATGGGGTCCGAAAGGAAGGAAAGAAGTAGGGATTACTATACGACCCTCCACGACCGAAAGTTGAGGGGGAAAGGGGTGTGAGGGGTCACCGGGGTTCCAGCACCAAAAGAACACTCGTGTTTGAGAATAAGGGTGTAAGTGAGTGAGGGATTCTCGAATCACAAGACAACGTCCTCAGCCCGGGTGCCCTCCCGACAGCGAACTCCCTCCCCTAGCGCCCTCCCGGTGATTTAAGAAGCCCAGGATACGACCCCGTACCTTTCCCAGCCACACTCCTCCTGGGGTGTGGCGGGGCGAGAAGTGGTTCCGTTGGCCTCCTGGCTCACCGTCTCTCCCCGCTCCTCTCTGCTCCTTCGAACCTCGTTCTCCTCTCTTCTCCTCGGTCTCCCTCCTCGCCTCGCTCTCCTCCACGTCTCCGATATCTCCTCCTCGGGCTTTCGCGCCGTCAGGTCTCCAAGCTTCCGCTTTACGGAACTCGCGACCGTCTGATTGGTCCTCTCCTGATGTCGTCATCCGAGCCGCACCTCCATCCTCAGCGATCCAGTCCACGTTAAAGGGGCCGTCAGTGCCCTGCAGGGGAGGTGTAAAAGTCCCGTCAGTTGTGTCCTGTACGTGGGTCTCCTCAGGTCCCTCGACCAGGCGACAGTAGCATATCAATTTCAAGATGTGGTGGTGTAGATGTTGAAGGAAAATCTGATTCCACAAGAAAGTGCTGTTGGTTACATAACAAGAATGTGGCTTCTAGTAAGTGTAGTAATGATATTGTGAGAGGGATGCAGATTGATCTGAGGGATCAATTGACATTGGAGTCAGGTATAGATCAGTGGCTTGCTGGTACAGTGGTGATTTATCCTACTGATGTAGAAGAAGGGTCTTGTAATAATTCTGGGGAGGTGAGTATGGAAACTGCTGAGGAGCGTTCTAATGGTAAAGGAGAAACAGGTAATCTTGATTTTTATGATTGTACTTGAGGATGTTATTCACAATATGTGTTCGAATCACGATCAGAACATGCATTTTTGTGATGCAATTATTAAATTCATTTATTAGACTCAATATAAGAACATGCATTTTATAATTATACATTTCATGTCATGTATGAGACTCACCATTAGAACATGCATTTTTGCTTTCGCACAGTTTTCTGTATAGAAAATATGTTGTTCTGAGTAATAATGCTGTTGAAATTGATTTTTTTTGTGTTTGTGTTAATGTGTTTGCCGTTACACACAATATGTAATTTATGTTGCTGTAATTGCTCTGGAAAAAGAGGAATTTGTCTTTTATTGCCTCATATTGTGTGTATGTTTTCTGTGTCTATTTTCTAATGAACATCCATATACATTCTCTGTAGTATGCCTAGGAATATTATGTATGGCTCTCCGTCCTGTGCTGCTTGGCATTAAAGGTATTGTTAAAGTTTTTCTAATGTGCAATTTTGGGTGACAAATCAAATAAATTGTCCATACTAATGGTTTTTATGATGAATATAGTCATAATTAATGACTTACTAGTGTTGCACTGAAAATGATTTAAGCAATAATGTTTAGAATTAGATTATTAAAATAGGTTAGTTATGCCACATTTTCATTAGTGACACCACTTTATTAAAATGGATGCAGTTTCTAGTGTTCTGCTCATCTTGTACCTACTCATTCCCCCTCCCAATCAAAGTGCCCCAAAGAGTCTTCTCCACTGTTTCCACAGAGCACTGCACACTGTGACCCAATTGGTTATTTTCCTTAGAGAGCATGTATTGTGAATTAAACTTTCCATCATGTGTACTGATGTATCATTGTGAAGGACACTTCCGCTGAAAACTTTGAGGTAAGCTTGCTAGCACACTAATGTATGAGTCTTTGTTTAAGAATGTTTCATATTGTATTTTATGTCTCTTGATTGCTGTTGTTGTGTAAGCTAACATAAGGAATCCTCTTCCTTAGAAATTGGTTAATGTTATAAAACCTTAAATTACAATCTTGTTTCTGATTTGCCCAATATGAGCTAACAATAGTCATACCACGCACAATCTGCAGTTTTTCTAATTCTTTATGCGTAAAATGTGTATAAAGACCCCTGGTTTTGAAGGTGTGTGAGAAGACTTTTCTTTCCCTCCTGAGACTCTGTCCGATTTAACTGAGAGTTTTCTTTCCCTTTTAAGATGCTGTTAGTAGTGCATGGATTTGACATTTAGATTTTTTAGAGACTTTACTACTTATTAGGATTTAAAATATTTCTCATTTCTAATTTTGAACTCTGTATCTAAGCCTTTAAGGCATTTACTGCATTTCTCAGTATTGCCTATTTTGAGATTTTTTAAATAAAACCCTTTAACTTTTTATCGATCTAGAACTCAGTTATTGAGTGGTCCCTGTCACTCTGCTAAATTATTGGGTCTGATGCTGTGGACGGAGCTAACTTTTATTGCAAGATCAAGGGTACTGGAGCCGAAACTTCAGAGGTAAATTCTGGGATGTTCAGATTTTAGGGTTCAGTAAATTATTGGAAGTTGGGCTCCCACAAATTTGGTATCAGAGGATGGTCATGTAAGAGCACCTCCTATTTAGTAGGGGTCCTTTATAAGTATTGTGCATTCCTGAATGAATTAGAGTGTATGTATGAATAGGGAGAATTGATTTTGTGAGTGTGTATTGAAGCATGAGATTGTGAGATGGATATTTGTTTCTGTTGTGAGTTTTTTGGGTATGTGATGATTTTGGGTTTAATTGGTGGACTGATTACTGTTTTGCTAATGCATTATTCATATTTGTAAATTAACTTGAAGTGCTATTGGTTTGTATATCGGATTTGTTGAAATGCAAGATCTCGAGATGTATTGATTACTTGTCTGTGATTGTGGTGTGTAGAACGATGCGCCGCTTACACATTGATAGGGATTCTGAACTAACACATTTCTTTTCTTACTTTGTGTGTTTAATTTGAGTTGGTGAAATTTGTTCTGATGCACAGTGCGAGCTCACCGGCTGGGGTAGACTACTGCTGGTCAGAAGTCTGTCTAGTGTGAATTTGAAGTACTCTGCAGATTGTTATTGGTTTTCCTTGCTTAATTTTGATATCTTGTTTTTGTATTCTGAAGTTTATGGTTTGCTATTGAAATATTTTACTTGATTTATTGACTTTTCCTTCCTTTCTATGATAAGCAAACAAGGTTTTATTCCGTAATTTTATTTTAAAGAGGTTTTGTAACTGTTTTACTGTTCACAGATAAGTCATGCTGTGATGGGTTACACAGCCAGGGAGCCGCACTGGTATTGGTACTATGTCATCATAAAGCAGTGCTCTAATTACTTGGTTGTTGATTAAACCAAGCTATGATAGGTTGAACTTTGACAGAGTTGTGCTACAACTGGTTGTTGTTCGCTACTTTGTTGTGGTTTTTTAGTTTGTTTGAGTTTATAACTAATTCCTTCTGAGTGTAAACAATGGGAAGTTTGTTGTTAAAACCTAAAGTTACTGTACTATCTAAGGAAGAGAAGAAATTACCCAAGGAAGGAATGCCAGCCTGGGAGATGATGAAAGAGAGTGGGTACTATACGTGTACCTGGATTTCAAACTGAAATACATAAACTGCACGTGATGAGAGTTTACAATTTCCATTAGAGGGTACTTTTAATGTTAGAAAGCTGGATTTCTTGAGACAAACTATGGATGGCATGAGGCAGATGCCCAAACTTACACAGTTTGAGGCACTTAATTAATGGGATCGCATGGCTACAGTGAACGAGATAAAGAAACAGCAAAGGAGGTGAAGAGTTCATTTAGACATTAGCTTGAGAGTAAATTGGATCGGCAGGAGAGAAGCTGGAGGAAGGAAATGAGTGAGTATGTAAAAACAATTCCCTGTTGTAGTCATTGAGAAGGAGGAACAAGACAAAATAAAGCAAAAAAGAAGGCTGAGCAAGCTGATGAGACTGATGATGATGATAAATGTATAAGTGAGCCTCTGAATTCTAGACCTCCTCTATATACAGACAGAGCATTGGATGCAACCCCTACTACTGCAGGGGTAGATACAGGTGCTGGGGGAGATAATGTAGTAGTGCAGACTCCTACTGGAGTGATGCCAAATGCACTGTCAGAGTTGTTAATGACAACAGCAATGTTTAGTACGAGTAAAGATCTACCATCTGAGACTCAGATTCAGGCTGTCGCAACTGCAACAGTGGTAGTTCAGGGGCCACCTAAAGAAATTAGCATTGGAATTCTGAAAATTGAATTTGGTGATATGCTACAGGACAATGTGAATTTAAATAGATTGTTGACTTACAATGCGGATGAAATGTAATATTTGATAAAGGAAGCAGCCAGATGTGCAAACAATGTACATTAAAAATGAGATAAGTTAGCTGATGAATTAGAGGTTGACATCAGCAAGATGAAAAATGTGAAACAAAATTATAACATGGTATTTGACGCATGATGAAATCATGGAAATAAGCTTGATTAATTTAAGAGCTCATATTAAAGATCTGATTGAAAAAACGTGAGACTGGAGAGATTTGAAGAAACATCGGGAAAGATGGAAGAAAGGGACGGTAAATAAAAAGAGAATGAAAGGGGCTGAAGGTAGGGTGAGAGGCGTCGGAAGTGATTCCGAAGTTGGAGCAGGTACAGTTTTGGAGTTTCCTTTGGGGGAGGTTCCTTGAGAGACTCTTGTTCATGTGCCATGGACACAAGCTGATTTGTAGTACTTTACACATCATTTTCCAAAGTTGTGAGTGGAACCAGTGAAGCAGTGTGATGAAGTACAAAAGTTGATACACATTTCTCAAATGTTGGAGGGATTTGAATTAATTATTTGAAACTGTGGTTCTTAGAGATTTATGGTTGGAGTGTAAGGTTGTGGTTGGATGGGGCCAACACAGTAACCAGATAGAATGGGTCCTAACAATGCACCAGCTACATAAATAGCAGACAAATATAAGGCTGTGATTGAGTATTTGAAATAAATGAGTGCCTGAGAAAGATATAAATTGGCATAAAATGTTGAAAACCTCACAGGAGTCGAAAGAGTCAATGCATTTTTTTATGAGAGGCTAATTAATATTTATAAGAAACACAGTGGAGTTGAAAATTCCCAAAAAGACGGGGTAAGTTGTTTCGTGGCTGCTTTCGTGAATGGATTAAGGCTAGAGATAAGCAATCATATTCAGCAGAGTGAATTGTGCTGGCAGTCAAAGAGCATAGATGAGATCAATGATTACTTTGAAACAAAGCAGAAGAAGCTCAAAGAAAAGCTGATGATTGCCCAGACAAAGCAGTTTGGGAAAGGGTCCAGAAACCAAATGAGTTCAAGTATACGTTTTGTGCAAACCGGGATGACTCATGTGCATATGCAAGGTGTTGGTAGAGGTGATGGTATGAATGTGAATGTCGAAATGATGAAAAAGAATACAGCTTGTAACTTCTGTGGGAAGACTAGGCACTGGAAGAGGGGGGTGTCGTCAGAATCCTAAAAGGATTCAAAGAAATGCTGAGCATGTTCTACAGTAGCAGATAAATAATATGATTCCAAATATGTAGAATCCAGACCAGAATGGCCAGAGTCAGAAATCATTTTGAATGCAAATACGATTAGCTCCACTGATGTTACAAATCAGGAGAAATAGGATGTCCTATTGTGCAGGGTACCAACAGAAGCCATTAATTCTGAGTGATGAGTTGGCAAGTAGTAGTTCACAATCACAGTGCCTGAGAGGCGGGGAAAATTGCATGCTTGGAGCAGTCCCAGAAGTAGATCAAAGTGGCTGATGTGTTGATGGAGAAGTCTATAGCCTTCCCATTTCATTTTTGATTGATACTGGGCTACCCATTCTACAGTTAAATCTGTAGAAGTTCCAAGCCTACCACTCTTTGGAAGGGAAGTCCATGCTGAAGAGATCAGCAATAAACAAATCGTTAACCAGGTTACAACAGATGTTCCAGTTAAAACTGATGAGATGGAGAATAAGTATTAGTTTATTTTATGTGACTCAAGTCCTCTTCATTTATTAGGAAGGGATTTAATTTTTAAATGAATGGTGTAAATTATTGTGCATGGGATGGTGTTGCCATTAAAACACACGATGAGGATTCGTTTTTTAAACTCAGTTCAGGAGATTCAAGAGTTGAGTTGTTCCCAGTTTTGACTAAAGAAGAACTACCTCTGGATTTAAAACATACTATCAAGGATGAGGTAAGGGATTATACAGGCAAAGAGATTTGACTGATTAAAAAAGGAAAACCAATCAGAACAATAGTTAAACCAGATGCAATATTTCCCAAAAGAAAAAATAGAGGCAGAAGAAGGGATGAAGCCAGTGATTGAAAAGATTATTGAGCAAGGAATCCTCTGGAGGTGCTTGTAGTCCTTACAATTCTCCTGCGATGGTAATTAATAAGCTGAACAATAAATGGAGAAGTGTGCAAGATCTCCGCAAGATTAACATGATGGTTGTTCCATGTTGTCAAGTGGTACGGAATCCAGCAGTGATTTCATTTCAAATTCCATCAGAAGCGGAATGGTATACAGTCATCAACTTATTCTAAGTGTTCTTCTCAATACCTCTTCATGAGGAATCACAATTCATTTTCGCGTTCCAATTTTTGAATAATGTTTTCGTGTGGTGCAGGATCCCACAGGGGTATACTGAAACTCCTTCAATCTTCTTGCAATTTCTGAAGAAAGATGTAAAGAATTTGAGGTTGCCCACTAATTCAGTCTTGGTGCAATATATTCATGACCTAGTGTTCGCAACTGTCACAATCTACTCGTGGCCTGGTAGGGAACTGACAATACTCATGAGTGGTGGAGTGTACCTCACCGGATGGATCCTCTGCTCTCTTCACAGCCAGAGGAACCACCTGACTGGTTTTGGTGTAGAGAGCCCGCAACTTTGGAGAAACCAACTTGTGCTCACCCTGGCTCCGAAAGCCCCACCCACCAACCCCCCGTCACTACCCAAGGTGCAATGACTGAAAAGAGCACAGATGAGTCCGAGAAGGTGTGGCCCAACCCCGGAAGAGGAGACGAGGAAGAAGACGCCATCAAAGGAGCGTGGGAAGAGGAGTCGCAGACGCGAGACGACGGATGCCAGCTCCTACTTATGAGGAACGCGAAAGGAGGACGACAGGATGAGCCAGGAGGCCACCGACCCTGCTCTGCGCCCAGCCACACTCCTGGAGGAGTGTGGCTGTCAGGTATGTGAGCGATTCTCAGGGTGGGCCGGGAGGAGGGGAAAGATCGGCGATTAGCGGGTACTATCCATACGGCTCCTGCCCATTGGACCCCTCTCCTTGCACTACTTCACACCCATAGTACCAAATGGCTACACTGTTGATCCCTCACCCCCTTTTTCCTTCAGTAATTGGTTTGAACACTATATGTACGGCTCCTGCACTCTCTCTTCTTTCCCTGAGGGAACCTGGGAGTCCTGGACGAGAAGACAGGAAGAAACCCACTGAAGAGAAGCGGTGCGGATCTCGTGAAAGATAGAGGCCCCAACCAGGATAAGAAGCATTATTCCTGTGTTACATTCTGGCTTACTTCAAGTGCCGCCTATATAAAGAAAATAAAGAACTTAAAAGCACTTTCAGAGCGAACCTCAGTTTATCCAGTCCCTCACAGCAACTAAGACAAAAGAGTACTGTAAGCTTTATACAATTGTCTTATGGAGCCATCTAGCTGAAAGTAGACATAAGATCTACCCAACTAAAATGCAGAATTATGAAAAAGAAGTCATCTATCTTGGACACCATATTGAAAAAAGTGTAAGAAAAGTCTTCAAAGAACACATATCGGCAATTCTGAAATTTAGTTAGTCAACCACCCAGAGGGAAGTGCGGATGTTTCTTGGAATTGTTTGATACTGTTATCAAGGGATTCCAAACTTTTCCTAGATTTGAAAGCATTAGTAAGTTAAACATGCAGTAATGTTCAAGATCCGGTATCATTTGATGATGAATGCATTGATCTATTTAAGAAATTAAGAGAGATGTTGTTTCATGAGCTTGCACTCGGAATGCCTGATTACAATTTGATGTTTTTTCTGTTTTTTCATAAGCGAGATGGATATGCATTTTTGATTCTCACCCAAAAACACTGAGGATTAATGCGGCCAGTGACATATCTTACTGATGTATTGGATCAAGTAGCTGTAAACAGGTCCCTGGATGCTTGTTTTCTGGTTCAAGGCAGACCTGGCCTCACAGTTCTTGTTGGACTGTTCCTATGGGGAGCAGGGTCAAGGCTGATTTGCACATGGGTCCAAACTGGGGTGGCATGGTGAGCAAAACATTAGGGATTAAACCCAGATCTGTGACTGGGGGTGAATGTTTGACAATGTGCAGCATTCCGTCCATCATCTTCTTGTGTTGCTATAGGCACCCTAAGTGAGAAGGGTATGCCCAGGCGTGAGTCCTGTGCTCGCTATGGCACTCAATTTGAGCTAGCCTCACTGATGAGGGGTGATACCCCGAAACCAGTCCCGGGAATGCTTGTTTTCTGGGTTAGGGTGGGCCTGGCCTGGCAGTTCGGGCTGGACTGTTCCCAGGGGAGCAGGGTCAAGACTGATTTGCATATGCATGGGTTCAATCTGGGGTGGCATGATGAGCAAAAAACGATGGATTTAAACCCAGGTCTGTGACTGGGGAGAAGGTTTGATAATGTTCCGCATTCCGTCCATCATCTTTTTATGTTGCAACCGATAACCAGACAGTGTTAACAAGTGTAAAAATGACAAAATAATGAAGTAATACTATAAGAAAATGTGCCGCTTGACTCTACATAATTTGCCTCTTCTTGCTGCATAATTTAGTCAGCACTGCAGCATAATGTGGCCCTCTCCTACCACATAATTCCAGTGGCCCTTATTGGGGTTCGGGCTACCAAGGAATTCATACAGATTTAACATGTCCAGAGACGTCACTAGACTTTTAAACATGTCCAGCACACTCATTTAAATTCCTACAGAATTGTTGTCTTGGCGTGTCAGTTAGCAGGCAGGTGCCACAGGAATTTCACGCAAAGATGTCATGGCAATGAGGAATGCATCCCATGCTTCAAGTCAAATAACCATAAACAACAGGTGAAAAGGCAAAAGCTGTTACTGCCTGAAATCAGATTCATGAAAGATTAAAACTAGATGCAATACAATCAACTGTCAGGTGTGAGCAGGAAACAGAAAATATAACCTTGAAATGATTCAGTGGGAGAAGCACTCAAAACGTTTATATTAGGATAAGGCGCACAATTGGCTTAATAAATAACTGCCAGCAGGTACACTTGAAATGCTTTAACTCGATTAATATTCCGACCCATACCAAGTTGCAGCACATTGTACACGATTTAAATGTTGTATCTGTTTTGGAACTGGATGGAGCAGGCTAAGTGATAAACCTCACCTGCAGCTCTGTGCACAGATGACAACAATAATATGGATCTCGCACCATCATTCGAGCCATTCTAGCGAAGTCAGGATAAAACATTATGCACAGGAAGCTGGCTCTCAAATGAAAGCCAGGCACCAATCTCTGGATATACAAAGAGCTCAAGAAGAGGTTATCAGTAGCCCTCGCAAACAGGTTCTTCACTGAATTTTTAAGAGTAGCCCTATCTCCGTCATCATTACTTCAAAGCGCGGGTCTCCACCCTTACAGCCACAGGAATGAAGGCAATACACCTCCACGGTATGGACAACTATACACACCCTCCATCTCGTGCTACGCTCAACAGTGGCATCCAAAATGGATCCCACTGGCTTCAGTACTCAGCCTCATTCACACAGAGTCCAGCTGCCATACATGTTACATGATCACTGTGCATGCACATTCACTAGACATGCACATAGGATATTAGTGCCTGGTTCCAGGTTTCACATGCCAGTGGAGCTCTGCACAAGAGGGTTCAGTAGATTCCATTCACTGTGACCCTTGTTATTCTCTTATTTTATGTCAATGGCCTCAAGGTAGACTAGCAGTGAACAGGGCGTTTGCTAGTTTCAAGTGCCTCTCAAAAGTACCTAATATAGCACTATCTCACAAGCAAATGCACATTAAATTGCATGCTACTTCAAAAAGTGCCCTCTGTACTTCTAAAACCTTGCATGAAAATCTGACCTACTTAAAATGTCAGACTGTTGCTTCTCCTTGTTGTCTTTCAAGTGACCCTCTCCGTACTCCATCCTCTGCGTGCCTCTAGTCTCTGAGTACAGCCTATTCCTGCATATAAGCCCTGTTATTGTATTTCTCCAAAATACCCACACCTTATTTCATAGATCACCTGCCTTCTATAAAATCACACCCCTGCAATCTAACAAAACATAATCCCCTCCAGGGTATCTATTAATCTCACCAATCATTTGCATGAACCCACATAGCCCCCACTAATGATCATATCAAACCATATCAATTTAATATATCACAGAGAACCTGGAACAGAGAACCTGGAACAGATGCATAGAATGGTTTCCTAGAGCACAAGACGAATACAAAAACTAATACCAATTGAATTGAATTGAATTGAATTGAGTTAAATTTATAAAGCGCAGCATATACCCTGAGGCGTCTTGGCGCTATGCCTGATCCAAGAACAGTGAAACAGAAGGCACATGGTTGTAGTCTGGTTGAACGGGTTAGATGGTTTGTGTAAACAGCCATGTTTTCAGATCTTTCCTAAAGTGAATTAAGGAGGAGGCGGATTTTAAAGAGGTGGGAAGTGTGTTCCAGAGCAAAGCTACAGATCTGAAAAGACTCCTGCCACCCCACGTGGCTTTTTTAAAAGGGGAGATTACCATATTCCTGGCTGTTCCAGACCGTAGGGTCCTATTGGGAACATACCATTTTAGTTTGTTCCTGAACTGTGCTGGTCCCAGATTATGCAGTGACTTGAAAGCCAGACATAGGACTTTAAACTTGCATCTCTGCCTGACTGGAAGCCAATGCAATTTATTTATGGCTTCTTTGGCTGAGACATTCTTAGGGATATTCAAAATGAGGCGAGCCGCCCATTCTGTACAATCTGGAGCCTATTGATCAGGCCTGAATTGATGGTAAAATAGAGACTATTACAGTAATCCAGTCGGGAGAGGACCAGAGCCAAGGTCACTGTTTTTAGGAGATCCTCTGGTATGAATTGCTTTATTTTTTTAATTAGCCTAATGGCACAAAAAGAAATAGCTGTGATTTTGTTGACTTGGGTTTTAAATTTAAGTTCATTGTCAATAATGATACCCAGGTCCTTAGTTTTGGTAGCGGGTATTGGTAGCACACCAAGAGCAGGTGGCCACCAGTTAGGTGTCCAGAGGGAGGGTTTATTACCAAAGATGATTACCTCTGTTTTTGTTGCATTCAACTTCAAACAGTTGACATCCATCCAATCACTCATATTCTTCATGCAGATCTTAAATGCCTCACCCGGGTGCTTTTCTTCCTTTGTTAAAGACACAACAATCTGTGTGTCGTCAGCGTAGGAGGCCAAGACAAATCCTGCTTTTTTTACTATTGAGGCAAGCGGTGCCACATATAGATTAAAAAGCGTAGGGCTCAGGCCTGAGCCCAGCGGAACTCCACAAGGCAATGAAAATTGTTTAGAAATTGCCGACCCCATTGCAACATTAAGTTGCCGATTGCTCAGAAAGGATTTCAAGAGTTCAAGTGCCGAGCCTTTTATTCCTGCCTCTTGCATACGGACAGCCAAGATCTCATGGCTGACCGTATCGAAGGCAGCCAAGAGATCAAGCAGCACCAGAGCGGCCGTACCACCTACGTCTAAGATAGACCGAATGTCCTCAGTGGCAGTAATTAGGGCCGACTCTGTGCTGTGATTCTTCCTAAATCCGTGCTGTGTTTCATCTAGCAGGGTATTGGATTCGATGTGCTGAGTTATTTGTTTGTTCATTAAGTTTTCAATACATTTAGCGGCGAAGGGTAGTCTTGCGATAGGGCGGTAGTTACCGGGTTCTGAACTATCAAGGTTGTCTTTCTTCAAGAGAGGGAGAATGGAAGTCCGTTTCCATTGAGTCGGGAAGAATCCGCTGGTGAATACTATCTTAATGATAGGACCCAAGCACATTGCCATTTGTGTAGGAATTAAATGCATTGTATTGGGCGGGCAGGGATCATAGGGTGAGCCTGACTTAATTGATAAAATGAGGTCCGATAATTGCTCATCTAGAGGCTGTGTAAATTCCGAGAAGCTAGTTAGGTCTTTCTTGAGATTGGCTTTGAGATTATTTTGAGAATCAATGCTAGTGAACAAATCGTAGATGTCTGTCACCTTTTTCTCAAAAACGTTTGCCAGCACATTACAGAAATCCTGACTATATTCATTGTGGCTGGTTTTATTAGGTTTAACCAACCTGTTGATCACCGAAAAGAGGGTTTTATTGGTGTCACAAGCATTTCTTATTTGTGCCTTAAAGTAGTCCGTTCTAGCTGTTATTATATCTTTTTTATGTTTAGCAAGTTTCACTTTGTATGCTATTTTCTCGTCTGCCTCATAACTTCTTCGCCATTTTTGTTCCTGTCTGCGGCATTCTTGCCTAGATAGCCTTAGATTCTCATTATACCAGGGTTGGGACAACTTCCTTTCTTTTTTCAATGCTCGAGAGATGAGGATTATTCTGTCCAGTATGGTATGTAGCCAGTCTGAGAGGATATCAATATTGCAATCTGCGTCTTCACCCAACTCAAGTTGGCAAGGAGCAGCGATGATTGCCTCCGCCAGAACATCTCACTTAATTCTGTGCCAAGCTCTACTGGTAGTGTGTAGTGTTGTCGGTCTGTGTTGTCCTAGTTTTGTGGTCATCATAAACCAGGTAACCACCCAATGATCTGACCAGGTTAGTGGGAGGGATGGAGATAACCTAAAATTTTACCAATTGGAAAATATGCCATCCAGCATGTGACCTGCTTTATGGGTATGACCTTTACTGACTAAGGGCAGTCCAAATGAGTCCATTAGGTCAATATGTTTACGTGAGTTATGATCTTCCATATTCTCCAAATGAAAATTAAAGTCTCCCAGCACCGTATAACTTTCATTAGTAATAACGGTTTCCATAATGGAGCTGACTTTATCTATGAAACCGTTTCTGTCTCCTGGAGGACGATATATCAGAACTCCTTTGATAGCAAGTGAGTCTGGGGGTTCAATTAAGAATGTCATAGCTTCAAGGTCCAACAGTTGTAATGGTTCAAATCTAGTCTTGTAGTAGTCCCGGTGCAAAATCGCCAGACCTCCACCTCTTTCATGTTGCCTATCTGATCTAGCAATAATATAGCCGGGAGGTGTGGCAGCAATAATATCAGGGCCAGAGCTCTCATCTGCCCACGTTTCTGTTAGAAAGGCGATGTCTATGTTCAATGTGAGAGCAAGCTCGTGGAACTCTAATTGATGTTTCACCAAGGATCTAGTATTGAGAAGCAGGCAATGAATATTAGATTTATCTGTTGTGGAGGGTTGATGTATATTTATGGGCGCCAGAGGCCAAGAGTATGGAGGAGCATTAGGCGAGACATCGACTATTTCAGATGTATTACCTTGTCTTAATGCAAGTAATTCCTCACGGGAATATTCAATGATGTGGTTATGATGTACCGTTCCAGGACCAGGGGTTTTGGCACTTGGCGCGATCTGGGCGCGGACGGGCTCAGACAGGCTTGCCTTTTGTGTGCCGCGGGCGTGCCCGCTGCGCGCGCCACTACCTCCATTTATGTTGCCCGGCCTGAGTAGCGGAAGGCTAGACCGCAAACCCAAGCAAGATGGCAGTTCTAGATGGCCCAACCAGGAAGTAGGACACCTCAACAATGATGGCCGTACCCAAAGGTCTCCCTCCACTTCGAACAGTCCGCTAATGACTGGCGGTGGACCGAGGAGATCATAGGGCGCGAGGTGCTACAGACTTCCAATGGTGAGTTGTTGGCCCCATTTCCCTCTCTTTTTCTAATATAAAAAGTCAGAGTAGCCAGGTGTTTTAAGTAAAAACCAGAAAGTTTCGCCGCAATTTAAAAGTATCAAAGCAAAGTTAAGTGCAAAATTCGCATGTGCAAACACTAGCAGGGTAAAAATCAGAGATAATTGAATTTATACTTAAATGAAACGTTCGCCGCTAATTCCGCCCACTAAACCGAGTGGGAGCCTGTGTTAGAGTGTTCTGTTCTTACAATCCATGGGATTAACCACTATCCTTAGTTTCCATGGCAGGCCTAACTGTTTCAACGCTTTGTCAGAGGTAGTAAGCCTCACAAAAATGCAATTATAGTTCAGTTTTAGTACAAGACACTATCTTGGCAGGGCAGTAGCACACAGTATCAGGATTCTCCTGGTCAAAGCTGCCAGTTATTCTTTAGTTTCATAAGCGTGAAGCATGCCAATCCCACGGCCAGTAAAAGAGACTAATGCATGCTCTTTACGAATCAGGATTGGGTACTCACAAAGAGACGGGGCTGACAGCTATATCCGAGACCGGACGCTCATCTGGCCATTTGATGCAATGGGACGGGCATTGTTTCAGAGCAATGCAACAGACTCGAAAATTAAACTTTAAACAGAGAAAATGTAATTGGCTGTGCTGCTAATCACGAGACAAATTTCAGATCATGTGATAATCCGCAGAAAATGCTAAATAGCAGTACTCTCACTCCAGATGTGTAACTCTTAGCAGTGCAGTAGAGGAAGGCATCCCGGTCATTTCTCTCATACAATATTTGGCCTTGGAGGGAGAGAAGAACTCAGTCTTATTTGTTCTTCAGATCTCCATACCAAGTCATACATCCAGCCAGAATGCAGAGTTCTGGGTGGCTAGGGAAGCTGTGTACCAATATATTATTTTGGCCATGGATAAAGGAAAGAAGGAGGTATGCTTTCCAGTTAACTTGGCTCACCTCTCACACTGTTTAGATGCTGCCTCTGCATTTTTATGTCTTCCCTACTAGACAGCGCATGCACTGTTTGTTGTGAGATATACCGACAGTTTACAGTGGATTTAGAGCCCACCCATTGTTTACTATTGGTAGGCTTCATTGTCACTCTTATTTGCTTGCTTCCTATTTGTTAGCTTGGGTGAGCTTTATTTCTTCTTCATGCAATTGTCCCTCCTATGCAGCATGGACTCATTACTTGTGTCATTCCCCTGTTCACCTCTCAGCTGCTACTTTTTTCTTTTTGTTTAAGCACTCCACAAGAGTAAGTGTTTTGCCAGTCTCCCTATTGTTCTTCCCCACTCTGACGAACTGGTGTTGCTATTTCTCTGATCGTGTGCTTCTCCTCACCCGTGATTCGCGATCCATCATGTACTTCTACCTCCAAGTTGCTTTCTCACCCGTATGCTTCTTCCCCTCAGGTCGCCCTTGCACTCTCTCATCCATCTGCTTTCCACCGTTCAAGTTTCTCTGTCTACATTTGCCTCCCTCCCTGTACCTTCTGAGTTGCTTCCCCTTTGATGTCGCTTCCGCCAGCCCCTTATTGCTTCACCTCACCCTCCTATTACTTTCCCACCCCGCCTTCTGTGATTCCACCACCCCTCCCATGTTGCTTCATCCCACCTCTTGCATTACTTTTTTTTAATTTTGTTTACAAATCCATCTCGGATCGGTAGACAAATGGAAAAAAAGTGCATGTGTCATTTTGTTTGCATTCCCATGATTGGTGTGTATGCCTAAAAAAATTACTCTTTTTCTCTTTTTAGTCATGCTGTACAGAATATACAATGCTGTACAGCATGGCTAAAACCATAGGGAAAGCCAGTAGGTCGCAAAAATGAGACATATTGGCTTTCCCAATGCTTGTTGTTGTTTGGAGTGATTGGCCACAAATTCAAGGGTAATAACGGTGCCACCAGAGGCCCCTCCATTAATGCTTTTCTACATCCATAGGTACACATTCACAGGTGCATGCACATTCATACATGCACACAGATATTCCAGTCTCTGAGAATAAGGCCCCTCCTGACTTACTTCTGACCATGATCTCATCTGCGGGCCACTGAGCTTTCCCTTTCTGTTGCTGTTCTCCTCTGGCAAGCAACACTAGTAATGATAGGCCTCTTCACTGCTCAGGAAAAAGAGAAGCAGCCTGCTGCCTGAGACAGCTTAGCACTAGCACCAGCATTGTGATGCCCAGTGGTGCCAGCAAGTGTCAGGGCACTCTCAGACTGGGTACATAAACAGTCCCAGCTGCTCCCGCGAAGCAGCAGTGGGGCGGGTGGGGTAGGGGAGGGTATAGGGGAAGGGAAAAAAAAGTTTGCTTACCCAGAGGCCTGGCTAAACATTCATGCGCACTTAGGAGGGTGCCACCACTCCGCATCCCCTACACAGCCTAGCCCCGCCCCACAAACTGTCCCAACACAGAAAAATAAAATGATAATATCTTCGTGTTCTTATAATTTTATTTTTCCTATTTTGCAGTGCTGAAAGGCATTGGGGCGACGCTTCTCCGCCTTAGTGGAGGAGCCGCCCCAAACATAAAGGTATGGGGCACATGGGGACAAAGAAAACTGGCAAACGTGAGGACAGGCATGTGTGCAAGCATCAATGACTGCTTCGCATTGTCTCTCCTAGATACCTATCTTTCTCTCACTGGGGGTCCTGGCAGATGCCCTCAACTTCTTCTAAGAATTAAGATAGGCTGATTTGATCACCCTGACAGTTAGAAAAACTAAACTTTTTGCTATTTGATGTCTGCCCTCAATAGTTCTCCATTAAAACACAATGGACGTTCCAGGCTGTATAAAAATTGCATGCCCAGTGTACGCTCTTACACTCAACTGTGCTTATACTGACAGACTGGCAATACGAATGCAGCAGGCCAGTCGATCAATCTCCTCGTCATCAATCAATGGTGTGGCCTCATCCTAAATGTGCCCAGGAGGGACTCATCGCTGGACCTTCCGGACTTTTTTTGACACCCAAAGATATTGACCGCATAGCAGGTGAAACACATGCCTGTTTTCTTTACTCTTGCATCAAATGATACAAAAACATAATGCATTATAAGCAAATATAACTAAAATACTCATAGGCCTTGATTATAAGTAACCCAGTGCTACTTACTGTATCCAGTGAAATCTGACATCCGGTATTTGGAATTCACCAGATGCAATAAATAAAACAAATAATGAGTGGGTCCTAAATAAAATAGGGCATTACATTTAGATTCTGCAGCTACCCTCACAAAAAATGCACATGTCCTGATGTTTATTGGACTTTTTCCCCTTCTTAAGTTAGGTCAATTAATTATATGACTTGTAACTGCCACTCTTGCTTCAACTTGAGAAAGCCATAATTTGTTTTATCATGGTGTGGAGTTATGCTGGCCCCGTGATGGCACAATTGATCTTCACTACTCACTAAAATATTTTGCTTGATTACGTGGCTCCTTTGTACAGCATCCTAACTAGCGCTATCTAGATCCTTTCTGGATCAAATCCTTTAGCTCTCTGTGACCATTCTCGGACACAGGTCTCTTAAAATACCTCTGGTGGGTCCTTTTGGTAGCGGGCCTTCTAGGTATCATGGCATCGTGGTTAATTCTACCACAGTTGCCGACCATGTTAGGTTTGATCTGTCCTTCTTAGACTCAAAAACATTAGATTGATCCTTCACCGAAAAAGTGAGCTCTTGCGATCCAGCTTCAACTTCTTCACATACAGATTTTAAGCAAAGGTAGACACTACCATATCTAAGAAAGTGTATCATATTAAAAGACCCCGAGCCGTGGCCCATCCTGGGGAAATCTTTCAATAGGCCAGCAACGTGCCATGTCCTTTGTTCTCCACTCTGTCTCCAGTGGGGTGGGGTGGAAGGTAGAGGTGAGCTTTAAATGTTTGTAACTTCGGCTCCATACAGTTTTACTGTTCTATGGCTAATTTTGCTTCTAGTCGCCAGCCCTAGCCACCGGGTGTATTTTTCTCAGGCCTCCTGGCCACTAAGAGGCACCTTTTATGAGAAGCGAGTTTTCTGGCACCTTGTGCCAGACCAGTCCTCTACCAGTACTCCTAAGGCTCTCTTCTGCTTGGGGGCACTTTCCACAGCCCCTCCACAGCCAGCAGGCAATACACCATCCCTGCCACACTCCACAGGCTCCATAGCCTCCTGGCTGTCTTGCGGGGCACCTGTGTGTCAGCAGAAGGTCCAGGGAAACCACCCAAGGTTCCCCAGCAGGTCTATTCCCCCAACTGTTCTTCATGGAGCATGCTTGGACCAGCGCCACTGGCCTTGGAGAAAACTATTCTAGACCTGGCGATCACCTGGAGTCAAAGTCCCATAGTCTATCCTTGCAGGAGCATCAGCTAGCTCCTCTTTCCAGCTGGGCATCCGTTTGCCATTGTCGCTCCCAGGTCCAGTGTCTCCTCATCTTTCTCTCCACTGTGCACGGGTGTTTTAGGTGGGGATGGACAGCTTTAGAAGTCAGGCACCCCTGTCCAATCCAAGGTTGCCACATCATCACTGCACAGAATTCTGGGGCAATCCAACATGGTGACTTCAAGTTATCTATAGAAAGAGCTCCCCTGAGAGCCTCAGCTCCGTCCATAGGTGACATAGCCGCCTGTGCTCTTCCCACCAAATTTTCAAAGGTGAGCTGCTCCTGTGTTGGCTTTAAAGGTCTGGCCCTCCTCCATTACTTATGTGGGCTGAGTCCCTTCTGCGCCAGGCTATCAGTGTGGAGATACTGGGCTAGGCAAGACAACAGTCTCACAAGAGCAGCCTGCACATGTGCACAAACACATGCTCTATTGTTCATGTGTAACCAGCCCACAGTTTCTTATCCTAGCTGTGCCGCAGCAGCTTTGTCTTATAAGGCAGACACTGGCAAGTAGCGCTCTCAGTCCAATTACTGTGAATATACGTGAGTGAGACTCAGGTAATGTGACCCACATAATATAAATCCAAATATCGGGTAGTCAAATGCGAAAAATCATAGGGAAAGCAAAGAAGAAGTGTCACAAAACAGATTTATACTCATAAGTCTGGATAGAGAGGCAGGTGGCTGTCAAAAGGATGAGCCAAGAGACCCTTGAGTGTCTGTGCACAGAGTATGATGGTGAATCAGAATGGACATATTGAGCATTGAGCTTAGCATAGCCTTCTGTGAGTAAGAGCACAATCTGACCTCCAAAGATCTTGGTGGACAGGTTACTCCGTCACAACAGTGACGAATATCCCGTCCGCCGAAATATAAGTACCATTATATCTTATGGGATTCATATTACGACAGATGGGAAATCCATCACTGTTGTAACAGAGTAACCTGCCCAACAAGATCTAAATCAGGCCCTGAGTCTCACACTCAATGAGTAGGAGAACATGCACATGGCCAGCCTTTCCAGTGGCTTGCGGGGGGGGGGGGGGGGGGCGTTTTCCAGCCATGGCAGTGTGTATATTTTATTAGGGGCCTTTGCTGCTTGATTTACAGACTTTTCTGTTTGAAGCCACCTGCTGCAGCACTTTTCTTTATTATTTCTAAGTGTCCCGGCACCACCCAGGGCATCCACAGCCTGGTTTTGCATTGGATGATGCGGGGGGGGGGGGTTGTGAAGCTCCCGCAGTGTCTGCTGGTGCACCTCCTGTACATCATTTGTTCTTCTACATCCCTGTAGCAGCAGGTTCTGTTCTGGTCATGCCTGCGGATGGGGCCTGTGAACTCCCCCTACCCAGAAGAGGTGCAGGAAGGGGGATAAGGAATTGACATGCCTGCCACCTGAGAGAAGGGGACAGGCATTGAGCCCAACGGTTGCATTAGTCCTGGCGGGGGGGGGGAGGGTCCCCAGGGCCTTTACATGTGTGCCGACCGTGGGGCAGATGGGGCCCGGGGGGGGGGGGGAAGGGCTTGAGAGGGGGCCCCGACCAATGGATCCTCTCCAATGGGTATAGGAATAGATGTTGTGCCGACACCACAATCCAGTAGGGCCATTCTCGCTGTTCTTTGGCTCATAATTCTTCTAGTGCCTAGCCCTAACACCAGGAACATTTTCTTCCGCCCCCTTGCCTCCGAGAGGTGCTTTTTGCTCCTGAGGCACTCTTCTGCTTGGGGGCATCTTTCACAGCCTCTCCAATACCAGCAAGCAGAACAACCTCCCTGCTGCACTCCACAGGCCCCTTTGACTCCTGGCCATCTTACAGGGCACCTGTGTGTATTAGCAGTGGAGTCGTGGTTGTCTACAAAAGGTCTAGGGGAACTATCCAGGGTGCACAGCAGGTTGATTCCTTCAACTGTTCCTCGGGGAGTGTAAGTGAGTCAGAGCTACTGGCCTT
The DNA here is from genome assembly GCF_964204655.1 of Triturus cristatus. Lineage (NCBI taxonomy): Eukaryota > Metazoa > Chordata > Amphibia > Caudata > Salamandridae > Triturus > Triturus cristatus. The sequence goes on from NC_140579.1 coordinate 157,260,448, forward strand.
GGAGAGCTCTATCCTAGTTGTGGGGATCTTCTGGAATCAAAGTACCAATGTAGCGGTAGCATCAGGTGGCTTCTCCAGATGGCCATCCTTTCACTGTTGTTGCTTCCAGGTTCAGTGTCTTCCCATCCCTCTCCCTTGTGCAGGGGTTTACAGTGGGGGTGCAAAGTTCTAGAGGCCAGGCACCCCTTATCAATTATAGGGTACAACATCATCGCAACACTCCTGTCTCAACCCTCCTGCAAAGAATTCTGGGACAGTCCAATATGGTGACTTCAAGTTGTATTTAGAAAGAGCTCCCATGAGAGCCTCATCTCTGCCCATACCTGACACAGCTGCCTGAACCCTTTGCACCAAAATGTCAAAGGTGAGCCCTCCTGTATTGGGTCCAGAGCCTCCTTTGTTTATGTGGGTATGAGCTGTTCCAGCCCAGATGCAGTTTGACAAGTTAATTACCAGATCCAGATTTCCTTCTCACCCCTACCTTCCCATGGAACTGGGTCAAGCACTGGTATTGACTCAGTTGCATGGGGAGGCATTTGATCCTACTAGCAGGGAGTAGAGTAATTAACTTGGCCCAATAGGAGCGACAGTTCTGGAACTTGATTAGGAGCTGAGACATGACAATATAACAATTCGTAAAGTAAGGAGTGTAGATATGATGTCAGGGCCTGTAAATCTACACTTGGTACATATTTCATCTCTAGACTGGTACCTCGCTGGACCCTGTAGGCTTAAGTACAGTAAAACTGTACCTTAGTAGAAATTTCACCTATAGTTTGTAATGCACTGTAAGCATCGGAGACCTTTAGTAAGCATGCAGACCTACATTATGAATGTCCACTCACATGCCCTATCTCTGGCGGGAAGACCCAGAGGTCGCACAGTAACCACAGCAGCCAAACTCAGAAGCTGGCACACTGCCGTAATTCAGGACATGGGGGATCTATACCGAGAGGGCAAACTAGTCACATATACAACGCTAATGGAGGATGACGAATTACCTCCCGGTCAATTTCTACTGCATCCCTCCCTACTAGCATTGATAACAGCTAAATGGAGAGACGAGACTACCGAACCAGAGACACACCTCACCATACAATACCTACATATTATGGGTCACGGTGGGCACCTTGTTAAATGATTTGCAACATCCCTTAGGCATCACACTGCGGCAAATCTATTAGCCCTCTGCCAGCGCTGGGAGGCTGACATAAGACACCAGTTCATAAACACAGAATGGGCCTCAGTACTGGCGAGCCCAACTCAGGTTCTAAGGAATGAGCGCCTGCGACAAATACAATTCTTTCTCAAGTATTGGGGTGTCTTTCATAGATTCACATGCTTGAATATTCCCCGTCGTCGGAGTGGGAGTCCCACGGTAAATAATATAGCAATATATACAGTCATAATATATATATATATATATACATATACATATACATAAGTAATCATATAAAACAGAGATATAAGTAAGTGATAAACATCAAGAATGTCTCTATATGAAATCTCCATAGAGATACATGGAAAGAGAAAAAAGACATTCGCAGTCTATCTCTGTCATTATGTTAGTCCAAACTACGGCCAATCAGGCGTCAGCTCCTCTCTAGAACCTTCTCCTCAGAGCTCCTCACCTCAGATTTTCTACCGCACGTCGTGTGAAAGGGAGTCTCCCTGAGCTCTGCTCAGTTTTGTTCTATTCAACATGTCTTCAAGTAAGAAGTCTTTGTTTAGACCTTGTTCTTCTTGTGGAAAGCTACGTTTATTCTCAGAAGATCCACACAGTAAGTGTATTTACTGTCTTTACCCAGACCATGAAGTGGCTAAATGTAAGTTCTGTAGAACTTTTTCTACAAAAACTTTGAAGGACAGGGAAGGCCGTCTCTTGTTGTGGCTACAGAGACTTAAGGATAAAGATGAAGTGGTTTCTGAGGTAGAAAGCCTTACTTCTGGCCGTTCCCACACAGCCTCTAAGCGCAGTAGCATACAAGAATTACCTTCTCCTTTTCTGAAAAAGAAGAAAATGTCTTTGACTATGACATCTGCCACTTCTTCTGCCTTGTCTACTGCTTTGTCGCCCACGAGACATAGTTCTCAGGCTGCTGAGGCTTCCACTTCCCAGTTTTCAGAGAAAAAACTGGCTTCGTCATCGACGAAGCTTCCGACGACGAGATCTGCAATTTCCTGCTCGTCGACGGTGACACTCACGAAGACGACAGCATCTACATCGTCGTTGTCGGCGTCGACGATGTTAATCAGTACCATCAAGACTGTATCCTCTATTGTACCTATTGCATCGTCGTCGACGAAGAAGAAGGAAAAAATCTTGTCGACGTCGACGAGTATGTCGTCGAGTGACCCGTCGACGAAGAAGAAGGTTCCGTCGACGAAGGTTCCGTCGACGAAGGTTCCGTCGACGAAGGTTCCGTCGACGAAGGTTCCGTCGACGAGGGTTCCGTCGACAAAGGTTCCGTCGACGAAGGTTCCGTCGACGAAGGTTCCGTCGACGAAGGTTCCGTCGACGAGGGTTCCGTCGACGAAGGTTCCGTCGACGAATGTTCCGTCGACGAACGTTCCGTCGACGATGGTCCCGTCGACGATGGTCCCGTCGACGATGGTCCCATCAGCTATGGTTACGTCGACGATAGTCCCGTCGACGATGGTTCCTGTCACAAGTCCATCTACAAGGATGTCCTCAGTACCTTCTATATCTCCGGTACCGTCGACGGCAATCTTTTCAGTGCAAATAAAAATTAAGAGGACGACTGCTACTCAGAGGTCCTTAACAGATCAGATTTCATCCACGTCCACAGCACCTACTTCGTCGTTTGCCGCTGCTCCTTTGGTTCCATTGCCACCAAGTTCTCGACCTGATATGTCGGGTGAAGTTATATTGTTGGAGGATTCCCATCTTCCTTCTCCATTATTTGCCACGGATTCTGATCAGGATTCAGAAGAAGGTTTACCTGAATCGTTTGGGACGGCCCGCAGTCCCTCAGATTTAATAATAAAGTGCCAAGACGATAGTAGTGAGGATGAGGAACAATTTTATCAGCAAGAAGTTCCTACAGAAAGACAAACTGCGACGCTACCACTATCCCTCATAACAAATCTTCAACTCATGTTGGACGATTATAATAGACGTTTTCCGTTATCACCGCAAGAAGCTGTGGTCCCACCTCTTCCAGTGGTGCCAACAACTATATCGGAACGGGTACCAGCCCCAATTCCATCTGTGGTAACACCTTCACTACCGCTGCAACATTCCTCCACTCGGGCAGTACCTTCTCAGGTCACTGAACAAGAGGAAGAAATTCCTCAAGACAGGGAGGATGGTGAAATTCTCGATTATGGTGGTGATGATGATGATGACGATGATGGTATGACGGAGTGGGATGATTATCATGCTCAAACACCATCTCCCTCGGCAGTGATACCTGGTGACTCGCCACCGGTGGATATAGCCAGTTTTCACCAGTTAATGGATAGGGCAGCACAGAGATTCAAATTGACTACGGAGCATAAGGAGGAGGATTGTTTCCTTTACGATTTCAAAAACCAGCCTTTTAAACAAACACATACAATCCCTATAATCGAATTTATTTGGGAGGAAGGCAAGAAGATTATGAAGACCCCAAATAGTCTTCCGGCACAGGTACCCAGATTGGAAAAAAAAAGTACAAACCGCCTTCGGGAGCGCCAGCGTGTCTTACTGGCCAAGCAAAGGCAGATTCTGTGGTGACACAGGCCGCGCAACGTCGGGCTAGAAACCCTGCGTCAACGATCACGGCACCACCTGATCGTGATGGACGTTGTTTGGACGCCATAGGGCGGAAATTTTTTTCAATGGCTTCCACCACTGTAAGAGCGGCTAATGCTCTGGCCATTTTAGGCCGCTACGACCATCAGGTATGGGCGGATATTTCAGCGTTAGTTGACCAACTGCCGGAACCATCGAAGAGTGAGGCCCAAAGCTACTCCAGGAGGGTGAGAGTACATCTGCAGAGATGATAGACTGTGCAGTTGATATCGCCTGTATGGGATTCCGTCAGCTTGCTGGGGCAGCGCTATTGCGCAGGCAAGGTTGGTTGCGCTCAACATCCTTTCGTCAGGAAGTACAGGCAAAAATATTGGACATGGCATATGATGGAGAGGCTTTGTTTGGAGATCATGTGGATGAAGCTCTCCAATCGATAAAGAAGGATACGGAAACTGCCCGCTCTCTGGGCACGTTACAATTTCGGAAACAGTCCTTTCGGGGTGCACGCGGATGCGGCACCTCTTCTAATTTTCGACGAGGAAACAACCAGTATAGATCATATAGCCAAGGTTCCAACCGTTATTCCTATAACCAACAGCAAACCTCTCGACAACAGTCTTCCAAGACTTACAGAGGAATATCCTCTTATAGGGGTTCTACCCCTAAGAGACAATGACTTGTATCAGTCCCAAAAAATTGGAGGTCGAATCTCTCTGTACTCTTCTCAATGGTCCTACATAACAAAGGACCGTTGGGTTTTGGACATTGTAGAAAGAGGTCACACTCTAGAGTTCACCGAATTCCCTCCACCCACACCGCCTACCGGACCACCACCAGCTCATATCAAGGAACTGTTACATCAAGTTCAACTTCTAATAGACAAGGGAGCTATAGAGGTAGTTCCAAGATCTCAAAAAGGAAAAGGATTTTATTCCCGATTTTTTCTTATCACCAAGAAGAACGGGGAATGGAGGCCCATTCTAGATCTGAGGGCTCTCAACAGATTTCTCAAGAAACAATCCTTTCGCATGTTGACGCTTGTAGAGATCTTGCGCTTACTCTCACAAGGAGATTTCATGGCAACAATCGATCTCCAAGATGCTTATTTTCATATCCCCATACTACGACAACATCGGAAATTCCTTCGTTTTCGAGTGGGTCGGACGGATTTCCAGTTCAGAGTACTACCATTCGGCTCACACTCGGCCCCGTGAGTGTTTACAAAGGTGCTAGCCCCTGTCGTAGCGTTCCTACGTCTCCAGGGTGTGCAGATCTTCCCATATCTGGACGACTGTCTGCTAAAATCACAATCGGAGGTTCAACTTCGACAGCACACACGTCTTTGCAAGGAGGTGTTTCGCGCCTTAGGGCTCAGCATAAATACCGCGAAGTCTCATCTACAGCCTTCTCATTTCAGGGATTTTCTAGGAGCAACTTTGGAGACAGTGCCAGCCAGGGCACTTCCCTCCCAAGACCGTCTTCAAAGGATTCTCCGTCTGGTAACCCTTATCAGATCAAAAAGATCTGTTTCTGTACGACTGTTGAAGTCATTTCTGGGGATGACGTCGTCATGCATTGCATTGATCCCTCATTGCAGGTTACGGACACGCCCCATCCAAGAAGAACTGGATGTTCAATGGCGTCAGGTTACGGGTTCTTTCAACGATCTCGTAACCGTCACAGATCGGATGAAGTCGGCACTGAAATGGTGGACACAACCGTTAAACCTAATGAAGGGCATTTCATTTCTGTCAATCATACCAGACATGACAATAACAACAGACGCCTCTCTAGAAGGATGGGGTGCTCATTTGGAGGATCTATCAATCAAGGGAAAATGGACAATATGCCAAAAAGCCTGGCACATCAACAGGTTAGAGCTCATGGCTATATTTCTGGCTCTCAAATCCTTTCTTCCTTTAATCCAAGGACAATCAGTCCTCATACAGACAGACAACACAACCTGCATGCACTACGTCAACAAGCAGGGCGGAACAAAATCCCCGAAACTGTCTCGTCTAGCCCAGTCGATCTGGGATTGGTCTCTCAACCATCACATCTCTATTGCAGCAGTTCATCTACCACGGGTATCCAATATCCTAGCGGATTCCCTGAGCAGGTCCTCCTCGTCGACCCACGAATGGGAGTTACATCAGCCGACGCTGGAGATGATATTTCGACGATGGGGACGTCCACAGCTGGATCTCTTTGCCACACCAGAGAACCGCAAATGCCGACACTATGCAAGCTGGCATCCCCACCAAGGATCACGGGGCAATGCCCTTTTGATGAACTGGTGCAATCTGTTTGCCTACGCTTTTCCTCCAATCCCACTCATACCTCAGGTCCTGTGGAAAATGCGGAGGCAACCTTGCAATCTACTTCTAGTAGCTCCCCGTTGGCCTCGGCAAGCATGGTTCTCAGAGTTACTCCTAATGTCTCAATGCGAACCAATCCTTCTACATCCTCGTACAGATCTTCTGACAATGAGCAAGGGGAAAATTTGTCATCCGAACCCCTCCTCACTAAGCTTATCAGCTTGGAACCTGAGCACTGTGAATTTGCCCATTTAGACATCCCACAGGACTGTAGAGACATCTTGGCTCAGGCGAGGGCTCCTTCTACGGTAAAGACGTACAAATTAAAGTGGAAAAGATTCTGCCACTGGTGTGCAGCTAATGGAGTTCATCCATTTCACTCCACGCCACAACAATTGCTACCTTTCTTTTTGCATTTAGCTAACTCCGGATTGTCTCATGCAACCTTGAGGGTTTTTCTGGCGGCAATCTCCCGTTTCCGTCAAGATGGTTCAACGTCTCTTTGTTCTTCAAGGATTATCCAACAATTCTTCAAAGGGTTATTTCGTAAATTTCCTCCTGTTAGACGCCCACCTCCATTGTGGCATCTGAACATCGTATTGGCACAACTGATGAGGCCACCATTTGAACCTATTCACAAGGTCGCGTTGAAGTTTCTAACTTGGAAGGTGGCTCTTCTTCTGGCACTAACGTCTTCACGTCGTGTCAGTGACATTCATGCATTTACCATAAATCCGCCTTTCCTACAGTTCAAACCAGATTCTGTAGTGTTGCGTACAAATCCAACTTTTTTGCCTAAAGTACCTTCAGACTTTCATATTAACGAACCAGTGATTTTGAAAACCTTCTTTGCTAATCCTCAAACTCCTGCGGAGCAGAGATTACATTCCCTGGATGTGAAACGATGTTTAAAGTTCTACATCAGCAGAACAGCTTCTTTACGGAAAACTGATCAACTCTTCATAGCTTATGGGCGCTATCACAAGGGACGTCCAGTGACAAAACCAACTATTGCACGTTGGGTTTCAGCAGCCATCGTCTTCTGCCATCAAAAGGCAAACAAGCCATTGCAGTCACCAGTGAGGGCTCACTCCACTAGAGCGATGTCTTCTTCAACCGCATTATTTGCTGGAGTGCCTTTACATCAGATCTGCAGAGCAGCTACGTGGTCAAGTAGACATACGTTTACAAGACATTACTGCTTGGCAACTTTAAACGAGGAGGATGCTGCAGTTGGGCAGGCAGTGCTTCGCAATCTTTTTAAATAAGGTGAGCCTCTTCCTTCCCTCCTCCATATTGTTTCCATTTACTGTTGAGATAATGGTCCATTTACACTTATATAGATATTCAGTGATATCATATATATAAGGATATTTATTGGCATTACAACTGTATAGTGCTGTTATAACTATGGAAACAATAATAATTGTTACTGCTGGCTATTCTATATTCAAGCATGTGAATCTATGAAAGACACCCCAATACTGGAGAAGAACAATTGTTACTTACCTGTAAACAGGTGGTTCTCCAGTATTGGTGTCTTTCATAGATTCACATGCGACCCTCCCTCCTCCCTTCAGAGGCTCTCTTCTCCTCATACACTCTAAAGTCACTTTGGTGCTACGAAAATCTGAGGTGAGGAGCTCTGAGGAGAAGGTTCTAGAGAGGAGCTGACGCCTGATTGGCCGTAGTTTGGACTAACATAATGACAGAGATAGACTGCGAATGTCTTTTTTCTCTTTCCATGTATCTCTATGGAGATTTCATATAGACATTCTTGATTATCACTTACTTATATCTCTGTTTTATATGATTACTTATGTATATGTATATGTATATGTATATGTATATATATATATATATATATATATATATATATATATATATATATATATATATATATATATATATATTATGACTGTATATATTGCTATATTATTTACCGTGGGACTCCCACTCCGACGATGGGGAATATGCAAGCATGTGAATCTATGAAAGACACCAATACTGGAGAACCACCTGTTTACAGGTAAGTAACAATTGTTCATATCACCCATAGAGCATACCTCACACCTGCGAAGATCAATCAATACTTTAGACGCCAAGACACCAAATGCCCCAGATGTATGCAATTAGATGCAGACTACCTACACATGCTATGAGAGTGCCCCACATTAACAGATATTGGTCGGCAGTAGCGGACGCGCTGGCGCACTGCACAGGCCACACACTCCCGTTTGAATGACACGTATATCTTCTGCATTTATATCATAGAAGCCGCAACAATAAAGTCACATCTAGATTTTTAGATCTAGGGTTGGCAGTAGCAAAAAGGCTAATCACAAAAAGATGGAAGGATCCTAACCCACCACTCCTAATAATGTGGAGACGCTCCATGCTAAACTGGACCAAAGCAGAAAGCACTGCACTCAGATGCGAGGACACGCTCGGGATCCACAAGATCCCTGTAGCTGCAAGTTGGGATGTAATCCTAACCCACTGACCCACACACAATGGAGTGCCACGCCCTCTCAAACTCCAGTAGATGATGCACCTCAAGAGCGCAGGCCATAGAGAGGAGCACACGGGGAGGAAAAAAACGGAGAGGAGAGAGGTAAAGAATCCCAACCCACCGAATAAGTGCAACCATGAACATGCCGATGCTAAGCCAGCAGCCAGCGCCAGGGCACAAATGACAGACATTAACGCCAAGATAGTTGCTCCCAGGGTACCTAAATGCCAGCCTCACAGTTGAGATCCCTAACCCGTTAAGTATTATTTTGCCACAGTTTAGTTAACATCCCTCCTCCACAGTTACAGAACACATCGTGACAAACACAGGCACAACATAGTTGCACAGCATGAGACGTATTAGGAACATCATCGTTGACACCACCGACATATACCCCAGACAATGTACATGACACCGGGCAAGATATAAAAGATGTCATATAAGTGGTATAATTTGCTGCAAATTCTTAAATGATTCATTGGACACGGAATGATGCGAATGACATGAATATCAGAAATGTCCTTCCCTTTTTTTTGTCAGTTATCGTTGCGTGTCGCAATTTAATGAACCAATGTGTGCCTGGTATGTGTTTATTATGAAAGAAAAAACTTAGTGAAACCAGATGTTAAAAAAAATAAAACAATGAATGTCCACTCACATTATAAGCAAAAACAAGGTGATGGATGGAATGCTTGAATTAATCTCAGCCACTGTGTTAGAAATGGGTGTCTCTAGTTGTCAGGTTGGTATCCTGTCTAAGTAGGGACCCTTCTTATTAGTCAGGATAAGGGGGATACACTTCTAAAATAACCCCTGCTCACCCCCTTGGTAGCTTGGCATGAGCAGTCAGGTTTATCTCAGAGGCAGTGTGTAAAGCATTTCAACATAACATACAGGCATACAATGAAAACACTACGCCACACCAATTTTAGAAAAGAATCCAATATTATTTCTGTGCAAACAAGACCAAAAACTATAAAAATCCACCATACAGTCCTTAGAAATATCAATAAACAAAAACAGGCCTAAAATACAGTTCCTTGATGTCAATAGCTCTGTCTGGGGCTATCACCGCATCGTGAACAACAAATCCAAACAGTTCTGGCTGACCACAGCGTTGCGGGCCACATACGGTGTAGGAAAGACCCGCAAACATTACCTTTAGAAATGCAGGGCATCGGTGACCTCGCAATGAGCCTAGAAGAGCCGGCGTCGGCAGGCATCAGTTCCGGAGGTCGGTGCAGGAGTTGTCTGGCCCTTGAAGTCACACGAGTTGTAGATCGAACTCTGTGCCGAAGTTAGGAGCGCTGGCGTCGGGGCTGCGGTGCAAAGTGCAGCAGTGCAGCGTGCGGTGCCCTCAGGCTGCGGCTTGGTGAAGGTGTCCCACGGTGTCAGTGAGACCAAGGCTGCGGTGCTCGCTGCGGTGCTATCAAGTCACGTGAAAGAAGCGTCGTTGTTGTTGCTGAAGCGCTGTCGTCGGCTGAGGAACTGGAGTTGATGGCACAAGCGTCGGTAGGCCATGGTTGCGGTGGGTGGTGGGGCGATGCGTCGTGTAACCTACGAGCGGAGCCCTCAAACCACGGTGCCAGCTGTGGCGTCGATGTCAGAGTGGAACAGCGGCATCGGGGATACCAGGGCGGCGGTGTGAATCAAGAGGGTGCAAAGTGTGGTGCCCACAGGTTACGGTGCAAGCAGCGTCGTCGTTGGGCATCGTCGTCGGTGAGACCAGGGTTGCGGTGCGAAGTGCGGCGGTGCCCTCTTCTGTGCCTTCAGGACACTAAGCCAGCAGCAGTGTTGTTGTTTAAGGACCCAGGGTTGCTTTTTCTTCTGTTGCAGCACAAAACACACAGTTCCCAGTGCTGGTAGCAGATGAACTTGAAGTCTTTGCTGTTCCTGAGACTTCTTGAACAGGGGGCACGCTCTACCTAAAGTCCTTGGAGAAGGACAAACAAAGAAGTTGCAAAAAGTTCAGTCCAATCCTTTCTCTGCCCAAGACAGAAGCCAACACAGCAAAGCACACGGCAAAGTGGTAGTTCCTCCTCACAGCTTCTCCAGCTCTTCTTCTTTGTCAGGTTCCTTGATTCAATAGAGTTCTAAAGTCCTGGGGTCAGGGCCCCAATATTTATACCACATTTAGTCTGTGTTTTCTTTGTGGCAAGGGTGTCTGAGCCCAGTCCAAACCAGTTCTGCCTTCTCTGGCCCAGCTTCACTACAGGAGGTGGAGACACTGCCTATTCAGGTGCTAGTGAAAACTCCTTCCACCACTCTAAATGCAGACCATGCCTATTCAGCCCAACTATGAGTCACCTAGGAAAGGCAGGACACACCTCAACCCCCTTCTGGCTGTCTACAGTGAACGCACAACCCCAGCCTCTGTCACTCCAAAACCAAACAGTCAATACACAAACCAACAGAGACACACAGAATGGTTAGACAAGAAAATACCCACTTTCTAAAAGTGGTATTTTTAAACACATAATATAAAAATTATCTATAATAAAAGATGTCTTTTTAAATCCTGAGTTCAGACATACTAAATTCTATTTCCCTATCTTGTCCCAATGGAATGTTAGGCTTGTAAGATGTTACATAGCAACTCCCATGTTAGCCTATGGGACAGATAGTCTGTCAATAGTGAAAACAAAATTGGCAGTATTTCATTACCAGTACATATCACACATACCAGGACATGTCTTACCTTTCACATACACTGAACCCTGCCCTTGGGGGTACCTTGGGCCTACCTGAGGTGTGCCTTACATGTAAGAAAAGGGAAAGTTAGGGCTTGTCAAGTGGGGGCACTTGCCAGGTCGACATGGCAGTAAAAGCTGCACGCAGACACTGCAGTGGCAGGTCTGACACACCTTTGAAAGGCTGCTTGTGTGGGTGGCACAATCAGTGCTGCAGCATTTGATTTACAGGCCCTGGGAACACACAGTGCACTGTACTGGGGACTTAGTAGTAAATCAAATAAGCCAAACATGGAAACACCAATCCACAAACACAATTTACAGTAGGAGCAAATGCACTTTAACACTGAACAGCACTGAGAAAGTGTGCAGAGGCACTAAACTAGCAAAATGAAGTCCAACGAACTATTAAAAACAGGAGGCCAGAAAGCAAAAAGACAGAGGAAACACGCCAAAAGATGCAAGGTCTAAGACACTGGCAATCGCTAGGACGGTATCCTAATCAATTGTTTTCTGCTCACCAAGTCACCTCAGTTTGGACCCAGCAATATACAAATCAAATTTGACCCTGTTACCCATGGGAATAGCCCAGCCCGAACTGCCAGGCCAGGTCTCCCCTGAACAGGAATACAAGCAAACCACAATCAGTTTTGCTCTTGTTATGGGCTCTTTAGCCAGCTTTGTTCCAGTTGCACAGTGAGCCTGGACCCAAGTATGTTTGTCACCACTTAAGAATGGCAGAACCGCAGTTCAAAGAGCTTTATTTTATTTTTCCATATCTTTCAAGTTCCATTCTAATTAGAGTTCAAATTAATACCCTGACATGACCCTTATCATGGCAAAGCATTTTTGAGAATTATATTAAACATATTCATACATCGGGTATGGAAGAGTATCTTCAATCCTATCGTTCGTTGATTTGTTTGTCAGACAGCTCAACATCCTTCACTAGTTTTCTTTGCAAAACATGCTCAGTAGGCTAGTGATCTTTGTTTTCAGGGGTTTTGCAGCAGTTCTCATTGCTCAAAAGTGAGGTTAAGTTATGAAACTTATTTCTTTACATGGACTTCAGTGATTGATATACTTGCGAGAAACTATCCCTGAAAGTGTCACACATTGGCCGTAAAATGTCACTTAAACCATATAAATGTCACTCATAAGCAGTGCACAATATTGGCAGCTATGATCATATCAATAAGTGGAGATAGATCGGGGAATATGTAACATCACATCAAGAAAGCATTTCTGCCAGAGCTGCTGACTTAGGAACTGGGGAACGAGGTAGCAAAAGCAACGACTGCTAATACTAAAGTAGACTCTGGGCTTTCAAAAGTAACCGAGCAACAGTTGGGTGTGTCAAAAGAGATTTATTACATTAACTGAAGTGGTCTGTAGAAAAGGCTCCATTGTTGCGAAATGTTATGGCAAGGCCCGGAGGCCAATATTATGCACATTACCTTTATTGCTCTCCAACACAGCAGCAACAAACACTAGAATCAGAACACTATAAAAAACTCTAGAACATTGAACATGTATATAATCTTAGACCCGGCAGCCATCTTCCTCTTTTGTTGCTGCTCAAGCACAGATAGGTCCATTCATATCTTACTATATAAATGTGGTATGTTTGGATTTGAGTTTTAAAATATGTATGAATATGTTGGTTAAAATTATAGGTAATCAATTACAAGGATTTAAGTAAACTGATGTTTATTTAAATCATTTTAAAAGTGGATTTCAAAAATTTGATAAGAGTAGATTAGAAAAAAGGACTGTCGGTTAATTTATGATATAGAGTGGTGTGGCTGAAATTTATTTCAGATGAGTGAAGCGGTTTATTTTTGTAGAGGATAAAAAGTTGGGTTTTGAAGGAAAAACATGTAGCAGTTTACCCTCTATATGGCGGTTTGAATTGAAGCGCTGGGGTGTGCACGAGGGTCCAAGTAAGGCGTGAGGCGGATTTGAGTTGTGCATGCGCTGGATTGAGCTTCGGAGAAAGGAAGCTGCGCTCGAGCGAATTTGAATTTCTCATCGCGCATGAGTGGTTTTGAAGTCGCGAATGAGAAATTTGGTGCATCAAGGCCGCCGTACTTACCCAACGTAAGGCGGCCATTTTGAGTGATTGGGATATCCCAAGTAAATTGAATATAAAATAAGCAGACATGTTTTGGGCATAAGAGCGGAAAGTCTGTCAGAACGCGAGTCAGTTTCTGACAGACTTTTGACAAAAGTTCACGAGAGGTCGGTTTATGGGCGCTGTGAGAATTATATTGGATTAGAAAGATTGAGAGTTGAATTATAGGTTTGAGGTTAGTACAGGTTGTATTGGAAGAGATTTATGGTAGTTTTGAGTAAGGAGAAGGGTGAATAATTTAGAAGAAGGATTAATTAGAGAGAGGTGAATTAAAGATTCTTGTGAAGAGACTTATTCAGTAAATAAGGTATTAAAATGGAGAATACTGAGACAGGTTTTGAGGAGAGGATGAAGGAGTATATGAATAAAATGTTTGGGGAGATGACTGCATCTCTTGATAAAAGAATTGAGAGTAGTGTGGAGAAGAGTTTAATGAAAAAAGACTCTAGGAAGAGGTCTGGGGAGGATGAGAATTTCTGGAAAACCGAGGAGGTGGAGGTTGTCGCAGGGGGATCAAGCCAAAGCGTTAAAAAGACGCAGAAAAGAAAACATGTGGAGAAGAAAAGGAACGATAAAGAATTTGAAAGTAAGATTCAGAAGGAATGTGCTATATAGGCAAAAGAAAGCGCTATAAAGGCGCGTAAGCACAGTGTGGTGGCTTGTGACTCGTCCTCTACTAGTGGTGATGTGGAGTTGACGTGCACAACAAGCTTTGAGGATTCTGATGTGGAGGAAGTTCCACTCAAAAAAAGGAAGGTGGATGAAAGAAAATTAAGATGGAGATTAGTGATTTTATGGATCCTCAAGGTGAGGAGATGTTCGATCCTCTCTTGATTCAGCACCCTCTGTCTCCACAGTGGACTCTGCAGGAGCATGTAGAAAAGTATGTGAGGTTTTGGATAAGAAGGGAAATTCCTAAAGACGTAAGAACTAGATTAAGATCAGAGTGTCCAAGGCCAAGTTTGGACTGTAAAGTGGCGTACACCCTGGAGATAGATCCAAAAATGCTGGCTTTCCTAAATAAATCAGGAAAAGATCCAAGAAGGGGTCTTGATAAATGGCTTAAAGTTTGCCAAGATAGGCTGCTGGATGTATTAGGTCCATTAACAAAAATATTTGATTTATGTGAAGAGGCACACTCTAGTAATACAGGAGTGGACGTAGTTGAGCTACGGCAATGAATTCAGAGGGCGATTTGCCTTCTGGGAAATTCGAATGCAGCGGTATGTGTAGAAAGGAGGAAAAGCATAGTATTCAAGATTGACCATAAACTAGCGGAGTTAGCTAGCAAAGAAATGGGAGAGCAAAGTGAGGGTTTGCTTTTTGGAGATCACTTCGTAAAAGATATGGCAAGTTATGTGGGTACCTTTAACTCACTTCAAAAGGTTCAGAAGGATATCCGTAGGGTTTTTGGAATGGCCAGGAGGATGCGGGGTCGATTGCCCGGCCGAGGACAGGGGATTACCAGAGGTTCCTTTGGTAGAGGTTATAGGCCCTATGGAGCAAGCAATGGAGAGAGCTATGGTTTCACACGGACAGAGCAAGGTAGCTTCTACCCCCAGAGACAGAGACAGAGAGCAAGGACAAGAGGCTTACGGTCAGAGAGAAGAACATGGGGTGCTTCAGGTAAGTTGTTTACTGGACCCTACTTCTATCCATGTAAAATTGGGCGGCAGACTAGCCCAGTTTGTTACGAGATGGAGAAAAATAACTTAAGATCCATGGGTCTTGGAAACAGTGACATGTTATCGAATAGATTTTATTCAAAAGCCAGTACAAGGGAGGTGTCCGAATATTTTACGGTTTTAAAAGGAAATGGCTGATCTGGTGATGAAAGAAGTAGAAGCTTTAGAAGCAAAAGGGGCAATAGTGCGAGCAAAAATGGTTCCAGGTTGTTTTGTAAGCAATTTGTTTTTAGTGGAAAATAAGGAAAAAGGAATGAGGCCAGTAATAAATCTCAGAGAGTTAAATGATTGGGTTTGCTACAACCATTTCAAAATGGAAGGAATACATATGTTGCAGGACCTAATGAGGAAAGGGGATTGGTTAACACGATTAGATCTGAAGGATGCTTATCTGACAATTCCGATGTGCGAGGAGCAGAGGGATTACCTTCAGTTCAGATGGAAAGGTGTGCGATGGTTGTTCAAAAGTCTCCTATTCGGGCTGATGTCAGCTCCATGGTGTTTTACAAAGGTAATGAGGCCAGTAGTGGCGTGGCTGAGGTCCAGAGGAATCTGTTTAATAGTTTATCTGGACGATATTTTAATAATGGCCGAGGAAAGGAGTTTGGCAATGGAGCAGACGAAGTTTGCTATGAAGGTTATAGAAGATCTGGGTTTTGTGGTGAACAGGGAGAGGTCTTGTGTGGAACCCCAGCAAATGATGCAGTTTTTAGGTTTTCAGATACAGACATTGGAATGTGTATTGAGGTTACCGATGGAGAAGGTGAAGAAAATACGGAAGGAGGTGAAAAGAGTGAAGAATGCAGAATGGATTCCTTTGCGAAAGCTGGCTCCTTTGTTGGGTCTGTTATCTGCGTCGATTCAAGCGATCTTTCCCGCTCCCCTCCATTACAGAGCGTTGCAGAGGTTGAAAGCATTTCATTTGAGGCAGGGGCAAAATATTCTCAGACAGTAAGGATGAATCCGGAAACAAGGGAAGAGTTGGATTGGTGGTTAATGAGTCTGGAAGCATGGAATGGAAGGGCAATTTTTGGAGAGCTTCCAGAGATAGAAATAGAGTCGGATGCGAGTTTACACGGTTGGGGAGCAAGGTGTGGCCCAGTGTCGACAGGAGGACAGTGGTCCAGAGAGGAGAAAACAGTTACATATAAATTGTCTGGAGCTTTTGGCAGGGTCGTTTACGAAAAAGAGTTTCATGAAGGATCAGGTGAAATGTTGTGACCTGTTGAAGATGGACAACTTGTCGGCAGAACATTACGTGAACAAGATGGGAGGCCCCGGTCAAAGGGACTAGCGGATTTAGCGAAGGAATTTTGGAAGTTTTGTTTAGAGAGGGAAATTATGGTTCAGGCACAGTATATCCTAGGGTTGAGCAACGTAGAAGCGGATTGGTATTCAAGGAATTTCAAGGATGTGAGCAACTGGAGGTTGAACAAAGGAGTTTTTCAGAGGTTGCATCAGAGATGTGGTCCAATGCAAGTGGATTTGATTGCGGACAGGCTGAATACACAGCTAATGGAATTTTACAGCTGGAGGCCAGATCCGGAGGTGAAGGGGATAGATACTTTTCTTCAGGAGTGGAGTGTGGGGAAGCAATATGCATTCCCACAGTTTTCAATGATTCAGAGAGTGTTGACGAAAGTCAGGAGGGTGAAGGCAGAGTTAGTTCTGCTAACGCCTTTTTGGCAAGCCCAGGTGTGGTTCCTGGATGTGATGAGTTTGTTGATGGAGGATCCAGTTATGTTGCCGAAATACAGGGACATAATTTTGGATGTGCAGGGGAACGCACATGAGTTGGTTGTGACAGGTCAGTTGAGGCTTGTGGCTTGGTTGATTTCAGGAGAGTATGGCAAGTGCATGGCCTATCAGAGGAGGCTGCAGACCTCATCACGAGTTCATGGTATAATGGAACTACAAGGGTCTACAAGTCAGCGTGGAGAAAGTGGTGTGATTGGTGTGTTGAAAGGGGTTTGGATCCCTTATCAGCACCTTTAGTAGAGGTTGTTAATTATATATCAGGTCTGCCATTTCAGTAGGGCATGTATTGGTGGATGGTATGCCGGTGGGACAGCATGTTTTGGTTAAAAGGTTGGTGAAGAGCGTAAGGGCTGGTTTGCCTTCTAGGGCTAAGTATGGTGTTCTTTGCGATGTTTCAGTTGTACTAAGGGAATTGGACAGTTGGGGTGCGAATTCGTGTTTGGATCTGAAGTTTTTATCTTGGAAGATGGCTATGCTTTTGTGTTTAGTATCTTTTAGAAGAGTTTCAGATATTGGAGCTTTGGAGGTGAATTCAAGATGTTATCAACCTGAAGGTGAGTGTTTTGAGTTGAGGAAGAGGACGAAGACTATGCCTAGAACTATTTTCTATCCTCTTTTGGAGAGTCATAGAAATTTGTGTGTGGTTAACTATCTTGGAGAATATGAGAGGAGCACTGTTGGTTTAAGGCAGAGTGATTGTTCACAATTGTTAATTTCATATAAGAAGCCATTTAAGGCTGTTTCAGCATCTACCTTGGTAAGGTGGGTTAAAGAGGTTATGTCTTAAGGCTGGAGTGGATGTGAGTGTTTTTGGGGCACATTGTGTACGAGGTGCTATGGCCAGTAAGGCGTTTATGAGAGGGTTTAGTTTGAGTGGTATTTTGAGGGCGGCTGATTGGTCAAATGATTCAACTTTTAAAAGATTTTATTTTAAACCTGTAGAAAATGTGTTGGATAGAGTTTTAGATGAACTTTGAACATGCATAATATTGGCCACCGGGCCTTGCCATAAAATGCAGATTTTCCACAGTTTTAATAGGTAGAAAATCATGATTTTATTAAAGGCATGGAGGCTAATATTATCCCTCCTCTGCCTGCCCGTTTTTAGGTCTCGCCTACGCAGCGCGCATGCGCTGCATAGGAGGGCCTTTAACCATCGGTCTTCACTTTTCAAGCACTGCACTCATGCTTGTGGCGGCATCCACCTTGCGGGAGCGAGCAGCGGCACGCCACAAGCACAAGTGCAGTGCTTGAAAAGTGAAGACTGCTCTTCCAAGTGCGCGCATCACTCGCGGGCTCACCTCCTGCTCCCCCCCTCTCTTCACGTGGCCACTCTCCTTTCTGTATGCGAGGCTCGCCGGGGCCGCACTTGTTTTTATTGATTTTAGCGCATTGCTTCACTGTATTCCTTACTGTTTGTAAATCGCTGAGATCGCTGTGATGCCTCGAGGCTTCTACGCGCTACATAAAACGTGCACTTCAGAAGTACAAAAAAAAAGCGAACTATATAAGCTGTCTGCCTTCCCCCATGCCCATGCGCTTTGTTCTTTATCCTTTTCTCCTGTGCCCTCTGTCCCGTGTCTGTGCTCTGAAGAAGCCCAAGGCGGACCCCAAGGACCTCAAGAACTTCCGGCCCATATCCCTGCTCCCTTTCCCGGCAAAAGTGACCGAGAAGATTGTCAACAAACAGCTGACCCGCTACCTCGAAGTTAACAACATCCTGGACCCTTCCCAATCCGGTTTTCGCAGCAATCACAGCACCGAGACCGCCCTCATCGCCGCCACTGATGACATCCGGACCCTGATGGACAAAGGAGAAACAGCCGCCCTCATCCTCCTGGACCTATCAGCAGCCTTTGACACGGTCTGCCACCGCACCCTATCAGCACGCCTCCATGACGCCGGTATCCAAGAGAAGGCCCTGGCCTGGACCACATCCTTCCTCTCCGGCAGAACCCAGAGCGTCCGCCTCCCACCCTTCCGCTCCAAAACCACCGAGATCATCTGCGGCGTCCCACAGGGATCCTCCCTCAGCCCAACGCTGTTCAATATCTACATGGCCCCCCTCGCCCACGTCGCACGACAACACAACCTCAACATCATCTCCTACGCCGACGACACCCAGCTGATCATATCCCTCACCGAAGATCCCCACACCGCCAAAGCTAACCTCCACAGAGGAATGAAGGCCGTAGCCGACTGGATGAAGGACAGCAGACTGAAGCTGAACTCAGACAAGACGGAGGTCCTCATTCTCGGACCCACCCCATCAGCCTGGGACGACTCTTGGTGGCCCACGTCACTTGGCACAGCCCCGGAACCCACGGACCACGCACGCAACCTGGGGGTCATCCTCGACTCCACTCTCTCCATCACCAGGCAAGTCAACGCCGTCTCCGCGTCCTGTTTCAACACCCTCCGTATGCTCCGCAGGATATTCAAATGGATCCCCCTCGACACGAGAAAAACCATTACCCAGGCCCTCATCATCCAACAGACTCAACTACGGGAACGCCCTCTACTCAGGAACTACAAACAAGCTCCTGATACGACTCCAACGCATCCAGAACGCCTTGGCCCGACTCCTCCTCGACGTCCCCCGCCGCAGCCACATCACACTCCACCTGAGAGGCCTGCACTGGCTCCCCGTCAACAAAAGGATCACCTTCAAGCTCCTGATCCACGCACACAAAGCACTGCACAACACCGGACCCACCTACCTCAACAACCGACTCAGTTTCCACACCCCCACCCGAAGCCTCCGCTCAGCCAACCTCGCCCTCGCCACAGTCCCCCGCATCCGAAAAACCACCGGCGGCAGCAGATCCTTCTCCTACCTCGCCGCCAAGACCTGGAACACTCTCCCCACCATCCTACGACAGACCCAGGACCTGCTGGCCTTCAGAAGACTCCTCAAGACCTGGCTCTTCGACCAGTAGCACCCCCCCCCCCCCTCCCCAGCGCCTTGAGACCCTCTCGGGTATGTAGCGCGCTTTACAAATGCAGTGATTGATTGATTGATTGCACTGATGTCTGTTTTTGACCCTCTGTCTCTGCCGTCTTTGCCCGCCTCCTTTTCCCGAAGGCTGCCGTGGTGCAGCAGCCTGGCTGAGCCCCCCTGAGCATGTTATGGGGCATTCATGGACCCCGAGGTACCAGCCCTCCCTGCTCGTGCCACCCGGCTGGCAGCTATTTAATATTCACAGCCATGGCGGGCGCAGCTGGCTGGTTTTTCAAGTCTCTTCCTATGAGACCTGTCAGCTCAAAGCCCAGCACATATGTGCCATGTGTGTGCATCAGTGCGTTCGCCATGTTTTGGCATCAGGGCCTGCACCATGTATATGCAATACAGGGCCTGCGCATATGCCCAATTAGGGCAGGAGGTCATGCATATGCAGGACAGGATATGGGCGAGTACCATGTTTATGCAGCACCTGCAGCGGCATGTGCCATCTGTATAGAATATGTCTTGTCTCCTGTGTATGCCACATGTGCCCGGTGCAGGTGATGGGCGTGTGTCAAATGTGTATAAAAGGCAGGCGTATGGAGGAACGTGGCACGCACGTTTTGCTGGCAGTAAAGGTGCAGGGCACATACTATGCAGCACAGGGGCCAGGCGTGTGCCATCTGTGTGCAATATATCTTGTCTCTTGTGTGCAGCAGAGCTTATTCTAAGCGTGCCCGGTGCAGTGGCTCAACATATGCAACTGTGTATGTAAGAACGTGGCACATTCTTCACGGATAGGGCCTGTCACTTGTGCTCATTACAGGTGCGAGGCCCGTGCCCTCTGTGCACAATACATGGGCATGGCATGTGCCGCGTAGGTACAGTACAGGTGTAGTGTTAGTGTCCTCTGTGCGTACTACCAGACGCACATCGTGAGTGTGAAATCCCAATACTGAGCAAGTGCCATAGGTGTAATCGGTGCAGGAGCACGGTGTCTGCCGTACATGTACAAGGCGTTGACTGTGCGAATACAAGACAGGAGCTGGACACTCACGTGTGTACAGGACATGTACCGCGTGTGCGGAGGCCAGTGGCAGGACGTATGCCATGTGTATGGCGTACAGCACAGGACATTTGCCATGTATGAAAGCCAGGGGCAGGAGATGTGCCACGTGTATGCTGTAGACGAGCTGGCCATGTGCCATGTATTTGCAGGTCAGGGGCAGGTCATTTGCCTTGTGTATACAGACATTACATGTGACACGTATGTACAGAATCAGGGCCTGTGTCACGGGTGTCCAGCTCAGATGCATCGCGTGCGCCGTGTATAAAGGCCAGGGGCCTGAGATGTACCACGTATGTGCAGTACAGAAGCAGAATGTGTCACGTGTGTGCAGTAGATGAGCCAGGTATGTACAGGACAGAAGATGTACAGGTGTCGTGTGTACAGGACTGCGACACCCGCATGGATGTCTTGAACAAACCAGAGTTTGAGAAAGAACGATGAGTTGCTGTTTACATCTCGGTTTTATGACACAGTCCGTGAGTTTATGGGGCGGAATGTTAGAAAAAACGCAAGTCTTACAAAACAGTAATGATAATAATTATATAAAATGTGTGTGTGTTTATATATGTGTGTGTGTATATATATATTATATATATATATATATGCCAGATTAGCCTGGCAGAGGGACCTTGAAACTGCAATAGACGACGCCATGTGGGCGTACTGCTGTTCGGGGATTCGTCGCATATCTTTGCATGGTAGGCACCGGTTGATTCATTTCAAGTTCATAAATAGAGTCTATTATACACCGGAGAGACTGCATCGGTATGGCCTCCGGGAGGGGTCCACATGTGAGAGATGCAACCACCCTGTGGCGGACTTTCTTCATTTAGCGTGGTATTGCCCTGGTATACCCAACTTTTGGGAAGCAATCTATAAGCAGATAGCGGGAGTGGCAGAATTAGATCTAACACCAGATCCTGCGGTGGCCCTGCTGGGACACTCTAGAGTGCTACCCAAGGCGGCGTGACGGCTGGTTGATATGGGTATGCTCATAGCAAAGCGTAGAGTAGCGCTCTGCTGGATGCGGGGCCCCTTACCCACGGTAGCGCAGTGGTCGCGAGATGTGCTTTACTGCTGCACACAGACGGAGAGGTTCAGTGAGCTTCTCACACCACGCAGCAGACCAAAAATATTTGGGGGCTATATGTCGATTTCCTCGGGAGGAGTGGTGGAGCTGCGGAGACGGCAGTAGGGGCGGATGGCATGGAGGCCCCGGGGCGCAGTGCTGCTTGAGTGATCAGAGTGGAGCCCTCCAGGAGCTTGCGGTGCCCTATTTGGGCGCTGGGTGTGGGGGGGGGCCCTGTTCTGGCGAGGGACTGATGCTGGCAGGGAGGACACACAAATCACTCACTGACACGCTCTGGTCTGAGCCGAATGATAGGCATCAGCGACATTTCATGGCTGTGTGGTGCGGACTGGCGCTGAATGCAACAATAATCTCTAGGTGGGTAGCTGACAGGACACCTCAAGGGTTGGGAGTAGGGGGGGCGGGGTGGGATGGGGGTAAAAGTTCTATTTGGGTGTTGTGTTTTTTGTGGTAGAAAAACTGTGCTCCCGCATGGGGGAAAGTCTAAATGAAATGGCATTCAGGACTGCAAACCTTGAAGTTATATCATGCCGCGACGTCTGAACACAGTGATGCCCAGCCTCCGGGATGTGGGATGAACTGAGATGTTGTGTTAATGTTTGTAACATGGCAGCCGGCCTCAGGGTTGTAGGCGCACAGCTATGTATGTCATCATGCGTTGTCAGTTCAAAACAAACAAATAAAAAAAATAAAAAATATATATATATATATATATATATATATATATATATATATGTATATATATATTCACTGAAAAAACCATAGGTTTCACACACGTTATAGTTAGCTGGACATTTCTCTCGTAAAAAACCATTGAAATTCCCCCGTTATAGTTAGTTCAGCTAACTATAACTCGTGCACCCGCAATCCACTGCTCATGACATCACATATTACATCACTCATGACATGGTCAGTGACATCACTCATGACATCACTGATGACATCTCAAATGACATCACTGATGACATCACTCACGACGTCATCAATGTGATAAATTACTACATCTTCTCACAGCCTTATAAAACCTTTGATATACCAACTCAAAATTACAGATTTCCATAAATGAGAAAAGCAGAGAGAGGAGAACACAGCAGATTATCAGAGTCAGAATCTCAGAGCTGTACACCTCTCTCCTCTCACCAGAACCAGTAAATGGCAATGTTTCCCTCTCTTTTTTCACACATATACATGTTAATTACAAATCTCAGGGCTTCCCACATTTTTTCAAATGAAATCACACATTTCTATTGGTTGAAAACTTCAACCCTTTTCCAAATGAACCCTTCCCCCAACTTGACTTCTGCCTGCTACCATAGCAACAGCTCATGGAACACTGGTGTGAGCAGAGAGGTCAGAAGTTCAGCACACAATGTTTCTATTCCAAAGAGCAAGAGTGCTTCACCTGTCAAACCTAACAGCAAATCCAAATTAATCTTCTGTGGGAACACAATTTTCTGAACCAATACAAAACATGCTTCTAAAAATGTACACATACAGCCTAGTTTTAACTGTAAAATGGTTTGAATCAGCCTATGAGTTCTTTTTATTAAAAAAAAATATGTATGCCTCCATTTTACAACTGTCTTTCATTTCATATTGCCATTCTACTGAAAGACACCTCCTGAGTGCATCCAGATCTCCTTGAAAGATGTTCACAGTGTGGATTGTAGGTCACAGCTATGTCTTCTGGAGTGAAAAGTATGCAGAAAAAAGAGGTATGGTGAGAGACCTTGCTTTGCCAAATGTAGACATTAAATGGATTGGTCAGAGAGGGTTAAAGTGGCACCAATTAATGCCTTTGGTGAAATCTTTTCTACACCTCCAACAGCCTAACCTTATTATTGTGCACTGTGGTGGAAATGACCTAGGCACTTTAACTGGGGTAGGTCTGGAAATGCTTGTTAAGGACACCTTTGTGCAATTAATGTCGCTTTTTCCTCAATCTGCCTTTGTATATTCTAATATATGCCAAAGGCAAAAGTGGAACTGGTCCAACCAATTTTGTCCACAGATTGACAAAGCAAGAAAGCACGTCAACAAATCTATTTCTGCTTTCCTCAGAGACTATGGTATGGGTTCTATATACCACAACAACTTGCGTTACAACATGCAAGGCATTTATAGAGGAGACGGTGTACATTTCATTGATGAAGGCAACAGAGTCTTCCTCTTGAACTTTAGATTCTGCATCGGTACTTACTTGTAGGTACCACAAAAAAAAAACACTTCATAAACACAACGGCTCTTTTTAGAGCCCCCTAATATCTAAACACTTAAATTTGATTTTTACTTCTATTTTTATTTTATTTTTTTTTCTGCCGTGCGCGTACGGTAAGCTTACCGTACGCGCACCCCGCGATTTTTTTAAAAAAAATTAAAATGTATTTTTCATACTTTTGGGACCTTCTTGGACCCCCTGACAAACGCTAGGGGGTCTGCAACTCTCTTCGTTGCCCCCTTTTCACGTTCTCCACCTTTGTTTATCAGTGTAAGACACACAAAATGGCGGCCGACACTTCCTGATTTCGACCGATTCGAATGTTTACAGTCATGTAACCACCATTCAGAATGAAGCTCTTGCACGGCAGCGTGCGCGTACGGTAAGCTTACCGTACGCGCTCGGAGCGCGCTTATAGATATATATATTGATTTAAATGCTATTTTATCAGGAAATACTGAACAGATTTACACCAGACCTGCAAAAGGCACATCCCTGACCTGAGGACTACCTCTCTGCCAAATTTCAAGCAATTCTGTTCAGCCGTTCGGGCTGTAGCTTGGACTAAAGGTCCTATGGAAAAATGCATGGGGAAAACGCGTTTTGGGACCCCCCTTTTTCTCAGCCCCTGCTTGACGAATCCCCCCGAGACTTTCAGGGTAGGAGCTGAGCGGAGCGCCCCAACTATTTTGAAAATTTCGCGAGGATTCGTCAATCGGCACCAAAGTTATTCAAAATAGAATGTTGCGGATTTCCTATGGAAACACGGTCCTAACTATAACTATCTACTGGCGACCGCCAGTAGATAATATATTCACTGAAAAAACCATAAGTTTCAGGGGTGTTATAGTTAGCTGGGCATTTCCCTCGTACAAAACCCTAGAAATTCCCCCGTTATAGTTAGTTCAACTAACTATAACTCGCACGGCCCCGCAATGCACTGCTGATGATGTCACATATTACATCACTCATGACATGGTCAGTGACATCACTGATGACATCACTGATGACATCTCAAATGACATCACTGATGACATCATCCAGTGAGTCTGTGTTTCTGTAGAGTTTTAATATGTTTAATATATATAGGGAAAGACCTATGGAAGAATGAATGGGTGTATAAGTGTGTGAATTGATGATTTTCTAGGTGTGTGACTGACTATATAAGTGAGTCATTAAACGTATCTTACTGCAGACTAGTGACTAAACTGTGTGAATGTCTGTATCTGTCTGTTTTTTGGTGTATAAGTGCCTGCATGGTTTTGTGAATAGCTATATGAGTGTCTATATGAGTTATTGATTGGTTGTCTGAGTATCTGTATGGGTGCATGAGTGTTTGTGTGGGTAGGGTCTGTGTGACTCTGTGCATAGATGTGTGAGTGGGTGATTCTATGGGTGCATGGTTTTAAGAGTGCATCTGTGATGGATTGTATGGTTGGGTGAGTGTATGTATCAGTGTGTTAGTGATTGAATGTATATCTCAGTGGTACATGTGTGAGTAACTACATATGTGAAAGGCGGGGTATATGTGTGTAAGAGTATATAACTGGGTATATGTGAGAGTGTGTGATTGTGAGAGTGGCTGTATGGATGAGTGTGTGCTTGTATCAGTAATTGTATAAGAGCGTAAGAATGTGGTGGTATTTTATGAGTAATGAACTTGTGTGTGTATAACTGTATAGGTGAGTAAATGGGAGTGTGCTTAATTATTTGCATGATTGACTAGGTGTGTGAGTATGTCTATGGATGATTGGCGGTGTCTGAGTGTCTATATAGGTGTATAAATGCATATGATAGTCCTTTACTGAGTGACTGTAAGTATGAGTGACTCTACAGATGAGTGAGTGGAGGTGTGTGTAGACCTAAGAGTCAATGAGTGGGTATGTAGTTATTGGTATTGTAGTATCTATGGTTTTGAGAATGGCCGTCTGAAATTTTGAGTCGGTGTATCAAAGATTATATTAGGGTGTGAGAAGATGCACTAATTTATTACATGGATGACGTCATCAGTGATGTCATCAGTGATGTCATTTGAGATGTCATCAGTGATGTCATGAGTGATGTCACTGACCATGTCATGAGTGATGTAATATGTGACGTCATCAGCAGTGCATTGCGGGGGCGCGCGAGTTATAGTTAGCTGAACTAACTATAACGGGGGAATTTCTAGGGTTTTGTACGAGGGAAATGTCCAGCTAACTATAACACCCCTGAAACGTATGTTTTTTTCAGTGAATTTCTAAGGTTTTTTAAATGCCAATTCCTAACTATAACGTGCATGAAAGCTATGGTTTTTTCAGTGAATTTCAAAGGTTTTTTAAATGCTAATTCCTATCTATAATTTATCTCTAAAGCTATGATGTTTAATGATTTTCATTGAATTTCTAAATTTTTCAATTTCAGTGTGTCAATTCTTTTAATTATGTTTTTTTAAATACTTTATCACCTTTTTTTAACTTATTTTTTCAATTAATTATTTTAAAAATTAAAAAATATTTTTTGTTTTTATATGTTTTTTAAAAAAAAAATTGTTAATGTTTTAAAATATATTTTTATATTTTTTAAAATAATTTTTAAACTATATTTTCAAAACGTTCTTTTTTATTTATTTTTTCTATTTTTTGGGGATCCGCGCACCCAACGAGTTAGGAACCGCGCACCGTGCGCGCATTTCGCCGTTTAAAAAAAAAAAGGGGGGGCCCCAGGGGGTCCTTCTGGGACCCCCTAAGCAACACTAGAGGGTCAGAGTATTTCTACCCTCCCCCTTTACATCTTTCACACACTTATTTCCCTTACTTAATCAGCCTTGCTTCTACCGATGCACAAAATGGCTTTTTTTTTTTTAAATTGTTAATGTTTTAAAATATATTTTTATATTTTTTTAAATAATTTTGAAACTATATTTTCAAAACTTTATTTTTTTTTTCCATTTTTTTGGCATCCGCGCACCCAACGCGTTAGGAAGTGCGCGCATTTCGCCGTTTAAAAGAAAAAAAAAAGGGGGCCCCAGGGGGTCCTTCTGGGACCCACTAAGCAACACTAGAGGGTCAGAGTATTTCTACCCTGCCCCCTTTACATCTTTCACACACTTATTTCCCTTACTTAATCAGCCTCGCTTCTACCGAGGCACAAAATGGCTGCCTTAATGTTTTAAAATATATATTTATATTTTTTTAAATAATTTGTAAACTATATTTCCAAAACTTTATTATTATTTTTTTCCCCATTTTTTTGTGAGCCGCGTACCCAACACGTTAGGAACCGCGCACCATGCGCGCATTTTGCCGTTTTTCTTTTTTTTAAAAGGGGGCCCCAGGGGGTCCTTCTGGGATCCCCTAAGCAACACTAGAGGGTCAGAGTATTTCTATCCTGCCCCCTTTACATCTTTCACACACTTATTTCCCTTACTTAATCAGCCTTGCTTCTACCGAGGCACAAAATGGCTGCCAACAGTTCCTGGTTTCGAATGTAGACAGACACTTGACAGCCAATTAGCATTCAGCGCGTCATCGGGAGGGTGCGCGCTTGGTTCGGGGAGGGTGTGCTTAGGGTGCGCTTAGGGTGCGCGGATCCTCCGAGGCCAAAGATATCTATCTTTTTTAGTCTAATTTTCTCAGGAACTACTGAACAGATTTACACCATTTATGCAAAAGGCACGAGTCTGAACTGAGGACTACCTCTTTGCCAAATTTGGTGTAATTCCGTTCAGCAGTTCGGGCTGTAGCTGCGTCAACAGGTCCTATGGGAAATTGCATAGGGAAAACGTGTTTTGGGGCCCCCCTTTTTTCTCGGCCCCCGCTTGAAGAAACACCACGAAACTTGTAGGATAGGAGTGGACCGGAGCTGGCCAAAAGTTTGGAAAATTTCGCGAAGATTCGTCAACCGGCGCCAGACTTATTGGGAATAGAATGTTGCGGATTTCCTATGGAAAATAGGTCCTAACTATAACTACCTACTGGCGACCGCCAGTAGGTAATATATATGTACATATATATTAAATTATACCACCACATCCACCACCACCACGTCCACCACCACCACCATCACGTCCACCATCACCACGTCCACTACCATGTCCACCACCACCACGGCCACCACCATGTTCACCACAACCACGTCCACCACGTCCACCACCACGTCCACCACCACCACGTCCTCCACCACCATGTCCACCACCACCACGTCCGCCACCACCACGTCCACCACCATGTCCACCACACCACGTCCACCACCACCACCACGTCCACCATCACTACGTCCACCACCACCACCACGTCCACCACCACCACGTCCACCACCAACAAGTCCACACCACGTCCACCACCACCACATCCACCACCACCATGTCCACCACCACCACGTCCACCACCACCACCACATCCACCACCACGTCCACCACCACCACCATGTCCACCACCACGTCCACCACCTGTGACAGGTAAAGTGTCAATGGAGGGCAGGGGTAATAGGAGTGTCAACCCTGGCTGTACATGGGACATTTAAGGATGCATTGGGTGCGAGAAGATGGGAATAGGGGCTAGAAGTATTACACCAGACCCAAGATACATTTTGATGAGGCACAATGTCACAGGGACTCCTGTATAAGCACTTGCAGCATCTCTACCTCTCAGTGACATACCTGCACGAGCCACTCACTCAAAACAAGCATTGACATAGCCAATAGGTCTCGCCTTTGGGACCTTATAAGTGTTTAGCCATGCATCACTTGATGTTGTTGCACCAAGGATGTTGTGCTGGATAACTAAACACTTATAAGGTCCCAAAGGTGAGACCTATTGGCTATGCCAATGCTTGTTAAATGTTTGTTTGTATAGTTTTTTTCTTAGGATAAACAAGAAGAAGTCTTGGTTTTCGGGTCAAGTTCGTAAGAGAGAAACAGTTTGGACAATCTGGATCGACTGATGAATCTTGTTTATTTAATGGACTTTGTTTATTTTGAAGCAGTTAAAAGAGGAAGATGGCTGCCGGTTCTAAGATCATATACATGTTCAATGTTCTAGAGCAGGGGTACTCATAGTACGGCCCGCGGGCCGCCAGCGGCCCGGCAAGCCTTCCCTGGCGGCCCGCGGACCTTGCAGACATCGTACCTGTGCAAGCACCGCCGGTTGCAGCAGCACTGAGCTATGGGGGCCGGTCGATTCTTTTAAAAGCCAAGTCACATGTTAATGAGGCTTTGTTGTATTTCACCTCTTCTTAGCGCCCCTGCATCTTCCCTCTGAATGAGTGGAGATGCAGGGGCGCTAAGAAGAGATGAAATACAACAAAGCCTCATTAACAAGTGACTTGGCCTTTAAAAGACCTGTGAAGTACTTGGGTGCCGCGGCTGTTTGTGTTCCAGGGAAGCTGACTCAGCGCCGGGTGAGGTGACGGACGGGGGGGAGGCGGGCAGCAGCTAGTGAGAGCAGCAGGTGAGTTTAAAGCGGGAGGAAGACAGAGTGCGACAGAGGGAGGGAGGGAGGGAGAGGGGGAAGACAGAGCAGAAGACAGGGAGGGAGAGACAGCGAGAGAGAGACAGACAAGTTGGGAGAGGGAGGGAGACAGAGGGAGGGAGGGGGACAGAGGGAGAACAGATGGAGAGGGAGGGAGACAGAGAGGGGCGGAGACAGAGAGAAAGGGAGACAAACTGATTGAGATAGAGGGAGAGAGATAGAGAGAGGGAGAGAGAGAGGGAAGGAGAGAGAGGGAGGGAGGGAGACAGAGAGGGAGGGAGAGAGAGGGAAGGAGGGAGACGGGGAGGGAGGGAGACAAAGGGAGGGAGGGAGACAAACACAGTGAGTGAGGCAGAGGGAGAGAGAGAGAGAGAGATAGAGGAAGAGAGAGAGGGAGAGGGAGGGAGACAGAGAGAGGGAGGGAGACAGAGGGAGGGAGACAGAGAGAGAGGGAGACAAACAAAGTGAGTGAGACAGGGAGGGAGGGAGACAGAGAGAGGGAGGGAGACAGAGAGAGGGAGGCAGACAGAGAGAGGGAGGGAGAGAGAGAGGGGGACAGAGAGAGGAAGGGAGACAGAGAGAGGGAGGGAGACAGAGAGAGGGAGGGAGACAGAGAGGGAGGGAGACAGAGAGAGGGAGGGAGGGAGAGAGAGGGAGGGAGGGAGACAGAGGGAGGGAGGGAGACAGAGGGAGGGAGACACAGAGGGAGGGAGATAGAGGGAGGGTGTAGGAGAGTAGGGTCTGCTATCCTATGGTCACCCCAAATTTTTGCTTTTTGCTTCACTGGTTTTTGACATATTGAGGCTGTGGGCCTGCCAATCAGACCCCCAGCCTGCTGTTCTCTCTACTAAATTAAAACTATGCACCCTAGGTGCATAACCAATTGGAAGTGGATCACCCTGTCAGCCCCTGTACCAGTGTACACTAGGTACCCAGGGCATTGGTGTACCCAAGGCCTGCCAAGGGCTGCAGCATGTATTATGCCACCCCAGGCTTGGCCTAACGATTTGACACAACTGGCTGATCACTCAGCTGGGGTAAGCTGGTGTAATCACCTCTTACTTAGGTGTAGTATACCTATACCTAACCTTAAATGGGACACCTGGTAACCTATAAGTCACTCCTATAGCAGGCCTTAACAATCCTGAAGGCAGAGTGCTTGGTTCCATGTGAGATGGTGCTCTGGCATGAGCTGAGCCTGTCTGCAGTGGTCGGAACAACTTCCTTCTACTGTTTCCAGATATCGTCATACCATATACTCTTAAGTGCATTATGAACCTCGCGGTTAAATGCTATCTTTGGTTTGGCTTTATCAAAACATGTCGAGTAAGGTGTCATACGAATTGGAATACTAACCCCTCGCCAATTCTGGCGACGGGGTTAGCATTCCACCCTTCTAGAGGGACACGACATGTACAGTGCCTGAAACCCGGGTAAAATCAGACATAGCCTCAGCTCCACAAAATGGATGCTGCCACCACAGACACAAGTCTGCCCTCCTGCTGCTGGGAGTCCTTCCAGCTTGGGAGGTGTGGACAAAGGGTTTCCTGCCAGGGGAGGTGCGTGCACCACCCCAGACAGGATTTTGTGTATTGGTCAGGTAGGGCTTGAAAGAAACCAGACATGCCTGTGGCTCACAAGGAGCCTCGGGGCATATGCCAGTTCAAACCGGTCCTGGGGCACACCAGTCCCGGGCCTGGGGCGAGCTGGACAAAGGATTGGGGGTGTAACCACCCCCCTTCCTGGTCCCACCCATAGGGAGGGACCTAGCAGGTAGTCCGGCCCCTAGAATCCGAATAAAGGTAGGAGCTGTGTCCTAAGACTTCAGACATCCTGGAATCAACTTGAAACTAAGAAGAAGACGGGAACTTCGACGCTCTGCCGCACAGAGGACTGAAGCCAATCTCCCCTGTGGTCAGGGAGTGACCACCTTGCTAACGCAAGCACCATCCAGCGAATCAACGTCTGCTTTGCCGCCGCCTCCCGCCGGAGCCCGAGCCCAGAGACTG
The DNA here is from genome assembly GCF_964204655.1 of Triturus cristatus. Classification (NCBI taxonomy): domain Eukaryota; kingdom Metazoa; phylum Chordata; class Amphibia; order Caudata; family Salamandridae; genus Triturus; species Triturus cristatus. The sequence goes on from NC_140579.1 coordinate 157,292,082, forward strand.
ACAAAACCTGGACCTCCAGACCTCTCACCGCCCGATCCACAGTCCCTGAAAAGAGGAGACCCGTGGAGGCACCGAGACACGTGGAGCCAGCCATCTTGGAACGACTACGACAAGCTGACCAGTGCAACAACCGAGGCTCCCTCCAAGTTGTGCTTTGGGTCCTGAGAAGCCCAACCCTCGAGCAGCATCTGCACCAAAGGTGAGCCCTCCAGCATCTCCACGATCTGCGTGGGGCCCTTCTGCATTTTGCCACTCGACGCGCCTAACCGGTTGCTGGCCCGCTGGCTAGTGGCCATCTTGGCGACGAAATCTACGACAAACACCGCTGGTCTGGTTGCTCCAGACTGGCCCTTGCTCCCCTCCAAAGGAGCAATCCCTCTGACCTTGCTGGTCAGACCCAACAGCTGATTTCCGAATCCTCCTGCAATTGCTTTTGCCAAGGCTTGTTTGCTTCGATCAAGTCGCCGACACCGCCGACAGCGAGAGCCTGCGTGGGACAGCTCGTGAGCCGACTCCTGGACGTCGTCGACCTTCAGGGACCACGTGGCTGCGGAGACAAGCTACCCCTCATCACCTGTTTGCACCCGACATCGCCTGGTACCCACCTGGTGCCACGCTGGTCACTGGCTAGTGACTGTGAACACTGTCCCCTCTGCTTACAGGTCTTCAACATCTCCGATCCACTCTTGGATCCACTGCATCTCTCCCGGACCGACCGCCTGCAGCATCTTTGTCTTCAAGCTCCACGGAACAGATAGAAGCAACCCGACGCACTTCGAGGCCTATGCACCCGCTTCCTGTGGGTGAGGTAAAGCTGGCACACCTGTGCCCAAGTGTAGTATTACATCTCTAGTGCCTGTGTTCCAAATCTTGAGTTCCTAGTCCATCCGGAAGATTCCTTTTGCAGTAACTTTGTACTTTTTACGCACCCATTGAAACCTATGGGAGCACGCGTGTGACTATTTGCTCTGCACACGCCACCCGTGGACCTCCTGGTCACTAACTGACGTTAGCTCCTGGTAGGCCCAGCGATTCTAGAGGCCCTAGGCCTTTTCCCTTTCCTGTTCGTGGTACTTATACCACTATTTTAGTATATGGTTCGAGTGGCCACCAGGGCCTATCCATATAAAGTGCAACTTCTGTGTATTCTGTGATAATCTTGTTTGACGATTTGTGCTCCTGTGCTCATAAAGAGACTAGGGGTTACTTTGAGAAATAAATACATATATATTTTGAATATATATCTGTGTGGTGTCCTTTCATTGGTATAAAAGGGGGTTGCATTTGGTAAAACAGCTGGCTTAACACGCATCACGAGTTTAGCCTCAAAGACTGCTTAGCCTACGCTACCACTAGGGCAGCTAGTCCGAAAAGGTTGACTTACAACCACACCATAAGGGTTGCTTGGCATGGTACAAGGTGATCACTTTAACTAGTGAGCATCATATACCAGGCCAACTTCTCACATTGGTGAGCAGCGGTTGGATTTGAGCTTGCTGTGTTTTACCATTGTAATCTCTTGGTTACCAATTGAAAGATCACATAGGTACCTGTAGGTACATATAAAACAAGATTAGATATACTTAAGTTCTACTGAACTTAGTTGTTGTAGAGCAAAGGGAGTAGCACACCCTGACTACAACTACTAGATAGGTTTAGTAGGTAAACCCAAGTGTAGGTAGATTGCAACACATCCACCCACACTTAAGAGCAATGGCCGGGGCAGAGGGGTCCACTGTACCCATCTCTGTTGAGAGTGACCCCCAGAGGGCACCATCCAGCTTTGCTACCCTTAATCAGAATGAGCTCAGGCATTTGGCAACTCTTAGAGGCCTTAAACAGCCCAAGAACCCAAACTCTGCTGAGCTCAGAGAGCTCTTACAGAATGATGAGAATCAGAGAGCACTCAAGAAAGCTTCCCAGTTAGCCCCCTTAGGGACAGGAACAGGAGGCCCCCCTTCTGAAGATGCCACTGAAGTACCCCTTCCCAATAGTCACCCCTTAGATGGGATGCCTACCACAGAGGATGAGAGTGAAAAGGATACTGACAGTAGTGAGGATGAAGGGAGAACTAGCCCAGTGCCAAGTGTTAAACTTGGCCCAGCTAAACCAAGGCTATTGGGGACTGACAGTGGGTTCAACCCACTGGATCTCCCCAGTGGACTTAACACAGGGCTGGGAAGGCAAAGGAATCGCTCAGGTGACTCCAATGCTTCCCATGGCTCTAGAGGCTCTCAAGGTCACTCCAGGAGAAGGATGACCACCCCTCAGAGGAGGGAACATGAGGCCAAGATGCAAGAGGCTCAGCTGAGGATCAGGAAGCAGGAGCTAGAAGTAGCCCTGATGGAAGAGAAACTTAGCAAGGCTAGACAGCATAAAGAGAGTGGGTCTATACCCACTGGTGGCAGCATTGTCCCTAAGGACAAAGATAGGGTTTTCGACAATAGAAACCTGTCTAAGGTTGTGCCCCCCTACAAAAGTGGGGATGACATCCACAAGTGGATAACTGCTCTTGAGAGAGCCTGCAAAGTACAGCAGGTTCCTGAAGATCAGTGGGCAGCAATCCTCTGGCTCTCCTTTGAGGGAAGAGGCAGAGACAGACTCCTCACTGTTAGAGAAGAGGATGTCAGAAACTACAGAGTCCTGAAGAGTGTTCTAGTTGATGGGTTAGGCTTAACCACTGAGCAGTACAGGTTAATGTTCAGAGACACCCAAAAGACACAGACTCAGGACTGGTCTGAATACATTGAATGTGCCACTAAGGCTTTGGAGGGTTGGTTGCTGGGAAGTAAGGTATCTGATTTTACAGGATTGTATAATTTGATGATGAGAGAACAGATTTTAAATAACTGTCAAAACCAGCAACTGCATCAACACTTGGTTGACTCTGATCTGACCTCTCCCCAAGAATTGGGAAAGAAGGCAGACAAATGGGTCAGAACCAGGGTTAAGCAAAAGAACCAGAACCAGGGCCAAGGGGGTGATCAGAAGAAAACAGACCAAAAGGGTGGAGATCAGAAATCTAAAGACCAGAAGTCTTCAACAGGGCCCCAAACTACTGCTAAGGAGGGTGGGTCCCAACAACAGTCCAAAAAGAAGAAAGAAGGTCAAAAGAAACCCTGGTGCAATCATTGTAAAAATACAACTCACTGGACTAGTGATTGCAAAAAGGGTGGAGCCCCCAACACTGTTGCCCCTAAGGCACCTGCTCCCAGTACTACTGTTAGCAGTGTTGGTCCCCAGACAAAGGGTGTAGTGGGAATCACTATGGGAACTGAAGGAGATTCTGACTTAGACAGAACCCTTACACAGGCAGTCTTGATCTGTGATGGGGACATTGATTTGTCCCTGACTGTGAGCCCCAGTAACCTGGGCAAGTACAGACAGACTCCTTTAATAAATGAAAAAGTGGCTCAAGCTTACAGGGACACATGTGCCAGTGTCACTATGGTGACACCAGGCTTTGTGGACCCTGGACAGTACATACCAGGTGAGAACTACCTGGTGACCAATGCCAGCAATGCCACTACTTCACATAGTGTGGCAGTTGTTAACTTCTCATGGGGAGGGGTAACTGGCCTCAAAAGGGTTGTGGTTAGTGCAGACCTCCCAGTAGAATGTTTGTTGGGCAATGACCTAGAGAGTTCTCTATGGTCAGAAGTGGAGTACAGGACTCATGCAGAGATGTTAGGTATATCATCACATGTCCTTGCTGTGACCAGGTCACAGGCCAAAAAGTGCCTCACTGAACCACAGGTCTTGGATCCTGGAACAATGGACCAAGCACCTACCAAGAAGAAGAACAGGAGGGTCAAGGCTGTGCCTTCCCCCCTGCCTCAGAGTGATGATCAGCCTTCCCAGGAAGCTGATCTAGAGGACCCTGAAGGAACTGTCCCTGAAGAGCTTGAACCTGATCAGGTTGAGTTTCTGGGGACAGGGGGACCTTCAAGGGCTGACTTGAGGCAGGCTCAGTTATCCTGTCCCTCTCTTGAACCCCTCAGACAGCTGGCTGCTGCTGAGGCTGCTGGGAATGCTCAAGGTACCCATAAAGTGTATTGGGATGAAGGGCTCCTTTATTCAGAGGCTAGAGACCCCAAGCCTGGTGCAACCAGGAGGTTGGTCATACCTCTGCAATTTAGGGGCTTCCTTCTTACCTTGGCCCATGACATTCCTTTAGCAGGACACTTAGGCCAGAACAAGACTTGGGACAGGCTTGTCCCTCACTTTCACTGGCCTCATATGAATGAAGATACAAAGGAGTTTTGTCGCTCCTGTGTTACCTGCCAAGCCAGTGGCAAATCAGGTGGCACAACAAAGGCCCCCCTTATACCACTACCTGTGGTGGGGGTCCCCTTTGAAAGAGTGGGAATAGACATAGTGGGTCCCATGGATCCTCCCACTGCATCTGGGCACAGATTTATACTGGTGGTAGTGGATCATGCCACCAGGTATCCAGAGGCAATTCCCCTTAGGACCACTACAGCTCCTGTTGTGGCCAGGGCCCTGCTGGGAGTATTCTCCAGAGTGGGGTTTCCTAAGGAGGTAGTATCTGACAGAGGTACCAACTTTATGTCAGGATACTTGACAGCTATGTGGAAGGAATGTGGTGTCAACTACAAGTTCACCACCCCTTATCACCCACAATGCAATGGGCTTGTTGAGAGATTCAACAAGACCCTAAAGGGTATGATCAAAGGATTACCTGAAAAGCTCAGGCGAAGATGGGATATCCTTCTACCCTGCCTTCTGTTTGCTTACAGAGAGGTCCCACAAAAAGGAGTTGGCTACAGCCCCTTTGAATTGTTGTTTGGGCACCCTGTGAGAGGCCCACTGTGTTTGGTGAAGGAAGGATGGGAGTTACCTCTCAAAAAGCCTAAGCTAGACATAGTGGACTATGTACTTGGTCTCCGCTCCAGGATGGCTGAGTATATGGAGAAGGCATCTAAAAACCTTGAGGCAAGCCAGGCCTTACAGAAAGCTTGGCATGACCAAAAGGCTGTCTTGGTTGAGTATCAGCCAGGACAGAAGGTATGGGTGTTGGAGCCAGTGGCCCCAGCAGCACTCCAAGACAAATGGTCTGGACCCCATACAATCCTGGAAAAGAAGGGAGAGGTCACCTACTTGGTGGACCTAGGAACTCCCAGGAGTCCCCACAGGGTACTCCATGTTAACAGGCTTAAAGCATATGTTGACAGGGCAGACATGGGCTTGCTCATGGCTACAGATGAGGGACAGGAGGAAGAGAGTGACCCTCTCCCAGACCTGTTGTCTCAGAACCCTGAAGATGGCTCAGTTGAAGGAGTGACCCTTGGAGGCAACCTCACTGCCCATCAGCAGACTGAATGTAGACAGGTTCTACAATCATTTTCACATATGTTTTCCTTGATACCTAGTCAAACTGACTGGTGTACCCATGTTGTGGACACTGGTGACAGTCTGCCTGTAAAGAACAAACTTTACAGACAACCTGACCACGTCAGGGACTGTATAAAGGCTGAGGTACATAAAATGCTGGAATTAGGTGTCATTGAACCCTCAGAGAGCCCCTGGGCTAGCCCAGTGGTTCTGGTCCCCAAACCTCACACCAAAGATGGCAAGAGAGAGATGAGGTTCTGTGTGGATTACAGAGGACTCAATGCTGTCACCAGGACAGATGCACACCCTATTCCAAGGGCAGATGAGCTCATAGACAAACTAGCTTCTGCAAAGTTTTTGAGCACATTTGACTTAACAGCTGGCTATTGGCAAATCAGATTAGCTGAGGAGTCTAAGGCCAAAACAGCATTCTCAACCCCAGGTGGGCATTATCAGTTTGTGGTGATGCCCTTTGGTCTGAAGAATGCACCTGCCACCTTCCAAAGGCTGGTGAACCAAGTCCTTACTGGGTTGGATGACTTTTGTGCAGCATATCTGGATGACATTGCTGTCTTTAGCTCCACCTGGGAGGATCACCTGATCCACCTGAAGAAGGCTCTTGAGGCCCTGCAGAGGGCAGGCCTCACTATCAAGGCTACTAAGTGCCAGATAGGGCAGAGTAAGGTTGTATATTTGGGCCACCTTGTAGGTGGAGGCCAAGTTCAACCACTGGAGAGTAAGATACAATCCATCAAGGACTGGTCCCCTCCAACCACCCAGACTCAAGTTCGAGCTTTCTTGGGCTTGACTGGGTACTACAGGAAGTTTGTTAAGAACTATGGGTCCATTGTGACTCCTCTTAATGATCTGACATCCAAGAAGATGCCCAAAAAGGTTCAGTGGACAGTAAGCTGTCAAAAGGCATTTGATGACCTGAAGGAGGCCATGTGCTCTGCACCTATCCTGAAAAGTCCTGACTACTCCAAAGAGTTTATTGTCCAAACAGATGCTTCTGAGTTGGGTGTGGGAGCTGTGCTGTCACAACTTAATGTAGATGGTCAAGACCAACCCATTGCTTTTATTAGCAGAAGGTTGACCCCCAGAGAGAAGAATTGGTCAGCTATTGAGAGGGAGGCCTTTGCTGTGGTGTGGGCCCTGAAGAAGCTGAGGCCATACTTGTTTGGCACTCACTTCAAGATTCAGACCGACCATAAGCCCCTCTTGTGGCTAAATCAGATGAAGGGTGAAAACCCCAAACTGCTTAGGTGGTCCATTTCCCTACAGGGGATGGACTTTACAGTGGAGCACCGGCCAGGTACTGACCATGGGAATGCAGATGGTCTCTCCAGGTACTTCCACTTAGGACATGAAGACGAGACTGGTCAAGGCTAGTTTAATGTCCCAGCGTTTGGGGGGGGGGGGTTGTGTAGGAGAGTAGGGTCTGCTATCCTATGGTCACCCCAAATTTTTGCTTTTTGCTTCACTGGTTTTTGACATATTGAGGCTGTGGGCCTGCCAATCAGACCCCCAGCCTGCTGTTCTCTCTACTAAATTAAAACTATGCACCCTAGGTTCATAACCAATTGGAAGTGGATCACCCTGTCAGCCCCTGTACCAGTGTACACTAGGTACCCAGGGCATTGGTGTACCCAAGGCCTGCCAAGGGCTGCAGCATGTATTATGCCACCCCAGGCTTGGCCTAACGATTTGACACAACTGGCTGATCACTCAGCTGGGGTAAGCTGGTGTAATCACCTCTTACTTAGGTGTAGTATACCTATACCTAACCTTAAATGGGACACCTGGTAACCTATAAGTCACTCCTATAGCAGGCCTTAACAATCCTGAAGGCAGAGTGCTTGGTTCCATGTGAGATGGTGCTCTGGCATGAGCTGAGCCTGTCTGCAGTGGTCGGAACAACTTCCTTCTACTGTTTCCAGATATCGTCATACCATATACTCTTAAGTGCATTATGAACCTCGCGGTTAAATGCTATCTTTGGTTTGGCTTTATCAAAACATGTCGAGTAAGGTGTCATACGAATTGGAATACTAACCCCTCGCCAATTCTGGCGACGGGGTTAGCATTCCACCCTTCTAGAGGGACACGACATGTACAGTGCCTGAAACCCGGGTAAAATCAGACATAGCCTCAGCTCCACAAAATGGATGCTGCCACCACAGACACAAGTCTGCCCTCCTGCTGCTGGGAGTCCTTCCAGCTTGGGAGGTGTGGACAAAGGGTTTCCTGCCAGGGGAGGTGCGTGCACCACCCCAGACAGGATTTTGTGTATTGGTCAGGTAGGGCTTGAAAGAAACCAGACATGCCTGTGGCTCACAAGGAGCCTCGGGGCATATGCCAGTTCAAACCGGTCCTGGGGCACACCAGTCCCGGGCCTGGGGCGAGCTGGACAAAGGATTGGGGGTGTAACCACCCCCCTTCCTGGTCCCACCCATAGGGAGGGACCTAGCAGGTAGTCCGGCCCCTAGAATCCGAATAAAGGTAGGAGCTGTGTCCTAAGACTTCAGACATCCTGGAATCAACTTGAAACTAAGAAGAAGACGGGAACTTCGACGCTCTGCCGCACAGAGGACTGAAGCCAATCTCCCCTGTGGTCAGGGAGTGACCACCTTGCTAACGCAAGCACCATCCAGCGAATCAACGTCTGCTTTGCCGCCGCCTCCCGCCGGAGCCCGAGCCCAGAGACTGACAAAACCTGGACCTCCAGACCTCTCACCGCCCGATCCACAGTTCCTGAAAAGAGGAGACCCGTGGAGGCACCGAGACACGTGGAGCCAGCCATCTTGGAACGACTACGACAAGCTGACCAGTGCAACAACCGAGGCTCCCTCCAAGTTGTGCTTTGGGTCCTGAGAAGCCCAACCCTCGAGCAGCATCTGCACCAAAGGTGAGCCCTCCAGCATCTCCACGATCTGCGTGGGGCCCTTCTGCATTTTGCCACTCGACGCGCCTAACCGGTTGCTGGCCCGCTGGCTAGTGGCCATCTTGGCGACGAAATCTACGACAAACACCGCTGGTCTGGTTGCTCCAGACTGGCCCTTGCTCCCCTCCAAAGGAGCAATCCCTCTGACCTTGCTGGTCAGACCCAACAGCTGATTTCCGAATCCTCCTGCAATTGCTTTTGCCAAGGCTTGTTTGCTTCGATCAAGTCGCCGACACCGCCGACAGCGAGAGCCTGCGTGGGACAGCTCGTGAGCCGACTCCTGGACGTCGTCGACCTTCAGGGACCACGTGGCTGCGGAGACAAGCTACCCCTCATCACCTGTTTGCACCCGACATCGCCTGGTACCCACCTGGTGCCACGCTGGTCACTGGCTAGTGACTGTGAACACTGTCCCCTCTGCTTACAGGTCTTCAACATCTCCGATCCACTCTTGGATCCACTGCATCTCTCCCGGACCGACCGCCTGCAGCATCTTTGTCTTCAAGCTCCACGGAACAGATAGAAGCAACCCGACGCACTTCGAGGCCTATGCACCCGCTTCCTGTGGGTGAGGTAAAGCTGGCACACCTGTGCCCAAGTGTAGTATTACATCTCTAGTGCCTGTGTTCCAAATCTTGAGTTCCTAGTCCATCCGGAAGATTCCTTTTGCAGTAACTTTGTACTTTTTACGCACCCATTGAAACCTATGGGAGCACGCGTGTGACTATTTGCTCTGCACACGCCACCCGTGGACCTCCTGGTCACTAACTGACGTTAGCTCCTGGTAGGCCCAGCGATTCTAGAGGCCCTAGGCCTTTTCCCTTTCCTGTTCGTGGTACTTATACCACTATTTTAGTATATGGTTCGAGTGGCCACCAGGGCCTATCCATATAAAGTGCAACTTCTGTGTATTCTGTGATAATCTTGTTTGACGATTTGTGCTCCTGTGCTCATAAAGAGACTAGGGGTTACTTTGAGAAATAAATACATATATATTTTGAATATATATCTGTGTGGTGTCCTTTCATTGGTATAAAAGGGGGTTGCATTTGGTAAAACAGCTGGCTTAACACGCATCACGAGTTTAGCCTCAAAGACTGCTTAGCCTACGCTACCACTAGGGCAGCTAGTCCGAAAAGGTTGACTTACAACCACACCATAAGGGTTGCTTGGCATGGTACAAGGTGATCACTTTAACTAGTGAGCATCATATACCAGGCCAACTTCTCACAGAGGGAGACAAGCGGGAGGGAGAGGGAGGGATGGAGGGACTGAGAGAGAGGGAGGGAGACTGAGTGAGACAGAGACTGAGGGAGGGAGAGAGAGAGAAAGGGAGACAGAGAGAGAGAAATAGATAGAGAGATAGGGAGAGTGATAGAGAGATGGGAGGGAGACAGAGATAGATAGATAGATAGATAGATAGATAGATAGATAGATAGATAGATAGATAGATAGATAGATAGATGTGAATGCCGGGTCTGGTGGCTCAGTGGACGAAGGCGTCTGCTGCAGTGGCCTGTGTTCAACCTCATGGTCACAGTTTTTTTTTTTGCTCCAGCCTCGCCCCCTCCCCCACTGCCCCCGCCCCCACCGGTGCGGCCCTCGGCCACAAACCACACTGTAAATTTGGCCCCCGAGAGAAAGTTTGTGAGTACCCCTGTTCTAGAGTTTATATAGTGTTCTGATTCTAGTGTTTGTTGCTGCTGTGTTTTTTTTTTTTCGAGCAATAAAGGTAATATGCATAATATTAGCCTCCCTGCCTTTAATAAAATAATGATTCTCTTCCCATTAAAACTGTGGAAAATCTGCATTGCCTTCTAGTCTTTTCAGCTCACTGTTTGTACATAGCAGAGCGTTAAATACAGTTAATGTTCAAGTTCTAGCCCTTACCAGGTGTGACAATTAGCCTGCTGCGAGAAGACGTTCAACTTGACCTCCAGATGTGTGGAGTGAGACACAAGGCTCTGCAGCTAACTCCCTACTACTCCTCCCCAACTGCTTTCAAGTTCTGACTGCTGTCTGCAGAACATAGAAAGCGCCCGCTGCAAAATGGCCGCCAATGGTTACTAGAATTACCCGATTGATATTATACTCAAGTCAGCCGGCTGTGAGAGTCGCCCACTGCCCATGACGCGCGGAAGATATGGAATCACTTACTCAAGACGGCAATAAGTTAGACCTTAATTGTTGCCGCTAGAGGTCTGCAGTCTTTGAGAGGAATATTTTCCATTGTAGTGGACAAAAGTCATTTTTAAAAATCGAAATAGATATATTGCAAGATATGTGGCTAGATTAAGAAAAAAAAGCTATTAAATGATATTTCGAACAGCATGCACCTTTCTGTGCGCCGAGTTCAGAGGTCAGTTTACTCTAACCTTTCTTTTACTTTCTCTCTCAATGCCAACATCATAAGCGAAACGTTTCGCAGAAATTGCGCATGCGCCCTTGCATGCCTCTGCGCCAGTTGGGGCGGGATTAGGCAAAACAGCATTTTTTCTGTTTCATGCTGAAAGGCGGGCTAAATCACTTGTTTTTCTACACGCTGACGTCTGCCTGACTGTAAGATGGCAGTGGATGGGTCATACTAATCACGCCTCAATGCGCAGTCTGGGACGCGGTTGCGCGCAGAAACGGGCGAGCGGCTGATTCGTGAACGCGCTCTGTCAGTGCAGGCCCAGAATCAGAAGCGTTCAGGTCGGGAGAGAAAGATGGCGGCGCGGGTGAGTCTTAAGAAATTTGGTGTGGGGCTGTCGAGCTAAGTCATCCTATAAGAAATGTTGTGTTGAGATGTGACAGGACAGGAGGCAGACAGAAGGAAGGTGGACGTTGGCCCCTTCATGTCACTGTGACTGAGGAAGGAATGGATAGTCAGCACTGTGCCCTCTATTACTTTGGTGGGGTGCGCATCGGGAGGGCGAATGTATGCCTATAGTATTTTGCCCAGACCTTCAGTGCTGCACTGTTGGCCTTCCTGCTACCCTCGATGACCTTGGCTTTGATCAGCATCTCTGCCCACCAGAGACAAATGCGGGAGCCACTGGCATCCATTGAGGGCTCACGTTCTTCTGACACATGTGAAGCATTTGCCTCAGGTGAGGCTGTTGCAATAACAGCTGCTTATTTAAAACAAGTGTCGCATTCCGAATGTGTCCTTTCTTCAGTTGCGTGACTGTCACTGACTACCCTACGTATGTGTCACTGCCACCACTAGTGTCCACTCAGTTCTTTAAATTACCACTGGCACACCTCCGAAGTGATGGCTGCTAGTGGCCTCTCGCAAGTGAAGCGTTGGTTTTTCTTGACCCTTCTTCTCTTATTGAAGCCAACTAACATCACACAGGTGAAGTGGGTGATGCTGACAGCCCCAAGTGGTGATGCTGCCACCGATATCCCTCAAGTGAATGGCTGCCACTTTTTAGGCAAAGAAGTCTCCATTGGCAACTTCACACTGACACCACTGACACCTTCACAGATGTAGCCGCCATT